>NC_064641.1:656928906-658200156 GCF_023864345.2 Schistocerca serialis cubense | reverse complement strand
ATTTAGGCGACCAAGGTAGTGCACAGTTGCGCCACAGCACAAGCAAATTAAGCTTCTCTCCGCGGGAATACAATGTATGACTCTAAATGAACTTCAGTCACTATTTACAAAATGGCTAAACTACTAGATTCAGCTGGAAGGATTCAGCTGGAAAGACAGATTTCTTCGGAAAAACTATCAAAAGCCAAAATGGCATAAACTTTTCCTTACTTACAAACGACCGATTTCGAATCACTATTCTGTCATCTTCTGGTCTTGAAAAATTTATTTTGTAAAATGTGTTAATTTTGAGTTGTATCTCATGACAAGTTGTCACCTAAATAAAACGTTGCGGATAATATTAAGTTTTATCATAAATAAAATATTTAAAAATCAAGAATCACTTTGTGCATTTGGCCATGTCCAAGTACATATGATAAATCTTTATATTATGTGCTATATTTTATCTACAGGACAACTTGTCTTGAGGTCCAACTCAAAATTAACACACTTAATAAAAAAAAAATGAAGACCTGTAGATGACAGCAAAGTCTTTAGAAATCAGTTGTTTGTAAATAAAGAAATATTTATGCGATCTTCGCTTTAGAAAGCTTTTACTAAGTAGAACAGATCGTCCCTTCCAATTTCTCAGGATGAAAAAATTCAGTCAAACATTCTACTTTTTTTTCCGAAAGGCGTTCGATACTGTACCACTGTGATCTAATTAACAGGATACGACCCTTTGGATACGTAATTAAGTCGAAGAACTTTTTACTAATAGAACTCAGTATGCTGTTATTCAACAAATTAAAAAAATCTGACATGCCTCAAGGAAGCGTCATACGGCGACTAATTTTCTTAATTGCAATGTTTTTTTTCTTTTTTTTTAGACGGCTTGGGAGTGAACCAGCGTTTCCCTCCTACGCCCTGAAGATGGTCAGTGATGCTTGAAACCGGCAGTTTCTTGTTTTGTGCGGTTGTGCAGGAAAATCAATCATTTTCAAAATGTTTTAGAAAGAATGAAGGAAAAAAAAGCATTGTAGAAAGGATAAAGAAAACAGGGTCACGTTTTAACCATTCCAATTGAATGGAAAAATAAAAGAAAGAGCAAGGTCACGAGACTAATTTATGAACGTCATGGAAAGGAAAGAATGTTATCATTGAATCAAGAAGATGCAATTGCAGGAGAAGCATCTGAGAGACCATCATGTGTGCCATCAATTTTGGGATTGAAGAGTTAGAGTAGCAAGAACAAAAGGAGGAAGAACAAAAAGAGGAGAAATAGGATGGTGATCACAGCGAGGATGAAGAAAAACAGGAAGAGAGAAACAGAAAGAGACGTAGGCTGGATATAGTAGAAGTGATAGAAAGAACGGGTAACAGAGTTAGTTCAGGGGGAAAATAGAGGATGACAAAAAATCAGACTGACCTGAGGGTACTGTGAATAGCTGTTACAACTGAATTCGCATGTAGAACTACTTAATGCCAGAGACGGGGCGAAACTATGAATGCAGTACCATGCGAGTGACAAAGCGACCTCATCGCGTGACAAGGGCACGCTAATAGCTGAGACGGGCACACGGCAGCCAGCCGCTAGCGCTGCACAACTCTGTGGACGCGTGCCGCCCTCGCCTCGACTTCCGCATTTGTTGGGGCGGCAGTGCGGCTAATTTGGCGCAGCCTGTCCGCAGGGTACACTGCCGCAACCCGCAACACAGCGAAGCGTAGCACAGCACCGCCAAAGGCGTGCAGGCCAAGGGCACGGCAAGGCTACCCACCCGTAGCAGTTGTTTTGTTGGGGTTTTAGCCAACGCTGTTTCTTAAGGCAGGGAGGAGTGGAGAGCCCACCATCATGCTCGTAATACTTGGGTGAACAGACGAGCATCTTCTGCTTGCATGCATATTACTTTTTGTACTTAAGCGATCTAATGAAGTTGACATTTATTTTGTTATAGGTATGTGGACCCCTTATTATTACTATCCGGGCGTTAGCCTAGTAACTGGATTAATTCCACGATTTCCTCTTTTCCAACCATTTCATCTCAGCACAACACACCTATCACCCAAAATTATTTGATGGATATATTCAAATTTCTGTCTTCCCTTTTATTTATACTTTCAACACCTCCATTCACTATCGTGAAACGTATACCTTGGAGTTTTAACAGATATCGTATTAGATTGTCCTTCTCGCCAATGTTTTCCACGTGTTCTCCTTCCTGTCGCTTGTCTGGAGGACCACCTACTTTTCATTTTATAGCACCTCGTCTTAAACGCTTCAGTTTTCCTCCTTTTCCGATTTTCCCACCTTCCATAACTCACTACTTTGCTCCAAACGTACACTTATCAGTCAGAACATTATACCTACCGACCGACTGTCGATATAAACCCGTCCAGGCGATAGCAGCATCTGCTGGCGAGGAATGTCTGTTAGTCTACACACGCACCGTGCATGTAGTATCACTGAGCGTGCTGTTCTTGTGTACAATGGAGAAGGCGCGCTATCTGATTTTGAACGAGGGGTGACTATGATGGCTCGGAGGCTCGGCACGAGCAATTCGGAAACTGTACGGCTTGCTGGGTGTTCGAGGAGGACTGTGGTATCTTCAGAACGTGGCGAAACCAAGGTGAAACCATGTCCAGACGTAGTGGGGTTGGGTGGTCAACCCTCATTACTGATTTTGGACCTCGTTGGGTTACAGCATGTAAAGTGAAACAAAGTAAATAATGCTTTAGCTAGTACTACAGCAATGATAGAATGTTCACATTCTCGATGTTATCTCACTAGCTGTGTACTGCTGTAACTGTAGTCATACATTCAGATCCCACTACAAGTGAACGTTTATGACCAGTTTACTCTTCCTCCTAAAGGAATCCTAAAAAACACTTCGGTTCGTAATAGTCAAATGACTAATGGAAATTGTCACCGCATTTTGAATGGTGGAGCTTGAAGAATGGAGGCATTGGAAGTTCACCACAATAAAACATAATTTACCTTACGTATTCATCTTCAGAATGACCACTCAAAAAACTGACAAGAAGCCGATGAAGTAGGTATGAAACTACATCCAGTGGTGTGTGTTAAGAAACATCCATGGTGGTGGTGGTTGTTTGGCGGGGAAGAATGGGTGTGAATTATGGTATGGTGGACTGTAACAATTGGTTATCGCTTCCAAAACGAGGTGACAGTCAATTGCAAAAGAAGAAAGAAGAAAAAAGTAAAAAAAAAGACGCTGCCAAAGAGATGCGAGCATATGGCACTTCACTGTGATTAACTGCAATGTTATGGGTCTGTGCAGTGTGTGGGATACCAGAGTGTGGATGCTATTCACCCACTGCTGAGCAGCTCTTTCATGAGCAGAAAGTCTGAGATACAATACGACGTAGTGGTAGCGTCAGGCATCAGCAGCACATCGATAGTTTCTGCAAGTAGTAGAACTGTGTGCCCATCTGTGCCGTCGTATAACTCTCTTCTGAATACTGTGGCAGAATAAAGGCGTCGTCCATAAAGACCACCAGGGACTTAGTTAATAACACCGTGCACCGAGTGTGAAGGACTCCATAGAAAATTATCACATGGTGACATTGTTATCTCGGTAACACTGTCTTAAGCATAATGTAAGTTGAAAAGCTGTTCAGCAAGGATCCTCTTCGCGTTTATTGGCAAAAAATCAGATTGGTTATGCTGTAATCATTATGAGTAGATACTCGTCATTATTTCAGTTTGTATAAGCTTAATGACAATTTCGCTTAAGGGCGACTTATTCCAGACATTACTGTCTGCATTCTTCGTTCCTTACTCCTTGTCCTGATGACAACTGCTTCTCATTTCACGTTAGCAACAGCTCGAATCAAACTAACACTGCACGTATTCACTGTATCAATTTTTAAACAGCTCTTTGAGCCCGCTTTTCAGCTATTTCTTTATTTGGAACGTAACGATTTTCGTAGCTTACGAAGCCTCTCCTTAGATGTTCAGATTTTGCAGTGAAAGCTGAGTCGTCCTCTCATTTGTGTTCTGTTTCGGGGATGGTGCCAATGACAGAATTCTTAAGAAAAACATTTTCAATGTCTGTAACGATCAAAAAGCGTGTAACTTTCTCGTAAAGTATGCATCATGGCCACTCGAGACTCTCGAGACATGGGGATCGCGTTTGGCGAATTAGCTTTTCAGTTTTCATTGTGCTTACGACAGAGAAACAGAAATAACTGTGCCAGTTACTGATTTATGATGATTAATCTGCAGTCAGAGCATCTGAGTATTATTAGTAACTACGCTGTAGTTCAGAAACGCGAATAAAATCTATTGTCATATACTTTCGGTATTAAGACCCTTATTCGCCATGTTTTTCAGCCAAGACGTGCTCACCCGCGCCAGGCTTGATATCATCTGGCGAAACGAACTCTTCCTGTCCGTAGTATAAATGAAACTTGGCAACAATGCAGAATATGTTTGGAAATGGTGTGATTGCCGAGTTACTTTCTCAATGACATATGAATATGACTTGTCAGTTTGATTGAATAATACGAGTTATTTTCTTTAAAGGTGTGACATCGGCGTATTACTTCAAGCATTTGAGTCCAGAGAGATCATTACACACCGAAATTGCAACTAATCTAGTCTTTTACGATACATTTGATCAGTTCTAGCCACCACTGGGACAATAAGGAAGAGACAATCACAGCAGTGATTCAGTGGAACTGAAGTAATGATTTTGCTTCTGAAGTGAGGGCTGCTTTGGGCCATGGTTTCAGTCTTGCTGAAGGTCCGATTTTTTAGCCGTTTCGTGTCAGAGCTACAGGCAGTCAAATACAAAATCAATAAAATTACAACTATAAAACGCCAAATTTGCCAACTGTTTCACTTTGACATAGGACAGCAAATAAACACAGACTGTTTCCAAGTCCAGAATGAGTAATATTTGATTCGTGCTGTTACAGGCAGGATCGTGTTACAGTAATTTATTTTATTAAAATACAGTTTCGTCGTAAGCTGAGTTACAGTCCTTAGGTCTTGGCAACAAGCACCAGCTGTGATTGGCACGACCATGGGGAGAGTTTCGTAGTACATTGAGCTACCAGCTGCAAAATAGTATGTTAGCACCTCTCGAGGAGATGGCTTTTCTTACGGTTCAGGCATCAGTTTCCTCTTAAGAAGTTAACATATAGACGTCACTACAAGACACCAGTAGCAATATTGCATAGGAATTATCAATGGGCGAAATAATGATGTTCAGGCTAAAATGCAGAAATATTTAACCCTTTGGTTTTTGTTGCTTTCACTTAGAGCCAATTGTTCACCTAAAACCGACTTCTGAATCTTGTGTATTGAATGCAAATGGCGTACTAAGGTTAAATGGTCGAGGTTCGTCACATGTCAGTTACAGAGACTTCCAGAATGTAGAAAATGATTCATGAAGAACGAACGACGTTTCTTGAAACAGTAAAATCCTTTGCTTGCGTGTTTTGACCAAAACCACTCGCTCCACACAAAGTGCAAGTGCTTCTAGCTGCCTTGCTGCCTGCACACCTCTGTTAAACCGAGCAAACAATATGTTGCAAATGTTACACTTTTTTTATCTCCGACTGTTTTACAGCTCTTGAACAACGTTCGTAAGTTTCGAGGATGAAAAATTCAATATGTAATTGCAAGATAAAAGCCCTTCAAATTAGAAAATGACAGTTGATGAACAACAATAACGCCACGTTCACTTGGTCGTATGACGCCTGACACGAGCGCCAATAACGAAGGCACGCCGGACCCCATGGTCGGTCAGAGCGCCATCAGTGTACAGAAAGGTACTATCGCGAAGTTCCATGCGGTGGTGGTGAAACTGTAGGCGACAGAGAGAGGCTGGAGTAGTGTCCTTAGGAAGCGAATGAAGGCCAAGGTCAACACGGGCCGCTTCACGAAGCCAAGGTGGTGAAGGCTTCACACCCACCGAGAAAGTTGCAGATAGTGCGAAGCCGCCGCATTAAGTGACGAAAGCGGACTCCAGGAGGTAACAGAGAAGAGAGACGCGCCCCATACTGGCGATCAAAGGAAAAGTAGAAGGAGGTATAGAATGGGTGGCCACGCATGGCAGACAAACGGCATGAATACCTGCTGAGGAGAAAGTCACAGCGGTAGGACAGTGGTAGGTCAGCAGCTTCAGTATACAGACTCTCAACCGGGCTGGTGTAAAAGGCGCCTGTGGCCAAACGGATGTTTGGATCGTGGATAGTGTTGCGACGGCGTAAGAGTGATGACGTGCAGACGCATAAACAAAGCACCCATAGTCGAGTTTCGAACGGACAAGGGACCGGTACAAACGGAGGACGGTGGAAACCCCAGGAAGTACCATTGAGGACACGTAGGACATTGAGGAACTGCGTACAGCGAGCTACCAGGTAAGACACGTGGGAGGACCAAAAGTGTTTCCTATCGAGCATGAGCCCCAGGAATTTCGTAGTTTCAACGAACGGAAGGGCAACAGCCCCAAGATGTAAAGATGGTGGGAGAAACCATTTACGCCGCCAGAAATTAATACAGACGGTTTTATCAGTGGAAAAACGAAAGCCATTGTCGATGCTCCAGAAGTAAAGACGATCAAGACATCGCTGAAGACGCCGCTCAGTGAGACAGGTCAGTGGAAAACTGCAACAGATGGCAAAATCGTCAACAAAAAGGGAGTCGGAGATGCCTGGCGGGAGACAGGTCACGATAGGGTTAATGGCGATCGCAAAGACGACGACGCTCAGGACGGAGCCCTGAGGCGCACCGGTTTCCTGGATAACGGTGTCCGACATGGCACAACCCACACGTACCTCGAAATCTTTGTCTTTTGAAAATGCCTGAAGGAAACAGGGCAGGCGGTCACAAAAGCCCAACGTGTAAAGATTACAGAGAATATCAGTTCAGAAGCAGGAGTCGTAGGCCTTCTCAAAATCGAAAAACACTGCCACAGTCTGCGATTTGGGCAGAATTCCATTCACGACATGGATGGTCAATGTAACGAGATGGTCAACTATAGAACGGCATGCTCGAAATCCACACTGCGCATTTGTTAGTAAATTGCGAGACTCGAGCCACCATACCAGCCGAGCACGAATCATACGTTCCATCACCTTGCAAACGCAGCTGGTGAGTGAGATGGGGCAGTAGCTACAAGGTAGGTTTTTGTCCTTACTGGGCTTAGATATGGGTATGGCGGTGGCTTCAAGCCAAAGTCCGGGAAATGTGCGTGAGACACCCTGCTAAACGCGCAGGACAGGGCAGGACAGGACAGGACAGGACAGGTAGTTTAAGTTGTGGTAAGGAGCCAAAGTAAGCGGCTGTCAGTTACACTCGAACATACAACCTTTTATTTGATCAAACAACACAAGAGCCAAGAATTTTTTTTAAAAAAACGTAGCTGTAGTTTCGGAACTTGATTAGCGGTTGAATGCGCCGTACAATCTTATGCCTCAATGGCAAGACCACTTTAATTTAAAAATGGCTGAAAACCAATAACTTGAAGCTGAACCAAAATCAGAAATTTAAAAGGCAAAACCTTATTTTAAAAGTTCCTTAATTAGGCTGAAGGCCCAAAGAATCTGACACTTTAAGAGCAAAACAAATTCAAAATCGGCTGAAGGGCCAACACTTATGACTCAATAACATTAATATTAAAAATGCCAAAGGCTTTAGGTAAAACAGTTCTTAAATTAGGCTGAAGGCACAAACCATCTGACGCCTTAAGGGCAAAACAACCTTAATCTAAAAATCGGTTAGTATCCATACAAGTGCAAACAACAAGAACAAACAAGAAAAGGCAGTACACCCAAGGGCGCTCAGAAGTTCCGAGGGTCGGCCTGGAATTCAAACATATCGTTTGCTACTGTCAGGGCGGAAATTAGCGAATGGATACTGGTCCTAGAGAGGCATCGGAAGTTGGCCTACACGACAGAGGAAGGGCTGGAACTGGTAAAAGAACTAGTGAATGAAATCCAGCTAGCTTTATTGCTATCCCGAAGAACGCGACGCACTTTGCACACATCTGTTTATATACAGTTTGCCATCGTAGGAAGACTGTTAAAAACGCTGAGAGCACGTCTCCGTGCACGAACTGCGTCGCGACACGCCTCAGTCCACCAATGGACTGGGACACGGCGTAGTAGAGAGGAAGTGCGAGGAATGGAACGTTCTGCAGAAGTAAGGACAGCGTTTGTGGTCATCACAACTGGGGGATTCTTGTTCTTCGAAAGTCGCCATGGACGAGTAAAGCCGCCAGTCAGCCTTAGTAAGCTGCTATTTGGATGTGCACGCAGGTGGGGTAGGAGTCAGCAAACGAATAGCTCATGGAAAATGGTCGCTCGAGTAGGTGTCAGAAAGAACAGACCACTCAAGACCATGGGCAAGCTGGGCAGTGCAGAAGGATAGTTCCAAATGGGAACGGGTGTGCGAGGAGTCTGAAAGGAAAGTGGGTGTTCCAGTGTTAAGGTAGAAGAAGTTGAGTTGATTAAGAAGATCAGCCAGGAGAGCACCTCTCTGACAGATCCTGGGAGAACCCCAAAGGGGATGGCGCGCATTGAAGTCACCGAGTAGCAGAAATGGGGGAATTTAGCTGTCCAATAAGATGAAGGAAGTCTGCGCTGGTGACATCAAATGACGGAGGGACATAAATGGTACAGAGGGAAAAAGTCAGGTGGGGTAGGGAAAGGCGAGCTGCAACAGCTCGTAGATGGGTAGTCAGGGAGATGGCTTGACTATGAATGTCATTCCATACGAGCAGCATGACGACCCCATCGGATGGAATCCTGACCTCAGGGGGAAGATCAAAACGAATCGGTAAGTAATGTGAAAGATCTAAGTGGTCGTGAGGACACAATTTCGTTTCCTGAAAGCATTGTGCAAGGGGACGCTGCAGTGCTAAAAGCAGCCGTAAATCCCCTTTGTGGGACCGAAGGCCGCGAACTTTCCATTGGAGGAGAATCATGATGAGGGTTGTTACCGCGGCGGCTGCCGAGTGACAGCCGGTGTAGAGTCGCCACTGCAGGGCACAGAAACAGAAGGATCCTACTCCATGGGATACACAGAAGCACCGGCTTGCTTGTGCTGTCGGTCTGTGGAGTACAACGCTGAAAAACGTTTGGTGAATTCGCACTGGCGACACGGAGGCCGGCCGGGCTAAAGTATCATGTGGCAACACTGTCTAAGAGGATCTTCGAGTTGGCGAAGGAGAAGAC
This sequence comes from Schistocerca serialis cubense, assembly GCF_023864345.2. Taxonomy (NCBI): domain Eukaryota; kingdom Metazoa; phylum Arthropoda; class Insecta; order Orthoptera; family Acrididae; genus Schistocerca; species Schistocerca serialis. The sequence continues at coordinate 658,190,970 of NC_064641.1, read as the reverse complement.
CGTTTGCCTTTGGTGGATTTCTTCGGGCTTTTCCTGATAGAGGAAGACTCGGGTGTTTTTGTCGGGAAGGACAAAGGAAAGTCTTTACGGGAGTACTACTCCTGTCCTTTCTGGCCTACCGGTTGTGTAGATTGTGGTTTCGCCCCTTGAGGCAAGAGTTTGACGGGTTGTTGCACAGTGCGATTGCGGTGCTACCTGGACAGTGGGTGACTTCACAACCTCAGAGGTGAATTTGAGGTCGCATGTCTGCATGACCATGTCATTCATGGAACGAGGGGTAGCAAGAACAGAACTATGGGTGCCAGACGGGAAACGCAGGTTTTGCGACTAGCCAGTAACTTGCGAGCGACTGGGTAAGCCACTTTTTCCTTTACCCAGATCTCTTGGATAGACCACTCATCAATATACACGGGACAATCCCGAGACGGATGGACGCCATTGCAGTTGATACAGCGGGGAGGAGGAGGTGCAAAATCGCCCTCGTGCGCATCCCTACCACAGGTTACACACTTGGCTGGATGACAAGACGTTCTAGTGTGGTTGAAACGATGGCACTGGTAGCAGCGCATCGATTTCAGATTGGTTTTCTGGATATCTGTCTACCATCTGGTCTGGGTAACACTTAAGCATAAATACGGCCACTGTTCAGACGAGCCTGTGTACATATTCTCGTTTGATACATAACTACTACTCAGTTACAGTTTCAAGCTTTTTATTTTTTGTAGCGATGCTTGTTCATTTCCGAATCACACACACATGTGCAAACCTTACGAACGAAAGTGACTTCGCACGATGTGTCACTGCCAACAAACTCCCCCAGGGGGCTTGACACCCTTTGGCGGGTTCATGCTTGGCTACCATGGGGCCCCAGCCACTGCAGCAACTTTTCCCTTCCGTACTGCATGTCTATCCGCTTGCTATTCTTTTTCCCCTCCCTTGGTGAACATGGCTGGGGTGTTATTGAAAATGTTCCGCATTGTCTGTCGCTGACGTAAGAACATTCTCACCACTGTTTTACGCTTCCTTTTCCTTTCTTTGTTTCCCTTCTCCTCTCGTTCCTCCGCTTCGGCGTTTGAGGGTCCTCTTTCTTCTTCCTCCCTGTGCACTCCTGACGGCCGGTCCATGCGTCTGACGGCTAACAGATGACTGGGTAACAGGCCGCGGTGGCCGAGCGGTTCTAGGGGCTTCAGTCCGGAACCGCGCGACTGCTACGGTCGCAGGTTCGAATCCTGCCTCGGGAATGGATGTGTGTGATGTCCTTAGGTTAGTTAGGTTTAAGTAGGTCTAAGTTATAGGGGACTGATGACCTCAGATGTTAAGTCTCATAGTGCTCAGAGCAATTTGAACTATCTGACTGGGTAACGCCTAATTCCCAGCCGGGTCAACAGGGCAGACCCATGGAGGGTTGACTGCCCGAGCCGCAACCTTCCCAAATGGAAGATTGGTCCCTCTGTCAAGTGTTTGGGAGGTGTGCCCTGAGGTGTGAACTATCACCTAAGGAGGGTGCTCCCGCCCTTATGATGGGGGGGCCCCCAGTTGGAAGGAGCAGGACATCTGAGACACTGGCAGTCATTGGGGATTTTCTCGCAATGTGCCAATCATCTTCACAATCAATGTCTACGAAACGCAATGAGGCTAACGATTCAGAGACCCTTCATGCTACACTACCGCTCCTCGTGGTCTCACTAAAGACAGTCAGTCCTTCGCCACAGTAAATCCGTTTATTATTCAGAAATGTGTTGATGCAATTGCCGCCTTGTGAAATCCTGCTCTCGTTTATAGAAGGGTACGTTGCTTTTGAAGACTACTACTGATTCTCAAGCACAACTACTGCTTGCTGCTTTGCTTCTGCACGGTTACCCTGTTGATGTCGAGGTCCTTAGAACTTTGAATTCTTCCCGTGGGGTGATGTAAGTTAGGGTGTTCGACGGTCTGAGGCCGAAATCAAATCTTATTTCTCTGATCAGGGTGTCAGTGCCATCTATCGGGTCGTAACGCCAGAAATGCATATCATCCTATTTTCATCTATTGTGCTATACATTTGTTCCTTATTTTGTTACTTGAAGATATGACATTTCGGTGTGTTTATATATATGCATTTATGTCGATGTATAATTGGTTTGTTTTGTAAATATTATTTGTATTTTTACGCTGGGTCTTGCCTAGGGAAAACTATGCTATCGAACGAATACATCGATAGGTCGTGTGGATAACCAAAGTGATTAGGATCTTTGGGAGTGTTAACTCTGCCGCATGGAGCTCGGGCAGAGAGAGTCTGGCTGGAGTAGGGCCGTGGAGCAGGTGTGTTGAGTGACGCTCCCGCGATTTGCCGCGCTTGCAGGGTTTGGCAGCATGTAATTGCGCTCGACTTGCTATAATAGTTTCTGACACGGTGTCGCGGACGGGAAGCATTAGCTGGCGCACATCAAGAGCCCGTTTCGCCTGGTGACCGTGTGAAGTAGGCGCACCAACATCCACCTTCTGCAACAGCGACGGCCGACAATGAGTGACTGTCGCCACCTCCTCGATCGACGACTTCAAACCTTCAATCAACCAACAAGGAAGACTGGAAGTACGTAAAGTTTTAGAACTGTATGGCAGACCACAGCTTTTCAAACTGTTAAATTTTTTCACTAAATTACAGAAACGTAGCATGAACCTTTGTTGCTCATTGTCCCAATTGCATTACCAAGCAGGGTCCCTTCCTTTTCTGGAATGAACCCGAGTGTCGTTGAAATTCAAACGCCAGCATTACAGTAATATCATTCCATTTCACTGCTTTAATTTCAAAGTTCAGTTTAAGTATTCATAGCTGGCTACAATATTTAGGTTACACGAGCACAAATCAGGAGTGCGAGTTTTGTTACCATATTTTAGCTTACCTGTGACTGCAGCTCAGCTTGGTACATACTAAATTTTACTATTGTTAATTGTTCAGAATCATTTGATTCAAGTTCAAAGATAAATCTCTTACTTCTAAATTGCGTAGATTCAAGTAGCTTTTGAAATGATTGTTGAGGTAGCCCAAGACTAACCTTATTATATTGAATTTCGTAGTGGTTCAGAAACAAAGTTCACTATTAATTTCAGTCACTAAATTAACTTTCAATTTTCCGGTTTTATTCATTCTTTTGCTAAATTAAGTCAGAGTGTAGCGAAATTTATTACTTCTGACAAACATTCAGTTTTCACACAACACGTGTCAACCATCAGTTGCCATGCTTTTAGTGCTAATTATATGTGCAATAACCTTTTTCAGTTACTTGTAACGGAACCTATTAAAGGCTTTACTTTACCGAAGTATGCGATACCCTCCAAATTCAACCAGTTTAACGAGTATTTATGATTATAGAAAAGTTATTGTGTATGTTAACAATGATCCATAAACAGTGAACCCATTAAATTATACTGAATAACTGACCCACACAAAAGTTAATATCACTTGATCACTGATACAGCAAATGTCATCATGGAAAAACACTACGTTTATATTTAATAATTAATATGAAGCACGAAAAATAGTGGCAAATTTACATATTTTGGATCTCCTTAAATAAAAATCACCCAGTGAAACCTATTTGTTCACTAAGTCCGTTTTCATTTAGCATTCATGTAAACAATCCTATTTCTGACAAAACCAATGTAATTCTTAATAATTCATGTTATTTACTTATTTATGCAAATTAGAAAAGTCAATTAACAAACTTCTAAAAAACGGCCTTTTTGTAACAAAGAATTATTCTGTCAAGTCAACAAATCTGTGTCATTTTAATAACCTGTTAAATTATGTCACTTGATATAAATTAATAACTCTTCTGCACAAATTACGATAACAGATGTACATGTGACTTATAAACTATATATCTTTTTAATAGTTCTTTGACAAGGTTATAAATACAAGCAGCAAGAAGGGTTGAGGGTGCAGTCGGAATATCACTTTGGTAAAGAGTGTGTGTGTGTGTGTGTGTGTGTGTGTGTGTGTGTGTGTGTTTCGTTCGAGGTGGATAAACAATGCAAAGAACATGTAAAAGAAGTACTACTTTGTGTTGTGTCGTTGTCTTTGGTGGACAGTGGACTTAAGATGGCCACCAGAGAAATAAATATTTGAAGTTTAAATATTTGTTGGTTTCGCTCGTTATTTATCATCAAAAGCACATCAAAAATACGGGACCTTCATTTTATCCCTAGACAACCAGATTTAGAGCCAGCATCAGCATCGAGACACAGCAGCGATCCAGCAAGCAGCAGCGATTACCACAATGCATTTTAATGGCGCCAACCTAACATCAAGTGCTAACAAGCTCCGTAAATGGGAGTGAAATAGTGCGAGTATAGCAATATCTACGACTAGGCGACCATTACATACTATAGTAATTGTCCATATGACTGGCGACCGTAATTTTCCCCAAATCTCAAATATCTAAGTACCGCTAGTTAATTGTTAATGTAACGACCGCAAATTTACTTTCTTTATTAATTTTACCCGTTTCTCAAAATTAATTTTCACAAATTTCATTTGCATTTTTCCTTTCATTTAGATGTAACCCTTTCCTCCCTCTTTACCGATAGATTAACTTCGGTGACGATTGCTTTTCACAAATTTCCATTAGTTGCATGCGGTTTAATTTTTCACTGTCATTATGGTCGATAAGTGAGGGGGAGGTAACAGGGTGATGAAAAATATAGATTCCTCCTTAATGCAATTATTCTCACCCTTGATAAAGTGGAGCTTCCGTCCAAGATCAAAGCAGGCAACGAAATTATCACAGTCCGGCCATACATTCTGAACATGATGCGCTGCTACCAGTGTCATCGTTTCAACCACACTAGAAAGTTTTGTGGACACGCAGCCAAATGTGTAACCTGTGGTAGGGAGCCGCATGAGGGCGATTGTCTGCCTCCTCCCCGCTGTATCAACTGCAATGGCGGTCATCCCTCTCGGAATGGCCCCGTGTATCTTGATGAGTGGGCTGTCCAAGAGATTCGGGTAATGGAAATAGTGCCTTCCCCGGTAGCTCAAGTATTGGTTAGTCGCATACCTTGCGTTCTCCCGTCTGGCACCTATAGTTCTGTTCTTGTTACCCCTCGCTTCATGAATGATATGGTCACTCAGACATGTGACCTCAAATTCACCTACACTAGCTCATCTATACTGTACCACCCATGTTTTCCAGCTAGCAGGTGCATGACGAATGAGGCAGTCAAATACTAGGAGACAGCTTTAAAAAACTGTCACACTAGCAGTATGGAGATAATACACATATCAAAAAAAGTTTTGTATGACCCCGGTTCCCAGAACTCCTGAAGATAGGCATTGACTGGGGATATTGCATCACAGGCACATCCCTTTGACTGTTCAGAAATGTCACTAAACCCGACCAAAGGTGTAAACAACCATGCGTGACCAGCGCCTATTAGACGGAGGGGGTCCGACAGCTGATCAGTTCCACTCATTTCACCAGGAAGGAGGTACACTGCTCGTGTTATATGTAGTTAAACCATGCCTAGACGGTCAATACCGCGGTTAGATCGCGTCCGTATTGTTACTTTGTGCCAGGAAGGGCTCTCAACAAGGGAAATCTCCAGGCGTCTCGGAGTGAACCAAAGCGATGTTGTTCGGACATGGAGGAGATAAAGGAACTGCCAATGACATGCCTCACTCAGGCCGCCCAAGGGCTAATCCTGCAGTGGATGACCGCTACCTACGGATTATGGCTCGGAGGAACTCTGACAGCAATGCCACCATATTGAATAATGCTTTTCGTGCAGCCACAGGACGTCGTGTTGCGACTCAAACTGTGCGCAATAGGCTGCATGGTGTGCAAATTCATTCCCAATGTCCATGGCGAGGTCCATGCAGCGCGGTACAGAGGGCCGCAACAACATGCCGAATGGACCGCTCAGGAATCGCATCACGTTCTCTTCACCGATTAGTGTCGCATATGCCTTCAACCAGATCGTCAGAGATGTGTCTGGAGGCAACCCGGCCAGGGTGAACGCCTTAGACACACTGTCCAGAGAATGCAGCAAGGTGGAGGTTCCCTGCTCTTTGGGGGCGGCATTATGTGGGGCCGACGTACGCCGCTGGTGGTCATGGAAGGCGCTGTAACGGCTGTACGATACGTGAATGCCATTCTCCGACCGATACTTCAAGCATACCGGCTGCATATTGGCGACGCATTCTTCTTCATGGATGACAATTCACTCCCCCATCGTGCACATCTTGTAAATAACCGCCTTCAGTATAAAGACATCGCTCGACTAGAGTGTTCTCCAGACATGAACCCTATTGATCATTCCTGGGATGGACTGAAAAGGGCTGTTTATGGACGACGTGTCCCCCCTCCCCCCCCCTCCCCCGCCAACCACTATGAAGTATCTACGTCGAATCGCCGTTAAGGAGCGGTACAATCTGGACCAAAAGTGTCTCGATGAACTTGTGGATAGTATGCCACGACGAATACAGAAACGCATCAATGCAAGAGGACGTGCTACTGGGTATTAGAGGTACCGGTGTGTACAGAAATCTGGACCACCACCTCTGAAGGTCTCGCTGTATGGTCGTACAAAATTTGTGATTTTCATGAGCAATAAAAAGAGCGGGAATGATGTTTATGTTGATATCTATTCCAATTTTCTGTAGATTTTCCGGAACTCTCGGAACCGAGGTGATGCTAAACTTTTAACAGTCTCTCACATGTAATTTGCTTAGCATATAAGAAAACAGCCGGCCAGGGGGGATCGAGCGGTTCTAGGCGCTACAGTCTGGAACTGCACGATCGCTACGGTCGCAGGTTCGAATCCTGCCTTGGGCATGGATGTGTGATGTCCTTAGGTTAGTTAGGTTTAGGGGACTGATGACCTCAGATGTTAAGTCCCATAGTGCTCAGAGCCATTTGAACCATTTTTGTAACTAGATGTACGGAATCGCACAATTGACAAGCAACAAAAGTAATAGCATATTAAGCGTATGTTACTGGAAGTAAACAAGTGGTACAGCTAAAAAGCACACACACTGATTTAAAGTGTACTATTTAATAAAACATAGGAGGCACCAGGGAGTTTGGTTGCACCGTTTTGTCCCATCGCAAGTTCCACAGAAACAACATATCAAATGTGTGATTGTAAATACGTATTAAATCAGCTAACAGCTGCTCTCGTGATGTGAACTCAATAGCAGCAAAGATAAGATAGGATGGCAACGTTCATTCATGATACATTAAGGCAACGTTGAACAAGGAACAACTAGAACTATCTCAAACAAAATTAAGTAACAAAAATTAACACGATCACAGAGCTAATGTGCATCCAGGTCAGAACTGTGATATGTAACAACAAAGACATAAAATATTCCTGAAACAGTGCTCATTCAGAATATGTTCAGAGCAGTTTCTTACAGCAGAGAATGTCTGTATCTTGAACATTATCTGTAACTCTTCCCTCTCCATTTCTATGGAGAATAGGACACGTGATTTCTTTTGTGAGCCTTCGTAAACATCCTATGTACGGTATGATTTCAGTTGCTTGAAAATTATGAATTATAGTACCTGCAGTCGAAATGAATAAAAACTTAGCTGCAAAGGATAATTAAAAAATTTAATATGTGCATAAAATTACACATCAGATGTTGTGCGAACAGCTGGTCACGAGATCACGATGGAAGAGGAACAAGAACCTTCTGCTATCGCCCCGGGGTAGATTCCGGTCGCGTGATAGGTCTAACAGCAAGCTACCGCAGCAACACATCACAGTAACGCCACCGCGATATTCTAACCGCAGCGATAGCGCCGCTCGCTACCCGGGAAACGCAGACGAGGTCGTTGAGATTAGCGGCAAATGTGGACTATGCAGAGACGCTGCCGTTACTGTAGAAATCACTTCATGTCCTACCATCTTAAGATCGCTCCGATAGCACAATACACTTCAGAGCTGACCGTCGCACTTCTTCGGAGTCCCTGGAGACCATCGCCGTGAGTCTACCGGCTGGGGGTCGGATCTGAACTTTTTCTGGTTGGAACTGACGAACCCATGTTTTATCGCCCTTGACGATGTTCTAGAGAGGAAAAAAAAGTGACATGATTAGTTTTGTAAAGCGCAAGCAGTTCCGCACAGATGCTCCTCCGTTGATCTTTATGGTCCTACGTTAGGCGGCGGGCAACCGAGCGGGCAAACACCTTTGAATACTCCAAATGATGGACGAGTGTATCAGCTGTACAAACACAGACGTCCAGTTGTGCAGCGAGGTTTTTGTGATCCCTTTATCACCTCGAATCAGATGATGATTGGTTTGTGGGGCGCTCAACTGCTTTGTTATCAGCCCCCGTACAAATTCCCAACCTTCGCTCAGTCCAAACTCCCCACTTTCATGAATTATGATGAAATAATGAGAACAACACAAACGTCGAATCAGAGTGTCCTCAAGTTCCAACATTACAGGAGTCACAGCTGTGTGCGACCGGCCGGTAGAGGGAGATCGAGCAGGTTAGCGTGACCTTGTTACATGATGACAGACGCCTCGCCCCCAACTCACCATGCTTTTGTTCACAGTCTCTGTAAATATTCTGCAAGCGCCTATGAATATCCGCGATGCTCTGCTTTTCCGCCAAAAGAAACTATGCCTGCAACACACCTCCAGCACAGACACCATTTTGGAGGCTATGTACAGCGCTGTCAGCTATCGGAACTTCATGAAACTATAGGGGCTGAAGCAGGAATATTCGACCATGTTCCACAACAAATTCCGCCTTTTTTCAACAGAAACTGGCGGAAAAAAAATGCGTTGCATTATTTATTGAATGCTTCTCGTATTTCGGTGCATAGTCTGTAGAGAATACATACCTGTGATCAGTTTCGCAATCGAGATTGTGGTGGATAGTGATCAAAACGTACGAGAAATATCGAATGGACTGGACAACCTACCTCAAACCGGCTTTGAGGTGAGAACCAAAGATGGAAATGCTGAACTTCTACATCAGTGATTGAAACTGAGAATGAATTTGCCTAAGACTGCAACGAATGATCTTCACTTTTATTGTAACATGACCGATTTCGAGGCTGCTAGCTTAATCTGTAGAGGTACCTGTTCACATTTACGAATTATGATGAAGTACATACATAAAACAAAAATATGTTCAAATGTGTGTGAAATCTTATGGGACTTAACTGCTAAGGTCATCAGTCCCTAAGCTTACACACACTATTTAACCTAAATTATCCTAAGGACAAAAACACACACCCATGCCCGAGGGAGGACTCGAACCTCCGCCGGGACCAGCCGCACAGCCCATGACTGCAGCGCCTGAGACCGCTTGGCTAATACCGCGCGGCCATACATAATACAATTACACTACTTGGTGATTATGTGGTAACAGCTTCCTTCATCTCTTCCATCTGAGAGATTAATATTCAAATCAAAACGTACATAAAACTACAATTTCATGTGCTCGTAAGTAAAAGTATTATTTTATAAAATAGTATTATGCAGTTTACGTATGTTGAGTATCATCTGATAGCGTTGAAGATTAGGTTATACTATGCTGGAGTTCCATTACTCAAATATTGTGGAAATCAATCTAATAATTCCACGTTAAACGCTACGGCCCCTATCTACTAAATGGTATTTTGTCACCTGAGGACACCATATTTGTATGACGTTCCGTCCATGACAGGTGAACATTGATACAATTCAATGCTACACGGGATAGACAGTCTTAGGCTAAAATTAGGTATTTTAAAACTTTGTGTGGGGGGAATGAGTGAACAAAGGTTACTAAAACCAACCGGGAACTATTATGCTGAATAAACTATGCACTGTATTATCTTTTTTTATGCATGTATTTGGATATAATTAGTTAAAAGTATTACAATCACATAAGAGAAAAACGCAACGAGTTAAAATAAAGAACTAACGAGGAAGTATTACAGTTTGCTCAACTTCTAACACGTTAGAAACTGCAACAACACAGGAACCACAGCCTGTAACAAATGTACACAAGCGCCTGCTATGTTCTCCACGTTATTCTACATGCCAAATGTCTGATTAGACCCACCTGTCCTAAACACCGGCGTAACTAACAGTAGAGAAATAAGGTTACAAAATTATGTTGTACGTGGGTATTTAAGACGCACATTCTTACCGTTACACGAACTGTGCAGTTGGAAAGGGGAACATACCCCGTCAAGAGAGGAAGCACACATTCTTGAAATGGTTCTATCCAAACCAGGAGGATCGATTATCTTATTTACCCGCCACCAGTCAGCTTAGAGGGTCACAAAGTAATTTCACGCTGAACAGCAAGTAACAGATACGTGTTTAGTACATCTGAAGAGGAGGCTAGAAGCCAATAAATCGATTATGTTATAAAATTGATCATTATTTGCAACTTGAGGCAAATTTACTCTAATTCTCAATCATACGACTGCGTTCCCACGATTCCGTAAGCACCGTAAGCAATGGAACTATTAAATATCAACATCAATAATTGAGAAGACGGTAGAAGTAATGTATGAATTTTGTCACTACACAAGATCAAAGTTACTCATGGGAAGGGCGCTTATTGTGGTAAATCTATTCGTAGTAATACCTGGACTAGTTTGCGGAGTTTCTGGACTTGTGGGCTTGTAACAGGACAGTGTGGGGGAGGGGAAGTCTTACACCGATGAAATCGGTACAGAACGATAACAAACGCTACAGAAGGATATTAAACATGTGCTAAATAAAGAGGTACCACAGACAGTAGATGAGGAAAACACAAACAGTATGCCCTTATGAGGAAGCGAATTTAGGGAAATGTTTGGTAGGACTATCAGAAAGGAGAAATGAAGTGAAGTTTGTTGGGGCAGCCCAAGTTAAAAATATTTCATACAATTATTTGAGGGTACAGGTGTTGTGAATATGGTAGATACGTTATCATCAAGATAGGGGTACGATGTTAGGTAAGTCATAACACTGGAGTTTATTTTTAATGGATTAGCGCTTTTGGATATATGTAAGAGCAGCTAGTAATTCTATTATCAAATGTATGCCTTTCAGCTTATTACCAAGTACAGGAATTTCGCAGTGATGGGGTGTATATAAATTACGTCTAATACCGTTAATAATACAATTACCACCCACATTTTTTCCTGGGGGTTGAATAAGCATTTTACAGCGGCTTTGCCGATTAATTGATGTGATACTCATCTGGAATTAAATTAGTGAGATCATGAAACCACAAAAACCGTCACGAAGACCGGAGCAGAAATGGTACTAAGAAGCTTCGGATTACAAGTTGTTTCTGTTCGGACGGTGAATAAGTCAGCGACGAAGCTGTCCTTGAAAGCTGTAGTTTGAACAAAAATTCGAGTAAGGTCTTGTGAGCAGTCTTCAGCATCTTACGTTATTGTGGTCTAGGTAGAGCGTCTGATTCGTAGCCAAAACGACATCGGTCCCGGGTTCGAAATCCGTCCCACTTAAATTTTGATTAATAATCAGCATTGGTGGCTGAAGACTTCCAACATAGGAAGTCACCCTCATTCTGCCAACAGCATTGTCAGAGGACCGACAGAGGCTCAGGGCACTCTTGTTCTTGGGGTGGAAAACTGCCCTTAAAGGCGGAAGAGAGAATGTGTACCCATAGGACATGTGGCCTCTAATTGAGAAATAATCATGATGATCTCTCCATCGGAAAAGCGGAATAGCCCTATTCGGACCTTCGGGAGGGGACTGCCAAAGCGGAGGTGTCTATGGAAAAAATATTGAATAACATACGAAAGGATAAATGTCTACTAGTCAGGGCGTGGAATGCCAGAAGCTTGAAAGTGGTACAGAAAAAAGAAAATCTGAGAAGGGAAAAGCAAATGCTCAACCTAGATATAATTGGTGCCAGTGAAGTAAAAGGAAAGAACGCAAGGATTTCTGGTCAGATGAGTACAGGGTTATACCAACAGCGGCAGAAAATGGTGTAAATGGTATGAATAGGAAGGTAGGGCAAAGAATGTATTACCGTGAACAGTTCAGTGACTGTTGTGCTTATCAGAGTCGACAGCTAACCAACACCGACATAGATAGTACAGGTATACATGACGACGTTGCAAGCTGAGGATGAAAAGATAGAGAAAGTATATGAGGATATTGAAAAGGTAATACAGTACGGCAAGGGAGATGAAAATAAATTATGGGGGACTGGAATTCGGTTGAGGGGAACGAATAGAAGAAAAGGTTACAGGCGAATATGGGTTAGGACAAGGAATAAGAGAGGTGAAAGACTAACTGAGTTCGGTAATACATTTCAGCCAGTAATAGCGAATATTCTGTTCAGGAATCACAAGACTAGGAGGTATACTTGCAAAACGGCGGGTAATACGGAAATGTTTCAGTTAGATTACATCATAGTCAGACAGAAATTCCGAAATCAGATACTGGATTGTAAAGCGTACCCAGGAGCAGATACAGAGTCAGGTCATAACGTAGTAATGATGAAGAGTAGGCTGAAGTTTAAGAGATTAGTCAGAAAGAATCAATGTGCAAAGAAGTGTGATACGGAAGTACTAAGGAATGACGAGGTACGCTTTAAGTTCTCTAAGACAATAGATACAGCAGCAAGGAATAGATCAGTAGGTAGTACAGCTGAAGAAGAATGGACATATCTAAAAAGGGCAATCACAGAAGGTGGAAAGACAAACATAAGGTACAAAGAAGACAACGGAGAAGAAACCAAAGGTAATAGGAGAAATAATTCAGTTGATCGATGAAAGAAAGAAGTACAAAAATGTTCACGGAAATACAGAAATTCAAGTCGCTGAGGAATGAAATAAATAGAAAGTACAGGGAAGCTAAGACGAAATGGCTGCACGAAAAATGTGAAAAATCGAAAAAGAAATGCTTGTCGGAAGGACTGACTCAGCATATAGGAAACTCAAAACATCTTTGGTGAAATTAAAAGCAAGGGTGGCAACATTAAGAGCCCAACGGGAATTCCACTGTTAAATGCAGAGCAGACAGCGGATAGGTGGAAAGAGTACATTGAAGGCCTCTATGAGGGGGAAGATTTGTCTGATGTGATAGAAGAAGAAACACCAGTCGATTTAGAAGAGACATGGGATTCAGTATTAGAATCAGAATTTAAGAGAGCTTTGGATGATTTATGATCAGTTAAGGCAGAAGGGACAGATAACATTGCATCAGAATTTCTGAAATTAGTGGGAGAAATTGGTAAGTAGAATGAGTGCTTTTTTTTGTGGTTTTAGGGCGCACAACTTCAACGGTCATTAGCGCCCAGACTACGTTAGGAATGCACCGCGAGTCACAAGTTTAAAGCAGCAACGAAACGGAAAACACGATAAAAGACAGACTGACAGGAATAGGATTAAAAAAAAACAGCATAATCAAATGTCCTTAGAGAGGGTTGTCAAGTTGATAAAATGAAGAACGCGAGCAGCTGCTCGTGGGTCATCCGCTAAAATGGCATCTAGAGTACATGGCAGGCCAAGATCAAGACGCAGTGTGTTAAAATCCGGACAGGACGTTAAAATGTGGCGGACCGTCAACAACTGCCCACATGGGCAGAACGGCGCCGGCGCAGCCGTCAGCAGATGGCGATGGCTGAACCGGCAGTGTCCAATTCGTAACCGGGCCAAAACTACCTTCTTCCGCCGAGATGGGCGTGAGGAGGACGTCCAAGCCGCGGGAAGAGGTTTCAAGGCCCGAAGCTTGTTGTCCGTAAGTGCAGCCCAATCGGCATGCCACAGCGATAAAATGCGCCGACAAATGACCCTGCTACAATCTGAGGAAGGGACACAACAAGAAGCTGTCCGAGGCTGGAGGACCGCAGCCTTGGCCGCGGCATCTGCAGCTTCGTTCCCAGGGATACCGACATGGCCAGGAACCCACATAAAGCTAACCGGAGAACCGACGTCCACCAGCTGCTGAAGAGAGCGTTGGATCCGGTGCACGAAAGGGTGAACCGGGTACGGATCACTGGGCTCTGGATGGCGCTCAGGGAATCGGAGCAGATGACATATGCAGAATGTCGGTGGCGGCAGATGTAAAGAACAGCCTGGTAGAGGGCAAAGAGCTCAGCTGTGAAGACCGAACAATGGCCATGGAGCCGGTGTTTGAAACTTTGTGCCCCGACAATAAAAGAACAACCGACCCCGTCATTGGTCTTAGAGCCATCTGTATAAACGAAGGTCATATTAATGAACTTCAAACGAAGTTCGACAAAACGGGAGTGGTAGACTGAACCGGGGGTAACCTCCTTTGGGAGCGAGCTGAGGTCAAGGTGAACGTGAACCTGAGCCTGGAGCCAAGGTGGCGTGTGGCTCTCGCCCACTCGAAAGGTTGCAGGGAGTGAAAAATTAAGGTGTTGAAGGAGGCGACGAAAGCGAACTCTGGGGGGTAGCAGGGCAGAGACATACAACCCTGACGGTCGAGAGAGTCGTCAAAAAAGGAACAAAAAGACGGGTGGCCGGGCATTGCCAGTAGCCGACAGGCATACCGACAAAGCAGTATATCGCGCCGGTAGGGGAGTGGCAATTCACCAGCGTCAGCATGAAGACTCTCGGCGGGACTAGTATAAAACGCTCCGATCGCAAGTCGTAAACCCCGATGTTGTATGGAGTTGAGGCGGCGTAAGATGGATGGCCGTGCAGAGGAGTATACGAAGCTCCCATAATCCAGTTTGGAGCGGACGATCGAACGATATAGGCGAAGTAGGACGGTTCGATCCGCTCCCCACGACATACCACTGAGAACACGGAGGACATTTAGAGAACGGGTACAACGGGCAGCCAAATATGACACATGTGGAGACCAGCTAAGTTTCCTGTCAAATGTAAGACCTAAAAATTTTGTTGTCTCCACAAATGGGAGAGCAACGGGACCGAGTCGTAAGGACGGTGGGAGAAACACTTTGTAGCGCCAGAAGTTAATACAGACCGTCTTCTCGGCAGAAAAACGGAAGCCATTGGCGACACTCCAGGAGTTTTTTTTTTTTTTTTTTTTTATGGTTTAACGCTCAACTGCTGAGGTCATTAGCGCCCAGTCACTGGTGTTAGAGCACAAGGAACCTGCTAAAACTCAAGGGGATGGGGGGACATCAAAAGGACCTGACAAAGATGCAGATGAAATAAGTAAAAAGGTTAAATGTCTTTGGTCAAGCCAGTTAAAGTTATAAAACGCAGAAGACGAGCAGCTGCTCGAGCGTCATCAGCTAAAACATCCGGTAAGGTAGATGGCAGGGACAGGACAACACGAAATTGACTAAAACGGGGACACGACGATAAAACATGGCGCACCGTTAATGCCTGACCACAAGGGCACTGCGGGGCTGGGTCACCAGAGAGCAGGTAGCGGTGGCTAAACCGGCAATGCCCAATCCGCAACCTGGTCAGAAGGACCTCCTCGCGCCGAGATGGTCGGGAGGAAGTTGTCCAAGCAGTTGGGAGCGGTTTTACTGCCTGGAGCTTGTTTCCTTGGAGGGATGACCAAGCATCCCACCACAAGGACACAAGCCTCTTACATACATCCCCACAAACGTCAGATGACGGGACACAATGGGAGGCTGGCCGAGGCTGGAGGACTGCAGCCTTGGCTGCAGCATCCGCAGCCTCATTCCCAGGCACTCCTACATGTCCGGGGACCCACAGAAAGCTGACAGAACCGCCATTATCAGCGAAAGAATGGAGGGACTGCTGTATTCGTTGAATCAAGGGATGGACCGGATAGGGAGCCCCAAGGCTCTGAAGAGCACTGAGGGAGTCAGTGAAAAGTACATACGATGAATGGCGGTGGCGGCGGGCATACTGAATGGCCTGATGGAGAGCAAAAAGCTCGGCCGTAAAGCTGGAACATTGGTCAAGGAGCCGGTATTTAAAGGTGGCGGTCCCGACGACAAAGGCACAGCCGACACCATCGTCAGTTTTGGAGCCATCGGTGTAAATAAAGGTGTGACCAGCAAGTCGAGCACGAAGTTCGACAAACCGTGAGCAATACACTGCAGCCGGAGTACCCTCCTTCAGGAGTGAGCTGAGGTCGAGATAAATACGAACCGGAGCCTGGAGCCAAGGTGGTGTCGGGCTCTCACCCTCTCTGAAGGTGGTAGGGAGGGCAAAATCCAATTGTCGAAGCAGGCGACGGAAGCGGACTCCGGGGGGCAGCAGGGCAGACACATACAACCCGTACTGACGGTCGAGAGAATCGGCGAAGAAGGACTTGTAAGAGGGGTGTTCGGGCATAGACAACAGCCGGCAGGCATACCGACACAGCAGTATGTCGCGCCGGTAGGTCAATGGTAACTCGGCAGCTTCAGCGTAAAGACTCTCGACAGGACTAGTGTAGAAGGCTCCGGTCGCAAGACGTATCCCCCGATGGTGGATGGAGTTGAGCCGGCGTAAGAGGGATGGCCGAGCGGACGAGTAGACGAAGCTCCCATAATCCAGCTTCGATCGGACTATGGACCGATACAAGCGAAGCAGGACAGTGCGATCCGCTCCCCAAGATGAACCGCTAAGAACTCTGAGGACATTAAGGGAACGTGTACAACGGGCCGCCAAATAAGAGACATGTGGAGACCAACACAGTTTCCGGTCCAACGTGAGCCCTAGAAACTTAGTTGTGTCCACGAATGGGAGAACAACGGGACCGAGATGTAAGGATGGCGGAAGGAACGCTTTATATCGCCAAAAGTTGATACAAACCGTCTTCTCTTCAGAGAACCGGAAGCCATTTGCCACGCTCCATGAGTAGAGGCTGTCTAGACAACGCTGGAGGCAGCGCTCCAGGAGGCATGTTCTCTGGGCACTGCAGTAGATCGCGAAGTCATCGACAAAGAGAGAGCCTGAGACATTAGGTGGAATGCAATCCATAATTGGATTGATCGCGATGGCAAAAAGGGCTACGCTCAAGACGGAGCCCTGAGGCACTCCGTTCTCCTGGAGGAAGACGTCGGACAATACGGAACCCACACGTACCCTAAACTTTCGATCCGTTAAAAAAGAATCAATAAAAAGGGGCAGACGACCGCGTAGGCCCCACTTGTGCATAGTGCGGAGGATACCTCCTCTCCAACAGGTATCATAAGCCTTCTCCAAGTCGAAGAACACGGCTACCGTTTGGCGCCTTCGCAAAAAGTTGTTCATGATGAATGTCGACAAGGTCACAAGGTGGTCAACAGCGGAGCGGCGGCGACGAAAGCCGCATTGGACATTAGTAAGTAGTCGTCGAGATTCAAGAATCCAAACTAACCGAGCATTGACCATGCGCTCCATCACCTTACAGACACAGCTTGTAAGAGAAATGGGGCGGTAACTAGAAGGAAGGTGTCTATCCTTCCCGGGTTTGGGTATAGGAACAACAACGGCGTCACGCCAACGCATGGGGACCTGACCTTCGGTCCAGACGCGATTGTAGGTACGAAGAAGGAAGCTTTTGCCCGCCGGAGAAAGGTGTGCCAGCATCTGAACGTGAATGGCATCTGGCCCCGGAGCAGAGGACCGGGACAGTGCAAGCGCACGTTCGAGTTCCCGCATAGTAAAGGGGGCATTGTAAGTTTCCAGATTCAGCGAGTGGAAGGAAGGTCGCCGAGCCTCGTCTGCCTCTTTCCTGGGAAGGAAGGCAGGATGGTAATGGGCGGAGCTTGAAACCTCCGCGAAAAAGCGGCCAAAGGCGTTGGAGACAGCCACAGGATCAACAAGGACCTCATTACCTGAGGTCAGGCCGGGTACTGAGGAGTGGGCCTTAATGCCTGTCAGCCGGCGCAGGCTACCCCAAACAACGGAAGAGGGAGTAAAACTGGTAAAGGAGCTCGTGAAAGTGGCCCAGCAAGCTTTTTTGCTGTCTTTGATGACTCTACGGCATTGCGCTCGGAGTCGTTTGTATGCAATACAATTCGCCAACGTAGGATGGCGGCGAAAGGTGCGTAAAGCACGTCGTCGAGCACGGATAGCGTCCCTACAAGCCTCGTTCCACCAGGGGACGGAAACGCGACGTGAAGAAGAAGTAGTAGTACGAGGTATGGAACGTTCGGCAGCATGGATAATAACAGCCGTGAGGTATTCGACCTGACTGTCACAGCTGGAAAAATCGTGGTCCGGAAAGGTCGCCAGGGAGGAGTAAAGTCCCCAGTCAGCTTTCAGTATGTTCCAGCGCGAAGGACGTGGGGATGGGGTATGGTGCAGGAGACGAACGACACAGGGGAAGTGGTCGCTCGAATAGGTGTCAGAAAGGACATACCACTCGAACCGACGGGCAAGAGTGGTAGAACAGATGGAGAGGTCCAAGTGGGAGTAGGTATGAGTAGAGTCCGAGAGGAAAGTCGGGGCGCCGGTATTGAGGCAGACAAGATGGAGATGGTTGAAGACATCCGCCAAGAGTGAGCCTCTTTGACACGATGCAGGAGATCCCCAAAGGGGATGATGGGCATTGAAGTCGCCAAACAATAAGAACGGCGGGGGAAGCTGATCGATCAGGTGCATCATGTCAGCCCGACTAACAGCAGATGACGGTGGAGTGTAGACGGTACAAACTGAAAAAGTAAAGGCAGGAAGAGTAATGCGGATAGCTATTGCTTGGAGTGGGGTGGTCAATGGGATGGGATGGTAATAGACATCGTCCCGAACGAGCAACATGACCCCACCATGAGCTGGGATGCCGTCCACAGCGGCGAGGTCATACCGCTCCGAGGTATAGTGGGAAAAGGCAATACGGTCAGTCGGGCGCAACTTGGTTTCCTGGAGACCAAGGACGAGCAGACAGTGCAGGCGGAGGAGCAGTTGTAATTCCTCCCGATTAGATCGAATACCTCTTATGTTCCAATGAAACAACGCTATTGCTAGTCAAAAAGTTGGGGGAACAAGACGGGGAAGAGCTGGTCACCTCGATGGCCGCGGAGGGCCAGGTTGCGAGGCAACAACGCTACAACTGACTGCAGGCGGATCCGGTTCCATCGACTCGTCGCCAGCTGCGGCCGCTGTCCCTGATGGTGTAGGAGGGGCCGCATCATTTGCCGACAAAAGGCCGGCGGAACGCCTGGCAGCAGAGCGTCCCGGCGAAACTGAGGACGGCCGGGAGCAGCGACTCACGGATGAAGCGTCAGATGAAACGCTCCGGGGTGGAGAGGAGGATAGAGACTTCTTCTTGGAGGCCTTCTTGGAAGGCCGAGGAGGCACAGGGATGGTGGGCTGGACCCGAAGAAGGTCCTCACGCGCGGGGTCCGTTTTGGAACGCCGGACCTCGGAAGCTGGGGTCCGGAACGTTTCCCCGATGGACGCCTGAGAAGAGGATCGCTTCTCAGGTGGCGTGGGGGGAGGAGGAGGAGGAAGGGTGGCCCCTGGGGCAGGGGGGGTGGGGGCCGCGGGGGAGGAGGAGTTGGAAGGGAGGGATTTGGGAGGCGGAGGCAGAGCCCCCTGATGGGCAGAGGAGGCGGAGGGGGGACAGGATAGAGGTGAGGATACAGCAGAAGGAGTGGACACAACTGAGGCAAACGAAGTGGCCAGTGACACGGGATGAAGGCGGTCATACTTCTTCCTGGCCTCAGAATAAGAGAGCCGATCCAAAGTTTTGATTTCTTGTATCTTTTTCTCCTTCTGATAGGCGGGGCAGTCTGGGGACCTAGGCGAGTGGACGCCAGGACAATTAGGGCACCGAGGTGGTGGGGTGCAAGTATGTTCCTCACGAAGAGGACGTCCACAGTCGCCACAAGGGGGCTCAGCCTCACACCGGGACGACATGTGCCCAAAGCGCAAACACCTAAAACAGCGCATAGGAGGCGGGACGTAAGGTCGCACGTCGCATCGGTAGCACATCACCTTTACGTTCTCTGGGAGAACGTCCCCCTCGAAGGCGAGGATAAAGGCCCCGGTGTCGATGCGACGGTCTTTGGGGCCGCGCTGGACTCGCCGGACGAAATGCACGCCGCGGCGCTCCAGGTTGGCCCTGAGCTCCTCATCAGATTGTAGCAGGAGGTCACGATGAAAAATAACCCCCTGCGTCCTATTTAGTGCCAGATGTGGGACAATGGAGACTGGGATGTCCCCTAGGCGGTCGCACGCCTGGAGTGCCGCCGATTGTGTGGCAGAGGTGGTCTTGATAAGAACGGACCCTGATCGCATCTTGCTGAGAGCCTCGATTTCCCCGAAGACGTCCTCAATGTGTTTAACAAAGAACATGGGCTTGGAGGTGGCGAACGTCCCCCCATCTGTTCGAGAACAGACCAAATAGCGGGGGAAGTACTTCGCCCCAAGCCGGCGGGCCTGTCCCTCCTCCCATGGAGTGGCCAAGGGGGAAAGGGCAGGAGAACCAGAACTAGAAACGGTACCTTTTCTTTTGGAAGACTCGGCCGCAGAGCGACCTGATACGTGTTGACGTTTCATGTGCGAAACGTCCGCCCCGATACCACCCACTCCGACCAGGGGCTCTCCCCACGGGCGCCACCCAGCCGCAGCAAGGGCCACCTGGCAGGATGACCATTGCCGGGAGTCCTGATGCCCCAAGGAGACGGGCATCTACTCCTTGGCCAACGTGGGGAGGGTGCAGCTCAGGTATCGGCAGTACGATCCCTGTGTTGTCAGGGGGCTACAACCTAGAGGGTACATGACGACCCCACCACAACGGGCTGGCTACCGTGTTGGATTTCTGGTGCCATGGAAAGTCCATCATGATCGCTGGTGCAGATGGAGATGCACTATGGGCGTAACTTGGACAACCCATCAGGCGTTAAGGCCCAATTTGAGGAATAACGGGTATGGTGACAACGCCGGTGCAATGCTGAGTGCCAAGGTCTTAGTGCACTTAGGACCAGTGGTACACCATGTAAGGTGTCCTTCCCCAAAAGGCTCGTACTTCTGTAGAATTTTGAAAAATGGAGGTCAAACCCCAAGGGGGACCATCACATTAAGGCCAAAACATTTGAGACTCCTTTTAGTCGCCTCTTACGACAGGCAGGAATACCGCGGGCCTATTCTTACCCCCGAACCCGCAGGGGGGGCTCCAGGAGTAAAGACGGTCAAGAGAACGCTGAAGACAGCGCTCCAGGAAACACGTACGCTGCGCGCTGCAATAGATGGTAAAATCGTCCACGAAAAGGGAGCCTGATACATCAGCTGGGAGGCAATCCATTATTGGATTGATCGCTATGGCGAAGAGAGCGACGCTCAAAACTGAGCCCAGTGGCACCCCATTCTCCTGGCGAAAGGTGGATAACAGGACAGAACCCACACGTACCCTGAACTGTCGATCCATTAAAAAGGAACGAATAAAAAGAGGGAGGCGACCGCGAAGGCCCCATGTATGCATGGTGCGGAGAATGCCCGCCCTCCAACAGGTGTCGTAAGCCTTCTCCAAATCAAAGAACACAGCCGCGGTCGGGCGCTTCCGCAAGAAGTTATTCATAATGAAGGCCGACTAAGTAACCAGATGGTCAACAGCAGAGCGGCGCCTACGAAATCCACATTGTACATTGGTAAGTAGGCGTCGAGACTCGAGCAGCCAAACCAAACGGGAGTTAACCATTCGCTCCATCACTTTACAGACACAGCTGGTAAGCGAGATGGGTCGATAACTGGAAGGCAAGTGCTTGTCCTTCCCCGGCTTAGGGATCGGGACAACAATAGACTCGCCCCAGCATGCGGGAACATGTCCCTCAATCCAGACGCGATTATAAGTGCGAAGAAGGAAACCTTTACCCGCAGGAGAAAGGTTCTTCAGCATCTGAATATGAATAGAATCAGGCCCTGGAGCGGAGGACCGTGATCGGCCAAGTGCGTTTTCGAGTTCCCTCATGGTGAATGGGGCATTATAACTTTCACGATTCGAGGAGCGGAAGTTAGGTGGCCTAGTCTCCTCTGCCTGTTTGCGGGGGAGGAAGGCAGGGTGGTAATGAGCGGAGCTCGAAACCTCTGCGAAAAAGCGGCCGAAGGCAATGGAGATATCCTCAGGGGCCACAAGGACGTCATTCGCGACCGTCAAGCCAGAAACTGGTGAGTGGACCTTAGTGCCAGATAGCCGGTGCAGGCTACCCCAGACAACAGAAGGAGTAAAACTGTTGAAGGTGCTTGTGAAAGCAGCGCAGCTGGCTTTCTTGCTTTCTTTAATAATACGACGACGCTGTGCACGTAATCGTTTACAATTGATACAATTCGCCACTGTAGGGTGGCGTTTAAAGGTGCGTTAAGCACGTCGACGAGCACGTAAAGCGTCTCTACATGCTGCGGTCCACCAGGGACCGGTACGCGACGTGGAGAAGAAGTAGGGTGAGGGATGGAATATTCAGCAGCAGTGAGAATGACTTCCGTGAGGTGTGCGACCTGACGATCGCAGCTTGTGAAGATTTGATCTTGAAAGGTCGCCCTGGAAGAGAAGAGCCCCCAGTCTGCTTTGGAGATGGACCAACTAGATGAGCACGGAGAGGGGGTATGCTGCAGGAGATGGATAACACACGGGAAGTGGTCGGTCGAATATGTATCAGAAAGTGCATACCACTCAAACCGGCGTGCAAGTTGGGGAGTACATATAGAGAGGTCTAAATGGGAATAGGTGTGAGATGTGTCCGAAAGAAAAGTAGGGTCGCCAGTATTGAGACAGACAAGATTGAGCTGGTTGAAAAGGTCTGCTAACAGGGAGCCCCTCGGGCAGGATGCTGGAGAGCCCCAAAGGGGATGGTGGGCATTGAAGTCTCCAGTTAACAAAAATGGTGCAGGTAGCTGAGCAATAAGTTGCATCATGTCTGCCCTGGTAACGGCAGACAACGATGGAGTGTAAACAGTACAAATTGAAAATGTAAAAGTGGGGAGAGTAATTCAGATGGCAACTGCCTGCAGGCCGGTGTGAAACGTGATGGGCTCGTAGTAAATATCATCCCGGACCAGCAACATAACCCCTCCATGAGCCGGGATACCTACCACAGGGGGTAGGTCAAAACGCACAGAGGTGTAGTGTTCCAAGGCAATGTGATCGCATGGGCGGAGCTTCGTTTCCTGGTGGGCTACGACGAGCGGACGGTGCAAGCGGAGCAGCAACTTCAAGTCCTCTCGGTTGGAGCGAATGCTGCAAATATTCCAGTGAATAAGTGCCATCGTAAGAAGAAAAGGAAGATGAAAGAAGGGGTCACCTCGAAGGACGCTGAGGGCCTGGCTTCGAGCGAGCACTGCCGCCGCTATCAGTAGGCGGACAGTCATCGTCCATTGGTTCTATAGGTTCATCGGCCATCTGGGTAACATGGCCGGGAGGGGTAGCTTCCTCCGCCGGTGAACGGCCAGATGTTCGGCTACCAGCGGTGCGGCCAGGCAAAACGGATGACGGCCTGGGTCGGCAACCGCTGGGTGGCGCAGGAGAAGAAATGCGCCATGGCGGAGAAGGAGAACTGTGCTTCCTATGAGCCTTCTTGTAAGGTCGTTTGGTGGAAGTACCGGTCGATGGCTGGGAGGTCGAGGTATGTAGGAAGTCTGCACGGGGCGGTTCCTTCTTGAAGGCCCGTGAATCTGACTTCTGGGTCTTCGTCTTAGCAGAAGCTGATGAAGGGCCTGGTGTCTGTGGGGTGATGGGAGGAAGAGGAGACGTCGACAGCGCGATCTTAGCACTGGCCGAACGGACGACCGTGGTGCTGAAGTTCAGATCACATGTCTGGGTTGCCACCTCCCTGGTAGTCCGAGGAGAGGCGAGGACAGTACTGTATTTCCCCGCTGTGAGCAGCGTGGGCTTCCTACTAGCCAATAGCTTGCGAGCAGCCGAGGTGGACACTTTCTCTTTGACCCGAATTTCTTGGATACAGCGTTCGTCCTTATAGACGGGACAGTCGCGGGAGGATGCTGCATGGTGACCCTGACAGTTCACACAACGAGGAGGTGGACAGTCACCCTCATGGGCATCCCTGCCACAAGTGACACATTTAGCCGCATTGGAACAAGACTGTTGAGTGTGATTGAAACGCTGACACTGGTAGCAGCGCGTAGGTGTCGGGACATAGGGGCGAACAGAAATAACCTCGTAGCCCGCCTTGATGCGCGATGGCAGCTTAACACTATCAAAGATCAAGAAAAGTGTCCGGGTCGGTACAAGGTCCTTGTTGACCTTTTTCATGACCCTATGGACAGCCGTCACGCCCTGCTCAGCGAGGAAAGATTGAATCTCCTCGTCAGTCAATCCGTCAAGGGATCTAGTATAGACCACACCACGAGACGAATTCAAAGTTCGGTGAGCCTCCACCCGGACAGGGAACGTGTACAGGAGTGTGGCCCGAAGCAGTTTTTGTGCCTGAAGGCGCTCTCAGTTTCTAGTAACAAGGTACCATTACGCAACCTCGTACAAGACTTAACAGTACCGGCTATGGCATCTACGCCCTTCTGGATAACGAAAGGGTTGACAGAGGAAAAATCCTTTCCGTCCTCAGATCGAGAAATGACGACGAACTGTGGGGTAGGCGGTAGTACTTTTGTCACTGGGGGCTGGTCATGTTTCCGTTTATGGGCAGAAGTCGAGAGAGAAGAAGAAAAATCCATTGTGGAGGAATCCCCCATGATTGCCAGCGTCTCCGATGGCGCGCTGCTTCCTTATGGGGACCCTCTCAGAGGGCACTCCCACCTTAGGTGAATGTTTACACCTCAGGTCACACCTCCCGAGAAACAGACGGAGGGACCAATCGGCATGGTCAGAAGGTATCAGCTCAGGCAATCACCCCTCCCTGGGCCTGGCCTTTACCAGGGGGTACGTGCGTGCCTTACTTGTCTACCCAGGGCGGGGAATTACGCGTTACCCCGTCACCGGCTACGCGTGCGAACCCGTGGGTCGGCCATCAGGTGCGCACAGGGAGGAAGGAAGAAGAAGAAGAAGAAGAGAGAGAGGGAGAGAGAGGACAGACTGTGTCAAACGCCGAGGCGGAGACCAGAGAAGGCAAGGATGATGAAGGCAAGGATGATGAAGGCAATGAGGATGAAGCCAAGGAGGATGAAGCCAAGGAGGATGAAGCCAAGGAGGATGAAGCCAAGGAGGATGAAGCCAAGGAGGATGAAGCCAAGGAGGATGAAGCCAAGGAGGATGAAGCCAAGGAGGATGAAGCCAAGGAGGATGAAGCCAAGGAGGATGAAGCCAAGGAGGATGAAGCCAAGGAGGATGAAGGCAAGGAGGATGAAGGCAAGGAGGATGAAGGCAAGGAGGATGAAGGCAAGGAGGATGAAGGCAAGGAGGATGAAGGCAAGGAGGATGAAGGCAAGGAGGATGAAGGCAAGGAGGATGAAGGCAAGGAGGATGAAGGCAAGGAGGATGAAGGCAAGGAGGATGAAGGCAAGGAGGATGAAGGCAAGGAGGATGAAGGCAAGGAGGATGAAGGCAAGGAGGATGAAGGCAAGGAGGATGAAGGCAAGGAGGATGAAGGCAAGGAGGATGAAGGCAAGGAGGATGAAGGCAAGGAGGATGAAGGCAAGGAGGATGACGGCAAGGAGGATGAAGGCAAGGAGGATGAAGGCAAGGAGGATGAAGGCAAGGAGGATGAAGGCAAGGAGGATGAAGGCAAGGAGGATGAAGGCAAGGAGGATGAAGGCAAGGAGGATGAAGGCAAGGAGGATGAAGGCAAGGAGGATGAAGGCAAGGAGGATGAAGGCAAGGAGGATGAAGGCAAGGAGGATGAAGGCAAGGAGGATGAAGGCAAGGAGGATGAAGGCAAGGAGGATGAAGGCAAGGAGGATGAAGGCAAGGAGGATGAAGGCAAGGAGGATGAAGGCAAGGAGGATGAAGGCAAGGAGGATGAAGGCAAGGAGGATGAAGGCAAGGAGGATGAAGGCAAGGAGGATGAAGGCAAGGAGGATGAAGGCAAGGAGGATGAAGGCAAGGAGGATGAAGGCAAGGAGGATGAAGGCAAGGAGGATGAAGGCAAGGAGGATGAAGGCAAGGAGGATGAAGGCAAGGAGGATGAAGGCAAGGAGGATGAAGGCAAGGAGGATGAAGGCAAGGAGGATGAAGGCAAGGAGGATGAAGGCAAGGGAAAGAGTAAGGAAGACAGTGAGATGGAGAAGAACAAAGAAAGGAACCAACCAAAGAAGGAAGAAACGAGAAGTGAAAATCCAAAAAGACCACAAATATAGGTCGTGGGACCGTCCGTCTCCGGACGCAGGCGCTAACTACCCCCTTGAGGGGGATGGACTCCTTTTAGTCGCCTCTTACGACAGGCAGGAAGACCTCGGGCCTATTCTAACCCCCAGACCCGCACGGGGGGGGTAGAATGAGTGTGGCGACATACAACCTTACTTTCGGAAAAATATCATCCACACCATTCCAAAGACTGCAAGAACTGACAGCTGCGAGAATTGTCGTACAATTATCTTTGCGGCTCTTGCATTCAAGTTGCTGACAAGAATAATATACAGAAGACTGGAAAAGAAAATTGAGGATGTGTTGGATGACCATCAGCTTGGCTTTAGGAAACTTAAGGGCACGGGAGAGGTAGTTCTGACGTTGCGATTGATAATGAAAGCAAGAGTAAAGAAAAATCAAGACACGTTCATAGTATTTGTTGACTTGGAAAAAGCGTTCGATAATGTAAAATGGAGCAAGATGTTAGAAATCCTGAGAAAAATAGGGGTAAGCGATGGGGAGAGACAGGTAATATATAATATGTACAATAGGGAATAGTAAGAGTGGACGACCAAGTACGAAGCGCTCGGATTAAGAAGGGTGTAAGACAGGTATGCAGTCTTTCGCCTCTACTGTTCAATCTGTACATCGAAGAAACAATGATGGAAATAAAGATATGTTCAGAAGTGGTATTAAAATTCAATGTGAAAGGATATGATCGATACGATTCGCTGATGACATTGATATCCTGAGTGAAAGTAAAGAAGAGTTACATGATCTGCTGGAATGAACAGTAATGAGAACAGAATATGAACTGAGAGTAAATCGAAGAGAGACGGAATTAATGAGAAGTAGGAGAAACGGAATCAGCAAGAGACTTAACATTAGAATTGAAGGCCACGAAGTAGATGAGGTTAAATTATTCTACTACCTAGGCAACAAAATAACCAATGACGGGCGGAGCTAGGACGACATCAGACTAGCACTGGCAGTAAGGGCATTCCTGATCAAGAGAAGTCTGCTTGTATCAAACATAGGTCTTAATTTGAGGTAGATATTTCCGGAAAGGTACGTTTGGAGCAGCATGGACTATCAGTTCGGAGACCATGGCTGCGATGGTGTACAGCATTGTATGGTAGAGAAACAGGGACTGTGGGAAAACCGGTACAGAATTGAAGAATGTGGCGCTATAGAAGAATGCTGCGAATTAAGTGGATTTATAATAAGAAATGGGGAGGTACTACGCAGAATCGGAGAAGAAAGCAATATGTGGAAAGCACTGACAGGGAGAATGGACAGGACGACAGGACATCTATTAAGACGTCAGGAGCTGTAGAGGGCATAACTGTAGAGCAACACGGAGATTATATTACATCCAGCGAATAATAGAGGACGTAGACTGCACGTGCTATTCTAAGAAGAAGAGGTTGGCACAGGAGGGGAATTCGTAGCAGCAGCCGGCATCAAACCAGTCTGAAGACTGATGAAGTATAAAAAAGCAGGGAGTGCAGGATTGTTTAGGAGTTGCGGATGGATTAAAGGGAATTTGTATGGCATGATTGGCTGGGAGACCGTCATTCGGAACCCGAAGCACGTGTCGTTTCTGAGATATGACCACATAATAGAGGTGAAGGCAGACTGAAGAATTCCGGTATCCGACCGGGATTTGATCCCACAGCCTTACGGTCTGCGGCTTCCACTTTACCATTAGGCCACCAAGTCCGACTGCATTTGGGTAGCAGAGTACTTTGGATGAGAACTTGCTGGAGCACTGAGCGAGATATGCGCACGTGGCTACACCAGCCGGGACAGTTTCTCATCTAACAGAAAATAAAGAACTTTATGGAAGTACCTGTATTGCAGTGATGGAATTGCTTGGTGTAGAAGCAAGGTACGACTTACGAATGAAACTGTTTTATTACGAGTTCCGAGTTTCAGCATCAGAAACGTTGGGAAACAGTTACAAGGATGTTAGTGACTGTTTTATCAGTGAAATTAAAGTGATTTGAGTACTGTTAAGAAGTCAAAGAAAAACATTGCAACATTCAAGTGCCCTAGCCAACCGCAAACTAAATGAAACACACAATTTTATTTTTTTCTGGGTCATTAAACTTTGATTACCCCTCGTAAATTCAGTTTTAACGGCAGAGCGAGTGTATTACACTCCGAAGAACACGTGCTTACTATAACGTGGAAGTGTTGACCAATGTTTCATTTCTAGGCCGAATTGCATCAGCTGGACAGAGAAAATATCTTTTATTTTGCACTAGAGGAGAGGAAAAAAAGTTGTTTAAGTATAATGTCGAACAGATGCCCTCTCCGAATATTCGAATGTTCTCGACTATGCCGTGCAAGACGGCGCTACATGACGTTTCAAAATGGAACCCAGTTAACATGGCCGCACAATAATGCATCAGACTGGGCAGGGTGGACTGAGGTCCGTCGTCAATTTGAGTGAGGATTTAGGGGGTTTGGAGGTTTTCCTCACATGCATATTGTCAAATTGTAAGATGGGTTGCACTTTATACAAACTACACAAAAGATATAACTTGAAAAAACACATTTGTCGAACTTAAATACTTCCAGCCAACATTAAAAAATAGACTACAGTACAATAATGCAGTACATCTATTCACCGTTGTTTACTAGATGGCAACACTTTGATGATGGACGATATTTGGTGTGTGAGGCGCTCAACTGCGTGGTTATCAGCACCCTTACAAATTCCCAATCTTTTTAATGCCCAGTTTCGCCAGTTTTCCGAATGAAGATAAATGAGGACAGCTCAGACACTGGAGAAAATCCACGACTCGGCTGGGAATCGAACCCCGGACCCTGTGATCCAGAAGCAGCAACGCTGGCCACTGGTCTACGATCTGCAGCCACAACACTGAATAACCATTGTTTTAAGTTTTTGTCCCATTGACTGAATAGAATCAACAGAATTTTTATTTTTATTGATATGCAAGAGGATTCTGTCAATCGCTCGAACTTTTAGTTGGAAGTGTACTCAGAGCCGTGTGTAGTAAATCAAATAACCATTTTGTTCAGTCAAAGCGAAACTAACGTGAGATGCTTCCCCGCCCGCTGCCGTACCTCAGATCTTGCGTACGCTCTTGGCAGCGACAACCTATATATCCTACTTATTATCAAGTCAGCAAGTCACCGCCGCTACGCCAGTAGCCGGTAGATTTTCCGCATTTGTCTGTTTTCGGTGACTAAACACTGCAGGTAGAACAGCATGCTTTACTGTCTGATTATACGAGCGGTATTTCTCGGAAACTAGTGACCGTCATTTGCAAGCGGACTCACCTACGTAATGAGTGGCCAACTACAGATACTAAATTGCAGAGCGCGTTGGATTAACTGTGACAAATTGATTGCTGTGGTTGCAGATGTCACAGAACGGTGGCATGGACACGACGAATTGCATACAGGTAGGTGAAATACAGGGTCACCGCCGCAATTCACTCATTACCCGCATATTTGTAGAGAGGTTGTCAGATATGTCGGTACACGTAGGGTCCCCTAATTCGACGCAGAACGCTGTTAATATCCCTGCCTTACGACTATGTTAATTAGCAAACACGGGCGCAGTCTATGAATTCAAGGTGATTAGAGTGCGGTCGGTCATCTCTCGTTCCGCGCTGGTACCGTGCTCCTCGTCACTGTAGGTTCTAGAATCTAGATGGTTCCATGAAACTGCTTGTGCTTCCATTAGCAATGCTGTAAACAGAGCTTGCCCATTGGAGAAGACACATCTGCAGCGTAAATTAGAAGCCGTTCCAAACATTCACACGATATCACTAGACTTATTTATACGACTACTCTGCAGTTCACACTTATGAGTTTGGCTCTGGGTTCACTGAACCACTTTCAGACTCTCCTACCGTTCCACACACTAACATCATACGGATAAACGAAGCCCTAAATTTTCCCACATAGGATTTGATTTTTCTTATGTTATTAAGAAGGTCATTTCTCCCTATATAGGCGGAAATCAACAAAATATTTTCGCACTGAGGAGAAAGTTGGCGACTGAAATTTCGTTAAAAGATGAGTTATTTAGAGTCAATTGCCACCTTTCACACCATAAAGATATGTCTAATTAGCTTTGCAACTGGTTTTGATCTTCTGATTACTTTGCTAGGCAGCGAATGACAGCGTAATCTGCAAACAATGTAAGAGGGCTGCTCAGACTGTTTCGTAAATAGTTTACATAGATTAGCAACAGCAATACTTCCTTGGAAATGGCAGATACCACAGCTGTTTCATTCGACGATCTTCTGTTAATTGTGACCTCCTTGACTGGAAATCACAAACCCAGTCGCACAAATGCGACAGTACATCACAGGCACCAATTTTTTTAAGCGTCGCTTATGAAGAACAGTGTCAATAGCCTTCTGGAAATCTAAAAATACGGAATAAATTTGAAATTCCCTGTAGAAAGCGCTAGTTACTTTGTGTTAGTAAAAGCCACACGACTTTCACAAGAACGATATTTTCACAAGAACGATATGTGTCAATAGATCATTTTATTGGCGGTATTGGGCAAACAATGCATGTACAGAATCCTACTGCAACCTGATATCAGTGATAATGGTCTATCGCTCAGCGGATTACTTCTATTTCCGTTCTTGTTCATTAGTTTTAACTGTGCAAGTTTGAGTTTTTTTTAGGTAGGGATCTATAGTCGAGAGAGCGGTTGTGCGTAATAGCTAAGTAGGTGGCTATTACATCAGCGCACTCCGAAAGGAACCTAATTGGTATACAGCGTGGAGTGGAAGACTTTGTTGACTTAAGCTGCATCACTACGCCGAAGTATTTACTTCTGATTTACTCATTTGAGCGTTCTCTGCAGTGCAGCCAGTTAACTCGCTCGCTTGTTAATTATACAATGTGCGTAGAGTCGAGATGGCGATAACAAACCGACGAAATGTGTTTGTATTCTCCGTTTTAGCAGGTGTATTTCAGTTACAACAGTGGTGCGTAATCTTCTTCAGACTAAAGTACTGTCCCTAACGCAGCGCAAGGGGCGTATGGCCCACGCATTGCATCATTGGTTTCCTAGGACGCCCAATCGCAGTGTAATATGTTTTTGTGGTGCTCGTGAAAGAATCTACGTGCCTCCACTTTCATCAATTTTGGGTGCACTGCGCCTTGACACAGCAACATCAGTTGATGCGTTAAAGCCAAACGTGCTCTTAGAATTAGGGGCGAATACGAATACTGTCTGGATATTTGTCGTGTATCTGCGGAGATCATTGAATATTTACGAAAGGATGTATGTACATGCATGTAGCAAATAAATGCTTGAATTGGTTTTTTATAAATTTTTGTTGTTCAATGCGCAAAGTTATTATTTCTCTCAAGTTTTTATATTCAGGTAAAGTCATGTGAAATCGGGCGATTTTTAAACACCCTCTACATTAATCCGATTTAAAATGCGGTATAAAGACAATGTTTGTTAAATATCGTGGTGGGAGTGTTGTTCAGATGGACAATGGATTGGAAAAAGGAAAAGTTATATTTTATTCTCAGTCACTTTTTCTCGATTTCCGTATCTTCGACTGCCGATCTAGGTAGATTCCACAGACACTTGCGCGGGTCATTCTAACATTGCCTTAGTAATTTTTGTTTTACTCGCTGAGAATCAGAAAATATAAAAGGCACAGACGTCATTTTGTGAGCTCAGCTTCTGCATTGGAGTTCTGTGAAAATTCGCTTCTGCGACAGATTTTGTTTAAGCTTTACTTCAGCGTTAGAGCTTTCTGAATCGCTCAGAATATGCCAAAATATGAGGGTAATGTACGATTAATAGTCGGATGTGCTTTCGACATTACAAGTTGCAGGGTGGTATTTCTCGTACAGATACGGAAGGCAAAATGGCGTGTGTGTGTGTGTGTGTGTGTGTGTGTGTGTGTGTGTGTGTGTGTGTGTGTGTGTGGTTTGAGGTTTTCGGCGTCTACTACAACGAATGAATGCAATTTTCCTGACGTGCACACAGACCTCCAGAGTTTCTAATGAAAAATAGAGCTCGCTGACATTTTGCAAAATTTCTCTTCCTTCCGAAAATTCGGATGCAAACCATGAGTAACAACGATTTCGTTAATGTCGATGCCGAAAATTGGCGATGTACGATTGAATGTATTTTAACAGTATCTTCACGAATAGCAATTTCTCGTTTGTTTTCAATCAAATACGAACAAGTCTGAAGACGCTTGAGAAGGTTTTTAACGTGCCTGTGTAAATAAAAGTCGCATAAAATATGTCTTAACAATAAAAATCAGTGAACAGTGAAATAACGTTGGATATTCAATAATAGTTCATGCAGATACAAGTGTCTTTTTTTCATATTACCTTCCAAATGTATGTGCGGAACAACACGACTAGTATTAAAAGAAAGATGAGCGGAATTCGATCCAGTGAGTCACCGACTGTGGAAGTTTAATCCATAACCACATGACTGCCAACAACCTCTTGCTCAGGATTGCAACGCACCGGTACGCCACTGACGTCACTTGCACATCATGTTGTCCTAACGGACTATTAAAAGTGTATCAAGTGGGAAGTAAGTCTATGATCCGAACGTCGTGGCTTCCCCTTTTCAGGTGTTTTCCTTACTCGTTTTCCCTGCAAAGTACCTTTCCTACAACGAGGAAAGACGGAATATCGTAGCTTAACGTCCCGCTGACCACGGGGTCATTAGACGCGGAGCGGAAACAGATGAACCATCAAAAGAATCCTCACAGGCAAACAACAAGTTTAGAGGGCTGGATCGGACACATCACCGTCGTCCAAGTCTATTAGCCGTTGTACAAACACGCTTGTTTACCAGAAAGGAAATCTGCCTTGTGTACTGAAATGAAGTGTCTGCTGTAATATGAAGACGCGTAGGCGTTTCCTTCTTAAATTCTCAGTGAGAAAAATGGAACTACCAAATTCTTGTGCGGCATAAAATATCAGTCTCTCTGTAGTCCTCTCAAAACATTTTTCAGTTTACCTACACATAACTTCAGTACAGCCAATGCAATGGACATCAAGTCTGCGACTCTGGATCCTACGCAGTAACGGCTGGTTATTTTTTCTTGTACTGGCATGTGCGGTCGAAATATTTAACGAAATTTCTCTGAACTGAGGCTTAATGAGGAACTTGAATTTGGTGAAGCTTGTTACTGTATTTTATCGAACTGCTCCTGCCAGAAAAGTTATTAACATAGCAGTACACTAGCTAAGAACGCTATTTTTATGAACGGAACGGATGATTCACCATAAGTGGTTCTACTGAATCTTCAAATAAAGCGAAGAACACTAATGTGTGGCATCTAGTGATAAAATCATTAGAGACTAAAAAGTTCGCATGTTATAAGAAACGAAATTGGTAGCAATTTCAAAGAAACCTCCCCGGTAAGCGGATAATCTACGGGAAAACACGGAAAATCTAAAACTTAATAGTCAGTGGTGGAGTTTAAACCCACTCTTATGTTATTGAAATTAGTATAATGAAAGCGGAAAAATTACAGCGTTGTGCCTAGAGACTGGACAAACTCAATGGTGACGCATCTGTCGGATGGGAACCTTACGAGAGCAGAAGGAGATCTCCTGAAAATGGGGATATTGTGTTACTTCCTGAATTCACCGCATCATGCTTGTTATTCGCAGTATCTAGCTACATGTTTTAGAATGTACAGTTGGACATATGGAGGAAAACATATATGTCCCTCTCATGTTTCTGAAACTCCTGTAGAAGGTATAGCGAAGAACCATTCTGGATTAAAACTTCGCACCAGACTGTGCGCAGTCAAATGTTAATCACTCTGTAAAACTTCTTAAGGCAGGCATAAAGGAAAAGCCTGACATGAGTCTAATCGCTCAGTCCGCTAGATAAGGGAAACACGATTTATACTCAACTTTAATGATTCAATTATTATAGTCTATGTGTTATTCATTTACATAGGTATGGTTTTGTAACAAGAAGACGATTGAAAGACAGACTTAGCGTTCTTAGTCATTGTGAAACTTCTGACGAATTCTGGCTAATTCGTGAATCCGAAATGGCATTCTCACTTCCTACAAATAACAAGAGATTCATACAAAAATATTTTCTGAATGATTATTACGCGTTCCCTGTATTACAACTTTAGAACATCTCAGCATCTCTTTTCCCTGCATCCTATTGTATTTTCCTTTCCTTGGTCATTTCTGTAACTGATTTCAACAGATAAGCTTCCCGTCAAACATTTATATGTAATGTGTAGCAGTAATGTTAAATAATTGTGCTGCTTGCTCAGTGATTCTTTCCGCATGTGAAACTTATTTGTCTTTATCACACATTCATAAAATGATGACCGTTTTCGGTTGCTAAAGCAATCATCTTCAGATCTAAAGCATAAAAGAATATTGTTCACAGAAACTTCTACCTACTACAATATTTACTATGTAGAAAGGAAAGCAAACAACAGAACATACCATTAAAATATCTTTAGTTTGTAACTCGTCACAGGTAGCACAAACCCGTACCGAGTCAAACTACTGTGTGTTCTATGATGCTACTATATAAGATGAAACACGTATGTAACATAGCAGCGATGGCGAGGCATTGTAGCATCTGTGACCAGAGAGTATGCGCTTGACCGCGCGAGTGTTGCGAGCGGTTCTCAGTCAGTTCAGTCGTTGCGAGTCTGTCAGTAGTCAGTCGTTGCGAGTCTGTAGTCGTCATGCAGAGCGGTCGGTCAGTAGTAGCAGCCCAGTGCGGTTGTGTGATGTAGGCGGTCGGCAACACTGGTCAAGATGAGGAATAAGGTATACTGTTAATTAATATAATCATTAGATAATGAAAAATTTTATTTATTGTAATTATTCTCCAACAAGTCTCCCAATAATAATTTTTTTATTTCAAAAGCATTTTCTCAAAAATTTAATTTTTTATTGAACTCAAGATTTCGTTGCACTTCCCATTTCATTCCACTTCTTTTGAAGAAAAATTCCACTAAAATCACAAAAAAAGAGAATATTATTATTTGCAATACAGTTCCTCCAAGCGGTGCGCAACAACAAGAGCAGATTTGTGATATCCATTTATTCTGAGGTAAGACTTCAATTCTGATTGTTTTACACAGGGCCAAAGACCGATATTTCGGTTTAATTAAATTTTCTTATCACTGAATGGACTTTAATTTTTCATCAGGAATTTATATTTGAGTCAGATTGCGAATTTCACATTTTTGTTGCCATTGTCAGTACATTTCATTGTGGGCAGGTTACGCATAGAGCAATGTCCATCAGCATTTCTAATTAGTATCGTCCTTTCTTTTAAAATTTTTTGTGGGGAGGTTACACTTGGTTCCCATTTCTATTAAGTATTGTCATATTTTCTTTTAAAAAATTTGTGGGGAGGTTACACTTGGCGACACCCAGTCCAGGATCGTATTTCGTTGAGAGTCTTTTGAGCGACAGTCAGATATCTGCTCTTATTTGCTTAGATATAATTAGGATTTGGCGCTACGCTTTTAATAATATTGTGACTTTCTCTCTACAGGTCAACGGCAATTTGTTGCTTTGTTGTATTTGTGTGTTATTTTTGCATTGTGCTTATTTATTTTCTGAAAAATTGTGACTATTGTAAAAATGCCGCGAAAGACTGTGAATAGTGTATCGCGAGGTATTTTGAATGAAATTACCGACTCAAACAGCGTGACCGATAGTAATTATGACACGCAGTGTGATGATGACAATCCTGCGTTCACTAACAATCAGTGCAATACAACCACTAATGATGACTTTTGTCTTAATGATGAACAAACGAACTCGGTTATGTCCTCTGTTGATATGACGACAATCGATGACGCGGGACGCTCTATTGTAATGAGCGCTGCCGAGCTTAACACACCCGATTTAGAAAATCTAAGTAATGTACAGACAAATTTTTCGAATGAAAATGGTCAGCGTAGTGAGAGTATGACGGATCCATTTAATTCCGGAACAGTGTCTGATAGTGCACATCCGACTGATAAACCTTTTTGTAAATTACAGAATGACCAAATGGTCACACAAAACGCGACAATTATAGATACACCATCAAACAGTACTGAGAATAGAGTAGGTAATGTCACCTTGGAGCAACTTATGGCAATATTGATAGAACAGAACAAACAGCAAAGTGAGAAAACTAACAACAATCTCAAACAACTTAATGAACAAGTCAAACAACATAGTGTAGATAACAAACAATTTAAAGAGAATTTCAAACAGCTTAGTGAACAAATTAGAGACGTTGCCGCGCAGTGCCATGACACTAAGGAACAGTTGCGCGTGGAAATTGAGGCTTGTTCACAAAAAAATAGCGAAGAAATAAAGTCTGTTGCACAAGAATTAAGGGAAATGCAAACAGCCGCAACAGATACACTCAGAGACGAAATTAGCGGAGTCGCCAGACAGTGCTCTGAAAAAGCTACACAATTACGGGACGAGTTTAGAGCAATGACGGTAGAACTTTCGCGCACTATGGACGCAAAGATAGACGCGAAATTCGAACAGCAGAACACTCAGATTAACGAGCGCTTTAATCAGCACATACAGAACAGTGATACGCGTTTCCGCAGATTTATTCAGGATCAAAACAAAGTAAAACGACAAGTCATGGAAACAATCACTGCACAAAGACAAGAGGACAAACGTAAAATATTCGCGAAAGCGAAGACGTATGTAGACAATAATATTACTACAGTGTCCGACAAAATTAATACCTTAGAACAATTGAACGCGGAATTACGGGATGAAATTTCTGATCTTAAATCAAAAACAGATACACACACAGTAAATATTCAAACAGTGACAGACAGATTCGAACAATTAGATCTAACACAGGATTGTGATGTTATCAAAGCTGATGTTAAAAAACTGAGCGAAACTACGCGCAAGTTGCAAAAACAGATTAATGCGTCTGATTCTAAAACCGATGATCAGGTTAAAATACTGACTGAAAAATGTGATGAATTGGCCAGTCGTATTGATGCTATCGAAAACACTAATGACAATAAATCAGACGATACTGCACCGGTTTCATTTATCCAAACGCCTGAATTTCAAAATTTACAGCAGACAATTAATGAGATCGATTCATCTAACAACACGTTACGTAGGAAGTTATCAAATTTACAACAAGAAGTAACAGAAATGAAAAACACTTCTGTTAATAATACACAACAGACGCCACTTTATGAACATGTGTCAGACTCACGCAGCGCGTATAATGTGAGTAATTCACAGAGACTACGAGACGTAAAATCCGAAAAGCCACGCGACTTAAAATCAGAAAAGCTACGTAACTTGAAATCCGAAATGACACAGACGAACAGATTCACACACAAACCTGAACGTGTTCTCAAACTGAGTGACGAGAACGTAGATTACGCGCAATTTTTATCCGACAGAAAATGTAAAGAATTTAATAATGGCAGAACACAGATACGCGATTTGCACTGTATACGACAATTTATCTTTGTACATTCACCGCTATTACCTGTAATGCAGAAACTAGCTTTGAACTTGCGACAATTTGCTATTGTATTTTCATCAGTATTACCTATTATGCAGAAACTGGAATTAGCAAGAATACAGCGATTTACTTTTGGAATTTTACCGCTATTGCTTGCAACGCAAAAGCTAAAAATTATTTGCAGTGCGTAAAGGACCTCAGGGGATTCATTACGCTTTAATGAATATGTGCCGTAGCGAGCATAGGGCCCCGAGCTGTAGTAGTGCTATTTCATCTTTAGTTTTCTGCACTGCTGCCTTCTCTTCTACTATCCTTTATATCTATCAAAACTGCTCTTTAACTATTGCTCTACGTAGTATTAAGAATATGTAATGAAAACCCGATAAGACAAATTTTTACCGAATGTGACAATTTTCATTAGGCACTCCAGAATCACGAGAACTTAAATAACAGATAAAAATCGTAATCATCAGTATGTACAAAATTTTGAGCAATCGGAACCACATTTTTGTAACAATAGATGTTTTTCACCACAATAGCATGAAAGTCAACCGCTTAGCATACGTAACCAACAATGCAGTCTGCAAGGTCAACTAAACTTTAATGTTTCGCCGCGTGCACGTAAAGTCTCAGCTACAACAAATAGTAACGCACGGCAGCAAAGAAATAACTACGTACAGACAACACTCTATTTCAACTCGTATTGCAATACACCGTATAGAAATTACTATCATGACAGACGTAAAAAAAATGATGAGCACAATTTTCAGCGTACATTTAATAACAGTCGATCTTATGAGCAGCAACAACATCAGCAACAACATATTATGATGAATGAAACAGACAATAGGTGTCATCTATAGCGTAACACGTCAGTAAGAAATAACAGAACAGTTCATATAGTGGATATGCCACAACATTCTCCCGTAAATAATAACACGTACGATAGAATTTAACCAGATACAGCACAGATTGCATATTACAGTAACGCAAACATTACTTTTGACAAGCAGAATTTTGCTCACGAGAATGTTATTTGAAGCATGCTTTGTTGAATGCTCCACTATTATCGCACCCAGATCTTACTAGAAATTTTTCCATTGCCACCGACAGTTCCAACACCGCCTTAGGCGTACATATTTTCCAGGAAATTGAAGAAGATGGTTCAATAGTAATCAAAAACATCGCATTTGCAAGCCGCATTCTGTCACCTGCTGAGCGAAATTACTCCGTTACAGAACTTGAAACATTATGTGTTGTATGGGCTTTTACGAGATTTCGGCACTTTCTTTATGGCAGACATACCACCGTTTACACAGACCACAGAGCAATACAATTTTTACTTTCGGCCAAATTCACGCATGATAGATTAAGCAGAAGGAAACTATATTTACAAGAGTTTAATTTTACGATTGTTCATATTCCCGGCACACAAAATGTTATAGCAGACGCACTATCGCGTTCTCTCGGCAACAATCAGCAAGACGTAGCAACCAACTTCTGCAAAACAAATTTCAGTGTCATGTACATTCAGCAAGTTGCATTTGAAAATTTTATTTCATCATCATTACAGGACATAGCACAGGAGCAAAATAAAGACAATGTGTGGAAAGAAATTAAACACCTTTGGGAAGATAAGAATAATGTTACGATTAGAAACCACTACACTGTGCGCAATGACATTCTGTTTCGCCGCTCTCATCCTGACAGCAACAATTGGTTATTATGCATACCTGACGAACTGGTTAACAAATTAATTTGGTATACTCATTTAAGTTACGCACATTACGGAGCACGAAAATGTTTTCTTATACTGAGACAGAACTGTTATTTTGCCAACATGGAGAAACGTATACGACGAGTTTTAGCGTCTTGTAAAATTTGCCAGAAAGCTAAATCAGACACCACTTCACATATTCCTCCTTTATATCCCATTATACCTGTTAAATTAAGACACATGGCTGCAGTAGACATTTTTGGTCCGATTCCCAGAACTAACAGAGGTTTTTGCTACATCTTTGTCGCTGTTGAGCTTACTTCAAAATTTGTTACTTTCACTCCGTTACGCAAAGCTACTGCTAAAACTGTTTCAAATGCATTTATAAAACATTTTCTATCTCATGTAGGGCATGTAATGAAAGTAATTTCTGACAATGGATCTCAATTTCGTAGCAGCGTATGGACACGCATGCTACGAGCCAGAAACATTTCTCCGATCTATATATCCAAGTACCACGCTTCTTCGAACCCTTGTGAAAGATTAATGAAGGAAATTGGTAAGCTGTGCCGAATATACTGCCACAAAAGACATATTGATTGGGATACACACATACTCTCATTCCAAGATGTAATTAATTCCATTCCAAATGAATCCACTATGCTATCTCCGACTGTTATACTGAAAAACGTTGAACCACCGAACAAAATTAAAGAATTAATAGAATTTCCCAAAAGTCGTCGCCTACGACACCACGAAATAATTGACATTGCGCTGAACAACATCAAACGTGCCGCAGAGCGCCGGAGAAGACAGCAAAAACAGGTTTGTACACGCCGCGTCTTTCACGTTGGACAGAAGATACTAGTACGTACACACTATTTATCCAGCAAATTAAAAGGTAAGTGCCGTAAATTTGAACTTCTATACGCAGGTCCATATCGGATTCGCAGCATCCCTCACCCCAATGTTGTACACGTCGAAACCTTGAGAACCAGAAAATCGAAAGGCAATCACCATATCTCAAACATTAAACCGTTTATTGAGTGAAACCACTGTATGATTCAACACACTATGATGCCATTTACTAATGCAATTAATTCACCTGACTAATTAGTGATGATTATCGTATTTTTTCTTGGCAAGTGCCCGGCAAGGTAAGGTTAGCAGGTCGCTCTTCTTGTCGTTACACATCAGACCGTGCATATTTTTCCAGATGAATTTACACATTTATGACTATTTCTGCAATTATATTTATGTGACTACTTATTGATGATTATCGTATTTTTTCTTGGCAAGTGCCCGGCAAGGTAAGGTTAGCAGGTCGCTTTTCTTGTCGTTACACATCAGACCGTGCACATTTTCCACTTTTTTTTGTGTGTATGACTGTACTCCAGTTTTGTTTGTATGGACTATGAAATAGTTAAGATATAACACACACCAGTCGACTTTGACATTTTTTTGCCGTATGACATCTCAACATCGTGACTGTTTCACATTTTTTTTGCTGCTGCATTGTATTATTCTGTGTATATTTTTGTTTTTGAACACTGTCAATGCCTTTGACATATTACGTTTTCTGTCATGTTATGCTGTATGGTTAATTGTGTCACCATAAACCAGTCATTATTTAGTGGGTATAGGATTTAAATGCAAGACATTAATCTTTGTTCATCAATTTCAGTAAGAAATGGTGCGTGTAAGAAATAAATTCAACAGAAATGGGAATTTCACCTACGGGATAAACGAAGGGAGATGCAATAACTTTATGAGGAAGAGTAAATGGATCAGGATTAACAAGCATTAACAAGAATATACTATATTCATCGAAGAATAGCAGTCTTAACTAATTTTTTCTTTCAGAATACAAGGTGATTGATGCAGGCTGTCAGACTGAACTACACGTCTTAGTTTTAGTGATGAAATATGCTAGAGATAAGGAATAGTTATGAAATGAGTAATGAAGTGATTTTTTGCAGATGATAATGAATACTGATGAATAATGATGAAGGATATGGTATTATGAATAATGAAGTTTTTCTTTACAGGTGATGATAATGGTGAGGTTATGATGATATGGATAATGAAGTTTTTTTTCTTTACAGATGAGGATAATGTTGAAGTAATGTATTTATGCTACGTAGTTATTTAAGTATTTGTTGCAGTTTGCTTTGACAGCAGGTGTTACATTGCATAGTAGGATGACTGAAAGTTTTGGAAAGGACAGCTATGGAACACATTTTTATACACACTTCACTGCCTGTTAATTCGAAGTTCACTACTTTTCAGCATAGTGTGCGTTTCTTCTTTCAGGTCAATAATCCGTTTTTGTATTTTTTTTCCAGGAGAAGTTTTTCATGACACTTACTAAACCTGTTACTTATTATACCTGTTCTAGTACTTGCATTTTTATATTTTTTACCCATTTGTGTTTATCATTTATAAATGTGATCACATGTACTGCCTTGTTACATAATCTTGCTACAGCTGACTCATGACGAATGACGTTACCTATCCTCATTTGCAGCAATAGGTCAAAAGCAAATAGTGTTATGTTTCAGCAATTAATTATCGATCCCAACGCAATGCATTGCTAACAAAAAAAAAAAAAAAAAAAAAAAAATGTGTTACCAGTCCCACATAATGTCACTAGTTTATGATAATTCTGAATAATACTGATCAACTCTGAATAGCATGTCACTTGATTAATGACCTCTTAATGAGACTATATTCAAAATGATGCTTTGTCACTAGCTAATAACTGCCACTGTTTATTATAATGATACTACTTATAATGCTTGTGATTACTAATGATTTGACTGTAATTAACTGATTTTAATAATGACTTTGTAATGATCTGAATACTACTGAATGAGGAACACTGTTTATTGTAATGAGTACTTGTAATGCCCATGATTATTAATGCTATGACTGTAATTAACTGATTTTTAATAATGACTTCGTAATAATCTGAATAATACTGAATGATGATTTTATTCAATACTTGCTGGCCACTGAGTGCCAATAATTAATGTCACTTGAAGAATTGTGATTAATTATGCCATTGATTAGCTCTTGTTTCCAATGTTGATACTTTGTAACCAGAAAAGAAAGTGACTGTTTAATAATGCTTTGTAATTAGAAGAAGGCTACTGATTCTTAATAGATTGGAATGACAAATGATTAATTAACTGTCATTAGGATGTTTTGTAATTAGAAGGCTAATGAATCTTAATTACTGTTTAATAATGCTTTGTAATTAGGAGAAGGGTAATAATTCTTACTACATTGGAATCACATAATTAATTAACTATGGTACTGTTTAATAATGCTTTGTAATTAATTAAGGCTAATAATTCTTACTATATTGAAATGACAAATGATCAATTAATTAACTGTAATTAGACAAATGATTAATTAACGACAAATGATTAATTAACTGTAATTAGACAAATGATTAATTAACGCCAAATGATTAATTAACTGTAATTAGACAAATGATTAATTAACGACAAATGATTAATTAACTGTAATTATACAAATGATTAATTAACTGTAATTAGACAAATGATTAATTAATGACAAATGATTAATTAACTGTAATTAGGAGAAGGTTAATGATTCTTAACTATACTCTATAACTGAAAAGAATGCAATCATTTCATAATGCTTTGTAACTAGAAAAAGAAGATTACTGATTCTATGTACAACAATTAATGAACATTTTTCTGTAATACTACATACTTGGTACAGAAATGTTCAATAACTGGGCTATGAATGCCACAAACTACTAATTAAGTCTGTAATTGTCAATATTATGTGACATAATGTCCTTCTCCTCATAAGCTAACTACCCTGAATTACTGCAATGTCCATTTGTCCTGTTTATCCTAGTGATCATGGAGCACTATCTTTGGTTTTGCACTAATTCTACGATGGTGTGCCTTGTAAGAGTGTGGTGTTGACACGACATGCTGTCCACCACCATGAGCGATGAAGACATTATTATGGTCCCACTGTTTGGTGTACGTAATGTACTGCCAAAATGAAAACATGGAACATTACTACGACAGTTCAGTGTCTTGGCTACACTGATAAATTCTGATGGGAAAAGAACTTCAAGTTGTGTCACTTGGTGTTGTACTTCTGTGGAAAGATATGGACTTTCAGAGCAGCTGTGTGCAATCTAAAGTGCTACAACCATGATGCAATCCTTCCCTTCCCTATCCTGATTCTTGTCACATAAAGAAAAAATTTTTTGGTAACATCATTTATGTTCATAGGTTATACATTTTTCGATTCGCTAAACTCCAGTGTGAGTACACTTATGTCACTGGTCGACATGATGTTTGCCATTATGTTTATTTGTTGTGAAAATGCTAAAGACATTTTTCAGTGCATGTGCACTTTGGACATGGTTTTTTTTTTTGCCATTATGTTTATTTGTTGTGAAAATGCTAAAGACATTTTTCAGTGCATGTACACTTGTCAACATAATATTTTTTGCCAGTCTGTTTATTTGTTCTGAATATGCTAAAGAATTTTTTCAGTGCCTGTGCACTTTATTATCTGTCAAATAATTTGTATATACTTTTCTGATTTGCTACTATGTTTTGTACTCACATTTTGTGGTTACACTATCCTGGCAGGGTCGCCAAGTGTAACCTCCCCACAAATTTTTTAAAAGAAAATATGACAATACTTAATAGAAATGGGAACCAAGTGTAACCTCCCCACAAAAAATTTTAAAAGAAAGGACGATACTAATTAGAAATGCTGATGGACATTGCTCTATGCGTAACCTGCCCACAATGAAATGTACTGACAATGGCAACAAAAATGTGAAATTCGCAATCTGACTCAAATATAAATTCCTGATGAAAAATTAAAGTCCATTCAGTGATAAGAAAATTTAATTAAACCGAAATATCGGTCTTTGGCCCTGTGTAAAACAATCAGAATTGAAGTCTTACCTCAGAATAAATGGATATCACATATCTGCTCTTGTTGTTGCGCACCGCTTGGAGGAACTGTATTGCAAATAATAATATTCTCTTTTTTTGTGATTTTAGTGGAATTTTTCTTCAAAAGAAGTGGAATGAAATGGGAAGTGCAACGAAATCTTGAGTTCAATAAAAAATTAAATTTTTGAGAAAATGCTTTTGAAATAAAAAAATTATTATTGGGAGACTTGTTGGAGAATAATTACAATAAATAAAATTTTTCATTATCTAATGATTATATTAATTAACAGTATACCTTATTCCTCATCTTGACCAGTGTTGCCGACCGCCTACATCACACAACCGCACTGGGCTGCTACTACTGACCGACCGCTCTGCATGACGACTACAGACTCGCAACGACTGACTACTGACAGACTCGCAACGACTGAACTGACAGACTCGCAACGACTGAACTGACTGAGAACCGCTCGCAACACTCGCGCGGTCAAGCGCATACTCTCTGGTCACAGATGCTACAATGCCTCGCCATCGCTGCTATGTTACATACGTGTTTCAAAGATAG
The DNA here is from genome assembly GCF_023864345.2 of Schistocerca serialis cubense. NCBI lineage: Eukaryota > Metazoa > Arthropoda > Insecta > Orthoptera > Acrididae > Schistocerca > Schistocerca serialis. The sequence goes on along the minus strand of NC_064641.1, from coordinate 658,146,189 downwards.
AGAAAAACATTTCTATTAAAGGTCACAAAGGTACGCACAGTTGCATGACTAAATTTGTCGTATAAAAAGAAACAAAATTAAACAAGATTAGGAAAGGAATGTTTGCAATGTAAGTGAGGGTAGCACAGATTTCCACGAGTGATAATACTGTAAGGTGCGGAGAGTATGTGGGAAGATACACAACATTTTCTAGAGATGCGACAAGATTTCAAACGAAAAGTGCCATCTTAATCAAGAGGAGTATTTTAACTTCTTTGAGGAGCTTCGTGCTGAAATGTGATACTTTAACGCGCAGAAACAATAATGCCTGTGACGCTTACTGCTTCGCCTGAAGCCAAGGAGACAGCGAGACCACCTCATCCGCACGGCCCACCTGCTCTTGTCGACAACACATCAACGTCTGCAGACAGCTTACATCCCGCCCGAAGACAGCGACACCTGCTGGCTGCGATGAACGCGACGGCGCTGCAACGGTTCCTCTCCGTTCTTTTGCAATTTTCCCTCTATTTGTTTAATTATTTCGTATTTTACTGATGTGCAACGAACTCATCCGTTTCCTCTTTGTCCTTTTGTGCCTTGCATTTTATTTATTAACTTACTTAGTAGTTACTGATGTGCACCTTTCCACTCTCCATATTTTATTATCACGTGCGGAATTCTGTTACTACCATCAGTTGATATGCCAACATTGTTTCTTTAGAGTATTTTGGTTATTTTTGTTTTTATACGCTGATATAATCACGTAACTGTGCACACCTTTGAGCCCTGCAGCAGATGTGCTATTTTAAACAGTAACATCATCGGACACACAACAGTTAGCTGTACGTATTTGTACTATGTGACCAGTTACTCACTGTAACGGTATTTTAATGATGTGTTCTCTCTCATTTTTATACAACATATATTGTAAGTCGAAGAACTTTGTGCGAACAAATCTTTTAAATATGACTGCTTGAGTAATTGAAACTGGCCATAATTTTATAAATGTGCCATCAAGACAAATTTTATATAGAAAATCAAGAGGGTGTACTCCACATGTTTGACCATTCAGGTCATATAAAATTCTTCCCACGTTTCTACCAGAACAAATGTTTTTAGTCACGAATCGAATTATTTTTACCAGTCGACTAAATGAATGATAATGCCAAGCACTGAACAGTTAACGGCCTTTAGCGTACAAATCCTGCTTGGAAGTCGTTAGCCGGCCGGAGTGGCCGTGCGGTTCTAGGCACTACAGTCTGGAACCGAGCGACCGCTACGGTCGCAGGTTCGAATCCTGCCTCGGGCATGGATGTGTGTGATGTCCTTAGGTTAGTCAGGTTTAAGTAGTTCTAAGTTCTAGGCGACTGATTACCTAAGAAGTTAGGTCGCATAGTGCTCAGAGCCATTTGAACCATTTGGAAGTCGTTAGTTAAGCATTATTTTCAATTATATTGCAACAACAATTAAAAATAACGAAGAGTAATGAGATCTCGGGAACACACTTGTCCAGATTACATATTTAAGTGATTAACACTGCAAGATCATTGGTTAATGTAAGCGCGAGATAAGCAAATACAAAATGCTGCTACATTAATAACCGGTGTAACTGCTAGAATATTGAATGCAAGTATGCAGAGGTGCATAAATTGTATTGTACAAGCGCCAGATGTCAGTTTGCGGGATGGAGTTCCATGAGTGTTGCACTTGTCGGTCAATACATGGACGGTTAGCGCTAGTTGCCGATGACGCTGGAGCTGTCATCCAATGATGTCCATTATGTGCTCGATTGGAGACTGATCTAGTGATTGGGCAGGCCAAGGCAACATGTTGACACACTGTAGAGCGTGTTCGGTTACAGCAGCGATATATGGACGTGCGTTATCCTGTTGAAAAACGTCTCCTGGAACGATGTTCATGAATGCCAGTACAACAGGTCCAGTCATCAGATTGAGGTTCAAATTGGCTGCGTCTGATAACCACGAGGGCGTTCCTGCCGTCATACGAAATCGCATCCTAGACTACGACTGCAGGTGTAGGTCCTGGGTGTCTAGCCCGCAGACACGTTGGTTGCAAACCCTCAACTGGCCACTTCCTAACCGCCTCACGGACGTCAGTGGCATCGCATCAGAACCAGCTGTAATCAGAAAACACAACTTCCACTCTGCCCTCCAATGATCTATTGCTTGACACCACTTAAGCCGCAAATGGTGGTGGTTTGGGGCTACTAGGCATCTGGCTCGAGCTGTTCTTGAAGTAACAGATTTATAACAGAATGAGATTCTCACTCTGCAGCAGAGTGTGCGCTGATATGAAACTTCTGGTAGATTAAAACTGTGTGCCGGACCGAGACTCCAACTCGGGACATTTGCCTTTCGCGGGCAAGTGCTCTACCAACTGAGCTACCCAGGCAGGACTCACGACTTGTCCTCACAGCTTTAATTCTGCCAGTACCTCGTCTCCTAAGTTCCAAACTTCACAGAAGCTCTTCTGCAAACCTTGCAAGTTTCAAATTTATAACAGTTCGATGTGTCAGTGTAGTGCCAGTTGCTGCTGATGCAGTACGACGCACCAGAGCCGTATGTCGAGCACGATGCAGTACTGACACGTGGCCGCCTGGAGCCCAATCTTCTTGCCACCTTACGTTCCTGGGAGCTCCGCTGCCAGCGGTCATGTTCAGTGGCTACATTCCTGTCAAGCCTTTTTGCAGTGACACAGAAGCAACTTTCAGCTTCTCGTAACCCTATTACGCTACTTCGCTCAAACTCGTGAAGTGTTTATAAAGACGCCTTTGTCGCCTTAAAGACATTCTTGACTAACGTCATCTCACCAAGTTCAATCTCAAACGTGACTAACGCTCAACCATTAAGACGAGTATTTAAAGCAAACATGGTTATATACTCATACCGGCGCTGCTAACACCACTCTTATACGACTGGTGTAGAAACATGCCTATCAACTTCCGTTAATGTCACACAACTCCTCCTTGGCGTTACGATTTTTTTTTTCCATCAGTGTATTAGGTCGGTGCATTTCGTCGCGTTTTCCCAGAAGCTTAATAAGCACAGCAGATACACAAAAGAGAGACATATTAGTCACCAATAATATATTCACCATTTACAATGCTGAGGTAACGTTTCCATTCCGCAGTTGTAGAAATCGGGTAGTTTTGAGGCGAAGAACTCGTCGAGACATGTGCGGAGCACATTTTCATTTAGAAAGGAAGATTCTTGGAGACTGTTACACAGAAACCGGAAAAGGTTTTTAAGGGTAGAGCCAGTCCACGTCCACACCAAGGAGGTAATCGTCTCAAAATATCGACTGCCACCACCGTATTTGTTAGTAACTTCTAGAGGACTTCACGGGATGTGGGACCGTGATGTTATCCGTAACTATGGGTAGGACTGCCCACTAATACGGTTGCATCGAGGAGATAGATAGTGGACTGAAAGCGAACGAAGGGTAACGTTTCAAAGCTCAGAGAGGAATGAAGTTGCTGCTGCTTGTAATCGCTCAATGTCATTCAATATGATCACGACGACACCCCTCGATCGACGTTAACACTCGTGATGTCACTCGCCTTCATACATAGCAGTGGACGTTTGAAAATTCGTGACGCTAGCTCAATGGTCGACAGTTGATTTAAATGTATTTCCCGGCTGACTCTTAATTCAATTACTGCCACGGGGGTGAGGAGAAAGAACACATCCTGGTGGTACCAGCATTATGCTTATTTAGATGTTCGATTAATGTGAATGGTTTGCAATGTTCCAGCGATTCTGTTCGAACTCTATGCTGATGTACCGACAAGGACCATTTTCGCAGATAAACATGCAAGTACGTAATGGATGTTCAGTTTCTCAATATAGTTCGCCGCACTCACACGTTATACATCCGCTGTAAGAACAATTTCATGCATTTACATTTTTTGGGGTCCCACAATATTGGTTGGCTAAATATTATGACGATACGTTGCATACAACTTCCACAGATATTGTTTATCATGTTGTCAAGACTACGTAATGAAGCCAAAATCGTGGATAAAATTGAAATGTAGTTTGCTTATTAACACTTCTCTTTTCACTAATTAAATATGAAATATGAATCGGGATTGGAGGTGATGATCCTATCCTTCTTTTTTAGTATTTTAGGTCCCCGTTAATTAATATCTGGTAGTTAATAAGCGAACTATTTTTTATGCTGGCGCGTTGTTTGTATCAGTTACCCCCGCAAACGTCCAAGGATAAGATTCTATTAATGTTCCGCGCACACGCGTTTCACCATTTTATAAAATGCAGAATTACGTAAACTATAGCTTTCCGTTGCGCACAACTTTCGTAGGTTCCACAACCATAATAGTTTCCCAAGAGTATTTTTCCCAGCTAACACAAAGTTCGAATTATGTTGTCGGATTCATTTTCACTCCACGCGACAATAAACGTCTCTGATCACTTCGTCACTCGTAATGTATTTTAAACGTGCTTGAAGAGTCTTTAAATAATCTCCTTAACGAATTTCGCAGTCGCGTACCACTTTTTCATCGACTAGCCCGATCGCGATAACTGAAGGTAGAGAGCTCAATAATGTGTTACATGTTCTTTTATATGTATTAAAAAACAAACGCACCGCTATATCTTTCTGTCCTGCTTGGTCTTTGCTACTTTGCTTTTTATTACTTTTCATTATATTGCTTCTTAGTAATACTGTGCAGTTATTTAAGTTTCGTATTACTTTCCCCTTTTTAATTCTTCCAAAATAAAGTCTATTTATCCCCCATTTTAATTAATATGATGCTAATTGACACGCCAGCCCGCAAAGTACCGTTATATGCTGCTGCTGATCGTAGGCCTTGGGCGAGGTATGCACGCAGATGCGTCAAGGTCTCCTCCTCCACAGGCAGGGCGGCTGCGCAGACGGCCCTCCCTGCCGCCATAACGGCTTTAAGGGCCGCTGTCGCTTGCTCCACTACGGCGCGAAGTTCGCCGCCGCTGCTCTTTTCGGGCAAGAGCTGCGTTCCGACCATCCGCCTTTGGGCGGTCGTCCCCGCTATTGGCGGCGAGAGCTTGTCACCGTGGTGTCCCTCTGCTGTACTGGACCGGTCTTAGCCCGTCGTCGTCGTTTTCGTCTTCTCTTCCGCTGCGTCGGTGCCGCGTTCGGCCCGGCTGTGGTTTGAAGAAGCCGGACAGCCACGCCAGCCGGCAACGTGTGGCCCGCCGCACCGAACACAGTTCGGCAGAACTTCTCTGCCGCGGTCACAGCTGCAGCTGCAACTGTCATGCTCACCTGAACACATAATGCAACTACTGCGTTGGCCTCTCGCCCTGGCACTTTAAGCACTGACGCCGAAGGTTCTGCTGTCAACAGGGAAAGCCCAGCAACTGCCTCAGTCAGATGACTTCGCTAGCACAGTCGCTCGTTTGCACTGCGACAGCAAATAGCGGCATTCTCCTCTTGTTGGTTCTGTTATGCAGCCGTAAATCTGCATTATCGAACCCTGCTCGCAACAGCCGTTCTCGGACTGTAGTCTCGTCACTACACCAAGGCAACTCACAGTCCTTACAGCAGTGGTCTTCTCTTGCTCCAGTGGCGCATCGGCAATATGGCGGCCACAGCGCTCTTGATCGCCGTGAGGTCGGCCGTGTTCGCCACCTGCACGCAGATCATCGAATCTGAATCTACAGGCTCGTAGACTACCTCATGCTTTGTGCAGCTCGTCATCAAGTCGAACAGCGCTGTCCGCCCGCCTCTACAGTTGACGTACAAAGGCGAAACAGGCTACAACTCTTCTCGAATCTTCTTGGCGTGGTCGGCAGACTCAGTGAGCTGCACGACCTTCGTGGGGGCAGGTTTTTTCCGCACAGCTTTTCTCCCCATGCAGTGGCGCGGAGAGCTCGGCAGTTGTTAAACAACGTCCGACAATTTACGTTTCGCCGCGATCACAGCACAGAATTTCTTCACAAGCTCTCTTCGACCCAGCAGCGATCCGCAAGCCTCGCTGGCTCGGGCCGTACTCCGACACGAGCGTAAAAGGTGAAAAACCGAGAGCGCAAGAGCAGGTGAATAAGGTGGGTGAGGCACAACTTCCCACTCCAACTCCTCAACAGTGCTTTTTACCAGTCTAACAGAACGCTGGCTGTCGTTATGGTGGAGTAGCATCGCTACACCCAGTCAAATGGCTCTGAGCACTATGGGACTTAACATCTAAGGTCATCAGTCCCCTAGAACTTAGAACTACTTAAACCTAACCAACCCATGGACATCACAAACATCCATGCCCGAGGCAGGATTCGAACCTGCAACCGTAGCGATCGCGCGGTTCCAGACTGAAGCGCCTAGAACCGCTCGGCCACACTGGCCGGCTACATGCAGTCGCTCCGGTCGCTGTTCTTGGTTTGCGCCTGCAAGACGTCTCAGTTGTTGACAATAAGTGTCAGCAGTGATGGTTATAACTCGGGGAAGCAATTCGTAGTACACACACCGTCGCTGTTCCACCAGATGCATAGCATTATCTTTTGCGGATGAACGCAGGTGTTTGTAAGGGATGTTCATGCTTTGTTTGAGCTGAACCATTACTTTCTTTTCCTTATGTTAGCACAAACCCACCCACCATTTCTCGTCACCCGTAACGGCACAGGATGGGAATGATCGGTGTTGTTCACGAACCAATCGATGGTGAGCAAGCAGAGATGCTCATATGGCGACCTGCTGAATAGTGATTTGGCTTAGAGCATGAGGGATCCACACAAATACGATTTCTGAACCTTCCCCATCGCATTCAACTGTTGCAAGATGGTGGAATGATCACACTTAATCACATTTGCCAGTTCCTGGAGTGGATTGACATGGATCATTGTGCATTAATGTCTTTAAACGATCATCATCAAACCCCGAAGGTCTTCCTGAACGTCGAGGAGTCACAAATGTGAAAACGGTCCTCTTAAAACAAGAAAACCATTTTCTTACCATGGTCTATCCAATGACACTATCTTCATACACGGCAAAAATGTTCATGGGTGTCTCCGCTGCTGTCACCCCTCTACTGAGTTCAGACACAAGAATATATCGTAAATGTCCCTCTTTCTCCACTTAGATCTATATTTTCTCTCATCCACAGCTCCAGTCACTATCTGCAAATGACAATATGTAAGCTCAAACAGCAACAGTGAACTACAAATAAATCACGACAATTGATAAAGAAACACGTAGCAGCCGGGATACCAACACGCAAAAGGAAAACGCTAAGAACTTACCCAAATATTTCCCCGCAAATGTAAAGTCTGATGAGTTGGTATTAGATATTCATGGATTCTGTGTGGGAAAACACTTTAGCAGTCATGAACAATATTTATACATTACTATACGAAATGAGTCCGCCGCTCGTGACTCGCGGTAGCGTTCTCGCTTCCCGAACATGGGGTCCCGGGTTCGATTCCCGGCGGGGCCAGGGATCTTCACCTTCCCCGACATGACTGGGTGTTGTTGTGACGTCTTCATAATCATCATTAATCCCAATTACGGTCGGAGGAAGGCAACGGCAAACCACCTCCATGAGGACCTTGCCTAGTACGGCGGTGCGGGTTTCCCGCATCGTTTCCCTACGATCTGCAAGAAGCATGGGACTTCATTTCATTTCATACGAAATGAGTGAAGTTTTTCACTTTCAATAACCATAATAGACTGTTTTGCTTACAGACACGCAAGTCGGTTCAGATTTGAACCTTTTTATTCGCTAACGACTTCGGTACTTAATATCCAACATCCCCGGGCCGGTTATTTATCTTTTATTGTAAACAGATAATAACTTATTATAGAGCAACACCATAGAATCACGAATAAGAAGTAGCGAGGAGAAAACGTTTATACAATAGGGAACTGTGAAACATATTTTATCGGACATATGACGTGAGACAACAGAAAGTATTATGAAGAATAGACTAGGTAAGAGTTCTATGGAAGTTGGAGGGACCGTTTATGAGACAGCCCCTAAAAGGGATCTAGCAACAGAAACTTGATATTGAATCCTACAGCGGAGGAAGAATGACTGATACACTCGTATGTACTATGGTCGCACCACGAGATGTTGGCCGTCAGAGGGTCGAGGGGTACGGAAAGAGGGAAGTGGCCTCTGCGCATGCTTAACACGTGTAGCGAAGTCCTGACGGCAAACATCAGCCGTCTCAGTGTAAGGTGTAAAGTGGGCCAATGTTGGCAGTTGAAGCTATATCGTCGGCTGTTACAGATGGCGGCATCAAATAACAATAATGACTTGTTTGTTGGTACGTGCGTGTCTGTGTTTTAGTGGTGAGTCATGTCTATGTTGTACATGCATGTTACTGGTAAAAGTACAGAAATGTAGCAATAGCAACAAGTAATTTTGTTAAGCAGTAGGCTTACTTTTCAATACTTACCCAGTGTTTAATCAGGCCGTATGAGCCTGTAAAGTGAGTGCATATATGGGTATCAGTCTCTTGATTTTATGTCACAAAGCGGTACTGATCAATTCAAAATTACATATTCATTTGCAATTTTGTGACTAAAGTATTTAATTTTCAAGTAGGGGCCGCGTAAAAAATCAGTTACGCATGTGATCCTCTCACAACCAGGAAACCAACTACTTCTTTTTATTTACCTTGTAAAAATTCAGTACAGAATAATTATTTTAATTTGCGCATTTAACTATATAATTTCCAATTAATGTAACAAGTACACAAAATCACGAAAACAACCAATATTTTCTTTGTATTGCAATATCTTTGTCTTGGTGTCGAGAGCCTTTCGGTGGGAGAGCTCATTGTCTGTTTTGACATTGTCTGTTGCTGATTGGCCAGGATGGTGAAGTGTTCTAACACATGAACAGTCTGTATATTATATGAAGGGATGTGATATGAACGCACTGCAGAGTGAATAAACATAATCAGTTCTAATTGGCTCTGAGCACTATGGGACTTAATTTCTGAGGTCATCAGTCCCCTAGAACTTAGTACTACTTAAACCTAACTAACCACACACATCCATGCCCCAGGCAAGATTCGAACCTGCGACAATAGCATTCGCGCGGTTCCGGACTGAAGCGCCTAGAACCGCTCGGCCACACAGGCCGGCAAGTTTTAATTCATTTGTTTGATTTGAAAAAAACCCGAACCACATGAAGTCCTGCAAAATATAAAAGAATGAACCTACGAATTTTCCACGGATAATGGCTTAGTCATTACAATACTCAGCGTGAGGAACCAGACATAAGCATAAAATAGATGTGCGTTTCCTGTTTTCGAAAAGTTTTAAATTATATTGCAAAAAACACTTGTAAATTCTTTTTAAGTAAACTAGAATCACAGTTAACCACCGTATAAAAAAATGGTTCAAATGGCTCTGAGCACTATGGGACTTAACTGCTGTGGTCATCAGTCCCCTAGAACTTAGAACTACTTAAACCTAACTAACCTAAGGACATGACACACATCCATGCCCGAGACAGGATTCGAACCTGCGACCGTAGCGGTCACGCGGTTCCAGACTGTAGCACCTAGAACCGCACGGCCACTCCGGCCGGCCCACCGTATAACATCTATATTTGCGAATGATGAGAATAGATGTAATGGTTCTGTAAACGATCAAACCATCAGTCAGACTTCACTTGTTTGTCAATATATTTGACAGTGTTTGGATTTGTTTGTCAAACATAGACTGTTTGACCCTTTTGAGAAAAATTTTGATTGACAGCCGAACTGTCAAGAGGTCGGACGTAGTCTGCGTTGATGTTTCGCCTTTAATGTTTAGCGAGAATGAGTTCTTTTATTACAGTTTGTCTCACTGTTTCGTGAATTTTCACAGTTGTGGACAGTACGATCAGAAACGTGTATAGATAAAAACAAAAAATGGGCCGGTGTGAGTAGGACTCCCGCATTGAGGGTTCCGAGAAACGTAATTATGTGTACACATAGTTTGTCCGTCCTGGGAACGGAGGAATTTGACTATTTTTGCCTGTTATCCACATTGATACTGGCAAGATATCGATCCCAGTCTTTCGAGAATTTTTTAATTTCAAGTCTGAAGTCGGACAACAAATGAAAAAAGAAATATTTTCTTGTGTGATATAATGACAGATTAGCAAGACGTGTGAGACAGGCGAAATACCCTCAGATTTCAAGAGGAATATAATAATTACAATCCCAAAGAAAGCAGGTGCTGACAGAAGTGAAAATTACCGAACTATCAGTTTAATAAGCCACTGCTGCAAAATACTAACACGAATTCTTTACAAACGAATGGAAAAACTGGCAGAAGCCGACCTCGGGGAAGATCAGTTTGGATTCCGTAGAAATGTTGGAACACGTGAGGCAATACTGGCCCTACGACTTATCTTAGAAGGTAGATTAAGGAAAGGCAAACCTACGTTTCTAGCATTTGTAGACTTAGAGAAAGCTTTTGACAATGTTGACTGGGATACTCTCTTTCAAATTCTGAAGGTAGCAGGGATAAAATACAGGGAGCGAAAGGCTATTTACAATTTATATAGAAACCAGATGGCAGTTATAAGAGCCGAGGGGCATGAGAGAGAAGCAGTTGTTGGGAAGGGAGTGAGACAAGGTTGTACCCTATCCCCGATGTTAGTCAATCTGTATATTGAGCAAGCAGTAAAGGAAACAAAAGAAAAATTCGGCGTAGGAATTAAAATCCATGGACAGAAATAAAAACTTTGAGATTCGCCGATGACACTGTCATTCTGTCAGACAGCAAAGGACCTGGAAGAGCAGCAGAACGGAATGGACAGTGTCTTGAAAGGAGGATAGAATATGAACATCAACAAAAACAAAACGAGGATAATGGAATGTAGTCGAATTAAATCGGGTGATGCTGAGGGTATTAGATTAGGAAATGAGACGCTTAAAGTAGTTTTGCCATTTGGGGAGCCAAATAACTGATGATGGTCGAAGTAGAGAGGATATAAAATGTAGACTGGCAATGGAAAGGAAAGCGTTTCCGAAGAAGAGAAATGTGTTAACATCTAGTATAGATTTAAGTGACAGGAAGTCGTTTCTGAAAGTATTTGTATGGAGTGTAGCCATGTATGGAAGTGAAACATGGACGATAAATAGTTTGGACAAGAAGAGAAAAGAAGATTTCGAAATGTGGTGCTACAGAAGAATGCTGAAGTTTAGATGGGTAGATCACAAAACTAATGAGGAGGTATTGAATAGAATTGGAGAGAAGAGAAATTTGTGGCACAACTTGACTAGAAGAAGGGATCGCTTGGTAGGGCCCTTCTGAGGCATCAAAGGATCACCGATTTAGTATTGGAGGACAGCTTGGAGGGTACGGGGAGATGAAAAAGCTTGCACAGGATAGAGTAGCATGGAAAGCTGCATCAAACCAGTCTCTGAACTGAATACCACAACAAAAATAATGACAGATTAACAATTCTGGATTTTTTCCTTAATTGTACTGTGAAACCTCGCTTCTTGGCAAATTTCACGATTATAGGTCAATGGGAAGACCCTCTAGGTTTTGATGAATGAGTTTTCGAGTATGAAGCGGCGATATAAATGGCCATATTTTTTATTGAATTGTCCCAGAAGCTTACAAGTTTTACATGGGCCAAGGTACCATACACCTTAGTATGTGACATAAATTTGAACTTGGTTAGTCTAACTGTTCCTTAGAAAAATGATTCTTGACAGACAGACAGACGTGCCGACAACAGAGCGATGTCTTTATACAGAACGAGGCAAGGAACCCTCAAAAACAATGGCAAGTGCCTAAGTGGTAGCGTGCTGCGTGTTTCTCATCCATGTATTACGTAGGAAGACTTTAAGAAGAAAATCAATATTCCACGCACAACATAACAAGCGGGAGTGCAACAACAAAAAATTGAAGCTTTACGGTTCTTCCATGGACGATGTAAGTGTCCACATACTGTCATATTTTAATGAATTTTCATTAGAGAACCAAGCTGAGGAGAACAGATTTTCGCGTAACTATGTCTTCTTGTGTGAGTGCGAGGTTATTGGAAGTTTGGCTGTCCATTCGAAGACGGTTTATGTAATCATCAGTTTCTGAGTATAATATTTCTTTTAACAGATTTTCTTGAGTAGGCTATATTTATCTCTCAATTTCATATATTCCTCGAACATGGGTCCCGTTTTCTTGTCCTTCTTTACACACAGTGCTAAAGTAAATACAAGAAATGTTTTCAATTATTCAAAATGACAGTCACAATCGCATTATTTATTTTGCCGCCAACCGGTTTCGACCCGCGATGTGGTCATCTTCAGGGCAATTTACTCCATTTGGTCGCTCGCTGGAGTCGTCACACTGCCTGTGCACGGATGGTAACTACCAAATGTTTACAGGCAGGGTGACGACTCCAGCGAGCGACCAAATGGTGTAAATTGCCCTGAAGATGACCCCATACTGGGTTGAAACCGGTTGGCGGCAAAATAAAGAATGTGATTGTGACTGTCATTTTGAATAATTGATTATAAGTAAATTAATCGCTGTTTATCTCCATACAACTACGTTGTCTAAAAATTTAAGAAATGTTTTGTCTACATTGAAAGCCGTTCCCAGTAGTCTCAAAATACACCACGACACAATGCGCACAGCGTGACAGCTGCTTCAAAAAGTGCGGTTAAATTTTCAGTGTCTTCGCACTTGTTTGACAAACCCGTGGAATGGAAACAGTAAATTTGTCAAACAAGTTTTCTCTTTTGAAACTTCCTGGCAGATTAAAACTGTGTGCCGGACCGAGACTTGAACTCGGGACCTTTGCCTTTCGCGGGCAAGTGCTCTACCAACTGAGCTACCCAAGCACGACTCACGCCCCGTCCTCACAGCTTCACTTCCGCCAGTACCTCATCTCCGTCTTTCCAAACTTCACAGAAGCTCTCCTGCAAACCTGCAGTACTAGCACTCCTGGAAGAAAGGATATGCCGAGACATGGCTTAGCCACAGCCTGGGGGAAGTTTCCAGAATGAGATTTTCACTCTGCAGCGGAGTGTGCGCTGAAATGAAACTTCCTGGCAGATTAAAACTGTGTGCCAGACGGAGACTCGAACTCAGGACCTTTGCCTTTTTCGGGTAAGTGCTCTACCAACTGAGCTACCCAAGCACGACTCGCGCCCCGTTCTCACAGCTTCCCTTCCGCCAGTACCTCATCTCCCACCTTACAAGCTTAGAGCATTTGCCCGCGAAAGGCAAAGGTCCCGAGTTAGAGTCTCGGTCCGGCACACAGTTTTAATCTTCCAGGAAGTTTATCAGCGCACACTCCGCTGCAGAGTGAAAATCTAACTCAAGTTTTCTCGTTTGCAGGTGCGTTAACGTTAGAAGCCGCAGTAATGGACCATCGCCAGCTGTTCTCACCTGAGTCAGACTCCTGGCTGTCGGTGACATCATCTTCCCACGATACGTGCGTCTGCTTCTTGAAACGACACCTCGGCTGGCGTGTGCGTGACGACATGGGTTTACGCCTGTGACTCGAGTGCGCAACCTCTTAACGACGAGACTCGTTGATCAGCAAACCCACTGGAGGTGGCGGCCACGTCACGCTCGCGAAGCGAGACACCGCTCGTAGGTGAGTGGCGACACCTGACGGATGCGAAATTGTCTTGGCAAAGCGCCGGCGCTGCCTGCACCTGTTGGCTGCCGCCACTGTGTGCCTCCGGCGTCGGCGGCTGTCGGGCCGGCGCCGGCCGAGCCCGGACTTCCGCCGATACCCCGGCTGCATCCGTGTGTGTGTGTGTGTGTGTGTGTGTGTGTGTGTGTGTGTGTGTGTGTGTTGTGTGTGTGTCGAGGAAAATCCAGTAGCACGCCGCTAGGTGAGCGAAAACAAATGGTCTTTCCAGTGGTAACTTGCAGTTCATGCGGTAACGGAACAACGCTGCCCCCCCCTTCTAACAGCCGTGTACCGCAATTCTCTAGAGGAAGGGAAGGTTCCAAATGATTGGAAAAGAGCGCAGGTAATTCCAGTTTTCAAGAAGGGTCGTCGAGTAGATGCGCAAAACTATAGGCCTGTATCTCTGACATCGATCTGTTGTAGAATTTTAGAACATGTTTTTTGCTCGCGTATCATGTCATTTCTGGAAACCCAGAATCTTCTCTGTAGGAATCAACATGGATTCCGGAAACAGCGATTGTATGAGACCCCAACTCGCTTTATTTGTTCATGATACCCGGAAAATATTAGATACAGGCTCTCAGGTAGATGCCATTTTCCTTGACTTCCGGAAGGCGTTCGATACAGTTCCGCACTGCCGCCTGATAAACAAAGTAACAGCCTACGGAATATCAGACCAGCTGTGTGGCTGGATTCAAGAATTTTTAGCAAACAGAACACAGCATGTTATTCTCAATGGAGAGACGTCTACAGACGTTAAAGTAACCTCTCACGTGCCACAAGGGAGTGTTATGGGACCATTGCTTTTCACAATATACACAAATGACCTAGTAGATAGTGTTGGAAGTTCCATGCGGCTTTTCGCGGATGATGCTGTAGTATATAGAGAAGTTGCAGCATTACAAAATTGCAGCGAAATGCAGGAAGATCTGCAGCGGATAGGCACTTGGTGCAGGGAGTGGCAACTGACCCTTAACATAGACAAATGTAATGTATTGCGAATACATAGAAAGAAGGATCCTTTATTGTATGATTATATGATAGCGGAACAAACAGTGGTAGCAGTTACTTCCGTAAAATATCCAGGAGTATGTGTTCGGAACGCTCTGAAGTGGAATGATCATATAAAATTAATTGTTGGTAAGGCGAGTGCCAGGTTGAGATTCATTGGGAGAGTCCTTAGAAAATGTAGTCCATCAACAAAGAAGGTGGCTTACAAAACACTCGTTCGATCTATACTTGAGTATTGCTCATCAGTGTGGGATCCGTACCAGGTCGGATTGACAGAGGAGATAGTGAAGATCCAAAGAAAAGCGGCGCGTTTCGTCACAGGGTTATTTGGTAAGCGTGATAGCGTTACGGAGATGTTTAGCAAACTCAAGTGGCAGACTCTGACTCTGCAAGAGAGGTGCTCTGCATCGAGGTGTAGCTCGTTGTTCAGATTTCGAGAAGGTGCGTTTCTGGATGAGGTACCGAGTATATTGCTTCCCCGATAATACATTATCATATAACATGCTGATTTGAGTGTGGTCAAACCAAGTCTGAAAGAGGCGAAACGAAGAGGCTGACAATCTCGTGATGAAGAACCAGGAAACATAAGATACGTGGAGGTTGAGGTGCTCAGCGACTGGCGTAAGATAGTGTGGTTTAGTGGAAAAATTGAAAATATGGCACGGATAGGTTCTAAGCATCTTTACCCTTTCACACTTGAAATGTTAAAAACTATTTTTTTAGTCTTCTTGTTTTTGTCCGATTATTAGACATGCAATGAAACACAACATGTCAGAAACATTAATTGAACCTGTTCTGGAGGGGGGGGGGGGGGGGGTTCAAATAGAACTACTGTACACGAAACATTGTTACTTTTGGTGATAAGATAAAATGAATTTCCTTTCTGCCTTTAGTCATAGGGTTACTTGACACTTCCAGATGCTTCTGCGATGTTCCTTCTGTGTGCTACAGTGTACACGTTGCCTTGAGCTGTTCTGTATTGGTGGATGTTTTGCTTCGTTTCATCTTTTTCAGGTGGAACAACAGTTTTACATTATTTTTTTTTGCTAATGATTCCTTGCTCTCACTCTTTGAAAAAATGCAAGACAACAATGACTTTTTCGATCGAAAATCGAGATCACCGTCTTCAGCTAATAAGTCATCTCCGCTTTCACTGTTACTGCCAATCTGAGTCGCCATAGAGAGAAATCCCTCAGAGTACCCTCTTCCTTTATTCTACGAGACTACATCGCATAAAACTGGAAAGACAGCAACCTGTCACAGCCACTCATGTTGCATTTAGAGCAGACCATGACAATAATTATGAAAATAAATACATAAATGTAATTGCTGTCGCAATATACAGTGCATAAATTTCAACAGGACAGTTTTTTGTACCTAATCTATGCGCAAAACATACCTCCTACGGACAAATTCAGTCACAATTTGAAAACAAAGACAGTCGTGCACTGCATCCGAAAATGGCTCCTGAATTTGCTCGTCTAACTGCTAAGATTCGAAACATATGATGATGATCGAAATGCAGCCGATACAGAGCAGCATCTACTAGAGACGTAAAGGGTGGCTACACATCTACACTATGTGATCAAAAGTATCCGGACACTTGGCTGAAACTGATTTACAAGTTCGTGGCGCCCTCCTTCGGTAATGCCGGAATCCAATATGGTGTTGGCCCACCCTTAGCCTTGACAAATTCCACTCTCGCAGGCATACGTTCAATCAGGTGCTGGAAGGTTTCTTGGAGAATAGCAGCCCATTCTTCACGGAGTGCTGCACTGAGGAGAGGAATCGATGTCGGTCGTGAGGCCTGGCACGAAGTCGGCGTTCCAAAACATCCCAAAGGTGTTCTATAGGATTCACATCAGGACTCTGTGCAGGCCAGTCCACTACAGGAATGTTACTGTCATGTAACCAATCCGACACAGGCCGTGCATTATGAACAGGTTCTCGATCGTGTTGAAAGATGCAGTCGAATTGCTCTTTAACAGTGGGAAGTAAGAAGGTGCTTAAAACAACAATATAGGCCTGTGCTGTGATGATGCCACGCAAAGTAACAAGGGGTGCAAGCACCCTCCATGAAAAACACCACCACACCATAACACCACCGCCTCCGAATTTTACCGTTGTCATTGCACACGCTGTCAGATGACGTTACCAGGCATTCACCACACCCACACCCTGCCATCGGTCGCCACATTGTGTACCGTGATTCGTCACTCCACACAACGTTTTTCCACTGTTCAATTGTCCAATGTTTACGCTCCTTACACCAAGCGAAGCGTCGTTTGGCATTTACCTGCCGCTCGACCATGAAATCGAAGTTTTCTCACCTCCCGCCTAACTGCCATAGTACTTGCAGTGGATCCTGATGCAGGTTGGAATTCCTATGTGATGGTCTGGATAGATGTCTACCTATTACACATTACGACCCTCTTCAACTGTCGGTAGTTTCTGTCAGTCAACAGACGAGCTCGGCCTGTACACTTTTGTGCTGTACATGTCTCTTCACGTTTCCACTTCACTATCACATCGGAAACAGTGGAGCTAGGGATGTTTAGGAGTGTGGAACTCTCCCGTACAGACGTATGACACAAGTGACACCCAATCACCTGACCACGTTCGAAGTCCGTGAGTTCCACAGAGCGCCCCATTCTGCTCTCTCACGACGTATAATGACTACTGAAGTCGCTGATATGGAATACCTGGCAGTAGGTGGCATAAAAATGCACCTAATATGAAAAACATATGGTTTTGGGGGTGTCCGGATACTTTTGATCACATAGCTACTGTGTATATGCCACGAAATGAGAAAATCCTAGGTGGCTTCAAACGGAACCACATCGTCTGAAATGGCCAAATGACATTTTAAACATGACACTGGTCATCGCCTATTTGTTCCACGGCCGCTCACACCAATACCAAGCACAGAAGCGAGACATCAGCGGAAGTGTTGCGGCTGTGTCAGTCCAATCCAGATGACTTCTTTAGCCGCCTCGTACCATCGGTGAGACCTGGTTTATCACTGAGACCGAGACAAAGGAGCAAAGCAAACTGGGGAAACACGTGGATTCACCAATGTGGAAAAAGGCGGAGACACAATCGTCGCTGGGCAACATAATGCATAGTGAGGGTTGGGACTACCGTAGTGTGGTACTATAAGATCATGATCGTAAGGGGGGCAAACATCACAGAAGCATGGAACGTAAAAACACAACGTTCTGCTTATTGTCTCATTTTTGGCATCGTAATTTATACCTGTTATATTTTTTTGTATTTAACATGTTATATTTTATACATATTGTTTGTGAAACCACTGGTAAATATGCAACACGCGCTTAATAATTTGCTTTATTGAAGCTATGTCGTACATAAAATTGTGTATGTTTGAAAAATATGATTGTTAATAAAAGCTGTTTTCCTGAGGGAGTGATACGAGAACGTGCTGGAAAGTAATATCCCTGAATTTTTTAGGTGAAAACTCTTAAAGCTTTTTAAATAAAACGAAAGCTATTAACTGTCTGCATAGTTATTCTTCATGTCGACTTATTTATGTCTCAGCACAATCACTCTTAGTCACTCTGGTGACGAACACATTTCTCCCAATGAGAGACCAGTTTGTTGATACCGATGTTGTCGAATGTTCGACGCGTGTATATAGCCTTACATCTGCTTGCAGTGTTTCAAAGTGAAGTTGTTGAAGATAATCTTTAAGTCTTGGAAACAGATGAAAATCGGAAGGGGCCAAGTCGGGACTGCATGGAGGATGACCAATGACACCCAATGCGTCAGATGTCGGAGCACTTGCGTGTAGTCTGGGATTGTCATGTTGAAGCAGAGGACGCTGCACGTGCGCACGAACGTTTCCTACAGTTAGAATCTCGATTACAGCGTGCTGTTTCTCACCCACCGAGATAGTTACTTTACACTCCGCCATGTTACATGCTGCAATACGGGGCCTTCTAGTGGCAGAGGGCTGCAAACAGGTACACACGAAGAATAAAGCTGTAGAATGTTAATAACATTAGTTTTATTTAAAAAGCTTTAAGAGTTTTCACGTAAAAAGTTCGGAGGCATTATTTTTCGCTCTCGCCTTTATGAACATGGTATTCAACCAGAGAAACAGTATACTACATCTTTTAGTTTGACGCCTTTTTTTTTTTACCTTGGCACGCATCGTGTAACGAGACTGGCAGCCATTCGTAGCTAGACGGTAGTAAAGTGCAATCGATGGCTGATGTTCACAAGAAGCAGTTAATTTTGAGCAGTGAAGTGTTGCACAATGCTGGATGGAGAGGTCGGTCTGGCATATTGACAATAATAAGCTGTCTCAGTTGTGTAAAAGTCTCAAATTCAAAAAAATTTGAGGCTAAATGAGTACTGAAGTTAATAGTGCTACAAGTCCAGCAAGCGTTGTGATCAAGAAATGCATCATGGCAAACAGTGGCTACATCATGGAAGTGAGACGTAAACATACTGTTCATTCTTTACACTTCTATGCTCTAGTTTGAAGTCCAGATAGTTTTCTAACCTTGTTAAAAATGTAACAGGATGATCGGTTATGTTAGGAAACGTTGTTATTTAGTTCTGAAAAATATATCAACATGATCTATAATAATGTTTCCAAAGTCATATTGTTAACTGAAGAGTAATTATGTGCTGCGCGAATGTTTGTCCCCTAACACTGTTACTTGATAGAAGTAGTGACTAAATACCTTCAGCGTAGAGAAAAAGTGGCTAGTTAATCTATTACTACAACTTACTGTTATTTGGATTATGAATAATAACTGAAAAAGTCACAGTTTAAAGACAAACTGAAGTTTTTAATTATTTGTTGGAATCGTAACTTTGCCTTAGTTCACAGTTAATTCGACTATTAAGATCTTGCAATATTAACGTAAAACATCAAAATTAACACATGATATCATTTCTCTTTGAATAAATTGAATGGTGTTAGTGGCTGAAGAAAAGCAAATTTAGGCTTATTTGGTTCGTTGTTTCACTGAAACCAAGTTGTAGGATTTCAACAAAAATTGTGTTAATAATTTTAAGCACAAATACAAAAACATTTTTCAGTTTGTATCCCTTCCGGAGTGGAGACCGAATTATTGAGTTAATACAATGCTTGTTTTAAGTTGGAAAAGACACAAGGTAAAGTTTCACCGATTCTCATCCCATTCTTAAATACAGACACTGTGGTTTACCGTATCTTAGAAAGTCATTTGAACAATGGCTAGAGTAAGGAGAGCCGTGTGCGAAGTGTTACGGAACGACTCAACCTAACATCTGCTAAACGCTTGGGAATAATATGATTGTCTCAACAATAATCCAGTCAAATTTAGGTCGCGGTTAAAGAAGTGACACGACACCCGGAAGTCAAAGTCTCGTCAAAAAATAAATATGTAACGGGTATCACTTCTAAGAGTAGTCAGGAGCATTTTCTCTCGTGTTTCGGCAGATATTTGTAATTTCATTTCCGCATTCCGTACCTGTAATCAGCCCAAAAAATTACTGCTCGTCGCGTCTCTGATGCGATGCCCAGTGACAACAGAAAACGCCAGTTTGTTTCTCTTTACTAACAAAACTATTTGTAAATCGGAATTTCATGTGCCCATTCAATAGAGAGCTGTCAAATTAGTCTCATCGGATATTCGTCCTATCGATGTGTATTAACTGTAAAACACGAAAAACAAACAATTCACCAGCGACTCGAAAGGAAATATTCCCGAGTTTAACATTCCCAAGTTTCAATTAGCGATCTTGATGAATTTGGCGGGTATGTAGAGGGGGCAAAATAGCTGTTTGTGCCCTGCTTCACTTTTAAGGGGCAAAACAGTCTCCAAAAAGTAATTTGTAGGTTTAGAGGAAATATCTTCGAAACGACGACATATTAAAAATGTTTTTCATATGAAAGTTGATATGTGATTAATATTCTTGAAAACTGATAGTCAACTTTCGCAAAAATTTGAAATTTTGCAAAATACCTCACCACCGTTAACTGATTTTGAAAAACGGAAACTTTTGTTACAATGCAAATTAAAGAATCTTTCAAGCCACATACATCCCTGTGCACTAAAGCTGATTTCTAAAATACCATTTTTGGAAAATATGCTGTACACAAAGTGCTGTCGGAGTGTCTTCAACATATCTAATTAAAGTATATGAACATTCATTACTATTCTAATTATTTATTTTACTTACATTTCTTTTATATATTAAATTGTTATTTTTCGTTTCACATAAGCTTTTTGGTTTTTAATATACCATTTCGCATACGTGTATTTTGATAGTTGACAATAATAAGGAGCTCGTTATTATTATATAAAATAATTACAATAATGATAATCTGTAAGTAAATGCTTACAACATAACGTTTTTTTACGCCATGCACAGAAAATGAACGAAATTTCTTTACGTTATACTCACGAAGGACAAGCCAAGACAAAACAAGATTCATCAGGATTTCATATCGACGCAGGTGATCCTCTAAATATCCTGATCTGCATCAGGCACATTTTAGTACACTGGCAAGCCTTGGCGAAGAGAATTGATTATGAGCTGGCGACTCCAGCACGACTGTATTGTTTCTCATGTGTAGCTTCATTATACAGTTTTCAAGAACATATCAAGACATATCAACATTTATATGAAAAACATTTTTTAATATCGTTTCGAAGATAATCCCTCTAAACCTAAAATGCCAAATTACCTTTCGGGGTGTGTTTTACACTTTAAAAGTGAAATAGGGCAAAAATATATATATTGCACCATTTTGCCCCTTCTACATACCCGCTAAGTTTCAAGATCGTTTACTAACACTTGGGAATGTTCCCTTGTCAGTAGCGCTGGGTGCTTGGCCTTAGCGCCTGTGCGGATTAGGTCAGTGCTGTCACTGCTTTAGTACTGGTTATTCTTCGTGTTTTTCTGTCCCTGTTAATACGTATCGACGAAACAAATATAGGACGACAATAATCTACCACCCTGTTCAATGGGAACGTAAAATTCCGCTTTAAAATTATTTTGTTTGTGATGGGGAAATAAACCGATGCTTTCCGTCGACACTGTGTGTCGCATGAAAGACGCGAAGAGCAGTACTTGTCTGGGCTCATCCCATTTACACAACGCAAAATGGAAACTGTAAATTGTACACTACTGGCCATTAAAATTGCTACACCAAGACGAAATCAGATGATAAACGTATTCATTGGACAAATATATTATACTGACTGACATGTGATCACATTTTCACGCAATTTGGGTGCATAGATCCTGAGAAATTAGTACCCAGAACAACCACCTGTGGCCGTAATAACGGCCTTGATACGCCTGCGCATTGAGTCAAACAGAGCTTGGATGGCGTGTACAGGTACAGCTACCCATGCAACTTCAACACGATGCCACAGTTCATCAAGAGTAGTGACTGGCGTATTGTGACGAGTCAGTTGCTCGGTCACCATTGACCAGACGTTTTCAACTGGAGAGAGATCTGGAGAATGTGCTGGCCAGGGCAGCAGTCGAACATTTTCTGTATCCACAAAGGCCCGTACAGGACCTGCAACATGCGGACGTGCATTATCCTGCTGAAATGTAGGGTTTCGCAGGGATCGAATGGAGGTTGAGCCACGGGTCGTAACACATCTGAAATGTAACGTGCCGTCAATGCGAACATGAGGTGACCGAGACGTGTAACCAATGGCACCCCATACCATCACGCCGGGTGATACGCCAGTATGTTGATGACGAATACACGCTTCCAAATTACGTTCACCGCGATGTCGTCAAACACGGATGCTACCATCGTGTTGCTGTAAACAGAACCTGGATTCATCCGAAAAAAATGACGTTTTGCCATTCGTACACCCAGGTTCGTCGTTGAGTACACCATCGCAGGCGCTCCTGTCTGTGATGCAGCGTCAAGGGTAACCGCAGCCATAGCCTCCGAGCTGATAGTCCATGGTACTGCAAACGTCATCGAACTGTTCGTGCAGTTGTCTTGCAAACGTCCCCATCTGTTGACGTGGCTGCACGATCCGTTACAGCCATGCGGATAAGATGCCTGTCATCTCGACTGCTAGTGATACGAGGCTGTTGGGATTCGGGAAGGCGTTCCGTATTACCCTCCTGAACCCACTGATTCCATATTATGCTAACAGTGATTGGATCTCGACCAACGCAAGCAGCAATTTCATGATACAATAAACCGCAATCGCGATAGGCTACAATCAGACCTTTATCAAAGTCGGAAACGTGATGGTACGCATTTCTCCTCCTTTCACGAG
Source organism: Schistocerca serialis cubense (assembly GCF_023864345.2). Taxonomy (NCBI): domain Eukaryota; kingdom Metazoa; phylum Arthropoda; class Insecta; order Orthoptera; family Acrididae; genus Schistocerca; species Schistocerca serialis. The sequence goes on along the minus strand of NC_064641.1, from coordinate 658,123,311 downwards.
GCTTCACAACAACGTTTCACCAGGCAACGCCGGTCAACTGCTGTTCGTGTATGAGAAATCGGTTGGAAACTTTTCTCATGTCAGCACGTTGCAGGTGTCGCCACCGGCGTCAACCTTGTGTGAATGCTCTGAAAAGCTAATCATTTGCATTTGACAGCCTCTTCTTCCTGTCGGTTAAATTTCGCGTCTGTAGCGCGTCATCTTCGTGGTGTAGCAATTTTAATCGCCAGTAGTGTAAATTTGCGAATATCTGCCGAAACAAAAGAGAAAGTGCACCTGATGACTCTTAGGAGAAACACCCGGTACCAGCACAGTTAAATCGCTACTACACAAAAGAAGTCCTCTAGTGTGAAACACAGGGTATAAGTTTAGAAAGAAATTACCGAGAATTTACTTCTGAGATATGGACTGCAGGAGAACTGGAAAGGAAGGGAAGCGTTTGAGAGCTGTAGTTAGAGAAGAACACTGAAAAAAATACGCTAGCTGATGAGAAATGAGATACTTCTCCGCAGACTTGGTTAGGGAAGGAACGTGTGAAAAATAATTAGAAGACATGGTGGGATGATACAGAATAGCTTCCGCGGGACTAGAGGAGAGGGAAAAAATAAATCAGCTATAGGGAGAAGTACATTTTAATGTCGTCTCGAAACCGCCTTTCAGCCTGTAATTTTTCGCTGTCGAATAAACGGTGATCGGCAAATGGCCTTAAGGGACACACACACGGGCAATGAATCGCAGCGATCCGTCGCAAGCAATATCAATGCAGTCGGTCGGTCGCACGGACCCCGTCAAACACGAGCGATTTTCCACAGAATGTCAACCAATATTACGAACATCAAATGCCGAAAAATTCTGCCATGGAAAAGAAACTGCTATGTTTAGCGGTTGTGGAAGTCGACCTCCGTATCCGCACAAATACTTGCAAAAAATAAATTAAAAAACGCGGAACTGTAATTACCATAGCTTTCTGTGGTCCCATGATGCCATTCATTAAATACATGGCCGGCCGGAGTGGCCGTGCGTTTCTAGGCGCTACAGTCTGGAGCCGAGCGACCGCTACAGTCACAGGTTCGAATCCTGCCTCGGGCATGGATGTGTGTGATGTCCTTAGGTTAGTTAGGTTTAAGTAGTTCTAAGTTCTAGGCGACTGATGACCTCAGAAGTTAAGTCGCATAGTACTCAGAGCCATTAAATACATGGAACCTCTACACGTTGACTTAATTTGCTGTTAACTTCTCCCACAGTACAGACTAAAATTTTTGGTGTTCGACAGTTACCAATTACTTTTACCATAACGCCTCTATTAAACACTTAATTCTGCACTCTTTAGCGCTGGGCTGTTGATAATGGGTTTATCCCTCCAAGTGCTCATGTGTTGATTAGTAAAATATTAGCTCAGCTGTATGATGTTTAGGGAAAGATAAGCTTGGAGCACAACTATGTGTGTGCGAAAAATGTAAATTAAAGAAGACGCAGGTAAAAGGAATAGAAATCTTTGAAATGTGGCGTTACAAGAGAGTGCTGAAAATGGGATGGGTTGACCTTGTTCCGATGTAGATGGCCAGCAACAAATATAATAGAAAAAAGTGAAATAAAGAACGTAGTTAGACAATGAAAGATTGAGCACATACTACACCAGGAGATGGTGCTGGAAACCATAACTGAGGCGATGGTAGAGGGAAATACTAGTATGGGCAGGACAAGATGCGAGAACGTAAGAGAGACTGTTGTGATGTTCTCATCGAGTAAAAGTGGGCAGGCACCAGGCAACAGTGGAGGAGAGTTCTATCAAATGAGCCTTACGGCTAATCAAAACAAACAACATAGGATGTTTGTGGAGACTATACCACACAAGGGAGATCTTGCATCACATTTTATAAAGTTTTGCTGGGTTGCATAAAAGTCTATGTAAGAGGAAGAGGCGCATCAGTCGACCGTATTGAGTGGACGTCGATATCTACTGTAATCGAACAGAGAGAAGCATAAAAAAAACCTGTATTATGCCGAAGACTGAAGAAAAGATTTAGTCCTCATATTCATTCGCGACTGGTTGTCAGCAACTGAATCGGCAGCAACCAAAAGACAGTACAGAAAGCATGGGCGGTTATGCTTTTGCCTGTCGCAACCAGAGAGCCGTCGGACACCAGGAGTGCAGGAGCGACCAGCCCCGACTACCTGGGACTGGGGCAACCACTGGGTAGCGAGAACCGAGCCACGTGTCCGCACTCCGCTTACCGACCATACAGCCAACACGGTGTCTGTAAGCTATTTTCGGACTACGACGTTTGGTACAGATAGCTTTAGTACCGCAACTGAACATCGTAGAGCGATATGGCAAGTTTGTTTCACTGAATGTTGAAACAGAGAGGTAAGAAAAAAAGAGAGACGTGGGAGAAAATAGTTGATAAATTCTGAGGGAAGGAGAACTGGATGTCAAAGGAAAAAGGAAACTAGGCAAGCAATGATTGTAATTTAGAAGCCATTTTTATTTAATAACAGTGTGTACATTTTCTTCCCAACATAAAATATTTTTGTAATTATTTTTAACTAAAACGGTTATAAACATTTCTCCGCTGTTTTATAAGAAGATAAGTTTCGAAACGTACTTCTTTGTCTCTTTACTTCACATAACTTTGACAATTTAAAACTGAATATACATTTTAAGACAAAAAACGAGGCAACACGAAGTAATTATCCAGATGAGACCGAAATCGATAGATGTGATGTAAGTGTACAGACAAACAAATGATTACAATTTCAGAAAGATTGTATGATTCAGTCAACAGGTGGAGCTTCACAAATAGAGCAAGTCAATAAAGCGTGGGTCACCTCTGACCCTTATGCAAGCTGTTATTGGGCTTCCAATTGATTTCTGGAGTTATTGGCTGTCCTGAGGGTTATCGTGCCAAATTCTATCCAGTTGGTACGTTCGACCGTCAATCTACCTAATTGGTTGGCGGGCGCTGTGTATAATGTTCCAAACGTTCTCAGCTGGGGACATATCGGGCGATCTTGCTTGCCAACGTGGGGTCTGAGAAGCACGAAGACAAACAATAGTAACTTTTTTTATTTGTTTGTGGTTTTAGGGCGCAAAACTTCTATGGTCATTAGCGCCCAGCCCGTGACGTAGAAAACAGGAAAAAAACGAAATTTAAAATCAGCAGCAATGGAAACAAAGTCAGAAAATTTGAGAAACTAAAGGCAGAAGGAATGCTTAAAAGTCCACTATAGAAAGGGGTTGGTTGTCCCCCAAAAAAAAGCTTCAATGGACTGACGTCATTTCACTGTCTCTAATAAACTGTAGAACGCGGTCAGCTGAGCGCGTGTCATCTGCTAAAATCGACGATAGATCAGGCGATAGCTGTAGACGGGAGCGTAACGGATTAAAATAGGGGCATTCAATTAAAAGGTGTCTGACCGTCCACAGCTGAGAGCAGTGGGGACAGAGTGGGGGAGGATCACCGCTTAAAAGATGTCGATGACTAAAAAGACAGTGCCCTATCCGGAGTCGGGCTAAAATTACCTCCTCCCGACGACGCGTTCGGGAGGAAGAGGTCCAAGCGCAAGGAACGGCTTTCACTTCCCGCAATTTATTGTGGGGAAGTGTTGACCAATGCGCATGCCATAAATGAGTGACTTGGCGACATAAACCGCTCCGTAGATCGGTAAACGGAAGAGACTGAAGAGCTGGCCGAGGAAGAGAGACTGCAGCCTTGGCTGCTATATCGGCCACCTCATTTCCACAGATACCAGCGTGTCCCGGGAGCCAGAGGAACGCCACTGAGACGCCCCCCAGGTGGAGCAAGCGCAGACAGTCCTGAATCCGGTGGACCAGAGGGTGCACAGGGTAAAGAGCTTGGAGACTGAGGAGAGAGCTGAGAGAATCTGAGCAGATTACGTACTGTATCCGCTGATGGCGGCGGATGTAGTGGACAGCCTGGAGAACAGCGTAAAGCTCCGCAGTATAAACCGAACACTGGTCGGGAAGCCGAAAGTGATTTGGGGTGTCGCCAACAATATAGGCACTCCCTACACCTAACGATGTTTTCGAGCCATCGGTGTAAATAAATGTGGCTTCCGTCATTTGTGCACATAGAGCAGCAAATGCCCGACGGTAAACAAGTGTAGGGGTACCATCCTTGGGAAATTGACATAGGTCTCTGAGCAAGTCGATCCGGGGACGGAGCCAAGGCGGTGCTGTACCCCAAGTTGTCAAGAAGGTTTTAGAAAAGCGGAAGGAAAGAGAATGGAGCAGTTGACGGAAGCGGACTCCCGGGGGTAGGAGGGAGGAGGAGCGGCCTGCATACTCGACATCAAAGGAGGCGTCGAAAAAAAGGTTATAGGCTGGATTAGCAGGCATGGAAGACAGATGGCTAGCATAACGACTCAGAAGGACTGCCCGCCGATTGGACAGTGGAGGTTCAGCAGTCTCAGCATAAAGGCTTTCCACAGGGCTGGTGTAAAAAGCTCCAGACACTAAACGTAATCCACGGTGGTGGATAGAGTCGAGACGCCGAAGAATAGACGGCCGAGCAGAGGAGTAGACTATGCTTCCATAATCCAATTTCGAGCGCACTAAGGCGCGATAGAGGCGGAGAAGGACCACCCGGTCCGCTCCCCAAGAGGTACCATTCAGGACACGGAGGGTGTTAAGGGAACGCAGACAGCGAGCCGAAAGATAGGAAACGTGGGAGGACCAGCACAGTTTTCTATCAAACATAAGACCCAAGAATTTTGCGACGTCGGAAAACGGAAGGTTGACAGGACCTAGATGTAAGGAGGGCGGAAGAAACTCCTTACGTCGCCAAAAATTTACACAAACGGTCTTACTGGGTGAGAAACGGAAGCCGGTTTCGATGCTCCACGAGTGGAGGCGATCGAGACATCCTTGAAGACGTCTTTCAAGAAGGCTGGTCCGTTGAGAGCTGTAGTAGATCGCAAAATCGTCCACAAAGAGGGAGCCCGAGACATCAGGAAGGAGACAATCCATAATTGGATTAATGGCGATGGCAAACAGTACAACACTCAGCACGGAGCCCTGGGGTACCCCGTTTTCTTGGGAGAAAGTACGGGAGAGAGTAGTGTTCACCCGCACCCTAAATGTGCGCTCTGCCATAAATTCGCGAAGAAAAAGGGGCAGCCGGCCTCTAAAGCCCCAAGAGAACAGTGTGCGGAGGATGCCTGTCCTCCAACAGGTATCGTACGCTCTCTCCAGATCAAAAAATATTGCTACCGTTTGGCGTTTCCGGAGAAAATTGTTCATGATATAAGTGGAGAGAGCAACAAGATGGTCAACAGCAGAACGATGCTTTCGGAATCCGCATTGGGCTGGTGTTAAAAGACTGCGGGACTCCAGCCACCAAGCTAAACGGTAATTCACCATACGCTCCAAAACCTTACAGACACTACTCGTGAGAGAAATGGGGCGATAGCTAGAGGGGAGATGTTTGTCCTTTCCAGGTTTCGGAACGGGAACGACGATAGCTTCCCGCCATCGCCTGGGAAAGGTACTGTCGGTCCAAATTCGATTATAAAGGCGAAGGAGGTAACGCAGGCTATGGGTTGATAAATGCAGCAACATTTGGACATGGATACCATCCGGTCCTGGGGCGCAGGAGCGAGAAGAAGAGAGTGCATGTTGGAGTTCGCGCATGGAGAAAACAGTATTGTAGCTTTCGCGATTTTGAGAGGAGAAAGCAAGATGTCGCACTTCCGCTGCACGTTTCTTCGGGAGAAACGCTGGCGGGTAATTTGAAGAGCTCGAAATCTTAGCAAAGTGCTGACCCAATGAGTTAGAAATTGCGACGGGGTCCACTAAGGTATCATGCGCGACAGTGAGCCCAGAGACCGGGGAGAAACTAGGCGCGCCTGAGAACCGTCGAAGCCGACTCCAAACTTCCGAGGAGGGAGTGAAGTTGTTAAATGAGCTAGTAAAGAATTTCCAGCTTGCCTTCTTGCTATCGCGGATGACGCGACGGCATCGCGCACGGAGCTGCTTATATCGGATACAGTTGGACAAAGTTGGATGGTGACGGAAAATGCGAAGAGCACGTCGCCGCTCACGTATTGCGTCACGGCATGCCTCGTTCCACCAAGGAACTGGAGGGCGCCGGGGCAATTCGGAGGTGCGTGGTATTGAACGTTCCGCAGCTGTGAGAATAACGTCGGTAAAATGTGTGACCTCATCGTCGACGCTGGGAAAGCGACGGTCATCGAATGTCGCTAGAGACGAAAAAAGTGTCCAATCGGCTTGGGCAAACTTCCAGCGTCGCGAGCGCATATATGGCAGTTGAGGCTGCAGTCGAAGAACACATGGAAAGTGGTCACTCGAGTGTGTATCATCAAGGGCGAACCATTCGAAGCGCCGAGCTAGCGGAACAGTACCGACCGCAAGGTCCAAATGGGATAAATTTGCCGTGGAGGCAGACAAAAATGTGGGGACCCCAGTGTTGAGGCAGACTAGATCCGCTTGGTGGAAGACGTCTAGCAATAGTGAGCCACGTGGACAAGGATGTGGAGATCCCCAAAGCGGGTGGTGGGCATTGAAGTCCCCAACCAGCAAGTAGGGGGGTGGAAGCTGATCAAGAAGATGAAGGAGATCAGCTCGTTCCATTGGTGTAGACGATGGAATGTATACCGTACAAAGAGAGAACGTGTATCCAGAAAGGGAAAGACGGACGGCGACAGCTTGGAAGGAAGTGTTTAAGGGGATTGGGTGATAATGGAGAGTATCATGGAGCAGAATCATGAGTCCTCCATGGGCTGGAGTGCCTTCAACAGAGGGGAGGTCATATCGGACGGACTGAAAATGAGGGAGAACAAAGCGGTCATGGGGACGCAGCTTTGTTTCCTGAAGACAGAAGATGACCGGCGAGTAGGATCGTAAGAGGATCGACAATTCCTCCCGATTGGCGCGAATGCCGCGGATATTCCAGTGGATAATGGACATAGGGTGAACAGAAAATGGAGGAACGTCACCAAGGGTGCTGTCAACTCAACGACTGCTCAGAGCTTGCGACCGACAGGATGGAATGGCATTCAGTCGAAGGCAGAAGATCCTGATCCATAGGTTGGTCAGGAGCAGCTCCTGCCACCAACGATCGGCCAGTTGACCGGCCACCAACAGTGCGCCTCGGCGACACAGAAGATGGCCGAGGGCGATTTCCGCCAGGTGGTGCTGTAGATGGGACACGCCGTGGCGGAGAAGGAGAGGAACTGTGTTTCTTCGTAGCCTTCTTGGAGGTATGTTTAGATGAAGGAGGAACCGATGGTTGTGAAGTTGCAGTACGTAAAAACTCTTCACGAGAATGCTCTTTTTTTGAAGACTTGGCGTCTGACTTTTGGGCTCGAGATTTAGCAGAACTCGACGAAGGGTGAGCCATAGAGTGGGCAGGCGAAAGAGGTGAGGTTGAACGGGCGATCTTTGCGCTGGCCGATCTGACGACCGTGGTACTAAATGTGAGGTCGCAAGTCTGCGTGGCCGCCTCCTTTGTTGGCCGAGGAGAAGCAAGGACAGCGCTGTATTTTCCTTTCTGAGGCACGGTGGGCTGTCGACTGGCGAGTAACTTTCGAGCAGCAAAGGTCGACACCTTTTCCTTCACTCTTATTTCCTGGATCAGCTTTTCGTCCTTAAAAACAGGGCAATCTCGAGAGGAAGCAGCGTGGTCACCCATACAGTTGATGCAGCGAGGGGATGGAGGTGGACAAGCACCCTCATGGGCATCCCTGCCACACGTAACACATTTGGCCGGATTGGAACAGGACTGGCTGGTGTGATTGAACCGCTGACATCGATAGCAACGCGTAGGGTTCGGGACATAAGGGCGAACGGAAATTATCTCATAGCCTGCTTTGATTTTTGATGGGAGTTGAACTTTGTCAAATGTCAAGAAGACAGTGCGGGTTGGAATGATGTTCGAGTCAACCCTTTTCGTAACCCGATGAACAGCGGTGACGCCCTGGTCAGACAGGTAGTGCTGAATTTCTTCGTCAGACAATCCATCGAGGGAGCGTGTATAAACGACTCCACGCGAGGAATTTAAGGTACGGTGCGGTTCCACCCGGACAGGGAAGGTGTGGAGCAGAGAAGTACGCAGCAATTTTTGAGCCTGGAGGGCACTGTGTGTTTCCAACAACAGGGTGCCATTCCGTAGTCTGGAACAAGACTTTACAGGACCCGCAATTGCGTCGACACCTTTCTGAATAATGAAAGGGTTGACCGTGGAAAAGTCGTGACCTTCGTCAGACCGAGAAACAACAAGGAACTGTGGCAACGATGGAAGAACCGTCTGTGGCTGAGACTCAGTGAACTTACGTTTGTGAGCAGACATAGTGGAAGGTGAGGAAACCATTGCGGAAGAATCCCCCATGATTACCGGCGTCTCCGATGGCGCGCTCCTCCCTTGTGGGGGCCCTCACCGAGGGCACACCCGCCTTAGGTGATTGTTCACACCTCAGGTCACACCTCCCGACAAACGGACGGAGGGACCAATCGGCACTTTCGGAAGGTATCAGCTCGGGTAATCACCCCTCCCTGGGCCTGGCCTTTACCAGGGGGTACGTACGTGTCCTACCTGTCTACCCGGGGCGGGGAATTACGCGTTACCCCGTCACCGGCTACGCATGGAAGTGCGTGGGTCGGCCTTCAGACACGCACAGGGAGGAAGAAAGAGAAAGGGAAAGGAAAGAAGAGGGGGTCTCAAACGCCGCAGCGGAGAAAAGGGTAAAGAGAAGAGGTAAGGAATGGAGAAGGACAAAGGAAGGAAGAAGACATACAAGCAAGGAAGAAGAAGAATGCGGTACATTGACAAGCGTCCGTCTCCGGACGTAGGCGCAAACCATACTCCCAGAGGGGGAGAAAGTGAAGGAAAGAGCCAGAGGTGAGGGGGGGGGGGGGGTGAAGACAGGGGATGGGGAAGGATGCGGAAAGGGAAGGTATGCAGCCCGGAAAGGAAGGAAGGCCACATTAGCTCGGAGCCCCGTGCTCGCTACGCACGTATCCACAAAAGAGTTGTGGATCCCCTGGGGGGCAATAGTAACTGTCACCGCGTATCGGCGGGTACTGTCTTGCTCAAATGTAATCCCAGGATGGCTTGCAGTGAAGGACAACAAAGCGAGGCGTAGAATATTGTCGACGAACCTCTGTGCTATAAATGTGCCGCGGATGACAACCAAAGGGAACCTGCTATGAAATGAAATGGCATCGCAGCCCATCACTCATAGTTGTCGAGTCATATGATGGGCGACATTCAGGTTGGTGTGCCATCGCAATGTTTCCAGGAACTTCATTGACTGGAGCACAGTTGTCTTCCGTGACGAGGCCCGCTTTGAAATGAGTCACGATGACTGGGCACTTTTCACTGCACTACTTTTCACTTTGACAGTATATAAATAAATATGGAGAGTGAGTGAGAGAGAGAGAGAGAGAGAGAGAGAGAGAGAGAGAGAGAGAACAAAAAATGGTTCAAATGGCTCTGAGCACTATGAGACTTAACATCTGAGGTTATCAGCCCCCTATAACTTAGAACTACTTAAACCTAACTAGCCTAAGGACATCACACACATCCATGCCCGAGGCAGGATTCGAACTTGCGACCGTAGCGGTCGCGCGGTTCCAGACTGAAGCGCCTAGAACCGCTCTGCCACTACGGCAAGAGAGACAACAGCTTCGTCGGACAGCTCTTCTTGTCACAGCTTCTTTCATAATGTCACTGATATTGATTTCTGTACTCTGGTTTTTGTGTGGGTTGAGAATCAATTTTTTATGAATCAATTTTTTATCTCTGCAGTCTGTTCCAGTTTTATTCAGTTTTAACTCCAGCAAGTGTACGACTTGCGTAACCTATCGCACCTGTGCAATGTCAGAATTGTGTTACGTTTTTTTAATAACGTCATGTTTACGCAAATGATGCACTGTGATTCGTTTTTGAACACGTACTGAGAGAATGAAAAATTTAGGGTGCTACACAACAAACACTTCTTGTTGTTCATACCTTTGTAATCATTGAAATTCCAAGAAAGGCGGCCGGCCGGAGTGGCCGAGTGGTTCTAGGCGCTACAGTCTGGAACCGCGCGACGGCTACGGTCGCAGGTTCGATTCCAGCCTCGGGCATGGATGTGTGTGGTCCTTAGTTCGGTTTAAGTAGTTCTAAGTTCTCTGCGACTGATGACCTCAGAAATTGAGTCCCATAGTGCTCAGAGCCATTTGAACCATTTACAAGAAAGGCAGTCATAGTGGTTAATATCGCCCTGGTAGGCAGCAAAAAGCAATATTTGCTTGCTACATTTTTTGATTTTGACTGTGGACAACAAGTTATTTGGGGTGGTGAAGATAATTGAGACGTCTTGTAACTTTACATACCTCTGCGTATTGGCTGCTGATGTCTTCCGCACTTCTGTTTCGGCCGAATACTTCGGCTATTATGTATATAATTTCGCCTTCGAAATTCTGACGATGATATGTGAGGTAATAATAGCAGAAGTACGTTTTTTTAAACACTTGATATACCCGTCATTTGGTTGCTGACTGGAGAGCTAAGTTGAGTGGAAAATTCGCTGTGAGGGGATTGCATCGGCTGCTCAAACATCGTCATACTATAACTGTAATAAAACGCGCATCATTTATCTTGCACAGACACAGTTGGCCTTTTGATCTTTAACTAGAAAATTGCTCTCTGCCGCTATTGAAAAACACAAACTAAAGTGACGCACTTGGAGAACCTACAAACACTGCGTACGGTGCGCAGTGCTCCGTCTGTTATGCTTGGAAAGAATAATCGGTAGAGATGGACAGCCAGTGGGGTGTGCATGAGACCACACGACAGCTCGCCACTCTGGCAGAACTCCCTGGCAAGCTGCCTGCTGAGACCAAGTAACAATTCCCATTAGCTCCAGGTTAACATTCTGCTCTCGACGACGTCATTACTGGCTGTGATTTGTGACTGCAGCAAGTACTGAAGCTGGAAATGATCGCTTAGGTCACAGGTATGGGCGAGCCTTGAGGGCATACACGGCTGGGAAACTGCAGAATGAATGACGCGAGATGATACGGATAGGAAAAGGCGTGGGGCGTGGGGGGTGGGGTGGTGGTGGTGGTGGTGGGGGGGGGTCTATATACGCGACGCTAGGCTTCCATGACCGTTGCAGTCTTCAACAAAATATTTCTGGTTGTATAATCGCGTCGTCATGTCTATGAAACTAACGTTCGGTAATTTTGATGCAATACATACATTACGTATTAAATGGTAGGATTACCAGTAGTACTGCTAGCATTTGTAGGTAACATAAAATAATTTGTAAGAGAGGAAACGGGAGCCGACGACTTCTCTTTGTTTCTTGTATGTTTGTTTTTTTCTCATAATTAGAACCGCACATCATTGTATATTATATATTCTTACAGAAAATAAATTGCATTTTATAAATAATAAAAAGTGTCTGATCGTTTAACTTCACCGCTTTTGTGTAATGGTTGCACAGTTTACATGTACAAACGCAACAAGTATATGTAATTATTATTGTTGTCGCATACTCAACAGAACGTTCATCATAACGATCAAGCCGGCCGAAGTGGCCGTGCGGTTAAAGGCGCTGCAGTCTGGAACCGCAAGACCGCTACGGTCGCAGATTCGAATCCTGCCTCGGGCATGGATGTTTCTGATGTCCTTAGGTTAGTTAGGTTTAACTAGTTCTATGTTCTAGGGGACTAATGACCTCAGCAGTTGAGTCCCATAGTGCTCAGAGCCATTTGAACCATAACGATCAAGGGGAAGAGTATCCTGTTATTACTCATAAAAATCAAAATTGTTGATGAGTAACAAAAATGGATCAAATGGCTCTGAGCAGTATGGGACTTAACATCCGAGGTCATCAGTCCCCTAGAACTTAGAACTTCTTAAACCTAACTAACCTAAGGACATCACACACATCCATGCTCGAGGCAGGATTCGAACCTGCGACCGTAGGGTCGCGTGTTTCCAGACTGAAGCACCTAGAACCGCTCGGCCACACTGGCCGGCTGATGAGTAACAGAAACATGTTTTATTTAAGTACGACGATGTACAGAAGCGATGTTTGATATATTTTTGTTATTCTTTATTTTACCTATTTGTTGAGGAAATTGCGTTTTCTATCCTTATGTGATAAATCTGTACTGTTTTCTTTGTTTTTACTACGTCACCCCTCCGTTCCGAGTTACAAATCAAAAATTTTAGGATAAAACCTGAATTAAACATTGAAAATTTGAGTTTCGCTATAAACACAGTTTTTTTTTTTTTTTTTTTTTTTTTTTTTTTTTTTTTTTTTTTTTTTTTTTATCTAACAGGCTGGAGGATAACTAAGCAGAGCACAAGTGTTCCGTATGTTACACGACCCTTTATATATCCTAACTCAGCTTCTAGATGGTTCACTGCTTCCGGTGTCTAGTCGAATTTAATAAGACACTGATTCCTGTTGGACGAACATCCGCATCCGAACATTATACTAGAGGTTGAAAAACCGCGCCTAGTACACGTCCACCGCGGCGCTCGGGGGCCGCAGCACAGTTGCGACACCTGAGGATGGCCTTCAAATGGCTCTGAGCACTATGGGACTCAACTGCTGAGGTCATTAGTCCCCTAGAACTTAGAACTAGTTAAACCTAACTAACCTAAGGACATCACAAACATCCATGCCCGAGGCAGGATTCGAACCTGCGACCGTAGCGGTCTTGCGGCTCCAGACTGCAGCGCCTTTAACCGCACGGCCACTTCGGCCGGCTGAGGATGGCCTTATGAGAGCCCGAAATCGGTCGTGATAATAAAAGTAATTTACAACTGAAGCGGTATTTTCAGCCTCTACTAAGACGCTGATTGCATATATAAAGAAATCGATAGTTGTGAGGTAACGCCTGATAGATATGCAACACACTTAATGTACAAATTAGCAGGTACGACCTCAACTGACCAAAGCCACTGGGAAAAGTACCACAGTCTACGCTTACTTACGTTAGTCTACACTAGGATACCGTAGTTTTACAATTCTGCCAGTCACAGTACAAAATAGTATCCACCTATTAGAGTGTAAGCTAGCTGTTCCGGAGCGCTGTAGGAGGCGTGGATCTGCTACTAGGCGGTCATTTGACTCTCCACCGCTGACGGACGTCACGGCAGTGAAACGGTGCTCTGGTGCCGGTCGGTTGTATGGAATAAGTGCAGTAAAATGGGTCGACGTCGAGACGTGGGACCGAATAGCAAAAGGGAACTATTTTGTTTGGAAGTTCCCAAGTGAATGAAATAGTCCTAATTACTGGTGTACCAACGCAGAATATCCACTGTGTTCACAAGGAATGGTGGTGGAAAGATCCTAACTGACAGGGACTGGAGGAGAGCGGCACGCTTTATCAGTGCCAAACACGACAGGAATTGCTGCTATCAAAGAATGCAGGTGCAACTCAATCAATATTCGAGCGGATTTTTCGAAGCTACAATGGTCATCTAGAGTCAAGCTTCAAGTCTTTAATGGGCAAGCACCACACATACTGGACAGTAGCTAAGTGGAGGAGTGCGCTACAGACGAGTCTCTTACCAAAAGGTCTCTGGGGTACCGAAGACCCACTAGGTTGTGTAACCAGCAGTGTGTGGTTCTGCGATATTCCTTGTGCCATGACTTGTGTCCATCCACTCAGGTTGCTGTGAAAATCAATCGACTATTTTAAGATGAACTTATTTTTGGTTTGCGCTGCGTCAATACGAAAAACACCGGCTTTGCAGCATTCTTCTCGAGGGCTACTAATCGCTGCTCTTCTACTGTGCACTGTATTATTTCGGTTCTCAGGAGGCTACCCATGTTACAGTCAGAAATGCCATTGGACAAATGGAAGTAAATGTGATTTAGTAGGGGGGGGGGGGGGGTATTGGCTGTGCGTCAGGTATCTAGTAAGCAATAGTGAATTTGCAGCTTGTACTCAGGGGTAGTGTTCTCCTGTAACGAGGCGTTTATCCCGCACGGCTGTCCTCTTGTGGCCGCTTGTTTATATTCTCAACTCGCGTCCGCGGAGCTGCTGGCTGGCGAACACAGGCGGCCCACTGGTCTGGGAGCGCTGGCAGCCACGCCGTCTATAACTTGTAGCTATCCTCCATGTTCTTGATGTTAGAGCGATTTATTATTTCAATCGTCCATTTCTCGCTGCTGCGTCCGGGGCTGCCGAGCAAGCATAAAGTTCTGATGGTTTCCAGCTACAGCTGCCCAGTGTTGCCGAAGTCGCACATAGCGTTTATGCTCCGACAGGTGAGTGCTAATCATTCTCCTGGTTTCATCAACGTAGACTTTGCCGCCTTCACATCGAAGTTCGTGGACGCCCCCCAGTGTGGAGAGCATCTACGGAATCCTTCGCGGGCCTCAACAGTCTCTGGAATATTGGTTAAATCCTCCGTGGCGCAACACCTTGCCTACTTCTCTTCTTTTCTTTCCATCAAATCAGTCTCATTTTCCATCCATTCACTTCTCTCCAAGAATATTTTGCCAGTAAGTTACGTTGAACCTTCCTGCTGGAGAACCTGGAACAGACTGCTGTCTCCGGTTGTTGTCCTCTCCGGTTGTTGTCCGTCTTCATCTTCAGTAGATCTCCTGCCACCAAATATAATGGGGTGTTTAGGATGGCTTGGTGTGGGCAGGGAATCTCTACATGAGATGTATGTAGGTGCAACAGGAGAAGACACCTCATTGGCACAAGAAACTCTTCATTGCTGTTTATTTACATTCATTCAGTTTTCAATGCTGCTGGTGTTGATTTCTGGCAAACTAGGTAAGCACATCATCAGGGCGTCTCACGTTGTGTCGAAGTCATTGTGCAGTTGCTGTTCGTGGTAGCGAGCACGTGCTGCCCGCCGCTTCTGCATCAGTGGAAGTTTTATGTTTCTAGCCATAACAAGGGGCCGGCGAGTCGTTTTCTGTCATCGAGAATACAGCATACTGCGTCTTGTCTCCGTTGGTTGGTTGTTTGGGGAAGGAGACCAGACAGCGTGGTCATCGGTCTCATCGGATTAGGGAAGGATGTCGGCCGTGCCCTTTCAGAGGAACCATCCCGGCATTTGCCTGGAGTGATTTAGGGAAATCACGGAAAACCTAAATCAGGATGGCCGGACGCGGGATTGAACCGTCGTCCTCCCGAATGCGAGTCCAGTGGCTAACCACTGCGCCACCTCGCTCGGTCTTCTTGTCTCCGTGGCACAGGGCTAAGGAGTCCTGTTTGTACCTCAGCCCATTTGCAGATGGATGGATTCCAGCATCGTAGACCTGTGAACGAGGCAGACTGCAGAGTGCTGAGCTGCACAAGTGCCCAGGTGGTCACATGACAATCGAATTTCGACGCCCGGCGACAATAGTGACGGTGTCGGCTCCATCTTTTCAATCATCTGTGTGGCACAGACTGGGCGTCATAGTATATCCTAGCTGTTCAACGGTGACGGGCTGACCACGGTTTGAGGTGTGGGGTGGGTTTGAATACTGCTGTCTGGGACTGACTACAAGAAAGGAGCTGTTTCCATGTGCAGCATCTCGAGCGGAGGCCAGTGTCCCAATATGTGCTGTTGCTACATTTCAGTTCATTGAACCATAGAAGCAGCCTACTTTTGACGAGGATACTGTATTAGCAGGTCGTAGACTGTGGCTGCATTGACGGCTGATGCCCTGGCTATGATATTAGGCTATGGATGAGGCCTGTGCTATTACAACTGTCAAAAGAAAATCAATCATAATTTCATACAAACTTGCAAATTTCCCTATTGCTATATGAAATATTTCTCTTGTTCAATCTCTAATCTATTTTATATTTGATATTTCACATTTTAACTCCAAATTTTTAATTAATAAATACGCACTTTTTGCTGTTAAGAATTAAAAATTAAATTTTATTAAAAATTTTGATTTAATATTTGTTAATACGATTATATATAAAGGTATAGGCGCAGTCTTTGGCGCGAACTGTGACCAGTCTATTGTCCTGGCACAGGCAGAGTGCAGCCTGTCTTCGCCACAGCATTAGGAAGACGACTATGGCAGACTCATCGCCCTCGCTGCCTTTTAATCGCGGTAAAGAACCCCCGTACTCATTTGATACCAGGCTGGGTGGACCTGGGGCCTCATGGAGGGGATGGAACGAAGAAAAGACCTGTCCCCTACACGGAAACCGGAATCGAATCCCGGACCTCCCTGGCTGGGTTGAGTGCTGTACCCGCTAGGCCACAACGGCGGCTTGATAACATAAAGAACGTTAAATAAAAGGAAAAATGTTACTGATAGCGAGATTCGAACGAACGACGCTATGGCTACAAGACTTTTCCTCTACCTGTTTTGTGTCTGCAGCTAACGGTGGCTACGTTAGTGAGTGTGAAATGTTTAACGGTGCTTAAAAGTCTTCTGATCTCCAAAGACTATTGTTTCCAGTTTTTTTGAGAAATGCGTCACACTGATTTAGGAAACTATAATGGTTAAAAACAGTCTTGGTTGCAATTTTAATTTTTTTTTTATTTTTCAACTACGCGTTTCGCCTCATTTACGCGTCTTCAGGTAGTTGAAAAATAAAAAAAAATAAAATTGCAACCAAGACTGTTTTTAACCATTACTGTTAAGCACTGGCTTGCCGTATGTCATATATGGATTGGAAGAATTTCTATAGTATGCTGTCTAGTCGGGCGGAAAAACGAGTGGCTTCATCTCTGCGTAACATCAAACCTGAAGATGCCTAAATGAGGCGAAACGCGTAGTTGAAAAATAAAAATTAAAATTGCAACTAAGACTGTTTTAACCATTACTGTTAAGCACTGGTTTGCTGTATGCCACACATGGATTGGAAGAATTTAGGAAACTGATGTCTGGTCACGAAACTAAATGCTCTGCAAGTATGAAGAAAATCGAAGACGTCCAGTCCATCGACTGGAAGAGGGGCTTGAGCAGTCTAATCATGAGCACTGAGTTTGTGGAGTCGCACGTGCTGTGCCGTGCAGTGACTCAGCGGACTGTGTCGTGAGGTGGACGCGTATGCAGGGCTCAGCTGATTTGCCAGCTGCTGCGGGTCGGCGCCTTCGCCTTTAACAGCAGCGCGGCCTCTGCGGCCACTTGCCACCAGCCAAGAGCGTCGCGAGGCGACGGAGGGGAAGAGGGCGAGGGGGAGGGGGCAGGGAATGAGAAGGGGGGGGGGGAGGAAGCAGAGCCACTGCGCCTCCTCGCCCCACCCAACAACGAGCCGCTCCGCCGCGACCTAAGCCGGATTTGTCACGCTCCTTGACGCCGCGGTCACCGCCTACGCCGCCCACACTGTGTCGAGGTAGCGGGGCGCCACAGGAAGACTGCAGGCGGTAGGCACCTGTGCAAAACGAGCAGGTCAGTGCGCAGCTTCCTCTAGGTGAGATAACCTGGCAGAAGAACGGTGAACATCACCAACAAAACGAAAAATGAATCAATTTTTTATCTCTGCAGTCTGTTCCAGTTTTATTCAGTTTTAACTCCAGCAAGTGTACGACTTGCGTAACCTATCGCACCTGCGCAATGTCAGAATTGTGTTACGTTTTATTAAATAACGTCATGTTTACGCAAATGATGCACTGTGATTCGTTTTTGAACACGTACTGAGAGAATGAAAAATTTAGGGTGCTACACAACAAACACTTCCTGTTGTTCATACCTTTGTAATCATCGAAATTACGAGAAAGGCGGCCGGCCGGAGTGGCCGAGTGGTTCTAGGCGCTACAGTCTGGAACCGCGCGACCGCTACGGTCGCAGGTTCGAATCCTGCCTCGGGCATGGATGTGTGTGATGTCCTTAGGTTAGTTAGGTTTAAGTAGTTCTAAGTTCTAGGGGACTGATGACCTCAATAGTTAAGTCCCATAGTGCTCAGAGCCATTTGAACCAAGCCAACCTGCAACAAACAACGGATTCTGCGACTGACTGCTGTCCTTTTCTTAATACCGAAATAAAGTGGTTTTGGTTTGGAATCCTTTCTCTATTTTCTAGGTATTTTCACACTAGTATTCAGACTTCCTTTTCCTCGACTTTCACTATCATTAATACATCCTGAGCGATTTACCTTTTAATCTAATCAGATACTGCAGATAATCTCTTCAGACTACAACGCTATCAGGTAAGCTCTTCTATAAATGTTCCTTGCGTTGCTTAATGCAGTGGAAGGCTTGCTATCTGATGACTACTGCAATATGGAAATAAACGAATGTAATAAGCTAATGTTACTTATTTTCTGTATGACAAATGAAGTCCTACAAGTTGCAAATCACAAATATGAAAGAAAAAGTTACTGGCTATAATATTACAAATTATAGAAACAACCCATTATTTAACAAAAAACTTATCTAAATCACAAATTCCATGAAAAAAAGGGTTTCAACAGCATTTCACATTCTTGTATCTATGTCAAAGTTTCATATCCAACGACTGGCTTTAGCTGTAGCATCCAGCACATCACTCTATTTGCTAGATTAACTTCTCCTGGAACATCGTTGGACGATGAGTCCTCCAGTCACCCATACTGTGTCACAGTCACATTCATGCCTGTCGACGATACCCCATCTGTGTATGGTAACCCTAGACCTGGAGTAGCTGTCCCGATCCTGTCTAGGCAGGACCAAATCTTCCTTCGTATTCAATACAGACTTTTGCTCCAATTCCACATCTTGTGCCATGTCCTCTCCAGGAGAAAGTGATGATGTTGCAACAGGTCTTCTGACACATATCTGGGGGACTCGTCAGTACGTCAATTTATGAAATTATGTTTTTGGTGGACTGATGAGTTCGTTAACGACCATATGACCTGAAGATGTCTGCAAAGTTCAATTGCAACTGGTTACTGTGGTTAAAGAACGAGTAGCGATCTGAACAATGTTAAAGAAGATTATTAGAGCAATCTAATCAGTTAAAATTTCATGATGATACTGTCGTCGAAGATTCGCAACGTAGTGGTCATCCTTGATCAATAATATGAGCTGATAACAACTGTCTACAAATTGTTATGCATAAAAACAAATTTATGAACTACATAAAATATGTACTGGACATAATACGAAAATATCTTGTAATAAATGCAAGTCAATAGCGTTTTGTTAAAAATATTCAATCGCAACGAAGATAGCAGTTAGTGAGAAAAAACTACAGGGGTACAAATATTTAAGTATCTTGGTTGTGTCTGTGGAACAAATAACAGAACTTTGAAGCATGAAAGACTGAAAGAAACGCGATAGAAATTTTATAAAACTTCTCACTGCCAACCCCATTATACATAAGCGAAGCGCGGGCATAGGATAAAATACAAGGTAAATAAATACGGAGAACAGAAGTGAAATTTATTAGAGCGGCAAAGGGATGTAAAAGAATAGATGAAACACGAAATGTATTCGAAAGGAGTTGCAAATTTGGACTGTGAAAGAAAAACTGGACGAAAACAAAAGGAAATGGAATGAACATCTCCAAAGAATGGATCAACAGATACTACCATGTCAGATGAAGTTTAAATCGAAAGGGAAGGGAGATCATGGCAGACTGAGGAACTGGTAACTGAAACAGAACGTAAATGGTCTAATATGGCAAGTGGAGAAGAAGAAGAAGAAGAAGAAGAAGAAGAAGGAGGAGGAGGAGGAGGAGGAGAAGGTACTCTAAAGGAAGCAACTGGGAGGGCTTGTCACATCAGAAAATACGCTTATGTATTCACGTAACTCAACCTGACTTTTGGGCATCCTTTCAGAACACCCTCTCCAGCACCATGGTAAGCGATCAAAGGCAGCACTGGAGCACGTGGATTAATGGGATCGGGTTCTCTTCACTGACGAATGCGAGATTTTTCTGGTGCTTGAGGATCGACAGGAGACTGTGGAGGATGTGAAGCAGCAATTTACGTCTCGGGCATGGAAGTCACATGGGTTCGACAGGGAGTTGGGTCTTTCACATTTTGGACCCTTGGTATCTACGGTAATCCGAAGCTTCTCACAGGTGTGTAGGATCATTTGAAGGCCGGTCAGGATCTTCTCACCCACTGTCCATCTGCACAGTCTCAACACTTTTCTCCAGGCGGCAGGAACTGACATGAGCGCTATTGGTCATGGTTCATGGGTCAAGTTAAATTAGTGGAGGAAGCCGCCTCATGCTGGATGACGTCAGGAACAAGAGTGGTACAGCCATGGGTAGCACGTTCTGCAACTCCTTGTGATATAGTGTTACACATTCTTGACATTCTAACTGGTATACAGGGCGGTCCATTGATAGGGGGCGGGCCAAATAGCTCACGAAATAAGCATCAAACGAAAAAACGACAAAGAACGAAACTCATCTACCTTGAAGGAGGAAACCAGATGGTGCTATGGTTGGCCCGCTAGATGGCGCTGCCATAGGTCAAACGGATATCAACTGCGTTTTTTAAATAGGAACCCCCATTTTTATTACATATTCGTGTAGTACGTAAAGAAATATGAATGTTTTAGTTGGACCCCTATTTTTCGCTTTTTGATAGATGGCGCTGTAATAGTCACAAACGTATAAGTACGTGGTATCACGTAACATTCCGCCAGTGCGGACGGTATTTGCTTCGTGATACATTACCCCTGTTAAAATGGACCGTTTACCAACTGTGGAAAAGGTCGATATCGTGATGATGTGTGGCTATTGTGATCAAAATGCCCAACGGGCGTGTGCTATGTATGCTGCTCGGTATCCTGAACGACATCATCCAAGTGTCCGGACCGTTCACCGGATAGTTACGTTATTTAAGGAAACAGGAAGTGTTCAGCCACATGTGAAACGTCAACCACGACCTGCAACAAATAATGATGCCCAAATAGGTGTTTTAGCTGCTGTCGCGGCTAATCTGCACATCAGTAGCAGACAAATTACGCGTGAATCGGGATCCCAAAAACGTCGGTGTTGAGAATGCTACATCAACAGCGATTGCGCCCGTACCATATTTCTATGCACCAGGAATTGCATGGCGACGACTTTGAAGGTCGTGTACAGTTCTGCCACTGGGCACAAGAGAAATTGCGGGACGATGACAGATTTTTTGCTCCCATTCTATTTAGCGACAAAGCGTCATTCACCAACAGCGGTAACGTAAACCGGCATAATATGCACTATTGGGCAACGGAAAATCCACGATCGCTGCGACAAGTGGAACATCAGCGACCTTGGCGGGTTAATGTATGGTGCGGCATCATGGGAGGAAGGATAATTGGCCCCCATTTTATCGATGGCAATCTAAATGGTGCAATGTATGCTGATTTCCTACGTAACGTTCTACCGATGTTACTGCAAGATGTTTCATTGCATGACAGAATGGCGATGTACTTCCAACATGATGGATGTCTGGCAAATAGCTCGCGTGCGGTTGAAGCGGTATTGAATAGCATATTTCATGACAGGTGGATTGGTCATCGAAGCACCATACCATGGCCCGCACGTTCACCAGATCTGACGTCCCCGGATTTCTTTCTGTGGGGAAAGTTGAAGGATATTTGCTATCGTGATCCACCGACAACGCCTGACAACATGCTCAGTGCATTGTCAATGCATGTGCGAACATTACGGAAGGCGTACTACTCGCTGTTGAGAGGAATGTCATTACACGTATTGCCAAATGCATTGAGGTTGACGGACATCATTTTGAGCATTTATTGCATTAATGTGGTATTCACAGGCAATCAGGCTGTAACAGCATGCGTTCTCAGAATTGATAAGTTCACAAAGGTACATGTATCACATTGGAACAACCGAAATAAAATGTTCAAACGTAGCTACGTTCTGTATTTTAATTTAAAAACCTATCTGTTAACAACTGTTCGTCTAAAATTGTGAGCCATATGTTTGTGACTATTACAGCGCCATCTATCACAAAGCGAAAAAAAGTGGTCCAACTAAAACATTCATATTTCTTTACGTACTACACGAATATGTAAAAAAATGGGGGTTCCTATTTTAAAAAACGCAGTTGATATCCGTTTGACCTATGACATCGCCATCTAGCGGGCCAACCATGGCGCCATCTGGTTTCCCCGTTCAAGCTAGACAAGTTTCGTTCTTTGTAGTTTTTTCATTTGACGCTTATTTCGTGAGATATTTGGCCCAGTCACGAGCAATGGACCACCCTCTATACCGGCTCCTTGGTAGTTATCTATTGTTGTTTTTAAATGCGACGGGAGTGTATTTCTTGTTCTGTAAGCAATGTGTAATCCTTGTTTCTTTAGTATATTCGCTGTTTTGTGTGCTGATTTGTCATAATGATTATGTGTTTGAAGAGACTAAACTACTGGGTCATCAGTCCCACCATTCCATGACAGAAACATCTAAAAAGGTAAAAAAAAAAAAAAAATTGAAAAAAGTGGGGACCTGGCTGCTCCAACTATGTAAGCAAGTCAGAGTGTTTTTTTTTAAAAAAAAGCGCGTGACAGTAGTTGTAACACAACTGAAATAATCCAGGCAGCATCGTGCACAAGGGGGTCTAGAAACATAACAAAGCGAGAGGAGAAGAAAGTAACCTGTGGTCGCAAGGTGGGATACCCGCCGCAAGGGGAGTCTGCCGTCCCCCCTCCCCCCCGCCCACAACCACTCCTAACATTGAAAGTAGAGGAATATCGTAGTTTAGTGTAAAATCTGCTGTCTCGTCATCCACAAGCATCTGAGGTAGTACGGTAGGCAAGTGCCGCAGATCGGCCAGCACGGTGCACTGTACCAGAACATGCGCTATCGTCAGTAGACTACCGCAGCGGAAGGAATTCGTGGGTGAGACTTGTGTGGCCAATGCGTAGTCAGCACAACACACCGGCATCTTTCCGATAGGCCTGGAAAGATGTATGCCACATCTTAGTAAACCCCCTTCATCGCTCTTAACTTGTTTCGGGTCGTGGTAGCCTGTCATTCTATCTCCCAGAGCCTCAAAATATTGCCTCGAGGTCGTAATCGTAAGTCTGTGCCCGGTATTCGGACGTCAAGTTAAACTCCTGCAGTGGCGTCCTTAGCTAGACGGTCGGCAAGTTCATTTCCTGGAATGCCTATGTGGCTCGGTTTCCAGATGAAGGTCACTCTCTTTTCAGAGCTGTAGAGGTCAACCAGTAGGTCCTGGATGTACATGACGAAAAGATTTTTGAGTTAGCGCAGGGATATGTCTTTTAAGCAACTCATGGAGTCGTTACAGTACAGATAGTTCGTCGTGGCAAGGGATCTGACGTACTACAAAGTCTGAGATATGGCAACCAACTTGAAGGGTGTACACTGCAGGTACTCGACAGAGTACACTGTCGTTGACTTTCGTGTTTGTAGATGTACACCGAATTAAATAACAGTGGAGGATCGAACGAAACTGATGTCGGAGAAGGGTAGGAGCACCATCCTCCTTGGGGCCACAAAACAGATCAATCCTTATCATAGGACGTGATACAGACCACGGGGAGGTATCGAGAGGGTGCTCTAGGAACACAGACTAAGCGAGGCTGTTAGAGTTTCTTCAATAGAGTATCGACTCGGATCCCAGTTGGTCTACTCCGATTTGGCAGGTGTACAAACAGTCTGAACTGTTGGTTGTGAAACAAGAGTCAGTGGCGTGGGAGACTAGGCATCTGACAGATTGGGGTGCGTCATTAGCCAGAAGTTGCTGTCGTCTAACCCACAGCGGTGCGACACCGGCTTCCGCCTGGAAGCTGTCAACTGGGCTCGTACGGAAGGATCCCGTTGCTAACCGCACGCCAGTGCGGTGAACAGGATACAGCAAGCTCACAAGGGAACATCCCCATCGCACCCCCCTCAGATTTAGTTATAAGTTGGCACAGTGGATAGGCCTTGAAAAACTGAACACAGATCAATCGAGAAAACAGGAAGAAGTTGTGTGGAACTATGAAAAAACTAAGCAAAATATACAAACTAAGTAGTCCATGTCCAAGATAGGCAACATCTAGGAGAGTTCTGGAGCGCCGTGGTCCCGTGGTTAGCGTGAGCAACTGCGGAACGAGAGGTTTTTCGTTCAAATCTTCCCTAGAGTGAAAAGTTTACTTTCTTTATTTTTGCAAAGTTATGATCTGTCCGTTCGTTCATTGACGTCTCTGCTCAGTTTAATAAGTTTAGTGTCTGTGTTTTGCGACCGCACCGCAAAACCGTGCGATTAGTAGCCGAAAGGACGTGCCTGTCCAATGGAAACCGAAAACATTTGATTGCAAGGTCATAGGTCAACCGATTCCTCCACAGGAAAACACGTCTGATATATTCTATACGACACTGGTGACGGCATGTGCGTCACATGACAGGAATATGTTGTCGACCCACCTAACTTGTACACTTGGGAATGGGTAAAAAATTCTTCTACCTTGCCCAATTTAGGTTTTCTTGTGGATGTGATAATCACTCCCAAAAAAGTGTGAAAACATAAGAGTTTGTCACATAAACTGCAACAAATGAATGCAACAGTTTCACAGTCGCACAGTTTTGTCTGTGCTCTGTCAAAACATATGTTTTTAACGTTTTCAAATTTTTCCGTGTGTAGACCGTCAAATCCTGCATATGTCCAAGCAAATCTGAACATGTCCTGGAATTTTGGAGACCGAAGTTGATTATATGTAAGTGCCTGAACTTTGATCATCATCATCATCTTGGACAGTTTCCAGCCACTGGCTGGGTCTGTCGGGAACACAAGCCTCTCCATCGTGTTCTGTCTTTCCACCATTCCCCCTCTTCCACCTTCGTCCAGTTCTCTCCTCTTCTCGTCACACATTCCTTCACTCCCTTCATCCATCTATCTCTTGGTCTTCCTCTGGGCCTCTTCCCCTCCAGTTGCAGATCAAACATCCTCTTTGGAATTCTTCCCTCATCCATTCTCTTCATGTGTCCATACCACTGCAGTCTTGATTTTTCTATCCTGTCCTGTACTGGTTCCTCCTTTAGTCTTTCCCTCACATACACATTTCGCAAACTGTCTCGTCTTGCTACACTCAACCTGCGCCTCTGGAACTTCATTTCACTAGCCTGTATTCTACTTTTGTCGCTTTTGTGCATTACCCATGTCTCACTTCCGTATGCCAATATGGGGACAAAGTAGGTTCGGTATATAATTCCCTTGGATTTCTGTGGCACCTCCTTGCTCCAAATAAGCCCCCTAATGCATTTGTAGAACTGCCCTGCTTTTCTGCACCTTTCATTTATTTTCATTGCGTTTCCCCCCTTACTTTCAATCATGCTTCCCAGGTACTTGAAGTTCTCTACCACTTGTAGTTTTTCCCCTCCACAAGTTATATCCTCATTTGGCCTATTCTTCTTCCTTGTTGTGACAATCATTTCACTTTTCTTTGCAGAGAAATGCATTCCATATTGTGCTGCCGTTGCCTCCCATACATCTAACTGCTCTTTCACCTCCTTCTCGCAATTTCCCCATAACATCAGGTCATCGGCAAAAAGCACTGCTTTCATTTTATGATCTCCAATTGCATCTGATACTTGCTGTAGGATTTCATCCATAACAATAATAAACAATAAAGGCGAAAGTGCACTTCCCTGTCGCAGCCCATTTTCCAGCTTGAACCATGCAGTACGTTCCCTCCCCACTTTCACACAACTCTCACTTCCCTCATACATTTTTCTGACTTTTCGTGTTATCTCTTCATCTATCCCTTTTGCGTTCAGCACATCCCAGAGCTTGTCCCTACAGATACTGTCATACGCCTTCTCAATATCTAAAAAGGCCATGATTAAGTCCTTCCCGTACTCATAGTGCCTTTCCTGCAGTTGCCTTACCGCAAATCTGAGGTCCGTTGTTGATCTTCCCGGTCTGAAACCATACTGCTCCTCTTGCAGTCTACTTTCAATACTGCTTCTTATTCTCTTCTCCAGGATCTTTTCATAGATTTTTCCACAGTGGCATAGCAGGGTGATTCCTCTGTAGTTCTCACATCTCCTTTTATCCCCTTTCTTGAAGATCGGGACTATTCTGGTGTCCTTCCACACCACCCTCAGCACTCTGTATAGCCACTGGGTTCCTACTTCTCCTGCTGCTCGTATCATATCCACTGTTACTTCGTCCCAACCTGGTGCCTTGCCCCCTTTCATCCTCATTTTGAACTTTGATAATTGTCTGAAAATAAAAAATTAAAATTTTCTCCCGAGGGAAGACTTGAACCAAGGACCTATCGATCCGCAGCTGTACACGCTAACCATGGGACCACGGCGCTCACAGGTTTACACCCAGCTGGATGTTGCCTATCTTACACATGGACTACTCAGTTTGTATATTTTGCTTATTTTTTCATAGTTCCACGCAACTTCTTCCTGTTTTCTCGATTGATCTGTGTTCAGTTTTTCAAGGCTTATCCACTGTGCCAACTTATAACTAATTCTGAGCGGGGTGCGATGGGGAGGTTCCCTTGTCAGTACTGACTGTGCTGCCGACCCGTAGGCATCAATAGATTATTGCGCGTTGTAAAATCTCAGAGGAACTATGCGGTCCGCACCCTACGAGGAATTACGAAGTACACTTAGATCATTTAAATTCTTCAAGCAAGTTGGCTTGAGCCGGTGGACATGTGGCAGCCAAATTAGCTTGTTGTCAAATAAAATATCAAAGAACTGAAAAGTTTCAATGGCTTCAAGTAACTGGTCACCATGATAAATTTCTGGGCGCAGTTTCACAGTTCAGAGTCCTCAAAAATGTCCAACTCGTGATTTTGCAGGAGAAAACTGATAACCGTGATTCACGACCCAGTCATGTACTCTCCAGACAGTCCCCTGAAGATGGCGCCCAGCGGTGCCTGTGATGCAGAGGCATAATACAGGCAACGATCACCCACTTATAATGCCGGAGAGACTGTAGGGCCCATTGCATTTCCGATGGCATTGATGGCGATAGCGAACAGCGTTACCCTCAGAACTGACACCTGAGGTACTCCAGTTATCTGTACGTATTAGTTGTTGACAGTCGAACCTATTCACATCCGAAAAACTCGGAGGCAAAGGAAACTCTGGATAAAAATGGATGAAGTGCCCCGGAAACCCCACACATGCAGTGTAGATAGGGCACGATGTCGCCAGGTGGTATCGTATGCCTTCGGTAGGCCAAAGTACACAACAATTAGATGTTGGCGATGTGCGAAAGCATTACGCACTGCGGATTCCTAACGAACCAGGTGATCTTCGGTGGACTGGAAAGCCCAAAAGCCACTTTGGAATCGTGAAATATGCCCTCCGGCTTCAAGGCACCGGCAAAAGCTGCGGTTAAGCATTCGTTCCAATAGCTTACACAGCCCATTCGTCTGGGTAATTGGCTAGTAGTTAGCTAAAATGCGTTGGTCCTTTCCCGATTTCAGTATAGAAATAACACCTTCCCGCGACTCCTTCTGGCCAAATACGTTTAAAAATTCCGAAGATATATTTCGTGCTGTGGGCACGAATATGTTGTAGATTTTGTGAGGTCCAGGGGCCGTATCTCGACACACTACCAAAGCGCTGCGAAACTCCCATTCACTAAAAGGGACGTTGTACGATAGACGGCCGTGTACATGGAAGGACAGCGGGCGGCTCTCAGTGAGGTGCTTCCGTGTCAGGAAATGAGGATTAGCGATGTGAGCCGCAGAACAGTCGGCAAGTACCACGAGATCAGTGCAGATGTTACCATTGACAAAGATGCCAGGAACCACGGTGTGTGGTGGATGGCCGCAAATGCGGCGGAGCTGAGTCCATATTTGGGACAATTGGGTGTGGGATCGCACTTTTTTTTTTGAGTCATCGTTCTTCTGACTGGTTTGATGCGGTCCGCTAAGAATTCCTCAATTCCTCTCTTGCGCCAACCTTTTCATCTCAGAGTAGCACTTGCAACCTACGCCCTCAATTACATGCTGGATGTATTCCAATCTCTGCTTTCCTTTACAGTTTTTGTCCTCTGCAGCTCCCTCTTGTACGATGGAAGTCATTCCTTCCTGTTTTAACAGATGTCCTATCATCCTGTCCCTTCTCTTTGCAGTGTTCTCCACATATTCCTTTCCTCTCCGATTCTGCTCTGTACCTCCTTTTTCCTTACATTATCAGTCCACCCGATTTTCAACATTCGTCTGCAGCAGCACATCTCAAGTGCTTATTGTCATCTGTTCCGGTTTTCCCACAGTCCACGTTTCAGTACCATACAATGCTGTGCTCCCAGCATACATAATCAGAAATTTCTTCCTCAAGGATAGTAGTAGACTTCTCTAGGCCAGGAATGCCTTTTTTGCCAGTGCTTGTCTGCGTTTGATGTCCTCCTTGCTGCGTCGTCATTGGTTATTTTGCTGCTAGATAGTAGAATTTCTTAACTTCATCTACTTCGTGACCATCAATCCTGATGTTAGGTTTCTCGCTGTTCTCATTTCCGCTACTTCTCATTACTTTCGTCTTTCTTCGATTTACTCGCAATCCATATTCTGTACTCATTAGACTGTAAAATGTAAACTTTCACGGCAGGAAATGTCACAATTAATGGATTTCACTTTCAAACCCAAAGTTTCGTCCCCATCAGAGGAGGGCATTTTCAAGGGGGATTGTAGCTTTGATGAATGTCCAAATCACATCCTGGGTCACTACTGTCTACCAGTCAGTAGCGAGCCACGGTGTGAATCGGACATCTGTAGTACCTTGTACCATTTTGTCGATATCCGTTGCAAGACTAGCAGCAAAAGTGGCTGTAGAGGAGAAGGCCTGCCAGTCAGCTTTCCGAAGCGACCAACGTGGAGCATGTTCCAGATGTCTGTGAGCAGAGAAAGAGAGAACGATATGAAAGTGGTCGCTGTCACAAAGATCGCCGTGAACCACCACTGAATCAGGAGTAAGATATTCGGACTGCAAACTGTGAGATCGATAATCGAATACGTTTCGTAGGCCGCACTGAAATGTGTTGCAGCTCCAGCGCTGAGTAGGCAGACGTCTAATTCCGCAAGGAGGTGTTCTAATACGCGGCCTCTACGATACGTAGTGTCCCCACCCCACAGAGGATTAAGTCACTAAAGCCCATAATAAGAGGAAGGGGGAAGGTAGTTCGCGATAAAGGAAATGTCCGCCTGTAGGTAGATAAAGATTACATAGCGTTGTTTGAGCTGACAGCTAGACTCCAACGCCCATGGCCTCTAGTTCAGTAGCAACGGGCATCTGCTCACTGACAATATCAGACCGTATGAGGGTACAAACCCCACCGTACGCTCTCTCGACATTAAAGCGATTGGTACAGTAGTGTTTTTCAGAGCATGGAGATGTGTTACCGAAACCGTGTTTCCTGAAGTGCCAATACGGAATAAGTAGCCAGTAAATGATGGAGTTCGGTCATGTAACTGTAATCGTTACAGTTCCATTGAAGGAGCGTTTGAGTCAGGTCTGAGAAAGTGGCGAATGGGAAACGTGACTGATTACTTTACTACCAGATCGCAGTCCGCCTGATTGTATGGTATGTCGTCATGGTGCATAGGTTCGACCTTTGTCGGAACATCTGAAGCCTCAGAAAGTAGTTTATCGTTCTGCTTATCCTTCTTATCCTTGTAAGACTTCGGTTTCTCTGAAAATAACCCCATTTTATCTTCCTGGAGCAAAGAGGACAGTATTTTTCTTCGGCCGGCAGCCTGTGGCTGCTGGTCCTTGTCTTGAGAGGAGGCACCTTGACTGGTGTCTACGTCCTGACGACGCCAGGGGATGACTAGGCATTTCTGGCCGCATCAATGGTGTGAGAACCACTAGCCCTACCGGGTAGGGGGATGGGAGCTGACATTCACTCCCCCAACTGGGGCGGGTGGGGGGGGGGGGGGGAGGCCCTGGAATAGGACCGGGGCCAGGAGTGTCGTGTGAGGCATTGTCATCGCATGAGGAGTGGACTGTGATACGGCGGTTGCAAAATTTGAGACCATATCAGTCGGGTGAAGTCTTTCAAATTGTTTCTTTGCATCTTGGTAAGACAGGCGGTGAAATGTTTTATAGTCTTGAAATTTCTTCATCCTCTTGA
Source organism: Schistocerca serialis cubense (assembly GCF_023864345.2). Classification (NCBI taxonomy): domain Eukaryota; kingdom Metazoa; phylum Arthropoda; class Insecta; order Orthoptera; family Acrididae; genus Schistocerca; species Schistocerca serialis. The sequence continues at coordinate 658,093,358 of NC_064641.1, read as the reverse complement.
TCACTGAGCATTGCGGTGAACGAGGGGAGAAACCTAAAACATCTCACCGGAGGAAGAAAATAAGGCCTGGCATCACACCTATAAACCACGACCTTAACCTTCTCAGCAAAAAAAAAAAAAAAAAGACATGCGTCGCCAGATTGTACACAGCTTTTCATCACTTTGTGGCTTTAGGCTCCGATGGAAGATAACACCTTGAATTGTATTGAGCTTATTGTGAGGAGAAATGGTGACTGGAATATCTCCTATCTTTACACAGGCCTTAAGTGTCCGTGATTGGTTGTCGTGTGATGTTTTGATCAGCAAACCGATCTTCAATATTTTCAATGAAAAACAGTGGCTTCATTGTAGCGACAGATCCTGAGTCAGTTCGGGAACATACCAATAACTCAGAAAACTGTCCTTACCTCGCTCCCTTCTCAAGGCATGGCCAAAGACGGAAATGCCATAGGACTGCGAACCTCTGAATTAAAATCACTGTTCCTGATGATGAGACAGCAGTGTTGGCACCACCGCCGTTAAGTCTGATGCGAATCACTGCGGGTCATCCGCCACGATCACGATGCCACTCACACCGATCGGAGCCCCTCCCCCCTCCCCCTGTGGGCGCCACCCTGCCAAGGCAAAGGCCGCCTGGCACAGCAGATGTTTCCCGGAGTCCCGGTATCATGAAGCTGATGGGCACCTACTCCTTGGCTGTCACGAGGACGTTAGGCATCGGCAGTGCGATAACTGCGTCGTCTAGGGACTACCACCGATAGGGTACATGACAACCTCACCATGGTGGACTAACTACCGTGCTGGATTGCGCGTGCAGAGATAGATCCACTTGATCGGAAGGTGCAAACTATAACAGCGGACACCACTGTAAGGCATCCTTCCCCAAACGGCCCGCACTTCCATGAAAAATTGGGAAAGTGGAGATCAAACCCAAAATGGGGACTGGAATTTAAAAAGCCAGAAAAGGTGACAGAAAAGGCGTAAAAAAACGAAAAGAGTGAAAACCATCTGAAGACCACATTATAGTCAAAACGTCAAGGTAAAATCGTAACCAAATAAAAGGACTCCTATTAATCGTCTCTTACGGCAGGCAAGGATGGGCCGCTGGTCTATTCTAGCCCCCGACACCGCAAAGGGATGTTTTGATTTGTGTCTGTATATTACAGTGTAACATATCTTTGTGATAGTCGTCATGAATGTTATTGTTTTGCGTTTCTGTGTGTGCTGTACTGTCGGTGTTCTTAGTGCGGCTCTGCAGTGTGGAAGTTACTTTATTGCAAGGTATTGGCAAAATTCACAGATACGCGTCCGCGGCGAGCTAGTACCGTAGTGAAAGTTCTTCGATAAACAAATGATGTCCCGTTGCTTTCGGAACGTACAATGACGAAGTAAAAATGATATTGAAAAAATGGTAGACGGACATTATTTCTGTTCTGTACTACCGGATGGTTAAAATTAAACACGTTGTAACGCGGAAACTAATTACCGCACTAGTACTAAACTTGGTAGCATTAATGTCCAGAGTATGGCGGTGCATGATTTCCAAACAGTGCCACCGTCCAGTTCCAAATGTCGCCACCAGGTGCCGTGATCAGTCGTCGTGATTCATAGTCTCACACACCTGACCAGTCGCAGTGCACTTGCTAATGTGTCAACATGAGCTTGGACAGTAGAAGCAGGGCATTACTGGTGAAGCTCTATTATCAAAACAGTAACGCTGCAGCTACACGTCGAGAATATCTCCGTCTGAAACGATTACGGAAGGGTCCTCTTTCTTCACCTTATGCACGGAGCATGATGAATATGTTCGAATCAACTGGAGAACAGAGCGTCGCTCAGGGAAGAGGCCGATGACCGGTTACACCACAGGTAGTTGATGAAATCGCTGTTGCTATGGCAGACAACGCTGCGCGCAATGCCCGATCGTCAGGCGGTGCGCGTGCCGTGTCACGACAGTTGAACATCCCGTGATCCACTGTACGGGGGGTGCTACGAACCATTCTGAAATTGTATCCGTACACGATCATTACCATAAAGCAGCTTGCACCACAGGAGACACAACGACGTGTTGCCTTCGCTCCACTTTCTCTCAAGGGTTGACGAGAGCTGGGGGGCTCTTCACGTCCAGTCACTGTGCGTGAATTTCCTCTGAATGACTGGTGCTCAAGTACCAAAGACGCGCAGTGTGACTGGCCAACGTTACTGAGATATGCTTCGACAGCATGTCGCACCCGCCCTACAGTAGAGAGACGCACTGAACTCAACAGTTTTCATGCAATATGGGGCCTCAACGCACATCGCTCGTGAAGTTCACCTGCTTCTCCGAAACACATTTGGGAACGATCGAATTATCAGCCGATCGTTTACAAATGCTTGGTCAGCATGATCACCTAATTTCACACCCTGTGATTTCTGTTTGTGGAGCTACCTGAAGGTCAGGGTTTACCGGGGGAACATTCACAAATGTACTGATCTGAAGCGCAGCATATCAAGAGAGGTAGCCAGCATATCTACGGACATGTTCCGTTCTGCTGTGCAGAATACAGTCCTGCGCTTTCAGGCCCTTCTGGACACTAATGGGCTCCATATTGAGCGTCTTTTGTAGCAGTAACGGTACCGGTATGTAATGGTATGATGTACCGTAGCAACATGTTAAAAAGTGTTTCAGTCGAATTCATTCTACATTATTTCTCTTCCCCACGTCCTTGACATTAATGCTACCAAGTTTGGTCCTAGTACGGTAATTAGTTTCCGTGTTATAACGCGTTAAACAGGGAAAGTTTAATTATAACCAACCGGTATATTGAAAAGATCGTTCACCGACCGTCTCTGTTTTGCTAAGAATAGCCAATAACACTACCATGAAATTCTTCTTAACTGTTGTGAGTGGAAAAGGACGTCTGAAGAAACGGAAGAGACGCCAGTTGGATGTTGGTCGACAGTTTGAATCTGTGGCGCGGAGCGATAAAATGGGTGAGCCGTAAAGTGCCTGCGGTCGTCCGTACTGCGGGTTGCAGTCTGAACGCTGGCAGGCGCAGGGGGCTCCTCCGGGCCTCGTAAGGCCTGCACTTTATGCCCATGGAGCTCAGAATACGGCGCGTCCCTGAAGTATCGCTGTGTCGCCCGGGTCCTTGAGAACTGGAGAATAAATTAGACTGACAGCCGCACCAATGTACGAGCTGTATCAGAAGGATAACGATGAACTGTATTCTTCCTGAACAAAATTGTCCCCTTCATACTAATTATCTTCGATAGAAACACAGCGAAGGAATCTTTGTTTCTAGTCCTCGTAGGTGTTCTGGAAGGCTTCTGCTGCACTAGTTTCATCTAGTCGCTTACGCTCTTCTAGACATTATGCAAAATACTGTGGAAATCCCCGAGGACTGTCTCAAGGGAATAGTCTTTTATGTGTACGAACCCCAGTCACGGTGACTCTTTTTAAAAAATTTTTCCCCAAAGGAAGTCATTTCCCCATCTAAGCTGTTTTTTATTTTGAAATCATTATATTCCATTATAATTTCACCACCTTTCGGCGCTATCAAGCTAAATCAAAACTGAAGTTGTTAGGTACAGAGAATGATGTATTTCACACATTGGTATGGGAAAAGGAGCACTGATCGGATTAAAAAGCGTATACGGGATGTAGTTTTTCGCCGTTACTGTTCAAGCTATACATCGAAGAAGAAACGACAGAAATAAAAGAATGATTCAAATGCAGCATTAAAATTCAGGGTAACAGCATACCAATGATAAACTGCACTGATGATATTGTCGCAGAAGAAGCTGAATAGCACAGTCACCGTAATGTAGTGGTTATGATACTAGACTATTGCATAGAGGGTCGTGAGTTCAAAACTCACCTGAGCTGTAAAATTTTAATTTCTATATTCGGTTCGAGTACATTCTAGAAGTATCCACAAATGTCAAGAATCATTGTACTGGAATGTTCTGTAACTGTATATATATATACCGTATGTGCTCTGGCCGGAGGCAGTTCGCTCCGCGCTCTTGTATGTGGAAGTGCTGAATACAACTTCGTTAAGTGAAGTTACTGTTCGTCATTCATCTAATTACACCTTCTTCTACCCTCAGAAGAATTGCAGTATCTATTGAATGGAACGAACAGTCTAATTAGTAACGAATATGGACAAAGTAAATCGTAGAAACTAATGAGAAGAAACTTTTCAGAATTTGAGGTCACGAAGTAGAATGTGTCAAGGAATTCTGATACCTAGGCAGCAAAATAACCCATGAGCAACAGAATATGAAGGACATAAAAAGCAAGGGAAGTCTACTAGTATCAAACATAGGCATTTGAAAAAGAAATTTTCGAGAATGTACATTGTATGGAAGTGAAACAAGGACTGTGGGAAAACAGGAATAGAAGAGGTTTTCCGTAGAATCGGAGAGGAAATGAATATATGGAAAATACTGAGACAAAGCAGGGACAGGATGATAGAACCTCTGTTAAGACATCAGGAAATAACTTGCATGGTATTAGAGGGAGCTGTAGGGAGTAAAAACCGTAAGGGAAGACAGAGATGGAATACATCCAGCAAATAGTTGAGGACGTAGGTTGCAAACGCTACTTTGAGATGAAAATGTTGGCGCAGAAGAGGTGTTCGTGGCGGGTCGCTTCAAACCAATGAGAAGACTGAAGACTCAAAATATCCAAGTTATGAAGTCCACATGCAGAATTTGAAAAGCCCAACCATTACGCGGGTTTTGTTACTGGGTCAGCATGAAAGTACGATAGAGTAATTGTTAAAGTGGAAACACATATGGATAGTCCTGATCCTAAGCGCTAAGATTCGTAATAACATGTACTATAAGCCCCTCTATACAATTCTGCCTTGGCCTTGAAGACACATGACTCAAACCTCATAGCAAAACCGCCTTTTAGAAGCAAAAATATGTTACTGGGATCCTAAATAAGCATTTGACTGTGAAATGATAATATTCCGTCGCTACAGGGAGCCTCTCATACAACAGCTCGATTAAAAGTTGAAATTCTGAAGAGTAAACAACGTTCCTATGTCGCTTATGACTTCCCGTTTTAAAAATTTGTGTCACTCCAGAGAAAATGTAAATGTTTAAAGTTCACCTTTACTACCAGTTCAAAAGCGATAAGAAGATAAATAATTGGTAATTCTTCACGAAGTAAACAAACGCTGTGCCTCGTTGTATTATATAACCTTGAAAACTACTGCTGCCTGTAGAGCTTGTTCCATCGTATGACCATTTTCATTGTCTACGTCGCGTCCACATCAATCTCCCGGTTATCCAGTCTGCCGGTCATCAGTTCCCGGGTATGAGACGTTTGGAAAGCCAGTAAAACGGAAACGCTTTTCCTTCTTTTATCACTCAGCAACGGATACCATTTTTATGTACTAGTTTTAAATAAATAAATAAATTAAACCAAAAATAGTCATTGTGGACCGCAGTGACAGGACACCTGGTCGTGGTGTGGTACATAACGCAAGTGCATGCAGTGCCTGATCGCACACGTATCTCTTCTCCTCGCTCTTTCAGTGACTTCCGATGACATGTTTGATAGACAGTCCACGAGGAAACAAATTCTTTGCTACCGAGGCACCGACTGTCAGAAAACTAATGAGGATCGATTTTTGGTGCTGTTGTGTCACTTTGGACTTTGATTTTTTGTCGCCGCAGAGCACTAAAAATCTATGATTTGTCATCAGCGATAACGTGACTGAAGAATCCTGGTTGCGTTCGAAAGCAGTCCAGAAGCTCACGATACTTGTAGTAGGCCAAGACGTTGGTAATTTTTTTTTGTAATATAACGCGGTCGAATCCGGCAGCGGAATTTCAAAGTGCATGCGTCAGCGTTTGAGTAACTTTGCCACTGCAAATAAAAGTTAGATTACTTAACATTCCTTAGTTTGACTGAGAGCAATTCCCACTAAAAGTTTCGCTGCTTTCCTGTTTTCTATTTCAAAACCTGCCTGCATATGATATGAGCAAATTGTTGATCAAATTAACTTTAACTCCTCTTGCTCCAGCCACGATTAATCCGAGTACGTAATACTGTAAGTATTATGTTTAGGTTTTTTTATTGGTAACGCCACGTAGCGCCCTGTATGAAAATCACTGGCTGTGCTGTGTGCAGTCTGTGGCTGGTTTGCATTGTTATTGCTATTGTAGTGTTGGGCAGCTGGATGTTAAAAGTCGCTAGAAATGGCGACTTTTGCCTTCGTCTTAGCGACAAAAAAAAAAAAAAAACGTTTTAGCGACATAAATTATTTAGCGACTTATCTGGCGACTTTTGGAGTACTGACGACTTTTGAAGTACAAATCAAAACTATTTTGGGCCAGTATTTTCATTAACAAAACTAAGATTTTAACTATAGAATGGGTACTACACTGACTTTGTTCTAGATTTACTAAGTTAAATTAAGTTCTTAGCAGATCATCTAGCATTGTTCAACATTTAGTAAATCTGAATGTGGGAATTGCCTACAGAGTAAGAAAACCTTGACTATAGAACAATTCATTATTCATTACCCACTAGCCTGTTATCGTCGATAGCGTATCGATCTATAATTATTCAACTTTTGAACTCCCTTTATTTTTCGAATTGACAAAAAACATACGTAATATTAAGTATAATAAAATACATTTCTGTCCAGCAACCTCTAATTTTTAGAAATGTTAACTCGCAGTCAAATTATTACCACATGCACAGTGGTAACGCAAGAACAATTCGGTGGGGGTATCTCAGACATTATTACGTTTTAAACAATGAACAATAGGACTGATATCGAGTTACCGAGTGAGTAGATTGTTTCATGACTTCTAGTTCGCCTGAGTCTTAATGTACTTTCAGTGATTATAAATTGGTGAAACTTATGTTGTGGTGGCTTACATAATGGATTTACCGCAGAAGAAGAAGCAGAACCTGAATTCAATGGGTGGCTGAAACCAGTCGTTGGAGACTTATCCAAGGCAAGATGTCAAGTATGTGCAACAGCGTTTTATGCTAAATTGTGTGATATTAGAAAGCATTCGAAAACTATTGAGCATAAACAAAAAATTGATTTTAAAAAAAACACAAACGACCTTACCTGTGAAAATTGTTCCGAAAACTACAGTTAGAATAGCAAGCAGAGCGGAAGGTGCCCTTTCTTTGTTTATTGCTGAACATTGTTCTATTTTAGCTGTAGATCATTTAGGAATACTGTGCAAGAAGGTGTTTTGCGGTGATGATGGCGCTAAAAACATGCACTTACATCGTTCAAAGTGCACTAACATTATAACTGAAGTTTTGGCTCCATATTTTACACAATCATTGGTTGAAGATATAGGTAACCAAAAATACAGTGCACTAATAGATGAATCCACAGATGTATCAATATCTAAAATGCTAGGTATCGCTATACGGTACTATGGTTTAAACAACCAAACCATTAGATCAGCATTCCTCAAAGTCGCTGTAGTAGAAACTGCAGATGCAAGAAAGCTGGCTGCTGTTCTTGTGAATTCTTTGAAAGTTCTCAAACTTCCAATCGCTAATATGGTAGGAATTTTCACAGATAATGCTTCTGCAATGGTTGGAACAAACAATGGGCTCTTCGAACAACTCAAGAGAGAATATGGTTTGAAGCATTTTGTATTGATCCGTTGCATTTGTCACTCTCTTCAGCTTGCAGTTTCGCACGCCTCAGTGAATACCATACCTAGAAACATAGAGTTTCTTGTACGGGAAACCTACAATTGGTTCTCCATTTCACCCAAAAGACAAGAGCAATATAAAAAGGTTTATGAGACAATAAATTGTGCAAAACAGCCACTAAAAATTTTGAAGGTCTGTGCAACACGTTGGCTTTCAATTGAACCAGCAATACGAAGAATTCTGGAGCAGTGGGAAGAACTAAAGCTACATTTTTCACTTGCCATGGTTCAAGACAATTGTTACACTGCCGATCTTTTGTACAAGATGTATTGTGACGACTCAAATCATCTTTACATGTTTTACCTTAAACATGCTTTAAAAGACGTACAAATAGCAATAAAAGCTTTTGAAGGAGAGGACAATGACCCCACTAAATTACTGGATACACTTGTATTTCTCATGTAATCACTCGGACAAAACATAGTTTTTCCAACCGTTGATTTGTTGACAACAGCAGTTCCAAGCGAATGTATGTACGCAAATCCGAACCTTGGCTTTATGTTTGAACAGAAATTGTCTGAATCAAGTTTGTCTGAAGAAAATAAAGTTTATTTGCAGAAGAGATACATTAAGCTTAGTCTGAAACTCATAAAAGAAGTTCAACAAAGACTGCCAAGTAACGTTACGATCCTGGAAAAATGTCAATGCTGAATGTTGAAGAAACACTAGAAGTCAATAAAAACAATGCTGTAGCGGATGTAGCCAAAGAATTGGGTTTTAGTGGCGATTTCATAGACCGTATGCTGCAAGAATGGCATAATATCAACTTCATTAGGCGGAATAACACTACTAACACTGTTCGATTTTGGAGTGAGGTTTTGCAGTATAAAAATGCCGCAGGTGAGAATCGTTTTTCTTTGATTTCACAGCTAGCAATGACTGTTCTATGCCTATGGCATTCAAATGCAGAAGTGGAATGAATATTCAGTTCTATGGACGTTATAAAAACTACACAACGTAACAGATTATCGTTAAAGACAATTAATGCTTTGATCATATTGAGAGACTAGCCTAAGAAACAAAATAAAGATTGTGCATCTTTTGACATACCGTCAGACGTATTGGAGCTTATTGGAATGAACAGAAGTTACTCTTTTGCGACAAAACCAGTCGAACTGCAACATAATATTTTAAACGACGTTCAATCCTGTACATCAACACATCAACTACAGTTCTGTCAAAGCATGAAACAGAACAGTTGTTCGTTCTTCTGAGTGACGACGATGAATAGCTCACATACCGGTATGGATATATTTTGTAACCTAATTTGGTTCTTGCTTTCTTGTGTTACAAATATAGTTGTATATTTCTAGTATATTTGACTACTATGATTGAAACAACAATTTATGTGTTGCGTCAATTATGATAACATGTTTAATTAAAGTTAGCGCATTTTATATGTATGTTGTTGCAAGCAATGCGTCATTAAATTAAGACAATATAGCAATTACGTATGAGACAATTTTTATTCATATTTTATTCCCCCCCCCCTCCCCACTGGCTTATTGCAACGTTCACAGCATGAAATTTTCAGTACACCTCTAGTAAAATCAGCTTTAGCGACTTTCTAGCGAGTTTTGATATTGAATCTAGCGACTCGGGTTTTTTAGAGTTGGCAACACTGGATGTTAACAGCGCGTAGTGTTGCGCAGTTGGAGTTGAGCCGCCAGCAGTGGTGGATGTGGGGAGTGAGATGGCGGTGTTTTGATAGCGGATGATCTGGACAAAGGCAGTAAATTTGTAAGAATGGATATCATGAACTGATATATATATTATGACTTTTGAACACTATTAAGGTAAATACATTGTTTATTCTCTATCAAAATCTTTCTTTAGCTAACTATGCCTATCAGTAGTTAGTGCCTTCAGTAGTTTGAATCTTTTATCTAGCTGGCAGTAGTGGCGCTCGCTGTATTGCAGTAGCTTGAGTAACGAAGATTTTTGTGAGGTAAGTGATTTGTGAAAGGTATAGGTTAATGTTAGTCAGGGCCATTCTTTTGTAGGGATTATTGAAAGTCAGATTCATATGAAACGTCCCCTTAGAAAAATTATGCATGACTGTGCTTAAACTGACACACAATATTTTTTAGCGCAACGCAATCTGACTTTCAATAATCCCTACAAAAGAATGGCCCTGACTAACATTAACCTATACCTTTCACAAATCACTTACCTCACAAAAATCTTCGTTACTCAAGCTACTGCAATACAGCGAGCGCCACTACTGCCAGCTAAATAAAAGATTCAAACTACTGAAGGCACTAACTACTGATAGGCATAGTTAGCAAAAGAAAGATTTTGATAGAGAACAAACAATGTATTTACCTTAATAGTGTTCAAAAGTCATAATATATATATATATATCAGTTCATGATATCCATTCTTACAAATTTACTGTCTCTGTCCAAATCATCCGCTATCAAAACTCCGCCATCTCACCTCCAACTGCGCAACTCTACGCGCTGTTAACATCCAGCTGCCCAACACTACAATAGCCAATAACAATTCAAACCAGCCACAGACTGCACACAGCACAGCCAGTGATTTTCATACAGAGCGCTACGTGGCGTTACGAATAAAAAAACCTAAACAGCCTGCTTACAATACTTTCGTTGGAACGTTGGCAGTTCGACAGCATATTTCTTCGTTGCGGCCTTTTTAAGTAAGCAGTAATTGTTTTCACTCAAACTTTGACGTAGCGTGATGAGCATTCATAATACAGGATGAAGTTTGGTCACAAATACAGGCGCGCGTCTTACTGAATCTACACATATTTTTGAAAGTTGAGCATAATCAGGAAAACAGATTTCGCTAAGAAAACGTTTGAAGAGATCCAGAATAAGGGAAGAACGCTAAATACACAGTTTTTCAACATGCATCTTATTAGGAAGAACTGTTCCATTATAACAGAATATACCAAACAGTCAACAGAGAATATGCGTATCATATCTGTCAGATGTCAGATATTCTTCGCAGAAATGTGTTATGTTAACCATGACATGGTGCAAGAGAGCTATTGGGACTTCATTACCTTCCTGAGATAGAAATGTATGTCCAGAAATGTTTTTGATAGCGACTGAGTAGCTATTGTCCATTTCATAGACTTTTACGTCATAATAGCTGCAAACATTTTATCCCATACATATAAAAATATTTTTATGAAGTGGTTTAATTCATCACAAAAATTATGTATGTATGTGAATTTTTCCTTTTTCGCATGTTATTTATCACTATATTTGCGTTTAATGAGTTACTTACATTACGCTGAAGTGCCTGGTCCTTCCGACAAGACGACCTTTTATTTTCATAGACGAAGATTTTACCTAAAACAAAACAAAAATATGAACAGAATCTTACAAACCCTTTGCTGTCACAATTTCAAGACTAATCCTGAACTAGAAATCAAGGTGCCATTTCATGAATACTGCATCAATCGCAGTTACATGTACACGGCATACAAAACAACGCGAGGCATTGGAAGACAAACATTAAAATGTCCAATATAAAAAAAATTTCTATTACAAGTATATGACAGTGAGAACTTCAATTTTGGGTATTTTATTTGAAATTAACGAAAATACAAAATAAGAGAAAATTTTCCTTCGGATAGTGGAAATATTAAAAAAGGAATTCCTATTTTCCTGAATAGTTAAGTTTAGAGGAACACTGCGCGACAGGTATGGCAAGAGACATTGGAGTCTTTAGAACACAGTGAAATCACAATAACCAATCCATGGAAGCTATCACTCTTTAAAGGCTTGTATATCGTGAAAACAGTAATAATCCAATTTCAGTACTAGGACACGAGCAGTATCTTGAGCGTGTTAATAAAAAGCGAAGCAGAAATAGGAAGTCAACGTGGAGTGCCTACCTCTACATGTAACCTAGAATATTGGACAGCTGGAAATAAACCTGCACGTATAGCGTATAGAGATGAGAAATGAGCTCCATATACCCGCTTTAAACTCGAAAGCGAGTCCTGTGACGTCACCTTCGAACTCGTCGTCTCCGTGTGCCCCTAGTGTCTACTCGTGAGTCTCTCCGGTTGCCCTCTGCCCACTCGTCACCTGAGTCAGTTGTGGGATACAATTGGAGTTGATTCTTTCAGAACGGTGAGCGAGTGCACGAGTTCACGAATATAACCAATGACTCGAGGAATTCCCGCTACATACGCAACCATTCTTGAAAGGAATTTCCGCTGTTAAACTGTAAATTACTGTTCATTTACTTCGCACAATCATGATTTCGGCTTTATAACCATTCCCGAGTGCAAGTTGGAATGTCACAAAAGCTCGACGTGCCTAAATGGCAGAAGCAAGTTGTACAACATAATGACAGATAGGTTTGAAATGAATATTGTTCTGTGTGTACATATATTTATATATATAAAACTATTTTGAAGACTACTGTAAATTTGTTTTAATATTTAATTACTATTCAGAGAACGTCTGACAATTGAGATGATATGTACATACTTTCGAGGCGTTACCGAGTCTGCAAGGACAGTACTGGAAAACATGAAATGAGGCTGAAGTGCAGTCTCTAAAAGGCGATTAATTATTGCAATAAATTACATAACTCGCTGTTAGCCCATAAACGCAATTTGCCATGACCAAACAGAATTGATGCGCTTTCTCGTCGCCGGGATATAGTAGTGACATTGGTCTGGGACCAGTTTTGATTTGACGCAACACATGTTTTCCTGTGGCGAAGATGGAATAAAGAAGAATACAACCATTCTGTCTGCACTTGAAGAAATTTGTGTGTGTTTCGTCTGAAGCGTGAACTTAAGCGTTAAACGAAGTCCAAATATCAAATGGCTCTGAGCACTATGGGACTTAACTGCTGTGGTCATCAGTCCCCTAGAACTTGGAACTACTTAAACCTAGCTAACCTAAGGACATCACACACATCCATGCCCGAGGCAGTATTCGAACCTGCGACCGTAGCGGTCGCGCGGTTCCAGACTGTAGCACCTAGAACCGCTCGACCACCTCGGTCGGCTCCAAATATCACTCCTCCTTAATGGGACATAAAGATTGACAACTGTTGAACTGTGTGAAATAAAATCGTCAAAACTTGCTTTAGGACGTTCAAACTGCACGTCTGGCCACCGGCACGATGGGAATTAGTATGCGCATGCATGGTTTGATTTAGCGATGACACCCATTTTCATTTGGATGGGTTCGACAGTAAGCAAAATTGGCGCATTGGGGGACTGACAATCCTCATTTCGCAATCGACAAGTCTCTTTAACCTCAACTGGTGACTGTGTGTGTTGTGTCTAGACAAGACAGCCTAGACACAATGAGAGGAAGCCGAAAGGCACGCGCTATAAGCTTACGCAGGATGACGTGAGGTCTGAAACAGGATACGTAATGAATGCTATAAAGAAAAGTACGTAGCTTCTGGAATACTGAACTTTAATCCATCATTGTATACAGCGTTCTTGATGGTACAAGTGAGACTCTGTAGTTTCAGACAATATACTGCTAATGGCGCCTTGCTAGGTCGTAGCCATTGACTTAGCTGAAGGCTATTCTAACTATCTGCTCTGCAAATAAGCGAGGCTTCGTCAGTGTGCATCGCTAGGTACGTCGTCCGTACAACTGGGGCGAGTGCTATCACTGAAAGTGGCGACACGCGGGTCCGACATGTACTAATGGACCGCGGCCGATTTAGAGCTACCACCTAGCAAGTGTGGTGTCTGGCGGTGACACCACAGTGTGGTGTTGCAATGTCCAGCCACGGAATAATCGGTGCGACATTCCTTGATGGCACGGTCACTACCGAGCGGTACGTTAAGGTTTTGGAAGATTATTTCATCCCCATTATTCAAAGTCACCCTGATTTCGACAAGATGTGGTTCATGCATGACGGAGCTCGACCCCATCGAAGCAGGATAGTGTTTGATGTCTTGGAGGAGAACTTTGGAGACCGCATTCTGGCTCTGGGGCCTCCGGATGGGACTCCTTTTTGTGAGGCTACATTAAAGACAAGGTGTACAGCAATAACCCAAAACCATTACTGTGATGAAAACAGCCATTTAGGAGCATCGACAGCATCGATGTTCCTGAAATTCAGCGGGTCGTACAGAATTTCGCTGTTCGTCTGCGCCACATCATCGCTAATGATGGCAGACAATTAAGTCATGACCTAAATCCGAATATCGATAGTGACGTTTAAATGTTGAATGAAGTGTGTGCATGCCGTAATTTGTAACCAATTTACGTTTTTTTTATGTAGTTCAATAACTGTCACCCTGTATCTGCAAATGTGTACTTTGCATCAATTAATTTTCATCTTACACTCTCCACGGTCTCAGAAAAGACAGCTTCGTTAAAGACCTTCTGATCCCAGCAATCTGTATTTCGCCTTGTCAGTGTTTCTTTACAGCAGCAAAATCATATACTCATCTTCCGTACTTCGACATGCTTCATTCAGTTAAGAGAGAATGAGGTGACAAATAGGAAGCGACTGCAGGGCCACAGATCTCAAACTCGTCATATTCGCGGAACTACAGTGCAACGAAGGAAAATCGGTTAACACTGATGTAACAGCGGCGCCTTGATTTGTGAAGTATGCAACCCGAACATTAGACATGTACTCGCTCCGTTTCTGGTCTCTAATAACGTAACGCGTAGCGTGTAGTTTGCGAGATAGGAGGGGGGGCGGGAGGGGGGGGGGAGGGAGGAGGAGCTAGCCTGTGATTTTTAGTAGGTTTCCCACGATCGTTTAGGCAAGTGCTGGGCTAGTACCCAGAGAGTACAATACACGATACGTTAAAATACGATAACACACACAAAGTGTACAGTGTTCCCCGACAGATGGCGCACCGGACTTCCCTCCTTTAGTGTACCTTCACGATGTGGCGTCAGGTAGGGCACCTGACCTCACTGCTAAGTAATGAGACAAAATTTGCCAAATTATCGAAGACTGGACCCCGCTCTAGGCGGGACAAAACGCTAGAGAAAAGTAAGACTTGAAAGCTACAAACGAAATTTGCACGGAAGGTCACATTTCAAATGCGGTTTATTAGTTATATTTTATTGTTCTGAAATCTTGCATTACATAAGATTGTAACAGTGACGTTTGCCATATAGTGGAGCGATTTGGAGATCTCGAAATTTGGAGTCTACTGACAAACCTCGCTGGATGTAGAATTCGTGTTCCCTCTGGGAAACTGGAAATTTGTGGTAAGATCTTATGGGACCAAACTACTGAGGTCATCGCTCCCTAAGCTTACACACTATTTAAACTAACTTACGCTAAGGACGACACACACACCCACGCCCGAGGGAGGACTCGAACCTCCGACGGGGGGATCCGATGGACCGTGACAAGACGCCCGAGACCGCTCGGCCACCCCGCACGGCATATCCTCTGGGACTGAGGTGCTGTTTCCGTAGTGTATTTCTGAAGTGGGGAGTAGTTCATCGTACTTGACCAACGGAGTTATTTCTTGGAGTACGGATAACCGAGGTTATGCGTTATCGTGCAAAAATGTGAATTTCTCGTTGAGCCATTTCAGCTTTTCAAGGCGAGTATTGCCGTTTAGCGAATGTTCACATGTCCAGTACGCACAGGCCACAAATTAGGTTAATGTGACCTACCGAAGAGTGGAACTTAAGGCCACAGCATAGAAAACCATGACCCTTGAATACAACTTGAAATTTACTTAAAACTTAAATACGTTTTTATAAAGGCTTAGACAACTGGTACTATAGCTACGTAAAATTTCTAGGTATCACAATTTATAATAAAAGCCTGAACTACAAGAACGTGCTGTGCAACTATACTAACTTTAAATTTTTTCAGTTGGCTTAAGAATCGGTAACATATTCGGAGAATAGCTTGCAATAACTTCTACAGCCTGCAACAAATGTCTGCTTCTCGAAGCCTAATATTAACGCTTCAAGATAATATCAAGACTGAAGCTTGCAGCAGACAGAAGATAGTTGATTACCAGAATCATGTAATTACAAGTGAGGCACCTGGCAAGAGAGTAAATGAAGTTAACTTCAAGGTACTCGACTTATGCATGTGGTGTCTTATTCAGCCATTAAGAGTACGAGAATCGCCCTCTGTCAAAGTGGGGCCACCGTCATACGAATCTGCCACTCTGTATAGCTCAGGCCGAATTTGCAAAATTTTGAAAAGAGCGAATCAAGTATACAACAAAATCCTATTACATAAGCGATTACTACAAGCAGATAACCATTCATAAAAATACGCAAGTTATATCACAAGTTTAAAACGGAAGGAAGTACAACGACGACTCCCTTGGGTAGCTTACCGCAATACTGAGAACGTGCCACAAGCATTCTCTCTCTCTCTCTCTCTCTCTCTCTCTCTCTCTCTCTCACACACACACACACACACACTCACCCACACATACACACACACAAGCGCACGTACGCATGGCGAGTAGACTGTACAAGCACCTGTAACAAATCTGAGGCCTTAATCGCCGACGTGCCACTGGTCACCTGACTCTCTACAAGCTGGTTGCTCTCTGGGTCACCGCGCACGCGCCTGGGGTCAACGCGATAAACGGGCCTTGCAACGAATTGTGACGTCACACTAGTCGGCTTGTCCGCTACATTTCCTGAACGCTCAGCTCTGTGCAGAGCCCACAAGAAATCAATACTCAATTGCAAAGCTGCCTAGTAAAAGTCTTAATTTTGTCGTGTGCTATCGAAAACTTCCAAGCATGTAAACACAAAGTCAAGAATTGCTAAATTCGTCTGAAACAGTTGCTAGCTCTCCGCCGAAGACGGCTGCTGGCATTCGTAATACCTGTAATGTCACGAACTGTGACGTACTCGACGCGGCCAGTCTTTCTCGTCATCTCGGCACGCGCCTAAATAGCACATCTCTCTGCCCTCGCTACCCTCTGGAAGGAAAAGTGAAGGCCACAGTCGGTCAAACCAAGGAAGCAGCAAGTCGCGGCAAGATGGACAAGAACGGCAGGAGGAGAAGATTGCTGGCAGACTCAAAATTCCGTGTGACTTTCTCCCTATCGACTTCAAACTGTATGCTTGATTTGTTTCTGGAGACTATCGGTGGAAGCTGCTAGGAATCAGCCTATGAACTGTTACTTACATGACTACAGGGCTTTTTAATCATTTTTGGGGCGATGAGAAATACGATCATGTTTTGCAGGTCAAAGCCAGGCCGGCGACCTTTATATAGCACTGCTGAGAATTCATCATAATTCGTCAATGAACGTTTCCCAGCAGATCAGCTAACCAATACGTAGCTAATCGCACGTGATTTCTGGCTGACGTCTTAAGTGCTATATCGCACCATGAACTGGGAGCTCTGAGGACAGACGAAAGGAACGATTTCTGTTTAGTGGAAGTTCTGAGGTCTACTTCAAAGTTTAATTATCCAACTAAGATACACGAACTGTTTTACGAACAGTTTAATAGTTTCAGGATAGATAATTTTACTTTCCAATTACCCAAATCGAAGCCAAACTTCTCGCATTTATAATTCGCATACTTCGCGGTGCCGGGCGTAATGCGCCTGCCGCAGTTCGCAACTTTTCTTCACTGTACTCATCTTCAGTCCACAGTAGTTTCTTGTATCTGCAATAAAAACCAACTAAAATTATCTCATAATACTACGGCGTCTTCAGGACCTCGTGAGTGTCTGCTGAAGCCACCGTCACACATTGGAGTTCAGTTTACGACACAAAGTCACTGCCGTCCCCCTCTGACCTGTTCGGAACAACAGCACATTATCAATGCTCTGGAGTAGGAATAGCCGGCCGAAGTGGCCGTGCGGTTAAAGGCGCTGCAGTCTGGAACCGCAAGACCGCTACGGTCGCAGGTTCGAATCCTGCCTCGGGCATGGATGTTTGTGATGTCCTTAGGTTAGTTAGGTTTAACTAGTTCTAAGTTCTAGGGGACTAATGACCTCAGCAGTTGAGTCCCATAGTGCTCAGAGCCATTTTTTGAGTAGGAATATGTGATGTTTGCAGATCATCAGTACTAATTTCGATTTCATTACTGACGTCTAAACATAGATGGACGATAATTATCGACCTCAAAACACCGATGTTTTTTACACGTTAAATCATAGTTTTATAGAAAGACGTACAAAGCAAGATACTAATATAACTAATATATTTATCAATCAATAAGTAGAACAATAATTAACATTACGTATCGCACAATTTTTTGTACTCTGAAATGTTTTCCGTTCAGTCTGTAGCCTTCTTGACAACAAGCATATTCAGCTGTTGAGAATAGTCTTCCAGAACCTGACGATTTGGCTACACAGGTCAAATAAAATGGTTCAGATGGCTCTGAGCACTATGGGACTTAACATCTGAGGTCATCAGTCCCCTAGAACTTAAAACTACTTAAACCTAACTAACCTAAGGACATTACACACATCCATGCCTGAGGCAGGATTCGAACCTGCGACTGTAGCGGCCGCGCGGTTCCAGACTGAAGCGCCTAGAACCGCTCGGCCACACCGGCCGGCCAGGTCAAATTCTTCTTTGCAATTTGTACTAGTTTTGGACACATTATTCTCCTAATTGGTGTTATTTAAGATTTAGAAGGCGATGTTTCAGATTATAACTGAATATCTATATAAATATGACGTGTCAGCTACCTTTAACTGTGATGGGAGTTCAATTTCTGCTCCAATGTGTAAATTACTCTTTTCTTATTTTAAAATGTTTTCTCTAGAAATCAAATTACTCTTCACTGTGTCCTGTAATGTAACAACGTGTTACACATCCTCTCTGACAGGTTTCCGAAGATTCTACAGCATATTAAGATTATGTTCTTGACTCTAGGGTGGAGCAAGGCTAATATGCTAACGTGTGCAGCTGGTAGTAATCACATTTTGATTTCTGTTATGATGTTACCCTTAAGGTTCTCTCCCGTTGTCTGGATTGGCAGATTGTCCGATATTTTGATACTAATTACACTAATTATTCGAATTACTGCTTGGAACGTCGGAGGAGGGCGTGAAATTGAATGATATTTGGATTCCGGTGCTTCCACCGTAGTATGACAGTAACAGCGAACGACGGCAGTCGACAATGGCCAGTTGCGCTCTCGTGTTCAAAAGACGTGACTTCACGCCACTTCGCGAAGCGGTATTTTGCTGTAGTTAGCAGCGAGCCAGAGTGTGATCATCCTTGAAAATGTCCTCCGCAGATAGAGATGAATCGTCGGGTTTTGAAGTGAAATCCCTTAGACCACGGCATAATAGCCCAGAATATTTTATTAATTGTGACGAACATCTGCCAGATCTACAACATATGCGACTGTTAGCATGGTAATCAATGTATTATTAATCAATGAACGAAACAGCAAAACTCTATCAATAATGCAGAAAACTGGATTTCAACTAGCGGATAAGTCTTGAATTTGTATGAGGTCTAATTCTTTTCTTAGCTCATCAACTGCTACTAGACTTTTTTGGAACCACATTTCAGTCCTTATCACAAAATTTATATGAAATGGAGACTGGGGAAAGAATGGAGATTGGGAATTCGTGACTTACAGCCGCACAGTGCATTGTGGAAATGCAATGGTGAAAGCCAAAAATTTGTGCTGGACCAGAACTCTAACACGGATTTACCGCTTTTCATGAGAGACTGCCTTAACCGCTTCGTCCATCCGGACACGGTACCCAACCGACTCAAATTTCCAACTTACCGCACACAGCAATGCAGCGTCCTTCTTCAATGAACTCCCTACTTGCGAATAATTGATTCCCGTAGGAGTTCAGATGATATCAGTGCATCTGTACTGAGGCAACCGTCCAGGAGCCGTCTCGTTACAGAAATATGTAATCTAAGTGGTATCTGTTTAGGCCGACAGAACAGACACTACTAAAATATACACTTTCCATAACAATAATCGAATCGGGCAATTTGTCAATCTTTTGAATAGATTATTTTTCTGTCAGTATGGGCAATACATGCTACCGTATACAATTTTTCCTTACAAATGCGATGTTTGCTGTTTTAACCACTGCACTGATGTCATTATTTGATAAGAAAAATATTCGTTTAAATGGTGACAAAATTATTGTCATTTCTAACACGTAACTTCGTTTTTGCCAACTACGTAAGTCGATGTTATGTTACCATTTTTCAGAAAGTTTAGTATCGATATTGAAACATCGATGTTTAAATTCCCGGCACAGGTATTCTGTAAATATTGATGACCAACAAATATCCCTATCTGGAGAAGATACCCGGCGGCGACTGAGTGAAGAGTTTTCTCATCTACCCTGTTTCCGTAAGTGCCATTAAGACTGCCCACTAAACGTACTCAGCAGACAGAAACAGCGCCTAACACGCAAGACGCTCTATCCATACGACAACCGTTAGGGGACCAAGTGCTGCTGAGTATCGGATTATATATGAGCGTTGGAAATCATCAGAACAAACAGGGCTACAAGAGATACTCGCAAAAATAACAAAACACTACCATGAGCTACAGAACTGCTCCCTATTATCTTGCTGCGAAGGAGTAAAATCGTGACAGTGTGAAAATGAATGGATGCAGGTACAAAACGAGAAAGCTGCGTCAAGTTAAGCTTGTCGCCCTGCCATGGAAACTGATATAAGCGGCTTTGAAACGATTACGAATGTGAAGCGTATCGACTGTTGCACAGGATAATGAAATAATCTGGATTAGCTTGACTAAGTTGTAAATTCCCACTGGTACTGGAAAGGAATTACCGCAAGATATTCAACTTTATCAATGAGCTGTGAAATTTTATTTTTTCGCCTCTTGCGGCATGTTATGTCATTATCTCCTTTTTGCTACCCTTTGTCCCTTCTCTTCACGAGGTAGGGACATTAATTTTTGGTATTGGTTATGTTAGTCGTAGGGAGTGGAAGAATGGCCTTCCTCTCGCGACCCCTTCTCCCTCTCCCATCTCCCTCCCATCCCCTTCCCTTCCCATCCATTCCCTCCCCTCCCCGGACATAATTTGTGTACCCTAACTGCCTGCATCTAACATTATTCCGGGTGGAAGTACGCGAACGTTTTCTGTTTGCCAGTTCGGCAACTGAAGCGGCTTGTGGGTACGTAGCCGCTTAAAAACTATATCCAGGCTGGTTGGTACATCGGCCCCAGTCGTTAATCCACCGGTCGGATTTGATCCGGGGATTCCCGAAGTCCGGAAGCGACCTGCTACCCGGGCTGGTCGTGCTACGGTATTATGACGCAGGGACTTTATCTCCACCAAAACTGCTGATATGTGCAGTATATACACAAAAAAAGCAAAAAAAAAAAAAACTTACAACACATCTAGATTTCAATTGTTAGATAGTCACCTTCAGTACGCGTAACGGCAACAACTGTTGACGTTAGTCCAAAGGTGGCGGAGGAGGTGGTTAGAGTTTTGCGTCCCGTCGACAACGGAGCACAAGCTCAAATTAGGCAAGGATGGGAAAGGAAATAGACCGTGCTCTTTCTGAGGAACCATTCCGGCAGTTGCCTCAAGCGATTTAGGGAAATAACAGGATGTCCGGATACGGATTTGAACAGTAGTCCTCTCGAATGCGAGTACATTGTGCTAACCACTGTGCTACCTCGCTCGGCCGGCCGCTGTGGCCGAGCGGTTCTAGGCGCTTCAGTACGGAACCGCGCTGATGCTACGGTCGCAGGTTCTAATCTTGCCTCGGGCATGGATGTGTGTGATGTCCTTAGGTTAGTTAGGTTTAAGAAGATCTAAGTCTAGGAGACTGATGACCTCAGATGTTAAGTCCCATAGTGCTTAGAGAAATTTGAACCATTGAACTACCTCGCTCGGTACTAGTCCAAAGTGTCACGCAGTGAACATTATTGGTTGATGTAGAACATATAAGAGTCGAAGTTCATGTTAGGCTCCTGTATGTTCTACATCAATGAATAGTGTTTACTACGTGACAAATGGTTCTAATGGCTCTAAGCGCTATGGGACTTAACAGCTGAGGTCATCAGTCCCCTAAACGTAGAACTACTTAAACCTAACTAAACCATGGACATCACACATATCCATGCCCTAGGCAGGATTCGAACCTGCGACAGTAGCAGCCGCGTGGTTCCGGGCTGAAGCGCCTAGAACAGCTCGGCCACCACGGCCGGCTTACTACGTGACACTTTGGGCTAATGTCACCAGTAAATATCAAAACAAAACACTTTCAGCCGTATAAATTTCCAGTTTTATTTTATTTTTGCACCCATTTGCAGCGTTATATTACGCCAACTTCAGGTGCCCTGACCGGCGTGTGGAAAGAGTGCTACCTGTTATAAAGTCGAAATGGCATTCAGTTACCAGTATCCGTAGATTTTTTCTTAATACACGGACCCCTCCGATCATCTGGCTCCTATTTCGACTATGTATGAGGTGGGATTCTTCCTAGACGTCGGTCAAGGGGCCTGAAGATGACGTAATGTAACGGTGAAACCGGTTGCAAAAATAATGAAAAACTGGAAATTTAGACGGCTGAAGGTGTTATGATTTGACATTTACAGTAAACGGTCGAGATCCCGCCACCACGGAGACTTAATATCATCTGTTGTAATATGCACCGAAGATGATTACACAATAGTTGCAATCTAGATCTATTGTAACAAAACGACCGATTTCGCAATCGATTGTTGTTCTTTTCTCCAATGTCTACATTCAGCGATCGCTGCGCACAACGGACTCAAATGGATTCCTGTCCAAGAAAATTAAAATATAATTACGTAACTTTAGTTTTTCGAGGTGGTTATTAAAACTTTACGACCACCCCTCGTAGCTGGTGTTTGACAGGCTACCATTTGCTTGGAAATGAGTGAAATAATTAACTACTGACTACTATAACAAGGCTTCATGAATACTACTCTTATGAATGGAAAGGGAAGGGAGAAAAGTACACGTTACACAATGATTTACAGCTTGCCTGCTCAGCTTGGGAGATCCAGCAAGCTGCACATCCGTTTGTCGGTCACGACCAAAGGGTACCTCGCTTGTGCACGCCTGTTTCGGAGTGAATGGCCGGCAAGCGGCCACTGAATGGCAGGTGATGGGATGGGACGGGAGGCGACGGCTCATGAAACATGCATGTCGATCGCCGGTGTTTCCATGGTGCGATGCGCTAGACTGGGCGGGGCTCGGCGGCACGCGATCCTCACCCCGAAAACAACTGCCCGTCGGCTGCACGCGAGCCAGGGGGGCCCTGGACGCCGCCTCTCATCACCTCAATCCTTCTGCCAGCCTTCAACTGATGAATGGAGAGACGGGGCGACCGGGGCACGGAGGCTGGCGCGACACACGCTACGCATTGTATTTCCATGTTGTGTAAATGGAGTGAGACTGTGGCTGGTCAAAGATTTGAAGAGATTAAATACAGACAGTCGTAATTTTATAAAATATTTTATTTCTCTGCCAGCTTCGATGCTTCATCGGAACTCTCTTCAGTCCCTTATATACGTTGTCCTACGCATATCTCTGACGACAGTCCACGTCTACAGAGGTTTAGAAATCTACGGAAGCCACTTGAAATTAGTGATCCCTACAATAGCGTGGACGTGTAGATGACTTATTTGGCTACTTGTACAGGGGCCTGAAGACCGTGCCAATGAGGCACCGAAACTGGTATTCCAACAAAATAATTAACAAAATTATCGCTGTCGTATTTCTTTTCATCAAAACACGCTACTCTCTCTGTCTTTTGCAAGTATACCTTCTCATCTTGTGATTCTTGAACAGAATATTCGCTATTACTAGCTGAAACTTGTTAGTCTTCCTCCTCTCTCAATCCATGTCCCAAGCCCATATTCTCCTAAAACCTTTTCTTCTACTCCTTCCTCTACAACTGCGTTCCACTCTTCCATGATTATTAGATTTTTGTCTCCCTTTACGTACTGTATTACCATTTCAATATCCTCATATACTTTCTCTCTCTTCATCTTCAGCTTGCAACGTCGGCATATATACAGGAACTATCGTTGTCGATGTTGGTTTGCTGTCGATTCTGTTAAGGCCAAACCTGTCATTGAAATGCTTACAGTAGCGCTCTCTTTGCCCAGCCTTCCTATGTATAACGAATCCTACTCTCGTTATACCATTTTCTGCTACTGTTGATATAACCAGAAATCCTTGTCTTCTTCCGTTTCACTTCACTGACCCGTACCATATTTAGAGTGAGCCTTGACTTTCCCTTTTCAGATTTTCTAGTTTCCCCTACCACGTAATGTGGTGTTACCGCCAGACACCACACTTGCTAGGTGGTAGCCTTTAAATCGGCCGCGGTCCGTTAGTATACGTCGGACCCGCGTGTCGCCACTGTCAGTGATTGCAGACCGAGCGCCGCCACACGGCAGGTCTAGAGAGACTTCCTAGCATTCGCCCCAGTTGTACAGCCGACTTTGCTAGCGAAGGTTCACTGACTAATTACGCTCTCATTTGGCGAGACGATAGTTAGCATAGCCTTCAGCTACGTCATTTGCTACGACCTAGCAGGGCGCCATTATCATTTGCTATTTATCTTGTGATGCATGTACCGTCAGACCGATGTTCACCAATTGTGGATTAAAGTTAAGTATTCCAGCAGCTACGTACGTTATTGGCTATATTAATTACCTTGTCCAGTTCCAGACCTCACGCCAGCCTGCGTGAGCTTAAACGCGTGCCTTTCGGCTACCCGTCACTGTGGATTGGCTGTCTTGCCAGTCCACAACCCTTTCAAGCTTCTGACAATCCACGCTCCGATTCGTAGAACGTTATCCTTTCCCTGATTAGTCAATATTTTTCTCATGGTCACCTCCTCCTTCGCAGTCCCCTCCCGGAGATCCGAATGTGGACTTTTCCGGAATATTTTGTCAATGGAGAGATCATCATGACGCTTTTCAATTACAGGCCGCATGTCCTGTGGATACACGTCACGTGTCGTTAATGAAGTGGTTTCCATTGCCTTCTGCATCCTCATGCTGTTGATAATTGCTGATTCTTCCGCCTTTAGGGGCAATTTCCCACCCATAGTACAAGAAAGTGCCCTGAACCTCTGTCCACTCCTCCACTCTCTTTGACAAGGCCGTTGTCAGAACGAGGGTGACTTCTTATTCTTGAAGTCTTCGGCCGCCAATGCTGATTATTAATCAAAATTTAAGCAGTGGTGGGATTCGAACCCGGGATCGAAGGCGTTTTGATTACTAATCAAAACTGCTACCCCTAAACGACGCATCTGAATGTGATCCCTTCTTAGTCCATCCAATTTTCAACAATCTTCTACTGTCGCGGCGACCGAGCAACAAGCGTGGTTTTCCGAACTCTGGGCTTGAGGCTGACACAACCTGTGTTTGTGTGTGCTAATGAGGAGGCAGCAACTCCGTCCACGCTATTTTAAGATTTAGTGTTATTTTTGTATCAACAGCTGGATTGAAAAGACTCATAAATCTGGTCAGATGGCTTAATGGAAGATACAAACTCTTTGCCTTTAAGTACTAAATAAAATAAGTCTTCTTTATAGTTAAGAGAGCGGACACAATTCAAATGCCAGGTCGTGATACGTCTATTTTGTTTTTCGGCGGTTACCAGCCTATTTAGACACATTCACGGTCAAAATGTTATCATTTACTCAACACAAAGTTTTTTTTGGCAAAATATAACTATGAAGTGTTGCTTGTCATGGAAACTAATAAAAATAACACCAGTTCGTTATTTAAGGCTTGAAGTTCTGAGCCAGTTTCCTGTTCGCTATAAGAGAAGGCTTGCAGGCGGTAACCTGGTTAAGTTCGTCCGAGGGAAGAGATGTGGCGCACAAGACACCGAGCCCTGCGTCAACCACGAGTACGAAACCACACGTTTACGTAGTTTTTCTAATACAGTCGGGGTCAAATAACATCAAGAAGCTTTGGGGGGAGGGGAGTGTTCTTCTTGTACTTTATGTGCAAGTTAGTGTGCGTCCTGGTATGTCCGAAATACAAACAGCCTACGGTTTAACATCGTTCAGTGCATGAAACATAAAACTCCAGGACGTTCGAAAGGAAACAATTTACGAAGCAAAAGGTCCTAACGAAAACAGTTCATAGCCATCGTAGTTTATCTTGTGTTTAATGCACGAGAAGACGTTTACGGACATATCGAGGAATAATTGTGGTGTAGAAAATGTAACTGAGTTCTCGCTTAATTACCCATATATTGCAAGGATTATTTTTATTGCCTTGAGAAATTGTTTCTTTGTTAATATATTAGAACTTTTGTTTCATATTGGAACTCTTCTTTAATGTCGCGCAAAGGACATGAAAATCTTTAATACGGCTGGAGGCATCAGCTGTAGAATGCAATTTTCGCGAGGAAAAGGCGAAAGAGAGCAGATCACTTGCAATAGCTAATTAAAATTCATTGACATAGGTTTCGACGTCCTTAAAAATGTCTTCTTCTGAAGGATCAATAACTGACTCATAAAATTTTTAACACTATACAGGTATACATGTTAAAATATGTTCTTAGTCGAGGGTGGTTAACACCGTTTGACATTTATGTAAGTCTTTTCGTAATCTGGCGCCGAATTAACTGTATCACACTGCTTATTAAAATCAATGGTCATACTTGTATTGAGGATTTGAAAAGAAATGTCCATGTATTTAGAAACAGCTTCTGAACTCTGGACAGGTAAAAACTTTAAAATCTTGAATATGGTTGTACTCTGTAGCTGTAGAATGCTTTCTTAGTGAATAAAAGGTGAAAAACAGCTAAATCAGTTGCAAGTTTCATCACGTAGGTTGCTACCTGATAACAAAGTACTTTAAATCACTGTAACAAACGTTCTATTTCTATCAAAATAATTAATTATTAGCACCCAGGTAAGGCATTCGGACAGTCTGACAATATCATCAATGGAATGGCCATATTACTTTAAATCTTAGTTTTTACACTCGAGTGCGTTGTTTTGAACTAGCAAATGTAATTAATGTAAATTAACTTCATGATCTGGTTAGCCAACGTGAGGCTAACAAATTGTACACTTCAGTAACTGTATACTGACAAACAAAACCAAATATTGTAAATCAGAATGGTACGCTAAAATACCGAACCTTTATTCACTTTTTCTCATTGCTGTGAAATTTAAAGGCTGTTGCCTGGATAGAAAGTACGACTGCCACTTGTTAGAAATCTCACTTCGATATCTTGAATGCTGTCGCCATCTTCGCCTGGACCAGTCTACAAGAAATTGGACCAGGTTACGTGAAACACAGTGTATTTTCTGCAAGTTACTGGAGGGTGCTTGATAGTTTCGTTATTTCGTTAACTGTTACATTCAAAAATTGGGTGTGTGAAAGCCGCCGTAGTCTTTGGCTGTCTCTTGACTTGTTCTTATGATCTACGTGCGTTATGGTCTAGGACATCGTTTCACTGCCTCGAAAATTTCTCTAAATCTGTCAAAAAAAGTTCTGCTATAAATTTTGAATTTTCTTATATTTCTATTTCAGGTCTCTTAGCATCTCTGTAACACACTCTTTCTCATCAAATGACAATTAAAATTCAAGCAGAACGTCTCACCATTCCATATTATCCCGTAATTCGATGTGTGTATCTAAAGCAGAGGAGAAATGCTCACGAATATGTAGAACACGATTCAAGTAGGTCCTCTTGGCAGAAACAGTACGTATTAGTAAAATTCTGCCAGTGTATCTAAATCAACCATTTGTCCTGCATACAAGTCATGTGTGTTATCGTCTAATTTCACATCGTTTCCATCGATGTATCGAATCCAGAAGGACGCCAATAGCGCTGTACGGAAATCTTATGAGATGTTTCCCCATCGTATCTGTTGCCATAATTTGGACTATTGCATTCACCGCACCACGTGGATGTTTCCAATAATACGTTTCTGTTTCTTTTCAGTTATACAGGAGTATTAACGTCTCTACATGGCTACGTCGTGAGTAGACAATCTGATTGTGCTACTGATAATATATGTTAGGTTCAAATGTTCAAATGTGTGTGAAACTTACGGAACTTAACTGCTAAGGTCATCAGCCCCTAAGCTTACACACTACTTAACCTAAATTATCCAAAGGACAAACACACACACCCATGCCCGAGGGAGGACTCGAACCTCCGCCGGGACCAGCCGCACAGTCTATGAATATATGTTAGGTCGTCTGTGTAAGCATCAGTGTGTCTAATGTCATTCCGGACATCCGTTTCTGCGGAACTCTTACTGTCACAGATATTGCAGTAACACTTATCTCTCAAAATGTCCTTAAAGCCCGTCACACATTTGAGTAGATTCATGATGTGCTCAGATCTTTATGAGTCTTCTATATGGTACTGATTTACAGATTTACTGCCAGTGCACTGACAATTTTCGAGCGATAGTAAGTAGTATGTGAGGAATGTCAGTGAAAGCGAAAAACTGAGAAAAGAAAGGCAGCAGTGATACCGAATTACGGACGTGGAAGCACAGCCTTTTATGGATATCATACGTGGGCATTACGGGAGCAGAAGTTCGTCTAGTGACTGAATAGACAGCTCTTACTAGCGTGTGCGAACTTCCAAGCTCATTTTTGTAAGAATTTCCTTTTCTACAGTAGGTATAACTATGAATATTACAGACCATTAGGCACAGAACGGGTACACATAAATTATTCCAGGTAGTATACTCTTACACCTGCGACATTACACAAACACTACCTCATTAAAAGTATTTGGGCACCACTATGTAATGTGTAATTGACCACATGATGTCACTAGAGGATTTCTCATGAGTATAAAATGAGGCGGGGAGAGTCATCCTTGAAGAAGCAGTAACAGCAGAATAGTGTCTTCGAACGTGTACTAGTCATTGGATGTCACCTGAGTAAGAAATCTACGAGGGACATTTCAAACGTTATAAAGCTGCTCAAGCTGCTCAGCTAAACCAAGACCAGAGAGACCCTATGTACTGATAAGCCGTCCGGCACTGCGGAGGATGGCTGTAAAAAATCGCATGAAATCAGGGGAAGGTGTCAGTTATGAGTTGCAAGGTGCTACCAACAGTTTAGGTAGCACAACGAGTGCCTGGGGACTTGAAAAGAATGGCGTAGAATGGTCGAGCAGCTCCTCATGAACCATACATTTCTGTAGTCAATACTAAGCGGCGGTTGAAGTACTGTCAAGAGTCACACTGCTGGACAATGGATGACTGGAAACGAATGATTTGGAGTGATAAATCATGCCATACCCTGTGGTAGTCTGATGGAAGAGTTTGGGTTTGGCGAATGCTCGGAGACGTTACCTACCATCACGACAACTGAATTACCTCGAAGAAAACTGTCTATTGACACACAGTCAACATGGGTTTAGATAACATCGTTCCTGTGAAACACAACTAACTCTTTATTTACCTGAAGTGTTGAGTTCTATTGACAAAGGATTTCAGATTGATTGCGTATTTCTGGATTTCCGGAAGGCTTTTGACACTGTACCACACAAGCGGCTTGTAGTGAAATTGCGTGCACATGGAATATCGTCTCAGATATGCGACTGGATTTGTGATTTCCTGTCAGGGAGATCATATTTCGTAGTAACTGACGGAAAGTCATCAAGTAAAACAGAAGTGATTTCTGGCGTTCCCCAAGGTAGTGTTACAGGCCCTTTGCTGTTCCTTATCTATATAAATGATTTGGGAGACAATCTGAGCAGCCGTCTTACATTGTTTGCAGATGACGCTCCCGTTTATCGACTAATAAAGTCATCAGAAGGTCAAAACAAATTGCAAAACGATTTCGAAAAGATATGTGAATGGTGCGAAAATTGGCAGTTGACAGTAAATAACGAAAAGTGTGAGGTCATCCACATGAGTGCTAAAAGGAATTCGTTAAACTTCGGTTACACGCTAAAGCAGTCTAATCTAAAAGCCGTAAATTCAACTAAATACCTAGGTGTTACAATTACGAACAGCGTTAATTGAAAGAAACACATAGAAAATGTTGTGGGGAAGGGTAACCAAAGACTGCGTTTTCTTGGCAGGACACTTGGAAAATGTAACAGATCTACTACACTACACTACTACACTATCCTTACTCATCCTCTTTTAGAATACTGCTGCGCGGTGTGGGATCCTTACCAGATAGGACTGACGGAGTACATCGAAAAAGGCCAAAGAAGGGCAACACGTTTTGCATTATCGCGAAAAATTGGAAGAGAGTGTCACAGAAATGATACAGGATTTGGGCTGGACATGATTTAAAGAAAGGCGTTTTTCGTTGCGACGGAATCTTCTCACGAAATTCCAATCATCAACTGTCTCCACCGAATGCGAAAGTATTTATTTGACACCGATCTACACAAGGAGAAACGATCACCACGATAGAACATAAACAGCATGAAAATGCATCCTGTCAAAGCAGTGACCCTGAGACAATCGTTCGTGCACAATAAAATCTCTAAAACGGACTGGCTTACTCAGAGTCGCGACCTGAACATTTCTGGGATTAGTTAGAACGTCTACTATGCTGTAGATCGCTACCGGCTCTACTTTCAGCTCCTGAGGAAGAATGGTCTGCCAAGCCTGCACATTTAGACACCTCACTGAAAGTGTCCTCCGCGGAGTTGGAATCGTCACAAAGACGAAGGATGCTATGTTAATGTCAATTAACAGGTGGCCAGATGCTTTCGATCAGATACCGTATTATTCGAGCCGTATCTGTAACCCTGAAACACGAACTTATCATGGGTCACCTTTTTTCCGTTGAAAAAGTATTTCTAATTACGAATGTGTTACACGTCGAGGGCAAAGTACAGGCAGAAACTAGCGCGCTAAATTAAAACGTGTTCGTGCAGCCATAGATGTGCTTCATGGCGGCTGGAAGCCCGTTTGGCGATTTCCCCGTGAAACTGCCGCTGGTCGCTGGCCTCACAGACCGGTAAAACGCTCTCTGCGTCTCTCGCAGATGTGGGCGTTCGGTGTCCTGTCGTACATGGCGCGTCACCAGTGCGTGTCACACGGCTATTTCTGGTAAGGCTGGCTACACGGGACTGTCAGTGCAGTTGCTTCGGTCCATGCTACGAAACAAGCCTTAGCCAGTGGGCACATACTGACGGGAACGTTGAACAGTGAGAATGATGACTGACCCTCAAGTCTGGTTGCAACAGGCATTAAACAGCTATGAGACGAAGTGGCCACTTGGGCACACTTTAATAACTTTCAGATGTCTTGACCACACTTTTTATGATTCCCGAAATCGCCTTATGTGTTTCGACATTCAGTCATTTTCGAAGACTGTAAAATATAAAACAAAACTGGTATCAGAAGACATGAAAGTACGAGGTGTGGCTAGAAAAAAACCGGACTAGTACTGGTGAAACAATAAAACGAATGCAATAAGGCTAAAAGTCGCGTGGCCTGTCACGTGACTCTCGCTCCGCCTACTGCTCGAGTTTCATCTGCCTCCTGCACTCAGTCTGCCCGTGGCGTCTGTTTTAAGTAGTTGACGTTTTGTCTGTGCGTCGGAAAATGTTGAGTGCACAGAAAGAACAGCGTGTTAACATCAAATTTTGTTTCAAACTAGGAAAATCTGCAAGTGAAACGTTTGTAATGTTACAACAAGTGTACGGCGATGATTGTTTATCGCGAACACAAGTGTTTGAGTGGTTTAAACGATTTAAAGATGGCCGCGAAGACACCAGTGATGACACTCGCACTGGCAGACCATTGTCAGCAAAAACTGATGATTGGGTACCAGAGGGACAAACAGTGAATCAGCATTACTACATTAGCGTCCTGGCTACCCTACATGAGCGAGTACGGAGAAAACGGAACGATTTGTGGAGAAAAAAGTCATGGATCCTTCACCAAGACAATGCCCCAGCTCACAGTGCGTTGTCAGTGAAGACGTTTTTGGCAAAACACAACATTCCCATCTTAGATCATCCACCCTACTCCCTGATTTGGCCCCCTGTGACTTTTTTCTTTTCCCTAAAGTCAAGTCAGCTTTGAAAGGAACTAGATTTGAGACTGTTGAAGCAGTAAAAGAAAAAGCGACGGAAGTAATGAATGGACTTACCGAAAATGATCTGCAGCATTGCTATGAACAGTGGAAAATTCGTATGGAGCGGTGTAGAGACCGAGGAGGAGAGTACATTGAAGAACATGAAATTGTAAATAATTGTAAATAAATGTTTTTTCCAGCATCAGTCCGGTTTTTTTCTAGCCGCACCTCGTATGCTACATTTTACCACTGATGAGGAGCATAATATAGTGAGCAGAATATGCTTTTTAACCTTACAGATGTTATGTAAATCACAAAAAACTGTTCACTAGATAGCCGGCCGAAGTGGCCGCGCGGTTCTAGCGCTGCAGTCTGGAACCGCGAGACCGCTACGGTCGCAGGTTCGAATCCTGCCTCGGGCATGGATGTGTGTGATGTCCTTAGGTTAGTTAGGTTTAACTAGTTCTAAGTTCTAGGGGACTAATGACCTCAGCAGTTGAGTCCCATAGTGCTCAGAGCCATTTGAACCATTTTTGTTCACTAGATAAATTCTGCCCTTGAGGGTATTCTTAACCAAGAGACAAGTGAAAACTGCTAGCAAGGGACAAATTAGAAACTTAGTGGAATAAACCGCTAGGTGGTGCTACAAGATGCCTTTGTTTTTTCACAAATAACTTTTTTATCATTACATCGTATAAAACAATTTCACCAGTAAAGAATACACGAAAGTAAGTTTACAGTGTTTTACAAGGACGTATTTTTTACAAAACAATGCGTAACAGTTTTTTCTTTGAACGGTCGAAAAAAACACAATGGAGTAAGCTGATGGGCGGCGCCAGGGTGAACGAGATTAAATTGTCTGTTAACGCACGTATTTTGCTTTGACAGCTTACAGCATATAAAACAACAGCATCAGCAAAAATTCGTAAATACCATTACATAATATTTACAAAATACAGAAATATCGGTTGAGGCATGTAGCATTCACTTTGAACAACCAGCGATGCCTATGCATTGCTATTTCTACCAATGGAAGAAAATGCATAAGCACCAGACAGAAAATGCAATTAATTAGAGAAGGCGCAATGTTGAAATCAATGTCATCAATAGTACGAGTATATGACAGCGATCTGGATTGGTTTATCTAGTTAAAACTCCTTAACATCATGATGTTTGGGGATTAAGGAGTTTTAATTATATAAGGCAACCTGGGTCGCTGCCACATAGTCGTACTATTGGTAACACTGATGTATGGAGTTTCAAAATTACGCTTTCTCAAATTAATTGAATTTCCTTTAAAGCGGTTATGCATGTGCTCCAGTTGACGGAAATGTCAATGCTTGGGCGCCGTCTGTTCTTCAAAACTGAATTCTATATGCCTCAACTGTTATTTCCATATTTCGTAAATATTATGTAATGGTATTTATGAACTTTTACTGCAGATTTTATTTTATATTATTTTATACGCTATAACTTGTCAAAAAGATTAAAATTGTTAACAGAAAATTTGCTGTATGTCCCTTGCGCCCCCTTGCAGCCACTTCCATTGAATTACACTCCTGGAAATTGAAATAAGAACACCGTGAATTCATTGTCCCAGGAAGGGGAAACTTTATTGACACATTCCTGGGATCAGATACATCACATGATCACACTGGCAGAACCACAGGCACATAGACACAGGCAACAGAGCATGCACAATGTCGGCACTAGTACAGTGTATATCCACCTTTCGCAGCAATGCAGGCTGCTATTCTCCCATGGAGACGATCGTAGAGATGCTGGATGTAGTCCTGTGGAACGGCTTGCCATGCCATTTCCACCTGGCGCCTCAGTTGGACCAGCGTTCGTGCTGGACGTGCAGACCGCGTGAGACGACGCTTCATCCAGTCCCAAACATGCTCAATGGGGGACAGATCCGGAGATCTTGCTGGCCAGGGTAGTTGACTTACACCTTCTAGAGCACGTTGGGTGGCACGGGATACATGCGGACGTGCATTGTCCTGTTGGAACAGCAAGTTCCCTTGCCGGTCTAGGAATGGTAGAACGATGGGTTCGATGACGGTTTGGATGTACCGTGCACTATTCAGTGTCCCCTCGACGATCACCAGTGGTGTACGGCCAGTGTAGGAGATCGCTCCCCACACCATGATGCCGGGTGTTGGCCCTGTGTGCCTCGGTCGTATGCAGTCCTGATTGTGGCGCTCACCTGCACGGCGCCAAACACGAATACGACCATCATTGGCACCAAGGCAGAAGCGACTCTCATCGCTGAAGACGACACGTCTCCATTCGTCCCTCCATTCACGCCTGTCGCGACACCACTGGAGGCGGGCTGCACGATGTTGGGGCGTGAGCGGAAGACGGCCTAACGGTGTGCGGGACCGTAGCCCAGCTTCATGGAGACGGTTGCGAATGGTCCTCGCCGATACCCCAGGAGCAACAGTGTCCCTAATTTGCTGAGAAGTGGCGGTGCGGTCCCCTACGGCACTGCGTAGGATCCTACGGTCTTGGCGTGCATCCGTGCGTCGCTGCGGTCCGGTCCCAGGTCGACGGGCACGTGCACCTTCCGCCGACCACTGGCGACAACATCGATGTACTGTGGAGACCTCACGCCCCACGTGTTGAGCAATTCGGCGGTACGTCCACCCGGCCTCCCGCATGCCCACTATACGCCCTCGCTCAAAGTCCGTCAACTGCACATACGGTTCACGTCCACGCTGTCGCGGCATGCTACCAGTGTTAAAGACTGCGATGGAGCTCCGTATGCCACGGCAAACTGGCTGACACTGACGGCGGCGGTGCACAAATGCTGCGCAGCTAGCGCCATTCGACGGCCAACACCACGGTTCCTGGTGTGTCCGCTGTGCCGTGCGTGTGATCATTGCTTGTACAGCCCTCTCGCAGTGTCCGGAGCAAGTATGGTGGGTCTGACACACCGGTGTCAATGTGTTCTTTTTTCCATTTCCAGGAGTGTATTTCGAGCGCTCGTTACGCAATGTCTTGTAAAAAAAAATATCTTTTTGTAAAACATTATAAACTGATTTCTATGAACTCTTTATTGATGACTTTTTATACGATGAAATGATAAAAAGGTTAGTTATGAACAAACAAATGCATCGTGTATCGCGTAATTGGCAGTTTAGACCACTTGGTTTCTAATTCCTTCCTTAGTAGCAGTTTGCACTTGTCTCTTTCATATTTTACGATACCATTTTTGTATTGTATTTTATAGCCTGTGGAAATGACGGTATGTCGAAACGCGTATGGTGATTTTGGAGATAATAAAAAGTTTGGTCAAGGCATATGAATGTTATTAAAGTCAAGTCTGGCTGTTAAAGTAATCCACAGATAAAACCGTGTGGCGCCTAGCTTCAAAGGCTACGTGATCGTTAAATGGTTCTGAGCACTATGGGACTTAACATCGGAGGTCATCAGTCCCCTAGAACTTAAAACTACTTAAACCTAACTAACCTAAGGGCATCACACACATCCATGCCCGAGGCAGGATTCGATCTGCCACCGTAGCGGTCGCGCAGTTCCAGACTGAAGCGCCTAGAACCGCTCGGCCAGTCCAGCCGGCTCATGATCGTGGTCCTGCACGAACACATCACTAACGCGATTTATCATCACTATGTATAGATGTGCCTCGTTGGATATATGCTCATAGGCTACCTACGCTTTGCTTAAAATCAATAAAAATTAAAATTTTCTATTGACATTATTTTTCACGTTCACATTGCTTTCGAGCAAGAGGTGCATAACGATTATAAATATACAGCTTCGTTGAGTAACATTTTGCTAGTAGGACTAACCATAGGTTTAAACTCCTTAAACTCGCAGTTAGTTTCCAGAAGTAAGTGATACCGTTAAGTGGGCACTGCGCAATCGAGAAAAGACAACGTGAAAAGTAGGTGGACTACTCATTTGATGGCCAAAGCTGTAAGTGGTATGCTACCCTTCCGGTCGAAGAACGACCGTTTCCTTATAGCAGTCATTCGTTCTCAAAACTCTTCGACACAGAACCGAGCACAGCGATCATGCTTCACATTTTAAGAAGAAACGGGCCAGATCACAATAAACTTTTATTTTTAATTCTGGTTACCGGTTTCGGTCTATAAAACCATCCTCAGACAAAGACTGAAGACTCAGGAGCCAGCGCACAGAGCTACTGAGCAGTACCGACTGTCACCTGTCACGATCAGCACTAGCTCCTCACGTCACCTGGAGCCTTGTTCTGAGGATGGTCCGTTAGACCGAAACCGATAACCAGAATTAAAAATAAGTAGTTACTACAATCTGGACTGACTTTTATTAAAACATGCTTTCTCAGTTCTACATGAAGTGTCATTAAGACAGATACTCATGCCTGTGAGGAGCCTTAATTGAATGTTTGAGTAATCAGGAGAAATCATTTTCAACAAACTGCAGGAGCAACAGTGTCGATTAAGGCGAACTGCAGTTCACATGCCTTGCTAGAGAATGTTATTTTCCGTAGGAGGTAGTGAACTGTGTGCTGCAGTAGCGCGTTTCGCACAGAACTAAACTCAGCGAGAGTTTTTTTTTTTTTTTTTGTCTCTCTCTTATGCCACGAACTGCCCTGCAGATAAAGCCGACAGTTTCATTCCAGCTACAGTTTTAGCATGAATTATGCAAGATTAGTACTTCGGTTACACAGCGTGATACACGCGACTTTAACCCATGCAGCGGCGTGAACGAAAATGTGTGTGTGTGTGTGTGTGTGTGTGTGTGTGTGTGTGTGTGTGTGTGTGTGTGTGTGTGTGTGTGTGTGTGTGTGACTCTATCTGCTTTCGCGGGTGGTGCTTGGTGTTCCACTTTTTCATTTGGCAGCAGTGGTGAGAAGCACGCGGCAAGCTAAGCTCTGAGCTGGCCCGTCACGCGTGCTCGCTTGGCGTAAATGAGAGTCCACATCTGGGAAAAGAAGGGTTTTGAATTCCGGTGTTAAAGT
Organism: Schistocerca serialis cubense; assembly: GCF_023864345.2. Taxonomy (NCBI): domain Eukaryota; kingdom Metazoa; phylum Arthropoda; class Insecta; order Orthoptera; family Acrididae; genus Schistocerca; species Schistocerca serialis. The sequence goes on along the minus strand of NC_064641.1, from coordinate 658,056,763 downwards.
TTTGCCTTAACTACACTGGCGAAAAAAAAACCAAACACAAAAAATTAACCAAGGTAGAGTAATGAAATTTCGGCAATTCATTTGTCCAGGCAACATATTTAACTGATTAACTTTGCTAGATCACTGGTTAAGCTAAATTGCAGACGTGAAATGCTGGTACACTAATAGTAGCTGTAGCCGCCATAATGTTGAACGGAAGCATGCTAACATGCAAGCATTGTGTTGTAGACCTGCCCGATGTCAGTTCGTGGGATGGAGTTTCATGCCTGCTGTACTTGGTGGGTCAATACAGGGACGGTTCATGCTGTTTGTGGATGACGTTGGAGTTGTCGTCCGATGATGTCCCATATGTACTCGACTGGAGGCAGATCTGATGATGTAACAGGCCAAGGTAACATGTCGACACTTTGTAGAGCATTCTGAGTTACGACAGCGGTATATGGACGTCGTATCGGCCGCCGCACAGCAGCCGTTAACACAGCGAGTACCGCTGGCGCCGCACACCATGTCAACAACTGGCGCAAGTGAACGCGTCGTCGCGAGGTTAGCGGCAGCGTACACACCACTATCGATACGGATTACCCTGGCAGCGCTGCCCTTGCCACCAGAGTGAGCAACCGTATAAGGGCGCCATCTACCATCTACCAACACCCTGACTGGCCGGACCTGCGGATTTAAGCGAGCTCCCTGAGCCCGTTTAACCAGTTCAATCTTCGCCGATGACCGTGTTACTACCCGGCTGCTGGATTCACGATGACCGAACCGTACTGTGGCCTCCCTGGCTGAAAACTTGCGATGCATCGGTATCGACTGGTTGGTAGTGGTTTGGACTTGTATTCTCTACTAATGACTCTGATTTCTCCTTGGATCTACAGCCAGCGAAATGTTGTGTAGTCGAACCTAAGTTTGTTTTGAGTGACAGAAGGCCAAATAAATCTGGTTATCACGGAATATTTGTTGTGTTATAGTGCGGACATAACACAACAATGGATGAGCGTTATCTTGTTGGAAAACACTCACTTGAATTCTGTTCATGAATGGCAGCACAACAGGTCGAATTACCAGACTGACTTTCAGTCAGGTTACGTGGGATAACCACGAGAGTGCTCTTGCTGTCATACGAAATCGCACCCCAGACCGTAACACTAGGTATACGTCCAGTGTGTCCAGAACGTAACAGGTCGGTTGCAGGCCCTCAAATGGCCGCCGCTTAATCGACATACAGCCATAATTAGCACCGAAGCAGAACCAGCTTTCAGCAGAAACACAACAGACCTCCACCCTGCTCCCCAATCTCTCGCTTGACAAAAGGGATGTCGGAAATTATGGTGGTTTGTGGTCGGTGGGAACGTCTGGCTAGGAGCTTCCTTGAAGTAACCGATCTGTAACAGTTCGTTGTGTCACTGTGGTGCCAACTGCTGCTCAAATTACTGCTGCAGATGCAGTGCGATGCGCCAGAGCAATACGCCGAACACAAAGGTCTTCCCCTCCGGAACCTGGTCTTCTTGCGACTGCACATTCTCGTGACCACCGCTACCAGCAATCGTGTAAAATGGATGCGATCTTACCAAGTCCTTGTGCAGTATCGCAGAAGGAACATCCAGCTTCTCGTAGCCCTATACACGACATCGTTCAAACTCAGTGAGGTTGTGATAATGGCGACTTCGCTCCCTTAAACACGTTCTCGACTAATATAAATTCACCGGGTCACATTTCAAAGGTAAATAACGCTCACGACCATTACAGCATGTATTTAAAGCAAACCTCATTTGAATCATCACAGTGATACTACTAGGGCCACTCTTTTATGCGAATGGTGTAAATTTGAGTAGACATCATCTTTCAGATGTAGAAAGTCGCCTACCAACTTTCGTTTCTGTCGCACAACTCCTTCTTGAAGTTATAATTTTTTTTAGCGTATAATCAGTGCAGTATGTACTTTCATTCCAGTCGTCAGTCGAAGACTGGTTCGACGTAGATATCCACGCTAGAGTTTCATATATAAGCCTTTCAATTTCTGATGAACTATTGCAAGCTAATCCATTACCCATGCTTACTGTAGTAAAACTTTGATGGTTCAAATGGCTCTGAGCACTATGGGACTTAACTTCTGAGGTCATCAGTCCCCTCAACATAGATCTACTTAAACCTAACTAACCTAAGGACATCACACACACCCATGCCCGAGGCACGATACGAACCTGCGACTGTAGCGGTCGCGCGGTTCCAGACTGTAGAGCCTAGAACCGCTCGGAAAACTTTGGTCTCCCTCAACGAGTTATACCCTCACTCTTCCCTTCGTTACCAAAATGACATTTTTTTTTGGTGGCTCCAGATGTCTGCTGTCAACCGATTTCTATTAGTCAGCCTGAGCTTTAGATTGGATAAGTAGTGAAGGAATACTGAACCGAATTGGGGACCAAATAAATTTACTCTTCGTACCTTCCGCAAAATTACATTTCAAAAGTTGCTTTTCTTTCACCTGTTCTGTTTATCACTCGCACTTAACCAATAATTATAAGGTTGCACATCAAAAAACTATTTTCGTGACAGTAATTATTAGTACTGTCTCTTTACATACATTCTACTCTTATGTATGTTTTAGAGAGTGCAAATGGTAATAGTTTACAACTTATTGCAGTACTTATAAAGTTACTGCACGATGTCTGTATTGAATTTATACGATGTTCCTTCAGATATGCGTGCATGACTGAAGGAACAGACACTGCGTGACGATCCACAGCTGCTCATTAGGTATTACGAAATTTGGTTCACAAACTGCGAATTTGTATTGACTTCAGCTGCATCATTAATCGGTGATACATGAAAATTTGTGGTGGGCCGGGACTTGAACCGCGATTTCCCACTTAATGCGAGCGCTTGCCTTAACCGCTTGGCTAACCGAGGACGCCTCCAGAATCGTTTCGTACTTCCATATGTTGAGTTGTCCACATGTCCTAATGTTCACACACACACACACACACACACACACACACACACACACACACACCAACGTGATTTCGGAGGACATTCGATCTTATCGTTGTTTTAACCCGTAGAGGCATTTAAATACCAGTTATTTTATTGAATAATATCTGCGTTGACAGTTCATGTTATACAATCTTCCTTCTTGTGTCACCAATTAAAAGTACAGCTGAAGTCAATCTACACTACTGGCCATTAAAATTGCAACACCAAGAAGAAATGCAGATGGTAAACGGGTATTCATGGGACAAATATATTACACTAGAACTGACATGTGATTACATTTTCACGCAATTTGGGTGCATAGATCCTCAGAAATCAGTACCCAGAACAACAACCTCTGGCCGTAATAACGGCCTTGATACGCCTGGGCATTGAGTCAAACAGCTAGGATGACGTGTACAGGTACAGCTGCTCATGCAGCATCAACACGATACCACAGTTCAGCAAGAGTAGTGACTGGCGTATTGTGTCGAGACAGTTGCTCGGCCACCATTGACCAGACGTTTTCAATTGATCTGGAGAATGTGCTGGCTTGGGCAGCAGTCAACATTTTCTGTCTCCAGAAAGGCCCGTACAGGACCTGTAACATGCGGTCGTGCATTATCCTGCTGAAATGTAGGGTTTCGCAGGGATCGAATGAAGGGTAGAGCCACGGGTCGTAACACATCTGAAATGTAACGTCCACTGTTCAAAGTACCGTCAATGCGAACAAATGGTGACCGAGACGTGTAACCACTGGCACTCCATACCATCACGCCGGGTGATATGCCAGTATGGCGATGACGAATACACGCTTCCAATGTGCGTTCACCGCGATGTCGCCAAACACGGATGCGACCATCATGATGCTGTAAACAGAACCTGGATTCATCCGAAAAAATGACGTTTTGCCATTCGTGCACCCAGGTTCGTCGTTGAGTACACCATCGCAGGTGCTCCTGCTACAATAGGACGTTTATCAAAGTCGGAAACGTGATGGTAGGCATTTCTCCTCCTTACACCAGACATCACAACAACGTTTCACCAGGCAACGCCGGACAAATGCTGTTTGTGTATGAGAAATCGGTTGGAAATTTTCCTCATGTCAGCACGTTGTTGGTATCGCCAACGGCGCCAACCTTGTGTGAATGCTCTGAAAAGCAAATCATTTGCATATCACAGCATCTTCTTCCTGTCGGTTAAATTTCGCGTCTGTACATCTTCGTGGTGTAGCAAATTTAATGGCCAGTAGTGGATATTGCCTTTTGTTCGTGATATGTTTTATGTCAGTTCGGTTCTACGACAGTTCGTCTTGTGTTTCGAATAACAGCTTACCTTTGCAGTCGATATAGACAGCTGTCGTTTTCATGCTTTTGCTTTCAACACAATTGTAAGATAGAAACGGAAAAATTATTGCCGGTGGGTGCAGCCTGTCGAGCGCGTTGACAATCGCTGCTGTCAGTCGTGCCCCTGGCTACGCGTCACCCGCACACCGCGTGTGGCATACAGGTTGCCGCACTCTCAAGCGAATGGCACTGCGACCATCGACCGCGTACAGCTTAGGCTTATCTGGCGCCGTCGCTGCAACGACGCACCATATGGGCCTCCTAGCCGGCAGCAGTAGCGGCCTCTTGCGTCAATATGGTCGAGCGTGACAGCAACCCAACGACGACGACGTCGGGATTGCCGTGCTGGCACAGTTCCTGCTGCCAGAGGCACGCACCAGAATTGACATTGTAAAACACACGCTTCACTCAGCGCAGTCAGGTGAGCGACTTTTCACCAATCTCTGAAGATGACTAAGTCACTGATGCCGCATAGATTTTGAAAAACCGATACATATTGTGGTTTCGAAATTAATCCAACAATCGTTTTCAAAACTTTTGTTTACTAACAAAATATAGTTGAGACAGTGGCAAACTAGCGACTATATTTTTCTCCCTAATAAATTCTAAACACAGGCCACTGTGAGACGGTAAACTCGCTTTGCCAACGGTCATTGCCGTTTCGCGTGTTCATACAACGCCTCTGATTAGCGTCTCGTGGACTGTAAATCGAATGTACACTCCTGGAAATGGAAAAAAGAACACATTGACACCGGTGTGTCAGACCCACCATACTTGCTCCGGACACTGCGAGAGGGCTGTACAGGCAATGATGACACGCACGGCACAGCGGACACACCAGGAACCGCGGTGTTGGCCGTCGAATGGCGCTAGCTGCGCAGCATTTGTGCACCGCCGCCGTCAATGTCAGCCAGTTTGCCGTGGCATATGGAGCTCCATCGCAGTCTTTAACACTGGTAGCATGCCGCGACAGCGTGGACGTGAACCATATGTGCAGTTGATGGACTTTGAGCGAGGGCGTATAGTGGGCATGCGGGAGGCCGGGTGGACGTACCGCCGAATTGCTCAACACGTGGGGCGTGGGGTCTCCACAGTACATCGATGTTGTCGCCAATGGTCGGCGGAAGGTGCAAGTGCCCGTCGACCTGGGACCGGACCGCAGCGACGCACGGATGCACGCCAAGACCGTAGGATCCTACGCAGTGCCGTAGGGGACCACACCGCCACTTCCCAGCAAATTAGGGACACTGTTGCTCCTGGGGTATCGGCGAGGACCATTCGCAACCGTCTCCATGAAGCTGGGCTATGGTCCCGCACACCGTTAGGCCGTCTTCCGCTCACGCCCCAACATCGTGCAGCCCGCCTCCAGTGGTGTCGCGACAGGCGTGAATGGAGGGACGAATGGAGACGTGTCGTCTTCAGCGATGAGAGTCGCTTCTGCCTTGGTGCCAATGATGGTCGTATGTGTGTTTGGCGCCGTGCAGGTGAGCGCCACAATCAGGACTGCATACGACCGAGGCACACAGGGCCAACACCCGGCATCATGGTGTGGGGAGCGATCTCCTACACTGGCCGTACACCACTGGTGATCGTCGAGGGGACACTGAATAGTGCACGGTACATCCAAACCGTCATCGAACCCATCGTTCTACCATTCCTAGACCGGCAAGGGAACTTGCTGTTCCAACAGGACAATGCACGTCCGCATGTATCCCGTGCCACCCAACGTGCTGTAGAAGGTGTAAGTCAACTACCCTGGCCAGCAAGATCTCCGGATCTGTCCCCCATTGGGCATGTTTGGGACTGCATGGAGCGTCGTCTCACGCGGTCTGCACGTCCAGCACGAACGCTGGTCCAACTGAGGCGCCAGGTGGAAATGGCATGGCAAGCCGTTCCACAGGACTACATCCAGCATCTCTACGATCGTCTCCATGGGAGAATAGCAGCCTGCATTGCTGCGAAAGGTGGATATACACTGTACTAGTGCCGACATTGTGCATGCTCTGTTGCCTGTGTCTATGTGCCTGTGGGTCTGTCAGTGTGATCATGTGATGTATCTGACCCCAGGAATGTGTCAATAAAGTTTCTCCTTCCTGGGACAATGAATTCACGGTGTTCTTATTTCAATTTCCAGGAGTGTATTATTCTCCCCATGCTATGATCTCTCACTCTTCCTTATTTTTTATGATAGAAGTTTTGAACAGTTATATATTTTCTACATTACTTGTCCATCTACAAGACTTCTCTGCGATTCTCAATTAAGTACCTGGCAGAGGGTTTATCGAGAGACTATTTCTCTACCGTTTTACTTTCGAATAATGCAGGGAAAACGAACTCAAATCTTCCCGTGTCAACTATGATTTCTCTCATTTTATTATGGTGATCATTTCTCTCTACGTTGGTTCACGAGAAACAAAATATTTTCGCACTCTGAGGTGGAAGTTGGTGATCGAAATTTCGTGAAAAGATTTCGTCGCAACTAAAAACGTCTTTGTTTTAGTGATTGCCATAATTTTCTAGCACGGTAACAGGAGGTTCTCACATTGGGATTTGGGAAAACCACCATCAGGGGAACCGAACGGAACTAGGAAGGAGATTTGTTTTAGGAATTTTTAGGTAACCTAGTTCTCCAAGAAGTTAAGATGGCATGGGTGCGCGTGATCGATCAGTCCTGCGTCAGATCATCTTTACACAGTAATCTGGCCAGGATAGGAACTGTTCTTAGTAGATTTTCGCAAAGGCCTTGTAAAAAAAAAAGCGGTGGTCAACTATTGAGCCAGTGCGGAACCAGTAAAAGCTTAGTGCACAACTTAGAGCACAATTATTTCCAACAGTACCACTCTACGTCAGTCCCTACATACTACGTAGACGTGACATTAAAATTTCGATAATGTTCAGAAGAGGGGTGGGCGGTAGAGATGCTACAGGCTTACTACAGCTACTAGGGAAGAGATACAACGAAAACAATACTCTTTTTATTGATTAGGAAAAAGTTTTGGTAGGCGGACGTGTAACAGATTTGTGTTTATCTAAAAAAATCACAGCATCGATCGTAGACCAAGGAAATTGCTCAAGCAGTTAACGCTTTAAGCAAAAAGCCAGATTCAGAAAAGTCGGAGAACTAAGAATTGGCGGAGAACTAACAGAAGAAATAGGAAGAGCAAGATGAAACAGGCAGGCAAGTTTCCTTTCACCTACCTGGAAGGCATCATAGAGGAATACTCGTGTATGGATGGAACGAGCCCGTAGGACAAAATGGCTCTGGGCACTATGGGACTTAACTACTGTGGTCATCAGTCCCCTAGAACTTAGAACTACTTAAACTTAACTAACCTAAGAACATCACACACATCTATGCCCGAGGTAGGATTCGAACCTGCGACCGTAGCAGTCGTGCGGTTCCGGACTGCGTGCCTAGAACCGCTAGACCACCGCGGCCGGCGCCTGTAGGACACAAAATATGGAATGTACACGGTATGGAATTTAGCAAGGAACTGTGTGAAATGATTTAAGAACTGAATAGCAAACACGGAAAAATTTAGAACGAAAATAAATAAGAAAAAGTTTGAAACCATAGTACTGGGAAAATCGGGAGAGGAGGCTGAAATGTCACTAGACAGACGACAACCAAGGGAGGCTGCAAAATTTAAATAGTTGGGAAATGTAATACAGAAGCTAAAATGTGACACAGACAGAGTGGGAGGGAGCGTCCGCCTTGGAAGCGTTCAACGAAAAGAGAAAATTGCTATGTGAGGCATTGAAAACAAACAAAGGGAAAGACTGACTAAATAACATGTAAATGGAGCACATCTTTACAGGGGCATTACTAAAAGACGAAGAAAGAAGGTTGGAAGAACTGGAAATGTGGGCATGGAGGAAAATAGAGATTGTGAGTTGGGAAAAGGTGAGCAAAAAGTAAAAATGGTTACATCATATCTTGAAAAGTCAGTGCCTACTCCAGCATGGAACAGTTAAAGGGAAAGAGAAACATATCAACGAATGGATAGTCACACAATTAAGCGATAACTACAATGAACTGCAGAGAAAAGAAATAAATTTGTTTGAATGACATCAATTCGCGAAAAGCAACAGGAAACACACACATTTCAAAAGTGCAGTTTGCCACTGTACATCCTGATGCAAACTGAAATTCTTTATCCTGGATAATCAGTGGGAAAAAATACCACAAATCCATTGCACACATCTCCAGCCTCAGATCCCATAAACGTACTTGAACTTCGTAAACTTGGGCAGAATCAGTCGAGGAAAAGACGGTCAAATAATCCAAGTCCAGCGAAAAGTGAAAGTACGAGCACTTAACTCGCGCTCACAAAACTATTCCAAATCTAATGAAAAGTTAATGAAACTGATGCAGATTCTCGGCCGCACAGCCCCCTGGACAAAAGTATACTGACAGCTCACTGGTAAAAGAAGACCAACAACTGAGACAAAACACCTTATGACCCCTACAGCTAGCCCTTAAATACTCTGTGACGTCACACAGGACTGTATCCATCTTAGACAGTTAAATAATGACGACCGGTCATATAGAAAGCTAATTGCACGTAGATGTAAGGTATTAGGATACAACTGAAATTTTTTCCATCATTTTGTGACCTTTCGTTAAAAAATACAACACAACGTATAACAAAGTGTTAACAAAATTCATGTTTTTGCATTGTGATTAGAAATTATTTAAAAGTATAAACAGTTTGTATAACGAGTGTACTTCTGCTCTTGGAATGTAGTTTTAAATGTTTCATTCATTAAAATTGTCGCCTCCATGACTGTTTTATACAATTCACAGTAACAGATCAGTCAAAGGATATAAAATTATAAATTTGGAGTACGATACTCCTCCACTAGGAACATCAGGTAAGGACCTAGGGAAATCATGCTACCTTCGTATTACGTTAAACTGTGGCCGATTTATAGTACAGGCACATTTCATACACACTTCTAATAGAACCATCTTTAATTCCTTATACACACGCAGCATTGAAAAAGTATCTTCTTGTGGTGTTTATGGGCACCATCAGCTTTCATTTTATACTTCATGTGATCAAATTGCCTCAGTGGTGCAATTGTTAATTTTGTATTCCATCATAAAAAATTGTAGTTTTATTGAAATTTATCCTAGAACCATGCTTAAAGTCATAATGAGCTCCTGCCGTCACCACGATTTTTCCGCATAATTTTTGCTGAGTCAGTAGCGTAGTTTTGTTGAAAATAACTTTCAATAATCATCTTTCATTTCGTACAACTTACCCGCCACTGTATCGTCTCTCCACCATTTACCTAAGCATGCACGTTCCGGCCCCGTGGAAAACTCCGCAACGCCGGTCAGCCGCCAGTATTCCTATATTCCTCGCCCAATTGGCTGATTACTGCGAGCTGTCAGAGTACTAACCACTGTCTTTCACTCAGCAAGCCGTCTTACAATGCATATGATGCATTTACTTTTTCGCTTTACGTTACTTACAAGTAGAAATGGCAAAACTCTTACAGATTTTATGATCGTAAATTTAAACTTTTTCTTCCTGTACTATAGCAGGAAATGAAAAGCGCCAATACATGACCGAAAATGATTGATATTTCGTATTCTTTTACTGAGTCTCAAATAAAAAAATTATGTAAAACAGAACATACATTTCAACAGTCGAAACTCGAAATGCCTTTAAAGGGTGGTTGTATGGAAGGCTATTTCTTATGCTGTTCCATCACATCAATGGCAGGCAACAGGTTCCGAGAGCTTGTACCCGAGGACATCAATCTCTTGCTGGAGGAAATTGCCTGCCAATTACGTGACAGAGCAGCACAAGCAATAGCCTTCCGTACAACCACCCCTCCACTGCAGTCTCGGCTTTGGATTGTCCACAGCTGAACTACTGCAATCTACCTCCATTACAACCAGATGGGCTGCATTGGAGCATTGGCCTCCTTCCATAATTTTTCTTCTTCAAACTTCCATTTATTACCAAACTGATAATTCGTTGACTTCTCAAGATGTTCCATATCAAACTAACTCCTCCTTTTCTACAGCTACATGGATACTCTGCAAATCACACTTCAGTGCCTGGCCGAGGGCTCATAGAACCACCTCCACAGTTCTCTACTATTCCAATATCGTATAGCGGGCAGAAACAACGCTATATCTTCCCGTGCGAGCTCTGATTTCCCTTATTTTATCATGGTGATTGTTTCTACCTATGTAGGTCGGCATCGAGAAAATATTTTCTCATTCGGAGGAGAAAGTTTGTGACTGGAATTTCGTGAGAAGATTCCGTCGTAACGAAAAACGCCTTTGTTTAAATGATGGCCATCCCAAATCCTCTATCATTTCAGTGACACTCTCTCCACTATTTCGCGATACAGAACGTGCTGCCTTTCTTTGAACTTTTTCGATGTACTCCGTCAGTCCTATCTGGTAAGGATCCCACACTGCGCAGCAGTATTCGAAAAGAGGACGGATAAGAGTAGTTAGGCAGTGTCTTTAGTAGATCTGTTTCATTTTCTATGTGTCCTGACAATAAAACGCAGTCTTTGTTTAGTCTTCCCGACAACATTTTCTGTGTGTTCCTTCCAAATTAAGTTGTTCGTAATTGTAATTCCTAGGTATTTAGTTGAATCTACGGCCTTTAGATTTGACAGATTTATCGTGTAACCGAAGTTTAACGGATTCCTTTCAGCAATCATGTGGATTACCTCACACTTTTCGTTGTTTAGGATCAATTGTCAATTTTCGTACCATACATATATCTTTTCTAAATCGCTTTACAATTTGTTTTGCTCTTCTGATGACTTTACTGGTCGATAAACGACATTGTCATATGTAAACAACCTGAGACGGCTGCTCAGATTGTCTCCCAAAACGTTTATATAGATAAGGAACAGCAAAGTAACTATAACACTACCATGGGCAACGCTAGAAATCAATTCTGTTTTACTCGATGACTTTACGTCAATTACTCTCTGACAGGAAATCACAAATCCAGTCACATAACTGAGACGATATCACGTAAGCACGCAATTTCACTACAAGCCGCTTGTCTGGTACAGTGTCAAAAGCCTCCTGGAAATCCAGAAGCACGGAATCCATTTGAAATCCGTTGTCAATAGCACTCAATAATTCGTGCGAGTAATGAGTAGTCATGCAACACATTTCTTTTCTCTCCTATTCAACTCTTCTTCAGCACTTACCCATCTACCCATGCAATCTTCAGCCTTGCTCAGTAGCACTACATTCAAAAGCTTCTATTCTCTTGACTGAGCTGTTCTCTTCTTGTCCACGTTTCACTTCCGCAGAAGGCTACACTACAGAAAAGTTCTTTCGAAGAAATAATACTTAAATTTATGTTCGATGTTAACAATTTCTCTTTTGCATAACCGCCCTTGTTTTGAAACTGTCAGTCTTCCATCACTGCTAGATAATTTCTGCCCAAACAGCAAATCTGGTCTACTGCGTCTTACAGTGTCTCAGCATGACAATGTCAACCGCAAGGTGTGAAATGTTTTTCTCTGCATGAAATTTATTTAAAGGACGTAAATAACATAAAAAATAAAATCCATACATGTTACAAAATAGAGGTGTTTGTGTGTGTGTGTGTGTGTGTGTGTGTGTGTGTGTGTGTGTGTGTGTGTGTGTGTTTTCCATAACTACTCCTAAAACAATGTACCAATTACAACCAAACTTTGTGTACATATTCCTTACCGTCAGGCAACAATCGCTGTCGAGGCAAAAGGACACCTACATATCATAGTTCAAGAGATATGATATAAACAATGAGGTATGTGGGAAACTACCGCATCATGCATGACATTTAAATTTAGTACTTCTGTGATACTAGCTCTGATGTGTCGACAGAAGTGCCGACACAGTGTGATTTGAGGGGACCGCAATGCACGCTATAAACACACGAAGGATGGCGTGAGGTCTGAAACAGGATACGTAATGAATGCTATAAAGGAAAGTACGTAGCTTTTGGAATACTTAACTTTAATCCATCCTTGTATACATCGTTCTTGATGAGACATGCTTTATACGATAAGTATCAATTGCTATGTAAGGCTAATGGCGCCTTGCTAGGTCGTAGCCATGGACTTAGCTGAAGGCTATTCTAACTATCTGCTCGGCAAAGGAGCGAGGCTTCGTCAGTGTAGTCGCTAGCAAAGTTGTCCGTACAACTGGGGCGAGTGCTAGTCCGTATCTCGAGACCTGCCTTGTGGTGGCGCTCGGTCTGCGATCACTGACAGTGGCGACACGCGGGTCCGACATGTACTAATGGACCGCGGCCGATTTAAAACTACCACCTAGCAAGTGTGGTATCTGGCGGTGACACCACAAGCTCTATTCCCAATAATTTTCGCAGACAATACTCCCATATGCCGCTGATGTACGTACACAAATATATCCTTCTACTACACATGCTTCAAGAGGTATGACGTATTAATCACAGACATAAAAAACCAGTGTAGGCCGAGAAAAAAATGCTGATCATGCATCAAGTTTTAATACAGATATCTTTTACTACTGAGACACTCTTACAGCTGAATCAACTTCAGGAAATCCTTGACATTTGAAAGTGCATTTCACAGCTTTCAACTTCGAAGCGCAGACCACTGTAGGCGAAAACAATTGACATCCATAGAGCTATGGAGAGCGTTGCGATAGAGACGTTTACAAAATTGCGTTGGAGACACACGAAACAGCTGCGCCCAGCGTACGGAAATTGTCCGGTATATTACGCTACAAACAGGTTCGACTTCTCTTTTCGTTTCCCATAGAAAATTGGCAAAATGAATACCAGAGCAGGGTCGAGATTTTTAGCTAGTACAGGCATAATGTCATAGTAACAAAGTAACACAACAAATCAATAACTTTTCTCTATACGCAGAAGGTCGTCGGTTTTGTTTTATAGATGCTTTAACCAAACGCATTATGTAAAGCAGAATAGGCGACGACGTGTGGCAGAACTGACGTCAGGGAACAAACTGTGTTTCTGGCGCAAGTGTTATGAAGCGCACCATTCAGTGTACGTTGCTGAAAAAGGAGCTCTGCAGCTGACGCAACAACGTCATTAATTAGGACTGCAATTGGCACAGTTTCATCGAGGTCAGATCATCGATGAATGGAAACGTGTCATCTTGCTGGGCGAGACACATCTGTTGTCGAACGACTGCTCGAAACAAACATGCATGCATGCTGGTAGGGGCGATATTTCTTTTCTGATGGTATAGGATCTGTGGCCGTAAACGAAGACAAAATAATAGTTATGGAGTATGTGAACATTTTTGTGGACGCCCTGCATCGCTTCAGATTTGTTTTCTTCGACGATGGCAATGCCGTCCTGTAGAGGATAACTGATCGTGTCACAAGGCTAGAATCGTCCTGCATTGTGTTAAGACGTATGATACTGAACTCATATCGCTATCTTGACCACCAAATTTTCCTGATCGGAACACATCTGAGACGCTATTGGGAGTTAGCTTTGTGCTCACGAACCGTAATCCCGTAATTCACGGAAATTACGTGACCAATGCTTAGACATTTGGTGCTACATGCGGCCAGTAAGCTATGTTGCGTTCCAAAGATAGTCCAACACGTTATTAGGTAGGCGGTCATAGTGGTTTGGGTTACAACCTAAGCCAATTGGGCGTTGCAGGTTGGGAGGTCTATGCTGTGACAGCGGGAGGAACAGGGGAGGGAGGGGGAGGGGGAGAGAGAGAGAGAGAGAGAGGGGGGAGAGAGAGAGGGGGAGAGAGGGGGGTGGGAGAGGGGGAGAGAGAGAGGGGTGAGAGAGAGAGAGAGGAGGGGGAGGGGGAGAGAGAGGGGGGAGAGGGTGAGGGAGGGAGGGAGAGAGAGAGAGAGAGAGAGAGAGAGAGAGAGTGTGTTATTCCAGCGTAGCTGCTTAGCCGAAGTTGATTTCTACTGGTTGGCGGTCTGGCTGTGACGGCAGTGTTCTGTGTGACAAGGAAACATTACCAACTGGACCTCATATTTTAAGGAGAAAACGGTACAATTGCAAGATATCATTGGATGTTGTTCATATGCTCCACTGCCCCCCCCCCCCCCCTCCCTCCGCCACCCCTTTCTCTTCACAACTTTTCTTTGCAGCCGGTTAATCCCGGGGAGCGAAGTGGAGTGAGACAATTTGAGCTCTCCTATTCAGGTATGTTGAAGGCGTGGGAAGAGGAAGGGATTGCCTAATGCGTGTTGAAATCTTACTCTAGAACACATGTTATTCTGAGCAAGAAATACAAAGTAATACGAGTAAGTAATATGTCAACCTCAAACAAAGTTGAATATTATTTCAACTATATTCTCCTAGTGATATTATGCAGCTATACAGAGTAATTATTACTAACGTTTAAAAGCCCCGAAGCTATGTACATGACGCTGAGACAAGTACTTTAATACAAGACACATGGGACCGCAAATGTCGGGAAATACCGCAAAAGTGGATGAGAAATATTGAACATCCGACGTTACGGTATGACATACCTCGCCGCAAGTGCAACGGTTTGGCTTCTGCGTGGACTGACTGAACGATGCAATACTTGCATTCAAGCAAACGGTGCTAATTTCGAATACCTTTTATAAATGTGATATGTTGTTAACGTAGAAGTTACAAGGTTATTGTCCTCGCTGCAACCAAGGAAAAGTAGTTCACATTTTTTTTTCTTTCCTTTCGTCCCTTATTTAGTAAAGGAAACGTAGGCCATTTACTGATAATAACGCAGTTCGGGAGCTTATATTAATTTATTCGTGACGCGAGGTTTTTATTGTACCTTCCTTTTCAGTGGAGGCGGAGAGGCCGGTAAATAAAATACGTCGCTTCGAATATTTTTAAACATTAGTAGGAATCACTCTGTGTAGATGTCTCAGAATAAAACTGAATGGGCCCAACCAATTGAACAATTATTTGACGTGAGGTTGATGATTTCTATTTAATGACAACAATCACGTTGATGAATAGCGAACCTCTTGCTTTTAATTTTAATAGCGTCAGCTTTAAAATACGAAGAAAATAACGCACAACAGGGATGTTGTTAATTATATAGCGATACGATACTTATTTTAGTGGCATACCAACTCTTTTCATTGATTTACACTGCATTTGAGGATCACAACATAAAAATGTTCGAAGCAAAGAAACCTCTGGTACTAAGGACAGGTTGGAAACCGCATTCTCTGACACGAAGCACATTGAACAAAACTCTTAGGCGGATCCATTCGTGGTTTACTGGATGGCGGGACAACAGCCGAAATATACGTTATGAGTGTCAAGAAGACCGTCGGCTGTAATTTCATCTCTAATTTACTTGTTACCGTTTTCTGCGTTACAACACGCCATCATGATGCCAACTATAACAGATGTGTTCGACGTGGTGTTGTGAGCAAGACCTGGTGCGAAGTCAAGTAATTTTCACTTAGCCGTCCGTTGGGGCCGAGCGGTTATAGGCGCTTCAGTTCGGAACTGCGCTGATGCTATGGTCGCAGGTTCGAATCCTGCCTCGCGCATGGATGTGTGTGATGTCCTTAGGTTAGTTAGATTTAAGTAGTTCTAAGTCTAGGGGACTGATGACCTCAGATGTTAAGTCCCATAGTGCTTAGAGCCACTTGAACCATTTTTTTTAAAAAAATTCACTTATGACATATCTATTGTTGTCACTGAGGAAATACAGCCGCTACCTGGCGTAGAGGGCCTGATGATGGCGTACTGTAGCGCTGAAACCGGTAGCCAACAAGTTGGAGATGAAATTACAGGTGACGGTTCTCGAATTTTTTTAACGTTGAACAAAGCATGTTACCAACGTCAGAAAAGTATCTCACAAACCTCTCAATCACTTCACTGTACAGTATTTTGCTCTTGGGCACCAGGCTGCTGCAGTGGCGCGGAGCGACTGACAAACAACCGGCACTCGCCAAGTATAAAAGCTCTACATTCAGAACGTCGCAACTGCGTACTATTAGAATTACGGCGCAAATTTTCTCTCGAGGGCGATTGCAGGGGCTGATATCTGCCAGGCGTGCTTTTTTTTCCTCCTTAAAATATGAGGTGGAGCGGCAGACGTTTCCTTGCGAGATGAGAGACTGCATGCAGAGACTCGTCAGCGAGTGGAGGTCGAGGGCGCAATGCGGCCTCCTCTGCAACGCGTTGGCAACAGCACAGCTGGCCGCCTTCCAGCCAGCTGCAGCTCTCAGCTTTCGCCGCGCCGCTACCTGCTCCTGCGTTTCTTCCGCTAGCTGCCGCAATGAAGTCTCTGCCACAGAAGGATGGCGTGTTCCCCCACTTGGTACCAACGCTCTACGCCAGCCTGGCAACTCCGCCCGCTACAGCGGCATAAGCGGCACCCTTCCCTGGAGCAACTCATGACCTTTAAACAGCTCCATGCCCGCGTTCGCCAGCTTATCAAACGGCGGAAGAAGGAGTGTTGGGAGAGATACGTCTCGACTATTTTGCGCCATACGTCACCTTCCCAAGTCTGGGCAGAGATCAAACGAGTTTTTGGGTACCAGACCCCCAACAGGTGTTCCCAGTGTTAACATAAATGGCGTGATATCTACCGACGCAAACGCGATTGCCGAGTACTTTGCGGAGCACTATGCTCACGCCTCTGCGTTGGAGAATTTCCTCCCACCGTTTCGCACTCTCAAACGGCGGATGGAACGGAAAGTCCTCCCATTCACTACACGGCACAGTGGCATCTTTTCATCGCACTGGCGGGAAAGCACCATCATACCAGTGCTCAAACCCGGCAAAAACCCGCTTGCTGTAGATAGCTATGGCCCATCAGCCTCACCAATGTTCTTTGTAGGCTTCTGGAATGCATGGTGTGTCGGCGGTTGGGTTGGGTCCTGGAGTCACGTGGCTTACTGGCTCTGTGCCAGCACGGTTTCCGCCTGGGTCGCCCTACCACTGATAACCTTCTGTCCCTCCGAACAACCTT
Source organism: Schistocerca serialis cubense (assembly GCF_023864345.2). Lineage (NCBI taxonomy): Eukaryota > Metazoa > Arthropoda > Insecta > Orthoptera > Acrididae > Schistocerca > Schistocerca serialis. The sequence goes on along the minus strand of NC_064641.1, from coordinate 658,039,499 downwards.
TTCAAGACGCCAACACCTTGTTGCCGTCTTTTTTGATTTACGGAAAGCGTATGACACCACATGGCGACATCATATCCTTGCCACATTACACAAGTGGGGTCTCCGAAGCCTTCTCCCGATTTTTAACCAGAATTTCCTGTCGCTTCGTACTTTCCGTGTCCAAGTTGGTTCGTCCCATAATTCCCCACATGTCCAGGAGAATGGGATCCCGCAGGGCTCTGTATTGGGTGTACCTCTATTTTTAGTGGCCATTAACGGTCTAGCAGCAGCTGTAGGGCCATCCGTCTTACCCTCTCTGTATGCAGTCGACTTCTGCGTTTCGCAGTGTTCCACCAGTACTGGTGTTACTGAGCGGCGCCTACAGGGAGCCACCCACAAGGCTCAGTCATGGGCTCTAGCCCACGGCTTCCAATTTTCGGACGCAAAGTCGTATATTATGCACCACTGTCGACCTCGTACCGTTCATCTGGAACCAGAACTTTACCTTACTGATGATCCCCTCACTGTCGACGCCTGACTGACTTGGCCCCCTCCTTCGTCAGCTTAAGCAGAAGTGCTGGCAGCACTTCAATGCCCTCCGCTGCCTGAGCAACACCAACTGGGGTGCTGATCGCTCTACGCTGCTACAGCTCTACATAGCCCTTGTTCAATCCCGCCTTGACTATGGGAGTGTGGTTTATGGTTCGGCGGCGCCCTCGGCGTTGCGGTTACTCGAGCCAGTGCAGCACTGTGGCGTTCGCCTAGCGACGGGTTCTTTTAGAACGAGTCCGGTGACCAGTGTCCTGTTGGAGGCCGGAGTCCCTCCATTGAAGGTTATGCATGCACAACTGCTGGCCAGTAGTTCTCCCGCGCATCCGAATCATCGTCTCCTTTTCCCATCGGTCTGGGCTTCCTATTGCAGTTCGTGTTCGATCCCTTCTCCCCAAACTGGAGTCCTTGCCTTTACCACCTTTTGCTGCGCACTATGCTCACGTCTCTGCGTTGGAGCCAGCGTTTCGCACTCTCAAACGGCGGATGGAACGGAAAGTCCTCCCGTTCACTACACGCCAGAGTGGCATCTTTCCATTCACGTATGCCTCCATGGTGTATACCTAGGCCGCGTTTTCGCCTGGACCTTTCACATGGCCTTAAGGACTCAGTTAACCCCGCAGCTCTCCGCTGCCACTTCCTCTCGATTCTTGACGTGTACCGAGGCCACGAAGAGGTTTACACCGATGGCTCGATGGCTGCTGCTCACGTCGGCTTCGCGTATGTCCTTGGAGGACATATTGGACAGCGTTCCTTGACTGATGGCTGCAGTGTTTTCACTGCCGAGCTGGTGGCTGTATCTCGTGCTCTTGAGAACATCTGTTCGTTCCCCGGGGAGTCGTTTCTTCTGTGTACTGATTCCTTGAGCAGGCTACAAGCTATCGACCAGTGCTACCCTCATCATCCTTTGGTAGCGACCATCGAGGAGTCCATTATGCTCTGGAACGGTCCAGTCGTTCAGTGGTGTTTGTCTGGACCCCAGATCACGTGGGAATCTCAGGCAACGCACTTGCCGACAGGCTGGACAAACAGGCTACACGGAAACCACTTATGGAGATCGACTGACCTGGGTTCAGTCCTACGCCGCAAGGTTGTGGCTTTGGGAGACGAAACGGCATAACCTCAACACGTACAACAAATTGAGTGCCATTAAAGAGACTACGAATGTGGGGCAATCCTCCATACGGGCCTCTCGCAGGGACTCTGTGGTTTTCTGCCCGCTCCGTATTGGCCACACCTGGGCGACCCACGGCTATCTCCTTCTCCGTGAAGACCCGCCTCAGTGTCGATGGGCGCATATTCTGGAACATTGTTCCACTTTGACTGCCCTGCGACGAAATCTTCGGTTACCGGACTCGTTGCCACTAATTTTACCTCACAACGCCTCATCGGCTGATTTAGTTTTACGGTTTATTCGTGAGGGTGGGTTTTATCAATTAATCTAAGTTTTAGCGCACTTCCTTTGTCCTTTTGTGTCCTCCACCCTAGTGCTTTTAGGGTGGAGGTTTGAATGTGTTGCAGAGTGGCTGGCTTCTCCTTTATATTCTCATGGTCAACCAGCCATGGTAACCGGTTTTGTCGTTCTAATCTCTTCTACCTGTTTCTTGCGTTTCTGAGGTTTTCTTATCCCCTTTTGTCCATTTAAGAGTTTGTTGCCCTTCCGTCGTTCTTGTGGTTTTTCTTTTCTCTCCGTTTTGTGTTGTCAGTCTCGCTTGTTTATTCCTACCCTTGTGGCATTGTTTTATTCGGAACAGGGGACCGATGACCTAGCAGTTTGGTCCCTTTCCCCCTCTTTTAAACCAACCTACCAACCAGAGTACAGCTTCGATTTTTGGTTAGGCACAAATTTTGTTGTGTCGCCAAGAGCTGATGTCAATACGTTTTCGCAAATTGCCAATCAATTTTCGTTATATTAACACAGCTGTAATCGCCAGAACAGTACTGATGGACTTAAACAGTGTTATCCGACGGCAAACCCGTGCAGTGTATTTCCACCGGTGAAGACTGAAAAATTGTACAATTAATTCCCCTTAAATCGTTTTGACTACTGCTTTGTACTCCTTTCAGAGATATAAAAGTTTACGTCTGAGCTGCTTTTGAAAGTTCGTTTAGTCAGCAGCGTTCCTTAACTTTGTCCAATAGAGTTTCTACTTTCGTTTCTGATTGTAGCCTGATGTTACCTCTGGCTAGTGTCAAGAAATCGTGAACATGCTAAATTCTTCTCAATGGCTCAGGTTCAAAAGGGGGTAGTGGGTCTTGTCCCAGGATGGAGGGCAGTTTGAGGGCAGCTTTGGTGGTACTTAAATTCTCTTTGGGAGTTGGCAAACTGGTCTCCCTGTCCACAAAATACACTCCTGGAAATGGAAAAAAGAACACATTGACACCGGTGTGTCAGACCCACCATACTTGCTCCGGACACTGCGAGAGGGCTGTACAAGCAATGATCACACGCACGGCACAGCGGACACACCAGGAACCGCGGTGTTGGCCGTCGAATGGCGCTAGCTGCGCAGCATTTGTGCACCGCCGCCGTCAGTGTCAGCCAGTTTGCCGTGGCATACGGAGCTCCATCGCAGTCTTTAACACTGGTAGCATGCCGCGACAGCGTTGACGTGAACCGTATGTGCAGTTGACGGACTTTGAGCGAGGGCGTATAGTGGGCATGCGGGAGGCCGGGTGGACGTACCGCCGAATTGCTCAACACGTGGGGCGTGAGGTCTCCACAGGACATCGATGTTGTCGCCAGTGGTCGGCGGAAGGTGCACGTGCCCGTCGACCTGGGACCGGACCGCAGCGACGCACGGATGCACGCCAAGACCGTAGGATCCTACGCAGTGCCGTAGGGGACCGCACCGCCACTTCCCAGCAAATTAGGGACACTGTTGCTCCTGGGGTATCGGCGAGGACCATTCGCAACCGTCTCCATGAAGCTGGGCTACGGTCCCGCACACCGTCAGGCCGTCTTCCGCTCACGCCCCAACATCGTGCAGCCCGCCTCCAGTGGTGTCGCGACAGGCGTGAATGGAGGGACGAATGGAGACGTGTCGTCTTCAGCGATGAGAGTCGCTTCTGCCTTGGTGCCAATGATGGTCGTATGCGTGTTTGGCGCCGTGCAGGTGAGCGCCACAATCAGGACTGCATACGACCGAGGCACACAGGTCCAACACCCGGCATCATGGTGTGGGGAGCGATCTCCTACACTGGCCGTACACCACTGGTGATCGTCGAGGGGACACTGAATAGTGCACGGTACATCCAAACCGTCATCGAACCCATCGTTCTACCATTCCTAGACCGGCAAGGGAACTTGCTGTTCCAACAGGACAATGCACGTCCGCATGTATCCCGTGCCACCCAACGTGCTCTAGAAGGTGTAAGTCAACTACCCTGGCCAGCAAGATCTCCGGATCTGTCCCCCATTGAGCATGTTTGGGACTGGATGAAGCGTCGTCTCACGCGGTCTGCACGTCCAGCACGAACCCTCGTCCAACTGAGGCGCCAGGTGGATATGGCATGGCAAGCCGTTCCACAGGACTACATCCAGCATCTCTACGATCGTCTCCATGGGAGAATAGCAGCCTGCATTGCTGCGAAAGGTGGATATACACTGTACTAGTGCCGACATTGTGCATGCTCTGTTGCCTGTGTCTATGTGCCTGTGGTTCTGCCAGTGTGATCATGTGATGTATCTGACCCCAGGAATGTGTCAATAATGTTTCCCCTTCCTGGGACAATGAATTCACGGTGTTCTTATTTCAATTTCCAGGAGTGTAGTTTACCCGACATTTATAATTTTAGCTGGACAGTTGTAATACGAAAGTTTTTCAGTTCCACGTGGAATTTTTGAAATAAAGATAGTCACGATACTTAATGTTTCAAACATTATGCAGACAAAGATTCTTACTCGCAGACATTCCCATGAAATACAGGAATTTAGTATCACAAATAAATCAAAAATATGTGAAACTAAATTAAATAACTGCAGTCTTGTTGACGACTAGAATGTTCTGTGACACGACGTAATTTTTGCTGTACTCTCATATTTCTTGCCGTAGTTGGGTTCATCAAAGAAAGCCTGGAACGTGAAAGGTCAGGTCATCTCTCTCTCTCTCTCTCTCTCTCTCTCTCTCTCTCTCTCTCTCTCTCATGTCCAACCCGTGGTGCTTTTAATCTTCCCGCTCCTTTGATGCCAAGATAACAAAGACACTACAATGGCACTCTTGTGAGACAGTTCGTTAACAAGAGCCCTGCAACGCGTGCCCTGTGATAATTACTTCCTTGAGAGGTAAACACGGCTTGTCATAAGTCTGTGGAGTTTGTACTTGCACTATACTTTTTAGCTGCTGGCTGTTGCTTATTTGTATCTTCTCGAGAAGTCAAATTCGTTTATTTTTGAATAATTTTCATGTTACAGGGGAAAACTGTAATTTCAAAATGACATCATTATGGTAAACAAGTAGTAATAGTCTGACACTGACTGTGGTGCATTATACATCGACAATAAGCCTGTCTAACGGCTATTTTCAGTTTCAGAAAAGCACGATTTTGAATCGACATCATTATGAGATGCAACGTTGTCGGTCATGCAATTAATCAGTAATAAGCGAAACAGAATTCACTGGAAATTATGAGAAGAATCTATTCTCCATGTGCAGGACGGTCAACTGAAAATTTACCCAAGCTGTTCCGTAGGTGTCATCTACATGTGGTAGAAAAACTCTAGACGCAATGCTTAAAAATGAGTAGTCCTTATGTCACTGACCTTTGCTCTTTCAGGCAGATGATAAACGTTTTCTTTCACGATGCAGCAGACAGTTGACCTGAAAACATGATCACTGGAACTTTAAAAGGGTGCTGGGCCACTATACCGAGTTGTACTTCAAGGAGAAGGGCAGTGCTCAGAGATATAAGAATGGCAATGGCGTCAGTTAAATTAATTTATCAGAGGAGTTCGTTAATCGACTGAACTACGACTGTGCTTAAAATATTGCAAACAGTCGAACGATACGTTCAGCCTGTCTCTCCTCCTAGCACAAGCCTCCCGTGTACAAGCTGTGGAAAGATACCACGCAAAATCCAAGGAATGCTATCGCAACGGATGGGGTAATTTATTTGAAATATTAGAATTACAAAATAAAGGTTTGTTAGTAAATTGTATGCTTTTGTGTGACAATTTTGTATTGTCTGCCTGTGATGGTTGTTATTGGGTAATTATGACCAATACCACTAGATAAAAGTTATGTATAGATACGTGTACGCACTTCAGTGCTACAGATTCAGTAATACCTTACCAAAATAGTGGAAAACTCAGATATCAAGAGGAAATGAGATAAGAAGATTAAATATAACTGAAACTATCCTCACCAGCAATATGTATGTAGAGCCTGTTCTTTCCGACATCACATACGTAGTTAGGGCAAGGACGCCAAATGATCACTTCACTGTGGATGCACGCCAAGCCCGAATTCGTACGGGAATCGACAAACTGTCGCGTGTGGTAACGATAATGGGAATGGTGCACTCTATCAGTAGTACGTGGATTAGTTGAGAATCTGTAACTGACGGGAGGCGTGCTGGTCTAGTTCATGCAGTTGCGGTGACCATTCTATCCGGATGGCACAGTGGTCAGAGCATCTGCCTAGTAAGCAGCAAACCCGGATTCGAACCGCGGTCCGGCACACATCGTCAGATTTCTCCCACATTTAAGTCAATGCCCACTGGCAGCTAACGCCTTTAATTCATTTGTTTCTTGGTAAGTTTTTAGCTGCTTAAGCTAGGAGAACGAAGAAGCAATAGGTAGTAACTGAATGTACCTCAATCGCCTTCGTTTGGTTAACGACATTGTACTACCGACCTGTAGTACAGACGAACTTAAGAAGCGAGAAAACATAATAGAAACTGAAAGGAGACCTGAATATCGATAGCAAGACGAATAATGTAAAGAATAATCAACGGTCAACAATCAATCAAATTATTCTGGTTTGAGGCCGCATTGTCAACTATAAAATTCCGTGGTTTCGGCGACTATTGCAAGACGCCTTCCTCAGGGTGTACTGCTAACTGTTAGCAGTACACCCTGAGGAGGCGTCTTGCAATAGTCACCGAAAGGTCGGAATCGAATTAGGTTCAGCCCATTTGATGCATTGTTGCAATTAGACAAATGCAATCTCATTATGCTGACGTGGGAACTCTTCCCGATGAAAACAACACAGAACTCCTGGAGCCGCGCGGAGTGGCCGGGCCGTCAGAGGCGCCATGCACGGATTGCGCGGTTCCTCCGGCCGGAGGTTCCAGTCCTCCCTCGGGCGTGTGTGTGTGTGTGTGTGTGTGTGTGTGTGTGTGTGTGTGTGTGTGTGTGTAAGTGTGTTGTTCTTATTATTAGTTTAAGTAGTGTGTAAGTCTAGGGACCGATGACCTCAGCCGTTTGGTCCTTTAGGTATTCATACACATTTGATCTCGTGGACAGTTTTAACGAAAAAGAATTTGACTTTTAAAGGGGAATTACACTGCAGATCAATCCGTTCCATCTGCGCATGCATGGGGGCTCTTCCAACTGAAAAGACAAACGGCCCCGAAAGTAAAACCAATGTCCTTTTAAAGGCTCATGGTGACAGATCGCTAGACTGCCTTTTCATGTGCAGTGGACCTGTCAGCTACCTTCATACTAAAACAAAGAGCGAGTGGTAAACAGCGCTAACAGCACGATTCTGTCGAACTAAAGAATGCCGTGCCGACTGAAAAATGTCTCACCACAGTGTGGCGCTGTACCGAGTGCTTCTGAGTAGGTCCGAGCAAAGCTCTCACAGGCCGAGCCTAGGCAGGCACTTGTGCAGCACATCGCTCTCGCATGAAGTTTTGTATGTTGTGGGTTGGGTTGGGTTTTTTGGGGAAGGAGACCAGACATCGAGGTCATTGGTCTCATCGGATTAGGGAAGGACGGGGGAGGAAGTCGGCCGTGCCCTTTCAGAGGAACCATCCCGACATTTGCCTGGAGCGATTTACGGAAATCACGGAAAACCTAAATCAGGATGACCGGACGCGGGATTGAACCGTCGTCCTCCCGAATGCGAGTCCAGTGTGTGTATGCTGTGGACAACCTTGTAGACACCTGCCCGATGGTTCAGCTCACTCGTTGCCGATTTGCACTACTTACACTTGTTAAGCCCCATCTACCCTTACATGGTGTGCGTTCGTTCTGACAATGCACTCTAACTGCGGTGACATACCTACTATTTGCACTACCAGATCAACTCGATAGGTTTGTTAACTATCAACTAAGGAACGCAAGTATCTGGTAAAAACACACTACACTGTCGACGCCGTATGTCCTATTATGTTGGGGTACATTAGCAACGACATGAACAAAAAGATAAAAGCACCACGCACCAGAATTCGTGTAGTCTCTAATTTCTAGTAATAGACCTCGAAAATTTGTCTTTCCAAAGATCACAGTGATGTGAAACGCTGATATTGCTGCGATGCCAGGATAGTTCTGAGACTGCTTGGCAGCGAGACACGCAATATTCTCATAGAGACTCACAATCACCATCAAAATGTCATCTGGGATTCTTTAATCCAGCACTGGGAAAATGTACAGAAAGATGTGAAGCACTTTCCTACGTACCAGCATCGATATGAGAGATGACGTAATAGTCTGAGATAAGCTTTGTTTACGTGAGCTAACCAGCTAATACTGCAGGTACTGCCACAGACAAAAATGTAAATCCGAAAGACTAATTACAATCACTTCCTATGCGACAGTTCATATTCCCACTTTGCAAACCATATGAACTTCCAGAAAGATGATTACATCACTGGGATGGAACGGACACAGCTACAGCTCCGTCCTCAGTCACCACCAATTGTGATCTACTTCTAGTAAGGAGCCGGCCGTTGTGGCCGAGCGGTTCTAGGCACTTCAGTCCGGAACCGCGCTGCTGCTACGGTCGCAGGTTCGAATCCTACCTCGGGCATGGATGTATGTAATATCCTTACGTCAGTTAGGTTTAAGCAGTTCTATGTCTAGGGGACTGATGACCTCAGATGTTAAGTCCCATAGTGCTCAGAGCCATTCTAATAAGGAACTGTGACCCCTATTTGTAACTTTTGAGCTGACTATGATGTCAAACACGTCACCTTTCCGATAATACACAGTTTTGATATCATGTTGTAACACACGTAATCTCTCACCGGAATCTCCCTACAATAATTTTGCAGTCGCTCTGTCTCGCATAAATCGTATTTTTCTTGACGGTCTAGTTTCGCTTCGCTCACCCTTCAGTGTTAAGAACAAATGCAGCTACTTTTTCTAAGGGGTAACTCCCTACAAAAACGGCATTTTACTTCTAGTTTTTCACTGAACTATTCCTGCACCATGCTTCGAGTACATTCCTGACGCCCTCGTTTCCACTCTACCTGTGGGCTTCGCGTCTTCGGCGGAGGCACCGTCCCAATTTGCGTTACAATGGCCGAACCCAGTCTACGCGCATCTCCATAAATCCTGATGCACTACCTAATTAAAATTAAAATACCTCATGGTCTATTTTAGGGATTATTATGTGGTCTCAACCAATCAACTGCTTATTAAACAAAGGCCATATTTAGGATATGTTCCACTATAAATTATTCTCTTACCCAACTTAGGTCTATTAAGTTACGTACTTGGTGTTTCTGTACTGAGATAACATCGTGCTACCACATCTCATGCTGAATACTGCACCACCTTCATTCGATGGAGTCACGGTGCAGCCCTCACTTTCAACTTGCCATAACCATCGAAGCGAAAAAAAAAAAAACTGTCTATAGTAAATAGGGAGATGGGACCTGGATAAACTGACTAAACCAGAGGTTGTACAGAGTTTCAGGGAGAGCATAAGGGAACAATTGAAAGGAATGGGGGAAAGAGATACAGTAGAAGAAGAATGGGTAGCTTTGAGGGATGAAATAGTGAAGGCAGCAGAGGACCAAATAGGTAAAAAGATGAGGGCTAGAAGAACCTCTTGGGTAACAGAAGAAATATTGAATTTAATTGATGAAAGGATAAAATATAAAAATGCAGTAAATGAAGCAGGCAAAAAGGAATATAAACGTCTCAAAAATGAGATAGACAGGAAGTGCAAAATGGCTAAGCAGGGATGGCTAGAGGACAAATGTAAGGATGTAGTGGCTTATCTCACTAGGGGTAAGATAGATACTGCCTACAGGAAAATTAAAGAGACCTTCGGAGAAAGCAGAACCACTTGTATGAATATAAAGAGCTCAGATGGAAACCCAGTTCTAAGCAAAGGGGGGAAAGCAGAGAGGTGGGAGGTGTATATAGAAGGGCGATGTACTTGAGGACAATATTCTGGAAATGGAAGAGGATGTAGATGAAGATGAATTGGGAGACATGATACTGCGTGAAGTGTTTGACAGAGTACTGAAAGACCTGAGTCGAAACAAGGCCCCCGGAGTAGACACCATTCTATTAGAACTACTGACAGCCTTGGGAGAGCCAGTCCTGGCAAAACTCCACCGCCTGGTGAGCAAAATGTATGAGACAGGCGAAATACCCTCAGACTTCAAGAAGAATATAATAATTCCAATCCCAAAGAAAGCAGGTGTTGACAGTTTGTGAAAATTACCAAACTATCAGTTTAATAAGTCACAGCTGCAAAATACTAACGCGAATTCTTTACAGACGAATGGAAAAACTAGTAGAGGCCGACCTCGGGGAAGATTAGTTTGGATTCCGTAGAAATGTTGGAACACGTGAGGCAATACTGACCCTACGACTTACCTTAGAAGAAAGATTAAGGAAAGGCAAACCTACGTTTCTAGCATCTGTAGACTTAGAGAAAGCTTTTGACAATGTTGACTGGGATACTCTATTTCAACTTCTGAAGGTAGCAGGGATAAAATACTGGGAGCGAGAGGTTATTTACAATTTATATAGAAACCAGATGGCAGTTACAAGAGCCGAGCGGCATGAGAGAGAAGCAGTTGATAGGTTTCTAGTTTACAGCCGAAGGCCAAGTTTACATTTTAACTTTACACATTTCGGCAACTTTTTTAGTTGTCTTCGTCAGATGCCAAGTGCAAATTCAGTTGCTCACTGTATGCTCTACAGGCATATACGGAAGGTTGTTGTTGTTGTTGTTGTTGTTGTCTTCAGTCCTGAGACTGGTTTGATGCAGCTCTCCATGCTACTCTATCATGTGCAAGCTTCTTCATCTCCCAGTACGTGCTGCAGCCTACATCGTTCTGAATCTGCTTAGTGTATTCATCTCTTGGTCTCCCTCTTCGATTTTTACCCTCCACGCTGTCCTCCAATACTAAATTGGTGATTCCTCGATGTCTCAGAACATGTCCTACCAACTGATCCCTTCTTCTAGTCAAGTTGTGCCACAAACTCCTCTTCTCCCCAATTCTATTCAATACTTCCTCATTAGTTATGTGATCTACCCATCTAATCTTCAGCATTCTTCTATATCACCACATTTCGAAAGCTTCTATTCTCTTCTTGTCTAAGCTATTTATCGTCACGTTCCACATGGCTACACTCCATACATATATTTTCAGAAACGACTTCCTGACACTTAAATCTATACTCGATGTTAACAAAATTTTTCTTCTTCAGAAACGCTTTCCTTGTCATTGCCAGTCCACATTTTATATCCCCTCTACTTCAACCATCGTCAGTTATTTTGCTCCCCATATAGCAAGACTCCTTTACTACTTTAAGTGTCTCATTTCCTAATCTAATTCCCTCACTATCACCCGACTTAATTCGACTACATTCCATTCATCTTATGTCCTCCTTTTAAGACACTGTCCATTCCGTTCAACTGCTCTTCCTAGTTCTTTGCTGTCTCTGACAGAATTACAATGTCATCGGCGAACCTTAAAGTTTTTATTTCTTCTCCATGGATTTTAATCCCTACTCCGAATTTTTCTTTTGTTTCCTTTACTGCTTGCTCAATATACAGATTGACTAACATCGGGGAAAGGCTACAACCCTGTCTCACTGCCTTCCCAACCACTGCTTCCCTTTCATGCCCCTCGTTTCTTATAATTGCCATCTGGTTTCTGTAAAAATTGTAAATAGCCTTTCGCTCCCTGTATTTTACTCCTGCCACCTTCAGAATTTGAAAGAGAGTATTCCAGTCAACGTAGTCAAAAGCTTTCTCTAAGTCTGCAAATGCTGGAAACGTAGGTTTGCCTTTTCTTAATCTAGCTTCTAAAATAAGTCGTAGGGTCAGTATTGCCTCACGTGTTCCAACATTTCTACGGAATCCAAACTGATCTTCCCCAAGGTCGGCTTCTACCAGTTTTTCCATTCGTCTGTAAAGAATTCGCGTTAATTTTCACATCTGTCAACGCCTGCTTTCTTTGGGATTGGAATTATTATATTCTTCTTGAAGTCTGAGGGTATTTCGCCTGTCTCATACATTTTGCTCACCAGATGGTAGAGTTTTGTCAGGACTGGCTCTCCCAAAGCTGTCACTAGTTCTAATGGAATGTTGTCTACTCCCGGGGCCTTGTTTCGACTCAGGTCTCTGTGCTCTGTCAAACTCTTCACGCAGTATCATATCTCCCATGTCATCTTCATCTACATCCTCTTCCATTTCCATAATATTGTCCTCAAGTACATCGTCCTTGTATAGACACTCTATATACAGTTCATAACCAATGGATTGTGGTCAGAGCCCACATGTGCCCCTGGAAATGTCTTACAATTTAAAACCTGATTCCTAATTCTCTGTCTTACCATTATATAATCTATCTGAAACCTGTCAGTATCTCCAGGCTCCTTCCATGTATACAACCTTAAAAAATGGTTCAAATGGCTCTGAGCACTATGGGACTTAACATCTGTGGTCATCAGTCCCCTAGAACTTAGAACTACTTAAACCTAATTAACCTAAGGACATCACACACATCCATGCCCGAGGCAGGATTCGAACCTGCGACCGTAGCAGTCGCGCGGTTCCAGACTGAGCGCCTAGAACCGCTAGACCACCGCGGCCGGCCATACAACCTTCTTTTATGATTCTTGAACCAAGTGTTAGTTATGATTAAGTTGTGCTCTGTGCAAAATTCCACCAGGCGGCTTCCTCTTTCATTTCTTACCCCCAATCCATATTCACTTACTACGTTTCCTTCTCTCTCTTTTCCTACTAGCGAATTCCAGTCACCCATGACTATTAAATTTTCGTCTCCCTTCACTATTTGAATACTTTCTTTTATTTCATCATACATTTCTTCAATTTCTTCGTCATCTGCAGAGCTAGTTGGCATACAGTGTTGTACTACTGTCGTAGGTGTAGGCTTCGTGTCTATCTTGGCCACAACAATGCGTTCGCTGGGCTGTTTGTAGTAGCTTACCCGCATTCCTATTGTTTTATTCATTATTAAACCTTCTCCTGCATTACCCCTATTTGATTTTGTATTTATAACTCTGTATTCGCCTGACCAAAAGTCTTGTTCCTGCTGCCACCGAACTTCACTAATTCCCACTATATCTAACTTTAACCTATCCATTTCCCTTTTTAAATTTTGTAACCTACCTGCCCAATTAAGGAATCTGACAATTCACGCTCCGATCCAGTTTTCTTTCTCCTGATAACGACGTCCTCCTGAGTACTCGCCGCGCGGAGATCCGAATGGGGGACTATTTTACCTCCGGAATATTTTACCCAAGAGGATGCCATCATCATTTATCCATACAGTAAAGCTGCATGCCCTCGGGAAAAATTACGGCCGTAGTTTCCTCTTGCTTTCAGCCGTTCGCAGTACCAGCACAGCAAGGCCGTTTTGGTTAATGTTACAAGGCCAGATCAGACTGTTGCCCCTGCAACTACTGAAAAGGCTGCTGCCCCTCTTCAGGAACCACACGTTTGTCTGGCCTCTCAACAGATACCCCTCCGTTGTGGTTGCACCTACGGTACGGCTATCTGTATCGCTGAGGCACGCAAGCTTCCCCATCAACGGCAAGGTCTATGGTTCGTGGGGGGGGGGGGGGGGGGGGGGAACCATGATCAAGAGGTTTATTTAGACCTTACATGGTGCAGCTGATTGGCTATTTATTATTTCTTAATGAAGTAATATCTTCTGTGTTAGTTATACAAAGTCCCCAAAGAACTTGAGAACTCGTCACTTTTAAAGCTTGAATTAGTGTCACTTTTATGATTTGTTCATTCATTTAACTCTGTATTGTCAAAACAATATACAGTATTTCATGACAGTTCAGTCTTTCACGGAAGCTGCTGTTTGCTGAGTTCATTCATAGGAGACTGACCTTAGGGTTAATATGATGGGATGGCAGATAACAGCTGCAACGCTAATGCCCGCATGTAGTTTAAGCATCGTCTATCGACGGACGGAGTTGCGTAGTGTTTATAGAAGGCGCCTACGCAGCTGTCAGGAAAGATGACGAGGGAGACAATTTCCTGATTTGCCAGCGCAGGCTGACACGTGGGCGCACTATGCCGCTCCTGCAGCGACGGGAAATTGCGCCTGCGGCGATCGAATGCGCGGAATTGAAGCGAGAGCGGTTTTCATCTCCGACTCGTCCGGCTTTATTTCTGTCGCGTGATACTGCGCCAGTGTTTCTGTACCGAAATGTGAGAATCGAGGAAGAGCGCTCACTTTTGCAAAACAAATTTGTTTAATTTTCGCGGCATTTATTTAAGAAACTGGCAATTAACAACGCCAATGAGTTATAAAAGTTTCATAAATTAATTTAGGGCAGTATTAGGGATCCATAACGGATATTTCACTCTTCAACGGAATATGTGCTATTTTTCAAACTTCCTATCACGTTAAAAGTGTGCCAGACTGGAACTTCGCCTTTCGCGGTTAACGCCCTCCGTTCGATCGAGATACTTAAGCTTTCAGGAACTTCCGAAAACACGCAGAAGTGTAATTGTTACCAACAGTTTTAGTTTGTCTCCAAAAAATTAGTCGTAATTTGGTCCTAGAGTCGAGCAAGACATAAACCAATGAATGGAACGGCATCAGACTGTGTATGCAACAGCCACAAAATCTGGAAGAATCCTGTCATCCGTTCCTGGACAAAGTGGGGACCTTATGGTAAAATACAGCCGTTTTTGTACATTAGTGACACGAGGGGAGAGCAAAGCGATCTACGCGTATATGATGGACTGTCTGTAGATGAAATCTGAATACCGATGTTTTCATTGAAAACTCCGCTAAGGCGTATGTATTTCTGTCAACCCTTTGATGTCTACCTTTATCGAAGATGAGGTGTCCTATTCTCATCGCACAGCAAAGGGAAATCACATTTGGGGGCGAATGCAGGCTCCGTCTTTCAAGAAAACTGCTTCGATTCTTTGGTGTGCGGCGAAATTATCGCTAAATTGCGTGGAATCAACAAATTTAACTATTTTGCTTTTCGTAGAACAGCACAAACCATTTAGAGTACCACCCTATACAATCCCATTAAGCTATAGGAATAAAGTATTCCAGGAGATATATAAAATGTTAGATGATGATATTAATGAACCAGCTACCTCCACATATAACAGCCCGCTCCCTATTGTACAAAAACGAGATGGGAGCATCAGGTGAGCGCTTGATTCCAGACAGATCAACACAATCATAATTACTGAGACAGATCGCCCAGAAAAATTAGAGGAATTGATACAAAACTTCCACAGTGCTAAAATATTTTCATCAATTGATTTACGGAGTAGTTTCTGGCAAATGGAATTGGCCCCAGAATGTAGAAAATTTACAGCATTTGTCGTATTCAGTAGATGTTACCAATTTAAACGATTGCCATTTGGTTTAAACATATCATCAGCAGCGTTTATTAGGGGATTTAATACTATACTCAGTACTGTACTCACGTGATTCATGTGAAATGGTTTCCGACGTGCTTGTGGCTGCACGAAGAGAATTAACAGACTCTGAAAGCGAAATGCCCCTCCGGCTGGAGGTTCGAGTCCTCCCTCGGGCGTCGGGAAAGGAAGTGGGTTACAGTACCCTTGTTCGCCCACTGCTTGAATACTGCTCAGCAGTGTGGGATCCGTACCAAATAGGGTTGATAGAAGAGATAGAGAAGATCCAGCGAAGAGCAGCGCGCTTCGTTACAGGATCATTTAGTGATCGCGAAAGCGTTACGGAGATGATAGATAAACTCCAGTGGAAAACTCTGGAGGAGAGACGCTCAGTAGCTCGGTACGGGCTTTTATTTAAGTTTCCAGAACATACCTTCACCGAAGAGTCAAGCAGTATATTGCTCCCTCCTACGTATATCTCGCGAAGAGACCATGAGGATAAAATCAGAGAGATTAGAGCCCACACAGAAGCATACCGACAATCCTTCTTTCCACGAACAATACGAGACTGGAATAGAAGGGAGAACCGATAGAGGTACTCAGGGTACCCTCCGCCACACACCGTCAGGTGGCTTGCGGAGTATGGATGTAGATGTAGATGTAGATCGGTGTGCCTGTTTTTCTTAGAATAAGTTAATTTAAGTAGTGTTAAGACTAGGGACCGATGAAAAAATGTGCAAATGTGTGTGAAATCTTCTGGGACGTAACTGCTAAGGTCATCATTCCCTTACACACTACTTAACCTAAATTATCCTAAGGACAAACACACACACACACACCCATGCCGGAGGGAGGACTCGAACCCCCGCCGGGACCAGCCGTACAGTTAGGGACCGATGACCTTAGCGGTTTGGTCCCTTAGGAATTCACACACATTTGAACATTCGAAAGCGGAATGGCAGTTGGCCTTTGACGCATGGGACATTACATTTCGGAAATTATGAGGGAGTTCAATATTCCGAGATTCACAGTGTCAACAGCGCGGCGAGAACACCAAACTTCAGATATTACATCCTACCACGGACAATAGAGTGGCCGAGGTCCTTCGCTTAACGTTCGATAATACGGCGTCTGCGTAGAGTTGTTAGTACTAACAGACAAGCAATGCAGCATGAAAGAACCTCAGAAATCACGAATGTAACCGTTAGGACAGTGCAGTGAAATTCGGCGTTAATGGTCTATGGCAGCAGACGACCGATGCGAGAGCTTTTGCTAACAGCACGACATCATCAGCAGCGTTTGTCCTTCTGACCATATCGGTTGGACGACTGGAATACAATGGCGTGGCCAGATCAGTCCCGATTTCAGCTGGCAAGAGCTGATGGCAGGGCTCAAGTGTGGCGCACAGCCCACGAAGTCACAGACCGAAGCTGTCAACAAGACACTGTGCAAGCTGGTGGTAGCTCCATAGTGGTGTGGACTGTCTTTACATAGAATGGACTGATTTCTCTTTTCCAACTGAACCGATCATTGATGGGAAATGGATATGCTGGGCTACTTAGAGACCGTTTTCAGCCTTTCATTTACTTCATTTTTCCAAACAACGATGATATGTCACTGGAACACAATTGTTACCCAGTGGTTTGAAGAACATTCTGGACAATTGGAGCGAATGAGCTGGCCTCACATGTCGCCCGTCATGAATCCCATCCAACATTTGTGGTACATTATCGAGAGGTCAGTTCGTGTACAAAACACTGCGCCGGCAACAATTTATGGATGGCTGTAGAGGCAGCATGGGTCAATATTTCTGCAGGGGACTTTCGACAACTTGTTGAATCCATGTCACATAGAGTTGCTGCACTGCGGTGGGTTAAAGGAGGTAACCTACGACTTTTTTCACCTCATTGTACGTGCCTTCGCACGTTGGTGGTTGTGCTCCGAGTTTAATGCTTTTAATGATTTTGTGATAGGTATCAACCCGGGGAATGCACTGGTTCTCTTGACATATGGAAGTAAAAATCAATGCAAAAGCTGAGATACTGGAATGTGTTTAGTTTCAATTTTCATTCAAAGTTAATTATATAATGTTAAATAAGAATTTTCATGAAAAATTTATTGTTAATGAGATTCGAAATGTTGATTTCTTTTGTTTCCCATTGTATTTCACGGTATCACAAAAATATTGATGTTACGTGCTTTCGCGACAAAAAAAGAAAAAAAAAAGAAACGATTCGATTTGAACACGGCGGGGAAAAAATTCGAAACCGTAACCCCGGTAACTTCGCTAGCGACTCACGTGGTTTTGCACCGGGTGAGTCGACTGAAGACGTGGAGAAGATACTTTGGCCGTCATTTTCTCGGAAACTACTGAATGTCGGCACGTGGACCAAAATAGAAATCTATTTTCACCTTTTTGTTCACCCTGGGAGCGACTTATAGTGGGTTCCCACTTTTGAATTTTGCCCAGCAAATTCGGATGCAGCTTCTATTGCTATCTCTCTAGATTTGAGCTTCTTTTCTAATGCAACAAACACATCACCTCCATTTACCATTGGCATATCATTTCCATATATACTTAAACATTAATCAGAAAATCACTGCTATCATTTCCATTTTTTAACCAGCTTTCTGTACCCAGTGTAATGTGAGCTCCCCTGCTTTTTAAGAACGATTCAAACTTTAGTATTTTGTTGCGAATGCTGAGGCAATTTGTGGACTATGGGAGGCATCTTACACTGATACTTTGTAGTCTCCGACAGCTGTAATTAACTGGACTGGGTGGAAAGTCGGTTGTACTAAGCAACACTTGTGAGCGTTTCGGACACAGCCACCTGGTTAGCAGCCTCTGAAGTGCAGCGACACATTTAGGGTACCTACTATTCTCAAATCTATGGCGTAAGTCAAGGACGTCACAGCCTATCTTGTCAGAGAATCTATGTATCTGATTCTAGCCTGCTCGGCTTTGAACCAAAGGTCCCTGATCAGTTCTGGGGGCCATGTTGGAGCAGATTCTTTGTAACTCCATGAGAGAGAATGGTGCTCACCAACCCCTTTACTAGTTAAAACTGAAACAAATGAGCCCTCGGTGACTATTATTTTTAGTCTTATTGACCAGGTTTCAACACTATAACCTAGTTACAAATTTACAAGAAAAGACATTTTTATATAAAAAAAGTGTAAGTACTGACTAACAATAAAAGACAGAGCCTATAACTATGTTATAGGCCATTTTGATTGCTTTAATTCTGATGAAGGCACTCTTAGAAGTGTTGAAACCTGGTCAATAAGACTAAAAATAATAGTGACCGAGGGCTCATTTGTTTCAATTTTAATTTAGAAACTGTCACTGAACCAAGCAGCCGTGTTTAAAACTTTGCTCTTTACTAGTCGCTGTAATCATCCAAGAATGACGCTGGGCACAACATGAAAGGCATCGTTCGTTCAGACGTGTCTCTCAAATTGCACCTGGCTGCACCCTGTTCGCAAAATGGCTACGAAAACAGCCCATTTAAGATGGTGAAATAGGCCTCCAGGCATACAACGCTGAATGCAGGTAGTGTTCTCTCCTTACTGCTATTTCCCAAAAGGGTAGCATTAGTCATCTTAAGCCTGAACTGCAAATAAACTGAAGCCTACTCTTTGACTCTTCCCCTTGAAGCAGGCGACAGCTGGTCTATCAATAGGTGAAGTGTCTGGTTGATGATCCGTTTCTTGGAAACAGTGCAATGTTCTATGGGTGGAAAAATCATTCGTTCGAATTGTCCTGAATATTCTTCAAACCGGCGAACAGCTGTGACCTGGTGACATGACACATCGCCATCCATAAATATTCCGTCGTTGTTTGGGAACCTGAAGTCCATGAATGATTGCAATTGGTCTCCAGGTAGCTGAACATATTGTAGTCAATGAAAGGTTCAGTTGGACCAGAGGAACCAGTCCATTGCATGTAAACACGTCCCACACCATTGTGGAGCCACCACCAGCTTGCACAGTGCCTTGTTGAAAACCTGGGCCCACTGCTTCATGGGATCTGCGCTACACTCGAACCCCGCCATCAGCTCTCACCAATTGACATAGGGACTCATCTGACCAGGCCACACTTTTCCAGTCGTCTTGGATGCAACCGATGTAGTCACGAACCTAGGAGAAACGCTGCAGGCTATGTCGTGCTGTTAGCAAAGGCACTCGTGTCGATCGTCTGCTGCCACAGCCAGTCAACGCCAAATTTCACCGCACTGTCCCGAAGGATACATTCGTCGTACGTCGTATACTGATTTCTGCAGCTATTTCACGCCGTGTTGCTCGTCTGTTAGCAATGATAACTCTACGGAAACGCCGCTGCTCACGGTCTTTAAGCGAAGGCCGTCGGCCACTGTGTTGTCCGTGGTGTGACGTAATGCCTGACATTTGATACTCTCGGCACACTGTTGGCACCGTGGATCTCGGAATGTTGAATTCCCTAACGTTTTCCGAAATGGAGCGTCTAAGTGTCTAGTCGCAACTGCCATTCCGCGTTCAAAGTTTGCTAAATCCAGTCGCGCGGCCACAATCAAGCTCGAAATCTTTTCACATGAGTCACCTGAGTACAAACGCCAGCTCAGCCAATGCCCCCTTTTATAACTTGTGTATGCGGTACTACCGCCGTTTGTATATATGAATATCACTATGCTATGACTTGTCACCTCAGTGTGTAACGTAAACGGATGACGACCATGCCATTACGCCTTCGACACATTTGCTTTTAGATGATAACAATGACGAGGTACTTGCCACGTTCGTTCTCTGGTTAAGTAAAGGGACATAAAACCTATATTCCGTTGTGTATAAGAGTTTTCCACACTTATAAACTTTGAGTGATATCATTTTCTCATTTATTAACCGACGGTAAAAGAATGTCGGCGATTAGCGTGCAGATTATGGTAAAAATTGTACTGCCTCTGTCTAACATGCGAAGCCCGGAGACGTTGTTGCGTGGCTGGGAGCCGACATTGCATGCGGCGTAGCGCTTAGATAAGTAATGTGGGTTGCCAGCTATAAAGCCTGGTAGATTATCCCGCCTCCCGAAGTTGTTCAGGTTACAAGCGTTACAAGCTTCATGAATCCCTTGTCCAGAATATAAATGCTTCGAAACACCTCAACGCGAGTTGAAAGCCACGAACGGAGCGGAGGTTATTTTCTTTGTGTTCTCTTACTTTTACATGTTTCACGGTCACGATCCTTGTTCCACGAAATCAGCTACTTTTGCTATCTGAAAAATCTGTGCACCAGAGTATGGCGTCAACAGAAATTTCCAAGAAATACAAATTCTATAGACCTTGCAAAAAACAAGAATTATTGTAAGGAATGACATTTGACATACTTAATTTTGAAGTGCATATGGAGGCGTTCATGATACTCCATGTTTGCTACATTGGACATATTCTGTGGTCTAAATGCGCTTCATCCTACTGATATCGACAATACGAAATACAACATTCGGTGTGGCACATCATACTTTGCGTACCATTGTAATTTTCCTAATTTTTATTTCATTTGCGAATGGCGAAAGTGAACAGCAACCATCGGTAAGCCTTCTACTGAGATCCAATTTCTTGATTTCCCTTATTTTACAGTCATGGTCATTTATCGAGATGTATGTGGGAAGAATTAATATGCTGTTGGACTCTTCCTGGAAACTAGGATTCGGAATTTTATCAATAAAATCATCCGTGATACACAACGCCTCTCTATCAGCGCGTGCCACTGGAGTTGGAAGAGCATTTGTTTGTGAGTGAATCTTAATACCTTACCATTATTTCAATGAATCATAGTCTGTCATCTCTCTTTCCTGTTGTTACTGCTGCTATGGTCTTCAGTCCGTAGACTGAGTTGAAGCAGCACTCCACAGTAGTGTATTCTAGCTATAGTATTCAAGCCTTGGTATCCTCCTACAACCCCTCCCCCCCCCCCTTTTCCTCCACACACACACACACACACACACACACACACACACACACACACACACACACACACACTACGTCAGTCTTCCTACATATCACTACAATGCGGGTTCCCGGGTTCGATTCCCGGCGGAGTCAGGGATTTTCTCTGCCTCGTGATGGCTGGGTGTTATGTGCTGTCCTTAGGTTAGTTAGGTTTAAGTAGTTCTAAGTTCTAGGGGACTGATGACCGTAGATGTTAAGTCCCATAGTGCTCAGAGCCATTTGAACCATCTGAATCACTACAATGCGACATGTTTATCATCATAATCTGCGAACAGTTTAAAAAAAAATGGCTCTGAGCACTATGGGACTTAACTGCTGAGTTCATCTGTCCCCTAGAACTTAGAACTACTTAAACCTAACTAACCTAAGGACATCACACACATCCATGCCCGAGGCAGGATTCGAACCTGCGACCGTAGCGGTCGCGCGGTTCCAGACTGAGGCGCCTAGAACCGCTAGGCCACACCGGCCGGCTCGAACAGCTTCACTTTTCGTGGTTATCGACGGGATAATGTATATAGGACCGTCACTATTCTGAATAGTGACGGCCGTTTAACATTCTCTTGGGGTACACTCATATTTGGAAGCTTCCACATTAAAGGTAAATGTCGTGACTAGGGCCTCCCGTCGGGTAGACCGTTCGCGGGGTGCAAGTCTTTCGATTTGAAGCCACCTTGGTGACTTGCGCGTCGATGGGGATGAAATGATGATGATTAGGAAAACACAACACCCAGTTCCTGAACGGAGAAAATCTCCGACTCAGCCGGGAATCGAACCCGGGCCCTTTGGATTGACATTCTGTGGTGCTGACCACGCAGCTACCGGCGGCGGACAGCGTCCACCTTAAGAATGAGGTACTGAGCTCTTTCTACTAGGAAGTGTGGTATCCAGAGCGACAAGCGTGATTAGATATTCAAAAATGGCTCTGAGCACTATGGGACTCAACTGCTGTGGTCATAAGTCCCCTAGAACTTAGAACTACTTAAACCTAACTAACCTAAGGACATCACACACATCCATGCCCGAGGCAGGATTCGAACCTGCGACCGTAGCGGTCGTGTGGTTCCAGACTGTAGCGCCTTTAACCGCTCGGCCACTCCGGCCGGCACTAGATATTCTGTAAGCTACTTTATTCACTAGATGATATTGCGAAGCAGTAATTTCAGTTTTCAGGGAAGCCGTGAACCTTGTCAGAGGCCTGGACACTGTTATGTCTACTGTCCTGCGGATACTGAGAACGAACAGAGAGAGCCGAGGTTCACAAGATCGGTGTTCGTCAAATCCACGTTCATTTCTGCAGTCGAGATTTTCAGTCTCCAAGGAGGTCGTAAAGCAACACTGTTCCATAATTCTACAGCAGATCAGACTCAGCGATACAGGATTATAGTCATGCAGATCTGTCTTAATCCTTTCTTGAAAACGGTAATGGCCTAAATCTCTTCGTAATCTGTTTGAATGCTTTGTTGTAGAGATCTACCATAAAATGCTGTTAGATTGTTATTTTGTTATTAACTATGAAGTTATTTCGCATTCACCATACAGAGTTAAACATTCGAGCAATCAAAATATTTCAAAACATGGAATTTAATGTTTCAGCCTTCTCAATAGGCCGCATCCGTAGCTGAGACGGCACGGCAGTCCACGGTTTTCGGTCAGTGGGCTGCCCACCCTCTGTAATAACGAAAACAGTGAAAGTTTCATCGATGGTGTTTGAGAGGTGTCATGTGACGGCCGCAGACGAGAAATCGAAAAAAAGATAAATAGAACGAAAGAAGAAGGAAAAAAATGTTAGCGTCGCCATCTTTGGTACAGAAGGATCCAGGTTTTTTTTTGAGATAAGACCGTCTGGAACGGGGACCGTTCAGCCTCGTGAGGTCAGATAAAGAGCTGCTTGAATAAAGTGCCACCGGCACCACCCGGGTTCATCTACTGGTAATAATGAGGGGAGGAACTGGGAGACACGGTAATCATATGTCCCACAATCATACATTGCCCCTCTTACTGGCTTGCAGGCAGCAGTTGCCAGTCGCAAGAAGCGTAAGGCCCAATCCCTGAGTGGTGGTCTACTTCAGCATCCTCCGCTTCGGTGCACGATCTTTGAGCAGCTGTTTACACGATTATTTTTTTCAGTACACGAAATGTATTCGCATTTGCGAATATGAACCACCTTCGGCTTCGTATTAAAATGAGGATAATGAAAATTTGTGCCTCCATTTACAACTTTACACGAGCGGTCGCCTTAACCGCTTCAGTTATCTGCGCCAGACTCTAACATCCATATGAACATCCATATGTTGTCGCCCTTGTGTCACAACCTGCACTCGTATTTCACATGCTTGCTTGCTTGCGTATTTCGTATTTCGCCAATACAATGCCCTTGACTCTCAACAAAAATTTCCTTCCTGGGAGGGAATATACGCTACGAAATATGGACATTTGGGTCTGGCTGTTATTCGTGCACGGATAGCTGAAGTTATCGAAGCTGTTAAGGCGACCGCTCGCCGCAAGCGGGAAATTCTGGTGAGAGTTCCTGTCCGGCACAAATTTTCACGCTCATAAATCCAATATACAGCGGAAGGTGCTCCATATTCACAACTGTTGCATGTCCGAAGGAGCCATGCGTGATACTTCTTAATAACACAGGCACTGCCATTTCATATTTGTATTTTTTCAAGGTCCGATCGGTCGCGAAATGGAAACCACAGTGAAAACCAAAATTTTTTATTTGCTACATTTAGCTATACCTTCCAGCTACTCCTCCACATAATCGCCGCTCCGACAAAGACATTAGTATTGGCGTGATAGCAAGTGTGCAATACCCTCGTCATAGAAGGTAGCCGGCAGTACTTTTAACCAACCTTCTACGCTGGTCTGCAGCTCATTGTCCGTGACAAAGTGAGAAAAATGATTTAAGTCACATGGTACCAAGTTCGGGCTGTACGATGGGTGATCAGACACTTACCACTGAAAACACTGCAGGAGTATCTTTGTTGCAGCTTGAGTGTGCAGCCGAGAATTGACATGAAGAAGGAGAACTCCTGAGAACAATATTCTGCTTCGCTTGTTCTAAACTGCCCTTCGTGGACGTTCAATAGTCATGCTATTTGAGGCCGCTGTGATGGTCGTCGAATGGTCCATGAACTCCAGTAACAAAACCCCTTTTCGGTGCCAGGTCACAGTGGTCGTACACTTCCTGGTGGATAAAGTTCGCATGTAGCAATGAGAATGCATTCTCTGTTTTATCGTTCGTTTCAATTTCGAAATGACCCGTATCTCGTCCCCTGTAACAATTTTGTTAAAAAAAGTCTACTCCATATTGGTAGCGCTGGAGAAATGTTAAGGTGGCGTGCATTCTCTGTGTTTTGTGATCGTCGGAGAATATCTTGGCAATCCATCTCACACAGACTTTGCGGTCTGTCTGATGACCGTACGGAGAGCTGACTTTGAACTATCTGGAAACGAATCGTTCAATTTAGAAGTTGTGAACTGAGGATTTTCTCGAATCGCCTAGTCTACTCTCTGAACAAGATCATCGATTGACACCGTGATACTAGGGACAGAAAGCTGTCTGAAACCAGGTGTCAAGAGCAATGAAATTCGAAATTCCTAGTGGAATTGGAATGTGTACCGCAAATATAGTTTGAACGTCGGTGGTAAAAGTGTGTTTATAGAAATGAAACATACGATAATATCTGATGAGCTTAGAACAGACTCAGTATGCGGAATAATTTGGATGAAAGTGGATCAAACATGGTCATCGGATCCTTTCATAGATAACCCTCCCCCCCCCCCCCTCCCCACAGCCTCAGCAGCAGTAGCGGTGGAACTTCTGAGGGAAATCTGAAAATATTTTGCGTAAATTTCCTGGTCATGTTATAGCTTCAGACAGAAATTTCAAATTATCACTTACAGACTGGGAGACTCAAGTGGTTAGGGCGGGTAGCAGGGACAGATAATGGAGTAAGATGGTTCTAGGTGCTTTATCCGAAAGTTACGTTGATCAGTTAATCAGGGAAACGACTCATGAAGATAACATCTTGCACATGCTGGTGACAAACAGATCCGAACTTTTTGACTTAACGTAGGAAAGGGAATCAGTCACAAGGCCGCTATAGCGTCGCTCAGTACGAATGTAAATAGGATTACGAAGAAAGATAGGAACATCTTTCTGTTTAGCAGGAGCAACAAGGGACAGATTTCAGATTACCTGACAGTTCAACACGAAAATTTCATCTCCAGCACTGGAAACGTTGAGAATAATGAGAACGAGTTAAAGAGCATCGTAGAATACGCTTTAGACAGTTGTGTACCGAGCAAAGTTGTGACAATGGAAAAGACCTGCCGTGCTTCGACAGCCTTGTTAAGAAGCTGGTACGAAAGCTAAGTGAGATTTACTGCAAATTTAATTTTGCCAAAGCCTCACAGAACTAAAAATCCAAAATCAGCATACAGAGGGCTGTGCATGAAGCGTTCAACGAATTAGAAAGTGAAACTATCTACCAACTTGACAGAAACTCCTACATCTACATCTACATCCATACTCCGCAAGCCACCTGACGGTGTGTGGCGGAGGGTACCCTGAGTACCTCTATCGGTTCTCCCTTCTATTCCAGTCTCGTATTGTTCGTGGAAAGAAGGATTGTCGGTATGCTTCTGTGTGGGCTCTAATCTCTCTGATTTTATCCTCATGGTCTCTTCGCGAGATATACGTAGGAGGGAGCAATATACTGCTTGACTCTTCGGTGAAGGTATGTTCTCGAAACTAACAAAAGCCCGTACCGAGCTACTGAGCGACTCTCCTCCAGAGTCTTCCACTGGAGTTTATCTATCATCTCCGTAACGCTTTCGCGATTACTAAATGATCCTGTAACGAAGCGCGCTGCTCTCCGTTGGACCTTTCTCTATCTCTTCTATCAACCCTATCTGGTACGGATCCCACACTGCTGAGCAGTATTCAAGCAGTGGGCGAACAAGCGTACTGTAACCTACTTCCTTTGTTTTCGGATTGCATTTCCTTAGGATTCTTCCAATGAATCTCAGTCTGGCATCTGCTTCACCGACGATTAACTTTATATGATCATTCCATTTTAAATCACTCCTACTGCGTACTCCCAGATAATTTATGGAATTAACTGCTTCCAGTGGCTGACCTGCTATTTTGTAGCTAAATGATAAGGGATCTATCTTTCTATGTATTCGCAGCACATAACACTTGTCTACATTGAGATTGGATTGCCATTCCCTGCACCATGCGTCAATTCGCTGCAGATCCTCCTGCATTTCAGTACAATTTTCCATTGTTACAACCTCTCGATACACCACAGCATCACCTGCAAAAAGCCTCACTGAACTTCCGATGTCATCCACAAGGTCATTTATGTATATTGTGAATAGCAACGGTCCTACGACACTCCCCTGCGGCACACCTGAAATCACTCTTAGTTCGGAAGACTTCTTTCCATTGAGAATGACATGCTGCGTTCTGTTATCTAGGAACTCTTCAATCCAATCACACAATTGGTCTTATAGTCCATATGCTCTTACTTTGTTCATTAAACCACTGTGGGGAACTGTATCGAACGCCTTGCGGAAGTCAAGAAACACGGCATCTACCTGCGAACCCGTGTCTATGGCCCTCTGAGTCTCGTGGACGAATAGCGCGAGCTGGGTTTCACACGACCGTCTTTTTCGAAACCCATGCTGATTCCTACAGAGTAGATTTCTAGTCTGCAGAAAAGTCATTATACTCGAACATACTACGTGTTCCAAAATTCTACAACTGATCGACGTTAGAGATATAGGTCTATAGTTCTGCACATCTGTTCGACGTCCCTTCTTGAAAACGGGGATGACCTGTGCCCTTTTCCAATCCTTTGGAACGCTACGCTCTTCTAGAGACCTACGGTACACCGCTGCAAGAAGGGGGGCAAGTTCCTTCGCATACTCTGTGTAAAATAGAACTGGTATCCCATCGCCGGCCGCGGTGGTCTAGCGGTTCTAGGCGCTCAGTCCGGAACCGGGGGACTGCTACGGTCGCAGGTTCGAATCCTGCCTCGGGCATGGATGTGTGTGATGTCCTTAGGTTAGTTAGGTTTAAGTAGTTCTAAGTTCTAGGAGACTGATGACCATAGATGTTAAGTCCCATAGTGCTCAGAGCCAGTTGGTATCCCATCAGGTCCAGCGACCTTTCCTCTTTTGAGCGATTTTAATTGTTTCTCTATCCCTCTGTCGTCTATTTCGATATCTACCATTTTGTCATCTGTGCGACAATCTAGAGAAGGAACTACAGTGCAGTCTTCCTCTGTGAAACAGCTTTGGAAAAAGACATTTCGTATTTCGGCCTTTAGTCTATCATCCTCTGTTTCAGTACCATTTTGGTCACAGAGTGTCTGGACATTTTGTTTTGATCCACCTACCGCTTGACATAAGACCAAAATTTCTTAGGATTTTCTGCCAAGTCAGTACATAGAATTTTACTTTCGAATTCATTGAACGCCTCTCGCATAGCCCTCCTCACTCTACATTTCGCTTCGCGTAATTTTTGTTTGTCTGCAAGGCTTTGGCTGTGTTTATGTTTGCTGTGAAGTTCCCTTTGCTTCCATAGCAGTTTTCTAACTCGGTTGTTGTACCACGGTGGCTCTTTTCCATCTCTTACGATCTTGCTTGGCACATACTCATCTAACGCATATTGTACGATGGTTTTGAACTTTGTCCACTGATCCTCAACACTATCTGTACTTGAGACAAAACTTTTGTGTTCAGCCGTCAGGTACTCTGTAATCTGCTTTTTGTCACTTTTGCTAAACAGAAAAATCTTCCTACCTTTTTTAATATTTCTATTTACGGCTGAAATCATCGATGCAGTAATCGCTTTATGATCGCTGATTCCCTGTTCTGCGTTAACTGTTTCAAATAGTTCGGGTCTGTTTGTCACCAGAAGGTCTAATATGTTATCGCCACGAGTCGGTTCTCTGTTTAACTGCTCAAGGTAGTTTTCAGTTGAAGCACTTAAAAAAATTTCACTGGAATCTTTGTCCCTGCCACCCGTTATGAACGTTTGAATATCCCAGTCTATATCCGGCAAATTAAAATCTCCACCCATAACTATAACATGGTGGGAAATTCAACTCGAAATATTTTCCAAATTATCCTTCAGGTGCTCAGCCACTACAGCTGCTGAGCCAGGGAGCCAATAGAGACATTCAATTACCATGTCTGAGCCTGCTTTAACCGTGACCTTCACCCAAATTATTTCACATTTCGGATCTCCGTCAATTTCCTTCGATACTATTGCACTTCTTATCACTATAAACACACCTCCCCCTTCACTGTCCAGCCTGTCTCTGCGATATACATTCCAATCTGAGTTTAGGATTTCATTACTGTTTACGTCTGGTTTCAGCCAACTTTCTGTCCCTAGTACTATATGGGAGGTGTGACCGTTTATTAATGAGAGCAGTTCTGGGACCTTTCTATAGACGCTCCTGCAGTTTACTATTAGCACATTAATATTGTTATTCCCTGTTGCATTTTGCCTACTCCTACCTTGCCGCGTCTCAGGAGGCGTCTTGTCGGGCCTAGGGAGGGAATTCTCTAACCTAAAAAAACCCCATGTACGCTCCACACGTACTCCGCTATCCTTGTAACCGCATCCGGCGTGTAGTGCACGCCTGACCTATTCAGGGGGACCCTACATTTCTCCACCCGATAGCGGAGGTCGAGAAATTTGCACCTCAGATCTCCGCAGAATCGTCTGAGCCTCTGGTTTAGGCCTTCCACTCGGCTCCAAACCAGAGGACCACGATCGGTTCTGGGAATGATACTACAAATAGTTAGCTCTGATTCCACCCCGCGAGCGAGGCTTTCCGCCTTCATCAATGCCGCCAACCGCCTGTACGAACTGAGGATGACCTCTAAACCCAGACAGCAGGAGTCATTGGTGCCGACATGAGCAACAATTTCCAGTCGGGTGCACCCAGTGCTCTCTATCGCCGCCGGTAGGGCCTCCTCCACATCTCGGACGAGACCCCCCGGCAAGCAAACAGAGTGAACACTGGCCTTCTTCCCCGACCTTTATGCTATTTCCCTAAGGGGCTCCATCACCCGCCTAACGTTGGAGCTCCCAATAACTAATAAACCCCTCCCCCCGTGTGCCTGCTCGGACCTTGCTGAAGGAGCGGGCACATGTCCTATAACAGGCAGAGCGGGCGATGCCACACGGCCAGCCTCCACATTTACCCTCCGCCTCGTGCGCCGCGAACGCCGCTGAACCCGCCACTCCCCTTGGGGAGATGGTGGCCCAACCCTGCCCGATACCCGCGAAGATGTCTGGACAGCAGGGACAGCAGGTGAAGCATGTAACACCTGGGGTGTACCATGCGACGCACCAGACTCCCCGCTGCCGCTACACTCCGAGGCAGCAGCCTGAAGACGGCTGACCGCGGCCATCAACACGTTCAGCTGTTCGCGAATAGTGGCTAGCTCCTCCTGCGTCCGTACACAGCAGTCACACATCCTATCCATCCTAAAAAATCAATTTACTGTAGAGAGTTAATCAGCTTTTAACTAGACTGCTAATTCACTGAATGCGACTGATTGTTCACTAAACTGTGGTTGCTAGCCACTTCTTGTGAAAAACAATGAAAATAGCACTACCTGTCTCTGGACTGTATTGAAAACAAACACTAGCACTACTGGGACTATGGCTGAGACAGGGAGTCTCTCTGACTGTATTAAAACAAACACGAAATCTATGGAACACTATTACTAGCACTCGACAATTAAAGCTTCCTAAAAGCAAAAACACACGGAAGAAGAAGTGACAAGTAAGAAAAACACAGTTAATACTTAAATTAAGGTAGCTCGCTGCACAGCAGACGTGAAACAGACGACAGTTACGACGACACTGACACTACAGGCACTATGGCTGACTAAAGGGACTCTCTCTGATAAGTTTTGGTCTCATGTTAAATCAATGAACGGATCGAAGGCATCTGTCTAGACATTTGTGACCGTTGGAATTGATACAGAGGATGGCATAGGAAAGTCCGAACTACTAAACGTGTTTTCCCAAAACTGTTTTACAGATGAAGCTCGCACAGTACTTCCTCTTCCAAATCGTGGTAGGAACGATAAAATAACAGGTTTTAAAATAAGTGGTGAAGAGATAGAAAAACAATCGCTCAACAGAGGAAAGGACACAGTGCCTGACGGGATACCAATGTGAAACAAATTGCCCTCTTCTAGCAGCAGTGGAAAATAGATCTCTAGACGAGCGAAGCATCCCTATTGACTGAAAAAAAAGCACAGGTCACTCCTGTTTTCAAGAAAGGTCATCGAACAGTTGCACAAAACTGTAGGCCTTTATCTCTGATGCCGGCCTGCTGCAGAATTTTGGAACTTACTTTATGCTCACGTATTATGACATTTCCGGAGACGGAAAATCTCCTCTGTAGTAATTAACATGGTTTTCGCCAAAAAACTGTCGTATGAAATCCAGCTAGCTCTACAGAAAGGAATGAACAGGAGTTTTTTTTGAAAATTTCTTTAGTTAACTTTTGTACCAGGATACGTTTTCGCTAGAGGTCGTAGTTTTCAAATTATTGAAGATAAACGTAAAAAAGTGACATTCAGATGCACCGCCACTCCCACAAACAACCCTCACCGGTCAGGATTTCTGGTATATTGTTCACGGCAGTCCCTCTTGCCACGTGCTCTTCAGTGACTAGCCTTATTACGCCACCGGCTTAGTCGAGCACTAACAAATTGTAAAATTGACATTTCTGTAAACTGTGTCTAACCATTTTGTGAAGTTTGTAAGTAGGCTGTTTAGGTTTTTATGTTGGTGACGCCATGTAGCGCTCTGTGTTAAAAGCGCTGACTGCGCTGTGTGCAGTCTGTGGCTGGTTGGACTCATTGTTGGATTATTCGCTAGTGTAATGTTGGGCAATTGGATGTGAACAGCCCGTAGCGTTGTGCAGTTGGAGGTGAGCCGCCAGCAGTGATGGATGTGGGGAGAGAGATGCCAGAGTTTTGAGATGTTAATATGAGCGGACGATCTGGGCGTGTGTCCGTGAGAAAAAGGAAATTTGTCAAACTGGATGTCGCGAAGGTAAATACATTGTTTGCTCTCTATCAAAATTTTTCATTTGCTAACTGTATTCCGATCAGTAGTTAGTGCCTTCAGTAGTTACACTCTTTTATTTGGCTGGCAGTATTGGCGCTCGCTGTATTGCAGTAGTTCGAGTAACGAAGATTTTTGTTAGGTAAGTGACTCATGAAGGTATAGGTTATTGTTAGTCGGGGCTATTCTTTTGTAGGGATTACTGAAAGTCAGATTGCGTTGTGCTAAAATATTGTGTGTCAGTTTAGTGATGATCAGAATAAGTAAAGAGAAAACAGTTTCAGTACGTTTAGTTTTTCTCAGATGTTTGAAAATCAAGTAACATAAGAGTTTTTGCAGCACTGTCATTCTTTTCATTCAAAGGGGAAGTTTCAAGTTTAACAGCTTGAAATAAAAATTAAATCGTTGTATTCGTCAGACCTTCTGACAATAAAACTACTCTGCTGCTATGGGTTAAGTTTGGATCGAATTGTCAACGTAATTAGTTTTAGTGTGACGTTTACAGAAGTCGTTCTTCGTTCATTACTCTCACGGGCACGTTTAAATTGATATTTGTCGGCGAAGTAGCCGACTATGTTCGTGGCTTAATAGCCAAATGAATAGCGACCAAAGAGCGTCGAGTATCGAGAACAGTTCGCGTAGTTGGAAATTTTAGTTCACTGGTAGGAAGGAGTGCTCCGAACAACATACTAGAAATCCTGACTAATGAGGGATAAGCTTTGAGTGAAACCACGTTTAGAGGTCACTCCTGTAAGTTTTTCTTGAAAAGTTCGAAATCCGTAGCGTCCAGTGATTTCCGCGTGGCGAGCGATAAAATACGAGCATCTCGCGCGTGGTTTATGGAGGCCATCAATAATATTGCGGGTTGTATAAAACGAGAGCAGGAGGGGGAGCTGAATCACCCTGCATGTAAGTGTCCTGGTAGTATTGGAAGTTTCATGAGGCTTTCGCGGGTGATACTGTTGTATAAAGAAAAATTCGATGCTACACTACTGGCCATTAAAATAGCTACACCAAGAAGAAATGCAGATGATAAACGGGTATTCATTGTACAGATATATTATACTAGAACTGACATGTGATTACATTTACACACAATTTGGGTGCACAGATCCTGAGAAATCAGTACCCAGAACAACCACCTCTGGCCGTAATAACGGCGATGATTCACCTGGGCATTGAGTCAAACAGAGCTTGGATGGCGAGTACAGGTACAGCTGCCCATGCAGCTTCAACATGATACCCCAGTTCATCAAGAGTAGTGACTGGCGTAT
Source organism: Schistocerca serialis cubense (assembly GCF_023864345.2). Classification (NCBI taxonomy): domain Eukaryota; kingdom Metazoa; phylum Arthropoda; class Insecta; order Orthoptera; family Acrididae; genus Schistocerca; species Schistocerca serialis. Next base: position 658,006,804 of record NC_064641.1, on the reverse strand, counting down.
TGTGAGGAGCCAGTAGCTCGGCCACCATTGACCAGACGTTTTCAGTTGGTGAGAGATCTGGAGAATGTGCTGGCTAGGGCAGCAGTCGAACATTTTCTGTATCCAGAAAGGCCCGTACAGGACCTGCAACATGCGGTCGTGCATTATCCTGCTGAGGTGTAGGGTTTCGCAGGGATCGAATGAAGGATAGAGCCACGGGTCGTGACACATCTGAAATGTAACGTCCACAGTTCAAGATGCCGTCAATGCGAACAAGAGGAGACCGAGACGTGTAACCAATGGCACCCCATACCATCACGCCGGGTGATACGTCAGTATGGGGATGAAGAATACACGCTTCCAATGTGCGTTCACCGCGATGTAGCTAAACACGGTTGCGACCATCATGATGCTGTAAACTGAACCTTGATACATCCGAAAAAATGACGTTTTGCCATTCGTGCACCCAGGTTCGTCATTGAGTACACCATCGCAGGTGGTCCTGTGTGTAATGCATCGTCAAGGGTAACCGCAGCAATGGTCTTCGAGCTGATAGTGCATGCTGCTGCAAACGTCGTCGAACTGTTCGTGTAGATGGTTGTTGTCTTGCAAACGTCCCCATTTGTTGACTCAGGGATCGAGACGTGGTTGCACGATCCGTTACAGCCAAGCGGATAAGATGCCTGTCATCTCGACTGCTAGTGATACGAGGCCGTTGGGATCTAGCACGGCGTTCCGGATTACCCTCCTGAACCCGCCGATTCCATATTCTGCTAACAGTCATTGGATCTCGACCAACGCGAGCAGCAATGTCGCCCTACGATAAACCGCATTCGCGATAGGCTACAATCCGACCTTTATCAAAGTCGGAAACGTGATGGCACGCATTTCTTCTCCTTAGACGAGGCAGCACAACAACGTTTCACAGGCAACGCAGGTCAACTGCTGTTTGTGTATGAGAAATCGATTGGAAACTTTCCTCATGTCAGCACGATGTAGGTGTCGCCACCGGCGCCAACCTTGTGTGAATGCTCTGAAACGCTAATAATTTGCATATCGCAGCATCTTCTTCCTGTCGGTTAAATTTCGCGTCTGTAGCACGTCATCTTCGTGATGTAGCAATTTTAATGGCCATTAGTGTAGATAGCAGTAGCGAAATGCAGGGGGTAGATGCTTGGTGCAGGAAGTGGCAACTGACAGTCAACATAAGCAAATATAATTTATTGCGAATACATAGGCAACAATACCCTTTATTGTATGGGTACATATGTGCAGAAAAATTATCGGAAGCCGTTACATTCGTAAAATTTCTAAGAGCATGCGCACAGAGCGAGATGAATTAGAGCGAGTACATAAAATTATTCGCAAGTTAGGGAGATGCCAAACAGATTCACTGAAAGAATCCTCAGGAATTGTAGTCCACCAACAAAGGAAGTGCTTACAAAACACTCGTTCGACCAGTACTTGAATACTGCTCGTCAGTGTGGGATCCTACCAGACAGGACTGATAGAGGAAGTAGGTTCAGTCAGTAAGCGCGAAAGCATCACGGAAATGCCAGTGCCAGAAGCGGCAAGAGAGGCACTCTGCCTTACGGTGTGATTTACGGTTAAAGTTCCGAGAGCGTACGTTCCTGGAAGAGTCAATGAGTACACTGCTTCGTCCTACGTATATCTTGGAAAAAGACCATGAAGATAAAATTAGAAAGATTAGAGCCTACTCGTGGCTTACCAGCAATCGTTTTTCCTCGTAACATGCGACTGGAACAGGAGAAGGGGGAAGTGACTGCGAAGTATAGATGTAGACTGCAGTTAGTGTCTTTGCGCTGAGACGGTTGAATGGATCAGTATGGAATACTGATTCCGGATGTTGCCCAACTGTAGCTGCCTGACAACGAGAAACAGAACAGGCGGCAAGCCGTGAAGTTATTGGCGCCGCGATAGAGCACGGTGGCCCGCGGCCGAAAGGACACGGGGTCGCAACCTCCGTGGCAGGAGTCCAAGCCGTGGGCCAGGGGCAGCTCCGCAACAGGCGGCTCGGCCGGCGTCCCACTACATCACCACAGCTCTCCACTGTGCTGAGGCGTGGCGTTGCCGCGCAAAGAGGCAACAATACATACACTTCCTACCCTTAAACACATCTGTTTGCTTTTATTACTACATTTTATGAAGTTTTCAGGTATCCACTTTTTAAAAATGCCCGTTGAGGAGAATAGGATATAAATGAAAATTTTTCACTCAGGTTATCAATTCGTCCTTTACTGAACGGTGAGACAGCAGCCAATAATATGCTAAAAATGTCAAGAATACCGTCAGCTCTAATTTCATCTCCAATTTATTGGCTACCGGTTTCAGAGTTACAATACCCCATCATCAGGCTCTTAAAGAACAAAATTACCAGCCGTATTATTGTCACGAATTACATGAAACAAATGTACAAACAGCAGTTGCACGAAAACATATTCGTCTTTAATGCTCTTACCTGAGCAAGTCTGAAAATAAAGGTCACCACGTCCACATATTTCCCAAGCTATGTTTCTTGTGTTAAAAGGCGATATGAATAAGAACTAACAAACAGGGAGTTACCAAACATGGATATAAGTTCATAATATATCAATGAAAGTATGTATCAAGTAAGTTACCATACGTAAAGAAGCCCGAGCTTGTTACTAGCAAACCAACGCATTAAACGATGTAATATCAAACTAAAATCGCCATATGACTGCAAACATGCTATCTACCCAGTATGCTTCAGACCCACGATAAAACAGGGACGGTGTCAAAGACGAGAGTGTTAGTCTTGTCAGGGCTACGTATGTTACTACTAGTATCAATGTAGATTGCCAGTGTCACACGACAGGTGATAAAAAAACTGTAAAGGAAAATCAGTGGACAACACCGTAGTTAAAAACGAGTGAGCTACGTCAATACTATCCCAGAACAACTCGGACGTGTAATATAGATACTGATGTAGGCCAGCTGAGATAGAAGAGTGTATTATTGCAAGCTAATATTTAGAATGGAGCACCATGTACCCCGTTACATAGAGTAAGTGACAAGGAACACATGCTTATTAAGCCATTCTACAGCTGAAGAAAAGTTGAATGCATACGGATTGCACAGTAAAAGAACCTGTTAATGCCCACATGAGTCATATAACCATGTCATATAGCCATGCCAACTTAGATAGCATGTTTCCAATCATACGGCGATTTTATTTTTATATTATGCCATTATATGCGTTGATTTACTAGTAATAATCTGAGGCTTCTATTGCGTATGGTAACTTGCCTGATACGTACCGCTGTTAATTTTGTTGTTTAATGGCTTGATGATGGCGTATTGTAACGCTGTAAGCGATAACCAATAAATTTGAGAAGAAATTACAGCTGTCGATGTTCTCGACATTTTTAACATGAACAACTATTGCTCTGCATACAATTTGTACTTGGATGTTTGCTTTTAAAGTCATGTGTCATATATTTATATTCCTGAAACGCACTATACATTTTAAGTAATGACTAACGCAATATGGAGGCTTAAATCATTTTAACCCTTCATCCGTGAAGTTGGTCGAAGATCGAAACCGGTAGAATTTGGATTTAAAATAAAAACAGCTCATGGTTTAAATATGCATTTTATACTGCACTCTGACCGAGCGAGGTGGCGCAGTGGTAGCACACTGGACTCGTATTCGGGAGGACGACGGTTCAATCCCGCGTCCGGCCATCCTGATTTAGGTTTTCCGTGATTTCCCTACATCGCTCCAGGCAAATACTGGGATGGTTCCTTTGAAAGGGCACGGCCGACTTCCTTCCCCATCCTTCCCTAATCCGATGAGACCGATGACCTCGCTGTTTGGTCTCTTCCCCCAAACAATCCAATCCAATCTACTCAAACTGTGGAAACTTTGTATACTGCACTTTGTGCCCATATCACCTCCTATCCTACTTCACATTGCGGGCACGTCTCAGACCTCGGACGTCTGCTATGAGGCTTCGACGTCTTGCATCTTGTCGCCTTTTCGTAGCTTCACATTTCTCCAACCACTTACCGCAGATGCTCAGGACCGCAGCACACGGACAGGCGAACTTCTTCGCCGTTTCCGAGATGCTCGCGTCCAGACACCAGGCCATAACAAACTGTCCTTCGTCATTTTCGCTTTTGTCAGTTTATTTCTCCCATTTGTGGTCCGTATCTTCACAATAATGGATTCCCTTTCGTCTCTACCTCGCTTGTATGCGATACTCCCCTTAACACATTTCTTCCCAGTATAACCACCAGGCCGTATTATCGCCATGAACGACAGTATAACGTTTTGGCTCATCAGTGTTCGTCTGCATGTAGGGACATAGCAGTGAATGTTGTATTTTTTTCAACTTGCAATATTTTGATGTCTACATGAAAGAACAAATAACCGTGGAATAAATATTAAAACACCTGCAGACGTCACTTTTTCATTTAATTTATTTACGTAACCGAAGGTTGATGAACGGAGGGATAGTGTCTTGTAAACAAGAGAACTAAACAGCGGTTATATAATACTGGCTCCTGTTGTGACTATATCAGATGCTGGATTCCTCCCAATTCAAGTTGGTCAAGGGGACTGAAGATGGCGTAATAGAACACCGAAACTGGTTACGTAAATAAATGCAAAAGTGACTACTGCAGGTGTTTTAGTTGTCATTTCATAGTGAGCAGCTGAAGTTCGTATAACCATTCAGTACAGGGGTGGAAGGAACTACATAAATGAGAACCTTAAACATCTTGAAATGCATCATTTCACCCTACTTGATGCCTAATTTTCCCTTACTGTTGGGTGGGGGTGGGGGTGGGGGATGGGGGTGGCCTGATTGCGAAATTAGGATAGATGCGATGTCATACAAAAATTAGTCATCCAAAAGTTATATTAGTATTGAGTTACTGACACATGGATAAAAGCTGAGAAACAATGCCCATGATTTTATGAATACAATCTTATGATTAATAACAGATTACCTTAGGTGCATGAACTTCCCCATCTTCCACTATCTAGATCGTGCAATTGCTAACGGAAGAAATAAATTAAAATCCAAAATCCCTTTATACCTTCACGGTGTCATTGTACTTCTATAAACCAGTGACTGGAGAAACGGATGAAAAAAATTAAGACAAATTTATGTAGTAAGCCATGTGATGTAAGATGAAGAAACTGAGAACAGCCAAGAAGGACGATACAATACTTCTGTCTGAAAATAAGAAATATGTACAGAAACTGGTAGGTGGACCGACATGAAACAATTATAAAAGCTCTTACTGTTAGAAGAGCGACTTAATAACATAAGCATTTAGAGCTTATGAAAAGGTCTCCAGCGCAAGGAAGGCGGTGAAAACCTGTTTCAATAAAAGGGCTGCTGGTCGGAAATAATGGCACAGAATTTAGAAATACGTTGCAGAAAGTGTGTTTATGCGATACAAAACTGTACAGAATTTATAACAGTGCAGCAGTACTAGAAAAAGGAAATGGACCCATTATGAAGAGAGGACTACATCATACTGACAAGAACTGAAGAGAGCAGAAGAGTAATTAAGTGATGAATAAATTTTTATTGAAACCACTTGGGACAACGCTAAGTGGAGTATGCCCGTCGAGTAACCAACGATGGTGTAACCAGTATCAACACAGAAGAGACGAAGTACAAACAAGGAGGGAGTTCATTGCCTCAGACTGTGGGAGGGACAGCATAAGGAACACCTGATTCAGCGCCCTGACGACAAGCAGACAACGGTATGTTCTCAGCAGTGTGTAGTAAATGCACCTAGAGACGGCACAAGAACGCCTTTCAGGCTGCAAACTTTCCATAAAAAGCACTCTGAAGTTCTGAAACTTACTATTAGGCCAGCAAATAGAGCTGAGAGGCTTAGTCAATGGAAGCACATTCATCACTAATATGGGGGCATCATGTCCTTAACTGCTATAAAATCCTCGCCTTCCTGCCACTTTCAGGGCCGGGCCACTCCAACTGTATTACCAGTACCGGTGGAAGGCCGGCTCTGTAGTTGCAGGATCAGCCACTGCCAGCTTGGAGCTTCCTGTTAAGAGTCTGCAGCCATCCAGCTGTGGACGGAAGTTCAACTCTTTGAGGTGCATTCCTGCCTGTCACACCTGTGACTGCACAAAGATGAGGCCGGACTGATCTCCTGTGAAAGGAGAACTGATTTGCCCATATGCAAGATATTTAACTTGAGAGCAGCGCACGTTTGCAGCCATTCACGGGCACTACAAGTACTGCCTTACTGGCTGTATGCTGAGACTGCCTTGTGATGAGGCCACGTCCTGGGCTGTCCTGTGTGGCTCCACCGCCTACATGCCATCACGAAAGCAGTCAACTGGGGCATGCAGATTTGTGGGGCTAAGCCTAAGCACCGAGAGCACTGACGCAAACGTGCCTGCCGACGCACCCTCCTGTGGCAGGACCATTGTAATGACGTCAGACTACGCCAGGGGCTGCACTAGCAGATATCATGCTGGGCAATAACGCATTAGAAATTTCCTAGTTTGGGTAGGATTGTCGGAGCCTAATTGTTTGGTGCAGGAATCGTTTCGTGTGGTAAGTGACCAGCGGTTGTGGGGACATAAATATTTGCCCCTATTATTTACTTTTCATACAACCCAGCTAATGAGAGAGCATCGGCTTAAATGTAAGAAATATTGCTTGCGCTCAAATCCAATAAACAAAACATTAACAAGTTATCTTAAATTTCAAATTATCTCACATTAAATGTCAGCTTGAAAACATCTTGAGACTTTAAATAAAAGTTACTGTAACAATAAAAGGAGAGCACAAAGTGTATCAACAAGAGTATAACAAATGGTTCAAATGGCTCTGAGCACTATGGGACTCAACTTCTGAGGTCATCAGTCCCCTAGAACTTAGAACTACTTACACCTAACCAACCTAAGGACATCAAACACTGAAACGTCCCCTTTGAACAATTATACGTGACTGTGCTTAAACTGACACGCAATATTTTTAGCGCAACGCAATCTGAATTTCAAAAATCCCTACAAAAGAATGGCCCTGACTAACATTAACCTATACCTTTCACAAATCACTTACCTCACAAAAATCTTTGTTACTCGAACTACTGCAATACAGCGAGCACCACTACTGCCAGCTAAATAAAAGATTCAAACTACTGAAGGCACTAACTACTGACAGGCACAGTTAGCAAAAGACAGATTTTGATAGAGAACAAACAATGTATTTACCTTAATATTGTTCAAAAGTCATATTATATGTATCAGTTCATGACATCCAGTCTTACAAATGTACTGTCTCTGATGGACACACGTCCAGATCATCCGCTCTGAAAAATCCGCCATCTCACTTCCCCACATCCACCACTGTTGGCGGCTCACCTCCAACTACGCAACGCTACGCACTGTTAACAGCCAACTGCCCAACACTACAATAGCGACTATTGCAACAATGCCGACCAGCCTCAGACTGCACACAGCACAGTCAGTGATTTTCATATAGAGCGCTACGTAGCGTTACCAATAAAGAAACCTAAACAGCCTACTTACAACACATCCATGCCCGAGGCAGGATTCTAACCTGTGACCGTAACGGTCGCGCGTTTCCAGACTGTAGCACCTAGACCCGTTCGGCCACTCCGGCCGGCAAGAGTATAACAAATTAACTATTCAAGCTGGAATAGAACAATAATAAAACAAAGTTGCTGGGCGCAAGCTCAAGACACTATTTTCCAGATCAGATATCAATGGGAGATGAGAGAAGACATCCAAAATCTAAGGCCAGTTCAGCAAATCAAAACTAAAAGTGGCAAGAAATAGTCAATTTAAACAGTACTGATAAAGGCCTATACATTGCTGGAATATGGGGAAAGACAGACTGGTTCACCAAATGCAGAAATAGTAGATCGCAGAGTAAATATAAAATAACTTATCAGCTAACGTCACGTAAAAACATAATAGCATGCCCCCCTCTCCCTCCCTTGCAGTCTAACATAGAGACTTCCACAACTGTTGCGTTTTTCATGCGTGCTCAGCTTGAGCTTGCAGTGGCACCGCCATTAAGGCAACAGTAACCAGGGAAACACTGAAGCATGCAACTGAGAGCATTGCACTACCGATGGTCTCGTCCATCACCATAAGCATGAATCTCTCCATATTTCTTTGTACACAGCCGTTCAAGAATTCATTTGTATACAGCTAGCATGGTCTTCACTGGAGTAGAAACGCCAGTCAGGACCAGGAACCGATGTCTGTCTGTTGATAACAAGCTGCTGTTAAACCGCTAGCTCAGGTCTGGACTCCACACCACGCTACCCCACTGGTTGCCATCCTAACTTGCAGTTTCACCTGTTATACCCACATCGTCTCTCTGTTGGTTACTTTGTCGAGTCAGCCCTCGTTGACTCTCTTCAGTCTTTTTTTTCACTCCTGAAGATAATAGCTGCCACCTCCACACAGGTTACCGGCAGCCAAAAGCCACTCTTGTCTCCAAGCGCACGCTCCCAGATCCTTTGGCTCCGCTGCTACCTGACCAACTAAATACGGACTACGTAAGTCTGCACGCTTTCGTGGTCGTTGTCACTGAAGTTAAAATCTTCTGGGCTATTAGGCCGCGTCATATTTCCTCTAAAATAATCGACCTTTCGGCCCCTCTGCTGGGATCTTCCTCAGGAATTTTCAGCGTCTAGTTGTGCTGTTCTAGCAGTAGTAGACACTGGAAGACCCTAAGGTAGATCCCAGCACAGGGGTCGAAAACGTCGATTATTTTAGAGGAAATATAACGCGGGCTAAAAACCCACAAGATTTTATCTTCAGTAAACACGGACTGCCAGACAACACTGGTCGGCCCACGGTCCTTGCGTACGAGGCCATTCAAAGACGCAGTCACAACTTGTCTCCCCTAGTGTACGCTCGGAGACCAGGAGGTGGCTCCGTTCGCCGACAAACTCCAGGAATCAACCACTCAGCCAACTCCGGACGGCGCGCCCTCCATTGAGGCCATTCTGGAAGTTATGTACTACAGCTGCTGCCCACGGCTCCCGGCACTGGCTCCAAGCTGTGGCCGCTTTGCACTCACGTACCAGATCCCCTGCGGCTGTCACTCTCAGTCGCTCTTCGCCTTGCGGTTGCGCTGCACTCGGCTAATTTGATATTCACGCTCTCTCTGTCACAGCGGAATCTCATTAACAACACGGTTCGAACTGACGAGCGGGGTGAGACTGACTGTGTCGTGGACCGGTAAATCACGGCTATTACACAGGAAAACAAGGCTGTTACTTAAAAATGTATCCACAGCGTATATTAAATCTTTGATTTTGTTTAGTTCACACAGAATTTGGAACTTCAGATGTTGAACATATCAGGTAATGAGAAATCAGAACCACTGTTGTTCTTGGGTTCTTCACGATAGTCTAACCTCTGCAAGCCTCTTCATCTCCGAATAACTACTGCAACCTATATCCACTTCAGCCTCTTTACTGTGTCCGCATCTTGATTTCCCTGCAAGTTTTTTGCTTCAAAAGTGCCCTACAAGAAGATTCGTTGTTGTCTCAGAATGTGTCTTCTTAACCGGTCTACATCTACGTACATAACACACAAAAACCACAGTACCGTGCGTGGTGTTGGATACCTTGTACCACTACTAGTCATTTACTTTGCTCTTCCACTCGCAAATACAACAAGGAAGGAACGACTGTCTATATGCCTCCGTGTTAACCCTAATTTCTCGTATCTTATGTTCTTGGTCCTTACACGAAATATATGTTGGCGATAGTAGACCCGTTCTGCAGTTACTTTCAACTGACGGTTCTCTAATTCTCTCAATAGTGTTTCTCGAAAAGACGTCTGCATCCATCCAGCACTTCCCAATAGAGTTCCCAATGCATCTCCATAATACTTGCTTATTGTTCGATACCACCGGTAACAAATTTAATAAATGGCTTCAAATGGCTCTGAGCACTATGGGACTTAACATCTGAGGTCATCAGTCCCCTAGAACTTAGAACTACTTAAACCTAACTAGCCTAAGGACAGCACACACATCCATGCCCGTAGCAGGATTCGAACCTGCGACCGTAGCAGTCTCGCGGTTCCGGACTGAAGCGCCTATAACCGTACGGCCACCGCGGCCGGCTCAAATTTAATAGCCCGCCTCCGAGTTACTTTGATGTTTTCCTTCAATCCGACCTGGTACAAATTCCAAACACTCGAACAATGCTCAAGAACAGGTTGAACTACCGTCCTATGTGTGGCCTCCAAATAGATGAAATACTTTCCCAAAATTCTCCCAATGAACCGAAGTTGACCAATCGCGTTCCTTGCCCCAACTTTGACATGCTCGTTCCATTACATATCACTGTGTGACGTTACTCTCAGATATCTAAACGACTTGACTGTGTCAAGCAGACACCACTAAAGCTGTATCCGAACATCACAGGTTTGTTTCTCCTGCTCATCCGTATTAACTTATATTTTTCTACGTTTAGAGCTAGTTGCCATTCATCACACCAACTAGTGATCTTTTATTCTTCTACAGTCACTCAACTTCGGCACCTTTCCGTACACCACTGCAACATTAGCAAACAAACCCAGCTTGCTGCCCAGCCTGTCGGCCAGATCATTTATGTATATCCAGAACAATAGCAGTCCCGTCACGCATCCCTGGAGCATTCCTTGTCTTTGATGAACAACCACCGTCGAGGACAACATACTTGGTTCTGTTACTTGATACCGGTGATATCGAACAATAAGCAGACATACGAGTGGCTCGCACTCGTATGTCTGTGAACTTACTCCATACGCTCGTACCTTCTTTAACAGCCAACAATGGGGTGTCGTGTCAAATGCTTTCCGGAAATCTAGAAATATGGAATCCTTCCATTGTTCTTCATCTATAGTTCGCAGTATATCATGTGAGAAAAGGGGAAGCTGAGTTCCGCACGAGCGATGCTTTCTAAAAACTTGCTGGTTCGTGGACATAAGATTTTCGGCCTTAAGTAAATTTATTATATTCGAACTGCGAGTATGCTCAAGGATCTTGCAGAGAACCAGTTTTAGGGGTATTGGTCTGTAATTTTGCTGGTCCATTCCTCTATGCTTCTTATGCATTTATATGAGTCATTTGCGCTTTTTTCCAGTCGCTTGAGACTTTGGAATGGACGAAAGATTCGCGACAAATGCAAGCTAAATAAGGGGTCAGTGCTACAGAACACTTCTTGTAAAACCGAACTGGGAATCCATCCAGATCTAGCTACTTATTTGTTCTCAACTCTTTCAGTTGTTCCTCTGTGGGAAGAATGCTTATTACTACTTGTATATCGTCCATATGGGAGTCTGTTCGATGGTCAAGTGATGCTAAAAATTTGCTTTCTGCCGAATTCTGTTCACAACTTTTTCATCAAGTCCTAAACAACAGATACCATAGTTGATCTTGCAGCTATCGAAGAATGAAATTACAATGAAATACCGACCATTAGCTGCTTACAGGCGTTTATAAATATCAACGGGGACAGTTGAAAATGTGTACCCCGACCGGAACTTGAACCCAGGATGTCCTGCTGTGATACAGTCCCATTCGAGGCACACATTTTCAACTGTTCGCGTTGATATTTATTAATGGTCTGAATTTCATTGTAATTTCATTCTTCGAGAGCTGCAAGATCGCCAATGGTATCTGTTCTTTCGGACATGTCCGTAGGAACATACTCCATCTTCACATAGATAAGGTTTACCTGCCAATGATCTTCTTCAGTGCGGATGCACTCACACTGCTCAAATTCTTACTGGAATCAGTAGATTGACTGCCTTGGGTAATGAATATAATGGGCAGGGGCACTATAAATGTAGTGTGTGGACAGTAAGTTGGAAATGTTGGTCTCACGGGGAGCGTGCCAGAGATGCGTCGAGGCACACGTTTTCAACTGTCCCCGTTGATATATATCAACCCCTGCAAGCCGTTAATGGTCCGGATTTCATTGTAATTTCATGCTTTGATTATTTTTCTTCTCTGAACTGCGTATTGTTCACGTTTCAGGTGTTGTGTCTAGACAAGACAGCCTAGACACAATGACAGGAAGCCGAAAGGCACGCGCCTAAACTCACGCAGGCTGACGTGAGGTTTGAAACGGGATACGTAATGTATGCTATAAAGAAAAGTACGTAGCTTCTGGCATACTTAACTTTAATCCATAATTGTATAACATCGCTCTTGATGATACATGCTTCATATAATAAATATCAATTGAATACGGCGCCTTGCTAGGTCGTAGCAATTGACTTAGCTGAAGGCTATGCTAACTATCTTCTCGGCAAATGAGAGAGTCTTCGTCAGTGTAGCATCGCTAGCAAAGTCGGCTGTACAACTGGGGCGAGTGCCAGTAAGTCTCTCTAGACCTGCCGTGTGGTGGTGCTCGGTCTGCTATCACTGACAGTGGCGACACGCGGGTCCGACGTATACTACCGGACCGCGGCCGATTTAAAGGCTACCACCTAGCAAGTGTGGTGTCTGGCGGTGACACCACATCAGGTCCGTACACTCCATAATCATACCTTCAGGAAAAATTTCGTAACTCTTCAATGTCACCAAATTCCTTCTTTCAGGATTTTTTTTGTTATTGCCAATCTGCTTTCTATATTCTCTCTACATTGACCATAATAATTTGATGCCCAAATAATTAAACTCCTCTACTATTTTTGGTGTCTCGTTTCCTGATCTGATACCCTCAGCATCATTTGATTCAGATCGACTAGATGTCATTACCCTTGTTTCGCATTTGTTGATGTTCATCTTATATCCTCCTTTCAAGATATTGTCCATTCCATTCAACTGCTCTTCTGCGTCCTTTGCTTTCTACGAAAGAATTACCACTGCAATGGCAGATCTCAATTTTTATTTCTCCTTGAACGTTAATTCCTTGATTTCTTTCATGGAAGAGTCCTCCTAGAAGGACCAAACTGAACAATGTTGTTAATAATATTCAGATAATAGTATCTGATGTGATTATGATTACAATTGGTAAAATTTTTCTTTGTTTTTCTTTAGACCTTCTATATGTATAGACTGAATAACATCGGGGATGGGTTGCAACCTGTCTCATTCCCTTTTCGACGACTGGTTCCCTTTCTTTCTCTTCGATGAGTAACTGCCGTCCGGTTTATCCACAAGTCGTATATAACCTTCCGCTCCCTGTATCTTACCCCTGCTACTTTTAGAATTTCAAAGAGTGTTTTCCAGTCAACATTGCGAAAAGCTGTCCGTAAGTCTAGAGGAGCAGTTTCCGTAGATTTGCTTTGAACGTATCTTATAAGTTACATGGTCACAGAATTGCCACGCGTGGTCCCACATTTCTCATGAACCCAATCTTATCTTACCCAAACTGCGTTTCTACGTTCTCTCATTCTACTGTAAATAAGTCGTTTTGGTATTTTGCAACCACGATTTATTAAATTGATAGTTCGATAACCGATCGGTGAGCTCTTGCTTTCTGTGGAATTGGAATTATTACTGTGTACACTATGTGTAATAGTTTTGTTTTGTCTGAGAACCACTACGCAGAAAAGAAAGTATGTCGTCGTACTAGAAGGTTACTGGACGGTGATGTAACAGCAGGGCGTCCATTCTAATATAAGAATATGGACATCTGTGTTTGGGATATGTATTAAATTCCATATTTGTTGTACTTTCTAGAGAAGATATTACAGAAAACAGGGACTAAACGGTGCCAGGGGCGGTTTATTGATACAGTTCATGTGGTACGTAGTTAGGAGGACGACCCATCAGGGGACCCAAAACCGAACTAACCGTTATCCGTTTTCAACTGGAAGTATAATACCGTTTAGAACTATGCGTGATTAAAGCTCTGGAACTGATAAATTACCGACACAAAGTCGTGTACATTTTCTGTGGTTTGATGCACACGTTCTGTATAAGTCAACTTTATTAAATCACACTTTACTTATTACAACTTTGATCGAGAGTTTCATTTACATGTTTGGCGCCACTCTATAGTGTATTAATAAGAATTTGCGGCATGTGCTTCACACAGTTAACAAAGCTTCTTTGAAAGTTGTTACCGATACAAACGCATACTAAAAGGAATAGGTCACTTCAGCGAAACAGTTGAACAATGAGAATATTCCAAAAGTCGTTTGAATTAAGGCTAGTGATAACGTAGCACACTTCCTCGTATTGTGACGTTTCTTTCTTATGTTGAATTTACTAGTTTAATTTCAGCGACAGTGTGTCCTCAACAGTGTGTTTTAAAACATTCAAATGGCTCTAAGCATTATGGGACTTAACCTCTGAGGTCATCAGTCCCCTAGACTTAGAACTACTTAAACCTAACTAACCTAAGGACATGACACACATCCATGCCAGAGGCAGGATTCGAACCTGCGACAGTAGCAGCCGCATGGTTCCGGACTGAAGCGCCTAGAACCGCTCGGCCACAACGGCCAGCTGCGCTGTTTCATATTGAACGCATTCTGATAGGTTGTGTGCTCATTCTGTACCGCCAAATTTTGCAAATTTAGATTGCCAGCTTTCACCACTAAGAAGGGGACCCTAAGTAATTGTCTTCGCCGATTTGATTCATATTCATAGAGGTTGTAGATCATGGCTGGGATTAAAACATATGTAAAACGGAAGGCACAACTCTCAAACGTGTTTGAGAAAAACGAGCCTGAAAGTTTTATGCATGCATATCTACTAATGTGCGGTCGCTAGCAGCCACGAGGGTCGTAGCCGACCGAGTAACTTTCCGGACGCGGAATACTTCCCGCACGCGAAGGCGAACTCTGTGAGGTGGATTTGTGGGCACGCTGCTCGCTACTTGTTTGCTGACGGCGAGAAAAGTATCCTTGACGTTTGGCAGTTCCTTAATGAACACCATTGTGCAGTTGTGCGCAATCCAAAATACAGACAATTTTTCTCCAATGTCTTTCTTAACCCGCCCCAGAGCTGGGGTGTTCCTGTCATGAAGAGTTGATCCTCTCCTCTTCTACACTTAGAACCGATATATTCACTGGTAATCGGAAAGTTCTTTCCAAAGAAAGAAAAAGAATATGTTGATAGTCTCAGTTAGTCTGACTTCTTGTTGAGCCCTCCTCCTCGCATGACGTCGATTTCCTGTTATTGGATAGTATTAATGACAAAAATAAATAAATAAAAATAACAAAAAAGGATGAAAATAAAAATAAATGAATAAACGATGTTCATTGTACCTCCTCTCCATGTTCCCTACGCTTTCCTTGGTTCCTGAAGGGTGGGAACGGGACATGGTGGGCAGGGTTCGGGTTGCGACCCCTGCCCACTTTGCCCCCACCCCTCCCTTTGGATGCCGGGGAGGTTCTTCTAAAATAAAATAAAAATAAAAAAAGTAAACGCTTGGTTTCATAAGTTGGAGAACTCTGGCTCCAATCTCGCTTCTACCACTGTTTTTTTTTCATTTTTTTTGTCATTCGTTCCTACGTAATTCTAATAACAGGTTTATTAAGATCGTGCACATTACCAATACCTAAGGAATCATTTATTGTTGACATTACCTGCTGCTACATTTCAACTCAACATGATCCCATTTTCCCGGTATAGGTACAGGTACGGAACGACTGACCGTGTGAACCTATTTTCCTAGTAATCCTGGAGTTAGTCTTGATCCACCAGAAACTGTTGCATGTGCACAAACAACTTTAGTTTGATGGAGGGAGAAAGGGAACGGCGTTTAGGAACACGAAGAATATTTCATTCGTATGTTAAACCCCGAGGTAATTACATGTCAACGCTCCAAGATGTCTGATGTTACGAGTAGATGTATTGATGTGCCTGGTACTTCGACAGCAAGAGAACGGGAACCTGATTGTGAAGCCGAATCGCGCTAAGTGAAGCTTCAAAAGTACGATTAAAAACGGCACTTCTGTACAGTGAACAGCTCCTTCTCGAAAACTTCTGCAGTGGTAACAGCAAGAATACATGGAAATTGGAGAAGAAATGCTAGCGAAGGAACAACTCGTGGTATAAGATGAACTAATTGCCCACCAAGACATCGACAATGGGGGTGTGTTTGAAGAATCTGAAGAAGTCGCTTAATCTTCATCACACTATTACGAGGCCGAAGAGAAGCAATCGAAAGTGGACAGCGATTACGTTCCGCAGTATTAGTAAGATTAGGGTCGTCATCATAGCGAGAGAGCATCCAGGATGGAGTTTGGCCACTCTTCATAGGAGAAATTCACGACTAAAAAGCGTGAAAGTTTTGTAAATAAGGGAAGATCATATAAAACAAGGTGGAACAAGGCATGAACAACTTAATAAAATTGATTCGTGGACCTATGATCGTTTCATACAAGCTCGACAATGTAATCATCAAGTGACAACGAGAAATCTGGAGCAGTGTGCTCTTGCTATTACTAACCAGTTTTCATGCATCTGACTCGTGGGTCGTGCTCTTCAAACAAAGACATCGGATTCATCAGAGAAAAATCACCGGATTTGTATCCAAGAGGGAAAGCGGTTCGCCGGCCAGAGTGGCCTTGCGGTTCTAGGCGCTACAGTCTGGAGCCGAGCGACCGCTACCGGTCGCAGGTTCGAATCCTGCCTCGGGCATGGATGTGTGTGATGTCCTTAGGTTAGTTAGGTTTAATTAGTTCTAAGTTCTAAGCGACTGATGACCTCAGAAGTTAAGTCGCATAGTGTTCAGAGCCATTTGAACCATTTTTTGAAAGCGGTTCACTGCAGCAAGTTCTTGACGCTGCAGCAAATTTCCGATTGCAGATTCGAGCCCTCATACCAAATTACGACAAGGTTCTTGTTATTAACACTGATCAAACAGTTATTACAAATAAAAATACCTTATTTATTTACATCAATTACAATAGAATTTTCAAATAGCATACAATGCTAATTTGTGAATGTTTGTGCTAGGGTTCCAACGTCAATCAGTTTATGATTGAACTCTCGTCGAACGAGAAAAAAATATAGTTCTTTTAAAGCGAAAAGATATGCACAAGGCGGCATATTCGTACACCGCACAGTATGCTGCCGCCTTATCTGGAAAATAACTACCAACAGTCTTCATTTGCTTATAAGAGACCACTGGCCTATTTGGATCATGGGTGCAAAAAGCAACTGATGAGTACGCACACAAATACAAAAAACGTTATGATAACATCTTAAAATCCGGCAAACTCGCAACAGTGCCATACAGGAAATTTCTAATTGACGTTTTGAAGCCATAAATGAGAGAGGAACAATTTCTTTTGCTCCTCGATTCATGGGGAGGGAAAACGAACCTGATTTTGTATGATGAAATTTTTCAAGATCTGCCAACGTGCGGTATTAAAGTAATTCCAACTAAATGTACTCAGTTGGTGCAGTCCTTGGACGTTTATTTTTATAAGCAGATGAAAAATCTTATAAAGCTACTACAAAACTGCTCGCACTTCATCGAACACAATAGAGAGATATCTTCAAGAGAAGAGTTCATAAAAATTCAGTCACTCGAATACAATCAGTTTTCTGCACCAAAATTCGGTTATATGAACAAATGATATGTGTGGTATGCCGCGAAACCGTGTGATGACCGAGAACCGTTTATGAACGTAAACCAAGATTATTTTGCAGTTGAAACATTGAAGAAACCATGCTAATGCAAAGACTCGGCGTTTATTACTTGTGCTGTATGCCACTATAATTACTGTTTTACTTTTTTACGGTTGGTATAATTCTGATCCGTGCAGTGATCTATAAGCGTCACATATGTAGGGACAGTAATGTCAAGAAAAAGATTATCCTGATTTGATTCAAAATGAAGGTGTATCCTTTACTTCCCATTCTTCAGGATAAATAATATGCAAATAATAAATGAATCATGAAATATTGATAATGTGGACAGCCATAATAAATCTGTTGCTAGAATTATGTGGGAATAAAAAAAAGCACCAGCAGCGAGGTTCCATCCAGAGACCTTGCGCATCTGAAACTAAGCACTTAATGACTTGCTTACGGACTCCTTGATTTTTAGCGACTATACGATAGTATATACACACATGCTTAAAATGTTCAAACTCTATTTTCTCGAAAGCGGTTGAGAGTTTCGCCTTCCTATTTACAATCTCAACACACCGTGTCGACACGAATAAAATCGGTGAGGGCAAGCAGGTACGGTCCACTTGAAGCACAACCGGAGTGTCGTGAAGTAATGTTCAGTAGCGTACGTCTACGGACTGTGTCATTAAAATGTTTTTTCTGGCTAGAGGTCTAAATGTTATATATTTACAGTACATTGATTTTTACTATCTAAGGTATATTTAATAAATCTATACCTATAACTACTTGCAGTTAATTCGAATGATATCAAAAGACCGGAGTAGTCGTTACAATACCCGTGTAACTTTGTGTAAGAACACCTTAAAACTTGGTCAATTTTCCGTATACAGGGTGTGTTCAAAAAATAATTGATAGTCTTGTGGTTTTGGAAATATTTTTATTTATTCTTCTACATCAATGTTACTCCCTTCAAAGCAGTCCGCATTAGACATTACACACTTACGCCAGCGGATTTCTCATACCCGAAAAACTTCTGGAATTTGAACTTTGGTATAGCTTTTCTCTCTCTCAGCGATGTATTTTTAATCTCACCTATGCTTGTTAAAGGACAGTCCGGGTTTATTTTTTTTTTGAGAACAGGAAAGAGTAACTGGCACCATGTCTGATGAATATGGCGAATATGGCGCTATTTTTTTTTTTTAGCCAAACTAGCAAGTCTGTCGACAGATGCAACTCTTGTGGTGATAAGTCATGAATTGTTTCTCCACAAATACGTGCGACTTTCCGTATTGCTTGACGCAAACGACTTTTAAGTTGTTAGCTGTACGTCTTTTTGATGGTTCGACCTTGTGACAAGAAGTCATGGCGCATTATGCTATTACTCTAAGAACAAAGTGAGCATGAAGTTAAAAAAAAATGTTCAAATGTGTGTCAAATCTTATGGGACTTAACTGATAAGGTCATCAGTCCCTAAGCTTACACACTACTTAACCTAAATTATCCTAAGGACAAACACACACACCCATGCCCGAGGGAGGACTCGAACCTCCGCCGGGACCAGCCTCACAGCATAAAGTTCACATTTGACCGGACTTACCGATGTTCCTTCAGAGCTCCATGATCCAAAATGCTTTCACTAAGACAACTGAAACTTGATTTCGACATCATAGCCGCATAACCCGTGTTTCATCTCCTTCTCTGTCCGCCCCCGATAGCTGAGTGGTCAGCGCGACAGAATGTCAATCTTAAAGGCCCGGGTTCAATTCCCGGCTGGGTTGGAGATTTTCTCCGCCCAGGGACTCGTTGTGTTGTCCTAATCATCATCATTTTATCCCCATCAATGCGCAAGTCGCCGAAGTGACGTCAAATCGAAAGACTTGCACCCGGCGAACGGTCTACCCGACGGGAGGCCCTAGTCACACGCCATTTATTTATTTATCTCCTTTTACCGCTCGCTTTAGCAGTTCTGCGTCGTTGTCGACTTTATCTAACGGCTCAGTAACAACTCGCATTCGCCGCTGTTTTTATGCTAAATTTAAGGATCTTTGAATAAATTTTGCTGTCACACATTTCATACGCAAAACACCGAAAAACTGAGCCAGCTGATATCTCAAGATCTTCAGCAAGTTCTCTGATTCTGTTCGGCGATAATTCGTCATAATATCTTTCACGTTTTCCACGATTTCATTGGTTGATGATGTGCTGGAGCGTCGACGGCAGCCGCCATATTTAGCGCCATCACGGCCATCTTAGAAAGGCATGTATCGTTTGTAAACGCCTTTTTCTGTCAGAAGAGACTCGCTAAAAGCAATATTTTACATTTCTAAAATTTCGATGCAATTTATATCTTTCTTGTGGAAAAAATTAAGACATACTCTGATTCATTTGTACACAAAATAAGTAATCTTAGACAGTACCAAAACACATGCAACCCTGGCAGGAGAGCAAATGTGAGCAAATGTCTGGTATGCGTAACGCTATTCAGATAATTTTTAGACATATTTACCAAAATAATCGGATTTACAAAACAAATGAAATTACAAAACGCTCGTAACTTATGGACACTCCTTGTAAACGGCCTAAACAATGAGCTGTCAAAAAATTTTATTTCAGTTTTATAACACATTGACTTATTAAACACAAATACTTGGTTTTCGTTGCTATTTCAAAAGGGCTAATACATGTTAACTGCCACGCATAGGTAGAGCGTTTTGAGTGATGTTTATTATATCAGGCAGATAATAAAAAACAAGTCCACAATATAATTAGTGCTTATATTAGTGTAACAAAACTCTGTTTAACGCTAGTTACTTTCACGTATTATAAGGAATTAAATTGCTAGTACATGTTGCTAGATAAGGATCCCAGTTCATAAGTGCTAAGGCCCTACATAAACCTCAAAGCGGAGCAGGATGGTGCTGAAAATGCGTTTTTCATCAATATAAAGGGGGAAAAATGCTTTTAAGGTGTTTCTGGTGTTAACAGACCAAAGTGAGCTGTAATGCAACTTTCTTTGATTGTGATGGCCTGGCAGTGTAACTCAATTACCTGTCCACTTCAGCTGCGTTGGGAACATGTGTGTGTGTGTGAGCGATGACGTGGTGCTAGAGAGCGCGCGCCATGTCCAAAATTAGTCGCAGATCACGCGTCATGCTCGATCCGCGTCTGTCAGCCGCGCCTCCTTGCCTGTTACTGATTACTGTTTGAAGTACGTGCGGGCAGGGACGCGCTGCGCCGGTTCTAAATCTGCGCTCAAACCCCGCAACGCACTGCATGTCTGCCTCGCGATAGACGGTCGCAGTATCCGATTGCCATTCACTGCATTCTCTCGTAGCAGCCATCAGTCAGTGGTAGCTGCTGGCAACGAGTCCTTTCTCGGCAGTTACTCCGCGTCTCATCAGTGTTTCCTCGAATATAAGGCTTGTAATTTGCAGATTTAACCGTTTCTATGCGACGGTGTCGTTGAATAGTCTTGCGCTACGATGTTATTTTCCTATATACAGTATAACCTCGTTAGCGCGAACTCGCATAAGACGAACTCGCGGTTAACGCGAAAAAAATATTGGTCCCGCCAGGAATACATTAGTTCTTACGGTATGTTTTATCGGTTAACACGAATTTCTGTTAGTGCGAATTACGAACTCTGTTTCAGTTTCTAGCGCAATTAAATTTCATTGTAACATAAACTTCCGACCTTAGAGTATTCTAAAGCGTAATTTTTTTCCGAAATGAATGTAGGAAAGGTAGCTACAGAGCTAATTATACTTATTGTTGACACGTTTTTAACGTAGTGTAGGTCGGTAGCCGCGATTATCACCTCAACAATCAGCGTATGCTGTACATTGTAAGACATTCAATAATATGTGCAGCAGCATTTAGGAATGTACTCAGTGGTTTGAGTGGTTTGAGAGGTGTTCTGTTAGTCGTAGCCGTATCGAGTTGGAATACTGAATAAAAACTACAGTTACAACCGGTAACGTAGAACGCGATAATGGCAAAGAGGAAACAGACAGCTCAGCTCTAAATGTGCAGTTAAAGCTTAAGATTCTAGACGAAGTGGACCGTGGTACCAAGAAAACCGTAATTGCAGAATAGTTTGAAATACCTAATTCTACTTTATCTACGATTAATAAGAATCTGGAAAAAAATATTAGTGCTGCAGCACCGGGTTCTGGAAACAAATCTAAGACTTCGTACCGCCAAGTATTAAGACATCGAGACGCTACTGCTAGATGGTTCAATTATATGCGTGCATCTAACATACCTTTAACTGGCCCTGTGATTCAGTCAAAAGCAAATGATATTGCTAAAGATATGGGCATCGAAGACTTCCGTTGTTCTGCTGGTTGGTTGTATCAGTTCCAAAAGAGTCATTCAGATTCATCTGTACAAATTTGTGGTGAAGCAAATAAAGTTGATGGAAAAAGTACGAACAGCTGGTTGCATGAATTCAACGAGTGAGGGAAAAGTATGCCTCGTGTGATGTGATTAACATGCATGAAACTGTATTTTTCTACAACTTTTTTCCAAATCGCACCCTGGGGATAAAAGGTGTTAAGTGTCACGGTGGAGCACGAAGCAAATAACGTGTGAGTGTTGTACTGTGCTGTAATGCTGACCGCAGTGAGAAGTTTCGTCCATGGGTAATTGGTAAATCCAAGAAACCACGTTGTTTCAAAAACATAAAAATGGACACTTTACCTTGCATCTACTCTCACCACAAGAAAGCTTGGATCGATGACACATCATTTCCAAAGTGACTTTTTCGTTTCAACAGTCGAATGGTTGCTCAAAAGAGACATGTTCTTCTTACATTGGACAGATGTACTGCCCATAACGTTCATGATCTGAACCTATCCAACATAAAGGTTCAGATTTTTCCACCCAACGTCACAAGCCGCTTTCAGCCTTTGGAGCAAGGCATAATCTTTCTCATAAAGAGAGCTTACCGTCAGCGACTTGTAAGAGCTGCATTTCGTGTTGCTGAAAAGAATAGTGCAACCCCAAATTGGAATCTGCTTGACGCAATAAAAGCCATCGCAGCAGCCCGGAACTCAGTATCGCCACATCATATAGGGAAGTGCTTTAACATAGCTTGGAGACATAGCAACACTGAAGATGTCCACGAGTTAGAAGATGCCACTTCACCTGATGAATGGACTGTTCTGCAGGACGTTGCGAACCCTGGGATTAGTTTCGAAGAATTAATTAGTGTACACGACGATGTTGCCGTACGTGCTTCTGTGGAATCGGATGTGCCAAAAGCTGTGAACGAGGTGCAAGAAGGGCCATCAGAAGAAAGTGAAGAGGAAGAGAATACAGATACCATCTACCTACCCGTCACGAGATGTTTACAGCTTTGGACTGTTTAGAATAGTGCGCTTCAACATCCGACGTCACTGCTGGGTTTACGGACGCTACCATTACAATTGGTTGTGAAATTACAAAATATTATCGTTCCCCTGAACGTAGCGAACCGCGACCGAATTTTTTCCAAGCAAGTAACGTACATAATTTGTAAGTACTTGGATTCTACAATCACTTTATAGTGTTATAAGTCAACAATATCGTGATTGATAGTGTAGTGTATTACACATTGGTGTACTGCTGTACATGTATTCTTATTAAAATCTGTGTTTTTCACTTAATACGAATTTTTTCAACACGAACTCCTGATTTTTTGGTCCCTTCGGATTCGTGTTAACGAAGTTTTACTGTATTGCCTTTGCTGTCGCGAGCGAGTCTGCCTTTGAACCATATCTATGAATGTCTTGCGTTGTTACAAAGTATGAACAGAACAGTGTCAACTATAACGACATATTAGTAATTTTCTCTACTTTTAATTGTTTTAATAAAACATTTTTTTAGAGCAAATATAATCGTCTGATTATAAACGTGTTATTTGTGACACAGAAGAGACACGTATGTATGAAAACGCAGTCCTAGTGCGTGAAGTCTGGATTAATCAGTTTAGAAAGTAAGATACCGTTTTGTAAAACAATATCCGGGTTTTGTCGGGCATACATCACCTGCTACTTCCTTCTTCACCTTTCCTCCTTCTGGCCGGAATCAGTTAAGACGCACGTATCAAGTTAAGTTACTTTAAGTGAGAATAATTACTCATTTTTGTCCCAACATTGTGTACTATTGTTTTTTGTTTTGTACCAATAATATCCTTGGTGTATGTTGTTGACACGTTTTACAGTTAAAATGCGGGTATAATTGATTATATGAAATTGAATAACCGACTTACCCGGTGGCTTTTCAGCCACCATCGAATCTATCCCACTGAGACTACTACGAGTTGTAGCAATTATTCAGAGCCTGCTTGCTATTTAATTTACGAAGTCTGATTTGCTGGTGCGAAAATAAAAAACGAAAACAGTTATTCCCGAAACATGCTATATATTGTGCAGATTGATATTTTTTATTCATCGTCACCGGCCGTGGTGGCCGTGCGGTTCTAGGCGCTTCAGTCTGGAACCGCGTGGCCGCTACGGTCGCAGGTTTGAATCCTGCCTCGGGCATGGATGTGTGTGATGTCCTTAGGTTAGACCTTAGATGTTAAGTCCCATAGTGCTCAGAGCCATTTGAACCATCTTATTCATCGTCAGTTTAAGACTAGAACGGCGGAAGGGGTCAAAATGACCCCTGTCGTACGCTTTTTCTTCATTGTCATACCCAATGTATTTATTTCGTTAGTGAAATTATATGACGATTTCTTATTTTTTCCTCCTCTTTCTGAAGATGTTTTAGTATTTACAAAATATTTTAATTTTCTTCACCATTTCATTCAGTATACCTATAATGGCGGAAGGGGTCGATTTGACCCCACTGTAATTTCTCTTCTGAATATAAGCAAATTATTCAACAATACTGTGGTAACAGTGAGCAGTAACGCAGAGCAGTTGCTCCTCATTGTTGCAACTTGGCACGTGTACATTCCAGTCCGCCACAGCTTATGTTGTGTACAGTTCTTGTCCGTGGAACATGTTTTCGAACATGTATCGTCAGCGTCGACTTTCTGATGAAGTAGTGTTACATTCCAAAGTTGAACTGGAAATGGACTCCGCTGGTGAACGAGTGGCAATTAGTGGAAGAGGATTCAGATGCTGATATACGTCAATCATCACCTCTTTCATCATGGCAAGTACAGTTGGAAGCGTCTACAAGCAAGGGATGGAACCGTGTGGGAGATTGGAAATTATGAATCTTCTGGAAGGCGGTCAGCTGTGAATGTTCTGAAGTAGACAGGAGGTCCCACTGCTTATGTTTGCCAACGAGTAGACAGCTCTGTCATCAGTGCCTTCTGTCTTATTTTTGATGAAGCAATGCTAAGTCTCATGAAGAAATACACAGAATCAAATGCTCGAAAAGTACTAAAAAACAATGACTGGACTGTGTCATGTGAGGAACTGGAGAAACTGATGGCCATCATGTATATTCAGGGTGTATTATGCACAAACGCTATGTTTGTGGATGATTTCTGGTCGCACTCTTAGGGGCCTGTCTTTATCAAAGATATTATGCCAAGAGACAGGTTTCAGGAGCTTCTCAGATTTCTCCGTTTTGATGAAAAATCAATCCTGGCAGCCAACAAATTCGCTCTTGTATCTGAAATTTGGGGAAAGTTAATTGAAGACGGTATTCGCGCTTACCGCCCTAGAGAAGATATAACCATTGACGAGCCACTGTTACCAAGCAAAGCAAGATGCAGGTTTACTCAATCCATATCCAACAAACCAGACAAATAAGGTCTCAGATTCTTGTTGGCTGTTGATGTAACGACAAAGTGTATATGTAATGCTTTCCCATACCTCGGCAAGGAGGACATGCGTAGATAGAAACAACCACTTGGCGAATACGTTGTTCTGCGTCTCATGGAGCCATTTATAAATGAAGGAAGAAATGTGACCGCAGCCGACTTCTTTACGTCTCTTCAACTTGCTAAAAAACTCAAAGAAAAGAAAACTTTATTAGTTGGTACAATGAGCAAGATCTGTCGTGAAATCCCCGATGAAGTAAGGAAGCCGAATGCTGAAATACACTCCACCACAATACTGCACAATAGTGCAATCACAGACTGCACCTTGACTGCATACCAAGGAAAGAAGAATAAAAATGTCATTCTTCTGGGTACGCTGCATGCTGAAGTAACAATAAGCAAGGAAGGAAAGAAAAACCTGAAACGGTAATGTTCTACAATGCAACAAAGTACAGGGTGGGCGTGGTTGATGAAATGACCCGTAAATATACTACGAAGGTTGCATGTAGGAGATGGTCAATGCATGTCTTCTACAACATACTGGACATGGCGGCAATAAATGCATGGGTCACCTATAACCTAGTAGCGAACAAGAAAAAGGGAAGGAAGAAATTCATACTTCAACTGGCAAGTGAAAGAGCAGGAACATCAGGCAAAGGAAGAGGATATGGGACTGAAATCACCGCGAAAGCGGAGGAAGTGCAAAATCACTCTCTGCAAAGGCAACAAGACCAGCACAAACTGTGTTAAGTGCCAAAAAGCCGTGTGTGGAAAATGTACGCATAAAACAGAAATGAAATCTGCTAAGTGCGTCTAGCAGCTTCAAATGACTTGAGTGAAAAGTAATGCAGAGCTGTTTGTAAAACACATGTGAGAGTAGAATGGACCAAATATACTAAATGTGTATAGAATGTTGTATGAATGGTTCATAATTTAAAATCTATACTTAAGAAAATTGTTAGCAGTAGCAACAATAAATTTGTAAGATACATTGTAGTTCAAATAAATTTATAATTGTAAGTAATTGTTGTGATTACTAGAAATAAAGTATGGATTAACAAACACTAAAAAAGTACTTATTTAAGTCAAATATGAAAATATTTTACGTGGGTTCAAAATGACTCCTTTCCGCCGTTTTAGGAATGTCAGAAACTACGCCGTTCTTGTGTTAACTCTTCAGTAGAGCTAAAAAACTCGACATTATGCCTAATATTTAACTGAAAGAGAGCGATCCTTTTTTGAAACTCTACGAGTGTCTCAAACATATTGACATTTTTGTTCACAACAGTAATATTACACTAGGTGCTTTGAATGTTAATCAACTGCTAAATAAGTTAACAACATGTATTTCTAATGTATTTATTTGCCATACCATATTTCAACGAAACAAGCCATCAGCATACTCGTACAAGCCATCAACCAACAGAAACTCTCTCTTTGGAAAACGTTCCATTTAACGATCAATAAGATATTCTACACATTACTTACATTCTTATACTTCGACGAGGGACTTGTTGAAAGGGGATTATCTCGCTTGCCCTATGTCTTGTGAAGGCATTATTCTATGAGGTGGTCTAAGTTTAGCTATTATACGGGCTAGGTTTTTACTCGTCGTGTCTCGCCGCATGGGCACAGTTGTCACACACGGCAAGTGCGTGGGTCGTACTGAACTGTGACTGTGCGAGAGCTCTAACGATAGTATTCATGTGAGAAATGAAAATGAAACGGAAACGCATGCGGTGGCGACCAAGTTTTATTTGTGCTCTGTGCACATCTATGGCATTTACTCTTGAAAATATGCGTGCTTTGCAAGGAAGGGATGGAGTAATCTTAATTGAAATCTAACTTGCATTAAAATTCGTTGTTCATTACAGAATGTAACACAAGATAAATCTTATCTTACTACGGTCCCTTACGTACACTAGCGGAAAAAAATAGCAAGACCAACAAGGAATTGTGCAAAATAAACGAAAGTTGGTAAGCGTGTTTCCACATCCGATTGATGGCGTCTATTCAAATGCCACGCTAACTGTTTAAGAGCGGTGTTAGTAGTGACATTATGAGGCTGCAAATCAGGTTTGCCTTAAATAAGTGATGCAAGGTCGTTAACATTAGTTACCTTCGAGGCTGGAACTAGTGAGGCGATGTTAGTCATGAATGTCTTTAAGACCTCGAAAAAACCGTCAACAGCACTTCACTGAATTTGAATGACGTCCTGTAATAGGGCTGCGAAAAGCCATAAGTCACTTTCGCGATACTGCAGAAAGACTTGGCAGGAATGTAGCCACTGTACATGATTGGTAGCTGCGGACGGCCACGTGACATTACAAGAAGACTGGGCTGCGGATGGCCACGTGGCACAACCTAGAGGGAGGACCATCGTGGTCGGCGTATGGCTTGGGCATATCATACTGCATCTCCAGCAGCAATTTGAGCATCAGTTGGCTCCACTGTGACACAACGGCTGGAATTCCGTTTCTTCGAGGACAGGTCCGAGCCAGGTGGCCTTTAGTGACCCCAAACCACCGCCGTTTGAGAGTTCAGTTGTGTCAAGCGAGAGCTCACTGGATGGCAGGGCGGAAGTCTGTTGTTTCCTGATGGCAGACGGTCTGCCACGGTGCCATTTGGTTAGGAGTAGGCCAGGTGAGCTCCTGCAGCCAGCTTGTCTGCGGCCGATACACGCTGGACCTGCGCCTGGAGCTATGGTCTGGGGTGCGATATCGTATGACAGCAGGAGTACTCTTCAGGTTATTCCATGCACTGTGACTGAAAATCTGGACGTCGTTCTGGTGTGCTGCCAATCATGGTTCAAATGGCTCTGAGCACTATGCGACTTAACTTCTGAGGTCATCAGTCGCCTAGAACTTAGAACTAATTAAACCTAACTAACCTAAGGATATCACAGACATCCATGCCCGGGGCAGGATTCGAACCTGCGACTGCCAATCATGAATTATTTTTTCTGAGTAGAGTAGTAATTTATTTTTGTGGTTACTCCAAGTCAAACATTGCACTTCATATCTCGTAACTTTTATATTGTAAGTTGGTACTGAATTTCCATTATATAGTTTTCATTTAACACACAATTAGTTTCTTTTGGCAGTTAATTAGATTCATTTCTTTATTTCATACTCAGAATTTCATTAAGATACACATTTCGTTTCACGATACAGTTCACAGGCGCAACGCAGGGCCAACAACAGTCAGTATAGTTCAGCAGTTGAACACGATATCTAAAGTACGTGTTGCACGAGGAGAAAGTTTTAGAAAACAAAATATTCAGTATTCACAGATATATTTTTTTTACAGAAAGCTTACACATACACATGCGCTCTTTAACTACTTTAGGACAAATTGCTATTCATGCAGATTGAAAACCCAGACAGATGTGGAAAAAGGAGAAATCTGTGGTACTAGTCTACGATGAATTCTACAAAAGAAAAAGTTATTCGTTTGACTCTATGTGTGTTGGTATTCGTTACGTTCGCGTGCTCGAGATCTTTCTAGCTAAGATGGTTACTGAGCAAAGGTCACTTGTCTCTGGCCGTGTGGTGTCACACACCATACTAAGAATGATCGAAAGTCAACACTCCATACGTCCGGGGATATCTGATGATGTAGGTGTAGTTGGAATGCAGGACTAACCACTCATGATGTGGTGATTCCACACGAACAGCAACAACGCAAAGCCAAACCTACCAGGAGATCACTGGAAATAATCAATTATCACACACGAATATTAATAAAAGCATACTTTCCTACTCTCGAAGGTGCTGATACCTTCAGATTCAACCACGGCCTAACTTATAAATCTCAGCCCGATTTAACATTAAATCTTCATATTTCAGATGAATATCCAAAACTCGCCGAACCCTCATGGCAGAGTGAAGCCCTGCCGACTCTTAGCGAGCTTTCTCCGGCCGCTATGTCCAGCGTCAGGTCTTTAGAGACGAGGCAGCTGATAGCCAGTCCCCAGAGCGACCAAAAAGCTTCCAGAATATCACGCGTTGGTTTTCACGTGGCCTATCAAAGGGCACAATTTTTAGAACGGCGAGAAGTTCGCCTTTCCCAGAGTCTCAAGCCCGCCAGCGTGTTCTAAAGACCTAACGGACGTTCCCACGTCACCCCAGAGAGAAAAAAGAAAGGAAATGCTTGAACTTGAAAGCAATGCAGCCAAGCTCCTACCTCAAGCAGGGAGAAAAACTAGGACTTGGTACTGGAGAGGAATGAGGTTGCTTATTCCAACAAGTGAATGAAAACTAAAATCAAATGTCCCACAGAACTGCTCTCTCACGCATTCTAATGCTATAAAACTAGAAGACTGATAGAAGCTGAGTTGGATCAAATGAAAATCATGGAAAGGAGAAATTATCATAGCACATAAAAGTGATGTATGTCTCGCATCCTGAATTGTTAGTTACAAATCTGCAAGTACTTTGGTTGCACTCTATATGCTTCATATTCGGTAGTCTTGGGTTCTTGCAGTCTTCATCTGACACATACAATAATCCATGTCTTACAACTTGCGTAGACATCCTGTCAGACGTTTTTAGCTGGTGTGGAAGCTGATAGTAAGATAGGCGATTAACAGCCGAAATGATAAATAGTGATTAATTATGATTAAGACTAAACATATTTATAAACAGTATCACGAAAATGAAAGCTGAACGTAAAATGGTGGAAACGCATAAACAGTTTAGACGAAAACACTGCCTTACGTGAAAACCTCGGAGAAAGACACACGAAAGCATATGACTGCGTGGTTTCGAAAGAAACTCACGACACTGCGATGGTTTGTCTTACGATGTTCTTTGAGTGAGCAGCAGATCAGATTGTAGCAATACGTAGCAGCCAGTATGGCCAGTAAGGTCTGCATCTTTGAATGAGGAACAAAGGTTCTTTTTTGTTCTGGCTGGTCTGCAGAATGTTTAAGGAGGAAGCAGGCCTACTCAAAATTTATATACAGGGTAGTCCACTGATAGTGACTGGGTCAAATATCTCACGAAAGAAGCACTCGTCTAGCTTGAAGGGGGAAACCAGATGGCGCTATGGTTGGCCCGCTATATGGCGCTGCCATAGGTCAAACGGATATCAACTGCGTTTTTTTAAATAGGAACCTCCACTTCTTAATTACATATTCGTGTAGTACGTAAAGAAATATGAATGTTTTAGTTGGACTACTTTTCTCGCTTTGTGATAGATGGCGCTGTAATAGTCACAAACGTAAAAGTACGTGGTATCACGTAGCATTCTGCCAGTGCAGACGGTATTTGCTTCGTGATACATTACTCGTGTTAAAATGGACAGTATACCAATTTTGGAAAAGGTCAATATCGTGTTGATGTATGGCTATTGTGATCAAAATGCCCAACGAGCGTGTGCTATGTATGCTGCTCGGTATCTTGGACGACATCATCCAAGTGCCCGGACCACTCGCGCGGATAGTTACGTTATTTAAGGAAACAGGAAGTGTTCAGCCACATGTGAAACGTCAACCACGACCTGCAACAAATGACGATGCCCAAGTAGGTGTTTTAGTTCCTGTCGCGGCTAATCCGCACATCAGTAGCAGACAAGTTACGCGAGAATCGGAAATCTCAAAAACGTCGGTGTTGAGAATGCAACATAAACATCGATTGCACCCGTACCATATTTCTATGCACAGGGAATTGTATGGCGACGACTTTGAACGTCGTGTACAGTTCTGCCACTGGGCACAAGAGAAATTACGGGACGATGACAGATTTTTTGCACGC
Organism: Schistocerca serialis cubense; assembly: GCF_023864345.2. Classification (NCBI taxonomy): domain Eukaryota; kingdom Metazoa; phylum Arthropoda; class Insecta; order Orthoptera; family Acrididae; genus Schistocerca; species Schistocerca serialis. Next base: position 657,975,746 of record NC_064641.1, on the reverse strand, counting down.
GTTCTGTTTAGTGACGAAACGTCATTCACCAACAGCGGTAACGTAAACCGGCGTAATATGCACTATTTGGCAAAAGAAAATCCACGATGGCTGCGACAAGTGGAACATCCGCGATCTTGGCAGGTTAATGTATTGTGAGGTATTATGAGAGGATGGATAATTGGCCCCCATTTTATCGATAGAAAACTAAATGGTACAATGTATGCTGATTTGAAGCGGTATTGAACAGCATATTTCATGACAGGTGGATTGGTCGTCGAACCACCATACCATGGCCCGCACGTTCACCGGATCTGACGTCCCTGGATTTCGTTCTATGAGGAACGTTGAAGGATATTTGCTATCGTGATCCACCGACAACACCTGACAACATGAGTCAGCGCATTGTCAATGCATGTGCGAACATTACTGAAGGCGAACTACTCGCTGTTGAGAGGAATGTCGTTACACGTATTGTCAAATGTATTGAGGTTGACGGACATCATTTTGAACATTTACTGCATTAATGTGGTATTTACAGGTAATCACGCTGTAATAGCATGCGTTCTCAGAAATGATAAGTTCAAAAAGGCACAGGTATCACACTGGAACAACCGAAATAAAATATTCAAACGTACCTACGTTATGTATTTTAATTTAAAATACCTACCTGTTACCAGCTGTTCGTCTAAAACTGTGAGCCATATGTTTGTGACTATTACACCGCCATCTATCACAAAGCGAAAAAAGTGGTCCAACTAAAACACTCATATTTCTTTACGTACTACACGAATATGTTATAAAAAATGGGGGTCCCTATTTTAAAAAACGCAGTTGATATTCGTTTGACCTATGGCAGCGCTATCTAGCGGGCCAACCATAGCGCCATCTGGTTTCCCCCTTCAAGCCAGACAAGTTTCGTTCTTTGTAGTTTTTTCGTTTGACGCTTATTTCGTGAGATGTTTGGCCCGGTCACGATCAATGGACCAACCTGTATATATCGAGAGAGACAGAGAAAGAGAGCTATATTACTTGGAGATTGTTACAACCTCGGTTTGTATGCGAAAATTTATATTGAGAACTGCTCAAATGGCTCTTAGCACTATGGGACTCAACTGCTGTGGTCATAAGTCCCCTAGAACTTAGAACTACTTAAACCTAACTAACCTAAGGACAGCACACAACACCCAGCCATCACGAGGCAGAGAAAATCCCTGACCCCGCCGGGAATCGAACCCGGGAACCCGGGCGTGGGAAGCGAGAACGCTACCGCACGACCACGAGATGCGGGCTATTGAGAACTGCGACCTGAATTTTATGTGCATGAGAGATGCGGTAATAAATGCTGCAAATGGATTGCTTGGCGTGTCATACTTCGAGAACAGACCAGAGGAGAAAAGAACCTCTGTTTCTTATTCAAACATACAGACCTTACTGACCACACCGGCTACGTATTGCTATTGGCTGACCCGTTGCTCACTCAAAGAAGATCGTTAAGACAAACCATCACAGTGTCGTGAGTTTCTTTCGAAACCACACAGTCAAATATTTTCGTGTGTCTTTCTCCATGGTATTCACGTTTGGCAATCAATGTTTTCGTGTAAACTGTTGATTCGTTTCCACCATTTTATGTTCAACTTTAATTTTCGTGATACTGTTTATAAATCTATTTAGTTTCAATCACAATTAATCAATATTTATAGCTAATTTCGGCTGCTAATGAAAGGTATTCACGTCTGTACTATTGAATTATGAGTGATTTTATGGGACAGGCAGTTTCGGTGAGTGTGGGCCAGAATTTTTTTTCTCTGTGTTATGCATTCATTTCACAGCGAAGATATTTACATCTACATGGATAATCCGTAAATCACACTGAAGTGCCTGAACCACGTTCACAATAATTCTCAATCACTCCACTCTCGATCAGTGAAAGGAAGTAACGAACACCTATGTCTTGTCTTGCGAGCTTTGATTTCCGTTATTTGAAAATTACGATCTTTTCTCCCCATGTAGGTCACATCTAACAAAATATTTTACCATTCGGAGGAGAAAGTTGGTGATTCAAATTTCGTGAAAAGATCCCGCTGCAACGAGAAACGTCTTTGTTTTAATGATGTCCACCCCGAATCCTGTATCATGTCCGTGACACTCTAGCCACTGATTCTCGATAACACAAAACGTGCTGCTCTTCTCTGAACTTTCTCGATGTACTCCGTTCATTCTATCTGGTAACGATCTCACACCGCGCGGCAGTACTTCAAAAGAGGACGGATAACCAGTCTGTGTCGTAGATCTGTTGCACCTTCTAAGTGTTCGCCAATAAATCGCAGTCTTTGGTTGGCCTTCTCCATAACATTTTCTATGTGTTATTTCCAAATTAAGTTGTTCATAAATGCATTTCCTAGGTATTTAGTTGATTATATGACCTTTGGATTTGATTGATCATATCGTGTAACCGAAGTTTAACGAATTTCTTTTAGCACTCATGTGGATGATCTCACACTTCCCATTATTTAGGCTCAGTTACCAATTTTCACATCATACAGATATGTTTTCTAAATGGTTTAGCGATTTGCTTTGATGATTTTACTAAACGATAAATGAGAGCATCATTAGCAAACAACTTAAGACAGCTACTCAGATTGTCTCCTGTATCGTTTATATAGGTAAGGAACAGCAGAGGGCCTATAACATTACCTTGGGAAACGCCAAAAGTCAAAAATCAATTGACTTTCCGTCAATTATACGAACTGTGACCTCTCTGATAGGAAATCACGAATCTAGTCACATAACTGAGAGGATATTCCATAAGCAAGCAATTTCACTACAAGCCGCTTGTGTAGTACAGTGTAAAAAGCCTTCGGGAAATCTAGAAATACGGAATCAGTTTGAAATACCTTGTGAATAGCACTCAACACTTCGTGTGAGTAAAGAGCTAGTTGTGTTTTACAAGAAGGATGTTTTCTATATCGGAGGTGACCGTGTGTCAATAGACCGTTCTCTTCAAGGTAATTCATAATTTTCGAACACAATCTGTGTTCCAAAATCCTGCTGCATATCGGCGTTAATGATATGGGTCTGTAATTTAGCGGGTTACTCCTATTGACTTTCTGGTGACCTGTAACTTTCCAGTCTTTGGGTACGGATCTTTCATCGAGCGAGAGGTTGTATATGATAGTTAAGTATGAAGCTATTGCATCGGCACACTCTGAAAGGAACCTAATTGGTATACAGTCTGTGCCGGAAGAGTTGCTTTTATTGTGATTTAACTTGATTCACTACTCCAAGTACATATACTTCTACGTTACCTCTACAGTACTAACTCACAGGAACTATCCACTTCAATTTAGCTATAAGACAAACTACTTTTAACAACAACAAACACATCACCGCCAAGTGCATTTAGCCTATCCCTCCTGAACATCGTTAGGGTCTTCGCAAAAACTGCGGCTGAACTTGACTCCGGCTTTAGTCAGGTTTTACTACCTATAACGATTTGAATATAAGTGATTTCTATTAGCGCTTGGAGCTCTAGTACTTTCCCAACACAGTTACGACAATTTACGACTATTATATCGATGGTTCTTTGATCTACGTTCTTCCTGTGTTCGACCTGTACTGTTTGAGACTGAAACCTTCTTGTGTGTCCCTGATACCCTCTCACCTTAAAAACCGCCCAGTCCACGCCACACATCCCCTGCTATACGTGTAGCCGCCTCCTGTCATGGACTCCTGACCTATTTAGCAGAACCCGAAACCCAACCATCCTATGGCGCAAGTTGAGGAATCTGAAGCCTACACGGTCGCAGAACCGTCTGAGCCTCTGATTCAGACTCTCCACTCTGTACCAGAGCTCCGCAATCGGTCCTGTCGACTATGCTGCAATTGGTGACCACTGCTTTCGTCTCGCAAGCAATGCTGACAGCCTCTACCATTTCTGACAGCAGCTGGAACTAGAGAGAATCTCTTCCGATGCAAAGCGACACACGTCTTCGTCGACGTGAGCCACCACCTGTAGATGGCTGCGCCCTGTGCTCTTCGTGGCATCCGGAAGAATCCGTTCCACGTCTGGAATGACTCCACCCAGTATGCACAGGGAGTGCTTATTGGCTTTCTTCGTTTCCTTGGAAGCTGTAGCGGTAAGGGGACTCATGACGTGATTAACATTGGAGCTCCCAACCAATAACACCACCCTCTGTGATTGCCTGGATATTGCAGGATGAGAGGTTTCCTATGAAAGAGGACAAGCGACTGCATCTGGCTGAGGGACAGTGTCAGCCACATACAGCAACTGGAACCTGTTTCTCAGAGTAACTGAGGAAGCCCTACGTGTGTCACCGTGGGAAGTCTTTCATCGCCTGCCACGCCCCGGGACGACCTCTCACTCGATCATGGGTGAGGGGTCAACCTCAGTGCTCTCAGTAACAGAGCTGGCCACCGATGCGGGCCGATCGGTGGACTCGTGGGTTGTGCTGGATTGCCCACGGTCGACCAACAACAGTGATGCCCATCCACAGCAGTCTCAAGCTGTGTATCCGAAGCCATCACAACCTGGAGCTGAGAGCGAAGTCTCGCCAACTCGGCTCACATCCGTACACAGCGATCACAGTCCCTATCCGCATTAAAGACCTTGGAAAACTGCCGGCCGCGGTGGCCAAGCGCCTTTAACAGGCGCTACAGTCTGGAACCGCGCGGCCGCTACGGTCGCAGGTTCGAATCCTGCCTCGGGCATGGATGTGTGTGATGTCCTTAGGTTAGTTAGGTTTAAGTAGCTCTAAGTTCTAGGGGACTGATGACCTTAGAAGTTAAGTCCCATAGTGCTCAGAGCCATTTGAACCATTTGAACCTTGGAAAACTATACTACACAACAAAGGACTACCGACATGCGCTAAGGAGCTATACTGAACCTTCCAACACAATCGTAAACTCGAGAGTTGTGCATTTTATATATTAAATTAATGCTCAGAAATTCAAGAAACTAAACAACCAAAGCACACGTTCTTGATTCATCTCATGATTCTTTGAGTTTTCATTGCTTCTATAAATACCTTGCGAACGAAGTTTTTGTCATGCTGTGGTGACAACACCGTTCATGTTTTTTCAACTGCCGGTATATTCTTCACGTAAAAAGACTGTATATTTGGGCTGCAGTAATAACTATTTACAAAAAATCTTTCTATATTCATTCACGCACCTTCCTATTACAAAGTTCGGTGCATTTATATAACGTTTCCTCTCAAGAAGACATGTGGACATGGACTCAGAAGTTATTCAGTAACGGGGATCCATCGGCAATTAACTGCCTTCAGCAAGAGAATTTATTCATTGGGATTTGTTTTTTATATGTTGCAAAAAAATGGCTCTGAGCACTATGGGACTCAACTGCTGAGGTCATTAGTCCCCTAAAACTGAGAACTAGTTAAACCTAACTAACCTAAGGACATCACAAACATCCATGCCCGAGGCAGGATTCGAACCTGCGACCGTAGCGGTCTTGCGGTTCCAGACTGCGGCGCCTTTAACCGCACGGCCACTTCGGCCGGCTATATGTTGCAGTCATTTAGTCAGCAGAAGACTGGCAGCAGTACTTTTAGTATGATTTTTACAGGTTCCAGGCCGTTTACCGTCTGAAACGTAAATTCATTTGTACGTACATAAATCTACACGCTCTGGTGAGGACATAAACTGTGATCCAGCATAATTCACATGAGGGATCATGGAATACGGAGAACATGGAATACTGTTTAGGCTAAATTTTGCAAGCACCCAACTTGTCATAACCCGGCTGTGTGGCTATCGACGGTGACACAGATTAATTTTGTTGTGCGCCATTAAGAAGCATTGGTTCCGAATCCTCTAACTGGAACCTAATAATCATCCTCTACCATGTTGTTATAATTGTCCATGGTCAAATTCAACATTTAAAAAAGCCATTGTGATTGAGGCTAACCATACTTAATGTAATTAACAACTATCACGGTCAAGGCAAAAATAGATAAACAGATGGTAGACGCAATTTCGTCACTGAAATGGTCTAGGGGAAGTGGACTTGATTACTGATCAAAACGTCCTAGGCCTTGGGTTTAAATCCTGCCACCACAAAATTTTGAATTAAAATCAACATTGATGGCTGAAGACTTCCTGCATAAGAAGCCACCCTCATTCTGCCAACTGCCTTGTCAAAGAGGGCTGATGAACGGAAAGGGTTTCAGGGCACTCTCTTGCCCATAGGGTGGGAAACTGCCCCTAAAGGTGGAAGAATTAGCAATGATTAACGGCATGAGGATGCAGAACGCAATGGAAACCATTGCATTAAAGACACATAATGTGTATCATGACATGTGACCTGTAATTGAAAAATTGTCATGAAGATCTCTCTATCGGCAAAATATTCCGGAATAGTGCCCCATTCCGATTTCCGGGAGGGGACTGCCAGTGGGAAGGTGACCATGGGAAAAGATTGAATAACCAAGGAAAGGATAACGTTCTACGAGTCGGGGAGTGGAATGTCAGAAGCCTAAACGTGGTAGGGAAACTAGAAAATCTGAAAATGGAAATGCAAAGATAAATCAAGATGTAGTGGGGTTCAGTGGTGTGAAAGGGAAAGAAGACAAAGATTTCTGGTTAACTGACTAAAGGGTAATAACAACACCAGCAGAATATGGAATAACAGGAGTACGACTCGTCAGAAAGAAGGATCCTTTATTGTATGATTATATGATAGCGTAACAAACACTGATATCTACATCTACATCCATACTCCGCAAGCCACCTGACGGTGTGTGGCGGAGGGTACCTTGAGTACCTCTATCGGTTCTCCCTTCTATTCCATTCTCGTATTGTTCGTGGAAAGAAGGATTGTCGGTATGCCTCTGTGTGAGCTCTAATCTCTCTGATTTTATCCTCATGGTCTCTTCGCGAGATATACGTAGGAGGAAGCAATATACTGCTTGACTCTTCGGTGAAGGTATGTTCTCGAAACTTTGACAAAAGCCCGTACCGAGCTACTGAGCGTCTCTCCTCCAGAGTGTTCCACTGGCGTTTATCTATCATCTCCGCAACGCTTTCGCGATTACTAAATGATCCTGTAACGAAGCGTGCTGCTCTCCGTTGGATCTTCTCTATATCTTCTATCAACCCTATCTGGTACGGATCCCACACTGCTGAGCAGTATTCAAGCAGTGGGCGAACAAGCGTACTGTAACCTACTTCCTTTGTTTTCGGATTGCATTTCCTTAGGATTCTTCCAATGAATCTCAGTCTGGCATCTGCTTTACCGACGATCAACATTATATGATCATTCCATTTTAAATCACTCCTAATGCGTACTCCCAGATAATTTATGGTATTAACTGCTTCCAGTTGCTGACCTGCTATTTTGTAGCTAAATGATAAAGGATCTATCTTTCTGTGTATTCGCAGCACATTACACTTGTCTACATTGAGATTCAATTGCCATTCCCTGCACCATGCGTCAATTCGCTGCAGATCCTCCTGCATTTCAGTACAATTTTTCCATTGTTACAACCTCTCGATACACCACAGCATCATCCGCAAAAAGCCTCAGTGAACTTCCGATGTCATCCACAAGGTCATTTATGTATATTGTGAATAGCAACGGTCCTATGACACTCCCCTGCGGCACACCTGAAATCACTCTTACTTCGGAAGACTTCTCTCCATTGAGAATGACATGCTGCGTCCTGTTATCTAGGAACTCCTCAATCCAATCACACAATTGGTCTGACAGTCCAAATGCTCTTACTTTGTTCATTAAACGACTGTGGGGAACTGTATCAAACGCCTTGCGGAAGTCAAGAAACACGGCATCTACCTGTGAACCCGTATCTATGGCCCTCTGAGTCTCGTGGACGAATAGCGCGAGCTGGGTTTCACATCGTCTTTTTCGAAACCCATGCTGATTCCTACAGAGTAGATTTCTAGTCTCCAGAAAAGTCATTATACTCGAACACAATACGTGTTCCAAAATTCTACAACTGATCGACGTTAAAGATATAGGTCTATAGTTCTGCACATCTGCTCGACGTCCCTTCTTGAAAACGGGGATGACCTGTGCCCTTTTCCAATCCATTGGAACGCTACGCTCTTCTAGAGACCTACGGTACACCGCTGCAAGAAGGGGGGCAAGTTCCTTCGCGTACTCTGTGTAAAATTGAACTGGTATCCGATCAGGTCCAGAGGCCTTTCCTCTTTTGAGACGATTTTAATTGTTTCTCTATCCCTTTGTCGTCTATTTCGATATCTACCATTTTGTCATCTGCGCGACAATCTAGGGAACTACAGTGCAATCTTCCTCTGTGAAACAACTTTGGAAAAAGACATTTAGTATTTCGGCCTTTAGTCTGTCATCCTCTGTTTCAGTACCATTTTGGTCACAGAGTGTCTGGACATTTTGTTTTGATCCACCTACCGCTTTGACATAAGACCAAAATTTCTTAGGATTTTCTGCCAAGTCAGTACATAGAATTTTACTTTCGAATTCATTGAACGCCTCTCGCATAGCCCTCCTCACACTACATTTCGCTTCGCGTAATTTTTGTTTGTCTGCAAGGCTTTGGCTGTGTTTATGTTTGCTGTGAAGTTCCCTTTGCTTCCGCAGCAGTTTTCTAACTCGGTTGTTGTACCACGGTGGCTCTTTTCCATCTCTTACGATCTTGCTTGGCACATACTCATCTAACGCATTATGTACGACGGTTTTGAACTTTGTCCACTGATCCTCAACACTATCTGTACTTGAGACAAAACTTTTGTGTTGAGCCAACAGGTACTCTGAAATCTGCTTTTTGTCACTTTTTCTAAACAGAAAAATCTTCCTACCCTTTTTTATATTCCTATTTACGGCTGAAATCATCGATGCCGTAACCGCTTTATGATCGCTGATTCCCTGTTCTGCGTTAACTGTTTCAAATAGTTCGGGTCTGTTTGTCACCAGAAGGTCTAATATGTTATCGCCACGAGTCGGTTCTCTGTTTAACTGCTCAAGGTAGTTTTCAGATAAAGCACTTAAAAAAAATTTCACTGTATTCTTTGTCCCTGCCACCCGTTATGAACGTCTGAGTCTCCCAGTCTATATCCGGCAAATTAAAATCTCCACCCAGAACTATAACATGGTGGGGAAATCTACTTGAAATATTTTCCAAATTATCCTTCAGGTGCTCAGCCACAACAGCTGCTGAGCCAGGGGGCCTATAGAGACATCCAGTTACCATGTCTGAGCCTGCTTTAACCGTGACCTTCACCCAAATTATTTCACATTTCGGATCTTCGTGAATTTCCTTCGATACTATTGCACTTCTTATCGCTATAAACACGCCTCCCCCTTCACTGTCCAGCCTGTCTCTGCGGTATACATTCCAATTAGAGTTTAGGATTTCATTACTATTTACATCTGGTTGCAGCCAACTTTCTGTCCCTAGTACTATATGGGCGTTGTGACCGTTTATTAATGAGAACAGTTCTGGGACCTTTCTGTAGACGCTCCTGCAGTTTACTATTAGCACATTAATATTGATATTCCCTGTTGCATTTTGCCTACTCCTACCTTGCTGCGTCTCAGGAGGCGTCTTGTCGGGCCTAGGGAGGGGATTCTCTAACCTAAAAAACCCCCATGTGCACTCCACACGTACTCCGCTACCCTTGTAGCCGCTTCCGGCGTGTAGTGCACGCCTGACCTATTCAGGGGGACCCTACATTTCTCCACCCGATAGCGGAGGTCGAGAAATTTGCACCCCAGATCTCCGCAGAATCGTCTGAGCCTCTGGTTTAAGCCTTCCACTCGGCTCCAAACCAGAGGACCGCGATCGGTTCTTGGAACGATACCAGTTACTTCTGTAAAATATCTGGGAGTATGCGTGCGGAACCATTTGAAGTGGAATGATCATATAAAATTAATTGTTGGTAAGGCGGGTACCAGGTTGAGATTCATTGGGAGAGTCCTTAGAAAATGTAGTTCATCAACAAAGGAGGTGGCTTACAAAACACTCGTTCGACCTATACTTGAGTATTGCTCATCAGTGTGGGATCCGTACCAGATCGGGTTGACGGAGGAGATAGAGAAGATCCAAAGAAGAGCGGCGCGTTTCGTCACAGGGTTATTTGGTAACCGTGATAGTGTTACGGAGATGTTTAGCAAACTCAAGTGGCAGACTCTGCAAGAGAGGCGCTCTGCATCGCGGTGTAGCTTGCTGTCCAGGTTTCGAGAGGGTGCGTTTCTTGATGAGGTATCGAATATATTGCTTCCCGCTACTTACACCTCCCGAGGGCATCACGAATGTAAAATTAGAGAAATTCGAGCACGCACGGAGGCTTTCAGACAGTCGTTCTTCCCGCGAACCATACGCGACTGGAACAGAGAAGGGAGGTAATGACAGTGGCACGATAAGTGCCCTCCGCCACACACCGTTGGTTGGCTTGCGGGGTATAAATGTAGATGTAGATGTAGGAATAGGAAAGTATGGCAGGGAGTGAGTAACTTTGGACAGTTCAGTGATAGGGTTGTTCTCATCGGAATCGACAGCAAATCAACGATGGTTCAGGTATACATGTCGACGTCGCAAGCTGAAGATGAAGAGGTATCTCTACGTAAAGGGAGATGTAAATCCAATAGTCATGGGGGACTGGAATGCAGTTACAGGAGAAGGGATCGGAGAAAGGGTTACGGGAGAATACGGGCATAGTACTAGGAATGAGAGAGGAGAAAGACTAAACGAATTCCGCTTAATAGCTACACATAGAAGGGGGCTACACGGGTAGCGGGGGCGATTTTTTTAGGTTGGAGGATCCCAGGAAACCACAGAAAGGGCATCCGTCTAAAAGGGGGCATGTAAAACACAGTGACGTAGTTGTAGAAACGATCGGTATTGTAGTTGTAAATTGTCGTAGCTGTGTTGGGAAAGAACCAGATCTTCAAGCCCTAATAGAAAGCTCTGAAGCTCATATAATTACAGGTACGGAAAGCTGGCTAAGGCCAGAAATAAGTTCAGCCGAAATTTTTTCAAACGACGTAACAGTGTTCAGGAAAGATAAATTAAATACAGTTCGCGGTGATTTATTGCTGCCAGAAGTAGTTTACCTCGTAGTGAATTGAAGTAGATAGTTCCTGCGAAATAGTATGGGTAGAGGTTATACTTTACTATCGGACTAAACTATTAACTGGATCGTTTTATCGACTCAGAACATATAGTTGCTGAACAGTTCAAAGATAACTTGAGTCTCATTTTAAATAGGAACCCCACTCATACAACTGTAGTTGGTGGTGACTTCAATCTACCCTTGATATGCTGAAAAAATTATAAGTTTAAAACTGGCAGTAGGGATAAAACGTCATCTGAAATTGTACTGAATTCTTTCTCAGAAAATTAATTTGCAGAGTTAGTTCATCAGCCCACTCCAAGTATAAATGATTGCGAAAACATACTTGATCTCTTAGCAACAAATAATTCTGGACAAATAGGGAGTGTCATGGCGGATACAGGTATTAGTGACCACAAGGCAGTTGCTGCTAGACTGAATAACGTAACACCCACAACCATAACAAAGAAACGCAAAGTGCGTCTATTTAAAAAAAACTGATTAAAATGCTCTTGATGCCTTTTTAAGAGACACTCTCCACTCCTGACGATCTGATCATGTAGGTGTAGAAAAGATGTGGAATCATTTCAAAGAGACAGTATCGACGGCAATTCATATATATATATATATATATATATATATATATATATATATATATATATATATGGTACTAATCCCGAAACTGGACAGATCGCTGTTGCAAAAGCAACGAAAAAAGCATGTCAAATTTAAAAAAACTCAAAATCCCCAAGACTGGCCAAGTTTTGCAGAAGTTCGAAATATAGCGCGTACTTCAATGTGAGATGCTTTTAATAATTTACATAACGAAACTCTGTCTCGGAATGTGGCAGAAAATCCAAAGATATTCTGGTTATACATAAAGCACACCAGTGGCAAGACGCAAGCAATACCTTCACTGCGCGATAACAACGGTGAAGTCACTGATGACAGTGCCACTAAAGCAGAATTATTAAACAGGTTTTCCGAAACTTCTTCACCAAAGAAGACGAAGTAAATATTCCTGAATTCCAATCAAGAACAACTGCCAAGATGAGAAACATAGAAATAGACATCCTTGGTGTATCAAACCAGCTTAATTCACTTAATAAAGGCAATGCCTCCGGCCCAGATTGTATACCACTCAGGTTCCTCTCAGAGTATGCTGCTATAGTAGCTCCATACTTAGCAACTACACACATCAAAAAAAGTTTAGCATCACCTCGGTTCCGAGAGTTCCGGAACCAGTACAGAAAATTGGAATAGAGATCAACATAAACAACACTTCCGCCCTTTTTATCGCTTATGAAAACTACACATTGCCCGTTGTACCACCACACGGCGAGACTTTCAGAGGTGGTGGTCCAGATTGCTGTACATACCGGTACCTCTAATATCCAGTAGCATGTTCTCTTGCATTGATGCATACCTGTATTCGTCGTGGCATACGACCCACAAGTTCATCAAGGTACTGTTGGTCTAGATTGTCCCACTTCTCAGCAGCAATTCGGCGCAGATTCCTCAGAGTGGTTGGTGGGTCACGTCTTCCAGTCTATCCCAGGCATATTCGATAAGGTTCATGCAGACCACTCTAGTCGAGCGATGTCGTTATAGTGAAGGGGCGCAAATTGTCGTTCCATGAAGACGAATGCTTCCCCAATATGCTGCCGATATGGTTGCACTATTGGTCGGAGGATGGCATTCACGTATCATACAGTGTCGTACAGCCTTTACGGCGCCTTCCATGACCACCAGTGGCGTACGTGGGCCCCACAAAATATCACCTCAAAACAGCGGGGAACCTCCACCTTGCTGCACTCTCTGGACAATGTGTGTAAGGCGTTAGATTGACCGGGTTGCCTCCAAACACGTCTCCGACGATTGTCTGGTTGAAGGCATATGAGACACTCATCGGCGAAGAGAACGTGGGCTGTCCATTCGGCATGTTGCTGGGCCCATCTATACCGCACTGCATGGTGTCGTGGTTGCAAAGATGGAACTCGCCATGGATGTCGGGAGTGAAGTTGCGCATCATGCAGCCTATTGTGTACAGTTTGAGTCATAACACGACAACCTGTGGCTGCACGAAAAGCATTATTCAACATGGTGGCGTTGCTGTCAGGGTTCCTCCGAGCCATAATCCGTAGGTAGCGTTCATCCACTACAGTAGTAGCCCTTGGGTGGCCTGAGCGGGACATGTTATCGACAGTTCCTGTCTCTCTGCATCTCCTCCATGTCTGAACAACATCGCTTTGATTCACTCCGAGAAGCCTGGACACTTCTCTTGTTGAGAGCCCTTCCTGGCACAAAGTAACAATGCGGACGCGATCGAACCGCGGCATTGACCGTCTAGGCATGGTTGAACTACATACAACACGAGCCGTGTACCTCCTTCATGGTGGAATGACTGGAACTGATCGGCTGTCGGACCCCCTCCGTCTAATAGGCGCTGCTCAGGCTTGGTTGTTTACATGTTTGGGCGGGTTTAGTGACATCTCTGTACATCAAAGGGACCGGGTCTGTGATACAATATCCACAGTCAATTTCTACCTTCAGGAGTTCTGGGAACCGGGGTGATGCAAAACTTTTTTTGATGTTTGTATATACAACCGCTCGCTCACAGAAAGATCCGTACCTAAATACTGGAAAATTGCTCAAATCACACCAATATCCAAAAAGGGAAGTAGGAGTAATCCGCTGAATTACAGGCCCATATCACTAACGTCGATTTGTACAAGGGTTTTGGAAAATATACTATATTCGAACAGTATGAGTTACCTTGAAGAAAATGATTTATAAACACATAGCACAGATTCAGAAAATATCGTTCTTGTGAAACACAACTAGCTCTTTATACTCATGAAGTGTTGAGTGCTATTGACAGGGGATGTCAAATTGATGACATATTTTAGATTTCCAGAAGGATTTCGACGTCGTTCCTCACAAGCGTCTTCTAACCAAACTCCGTGCCTATGGATTATCGTGTCAGTTGCGCGACTGGATTGTTGATATCCTGTCAGTAAGGTCACAGTTCGCAGTAATAGACGGAAAGTCTCGAGTAAAGCAAAAGTAATGTCCGGCTTTCCCCAAGGAAGAGTTATAGGCCCTCTATTGTTCCTTATCTGTATTAACGACATAGGAGACAACCTGAGTAGTCCTCTCAGATTGTTTGTAGATTATGCTTTCATTTACCGTCTTGTAAAGTCATTAGATGACTGAAACTGATTGCAAAATTATTTACATAAGATACCTGTATGGTGCGAAAAGTGGCAATTGACCCTGAATAAAGGAAAGTGCGAAGTTATTCACAAGAGTACTAAAAGAAATCCGCTACATTTCGATTACGAGATAAGTCACACAAATATGAAGGCTGTAAATTCAACTAAATACTTCGGCATTACAATTACAAATAACCTAAATTGGCATGATCACATAGATAATCTTGTGGGTAGAGCAAACCAAAGGCTGTGATTCATTGGCAGAACTCTCAGAAGGTGTAACACGTCCACACAAGAGACTGTCCGCCCTATTCTGGATTATTGCCGTGTTGTGTGAGACCCGCATCAGGTGGGACTGACGATTGACATCGAAAAAGTTCAAAGGAGGGCAGCTGGTTTTGTATTATCGCGAAATAGGGGAGATAGCGCCACAGACATGACGCGTGAATTGGAACAGGAATCATTAAAATAAAGGCGTTTTGCATTGCAACGGGATCTTCTCATGAAATTTCAATCACTAGTTTTCTCCTCCGATTGAGAAGACATTCTGCTAGCTCCCACCTACCGAGGGTGAAATGATCATCACGATAAAATGGAGAAATCAGGACTCGCACAGAAAAATTTAAGTGCTCGTTTTTCCCGCGAGCTGTTCGAGAGTGGAACGGTAGAGAGACAGCTTGAAGGTAGTTCATTGAACCCTCTGCCAGGCACTTTATGGTGAGTAGCAGAGTAATCACGTAGAAGTAGACGTAGAAATTTCTGTTAGTAATGGCGAATAATCTGTTCAAGAATCACAAGACGAGGAGGTATACTTGGAAAAGGCTGGGGATACAGGAAGATTTACAGATGAAATTATTGTCATGCAGGTGTACCTAAATCAGATGCTGGATTGTAAGGCATATCCAGGAGCAGATATAGACTCGGATCACAATTTAGTAGTTACCAAGAATAGGCTGAAATTTAAGAGATTAGTCAGGAAGAAACACTACGCAAAGAAGTGGAATACGGAAGCTTTAAGGAATGAAGAGATGCGCTTGTAGTTCTCTAAGGATATAGACACAGCGATAAGGAATAGCTCAGCAGGCAGTTCAGTAGAAGAGAAATGGGCATACCTAAAAAGGGCCATCACAGAAGTGGGGAAGGAAAACATAGTTTCAAAGAAGGTCCCTGCGAAGGAACTAAGGGTAATACAGGAGATACTTAAGTTGATCAATGAATGAAGGAAGTACAAAAATGTTCAGGGAAATTCCGGAATACAGAAATGAAACTCACTTAGGAATGAAATAAATAGGATGTGCAGGGAAGCTAAGGTGAAATAGTTGCTTGAAAAAAGTGAAGAATTCGAAAAAGTAATTACTGTCGGAAGGACTGATTCAGCATATAGAAATGTCAAAACAATCGTCCGCAAATTAAAGCAACGGTGATAACATTACGAATGCGATGGGAATTCCACTTTTAAATGCAGAGGAGAGAGCGGATATGTGGAAAGAGTACCTTGAAGTCCTCTATGAGAGGGAAGACTTGTCTGATATCGTAGAATAGCAAACAGGAGTCGATGTAGCAAAGATAGAAATCCAGTATTAGAATCAAAATTTAAAAGAGCTTTGGAGGAGTTAAGCTCGAATAAGGCAGAACATTCTATCAGAATTCCTAAAATCATTGCGGGATGTGGCAACAGTACGACTATTGACTTTGATGTGTAAAATGTGTAAGTCTGGCGATATACCATCAGACTTTTGGAAAAATATCGTACACGCAATTCCGAAGTCTGAAGAAGCTGACAATTGTGGGAATCATCACACCATCAGCTCAACAGCTCGCGCATCCAAGTTGCTGACAATAATAATATCCAGAAGAATGGAGAAGAAAATGGAAGATATGTTAGATTACGTTAAGTTTGGTTATAGGAAAGGTAAAGGCACCAAAGAAGCAGTTCTGACGTTGCTGTTGGTAATGTAAGGAAGATTAAAGATAAATCAAGACTTGTTCATAGGACGTGTTGACCTAGAAAAAGCTTTCGGCAGTATCAAATGGTCCTAGATGTAAGAAATGCTTGGGGAAAAAGTGGTCAGCTATAGGGAGAGACGTGTAATATCGAATATGTTGGTTGGTTGGTTGGTTGGTTGATTTGGAGGAGGGGATTAATTTGGGGGAGGGGACCAAACAGCGAGGTCATCAGTTCCATCGGGTTAGGAAAGGAGGTGGCGGCCGTGCACTTCTAAAGGAACCATCCCGGCTTTTGCCTGAAGCGATTTAGGGAAATTACGGAAAACCTAAATCAGAATGGCTGGAAGCGGGTTTGAACCGTTGTCCTTCCGAATGCGAGACTAGTCTGCTAACTGCTGCCCCAACTTACTCGGTATACGACGTGTACAAGAGCCAAGAAGGAATAATAAGAGCTGAAAACCAAGAACGAAGTGCTCGGATTGAAGAGGATGTATGACAGGGATGTAGTCTTCCGTGCCTACTGTTCAGTTCAGAGAGTGTTTCCGTAAGAGCGTGCAAAAATCGAACAAGACACAGTGGATGTTCCAGTGAACCGTTTGGGGTAGGAAACCTGCGGTTTGGAGAAACCAGCTTAAGGAGGTATGGAAGTACACTTGTCTACCACTTTGTCTAGTATTACTGTCTTACAGCTTACTTACAACTAACATCGGTACAAGTTAACATGTACTGTGCTGTTTATTTACATGTACGTTATTTATTTCCGCAAAGAAACAAGGAGGAACTGATTACTAAGAAGTCATGATGCAGATTTGGTTTACTTTGCTAGTCCATGAGGTGGCTCTGATCCATCGTATATACACTGTTCCATGACAGAACGTGCTATGAATCAACGACAGAGCCATTAAACATGGTGCACCGCCACACCTCAGTGTGGATGTCTGCAACCATCTCATTGCTGTGTTTCCTCTTCGCTGCATTTGAAGGGTAGCTTGTACTCTATGGCCTGCGGGGTCACCTAACCTGAATCCCTCTGTTTCCTATGGGGTATCTAAAGTCACTGTGTATAAGACCCCCGTGGATACGGAGACAGAATTAGTTGTCATAATTGTAGCAGCGTGATGTGTTTCCAAACAGACCAGGGTGCGTCAGAATCTTGTTCTACGATGTCATGCTTTCATTGAGGATGATGGCCGTCAGTTTCAGTACATCTTGTAAGATACAGGACAAATGGTACGCTCATTGTGTCACTGATAGTATTTGCAGTTAACTGTAACTAATGTAAATAAGAAATTACACAGTATTGTGATTTTATTGCTATTATCTCCTTCAGCTGGCTTCTCTAACCTCAGGTTTCCTACCTCAAATTGTTCCGAAGGAAACACCCTGCATACACTGAAGAAGCAATGATCGGAATAAAAGAAAGATTCAGGAATCGGATTAAAATTCAAGGTGAATGGATATAAATGATACGATTCGCTGATGACATTGCTATCCGCAGTGAAAGTGAGGGAGAATTATATTACCCGCTAAGTGGAATGAACAGGTTAATGAGTACAGAAGATGAACTGAGAGTAAATCGAAGAAAGATGGAAGGAGTGAGAACAGCGAGAACTCAACATCTTAATTGGTGGTCACGAAGTAGATAGAGTTAGAGAATTCTGCTCTCTAGTCAGCGAAATAACCCATGACGGACGGCGCAACGACGACCTGGAAAGCAGACTACCACTGGCAGAAAGAGCATTTCTGGCCAACAGAAGTCTACTAATATCAAACATACGCCTTAACTTGAGGAAGGAATTTCTGAGAATGTACGTTTGGAGCACAGCATTGTATGATAGTAAAACATGAACCGTGGGAAAACAGAAAAGAATTGAAGCATCTGAGAAGTGGTGCTACAGACGATTGTTGGAAATTAGGCGGACTCATAAGGGAAGGAATGAGAAGCTCCTGTTCAGAGTCTGAGAGGAAAGGAATATTTGAAAATCACTGATAAGAAGAAGGGGCAGGATGATAAGACGTCTTATGTCTTAACAGACATCATGGATTGACTTCCGTCGTACTAGAGGGAGCCGTAGAGGGCAAATACTGTAGAGGAAGACAGAAATTGGAATAGATTCAGCAAATAATAATTGAAGACATAGGTTGCAAGTGGTACTCTGAGATGAAGAGGTTGGCACAGGAGAGGAATTCGAGGCTGGCCCTATGAAACCATTCAGAAGACTGATGACTCAAAAGAGAAAAAAATTGCCGAGGGTGGTAGGAAAGGCAACAGCATACAGTTCCCATTAACAGTCTATGATTCTTTAAGATTGAAACACCAAACCTCTCCGCAATATTCTGCAGAGATCTGACATATAACATAGCTAATAATGACCCAACGGTTAGAAGGGGACGTAAAGTTCAAACATAAAACTCTAACATCGCGCCCCACCGCACCTCTTTTCCCCTCCTGTACTCTAGAGGCGATTCGAGACAAATAAGTTGTGTGGCGGTATCGTTTTACGCTTCATACCTTTGTCATTCATTCCGTACAATCAGGAGCAAGGTGCAAACGAAACATCATCGTTTAGTCGTCCATGATATTGATCTCCACAAGCAAGATGCATGCGTGTTCAATGTCGGCTTAGAGATATCCTCATGCGGATAGAGTTAGCCATGCGGCTTTTCGCGGATGATGCTGTAGTATACAGAGAAGTTGCAGCATTAGAAAATTGTAGCGAAATGCAGGAAGATCTGCAGTGGATAGGCACTTGGTGCAGGGAGTGGCAACTGACCCTTAACATAGACAAATGTAATGTATTGCGAATACATAGAAAGAAGGATCCTTTATTGTATGATTATATGATAGCGGAACAAACACTAGTAGCAGTTACTTCTGTAAAATATCTGGGAGTATGCGTGCGGAACGATTTGAAGTGGAATGATCATATAAAATTAATTGTTGGTAAGGCGGGTACCAGGTTGAGATTCATTGGGAGAGTGCTTAGAAAATACAGTCCATCAACAAAGGAGGTGGCTTACAAAACACTCGTTCGACCTATACTTGAGTATTGCTCATCAGTGTGGGATCCGTACCAGATCGGTCTGACGGAGGAGATAGAGAAGATCCAAAGAAGAGCGGCGCGTTTCGTCACAGGGTTATTTGGTAACCGTGATAGCGTTACGGAGATGTTTAATAAACTCAAGTGGCAGACTCTGCAAGAGAGGCGCTCTGCATCGCGGTGTAGCTTGCTCGCCAGGTTTCGAGAGGGTGCGTTTCTGGATGAGGTATCGAATATATTGCTTCCCCCTACTTATACCTCCCGAGGAGATCACGAATGTAAAATTAGAGAGATTAGAGCGCGCACGGAGGCTTTCAGACAGTCGTTCTTCCCGCGAACCATACGCGACTGGAACAGGAAAGGGAGGTAATGACAGTGGCACGTAAAGTGCCCTCCGCCACACACCGTTGGGTGGCTTGCGGAGTATAAATGTAGATGTAGATGTAGAAAGGGCAATAAATGAAAGTATTTAAATGCGTATATTTATAGTGGGGGTGTGTGATGCTCTTAACTGCTGTGTTCATGTGCAACATGAACAGCTACGTTAGTCGCAAAATAGTATTTTTAGGCATTAAAGTATATGGTTTTTAATTAATATACTTTGACTTAACTGTTTGTATTTATTATTCCAGTATAAAATACTTGTTATTGCGATGTGAGTGCTCTGTTTTTACTGTGTTGTTAAGTGATGCATTTCCTCGTTCAACGCTCGCATAATGCTAAATTTTAAATCATTTCCCTGTTAACATGACGCAAAATTTCCCATAACAATTCTATCCGTTTTTTCTCAAGGAGATGGTCGTGGTACTGATTATACACTGCCGGAGAAAAGTAGTACAACTGGAAAGACGACGTCGATTTTGATCCGATGACGGCATATGCTATGTGGGGAAAAAGTAAATGTACTGATAATGGTTTCAACGTCGCCACCAGATAGCGTTGTGATACAGCTACCAAAGCGCCACCTTTGACTACCCTTTAATAGGGAATGCTCACAGCCAGAAGGCTCAGCGTGGTGCGGAACTGTGAAGCAAGCAGGCATCCTTGTCACAAAGATCCTCTCGTGCTTCCTACAGCCAAACAAGCGAGTTTGAAAAGCGTCACATCGCGGCCTTCTGAGTGGCAGGATGGTTCCTTCGGAGAATTGCCACCGAAGTTGGACGTACTGCGCCAGGTGTGCAACGATACTGCTGCCAGTGGCTAGGTCAATATTCTCATATCAGTAGACGAGGTTCTGGACGTCCTTGCAGCACAGACGCCGTCAGGATCGTATAGCTAGCACACCACAGGTAAGAGGGCTTGTGAGTCCACACCTGTCAACACGAACTGTTGTGAACTGGTTATTAGCAGTGGTACTACGGGCTTGTATACTTCCGGCCCTTCTTCCATTCAAGCAGCATCATCGACGTGCGCGGCTCGACTGAAAGCAGATTCTGTCTGCAGAGACGTGATGGTAGTTTGCTCGTGCCACGTACGTATGGTGAGTGTTTTCTCGTAGACTGCATTCATCGAAGACACGGCAGCCCCATCCCGGGCCTTATGGTCTGTGGTGCGATAAGCTGTATCTCTCTGGGGTGGGGGGGGGGGGGGGGGGGGGGGGGAGGGGGACGGTAATCAGTGCTTAGTATATGCAGAGTGTTGTTAGACCCATTTCTTTGCCGTTCTTGCAACAGGGAGGTGATGTGTTGCTTCAGCAGGATAATGCTCGCCTGCACACTGCCTGTGAAATTGAACCTGTTTTGCAAGACGTGAAGCAATTTTTCATGCCAGCACGATCTCCAGACTTGGCTCCAATCGAGCACTTGTGGGATATGATGGGACGAGAAGTGACTCGCGCGACTCGACAACCAGAAACTCTCACAGAGCTACGTAAAAAGATGGAGCAGTCACGGCATAACGTATCCTAGGACACTGTTCGTCATCAGTACGATCAACTGGATGCCAGAACTGCATTGCCGTCTGTGGAGGTTACAGCACGTACTAACGTGGGTGTTTCAATATGGGCTGAAACCTGGCACCTTAGAACCACTTCTACTGATGTGTAAATGTAATCACCTAATGTACCTGATATGCACTGTCGCAAAAATAAATCTTGAGTCAATTAGAAAACTCTAGAAGGCTGTACTATTTTTTTCCCAGCAGCGTATACACAGTGTGCAGCGCATGTAACTGGAGACACTTTAATATGTGGTACCTTAATATGCACATACATCTGTGCGTTGGTTCTTTTTCTCTCTGTGTCAAACAGTCTTCCCACAGATATTTCACAAACTTTGACTTGATATTTTCCGCATGGCTGTAACTGCACCACTAATCGGACTACACTGCACCACTAATCGGACTACACCTGTCAATATAGACCACCTGTTTAGTTAAAAAAATGGTTGAAATGGCTCTAAGCACTATGGAACTTAACATCTGAGGTCATCAGTCCCCTAGAACTTACAACTACTTAAACCTAGCTAACCGAAGGACATCACACACATCCAAGCCCGAGGCAGGATTCGAACCTGCCACCGCAGAAGCAGCGCAGTTCCGAACTGAAGCGCCTAGAACCGCTCGGTCACAACGGCCGGCCAACTGTTTAGCGTTCGTGTTTCCACACATCAACATCTGTTCTGCTACCTAGGGGACAATAAGCAATAATGGCTTGCTCTTCACACATGTACTTGGAGATACTACCAAAAACCTAAAACCATATGTGTTAAAATATCTACAATTATGATTAATCTGTGAACTACATAAATACTGATGTTATGTTGTTCAACACGTCGTCCTCAAAAAAAGGCTTTGAGCACTATGGGACTTAACATCTGAGGTCATCAGTCCCCTAGAACTTAGAACTACTTAAACCTAACTAACCTAAGGACATGACACACATCCATGCCCGAGGCAGGATTCGAACCTGCGACCGTAGCAGTCGCACGGTTCCGTACTGAAGCGCCTAGACCCGCTCGGCCACCCCGGCCGGCACGTCGTCCTCAGTTAACAATAGAAATATCTGCAACTATAGCTATTATAGAAAGTATGTGTGTAGTAAGAGCCATATCAAATTAGGTTCTGAAGAAGAGAGCTATGCACAGAAAGAGACAGAATGAATAAAATCGTCATAAAATGTATGTATAAGTCTGAATATGCTCTTGAACGGCATCACCGTTCACACCGTTGTCATAGTAATAGCTTTTTAGTTTTTATTATTTACTGTTTGTGTTTGAAAACAATCTGAGAACGTCGAGACTTTTTTGGGCGCTGGTTTACACTAAATGCGTTACGCAACTCTCTTCGATGCGCATTTCCTCATCCCCGTCGCCGAGGTGGAACTGCAAGATACGCCGACGTGGGACTGATGTGGTACTACAGGTTTGCCTCGAGTGTCGCTGTGATCCTGGCTGCACACACACATTTTTAACGCAACACTCTCATTCACTTCTTCCACAACATTAGATGCACTCGCTAGGACTTCGTTATTTACGTTGACGCTCCCATGGTGACGGTATGCGGGGTGGGAGGGATTTTACCGTATCTGGTAAGTTTGTCTTCTTCGTGACGGGAAATAGTGTCAGCAACATTGTCCGCTACTGTCCACCATTCGGTAATTCTTATACGTTGGTCAGAATCCGTTGGTTCCCTAATTCCCTTATAGGCGTCAAAGTTAAAGTGAATGTGGTCGGGTGTTCCCGTATGATCACAAGGACGGACGTCATTGTCTTTCTTGTTAAGGGGAGCCGGAGGTGCCTATGCTGCCCATGTTAAAATCACTAAGTTTGAGGAACACTTATGAATAAACTACAAAATAGAAAAATTTGAATTTTTTTTACATATAGAGTGGTTTAGTATTGCAGTTATGACAGAGGGATTTTGGAGTATCATTTCTAGTTTCCTTACAATTATTTTTTTTATTAATGACCCAAATTTTTTTTACAAATAATTACTTTATAATTAAACTGAAATGAAACCACTGAACATATTGCCAAATGGCTGTGTTACAATGTAAGTTTGACCACTAGGAGTGCTGTATAAAAATTTCATCTCTCTGGCTTGAGTGGATTTTGAGAAAATGTTCCTTATACTTGAAAAATTACGGGAAATGGCTATCAAAGTTTCTCAATACATTCCTGCACTATAGGATGGATTATCAGGGCCTTCTTCTTCATCCTCCAAAAGCTTCCTCTTCTGTCTTCTTTTCTGGCCTGTTGTTCCATCATACTTCATATGCCTTTCTCTTCTTTCTGCTCCTCTTATCCTTTCTCTGTCAATATTTCTTAGTGCTCGTACAGTGTTCACCCCAGCTGTAAATCCTAATGCCTTCAGAACTTCACACTTCACACTGTTCCCTTGGTTGTAGGTTGCTATTGCACCATAAATGCCAAAGTGCAGTGTTTTTATGCTTACAAACACCCTTTTAGGAATCACTTTCCAAATCAAATTGCTTATTCTCTCATTAGGATTCTGCGTCTTTCCGTGTAGACATTTATGTAACAATTCTGGCTGTGCTAAGTCATGAAAAATTGGTTTTATTGCATTTATCACAGCTGCTGGCAAACCATGTTTGTGATCATAGTCCTTTTTTGCATTATATTTGCTCCAGGAATCTTTTGGGCACAGGCTGTGTTGAGGGTATTCATTGGAAGAGGCAGTATGAAGGAACAATGCCCACACTGATTTTCGCATGTCACTAACATTACTAGTATTTTGCCTTATAGCATACCCATAGTATCTCTGTAGACGTTCAATCACCTCATCAGTAAGCCTGCCTCTCCCTCCTATTGTCTTTCCATCACTGAGCTTACTTGAACCCAAAGTTTGTTTAAGCCTTCGATGCCGAAACGGTAAACAGCAAAGAGACGATGTTCCGCGCTCTTAGCGCTTCATTTGTCACAGAAAACAATGTAGCCAACCCTTGCACACTCGCTGTATGCGTAACATATGGCACTGTATGCGTAAAAGGCCGAGAAAATCCCAAGCAGTTCGCCAGGAAGTCACGAGAGGGTGTTAGATGCATTCAGCGGCCGCCCATTTCCTCTGCAGGCGTGGGGGAAAATGGTAATAACTCCACTTCTAGGGCGAGTAGAACAATAATTCACAGTTTACACTAAAGAGGAATGTTCCAATTAATTTTCGGTAGCAAAAAAAAAAAAAAAATCGTAATTTTTTGGATTTGACCACCTCCGGTTCCCCTTAAACCTGTACAGGTAAACTGGTGTAAGTAGGCTGTTTAGGTTTTTATGTTGATAACGCCACGTAGCGCTCTACATGAAAATCACTGACTGTGGTGTGTGCAGTCTGTGGCTGGTTGGCATTGTTGGAATATTCTCTATTGCAGTGTAGGGCAGTTGTATGTGAACAGCGCGTGGTGTTGCGCAGTCGGAGGCGAGCCGCCAGCAGTGGTGGCTGTGGGGGGAGAGTGTGGTGTCACCGCCAGACACCACACTTGCTAGGTGGTAGCTTTAAATCGGCCGCGGTCCATTAGTACATGTCGGACCCGCGTGTCGCCACTGTCAGTGATCGCAGACCGAGCGCCACCACACGGCAGGTCTCGAGAGACTTACTAGCACTCGCCCCAGTTGTACGGACGACGTAGCTAGCGATGCACACTGACGAAGCCTCGCTCATTTGCAGAGCAGATAGTTAGATTAGCCTTACATGGCTTGTATCTAAAGAGTCTCACTTGTATCGTCAAGAGCGATGTACCACAAGGATGGATTAAAGTTAAGTATTCCAGGAGCTACGTACTTTTCTTTATAGCATTCATTACGTATCCTGTTTCAGACCTATCTCTAGCCTGCGTGAGTTAACGCGTGCCTTTCGGCTACTTCCGAGTGGCGTGGTTGTCTTACTACGCCACAACAGAGAGATGGCGGAGTTTTGAGAGCGGGCGATCTGGACCTGTGTCCACCAGAAAGAGCAAATTTGTAATACTGAATATCATGAACTGATATATATATATATAATGACTTTTGAACACTATTAAGGTAAATACATTGTTCTCTATCAAAATCTTTCATTTGCTAACTATGCCTATCAGTATTTAGTGACTTCAGTAGTTAGAATATTTTATTTAGCTGGCAGTATTGGCGCTCGCTGTATTGCAGTAGTTCGAGTAACGAAGATTTTTGTGAGGTAAGTGATTCATGAAAGGTATAGGTTATTGTTAGTCAGGGCCACTCTTTTGTAGGGATTATTGAAAGTCAGATTGCGTTGCGATAAAAATATTGTGTGCCAGTTTAGTGATGATCAGAATAAGTAAAGAGAGAAATGTCTGAGTGTTCAGTTCTGCTCAGCTGTTTGAAAATCAAATAACGTAGAGGTTTTCCAGCAAAGTAAAACTAAATTTTTCTAAGGGGACGTTTCACAGAATGTTATGTTATGTTACGTTAACCGGGGACCCAGAAAAGACAGAGGTTCCGTCCCCGCCGCAGCCGCAGTGGTCCGCAACCTCACGCAGTCCACTTCACCCGTCCGCCGCCCCACACCGAACCCAGTGTAATTGTGCGGTTCGGCCCCCGGTGGACACCCCAGGGAACGTCTCACACCACACGAGTGTAGCCCCTATGTTTGCGTGGTAGAGTAATGGCGGTGTAAGCGTACGTGGAGAACTTGTTTACGCATCAATCGCCGACATAGTGTAACGGAGGCGGGAACCAGCCCGCATTCGCCAAGGCAGATGGAAAACCACCTAAAAACCATCCACAGACTGGCCGGTTCACCGGACCTCGACACAAATCCGCCGGGCGGGTAAACAGAATACTGGAGGTTTCCTCTTAAGTAATGAACCACGCCCTGGCCGGGGTTTACATCACCAAGCGCTAGGCTCTCTCAAATGCACTGGAATAATTGGTAAGTTGTTCTATTCATTTCACTGTTATTCAAGGCGTTCTGCCATGTAGCCACTTTCCAGTTCAGGAGTTGGGCCTCGGTTCTTACCCTTTGCTAGGTCACTACTCTGTTTCTAACAGATCAGTATAGGCTACGCAAAAGTGTAATAGAGACATCTGGGGAAGTTAAATGGTAATCTTTTAATCATTTGAAGAAAACCAAAGTTGTTCCCCTGAAATGCTGCCGCATAAATTTAGAGAAGCTATATTCGCTGTGACAAGAACTCATTTTCCACCGCTGTAAATCTCTCACAGAGAGATCATGGTAATAACATAAGTAGGGTTGCTATAAATGTTGATGTTAAAATCGGACAAAATCCACAGAAAATCCTGTCATAAGGTGAGGGTGAGCAGGTACTTCAAACGCCTGGAGAAATTAATCTATGCGTCAATACCGAACGAAATAAATTTATTCGAGAAGGACAAAGTTTACCGCAAGTTACTTACATACACACATTTAACACAGATTATTTTACGGATCACTCAAACTTCTCAGATGATTTGACATCTTTTATAAAATTAGTTTGTTTACTTCCATAATTATAAAACTCTGCACAGCTCATTTGAAAGTTATAAGTATACTGTAAGTTGCTCTCAATTGTTGATACACCCAGCCGATTCCTTTCCTCAGCCCACAAACTCCTATTAATGAAAGCATTCTCTCAACATGTAAATTAATTGTTATAACTGAAATCATATATTGGCATATCTTTAGCAATTCTGACTTCTCAATGTGAACTTCGCACGTCTGAAAAATTCCAGACATTTGCTCTGGGGTGATGGGACTGAGTTTCAATTATCTCCTTCAACTTTTGAAGCAAGAAAATTGTTCAAATGCACGTACTGATCAAACCTGCTGACTCACAAGTATCTACTTTCCCTTTTAAATAAACCTATGTCCTCTCTGAGTCTGCCCTTTTCACTCATTTAGGCAATACATCAACTCATAAATGTCAACACCTGATAGTTAATGAGGCCATTTCGTAAGATAAGTAATGGCAGTTTTATAAAGTATTTTTATGTCACTCTGAAATTTTTCAATGGTTAGATAATAGTAATGATCTTCTGGATTTTTTAATATTTCTTTAGTTTTCATGCATATAAGAACAGTTTTCTCTCTCTTATAGTGAAATTATTATGTTTTCAATAACCCAATAATATCATTACTCTTAATTTTCTTTATTTGCTTACTAAACAAACCCAACTGATGGTGAATAACCCAAAAGTAAGCCTCGCTTAAAGGAGCAGAGAAAAACTGTACCAAGATCATTGGCGGTTTTTCTTTGACAACAAAGAAGATTTCATAGCTTCCCACGGTTGCAAGATACCCTCAGCTGCAAGCATTAAAGACAGCCATCTAGTTTCAGAGTGTGAGATAAGCTTTCTATAGCAGGTATCTACAAATTCACAAAATTTAGCAAGTTTGTTGGTTCTTATTGTGAAGATGTAAAAGCAGTTAAAAAGTCTCACAACAATTGACTCGATATTAACAAATAAAATTTCTGTAGTGGTTGAAACAGTGGTACATAAAATACGCGATGGACAGCCCACTCCTCCCAATTTCGTTTTTAAGCGCCCCCCCCCCCCCCCCCCCCCGTTTGAAAGTTGTGTTGTAATGGTCGCTGCAAAAGGCTACACAATTTTTTAAATTTATTTTTAAGATCCATGAGTGCTGAAATTCGTAAGTTGGAAGTAGTATCCAACGTTTCATTTTGTACGGAATCCAGATTAATTGGTTTAGTTTTTATTCCTTAACCTGCATCAAAATTCTAAATACTATAGAAAACAACTTTAATGCTTTACGATTGCTATTTCGCAAAAACGGAGTTTTTTTTCCAATTGCGTTGTGCAATTGGATGAACAACAAGGAGCAAGAATATGTTTGATTACTGCTGTGGTCTTTGCCCTTGCTCCCCCCGTCGTGCAATTAAGTGACTTATATAAATGGTAATATTTTCGGTATGTTGTTGTTAATTCAGTGGTAGAAAAAAAAAATGTTGTGGAGTCTGAACTGGGATACCTCTGCTTGAGTACTTCTTTTGTGCTTTTGGATCTCTATATGATGATTTGCGTCATATTGTCCACCATACTCGGTAGAAAAATAACAGGAACTAAGTTTGCATAATCTTTCCGCATCTTTGTTGCCTCTTTTTATGAAAGCCCATATTTCTGTGTTTACGTCACTAAAAGAGCATTTACCCTTTTGACATCACAAAACAATGAGAACACGGAATATAATAACACCCACAAACACTGCAACAGTAAACGAATTTATGGAAATCAAGTTACTGAACAATACGAACAAGTGAATAATGGTTATTACATTTTGTTGCCAACTGCAATCAAATAAACTGGACATAATCCGAAAGTAAGCTGCTGTCGATTGCTTAAATGTTATATATATATATATTAATACATATTAATTTATTGAACCAGTAAAATATAAACCTTCAATTGTCTCACTTGAAAATCGAGACAGATAGCGCCATGATGGAGCCTTTTGGAACACCAGGAAGAAAAGTGAAAAATTGGGACATTCTGATCAATTGGGACGTATGGCGATCCTGAAGGTAAGAGAGTTAGGGCTCCTACAGAGACATTGTGCATTTTCCAAGGCCAGGATTCGAAGCCAGGTCTGCTACTCACTAGGCAGATGCGGTAACCACTTCATCACCCTGGCACAGTGGCTTTGCACAACTGCACGGAATATCCTGCATGCCTCCCACCACGTGCTAGGGTAGTTGATGGAGTTGTGCAGTGCGATTGTGCCAGGGTGGCGTAGTTGTTAGCGGATCTGTTTAGAATGCAAGAGACCCAGGTTCTAACACTGGTCTCGTTATAAATTTTTACTCGTAGCTTTGCATATGTACATCATAGTTGTTTGAGGCCTTAGAAGTTCTGAATAAAGCACCTGAGCCTGGGATTCAGGCCGGAATCCCCGTTTCGTTCGATACCGAATTGCTATTCCAATACAGTTGGAGACCCTCCGCAATGCATTTCGGGTTTAGGGTTGGGTTGTTTTGGGGGAAGAGAGCAAACAGCGAGGTCATCGGTCTCATCGCATTAGGGAAGGACGGGGAAGGAAGTCGGCCGTGCCCTTTCAAAGGAACCATCCCGGCATTTGCCTGGAGTGGTTTAGGGAAATCACAGAAAACCTAAATCAGAATGGCCGGACGCGAGACTGAACCGTCGTCCTCCCGAATGCGAGTCCAGTGTGCTAACCACTGCGCCACCTCGCTCGGTCGGGTTTAGGGGGAATATGAAGTAGGCAGAGGCGTGGAAAGGATTTTGGATTGAGGAGAGATTCCCGGGTTCGATTCCCGGCGGGGTCAGGGATTTTCTCTGCCTCATGATGATTGGGTGTTGTGTGCTGTCCTTAGGTTAGTTAGGTTTAAGTAGTTCTAAGTTCTAGGGGACTGATGGCCATAGATGTTAAGTCCCATAGTGCTCAGAGCCATTGAGGAGAGAGGCATCTAGGATAGTCATTAGTGCATCTAAACGTGTGTTCGAACCTCGGTCTTGGTAAATATTTTCATTCGTCGCTTCTGTCTGAAAACATAAATCCCTTCGCTCAACACGTGAGTGCAGTAGGACACTGGTAGGATGTACCCTCCGCCACGCACTGTATACGGTAGTGGCTTGCGGACTGCGCGTGCAGAGACGGACGATACATCTTTAGATGAGATTTGCGTTGTTGAAAAAAAAAAATAAAATAAACTTTCACTTTAATCTGGGTGCGGCAGAAATTGTACTACAGATTTGGATCTCTGAACGACTTTAGCTGGGCGCAGTGAGAGTTATGGCCGACTGGTCCCAGGAAAAGCGAAGCCGGGAGTGGAATGGAATGGAAGCACGCTTTCGCCACTGCGACGGCCAGGTAAGTGTGCCAGCGTTAAAGGCGACCTGCCCAGCTGCCGACGCAGAAGCCGCCGCACAGGCGCCACTCCTCCCCCAAACAAACAAACAAACAGGAACACCTGCGCTCAGGTCGCAGCTGCCGCTTGCAGTGCACGAGTTTCATATCGTAACCCTTCACTTGAGTCATATCAGGTCGGCAGCATTCGCATCTACACAAGACAGTACCTGAGCTCATCTTTTGATAAACAGTAATTTAGTTTCTATTTTCAAAATCGTCCTCTACATGACAAGTTGATAGGGGGACAGCCGGCCGGAGTGGCCGAGCGGTTCTAGGCGCTTCAGTCTGGAACCGCGTGGCCGCTACGGTCGCAGGTTCGAGTCCTGCCTCGGGCATTGAAATAAGAACACCGTGAATTCATTGTCCCAGGAAGGGGAAACTTTATTGACACATTCCTGGGGTCAGATACATCACATGATCACACTGACAGAACCACAGGCACATAGACACAGGCAACAGAGCATGCACAATGTCGGCACTAGTACAGTGTATATCCACCTTTCGCAGCAATGCAGGCTGCTATTCTCCCATGGAGACGATCGTAGAGATGCTGGATGTAGTCCTGTGGAACGGCTTGCCATGCCATTTCCACCTGGCGCCTCAGTTGGACCAGCGTTCGTGCTGGACGTGCAGACCGCGTGAGACGACGCTTCATCCAGTCCCAAACATGCTCAATGGGGGACAGATCCGGAGATCTTGCTGGCCAGGGTAGTTGACTTACACCTTCTAGAGCACGTTGGGTGGCACGGGATACATGCGGACGTGCATTGTCCTGTTGGAACAGCAAGTTCCCTTGCCGGTCTAGGAATGGTAGAACGATGGGTTCGATGACGGTTTGGATGTACCGTGCACTATTCAGTGTACCCTCGACGATCACCAGTGGTGTACAGCCAGTGTAGGAGATCGCTCCCCACACCATGATGCCGGGTGTTGGCCCTGTGTGCCTCGGTCGTATGCAGTCCTGATTGTGGCGCTCACCTGCACGGCGCCAAACACGCATACGACCATCATTGGCACCAAGGCAGAAGCGACTCTCATCGCTGAAGACGACACGTCTCCATTCGTCCCTCCATTCACGCCTGTCGCGACACCACTGGAGGCGGGCTGCACGATGTTGGGGCGTGAGCGGAAGACGGCCTAACGGTGTGCGGGACCGTAGCCCAGCTTCATGGAGACGGTTGCGAATGGTCCTCGCCGACACCCCAGGAGCAACAGTGTCCATAATTTGCTGGGAAGTGGCGGTGCGGTCCCCTACGGCACTGCGTAGGATCCTACGGTCTTGGCGTGTATCCGTGCGTCGCTGCGGTCCGGTCCCAGGTCGACGGGCACGTGCACCTTCCGCCGACCACTGGCGACAACATCGATGTACTATGGAGACCTCACGCCCCACGTGTTGAGCAATTCGGCGGTACGTCCACCCGGCCTCCCGCATGCCCACTATACGCCCTCGCTCAAAGTCCGTCGACTGCACATACGGTTCACGTCCACGCTGTCGCGGCATGCTACCAGTGTTAAAGACTGCGATGGAGCTCCGTATGCCACGGCAAACTGGCTGACACTGACGGCGGCGGTGCACAAATGCTGCGCAGCTAGCGCCATTCGACGGCCAACACCGCGGTTCCTGGTGTGTCCGCTGTGCCGTGCGTGTGATCATTGCTTGTACAGCACTCTCGCAGTGTCCGGAGCAAGTATGGTGGGTCTGACACACCGGTGTCAATGTGTTCTTTTTTCCATTTCCAGGAGTGTATTTGATAGGGGGCACTTGCATCGCTTGCCCCCATAATTCGAACACCTCAGGGCGCATATGCTGAAAAGTTTTAAGGGTTTGCAGTCGTGTATGTGGGTGACTACTTGCTTTACTTTTTGTTTCAACAAAGTAAATCCTTAAGTGCAACAGATTAGAATTGATATTTACGCACGTCTGACTAATGATGATTTAAGCACATGTGACTAATGTTAAATATACAGACGCAACGGACTGATAATGAATATACATCTGACTACGATGAATTTCTAAGAGTAACGGAATAAATGTATTGTTATTTAAACAAAAATGGGCACGCAGAAAATGCTTCTGACAGCATAAGACCGCGACAGTACCTGCTCTATTCTTCTGTACATAATCACACACAAAGCTGCTGTATTCGTCATATTTACTTGGCGTCAAGCATGTGGTAGGAAGAGAACCCGTTACTGCCGAAAGTTGCTGCTTAATGAAGTGGCTAGCTCGCACACAGCATCTTGTCAGCAAGTGGGGCTTGAGGAAAAATTTGGTAGCCGAAAGCAGCAGTACGTGAGGCTGTGTTCTGTGACGAATGAACTAGAGCGTCGTCGTGGAGCGAAACCACCCCCTCGACAACTTACTGGGACGCTTCATCTTGACAATATCCCGTAACCTTGTCAGGTGATTTCTGCCGCAGGCTGCTGTGACGGTTTGTCCTTTATGACCGTAACCTGTTAGCACCACACCACGTCAGTTCCAAAACAACACTCAGCATCAACTTGCTCGATAACTGTTACATACTGACATTATTCGAAGGCATTAAACGTATTCGCAGTTGCGAATGCGGATAATGGATTGGCGACAATGAAAATTTATGCTGAAACGGGTCTCGAACGCCTTACCATCTGGCACGAGCACGACCCACGACCAGACCCAGTCTGTATGTATATTTCATAACGGCTACAGACACCTCAGTGCCTGTTCCTTCGTACAGGCTTGCATCTCCGAAGGAACATTGCATCGTAATTCGGAATAACCCAAAGACTGTATTAACATATTTCTCGAAGGCTGCGAATTCACGAGCTCAGACTGTTTGCTTGGCCCCGTTCTTCATTCGTCAATGAAGATTTGGTGGATCACGCTGGTCTGACAGCTGCAACATTTCTGCTGCCTCCTCGATTCGGCGGGCTTTTATAGTGGATGCGATCTTTCATGGAACCCGGCGGGCGGCAACCTTTTTTTATATTTAAACTGTCGTACAAGGTGATGGAAACTGATGTATGAATGTTTTTTAGGGTTCCGTATCTAAAAATGGAGCCCTTACAGCATAATTTTCCTGACCGTTAGTCAAACTGTTAAAAACACTTTCTTTTCTTCTTCTCAGGAACCGGTAGACATATTACGTTGAAATGTGTGTAACGTACTGAAGTCTGCGGTTCCTTGGTGGTGTAAAACACTGAAGCTTTTAAGTCAAAATATACGGCCATTTATGTCGTATATTTAGATACTCGCAAACTTACTCATCAAAACTTGTATGGTACTTCTGGTTGAGCTAGAATCATGAAATCTGGTAACAGGGAAGATTTCATGAGAAACCTAAAGGAAAAAAATTTGAGACCCTTTCTCCTCAGGAATGGGTGGACGGATCAAATTGAGATTTATGTCACATACTAAGGTCTAACGTTCCTTAGTGGTATAATAAACGTTATCTTGTAAGTCAGTGCAGTCGATTGATATAGCCAGTTATGTCACGTATTTTGATACTCGCAAACTCACTCACCGAAATCTGTGGGGTACATTCCGTTGGCCTAGAATAAACGAAGTTGGCAACAGCAACGTTTCATACTACAAGTAAAGGGAAAAAATCAGAAAACTGTTAATCTGTAATTATGTCACACGAAAAAAATACTACTTTGTCTTATTCATCC
Source organism: Schistocerca serialis cubense (assembly GCF_023864345.2). NCBI lineage: Eukaryota > Metazoa > Arthropoda > Insecta > Orthoptera > Acrididae > Schistocerca > Schistocerca serialis. Next base: position 657,942,031 of record NC_064641.1, on the reverse strand, counting down.
GACTTCAAAACTTAAAATTAAGACCGTCTCGATTTACGGAATGGACGAAATGTATACGTTTTTAAGTTTGTACAGAACCATAGGTAGACGAGTCCTACTCGAACATGGCCAATATTTCGTGTTTCCACCATCGCTACGATTGTGATATTCCGGTCTCCGACTTCTCTCCCGATTTCTGGTCTATCACAGAGAGATGCTCTGCCTATTCTGTGATCATCATTCAAATTTGTTTGTCAACATCTAAGGCGTCTGCGCGACCCAAACACTGTTGTTGCAGCTATGTTCCCCTTAAATTCAGGAAACTGATTGCTGCACGGTTCTCCACTTTGTCACTGGGCTGCGCTCTAGTGGCGTGCTACGCTACTGTGGGGCTGGGTTTAAAAAAATTGATTATGTAACTATTTTTTTCGAGGTGATAATTAAAATTTTATGGGTACCTCACGTATCACCTGCAGGGGTTACGCTTCTGCTTAGGTATGAGAGCTAAGACGACTGATCGAACTGCACCACGGCTTATCGGCACGCCCGCCACTGGAGACAGAGAGAGAGAGAGAGAGAGAGAGAGAGAGAGAGAGAGAGAGAGGAGGAAAGCCAATCTTGGATGGCTGCCTGGAATTGCGGCCGCATTCAGGGTGCGCCTGGACTTAATTAAAAGCGTCCGCCTGGCGCCCTCTTCCCCAGCCACTCCTAACACGGCTGCGGCGCCAATGGTCTGAGCCACTGTTTATCTTCCAGCTAGGATTCTGCAAGACGCCTCCCGTAACACCACTGTACATTACTATTTTTTCTTAACGTTTATAATCTCGCTGATTAAAGTTGCAAGTATTTTAATCATTTGCCATATTTTCAGTACCTGGTTCCTCTCACTGTTACAGTCAAGGTTATTTATATGCTTATGAATTCACCAATGTCATAAAATGCATATATTTGCCACGCTTATCCAGCTGCTATTGCCCATGTTCAGGTATCAAAGAATAAGGAACACTTAAATACTATTTACGTTACTAAGAATGCTCTATTTACGTTACTAAGAATGCTCTTACAAGGGAACCTCCCCATCGCAACCCCCTCAGATTTAGTTATAAGTTGGCACAGTGGATAGGCCTTGAAAAATCAATCGAGAAAACAGGAAGACGTTGTGTGGAACTATGAAAAAAATAAGCAAAACATACAAACTGAGTAGTCCATGGGCAAGATAGGCAACATCAAGGGTGGTCTGAGCTCAGGAGCGCCGTGGTCCCGTGGCGCCGGCACGGTAGCTCAGCGTGTTCGGTCAGAGGGCTAGTTACCCTCTGTAATAAAAAAAAACTGAGTGAATGGTTAACAACGAACTAAAACGGATGTCTTTCGACGTCCGCCCAGAGCAGGTACAACGAACGAAAACGAAAAAAAAAAGTGGTTAGCGTCAGCAGCTGCGGAACGAGAGGTCCTTCGTTCAAGCCTTCCCTCGAGTGAAAACTTTAGCTCCATTATTTTCGCAAAGTTATGATCTGTCCGTTCGTTCATTGACGTCTCTGTTCACTGAAATAAGTTTAGTGTCTGTGTTTTGCTACCGCACCGCAAAACCGTGCGATTAGTAGACGAAAGGACGTGCCTCTCCAATGGGAACCGAAAACATTTGATCGCAAGGTCATAGGTCAACCGATTCCTCCACAGAAAATCACGTCTGATATATTCTATACGACACTGGTGACGGCATGTGCGTCACATGACAGGCATATGTTGTCGACCCACCTAACTTATACACTTGGCGAATGGGTAAAAACATTCTTCTACCTTGCCCGATTTAGGTTTTCTTGTGGATATGATAATCACTTCCAAAAAAGTGTTTAGGTGTAGCGTCCGCATACTACGGCGCAGTTACCTCGCATCGGACGGACAGATAATAAGTGTCTGAAAATAAAAAAAATTAAACTTTTCACGCGAGGGGAGGCTTGAACCAATCACCTCTCGTTCCGCAGCTGCTCACGCTAACAACTTTTTTTTTTTTTTTTTTTTAATTCTCATTTTGTTCGCTTTCGTTCGTTGTATGTGCTCGAGGCGGACGTCGTAAGACATCCGTTTAAGTTCGTCTTTGACGGGTTAACTCAGTTTTTTTTATCACAGAGGGCTGCTAACCCTCTGACCGAACACGCTGAGCTACCGTGCCGGCTGGACCACGGCGCTCCTGAGCTCACTTTCTCCTTGATGTTGCATATCTTGCCCATGGATTACTCCGTTTGTATATTTTGCTTATTCTTTTCATAGTTCCACATGACTTCTTCCTATTTTCTCGATTGATCTGTGTTCAGTTTTTCAAGACCTATCCATTGTGCCAACTTATAACTAAATCTGAGGGGGGTGCGATGGGGAGGTTCCCCTGTTAGAAGTAGTTCACAAGGTGATAACTAAAGTATGGAGCCGGCCGGTGTGGCGAGCGGTTCTAGGCAGTACAGTCTGGAACTGTGCGACCGCTACGCTCGCAGGTTCGAATCCTGCCTCGGGCATGGATGTGTGTGATGCCCTTAGGTTAGTTAGGTTTAAGTAGTTCTAAGTTCTAGGGGACTGATGACCTCAGAAGTTAAGTCACATAGTGCTCAGAGCCATTTGAACCATTTTTTTAAAGTATGGATCTCAGAGTTGATACCTGAAGAGTGGCAGGAGTCGATTCTGATCCCAATTTTTAAGAAGGGCGACAAAATGGATTGTAGTAATTATAGAGGGACGTCGCTATTACCAGTATGTTCCAAAATTTTCTCGAATGTTCTGCTAAGCAGGCTTACACCATATGCAGATGAAATTGTGGGGTATTACCAAGCTGGCTTTCGGAGGAACAGATCAACTATAGACCAAATATTCACCCTGCGTAAAATTTTGGAAAAGAAATGGGAATACAATAAACCAGTTCATAATCTTTTCATAGAATTTACAAAAGCATATGATTCTTCTGGAACTTGGAATACCAAAGAAGTATGTTAGACTTATAGAAGCGAGTTTGAAAAACACAAAAGTTAGAGTACGCGTGGGGAAATTGGAGTCAGAAGAATTTGTAATAAAGAACGGACTTAAGCGGGGAAATTCCCTGTCTCCGCTACTTTTTAATTTAGTCCTAGAATATATTGTACGAATGGCAGCAGATAATTCAGAGCGTATGGAGTTAAATGGAAATATTAAGATATTAGGGTATGCAGATGATCTAAACATCATTAGCGATAGGAAAGAATCTGTAACAGCAAATGCGAATGCTTATGAAGATGTAGGTCTAAGGATAAGTGAAGACAAAACTAAATACCTGGCTACTACTAGAATGACAACAGCAGTAGATCAGGAAATGTTAAGAGTTGGAGACATGCAGTTTGAAAAAGTGAACACATTTAAGTATCTAGGCGTGGACATCACTTCAAGAAATGAGATTGAATCCGAACTGAAGAAGAGATTTTTTTTTTGGTCATCAGTCTACTGACTGGTTTGATGCGGCCCGCCACGAATTCCTTTCCTGTGCTAACCTCTTCATCTCAGAGTAGCACTTGCAACCTACGTCCTCAATTATTTGCTTGACGTATTCCAATCTCTGTCTTCCTCTTCAGTTTTTGCCCTCTACAGCTCCCTCTAGTAGCATGGAAGTCATTCCCTCACGTCTTAGCAGATGTCCTATCATCTTGTCCGTTCTCCTTATCAATGTTTTCCACATATTCCTTTCCTCTCCGATTCTGCGTAGAACCTCCTCATTCCTTACCTTATCAGTCCACCTAATTTTCAACATTCGTCTATAGCACCACATCTCAAATGCTTCGATTCTCTTCTGTTCCGGTTTTCCCACAGTCCATGTTTCACTACCATACAATGCTGTACTCCAGACGTATATCCTCAGAAATTTCTTCCTCAAATTAAGGCCGGTATTTGATATTAATAGACTTCTCTTGGACAAAAATGCCTTTTTTGCCATAGCGAGTCTGCTTTTGATGTCCTCCTTGCTCCGTCCGTCATTGGTTATTTTACTGCCTAGGTAGCAGAATTCCTTAACTTCATTGACTTCGTGACCATCAATCCTGATGTTAAGTTTCTCGCTGTTCTCATTTCTACTACTTCTCATTACCTTCGTCTTTCTCCGATTTACTCTCAAACCATACTGTGTACTCATTAGACTGTCCATTCCGTTCAGCAAATCATTTAATTTTTCTTCACTTTCACTCAGGATAGCAAAGTCACCAGCGAATCGTATCATTGATATCCTTTCACCTTGTATTTTAATTCCACTCCTGAACCTTTCTTTTATTTCCATCATTGCTTCCTCGATGTACAGATTGAAGAGTAGGGGCGAAAGGCTACAGCCTTGTCTTACACCCTTCTTAATACGAGCACTTCGTTCTTGATAGTCCACTGTTATTATTTCCTCATGGTTGTTGTACATATTGTATATGACCCGACTCTCCCTATGGCTTACCCCTACTTTTTTCAGAATCTCGAACAGCTTGCACCATTTTATATTGTCGAACGCTTTTTCCAGGTCGACAAATCCTATGAAAGTGTCTTGATTTTTCTTTAGCCTTGCTTGTATTATTAGCCGTAACGTCAGAATTGCCTCTCTCGTCCCTTTACTTTTTTACTAAAGCCAAACTGATCGTCACCTAGCGCATTCTCAATTTTCTTTTCCATTCTTCTGTATATTATTCTTGCAAGCAGCTTCGATGCATGAGCTGTTAAGCTGATTGTGCGATAATTCTCGCACTTGTCAGCTCTTACCGTCTTCGGAATTGTGTGGATGATGCTTTTCCGAAAGTCAGATGGTATGTCGCCAAACTCATATATTCTACACACCAACGTGAATAGTCGTTTTGTTGCCACTTCCCCCAATGATTTTAGAAATTCTGATGGAATGTTATCTATCCCTTCTGCCTTATTTGACCGTAAGTCCTCCAAAGCTCTTTTAAATTCCGATTCTAATACTGGATCCCCTATCTCTTCTAAATCGACTCCTGTTTCTTCTTCTACACTCCTCGAAATGGAAAAAAGAACACATTGACACCGGTGTGTCAGACCCACCATACTTGCTCCGGACACTGCGAGAGGGCTGCACAAGCAATGATCACACGCACGGCACAGCGGACACACCAGGAACCGCGATGTTGGCCGTCGAATGGCGCTAGCTGCGCAGCATTTGTGCACCGCCGCCGTCAGTGTCAGCCAGTTTGCCGTGGCATACGGAGCTCCATCGCAGTCTTTAACACTGGTAGCATGCCGCGACAGCGTGGACGTGAACCGTATGTGCAGTTGACGGACTTTGAGCGAGGGCGTATAGTGGGCATGCGGGAGGCCGGGTGGACGTACCGCCGAATTGCTCAACACGTGGGGCGTGAGGTCTCCACAGTACATCGATCTTGTCGCCAGTGGTCGACGGAAGGTGCACGTGCCCGTCGACCTGGGACCGGACCGCAGCGACGCACGGATGCACGCCAAGACCGTAGGATCCTACGCAGTGCCGTAGGGGACCGCACCGCCACTTCCCACCAAATTAGGGACACTGTTGCTCCTGGAGTATCGGCGAGGACCATTCGCAACCGTCTCCATGAAGCTGGGCTACGGTCCCGCACACCGTTAGGCCGTCTTCCGCTCACGCCCCAACATCGTGCAGCCCGCCTCCAGTGGTGTCGCGACAGGCGTGAATGGAGGGACGAATGGAGACGTGTCGTCTTCAGCGATGAGAGTCGCCTCTGCCTTGGTGCCAATGATGGTCGTATGCGTGTTTGGCGCCGTGCAGGTGAGCGCCACAATCAGGACTGCATACGACCGAGGCACACAGGGCCAACACCCGGCATCATGGTGTGGGGAGCGATCTCCTACACTGGCTGTACACCACTGGTGATCGTCGAGGGGACACTGAATAGTGCACGGTACATCCAAACCGTCATCGAACCCATCGTTCTACCATTCCTAGACCGGCAAGGGAACTTGCTGTTCCAACAGGACAATGCACGTCCGCATGTATCCCGTGCCACCCAACGTGCTCTAGAAGGTGTAAGTCAACTACCCTGGCCAGCAAGATCTCCGGACCTGTCCCCCATTGAGCATGTTTGGGACTGGATGAAGCGTCGTCTCGCGCGGTCTGCACGTCCAGCACGAACGCTGTCCAACTGAGGCGCCAGGTGGAAATGGCATGGCAAGCCGTTCCACAGGACTACATCCAGCATCTCTACGATCGTCTCCATGGGAGAATAGCAGCCTGCATTGCTGCGAAAGGTGGATATACACTGTACTAGTGCCGACATTGTGCATGCTCTGTTGCCTGTGTCTATGTGCCTGTGGTTCTGTCAGTGTGATCATGTGATGTATCTGACCCCCAGGAATGTGTCAATAAAGTTTCCCCTTCCTGGGACAATGAATTCACGGTGTTCTTATTTCAATTTCCGGGAGTGTATCACATCAGACAAATCTTCACCCTCATAGAGGCTTTCAATGTATTCTTTCCACCTATCTGCTCTCTCCTCTGCATTTAACAGTGGAATTCCCGTTGCACTATTAATGTTACCCCGTTGCTTTTAATGTCACAAAAGGTTGTTTTGACTTTCCTGTATGCTGAGTCTGTCCTTCCGGCAATCATATCTTTTTCGATGTCTTCACGTTTTTCCTGCAACCATTTCGTCTTAGCTTCCCTGCACTTCCTATTTATTTCATTCCTCAGTGACGTGTATTTCTGTATTCCTGATTTTCCCGGAACATGTTTGTACTTCCTCCTTTCATCAATCAACTGAAGTATTTCTTCTGTTACTCATGGTTTCTTCACAGCTACCTTCTTTGTACCTATGTTTTCCTTCCCAACTTCTGTGATGGCCCTTTTTAGAGATGTCCATTCCTCTTCAACTGTACTGCCTACTGCGCTATTCCTTATTGCTGTATCTATAGCGTTAGAGAACTTCAAACGTATCTCATCATTCCTTAGTACTTCCGTATCCCACTTCTTTGCGTATTGATTCTTCCTGACTAATGTCTTGAACTTCAGCCTACTCTTCATCACTACTATATTGTGATCTGAGTCTATATCTGCTCCTGGGTACGCCTTACAATCCAGTATCTGATTTCGGAATCTCTGTCTGACCATGATGTAATCTAATTGAAATCTTCCCGTATCTCCCGGCCTTTTCCAAGTATACCTCCTCCTCTTGTGATTCTTGAACAGGGTATTCGCTATTACTAGCTGAAACTTGTTACAGAACTCAATTAGTCTTTCTCCTCTTTCATTCCTTGTCCCAAGCCCATATTCTCCTGTAACCTTTTCTTCTACTCCTTCCCCTACAACTGCATTCCAATCGCCCATGACTATTAGATTTTCGTCCCCCTTTACATACTGCATTACCCTTTCAATATCCTCATACACTTTCTCTATCTGTTCATCTTCAGCTTGCGAAGTTGGCATGTGTACCTGAACTATCGTTGTCGGTGTTGGTCTGCTGTCGATTCCGATTAGAACAGCCCGGTCACTGAACTGTTCACAGTAACACACCCTCTGACCTACCTTCCTATTCATAACGAATCCTACACCTATTATACCATTTTCTGCTGCTGTTGATATTACCCGATACTAATCTGAGCAGAAATCCTTGTCTTCTTTCCACTTCACTTCACTGAGCCCTACTATATCTAGATTGAGCCTTTGCATTTCCCTTTTCAGATTTTCTAGTTTCCCTACCACGTTCAAGCTTCTGACATTCCACGCCCCAACTCGTAGAACGTTATCCTTTCGTTGATTATTCAATCTTTTTCTCATGGTAACCTCCCCCTTGGCAGTCCCCTCCCGGAGATCCGAATGGGGGACTATTCCGGAATCTTTTGCCAATGGAGAGATCATCATGGCACTTCTTCAGTTACAGGCCACATGTCCTGTGGATACACGTTACGTGTCTTTAATGCAGTGGTTTCCATTGCCTTCTGCATCCTCTCGTCGTTGATCATTGCTGATTCTTCCGCCTTTAGGGGCAATTTCCCACCCCTAGGACAAGAGAGTGCCCTGAACCTCTATCCGCTGCTCCGCCCTCTTTGACAAGGCCGTTGGCAGAATGAGGCTGACTTCTTATGCCGGAAGCCTTCGGCCGCCAATGGTGATTATTTATCAAAATTTAGGCAGTGGCGGGGATCGAACCCGGGACCGAAGACGTTTTTGATTAAAGACGCTACCCCTAGACCACGGGTTACTAAGAAGAGATTACAGGAGGGAAATGCGTGCTACTTCTCACTGAATAGATTACTTTCATCACGGATATTGTCTAGGAATTTAATGTTTAGAATATACAAAACTATTATTCTACCAGTTATGCTGTATCGGTGTGAGACTTGGTCTCTCACTGTGCAAACTGAAAAGCCGTTTCGAGTATTTGAAAACAAAATTTTGAGGAAAATTTTCGGAGCAAAAAGGGATGACATTAGCGGAGTGTGGCGAAAACTGCATAACGAAGAGGTTCACGAACTCTATTGAAGCCCTGGCATAATCAGTATTATTAAATCACGTAGGCTGCGATGGGCGGGTCACGTAGCTCGAGTGGATGAGGGCAGGGCAGCGCACAGAGTACTGGTAGGGCACCTAGAAGGAAAACGTCCTGTGGGGAGACCGAGGCGTAGATGGGAGGACAACGTGAAGGCTGATTTAAGGAACCTAGGTATTGAATGGAAGGAAATAGCACAAGACACGGACAGATGTCGAAAATACGTTGCTGCGGTAATGGACTCTCGAGTCCAGTATGACCAGTGAGTGAGTGTGAAGAATGCTCTTAAGTAGGGAGAGAGTCGTCCAGTATCGGTCGGCTTAAGTATTTGGAACATTTTCTTTGGAAAGTAGCTATTAATAGCCGTCAAAAAATGTGTAGAACACATGTTTGATCATCAGCCTTTTTTTTTGCCCAAAGTTAGTCACAGACCATCTTCACAGATTTGGGTTAAAGGGTTAAAACAGTTTTAGCCACAACATCGCAACAACTAAGTAGTGACAGATGTGATGTTGGGCTTAAACTGTTATAAGCCTAGTCCGCGAAGATGTTCTGTGACTGAAACTGGTCGATATTTGGGTTTTAAAGAAAAGAGCAGCTGGTGGTTCAAATGGTTCAAATGGCTCTAAGCACTATGCGACTTAACATCTGAGGTCATCAGTCCCCTGGACTTAGAACTACTTAAACATAACTTACCTGAGGACATCACACACATCCATGCCCGAGGCAGGATCCGAACCTGCGACCGTAGCAGCAGCGCTGTTCCGGACTGAAGCGCCTAGAACCGCTCGGTCACAACGGACGGCTGCAACTGACGGACAAACATGTATTTTATTCATGAGTTTCCTGACTTTATTGTGGAGCTGTGGTGGCTAACCGGAATATTAATGTCCTATTCGTTTTCCTCGAGATACGTTCTACGAATAGCACAATTTAATGATTATTATTTGTTATTTATAGTACTTAATTACACCGAAAGTGAAAGAGCTACAATTACAAGGCCTGTAGAAAATGTCTTGCAGTATCGGCCATTGTCTTTCTGTGATAGTATCAGTCGTTAACGATACACTGCACTGATGCTTAACGAATAAAAATGGAACACATATGCATGGGTACTTATTGTTACTATTTCAGCTCAGTTCACCAGTGTTTAGCTCAGTGTTTTAAAGAGATTGCACATAAAATATAAAATATTCTGTTCATTCACACATCCAAGTCATGCTCAGCCTCTACGGCACACAGTCTTCTTCAAACGATTCCAAATACGTAATGCGCTTTTCAGTCTCTTCTTTTGATCCATTATTTCTAGTAAATTCCAGTTCTCTTCGCCGCTTTGTAATTCACTTTCTATGGCTACCCTTTGTGTGTTTATCAAATTTTGGAACACCCAACTTAAGTAAGCCCCCTTCAACTCTATCCCAGATTTTATTTTTGTTGCGTTTATTTTCCTTTTCTTTTCTAATTGTTCTGAACGCTTCAGCTGCCTCCCTCGCGGTCAACATAACCTTGCTCACAGCCATTTTCATGCACTCTTCATTCCATTTTCCTCTTACTGTTTTTCTTCAGGTCTAAACTGCTCCAATCGAGTAACCTTCGTGTTACAAATGTAGCAGTACCTTTAACTGGTCTCGTAATAGCTATTACGGGCATATGTGCTCACTGGACAACAGTAAGTCGCTGACTGTTGTCCAGCGAGCACATATACCCATAATAGCTATTACGAGACCAGTTAAAGGTACTGGTATATTTGTAACACGAAGGTTACTGGAATGGAGCAGAATAGCTATTACGAGACCAGTTAAAGGCACTGCTATATTTATGACACGAAGGTTACTCGGTTGGAGCAGTTTAGGCCTGAAGATGACGTAGTGTAATGTCGAAACTAGTTGCCTAGAAATAAACTTACATAATGGTGATTGGTATTGTTTTTATTGAACATTGAACAGCCGTAGTCCCATACTCCACCAGAGAATGGAGTTACGTTCATTGAGTTAGGGTAAGTTAGTTTGAGTTAGGTTAAGTAGTGTGTAAGCTTAGGGACCGATGACCACAGCCGTTTGGTTCCATGTGAACTTACGACCTCTACACTGAAGCGTAGCCTTCGCCCGATTGGCAGGGGGGGGGGGGGGGGGGGGCGTTATCATGCGACGGGACGATTCCGTCCCACAGCTGGGCGTTTTAACTTTGTGGGGAATCGCTGATTCTGCACATTGATGCTCCATGCTCGAGAAATTCTAGGAGCAGCGGGCCCCTGGACTCGAAGGAAGTCATCATGATGTCCTTACTAGAACTCTTGCGAACAGCTTTGGATTTTCTGGGTTGGGTGGGGGGTGGGGGTGGGGGGGGGGGTGATGTTTCCGCTGTTGGTTTTGCCGTTTGCCCTCCGGCTGTCACATGGAATCATCCTCTTGCACGACAACGCCCGCCCCCATACTGCCAATTGGTCGAAGGCTATTTGTTTGGGAAACGCTGCAACATCCCCCGTAAAGCCCGTATCTTTCACTGTGTGATTTTCACATCTTTGGCGACCTCAAGAATGACACGAGTGGACATCGCTTGCAGGAGGACGAAAAGTGCCGTTGTGGGTCCGTCAGCGGCTGACCGCACTCTACGAAACAGGAATTGACCGTCTCGGCTCCCAGTGCGATAAGTGTCTTAACACGAGTGGTGATTGCTTTTGAATGGAGCCATTCCATGGTCCTGTTGTGACGGGCGTCCGGTTTTCATTTGACTGCCCCTCATAATAGCTCCACTTCAAATATTCTTTGATTGGTACGAATCTAAATTACACTGTTACACCAAAGGTCTTCTAAGATTGCCTCTTTCAACATAAACTGTTATTTTAAAATAGTATCAGTTCAATACAATTACTGCTAAATGTATTTTCAGCCTCTAAATACTTTTATGGAATTATACTAAAAATTACTGTGCGCCGGGTTATTTGACAGTAATGAATCCACTCAGAAAAAATTGAGGGAAAGTGCTTAATAGTAACATTTAATAACTGAAGGAAGGTTCACTTTCATATTTCTGGACCCGAAGTAAATCTCAGCGTTATAATATTAAATAATAAATTTGAAATATTAAAACTGCTAAAACGACGGTGTCATTGAATGCGGAGCAGGGATGGGAAAGCAAATCCCTGTAGTGAAACAGCTACAGGTACAGAGGAGGGATAGAGTGTATCAACAGAAACGGTGTTGATGCTGTAATGAAAACAATGAAGTTGCAGTTTGTTACCTCTGCCATTTAAAATGAATACTGCAGAGTAGTTCAAGAAAGTGACACCAAATTTTATCCTAACATTTCTGAGACTGCAATGCTAAGGTTCGCAGATAGCACTGACATTATATCTGAAAATAAGAGTAAATTAGTTAAAATGCGTTACGACACCATAAACGAATAATTTACGTGGCATTGGAGGGAGCCGTGGTGGGCAGAAACTGAAGGGGAGACAGAGATTGGAATTTATCGAACACAGGATCTTGGGCGTTGGGTTCTACTTTAAATCATGAGATGGATACAAGAGATGCAGTCGTTGTGGGCCGCCATCAAATAAAAATGTTAATGTTTGCGATCATCCCCCCCCCCTTCCCAAATGACTTTCGACCTTAGGATATTCCATAGTGGATGCCACATCCTCACTGTATCAGGTTAATTATTTCTTTCTTCCGCTGTAAGATCGTTGCTCTTCGAAGATTACCTGATATCTAAGGCCAAGGTGACGCTTATCATTTTACGAAAGACGATGAATTAATATGATTATACCAACATACAAAACACGCTATTACTCGTGGCAATGGTGTTTTCTATTTAGGAAAGCGACTACAGAGGCTCTGATATGGGTTGTGATGCAATACGTCATTCTGAAACAGGTTATTTAAAATTTTAATGAACAGTGGAATAATCGTCTTTTACGTAAAAAGCAGCGCGCGAAACACATCTTTACAATTCTGAACTCCTTTTTGCTTTACCTCGTCCTACTATCGGTATTGATCCATTACCGTATAATCGCTATATCCCAAATCTGGACTTGTGTAGAGTAATGTATTCATCGGAATTCTAACGTCTTGATCCATCAACAACTTCTGTACATTATCCTCGACATCCACTGGGAGACCAACTAAACGTATTTTTCCACCTTCAGCGAAATTTCTTTAGCGCTGTTAATTACAGGTGTCCGCACACTTAAAACACCAGAACAAGAAGTTCACAATCAAAAAGCCCACGCTCTACTGTTAGTTCATGTACAGTCTGTCTATGATCATTTATTAAATCTGTTACAAGCAGATGTTTGTTTTTTATTGTCCTTTGGGTACACCAATGCAGACAGTACAAAGTCACAAGATTGCCTTTATGCAGAAAGTATTCTTTAGTCCGCCCTTCCCCCAAACGAACAGAGCAAACTAAGATGTTCAGTCGAAGGTGTACGTTACAAACACTTAATCGTATTTAGTAGTTTAGGGCTAAGAATAGTGTTTGATAAATGAAACCAGTTCCCTGCGTAGGGCACTAGTTTATTTTAAATAAACAGTTCGTTGACGTGGCCAGCATCATTCGGATATGAGGTTGCGTTCATGCATAATGCCGTAACAGAACGAGTACAGTAGTAACGGCCACAAACAACGCAATATATTCTAGCAACATCTGAATGTCAGGAGGCCAGTAAATCCATCTATCAATAACGCATAATCAGCCATTCTCGTACGGCACGAAGATGTCATATCCTCGCACTTGGATGCGTTAAAGTACGCTACTGGCCTTTAAAATTACTACACCACGAAGATGACGTGCTACAGACGCGAAATTTAATCGACAGGAAGAAGATGCTGTGATATGCAAATGATTAGCTTTTCAGAGAATTCCACAAGGTTGGCGCCGGTGGAGACACATACAACGTGCTGACATGAGGAAAGTTTCCAACCGATTTCTCATACACAAACAGCAGTTGACCGGCGTTACCTGGTGAAACGTTGTTGTGATGCCTCGTGTAAGGAGGAGAAACGCGTACCATCACGTTTCCAGCTATGATAAAGGTCGGATTGTAGCCTATCGCGAATGCGGTTTATCGTATCACGACATTGCTGATCGCGTTGGTCGAGATCCAGTGACTGTTAGCAGAATATGGAATCGGTGGGTTCAGGAGGGTAATCCGGAACGCAGTGCTAGATCCCAACGGCCTCGCGTAACTAGCAGTGGAGATGACAGGCATCTTATCCCCATGGCTGTAACGGTTCGTGCAGCCACGTCTCGATCCCTGAGTCAACAGATGGGTACGTTTGCAAGACAACAACCATCTGCACGAACAGTTCGACGACGTTTGCAGCAGCGTGGACTATCAGCTCGGAGACTATGGCTGCGGTTACCCTTGACGCTGCATCACAGACAGGAGCGCCTGTGATGGTGTACTCAACGACGAACCTGGGTGAACGAATGGCAAAACGTCATTTTTCGGATGAATCCAGGTTCTGTTTACAGAATCATGTTGGTCGCATCCGTGTTTGGCGACATCGCGGCGAACGTACATTGGAAGTGTGTATTCGTCATCGCCATACTGGCTTATACCCGGCGTGATGGGATGGGGTGCCATTGGTTACACGTGTCGGTCACCTCTTGTTCGCATTGACGGCACTTTGAACAGTGGACGTTACATTTCAGATCTGTTACGACCCGTGGTTGTACCCTTCATTCGATCCCTCCGAAACCCGACATTTCAGCAGGATAATGCACTACCGCATGTTGCAGGTCTTGTACGGGCCTTTCTGGATACAGAAAATATTCGACTGCTTCCCTGGCAGCACATTCTCCAGATCTTGAAAACGTCTGGCCGAGCAACTGGCTCGTCACAATACGCCAGTCACTACTCTTGATGAACTGTGGTATCGTGTTACAGCTGCATGGGCAGCTGTACCTGTACACGCCACCCAAGCTCTGTTTGACTCAATGCCCAGGCGTATCAAGGTGGTTGTTCTGGGTACTGGTTTTTCAGGATCTATGCACCCAAATTGCGTGAAAATGTAATCACATGTCAGTTGAAGTATAATATATTCCTCCAATGAATACACGTTTATCATCTGCAATTTTAATGACCAGTAGTGTATTAATTTGTAAAGTGTGAACAGTTGTAGAAACATCACTTTGCATCTCACAGCTAAAATTAAACGATATAAATACTAATTCTCAGAAGGACAACAATGCTATGGACTTGGGTGATTTAAGCACGTTAATCAGTCAATCTCCAATTCCAAGATATTTGGAAATTAGCCCCGACGTCATAGAGGTACTATAAGAAACTTCAGGGTTAGACCTGAGTCAGCAGCAGCTTTGTACGGCCAGCGTGGGTAGTTTTCCAGAAGTAGCCAGAAACGATATGCGTGCTAACAGAGAACTTCGCGTGCGTCGACCGTGGCGCACGCGTCACAGCACTTTGTCACGGCCGTGATGCGGGCGTCACGGGACGCGACGAGGCGTGACAGCTCACGGGCTCGAAGCGTACTTTGACGGCGGACACCTCAGCCAAGTACGTCCCAACTACCTCTTTGTATTAACCGATGTTGTCGACATTCATGTTTACACGTATTAGCGCGGGTGCACACTAGTTCACCCGACGTCTTTGAACCAGTAATCGCGCGAAACACACATAGTGTATGTCCATCCTCACTCTGCATGGTTGTATAGTATCCGATATGAAATATCCAAACACCTATTAGTGGACATTAATATGGGATGTGTTCACCCTTCGTCTTTATGACGGCTTGAACACAGCTGGTAACACTTTCACAACGTGTGTGAATGTCTGTGGAGGAATGGTGTAGCCTGTTCTTCGTCAAGAGCGAAAGCAGAGAAGACCAGAGAAGGAAGTGATATTGTACCCTAGGGTCTGGAACAAATTCGACTTTCTAACTCGTCCTAAAGTGTTCCATTTGGTTCAAGTCGGAACTTCGTTTAGGCCAGTCCATTTTAGGAATGTTGTTTTCCACAAACGACTGCCTCGCTGACGCTGATTTATGACAAGATCAGTTGTCATGCAGACACAATCAATCTACATTTACATCATACTCCGCAAGCTACCTAATGGTATGTGGCGGAGGATACTTTCGGTACCACTGTCTGATCCCTCCAACCCTGTTCCACTCGCGAATAGTGCCTTGGAAGAATGATTATCGGTAAGCCTCTGCATTGGCTCAATTTCTCGAATTTTCTCCTCGTAGTCAATACTCGAGATGTATGTGGGGGGCAAGTGATATGTTGTCCGACTCCTCCTGAAAAGTGCTGTCCCGAAATTTCAACAGTAAATCTCTCCGTCATGCACAACGCCTCACTTGTAACGTCTGCCAGTGGAGTTTCTTTAGCATCTCCGTAACGCTCTCTTGCCAGCTAAACGACTCGTGACGAAACGCACCGCTCTTCGTTGGATCTTCTCTATCTCCTCTATCAGTCCGACATGGTAGGGACCCCAGATAGATGAACAATACTCAAGAATCGGACGAACAAGTGCCTTATAAGTCACTTCTTTCGTGGATGTGTTATATTTCCTTAAGATTCTTCCTATGAATCTTAGTCTGGTATGTGCTTTTCTCACTATCTGTTTTATGTGGTCATTCCACTTAAGATCGCTCTGGATAGTTACGCCCAGATATTTTACGGTAGACGCTGTTTCCAGCTGTTTGTCATCACTACTGTAACTGTACTGTAGTGGATCTCTTTTCCTATGTATGTGCAATGTGTTACATTTATTTACGTTCAGGTTCAAATGCTAGAGTCTGCACCATTCATCAATTCTCAGCAGGTCGTTCTGCAAATTCTTACTATCATCGATTGTCTCTCTACTGTACCCAGTGCACAGTGCTGTAAAATTTCATACCTTTCCACATTAAGAGTTTTCTCTAGCGCATTAAGGGGACCACACACTACCCACGAAAAATATCCCCATTCCATCACACCACAGTGTTCGTAGTTCACTGTTGGCACGTGATGGTAGATGACATTCTTCAGCCATTCGCCAAAGTACTCGTTTCCAGTCATCCACTGTACAGCGACGTCGCTCTTTATATCACCTGAAGCTTCGCTTTGGACTGTCTAGAAGAAAATGTGTGGCTTGTGAGTGGCTCCTCGACAACTGTACTGTATTCTGTTTGACTACTTACGGACAGATATTGTGCTAGTTGGACTGTTGGCAGCACTTTGGAGATCGCGAGTGATTGCTTCCGCTGGTTTCATGCGATTTTCTACTACCACCCTCTGCAAAACCCGACGGTGCCTGTGTGCTACGTGTCTGGATTGAACCTTCCTTCGCGTTTCCTCTTATGATGCACACTCATACTTATAGCCCGTATAGGTATATAACGAAGGACAAATTCTATGCTGTAGTAACTGTCTCCAAGTTTAAACATGTAAATATGTAGTAAGAGAAAATGCATTATATTTGCAAATAAATAGCACTTAGCTTGCAAAGTTGGTATCAGTTTCACGGCTGGTTCCTTTGTTCGTATACGAGGGCTATCCAGAAAGTAAGTTCGGATCGGTCGCGAAATGGAAACCACTGTAAAAATCCGATGAAGCTTTGCACAGAGGTATTGGGCAGTGCCTGTAGAACGCCCGTCGATCGCGTCACATCGCTCTTTTCATTTCTGAGCGCACAGTGAGTACGTAAATGCACCTACAAAATAGTGTCTCCCGCCAAGTACGAGGGCCTGGTGAGAAATTTCGCCTGAAGCTATGCAGCCCACGTACCCCAACTGTCACGCCTTTCCTTCTTCGTGACAATTCTCAGCTACACTCTGCAGGGGCAATGAAGATCTTGCTACTGCATTTTCAATGGGAAGTTTTTGATCACCCACAATACAGACCGCAACTGACAACATTTTGGCACAGACAACGAGCTGTAGACCTGCTTAGAGAATTAACGGAAAGGACTGGCGGCTGCCTTCTGTGACAAGGGAATTGAAAATTGGTACAACGCCACGACAAATGTCTAAGTCGGAGCGGCGATTATTTAGATAATTAGCTGGGAGTTGTGGCTAGCAGTTGCAAATAAAACATTTTTTTGATTTTTACGGTAGTGTCTATTTCGCGGACGATCGGGACTTACTTTCTGGATAGCCCTCAAATAACCTACTGAAAAGGCTGTGTCCTGAGTACATATTATGAACCCAGCTTCCAGTACCTTCTACAACAGGTTTAAGTCCAAATTAGTATCAACATGACTACGTTATTTGAACGGTTTTTCAGATTTAATTTACACCCTGTTTTCTGAAAATAATTATTTAAGTGAAGATTTATTGCCTTACTGGTTAATAATAAACGTTGCAAATTTTGATACTACGAAAAATAGTAACTCCCTCTTATTTTATAAAACTTCTTTCAATATCGACAGTTAAGTAAGAAAAACTATAAATGAAGAAAGTAATTTTGTTTACATGAAAACTATAGCATAAAACAATATTATATTTACTATAAATTTGCTTTTATCACTTAAGTGACAATTTTGATTACTAATTTCTGTGGTGTAAGATTGACGTTACGAAATGGATCGATATGAATAATAAAAATATATTAATAGAAAATAGTTTTTTGGCAATCATATACGTACAGAAACATCTTCAGAGCAGAAGTGTATAAAGAAAATTAACCCAATTAAGGCCACAATGTGTACGGAAACAAACATTTCGGTAAACACGCGAGAGTTCCGAGGAGGCAAGGTTCATTATACACTGCACAGTCATCACCAACGGTAGACCTCGGCAGCTTTACGAGGACGGCAATGTACCTGACGGACTTGTTACTCAGGTGACATCCAGTGGCTGGTCGACGTTGGAAGTCGAAGATTTCTCCTGACCCATCCTTTTTGCTGTTACTGCACCTCTATTTGCAACACAATACTTCCAGCGTCCTTTTATACTGACGATCCATCTCTCAAGACATGTAGTAGCCAATTTCGTGTTACATAGGGGCGTCCGTATATTTTCATGAGATATTGTATACCATAGCGACGTCATTCGAACGTTTGACTCTTGTGGGATAACAGGATATTGAAGGTCTGCCTCGTAGTGGTCTCCTGAGGTGAAAACGACATTAGTTGATGACCACTTCCGACAAATGGCTCGTAGGTATCACGACGAGAATTTGACACAACTGAATACTACCCCTTTGGGGGCTGGAGGAGGGGAGGTGGATGTTGTGTCGGTTCACAGAGAGTACACATACGTCACCATGATATGTATTTAATTCTGCACGCCAATTATGGACAACAGTATAAATGCCCCTGCGGCATCGTGCACGAGAAAGGTGATCAAGAGAGCCCCTGAAAGGAACTTGGATCGATGCCTTCGGGTGCAGGATTTTTGTGATGCCTGACGATTCTCGTAGAGCAGTTTTGGTTCAACCAGGTACCAACTTATGTCTCAGCTATACTGTACCATGGGGTCAGCGGGAGGTCGGTCTATTTGGTTCTGGCTATTACCATGTAGGAATGTTGGACACTTCTCATGACTAACGAGGATAATTTGAAGGCTGTGGAGTACTACGACAGAAAGTTCCATCCTATTGTTCATCCCTATAGTCAATCGGAGATGAGTTTCTTGAAACACACCCCTGCCACTTACCGCACTGAGCGTCTCCTCTCAAGGTTCAAGTTCCGCACTGAGGTTCAGGTGTACAGAAATGAACCGTGCGCAAAGGAACGAAAGGAAGACTGGCACTCACATGTGAATTGTTCGAGCTCATCGACACTAATAAATTACTAAGTAGTGATTATCAACTACCGTAATGAAATAAGTGCTGTAAATTATGTGCATTTATTGATTAAGAATTAAAATAATTATGAGTAGAACAAACACTGAATCAAATAACTCGTTAGGAAAAAAAAAGTGCAGGTTTCATAGCAACACGTAATAATCAAAGGTCACTAGGAAAGAAGTGAACAGAAAGGATCTATCAGAATAAACCAAATTACTAACGATGTGTTCAACCTCCCGGACTGATTTTTAATCGTGAAATTAAGTGGATGATCTTGACTGCGTCGCAAGATTAGTAAGTAAAGGACTGTGAACCCCAAACAGCGAAGTCTCATCCAAGAAGTCAGCGTAAACGTGGAAGATCAGGTAATATGACAATACATGAATATCGTCTTGTGCGATTTCAGTACGTCACTTCGCTGCGAAACTTACACCAACTGCATGAATTAAGGTGAGGCAATGTCGCAGGTAGTGATGGTCTCTGGCGTGGCATGGCCCTTCTGCTCTCCAGAATACTAAAGCCGAATGCTGAATGTCGAATCTCGAAATTTGAACCTTGACTGCCGACCCAAAATAGATTTTCGCTGTGCAGCGGAGTAGACCACTGGCCGGCGAAAGGCAAAGGCCAAAAGTTCGAATCTCTGTCTGGCACACAGTACGGATCGCGGTTATCGCTGAAGCACTAGGTTTTCGGTTATACCGGTTTTTTACATGTTCTGCTTAGCCCACGTGTCACATCGACTCAAAATAACCGGTTTCTAAAATAACCTATTTTCGGTTTCTTTGTTGCTATTATTTCAGGTATAATGTAGATGTTAAAAAAAAAGATTAAAAAATTCAAAGATTCCCTCACATTTTTGGATTGTATGTTTCAAGACATATGAAATTTGTAATAAAATACGAAAATAAAAGTAATGAGGGGTTGAAAAGACAGAATTTCAGTAGTGTTATTCTTCTGATACCAATTTTTTTATATTTCTTCTCAAAACACGTACGAATAGTCACTGCTAAAGGGTGAAAACTGAGGTGCTAGAACTTGATATTGTATATTTCCAAGGGCTACAAGCCGATAAAGACATATTATACAGACATAGGCAGAAGATCAGATATTCCCTATTTTATTTGCAATTTATGAATGAACTGTCAAGTTTTCAATTTATTGATGTTGCTATAACTCCTTTCTGTTTTATTAGTTTATAGAAACGACAGACAAATGATTAGCTTATGTGTAAAATTTGTAGCATTCTTCTTCTTTAATTATTTCAAAGGAAAAATCCACGTTTTAGTCAAATAGATATCTACTTTTTAACGGGAATTTAAATAAAACTAATATATTACTGACAAAAAGTGCTGTTTCAAATTCAAATGAAGTTAGATAATTGGCAAAATATGTCGTTTCCCAGAAAAAGTTACATGAGAAATTAAAATTTCGATGACGAATGAACGCATTGGCCAATGTTTATTCCCTAGTCCGTTCTGTAAATTGCTGATCTGTAAGCTGACTCCGTTCATCAAAAACAATGTTATTAAAACATGATACCAATTTTCCAGAAGCTGTAGCACTATCACATTCGTTTTCTAAAGAGTTTATTTAAAAACCAAAAATTTAGCACCACTGCTGCGGAAAATTAATCTATCAGTTTTATGTCCGGTTATCAGAAAAAGTTAAAATACCTGTTTTAACCGAAACCAAACAAATCTCGAAAGATACCGGTTATTCAAAACTAAAATACCAGTATCGGTTTTAACACACCGGTTTTTCGCGTCTCTAGCACACAGTTTTAATATGCCAGGAACTTTCAGTACTGGTATCTAAATATGTTACAATATTTGGGGTGGAGCATCGCTATACAGAATTGTTTAAAGAACTTGGACAGATTTTGATTTCATTGTGTAAAGAGGTGTATTTTTAAAGAGACCACCTACTTTTATTTCGCAGTAAACTTATTTTTCGCATATAAGGCCTATTCTTTCTTCCTCGCACTCCGACAAACCTACAGACATACAGGTAGTGAAAAACGTTTTGGAACAGTGCACATTGGTATCTGTGTAACGGATACGCATATCTTTTGTATCAGTATTTTTGTTCTCAGCGGGAATATTCTCAAAGAAAGTTATATATAATTTATTCTAAGTTGACGAATACAGGAATTTGGTGATTCTCTTTGCCTGATGAGAAACGAATCTCCCTCTAAAGCCCTATTAACCGCTGTGTAATTCACAACAATTAATTATTAAGAGGACAGGGGAAGGAGATAACTGTCTTCCTTTTAAAGGATCTTTCATGACATTCAAAGAGTGTTTTTCTTTTGGTCATCAGTTTTCTGACTCGTTTGATGCCGCCCCCCCCCCCCCCCCCCCACGAATTCCTCTCTTGTGCCAACCTCATCAAGTCAGAGTAGCACTTGGAAACACAAATTATTTGCTGAATGTATTCTAATCTCTGCCCTCCTCTACAGTTTTTACCCTCTACAGCTCCCTATAGTACCATGGAAGACATTTTCTCATGTCTTAGCAGATGTCCTATCATTCTGTCCCTTCACCTTATCAGTGTTTTCCACATGTTCCTTTCCTCTCCGATTCTGCGCAGAACCTCCTCGTACCTTTACTTATCAATCCACCTAATTCTCAACATTCCTCTGTAGCACCACATCTCAAGTGCTTCGATTCTCTTCTGTTCCGGTTTTCCCACAGGCCATGCTTCACTACCATACAATGCTGTACTCCAGACGTACATTCTCAGAAATTTCTTCCTCAAATTAAGTCCGATATTTGATATTAGTAGACTTCTCTTGGGCAGGAACGCCCTTTTTGCCAGTGCTAGTTTGCTTTTGATTTGCTCCTTGCTCCATCCGTCATTGGCTATTTTACTGCCTAGGTAGCAGAATTCCTTAACTTCATCCACTTCGTGACCATCAATCCTGATGTTAGGTTTCTCACTGAACTCATTGCTACTACTTCTCATTACCTTCGTTTTTTTTCGATTTACTCTCAATGCATTCTCTGTACTCATTAGACCGTTCATTCCGTTCAGCAGATCATGTAATTCTTCTTTACTTCCATTCAGGATACCAATGTCATCAGCGGATCGTATCATTAATATCCTTTCATCTTGTATTTCAATACCTACTGAACCTTTCTTTTATTTCCATCATTGCTTCTTCGATGTACAGATTGAACAGTAGGGGCGAAAGACTACATCCCTGTCTTACACCCTTTTTCATCTGAGCAGTTCGTTCTTGGTCTTTCACTCTTATTATTCCCTCTTGGCTGTTGTATATATTGTATATGACCCGATTCGCCCTATTGCTTACACCTACTTTTTCAGAATTTCGAACATCTTGTACCATTTTACGTTGTCGAACGCTTTTTTCAGGTCGACATATCCTATGAACGTGTCTTGATTTTTCTTTAATCTTGCTTCCATTATTAACAGCAGCATCAGAATAGCCTCTCCCGTGCCTTTATCTTTTCTAAAGCCAAACTGATCGTAATCTAGCGCATCCTCAATTTTCTTTTCCATTCTTCTGTATATTATTCTTGTATGCAATTTGGATGCATGAGCTGTTAAGCTGATTGTGCGCTAATTCTCGCACTTGCCAGCTCTTGCCGTCTTCGGAACTGTGTGGATGATGCTCTTCCGAAAGTCAGATGGTATGTCACCAGACCCACACATTCTACACACCAACGTGAGGAGTAGTAGTAGAAAAGGTTACAGGAGACTATGGGCTTGGGACAAGGAGTGAGAGAGAGGAGTAAGACTAATTGAGTTCTGTAACATGTTTCAGCTAGTAATAGCGAATACACTGTTCAGTTACCTTCTTTGAACCTATGTTTTCCTTCCCAACTTCATTCGGGAGGACGACGGTTCAATCCCGTCTCCGGCCATCCTGATTTTGGTTTTCCGTGATTTCCCTAAATCGTTTCAGGCAAATGCCGGGATGGTTCCTTTGAAAGGGCGCGGCCGATTTCCTTCCCAATCCTTCCCTAACCCGAGCTTGCGCTCCGTCTCTAATGACCTCGTTGTCGACGGGACGTTAAACACTAACCACCACCACCACCTTCCCAACTTCCGTGATGGCCCATTTTAGAGATGTCCATTCCTCTTCAACTGTACTGCCTACTGAGCTACTCCTTATTGCTGTAGCTATAGCCTTAGAGAACTTCAAGCGCATCTCGTCATTCTTTAGTACTTCCGTATCCCACTTCCTTGTGTATTGATTCTTCCTGACTAATGTCTTAAACTTCAGCCTACTCTTCATTACTACTGTATTGTGATCTATGTCTGCTCCTGTGTAGGCCTTACAAACCAGTATCTGATTTCGGAATCACTGTCTGACCGGCCTTTTCCAAGTATACCTTCTCCTCTTGTGATTCGTGAACAGTGTATTCGCTATTACTAGCTGAAACATGTTACAGAACTCAATTAGTCTTACTCCTCTCTCACTCCTTGTCCCAAGTCCATAGTCTCCTGTAACCCTTTCTACTGCTACTCCTCCTGCAACTGCATTCAAATCCCCCATGACTATTAGCTTTTCGTCTCCCTTTACATACTGTCTTACTCTTTCAATATCCTCATACACTTTCTCTATCTCTTCACCTTCAGCTTGCAACGTCGGCGTGTAAACCTGAACTATCGTTGTCGGTGTTGGTTTGCTGTCGATTCTGATAAGAACAACCCTGTCACTAAACTGTTCACAATAAGACATGCTCTGTCACACCTTCTCATTCATAACGGATCCTACTCCCATTATACCGTTTTCTGCTGCTGTTGATATTACCCTATACTCATCTGACCAGAAAGCCTTGTCTTCTTTCCACTTCACTTCACTGACCCCTACTATATCTAGATTGAGTCTTCGCATTTCCCTTTTCCGATTTTTCTAGTTTCCCTACCAAGTTCAAGCTTCTGACATTCCACGACCCGCCTTGTACAACGTTATCCTTCTGGTAACCTCCCCCTTGGCAGTCCCCTCCCGGAGATCAGAATGGGGGACTATTCCGGAATCTTTTGCCAACGGAGAGATCATCATCGCACTTTTCAATTACAGGCCACATGTCCTGTGGATACACGTTATGTGCCTTTAATGCAGTGGTTTCCATTACCTTCTGCATCCTGATGCCGTTGATTACTGCTGATTCTTCCGCCTTTAGGGGCAATTTCCCACCCCTAGGACAAGAGAGTGCCCTGAACCTTTGTCCGCTCCTCCGCCCTCTTTGACAAGGCCGTTGGCAGAATGAGGGTGACTTCTTATGCCAGGCGTCTCCGGCCGCCAATGCTGATTATTAATCAAAATTTAAGCAGCGGCGGGATTCGAACCCGGGACCAAAGACGTTTCGATTATGAATCAAAGACGCTACCTTTCTTTCTTTCTTTCTTTTTTTTTTTTTTTTTTTTTTTTTTTTTTTTTTTTTTTTTTTTTTTTTTTTAAATGGACCGTCACATGACATCTGTTAAAGTTCGTTTGTTGATCCTTCCACTCAGTTTATTTTATTACAGAGGCCAACCAGCTCTCTGACCGAACACGCTGAGCTACCGCACCTGCATTCCTAGACCACTGTAGTAAGGATAAAAAACTGTTATTTTGAAATGGTCAGTTGATCCTAAAAAACACAGGGTATCACTATTTTGGAATGTAACAAAAGTGTATCTCAGCGTCATGTGCAAAGGCACACTACAAAAAATAAAGGAGCTCTTAAAGAAACCTCTTCAGTCCATAATATCACATCAAATGAGTATCCTTCACATAAACTAGTCGCTTTGATTCAGGGTACAGCGGTAGCAAGAGCGCCGGACTCGGTGTCCTGCCGAAGAGCCTGGAAAGGTCATATTAAAGCACTATCTGTCGGCGGCGGCGCAGAGCGCTCTCAAATATTCATTGCCTTTCTCTGTCCCTCTGCCAGTCTGACTGCTGTAATTAACTCCGTTGGACCAGGTCTCAAACCAGGCTAGCTCAGCAACACATGGGGAACTGCCAGCAAAGATGAGACCTCAGTTGCAGTAGCTCTCTCTCTCTCTCTCTCTCTCTCTCTCTCTCTCTCTTATCCCCCCCCGCACACACACACACACACACACACACACACACACACACACACACACACACAAAGAAAAACACTGAACCAACCTTTCACAAAAGCCCTCAAGTCTAGCAAAGCAGCATCTTTTACGACATTACGTTCAAGGGAGAAATCGTCGACCAGATAGACAGACTCAGCCAGTACGGCAGAGAAAGTGAATACTACTGTAGCGATTTATTGGTATTGAACTGGAATCACCACTCGGATACATTTTATTTTGAGACTTTGGTGGAAAAAACACCAACTAACCGACGAAATTTCAAGTTTCATTATTCTGTAATTGGGCATCATTTTACAAAATCTAGACAATGCGTAATATATGCTCAGAATTGTACTTAGAAAATCCAAAATGACAGTCAGTTCACTTATTAAGAACTTTTAAAATTTTTCATGATTGATACCACACGGCCGGCCGCAGCGGCCGAGCGGTTCTAGGCGCTACAGTCTGGAACCGCGCGACCACTACGGTCGCAGGTTCGAATCCTGCCACGGGCATGGATGTGTGTGATGTCCTTAGGTTAGTTAGGTCTAAGCAGTTCTAAGATCTAGGATACTGATGATCTCAGAACTTAAGTCCCGTAGTGCTCAGAGCCATTTGATACCTCACGTCTATCAATTTAAATATCAAACTATGATCACTGTCCATGTACGTGGACATGTGAATACAAATCTAATATACCGTCAAATCTAATATACCGTCAAATTTGGAATAACTGAATCACGGCACTACACTTAGTCTTTTTACGAGGTAGTCACGAAGTCTCTAAGTGACAAGTAGCATTGTCTTACAGTACGGTGACAAAAATAATGGGAATGCAGTGGTGGTATCGGGTACACAAGGTATAAAAGGGAAGTGCATTGACGGAGCTGTCATTTGTGCTCGGGTGATTCATATGAAGAGGTTTCTGACGTAAATAAAGAAAACTACTGAAATTAAGAGATTTTGAACGCGGAATGCTAGTTGGAGCTAGATGCATGGGACATTCCATTTCGGAAATCGTTAGGGAATTCAATATTCCGAGATCCACTGTTTCAACAGTGTGCCGAGAATACCACATTTCACGCATTACCTCTCACCATGGACAACGCAGTGGCCGTCAGCCTGCACTTAATGACCAAGAGCAGCGACATTTGCGTAGAGTTGTCAGTGCTGAAAGACAAGCAACACTGCGTGAAATCAATGTGCGACTTACGACGAACGTATCCGTTATAACAGTGCAGCGAAATTTCGCGTCAGCGGTCTATGGCAGTGGACTACCGACGTGACTGCCTTTGCTACCAACACGACATCGCCTGCAGCGCCTCTCTTGAACTCGTCATCATATCTGTTGGACTCTAGGCAATTGGAAAACCATGATCTGGTCAGATGTGTCCCGGCTACAGTTGGTAAGAGCTCGAGTGCAGCGCAGACCCCGCAAAATCATGGACCAAAGTTCTCTACAAGGCACTGTGTAAACTGGTGGTGGCTCCATAATGGTGTCGGATATGTTTACACGGAATGGAGTGGGGTCCTCTGGTCCAACTGAACCGATCATTGACTGGACATGGTTATGTTCGGTTCCTTTGAGATCATTTGCAGCCTTTCATGGGCGTCCTGTTCCAAAACAACCATGTCATCTCACCGGTCCACAATTGTTCGCGACTGGTTTGAAGAATAATCTGGACAATTCGAGCTAATTATTTTGGTACCTGACATGAATTCCGTCCAACATTTATGGGACGTAATCGAGAGAACAGTTCCTGCACGACATCCTGCACCGGCAACACTTTCGCACTTACGGATGACCACAGAGGGAGCGTGACTATTTCAGCAGGGGTCTTTCAAATAGTTGTTGAGTTCATGCAAAGTATATTCACTCCATGTTCTATTACAATTTAAAAGTATATTTTTTTCAAAATAAAAACTGATTATTATAGAAACTTTAATTAATTATTAAATAACAGAAACTGCCTTGTAAGAACTGTTTGCCACAAAATCAAAAATAATTTTTTGGCTTCATGTCTTGCTCGAGAGTCTTATCTTCCAGCAGGAGAGCTGTCCAAGTCTCACGTCCAGAATCGTGCTGCCGTGGTTTGGAGAGCATGATACTGAACTCATGTTGATGTTTTGGTCAGCAAATTCTCCTGATCTGAACCAGATGGAACATATTTGGGACGCTATCGGGTGCCAACTCCACGCCCACTAACTACCGACACATAATTTACGGGAATTCGGTGATCTTTAGGTAAACATGAGGTGCCTCACAAGTCCGGAGACCTACAAACGACTTCCGGAATCCGCGCCACATAGATCCACTGCGTTGTTATTGAGTTCTAAAGGTGGACCAACACGCCGTTAAGCAGATGGTTCCTCAGTGAACAAATCATTGTCATTTCACTTTTAGTATCGTCTCACAGATAGCGCCGTAGGACTGCAACACCATTTTACGTTAGCAACACCTATTTCCAACTACATCCATACATATTATGGATTTGTGTGTGTATGTGCATGTGTATGCTTGAAAATTGGTACACATACTGCAGGGGACAGTCGTTGTGGGGTTAAGAACGACCTACCTATCAAAGAGGTGGAAGTGAAAAACAAGCAGAGCCTGTGAGGCGTGATTTCCCATATTTATCTACCCAGTATTTGTGAAAGAGAGCACTTAGCGACTTGCAACAAATTTTAAACATGATTTAAAATCTTTACGAAATTCTTCCTTGCTGACCATCCCTACAAAGTAATGAAAGGAAAATTGCTTATCGTTTATTACTTTTCTCCTATTCATGCAATTATAATTTATTACTTCTTTGCTATTAACTGTATTCATGACACATTTTACAGACAATACGCACATATATCACTGAATGTACAAGCAAAATTGTATCATTCTACGACATATACTTCAGGAGATATGACGCCGTAAAGAATCTGATGAGCGTAAAACTGTTGCTTCTTTGCTACTAACTATTCTCAATAAACTTCGCACATAATATCCAAGTACGAAATTAGAATTATATATTAATACCTTCAGCTGCTGACGGGCGTTGATATATATCAACGTGGACAGGTGAAAATGTGTGCCCCGACCGGGACTCGAACTCGGGATCTCCTGTTTACATGACAGACACTCTATGCATCTGAGCCACCGAGGGCACAGGGAATAGTGTAACAGCAGGGAATATCTCGCGCACGCCTCCCGCGAGACCCAGATTCTCACCTTATATGTCCACACACTACATTCGTAGTGTCTCTACCCAACACACTCATTACTCGTGGAAGACATTCTTACCAAGTCCCGTAAGAGTTCGGGTAATACGTGTGCATCCGCACAGAAGAAGGAGGTCATGACCGGTATTGCCAGAGCTATATACGTTCATGGATATGGTGTCTGTCCTTTCGGACCTGTCCGAAAGAGCAGATACCATATCCATGTAAGTATATAACATTCAAGTATGTCACTGAATGTACCTACAATATTCTACCATAGTACGACATGGTTTGAGAAATGTGACGTCATAAATATTAAGCACAGGACCAGACGCTGAGTGGTAAGGGTGTGGATGCACAGCTATGAATAAATATACGTGGGAAACGCCGGGTTTCTTTGGTAATGTACATGTAGAACTGAATTTATTCTCGGGAGTAATAATTGTTGTTTTCTATAAGAGCTGGTAACAGAAGGCAACGGCGCTATGAAACCTTAGAACGCCCGCAGAGATTCCAGTTCTCTGACACAGCAGCCTAAGCGCCACCGCTGGCCTTTACGAGCGCCGCAGGCTCCACCTGTTCCCCGATGCGTCGCTCTTCAGCTCCTGCCGCACAATTGCACAACAGGCGCATCCTGGCAACCCGCTAGGCTCAGGCGGCGTATGTGTGGTATGCCTTGTAGGCGCGTCACGCATTGTGCCGCCCTTTCAGCGTATTCCTGCGCTCGCTCCGGAAGCGCTCGGCGGTGGTAAAACGGTAGGCACGGGTGCTGGGAACCCTTTAATATATATATCTCTGTCCCAGCTGCACGTTGGTTAACTAGTATCATTCTTCCAACCTAAAATGAAATGCGAACGTTATCTGATGTGGACGCTATATTTCGCTAAGAAGGGTATTTATTTATAACAGTAGGGATGAACCGTATTATTACAAACGCTACACGGACTGTCTCACTGAAATTCGGCAGCACACGATAGACAGATGAGAAATTGATATGCACAGCCGACAACAAATTGGTGACGATGACGCTAAAACCTTCCACACCGCCTTTAGCCTTGGTAACAGCTCCTTTACGTAAGGATGGGATAACAAGTTGTTTTATGTGTTCCACGTTCAGTTGAAACCATTTCTTGGCTGTTGGATACCGTTCAAATAACAAATTTTGTGCATGGTGCTTGCTATGTTTCATCCGCTGTCTCAGATAACCGCATAAATTTTCTTTACAATTGAGATCGGGCGATTTAACAAGGTAATTGAGGTGCGATAAGATAACAAGGAAGGTGCAGTAAATATTCCGGAATTTCAATCAAGAATAGGTGCAAACATGAGTAGTTTGGAAGCAGACTCCCGTGGCGTAGGAAAGCAATCTTCCAGTCAAGATGATATAGCAATTAGGTTTCTTTCAGACTACACTGATGAAATTGCTCCATTTTAGCAGTCATATACAGTCGTTCGCTCGATGACAGATCCGTACGTGAAGAAGAAAAAGCTGCTCAGGTCACATCAATAAACAAGAAACGAAGTAGAAGTAATTCTCTGAACTATAGCCACATATCATTGACAGACATGTAGAGGATTTTGGAACGTTTCAACGTTATGAAACACCTCTAAGAAAACGATCTATTGACACACACCCAACATGGACTTAGAAAGTATCGAGACAACTGTCTCTTTATTCACACGAAGTAATTAGTGCCACCGACAGTCAATCTCATGTTTATATCACCGCTGCTACTGTTTGTTACCAAAACGCTTGTAACTTGTTTTTCACAAATGACCTCTAATCAAATTGTGTGGAGTATCGTCGCAGTTGTCGACTGGATTCTTGATTTCTTTTCCTAAAGTCAACACTTTATAGAAACTAGTGGGAAGTCACAGAGTAATACAGAAGTGATATCCGACGTTTCTCAAGGAAGTGTTGAGCGTGGATTACTCTATGGGTAAGGGCATTGTCCTCGAAAGTCTAGGAAACGCATCTGAGAGCCATATGGTTGTCATCTGCCCGACGTTTCACGATTAACTTCGTTTCATGTTACTCTTCAGTATTTCTATATTTCCTTATAATAAATTATCTGAATTCCACAAATTATACGCAGAGATGTGTGACTCATCAAACAGAATTCATTTGTAGTACCGATTGGCTATGAAACAGTATCCAATGGAAAGAGACGTCTGTGTGTATAGCTAATGCAGCACACGCCAGTGATGAATTTCGCATGTAACGGATCCAACCAACCGCTATGGGGCATAAACGTGCAGTGTGCCAAGTTTTGAAATATTAGTGTGGTTTCCTGAATATTTGATAGTATTACAAGAATTTACGCGCACGTAAGGCAGCAACAATATATGGTATTTTAAAATCCATGGTGTTTTTGTGTGTACATTTCCAAACGCTACCTTTTCGATTACTTGCCTTGTTGAAATACCTTATGAGCTCGTTATGTGGCACCGTTATGTACTGTTAAAAATGTACGATAAAGGATGACGTTCGACATGAAGGCAATAAGGGCGCGAAATGTGGACATGCATTATTATGAAATTCTCACCACCGCTGCTGCTGTGGCTTACGATTTAGCTGAAAATAGGTTTATGCAACGAAGGAACTACACTCGTTTTTTTTCTATAACGTACATGTTAGATGGAGACAATTACATATAAGCTACCTCATCAATGATTGCAGCTATTGGGTTCGGAACCGAGAGTAGTTTCTAAAGAATTTGATACAATATGCCATGTGATCGCTTTTGCGAGAGAGACTGCACAGTTTTATAACTTCTTGAAGGCTGCAGTACTGCGATAATGAATGTCACAATCGGTAGTTCAGTTGAAGAGTAACGGACAACTCTAAAACAGCAGCCACAGATTTTGGATATACTAAGGTACAAGGAAGGCAACAACGAAGAAAACTTGAGAAACAGAAGAAATACTTCAACAGATCGACAAAAGGAGGGAGTATAACAATGTTCATGGAAAGACAGGAACTCTTTAGGAATGAAACAGGCAGGAAGTGCAGGGAACCCAAGGTGAAATGTGCGCAGATAGAATGCGAAGAAGTCGAAAGAGAAACGATCGTCGAAAGGACCGATTCAGCATATACAAAAGTCAAAACAATCTTCTGTGAAACTAACGCAGACGACAGAGCAGAGAGATGAAAAGAGAAAATGAATGGCTTGTACGAGGGGGGAGGGGGCGGGGCAGAAGAAATTGGAATCGTTGTGGAAGACATAAGGAACCGAGTATTAGAGTTTCATATAGGTTTAGAAGACCTGGTATCAAATCCATCAAATAAAGTGGAAGGAAAATCATTGGTGAAAGGGACAACCATACTACTGTTCAAGATGGTGTGTAGAATCTGAGTCTAGAGACATAATATCAGATGTCTGTGAAAACATCACCGACAGAATTCCAAACAAAGCAAGGCCAGACAGATAAGTGCGACATCAATCACACTATCAGTTTAACAGCTCTTGCATGCTACATTTGACAAGAATAATATTCAGAAGAATGGAAAAGAAACTGAAGTACCGTTAGACGATCACTTTGGTTTTAGGAAATGATCGAAATGGGATTAAAATTCAAGCTGAAAGAATATCAACGATGAGGCATCAGAGAGTCAGTCCAGACGTTGCGCTTGATAGTTGAAGCAAGACTGAAGAAAAATGAAGCCATGCTCATAGGATTAAAAAGGGTGTAAGACAAGGATGCGGCATTTCTCTCCTACTGTGCAGTTCGTGCTTCGAAGAAGCAATGTTGGAAACGAGATTAAAATTCAGGACAAAAGAACATGAACGGTAACTATTGCTAATGGAATTGCTATAGTAAGTGGAAGCGAGATAGAACTGCAGGACATTATGAACGAAATAAACAGTCTTCTAACGTAAAGTATTGGTAGAGTAAACGGAAGAAAGAAAAAAGTAATGAGGAACAGCAGATACGAGATTAGTAATAAAATTAACAGCAAAATTGGGGCTCACGAAGTACATGGAGCGAGGAATTTGGTTACCTTGCAGGCAATATACTTGACAGAGGAAGCAAGGAGGAGATAAAAAGCAGAGTATCACAGCTGAAGATGGCATTCGTGATCAAAAGTAGTCTGCTAGTATCAAACATTGTCCTTAATTTGAGGAAGTAGTTTTTGGGAATTGAAACTTCTACGTATTCA
This sequence comes from Schistocerca serialis cubense, assembly GCF_023864345.2. Taxonomy (NCBI): domain Eukaryota; kingdom Metazoa; phylum Arthropoda; class Insecta; order Orthoptera; family Acrididae; genus Schistocerca; species Schistocerca serialis. The sequence continues at coordinate 657,909,412 of NC_064641.1, read as the reverse complement.
CTTAATCTGCTGAATGCAACTGAACCTTTTTAAAATGCTGAGTGCAACTGAACCTACAGTCACTTTGCTTGTTTATATCGTTACAACACTGACCTACAGAATTTTCCTTGACAAATATAACTCAAACGTATCCTATTCATTTATGACCCACAATTTATAAACGCAGCGCAAACTGACTGCAAATATGAGCCGTGGCGAGCTGCCGCCAGTCTTATTTTGTTCATGTATCGTTGAGATCGATTGTGGTCGATGCAAGTTATCTTTGCTTTTCGCGTGTCTTATCTTGCGGCTTGGCAGGCGAAGCGAGTTGGCTGTGAGCCTTCGACGGGTAACCCTGCAGATCTCGTGACAGTCAAGGGGAGACGAGTGAACACAATTTGAAGAGAAGCGGTGAAGCTGTGGAACCCGCTCCACCGTATTGTGTTCCTGATATGGAGTAAGTCTTCGTAATTTGTCACCGACGCACTCATAAACTTTATTATTATGGTGAGACTTTCAAAGTCCAACCTTAAGACGGTGTTGAAGAGTTCAGTTGGCCTAGTCAAATGGTGGCCGTTACTTGAAAATTTTCTCAGTTTAGCTAGTGCTTTGTACCTCTTGCAATCAAATGATTTTATGTTGCCGTTTTTAAAGCCTGCACTCTATTAATACAGTTGTCCATGAGTGAGTCAAAGGTTCTGCCGAGTGTTTCTATGTTTCAGAGTCATTGGAATGTCTTTGTGATTGGGGCAGAAACTTTTGATTGTGGCAACGCCTTGGCGGGGAGGGAAATGTCATCCGAGGCCTAGGCGTGTCAGGGTTAGGAACCCCGCCACTACCGGTGTTGTTCACATATCGCCTTCCAAAGTTTAGTATTTATCTTCCTTTCTGTCAAGGCGGGTTAAATTGATTTTTTAAAGATCAGTGTTCTGTTCTAGTTTTTTATTTAAGTGGTTCTATCATGTTATGTAATGGCATCTTAGCTTGGCACTAATGTTAAAGTGTTATTAAGTCACCCTTTACCTCTAATTGTTTTCATTACATCTATTTTGAGGAAGTCCTATATGGGAGTTTGGAGTTCTCAATTTTGTTAGTAAACCTGTTTTCTTGATTTGGAATTGTTTGTTAGAGCACTGAGTGCGTTGGGTTGTGTAATTGTATATGCAAAGCTTTATCTAGTGGCTCGTCCAGAATTCGTAATTGTCAATATCTTTTTTTTAAAAGGGTAATGTTAATAGACTGTCTAATTTATAAATTGTGACCACCAACAACGATTCCATCCCGCTTCCTCCTTTATGGTGTTTAAGATACTGTGTGTAAGTGTGGTCACTTACATCCCAGAAAATCTTCATGACGCGACCTACAGTAAATTCAGCAAGCAGCAAATACAGCCAGCTAAATAAAATGATTCTAACTACTGAAGGCTCCAACTACTAATAGGCATATGGTTAGTTTAAGATTTTGTAGCAGAGCAATCAATGTATTTAGCAGATTTCACCTTCATCATGTGACATCCAGTTCCAAAAATTATGTAATCGTCAGTAATTCCATTTCCCAAACATTAGCAAATATATCAATCATCATTTTATAATCCATGGCGAACCAACAGTACATCTCCATGACGGACACACTTCCGGACCATCAGCTCGCGCTAACAGTGCCAACCTCCATCACTGCTAACTATTAACTTCCAACGGCGAGTCCGACCAGCCACAGAGTCTCTTACAAAGGGCGCACAATGCTGTCAGTGCTGTTAATGTAGTCTAAAGCGCTGCCAACATACAAACACATAAACAGGCTACTTACAGAATGTATGTCTTGAAGCACAGTATTATATGGAATTGAATTATGGAGAGAATGGGGGAGGGCGGAACGGAGACGGAGAAAACAAAAGCATTTAATATGTGGTGCTACAGAAGGATGCTAAAAGTTATGTGCACTGCTAAGAAATGAGGTTATCAACAAAATTGGTGAGGATAGAGATAAAAGGAAAGCAGTATAAGAAGGAGCAGGATGATATTTTTTAAGCCATGAGGATTAACCAACAGGGTACTAGGGGGAGATGAAGGGGATAAAAAATGTGGGGAAAGACACAGATTGGCATACATCCAATAAATTATTGAGGATATTGGGTTGGACACTAGGGTGCCTCGTGCTGTGTGAAGGGCCGAAAGAATAAGGTACCTAATCTCATCTTTTTGCTGGTGCCCCGATAGCATGATAACGGACAGTCTCGTAAACGCTTTACCCATCTGACAAAGGCTGGAATCCTTCAACAACTGCCTGCTTGTTTACAAAAAGCGCGACCTCGCAATGGAATCTTTCCATGAAACATGATAAGAAGGGAGAAACAAGTTATTTGAATAAAACAAGACCGCTGCGACTGTTGGAATTCTTTATTGGAGAACATGAACAATTTCGTATTTCGGCTATGGTTGCCATGCATATAAAGTAGTATGAAAAAAAGTGCTTCAGTGAAGAAAGGGTATTTAAGGACGGCATATCTTTTGAAAGGAGAAACAATTTACTTTGATGCATATGGCATCCTGAAACAATAAAAAGAACTAAGGTTGTCCCCAATTACGCTTGTCACCAAAGCCGAGAGAACCAAATATTGGTCCTAGCACACGTATTTTGCATACCATTCTTTGACACACAACACCTCACAAAGTACAAGAGCTCCTTGGAACAGAAAGTTACTCGTCGCTACTTAGTAGCCCTCAGTGATTTTAGTACTACGATCAAAAATCTTGGTGATGAGGTGAGGTGAGGGGTATTGCGAAGCTGCGTAGCCACTTTTAACACCAAGGACCAGCATTACATCAGATGTCGGAATTCTTCTCCGACGCTGCAACTGCCCTCTGCACACTACAGCAAGTTGGAGCAGGAAAGAGTACGACAGCTGCTTCCTTGGAGCTTATGTAGTGGTTACCTCCACAATATCTATGTCACTTAAGCTTTTTCACTCCCACCGACTTCAGGCGAGTGCCCTACCCCATTGGCCCCTCCACAAAACAGAAAGGCACCCCTCATAACAGACGCTGCTGAGTGACGGTGGGGTGCTATTTCGTATAACTCTATTATCAAAGGCGAATGAGGCGGAATGGAGCTTTTGCGAATGCAGAGATAATCTTGATACTTTATCAATTACAGGACAGATGTCTTTTGGACACACGTTATTTGCCTTTATTGTAGTGGTACCCGTAGCCTTCTGCATCCTTATGTCGTTGATCATTACTGGTTCCGCTACCTTTTAGGGGCAGTTTTCCAACGCATGTTGTCTAGTGATCCTCAAGCATCCTTTATGAACTTGATGGTTCCATTACATTAATACGCAGAGCAGTATTGGCGGTTGATGCAACGAAAATGGAATTTAGGTTGCTCTGCGACGAATTATTTGTGTTACAACATGAGTACATTTTAATGTTCCCATTATCTCGCATTTTTAAATTTTTTGTATTTAATAGTAATTGGACCGATAGTAAATCGAAGAAAGGCAAAGGTAATAAGAATTAGCAGAAATGAGAACAGCAAGAAACTTAACATCAGGACTGGTGATCACCAAGTAGCTGCAGTTAAGGAATTCTGCCGCCCAGGCAGCGAAATAACCCATCACGGACGGACCAAGGAGGACATAAAAAGAAGACTAGCACTGGCAAAAAGGGCTATCCTGAACAGGAGAAGTCTACTAGTATCAACCATAGGCCTTAATTTGAGGAAGAAATTTGGAGCACAGAGTTGTATGTCAGTGAAGCGTTGACCGGGCAAAGCGGAAAAGAAGGGAATCTAAAGATTTGAGATGTGGTGCTACAGAGGAATGTTGAATATTGGCCGGATGGATAACGTACGGAATGAGGGCTACGGAGAATCGGCGAGGAAAGGAATATATATGAAAGACAGTAAGAAGCGTCAAGATGATAGGTTATTTGTTGAGACACCAGAGAACAACTTTCATGGTAGTAGAGGGCGTTGTAAAGGGTAAAAAATGTAGAGCAAGACAGAGATTGGAATACGTCCAACAAATAATTGAGGACGTAGGTTGCAAGTGCCACTCTGAAATGAAGAGGTTCACACAGGAGAGGAATTCGTGGCGGGCCGCATCGTACCAGTCAGCAGACCAATGACAAAAAAAGTAACTTTGCATTTTGTATTTACTAAAATGTTAGTTTCCATTATTACTCAATGCGATCAGAACAAGTGGCACAAGAAAAGTCTTTTCTGAAACTGATCGCGTGCTTCAGTTGGACAATATGAAATAACTGCTTACGTTAACACAAAGCAACACAACAAAACAAATGAACGCCATGTGTGTGCCAAGTACAGAAATTTCTTTCCTGCCATAATAATTTTGTTTCTTTATAACATGCTCTGATTAGGGCTACTAGGCCCTTTCTTACGTCGAACCACGCACTTACAGTACCTTTTTCACGTCATAGTTTCCTAACATGTAATTTTAATTCGACAAATAGTATTAAAATGATTTGAGTGCCTGTAGTGTGAGTGTGAGTAATAATACTGCCTATGAATTTGTAAAGTTAATACTGACAGTACTTGAAGTACTGCAACTGCTGCCACTAACAGCAATAATAATAATAATAATAATAATAATAATAATAATAATAGTATCTAGGATACAGACAAAAAATAGGAATAGATAATACAAATATTAATGAAGAACTAAAAGAAAAATATAAACAAAGACTAACAAAAATACTGAAAACAGAACTGACAGCAAGAAACAAGACAAACTCTATAAATACTTATGCTATACCAATATTGACCTACTCATTTGGAGTAGTGAAATGGAGTAACACAGACCTAGAAGCACTCAATACACTTACACGATCACAATGCCACAAATATTGAATACATCACATACATTCAGCAACAGAAAGATTCAAATTACGCAGAAAGGAAGGAGGAAGGGGATTTATCGATATAAAAAACCTACATTATGGACAGGTAGACACTTTAAGAAAATTCTTTATAGAACGAGCAGAAACTATCAAAATAGACAAAGCAATAACTCATATAAATACATCGGCTACACCATTACAATTTCATAACCACTTCTACAACCCTTTAGATCACATAACATCAACAGATACGAAGAAAGTAAATTGGAAAAAGAAAACACTACATAGCAGGCACCCCGTCTAACACAGCCACACATCGATCAAGACGCATCCAACACATGCCTAAGAAAAGGCAGTATATATAGTGAGACGGAAGGATTCATGATTGCAATACAGGATCAATCAATAAACACTGGATATTACAACAAGCATATTATTAAAGATCCCAATACCACAACAGATAAATGCAGACTTTGCAAACAACAAATAGAAACAGTAGATTACATCACAAGCTGATGTACAATACTAGCAAATACAGAATACACCAGAAGACATGACAATGTAGCAAAAATAATACATCAACAACTTGCCATACAACATAAACTAATAAAACAACACGTTCCCACATACAAGTATGCACCACAAAATGTACTGGAGAATGATGAATACTAATTATACTGGAACAGAACCATTATAGCAGATAAAACAACAACACATAACAAACCTGACATCATACTCACCAATAAAAAGAAGAAATTAACACAACTAATCGAAATATCCATACCCAATACAACAAATATACAGAAGAAAACAGGAGAAAAAATTGAAAAATACATCCAACTGGCTGAGGAAGTCAAGGACATGTGGCATCAGGATAAAGTTGACATTATACCAATTATACTATCAACTACAGGAGTCATACCACACAATATCCACCAGTACATCAACGCAATACAGCTACATCCAAACTTATATACACAACTACAGAAATCTGTAATTATTGATACATGTTCAATTACCCGAAAGTTCCTAAATGCAATGTAACATATACCGTACAGTTAAAAGGCAGTCACACTTGATCAAGGTCCGCGTCACTTTCCATTTTTAACCAGACATAACGTCTGAGAAAGGAAGGAAATAATAATAATAATAATGGCAATAATAACGACAATAATAATAATAATAATAACAATAACGACAGCGGCAGACATAAATAAATTGGTGTTCAGGATAGATTGTGTATGGTGGACAGACAGTGAGGAATGCGAATTTTATTTGTGGTTTAATTCTTTCAAGTCTCCTTCGTTGTACGTTGTAGAAACGCTTCTCTGCAGAAATGTGGTTGAATGTGGGCCGGCATAGCACCAAGATATGACTCTATATGACCACGTACTCACGATCAGACCACGTGAATAAATTCTCGCAATAGGTACTGCTGCCGGGGAGAGCGTCGCTTAGGCAGGGACGCTCGTCTAAAATACCCCCAACAGCCAATCAGAGGGACGAGAAAGGTCACTTACGGGGCTCAGGGGAGACTGGTGAGCGGGCTGCTGTTCCTATCGCTTGCTGTCTTCTCAGCCAGCCCTCGTCCGATCTTGTCCTACGTTCCAGTCTTCTTCGTGGCAGCATGCCCCCTGCCTGTAGACATCTTCCAGGCACCGTAAATTCATTCTGCTGTATCAATAGCGCTAGAATTATGGCAATAATGCCAAGTTACTCTCTCTCAACAATCGTGTATCGTGTCTTTATTCTCTGAATCATCGCCCACAAACGGACACCCACATTTTGCCTTTACCACCTAAGAACACTGGGAAAAAGAGTAAGAACAGGTTGGAAAGAAAGATGTGCAAGGATCAATGGTAACCTTTATCGTTTCTTTAGTAGGTATGCCAGTAACTGTCTTCTGAAGCTGAAGAAGATATTCAGTTCTGCTATACACTGAGGTGAAAAAAGTCATGGGATAACTCCTAATATTATGTCGGACATCCTTTTGCTCTGTGTACTGTAGATAGTAAATGAGGCATCGACTCAAAAAGTCGTTGGAAGTCCCCTATAGAAATATTGACCCATGATGTTACTACAGCCGTCCATAATTGCGAAAGTGTTGCCGTTGCAGGATTCTGTGAAGGAAATGATCTTTCGGTTATGTCCCATAAATGCGAGCTGGGTGGCCAAATCATTCACTCGGATTGTCCATAGTCGGTCGCGGTGGCCGAGCGGTTCTAGGCGCTTCAATCCGGAGCCGCGCCACTGTTACAGTCGCAGGTTCGAATCCTGCCTCGGGCACGGATGTGTGTGATGTCCTTAGGTTAGTTAGGTTTAAGTAGTTCTAAGTTCTACGCGACTGATGACGTCAGATGTTAAGTCCGCTAGTGCCCAGAGCCATTTGAACCATTTGATTGTCCATAACTGAGGACCGCTGATAAGCTCTGATGTGTTGGTAAATGTGCCAACACCTTGTAGATAGAGGAGGCCGAAAAGGAAGCTATCTAACGCAGACGGGCGTGAATTCTGGAACAGGATAAGGAGTGAATGCTAATGCGAAAAGTATGCAGCTCCTCGAATACTTAACTTTATTCTATCCTTGTGGTACATCGCTCTTGATAATACAAATAAGACTATCTTCAGATAAGGTTAATGGCGCCTTGCTAGGTCGTAGCCATGGACTTAGCTGAAGGCTATTCTAACTGTCTCTCGGCAAATGAGAGAAAGGCTTCTTCAGTGTAGTCGCTAGCAAAGTCGTCGTACAACTGGGGCGAGTGCTCTTCCGTATCTCGAGACCTGCCTTGTGGTGGCGCTCGGTCTGCGATCACACAGTGGCGACACGCGGGTCCGACATGTACTAAATGGACCGCGGCCGATTTAAGCTACCACCTAGCAAGTGTGGTGTCTGGCGGTGACACCACAAGCTCAATTGTTATACATAACAACTGCATCATTGTTCGATAACATGAAGTCCATGAACGGCCTAAAATAGTCTCCAAGTAGCCGAACATAACCATTTTCGATCAATGATGGGCTCTGTTGGGGCAGAGGACTCAGTCTATCCCAGGTGAACACAGCCCTCACCACTGTGCAGCCACCACCAGCTTGCACAATGCCTTGTTGACAACTAGGTTGCATGGTTCCTTCGGGTCTGTGCCACACTCAAACGCAACCAACAGCTCTTACCACTGGACTCATCTGACCAGCCCACGGTTTCCATCTTCTAGGGCCCAAACGATATGGCCACGGGACCAAGAGATGCGCTGCAAGCGACTTCTTGCTGCTACCAAAGGCGCTTGCGTCGGTCGTCTGCTGCCATAGCCTATTAATGCCAAATTTCGCCGCACCATCCTAACGGATACGTTTCTCGTACGTTCCACGTTTATTTTTGAGGTTATTTCAAGCAGTGTTGATTGTCTTTTAGCACTGACAACTCTGCGCAAACGCCACTGCTCTCGGTCGTTAAGTGAAGGCCGTCGGCCACTGTGTTGTCGGTGGTGAGAGGTAATGCCTGAAATTTGGTATTCTCGCCGCACTCTTCACAATTTGAGTCTCGGAATATCGAATTCCCTAACGATATCCGAAACGGAATGTCCCATGCATGTAGCTCGAATACCATCTTGCTTTCAAAGAGTGTCAATTTCCGCTGTGCGGCCATAATCACGTCGGAAACCTTTTCACATGAATCATCTGAGTACTGACAGTACATCCAATACACTGTACTTTTACAGATAGTATAAGCGATACTACCGCCATCCGTATATTCATGTGCATATCGTTATTCCATGAATCTTGTCACCTCAGCATTTAATGCCGGAGGTTATTCCAGAGTCTTGCAGTTGCCGTGCGTTGTTAGTATGTGGGAAAAGAGCAGAGTCACCAGAGGAATGAGATTACGACTCGTTACGCTGTGGCAGCATCACATTAGAGCCCGACTGCGGCACTGCGGGGTCACGGGTCAGGCGGCCCACGCATTAGCCAGCCAGCAGCGCCCCGGGGGTGCCGTAAACTCTGCGCACTGCCCCCGACTTCCGACCCGCATTACGCCAGCCACCGACTCCACACCGCAGAGTATCCTGCACTGAAGGACCTTGGCTGGTTCTCTTGAGAATGAGTGCAGTCAGTGTTCTGCAAGGACTGCAACGTCAAGAGGAGCCATATAGTCTTAATGTCCAGCACGTTGCACTCTGTAGTGGAATCGGTAACCTCTTTGTCACAAATACCACACACACACACACACACACACACACACACACACACACACACACAGCGAAAGAGAGAGAGAGAGAGAGAGAGAGAGAGAGAATACTTCACGCTGGTGGCGATTGTTTGCTTCATATAATAGGCTACAAGTCTATATAATAGGCAACTGTTATCTAGGGGAGCGCCTAGAACCTCGGATTCGCACCGAGCTACTGCTTAAATTTTGTATAAAAGTCATTAGCAATGACCGCCGAAGTCTTGGGGCATGAGAAGTCACTCTCACTCTGCCTATGTCGTTTTAAAGGAGGGCGGAGTAACGATCAGAGGTTCAGAAGACTCTCTTGCCCTTGGGTTGGGAAACTGTCCCTGACAGCAGGAGAATCAACAGTGATCAACGGCATGAGGATGCAGAAGGCGACGAAAACCACATAATGTGTATCCAAAGGACTAGGGGCCAATAAATAAAAACTATGTCATGATAATCACTCCATTGGCAAGAGATTCCGGATTAACCCCCATTCGGATCTCCGAGAGAGAACTACCAATGCGGATGTGACCCTGAGAAAAAGATTGAATAACCAACGAAAGTATAACATTCTACGAGCCGGAGCGTGAAATTTCCGAACATAGTAGGAAAGCTGAAAATTATAAAAAGTCTGGATATAGTTGAGGTCAATGTAGTGAAATGGAAGGACATGAGGATTTCTGGTCAGGCAAGTCCAGGGTAATAACAACAGCAGCAGAAAATGGTACAAGTAGGATTTGATACCAACAGAAAGAGCCAACAGTGATCTACTGTAAACACTTCAGTAATAGGGTTATTCTCATCAGATTCGACAGCAACCCAACGCAGACGACACCTCTAGTATACACGCCGACATCGCAAGCAGAAAAAGAAGAAATAAGGAAGAAACAAAGAAATACGGAAAGTGTATGTTATTGAACGGATATTTCAGTATATAAACGGACATGACAATCTAATAATCGCGGAGGACTGAAACTATGTTGTAGGGGAAGTGGTAGAAGAAAGGGTTATGGAAGAATATGGGCTTAGCAGTAGAGATGAGAGGAGGAAGACTAATTGAGTTCTGCAATAAATTTCAGCTAGTAATGGCGAATACTTTGCTCAAGAATCATAAGAAGAGGAGATATACTTGGCAAAGACCCGGAGACATGGGAACATTCCAGCTGAATTACCTTATGGTCGGACACTGGATTGCGAGACGTACCCAGGAGAAGATATAGATCCAGATCACAATTTAGTAATGATAGAGAGCATACGAAACAGAATTATCCAGAAGATTCAGCGAAGAAGAAATGGGATACGCAAGTACTGAAGAATGATGAGAATCGTTTGAATTTCGCTAACGATGTCGTTATTGCAATAAGAAATACAAGAGTACGCAGTTCAGTTGAAATGGAGTGGACATCTCTAAAGAGGGCACTCAGATACGTTGAACAGACATAGATACAAGGAAGGTAACAGTAAAGAAACCTTTTTTTTTTTTCGCCAGTCTTCTGACTGGTTTGATGCGACCGGCCACGAATTCCTTCCAACCTTTTCATCAGTGTAGCAACTGCAACCTACATCTTCAATTATTTGCTGGATGAATTACAATTTCCGTCTTCATCTACAGCTGGGTAACAGAAGAAATTTTTCAGTTGATCGACGAAAAGAGAAAGTACAAAATTGCTCAGGGAGTTACAAGAATACAGCAATTTCAATCACTCAGGAATGAAATGAATAGGAAGAACAGGGAAGTCAAGGTAAAAGGACCGCGGGAAAAATTTGAAGAAATCAAAACAGAAATGATGTGTTAAATCAGTAGCATGGGTAGCAGCATTGCGAGTATAATGGGAATTCCAGAATCAAGCACAGTTGTCAGAACCATTAGGTGTAAAGTGTAAACTGAAGATTTCTACGAGACGGAAGATGTCTGATGGCGTGATAGAAGAATAAATTAGAGACGGTATGGAAGTCTCTGGGGATCCACTATTAGTGAGAATTTTAAAGAGCTCTGGAAGGGATGAAAGAAGGCAGAACGGATTGATAATATCCCATCGGAATTCCAAAAATCATTTGGCGAATTGCAACCGAATGACTATTCGAGCTGGTGTGTAGAATATGAGACTGCCGAAGCACCAATATCGGAAAAATATCATCCAAATAATACCGAAGACAGCAAGGACTGATAAGTGCGAGAACTATTGCATAATCAGCTTAACAGATCATGTATCCATGTTACTGAGAAGAACAATATACGGAAGAATGGAAATAAAACTGAGAATCTGTTGGATAACTATCAGTTTGGTTTTAGGAAAGGTAAAAGCAGTAGAAAGGCAGCACTGATTTTATGGTTGACGACAGAAGCAAGACTGAAGTAAAATTAAGTCCGTTTCCTTGGACTTGTCAGCCTACATACATTAACCTAAAATGGTACAAGACTTTCCAAATTCTGAGAAAAATGGGGGAAACGTATAGGGAAAGACTGCTAATAAACAATATGCACAAGAAGGAAGAAGGAACAGTAAGACTGGAAGACCAAGAACGAAGTGACGATGATGAGGTGCCGTACTCCGAGGAGCGTAGGGAACGATGCGGGAGACCCGCCCCGCCGACTAGGCAGGGTCGTAGCGGAGGTGGTTTTCCATTGTCTTCCTCCGACCGTAATGGGGATGAATGATGATGATGAAGACGACACAACACCCAGTCATCTCGAGGCGGCACCCCGTGCGAGGGAAGCGAGAACGCTACCGCAAGACCACGAGCTGCGGACAAGAATGAAGTACTGGGATTAAAAGGGAGTGTAAGACAGAGCTCTAATCTTTAGCCTCTACTGTTCAATCTGTACATCGAAGAAGCAATGACGAAAATAATACAAAGGTTCAAGAGTGGGAATAAAATTCAAGACGAAAAAATAGAAGTGATAAGCTTCGCTGATGACAGTTACATCCTCAGAGAAAGTGAAGAAGAATTACAAGACCTACTGAATGGAATAAACAGTCTAGTGAGTACAGGATATAGATCACGGGTAAATCGCAGAAAGACGAAAGTAATGAGAAGTAGCAGAAACAAGAACCACGAGAAACTTATAATAAGGGTTGACGGTCACAAAACAAACGAAATTAAGGAATTCTTCTATCTAGGCCGCAAAATAACCTATGACGGACGGAGCAAGGACAACATAAAAAGCATACTAGCACTGATAAAAATGGCAATTCTGGCCAAAGATGAGTCTACTAGTATCAAACAAAGGCTCTAATTTTAGGACGAAATTTCTTAAAATGTACGTTCGGAGCACAGCATTGCGTTGTAGTACACCATGGACAGTGGAAAAACCGAAACAGAAGAGAATCGACACTTTTAATCGAAGCCTCTGAGGTGTGATTCTCCAGAAGAAAGTTGAAAATTTGGTGGATTCTTAAGATAAGGAATGAGGGGATTCTCTGTAGAATCGTTGAAGGGAGGAACGTATGGAATATACAGCAAGAAGAAGGGACAAGGTGATACGACGTGTGTTAAGACATAAGGGTACAATCTTCATGGTATTAGAGGGAGCTGTAGAGGTAAAACAAAAAACGTAGGGGGAGACAGAGATTGGAATAAATCCAGCAAATAACTGAGGACATCGCATTCGGGGTGGCCGCATCAAACCAAACACGAAACTAATGATTGAAAAAGAAATATGCTACAATCCTGCACTTCTAGTAGAAGTTTCTCATGTCGGGTGCCAGAGTCACAGATTTGTTAAAAGACAATTTATTTTTCTACTTCGGCTATATTATGAACACTTTTATTTCACACAGTTTGTTGATATCCGTGATGTGCCATTGTCGTGCTTACATCGTCGTTATTTTAGAGTCAGACTGGGTGTATACAGCATAGTCTGTCATCTAAATTAACGCTCTTTGATCAAAAGGAATTGTCTGGAACCGCGCGACCGCTACGCTCGCAGGTTCGAATCCTTCCTCGGTTATGGATGTGTGTGATGTCCTTAGGTTAATTAGGTTTAAGTAGTTCTGAGTTCTAGGGGACTGATGACCTCAGCTGTTAAGTCCCATAGTGCTCAGAGCCATTTGAACCATCAAAAGGGATCCGAAAACCTATTAGTGGACATTGACATAGGATGCATCCACCCTTTGTCTTTATGTTGGCTTGAACTTTACGGGGAACACTTTCAATGAAGTGGAGGAATGGCAGACGAAACCGTATGTGGCACTGCGGACTGCATTGAAGTCACCGTTCAAAATCATCCCAAAGATATCCAATTGGCTTCAAGTCGGGACTCTGGGCAGGTCAGTCCGTTTCAGGAATGTTATCGCCCACAAACCATTGCCTCACAGATACTGACTTGTTGTAGGATGCATTACCGTGCTGATACAATCAATCATGACCTCCAAATTGTTCCCCTATTATACGGTACACACAATGCTGTAAAATGTGTTCACATACTTCCGCATTTCAAAACCTTCCGTCCCAATGCAACGGGGCAAAGCGTGATTGGCCACTCCAGACCACTCGTTTCCTGTCATCCGCTGGCCAGTGTCGTCGCCACCACCTATAGCGTCGCTTAGCACTGACTTCAGGAATGTGTGACTTATGAGGGGCTGCTCGACCATTCTACCCCATTCTTTTTAACTTACTACGCACAGTCACTGTGGTACCAGGACTAATGGTGGAAATTTAGATTCCTTCCGCTGATTTCATACGACTTCTTACGACGACCCTGCGCAGTCCTCGACGATCCCTGTCCGTCAGTACAGGAGGTTGTTACTTCGTGTTTCCACTTCACACTCACATCACCAACAAAATGACCTGCGTAACTTTAGAAGGATTGAAATGTATCTGACGGTTTTGTTAGGTGATGTGCAGTGATCGTCGACGTTCGAATCCACTGAGTTTTCCTGATCGACCCATTCTGCTGTTAGTTCCTCTCTACTGACAACACTATACTCCCCGCCTCCTAGTATACATGGGGGTCAACCTATCGTCAGTTCCTCATAACATAGCGCTGTCCGGATTATTTTTATCACATAGTGGATAACTTGTGACGTATTGAAAGAGAACAACTATCCATACTCGTCAATCATTTCTGTGTGAACCAGTTCTACTAATGAAATGGTTGACGAGTACTGAATGTTGTTATCGTTCTGGTCTACAATACCACCACTTACATACGTAAATAACAGACATCAGCTTTATACACTCACACACGATGACTTTGTAAAATTATGAAGATGTATAATCAGCTGATAGTGTGATCGTAATACATACATCTACATCTACATGGAGACCCTGCATATCACACTTAAGTACCCGGCAGATGTTTCATCGAACCACCTTCACAGTAATTCTCTATAATTCCACTCTCGGAGCCGGCCGCGGTGGCCGAGCGGTTCCAGGCTCTTCAGTCCGGAACCGTGCGACTGCTACGGTCGCAAGTTCGAATCCTGCCTCCGGCATGGATGTGTGTGATGCCCTTAGGTTAGTTAGGTTTAAGTAGTTCTAAGTTCTAGGGGACTGATGACCTCAGATGTTAAGTCCCATAGTGCTCAGAGCTATTTGAACCATTTGAACCACTCTCGGACAGCGGGCGGGAAAGAAAATGAACACTTGTATCTTTCCGCGCGAGCTCTGATTTCCCTTATTATGATAATCGTTTCTCTCTGTATAGGTCGGTGTCAACAAAATATTGTCACATTCGGAGGAGAAAGTTCGTGATTGAAATTTCGTGAGAAGATCCTGCCGCAACGAGAAACGCCTTTGTTTGAACGATGTCCACCCCAAATCCCGTATACATGACACACTCTCCGCTATTTCTCGATAATACAAAACGTGCTGCTCTTCTTTGAACTTTCTCGATGTACTCCGTTAATCATATCTGGTAAGGATCTCACTCAGCGCAGCGGTACTCCAGAAGAGAACGGACAAGTAGTCGTTTAGTAAATCTGTTGCATCTTCTATGTGTTATGCCAATAATACGCAGTCTCTGGATCGTCTTCTCCATACCATTTTCTATGTTTTATTTCCAATTCAAGTTGTTTGTAAATGTAATTCCTAGGTATTAAGTATAATTTACGGCCTTTAGGTTTGATTGATTTATCGTGTAACCGAAGCTTATGCCCTGCACATTGTGGAAATGTCCATAAATGATGTGGCGGTGTTGACTGGAGTTGATTCATTAGAAATATCGCGCTCTGGAGGTTACAAAGCAGGGAGCGAAGTTTTAGCTATGACTTGTAAAGAAACCAGATGTCAGTTGTAACAGTCGGAGGAGAGAAAGGGAGTCAGTAGTAACGAAGCGAGAGAGACAGGACTGTAAACTACGCCCACTGTTATTCAGTATATATTTAAGGAAGAAAAGGTAAAATAGGAAACGGAACTAATATTCGCGGAGATCAGCCACTGATATCGTAATTCTTGCAGAGACGGAAAACGATGTGGAAAGCTAGCAGAACGAAAAAGACACCTTTTAAACCTACACAGCAGTCATAGAGTCTTGAAAAATCTTTAGGAGTTGGGCATCACTAAAAGTAAAACAATGATAACGTAGTATAGTCGAATTAAAGCAAGTGATGCTGAGGCAGTTGTAATAGAAAACGAGACGCCGAAAGCAGCAGACTAGTTTGGCTATTTGGGCAGCAAACGAACTGGCGATGTAAGAAATTAAAGTGATATAAAAGGCAAACTTACTGTGCAAGAAAACATTTTCTGGAAAAAAGTTAACATCCGACCAATTTATGTACTGGCGTCGAGTATAGGATTATATGAAACTGAAAAGTGAGTGATAAATGGTACAGACAGGGAACGTGGTGCTGCAGGAAAATTCAGAACGTTAGACGGATAAACGGAGTATCTAAAGAAGAGTCATTGAAAGGAATCAGGGAGAAAAAGGACTACGTTGGTAAGACTCATCCTGACGAATCAACGAATAATTTATTTGGCAATGGAGGGAAGTGAGGGTGGGTTCGGATGGTAGAAGGATACCAAGGCAGGTTTAAGCGGTTGTGTAGTGCGGTAGTTATGTAGAGATGAAGAGACTTTTAGAGTATAAAGTACTGTGCAGAGCGGTATGAACTCAAACTTCCGACTGAAGGCCACAACATCAACAAAAATCGCCTATGTAGGAGATATTTGAAACTGAGAACTAGTCTGCAAGTCTAAAACACCATGTCCTGCTCCGTGACTTGGTTTATCACAGACATGCTGCCCCAAACACATTCTTCATTCTCCGGTGAATGCCTACCGGTTTTTGTCCTTCGGCGACCAAGAAAAGAGTAACAGGAGGTTCTTTCTGTTTGGACGCATTTGGCAGTGAAGTCGCCATAGTGCTCGTTTCCTCATTTGCCGCAAACACGTCAGAAAAAAAGGGAATGTCACTCTAATTCCTTTCGTAGATATCGTTGTTTATGTATACGTATAGGAGTCGCGCAACGTTGGATATTCGCAACGATCTCGAAGTATATTTTGATAGCTCCCTCTAGAATGACAACCCACATATGAATTGTTCAGTCACTGGTTTAGTCTTTTAACTTGACATTCTAATCGGGAAACTACCTTTTTTGTCTTACCCATAAGGCAATTGTCGTTTTAAGATACGTAGCTTCCTTAGCAGATGTGTACCATAAATTCAAATTTACCCAGGAGAAAAATTACAGACTTATGTATTCCGAAAAGGATCATCACGAAGACGAAAATGGCAACGGGAAGGACTACGTTTATAACAACGTGGAATATGCAAGGCTTTGGCCCAAAGAAAAGAATAGTATTCCAGGAACTAGAGAGGT
This sequence comes from Schistocerca serialis cubense, assembly GCF_023864345.2. Classification (NCBI taxonomy): domain Eukaryota; kingdom Metazoa; phylum Arthropoda; class Insecta; order Orthoptera; family Acrididae; genus Schistocerca; species Schistocerca serialis. Next base: position 657,892,601 of record NC_064641.1, on the reverse strand, counting down.
TGAAGGTAGATGTGTGTTCTCAGAAAGGTTTCTTTCCTCGCAAGCAAATCCACACGTGTACATGGGATAGGCGTTCCATAAATATCAGATCAATAATACGCTATAGTATTCAAAATAAAAATTGCAGTACAGCAAATGATGTCAGAGCCACAGGGGAGCAGACTGTGGTTAAGACTTCTTGTTAGATACAAAGATGGTAGTAACATCTGAGGGGCAAAGACAAATTAAAGAGGCAAATATTCCCATGAGGATAGTGGACATTATGAAATATAACTTAGATAGTCTGATACAAGAAAGTCTGCTAACCGTAATTTATAAAGAAACTGTACAAACTGAGGCACCTAGACGAAGCAACAGCAGAGCATGTGTACCAAGGAATTAAAAAATGCGTGCATGAAACGGCATTTGAAACACTGGGACAACAAAAAGAATATGGAAAGTGGCCCCCATAATGGTGGACTTCAAGCATCGAAGAAAAGGTAAACATAAAAAAGATGAATGATGATTGGTTTAGGACAATGGACAAACAAGATAGAGCCTTGTATGTCAGAATGAACAGAAAAGTAAGAAAGAACGCCTGTAAAAGGAAAACTGGCCATTTAAGTCTGATAGAGTGGGAAAAGCATTTTAAGTCCTGCTGACTGACGAAATGGACATCAAATGGAAGATGAGAGAAAACCAAGGTGGTGACTTGGGTGAGAAGATAACAATGGAAAAGAATCAGAAAGCGAGTACAGAAATGAAAATCGCATATAGAATGGAAGAAATGAGCATGCATAATGGAAGAAAGACAGCTAGGACGGATAGGGCATGTTGAAAGAATGGGAAAAGGCAGTTGATCAGACAGAGTACTTTCATGGCAACCTCCTAGGAGGAGGAGAAGAAAAGGAAGATCACAAAATGGCTGGCCGAGGGTTATGGAAGAGGTGATGGAGAAATGAGGAGTAGAAGAGGATGAGGAAAAGTGAATATATCCAGGTGTTCAGCAACAGAGGTGCGGTATGGGACGAGAAGGACAACTGTAGGACCTACCGCGCCAACACGATGATGTTCTGGAAAGGTTTAAATTCCAGGGACAATTATTTTAAGTTGGAAACTTAGTAGGTCAAAACTGGAAAATTAGTAGGACACTCAGACTTACAAATAAGACAATTTACTGAATGTGTTAAATCCTCAACCTTAAATATAAACTGCTCTATTTTTAACTACATATACCAATGTCGATGCAGAGATCGATACTAGTGTCTGTTACTATAAGATGAGGAGAGTCACATCTTTTAGTAGTAAACCGACTTAAGGTTCTCCAATCTTCTGGGAAATTGATATTATAAAACTGTTCAGTTTTGTTGTTTAACTAAGATTATTTTATTTTTATTGTAGTTTATTTTGAAGCCCAGTAACATTTCAAAATATTTGTAACTGTGCTCAAAATAGTTATTCAGCGTCACAGATGTTATTTCCAAGTTTTCCGAAACATGTGCCTTTTTAGTTGCTATAAAATATATTTTTAGTTAATAATGAAATAATGCGAACAATGAACATGCGTTCCGCAACAATTTGTGATAACCCAATTATGGTTTTATTTAAACTTAGATTTGGATGGTTTCTGAGGTTGCAAGGAACTTCAAATAGACCCGCAAAATCTACGAATTTCACTGACTTTTACTTAATGGTTAGTAACCACACAAGCCGGCCGAAGTGGCCGTGCGGTTAAAGGCGCTGCAGTCTGGAACCGCAAGACCGCTACGGTCGCAGGTTCGAATCCTGCCTCGGGCATGGATGTTTGTGATGTCCTTAGGTTAGTTAGGTTTAACTAGTTCTAAGTTCTAGGGGACTAATGACCACAGCAGTTGAGTCCCATAGTGCTCAGAGCCATTTTTTTTAGTAACCACACAGCGATTCTAAAAAAGTGAACATATTTATTATACAGTATATTGGGTGTCCACGTATTATATGCTCAATATACTGAACGAAGTTTTTGGTGTTTCACATTAAGCAATCAAAAAAATTTGTCGTGACATACGAAAATTTGTGCCAGACCGGGAATGATTCCTAGAACAGTCAGGAACAGTCGCTGTAAACAATTAGGCCACCATGTAACGCCTGCAGGATTGCGCCAAATATATTGCCATTTACGCTTTCGTCTTCTTTTTTTCTGAACAACATTTTCGGGAATGCAACTCGTCAGGCTGACGTGACTTACCCTGCCGCATAGATATACGTAAGTGTGATTAATTTCTCTGAAATGAAGTTAATGGATTGAATGGATATAAATTTCACTGATTTATTAGCAGCTGCTTTCATTCGGCTAATTTTAACGAATTTAAAGCAACTGAAGAATTGTTTGTCAGCTTGTTTGATCATAGCTACTAACTAGCATGGTGTATAGCAACTGATGTTCTATGTTTGGAGCGAAGCAATTTGTCGATATTTGAGAGAATTTAAAAAAGAGAAATTTAGTCATAGCCTTTGGCTGCAGGGGAAAATTTCGCGAAAATAATCTATTAACCTGCTTAATGGAAGATCAGTGGTGTAGATAAGCAGAGATAGCGCAACGGGGTTGAAACCTCATTGTGTCGTACGACGCGATAGTTCCTTTTAGCTTTTTTTTACCGTGTGCTGCCGCGAATAGTTGCACTGTAGGCTTAATCAAGATATATGAGCCCATATGCTTAATAGTTTCGTATACTCTAATTTAAAGTAAGTCAATTCATTAACACCATAGCTGACCCGACAGACCGCTCGAAAGTAACAGCATTAGTTCGCTCATAAATCACTTGTCCTTCTGAACATCGTATTGTTTCCATCTCTGAAACGATGTTGTAATGCCGTAACAAGGACATATTGGCCACGCTGTCCTCCACATGTAATGCAATAACAGGGTACACTGATCCCACACTGGGCCTATAAATTTCATTTATTGTGTTACGTTTGACGGCTAGCATGGGGATAATATATCGTATTACATGCATTCCATACGGCGTCCAGGGTGGGATCCGACTTTATGTTACATAAACGAATGGCTTGTGCTCAGTATGCCTGGAATATATCTTGCTTGCATATTTTCATATGCTGCGTTGTAGGTGCACACCGCTCATCGGGAAGCTCATACAGTAATGAACCTGTAACTAAAATAGAGGGACTATATCGAAAAGTGTCATTGTAAAACTTTTACCACTACAATGGATTATAAAAAAGGGTGCATGTATTTATTCACTAACTCTAGTATGTGGCAACCGGTACGTTACACACCTCCGAAATGAGTCCATTGTTACTGAATGAAAAACGACCGTAAATTCGACGAAAAATTCTTAAAAGTTGGAAGTTGAAATATCTGACATTGAAACATTAAATGTCAATGGTTTGATACAGAGTAACATATGCACTGTAATAGTAGAACGATGTATTAGAAATGCAATATTTATCACAACATCACAGATTCAGTTCTATGCGGAAATTTAACGATCTGAGGCCATTTCAATGAATGGGGAGATGTGAGAAGAAGCGGATGGACGACAGAAGAAAGAGAATGGTAATTTTTCAATGATGCGGTAATTTACATCCAAAATTGACAATCAGAGAGCGTCACTTTGCCAGATCGCAGATTTAGATCACGGCTGAACGGTATGTCCATACGGAAAGGACCATAATAAAAAAAAATGACGCTTCTTCAGTGACCTGTTCGTCTGAGTGCATGTTGTTGGAGCTATTGGTAATATTACACGAAATATTACGTCGTGTTCAGCCTTTCTTCACACGTGAATGTTGTCCTTGTCTAGCTGTGGCCCAAGTCTCACTATTTTCCGTTGGTTCTAAAAAATTAATGAATGCGTAAATAACCTGTCATCCAGTGATATTACGCATTCCCAGATCACTTTGCTAGTAGCTTCAGAGTATTCCACAGAAGAGCTAATCGAAATGATTAATTATTAACCGAATAATAGTTCCTAGAAGACAAATTGCGATCCTATTTTCGACAAATATAAAACATTTAAATCAAGCGCTGGAAGGCGGAGATTTAGCACAAAAAAGGGTAATAAAAATGGAAAACAAATTTTCTCATGAGCAATGGTCAAGACCTGAAGTGATGTTTTATAGTAGGATGGGAAAAGCCAGGGTATCTGACAGGAGAGGATGGTTTCCATTCTCGTAAGCATTAGCTGGGCCATAGGAAGGACGGCGACGGGCTTTGCTGCCCGTTTGGAAGTGGTATGAGAGCTATTAAGATAATCATTATGTTGTTCTAGTATTACTTATGAATTCATAGAACAAAATTAACTCTAAACTATTCCCAATATGGAAATATCTGTCTGGTATTCCATTAACATCTCACTGCACACTCGTTATTTCCATTTGGCTACGACCGTGTTATCTTAGTCTGTCGCTTGTTTCTAATCCTACCACAATAATGTCTCATTTCGTTCTAATTCCGCTTTATCGATTTCTCGTTAACCTTAATTGCTTTTCCGTTTAGTTTAATCAGCGCTTCATCAGTATCACCTTTGGTGTAAAGTACGATATTAATTTACCGTGTATGTTTACAGCTATGCTCCACAAACCACCTTGCGGTGAATAACGGAGGGTGCTTGGAGTCGCACTACATGTCCCTCTTTCTGTCACTTCCACCAATCGTAAGGGTGAAGGACGACTGTCCATTAGCCTCCATATGAGTCTGATTCTTCCGTCGTGGGCATTTCGCAAGACATGTTGGAGGAAGTGCCTGATTCCACCGTAACAGTTGCAGGCACATTCAAAGAAACTGTACTGTCAGTATCGCGGAAATACCCTGACCATGCGACATTAGTTCAAGAGGACAGCCTACAGGAAGTAGACTGTGACGTATATGTAGGTGGTACGAACAGATAGTCTTGTGGAGTAGTTCTGAACATGTTTTCCGAAAACTATCTTGAGCACCTAGTTCGACAACCACACGAAATGGAAATATTTTGGACCTTGTAGCTACAAACAGACCTGATCTTATGGACAGTTTCAGTACAGAGACAGGGACCAGACAACATGATTTCACAGACAGGATGAGTACTAAAGTTCATGCTGAAAAGAGAAGACAAGCGGTTGTTAGCACCCAACTCAGACAGTGAATGGACATCATTTAATTCCAGTATGAGGTATATGATAGTAAATATGTGCCGAGTAGATGGAGTAAGAACGGAAAAGATCCGCCGTGGTTTAATAACAAAACTCGGAAGATTCTGAGGAAGCGCAGACTCTTGGTCACGAGGGTCAGAAAAAGAACATGCAAATGACGACAGACCAAAAGAGTAGAATTTCGTGTATCTGTTAAAAGATGACTTCCGTCATAGCAAACGATCTTTTACAGAAACCGAGGAAATTCTGGTCCTACATGAAATCAGTGAGCGGGCAGAAGACTTGTATCCAGTCACTCGTCGACCAGTCTGGTGTTCCGGTAGGAGCAAGCAAAACGAAAGGTGACCGCATTTAAAAAATCGTACACGCAGTAGATTAGTACAGACATGCCATCGTATTACCATCGCCAGACTTCCATATTGAGGACAGCGACATGGGCATCCCTGGCGTACAGAAGCAGCCGAAAGAGCTGAAAACGAGGAAGTCGCGAGCTTCAGACGGAACCCTAATTCGATTTTGCAGAGAGAACTCTACGGCACTGGTGCCTTATTTAGCTTGTATTTACAGTGAATATCTCGCTCAGTGCAAAGTTCCAAGCGACGGGAGAAAAGCGCAGGTGACTCCCGTATATAACGAGTGTAAAAGAACTAACCCACAAAATTAGAGACCAGTATCCTTAACATCGGATTCTTGAAGATTTCTTCAGTTCGACTATAACAAATTTCCTTGAGAAGGAAGAGCTTCTGTCCAGAAAAGTTTCTGTCCACAAATCAGCTCGGATTTAGAAACCATCGCTCGTGTGACATTCAACCTGCCCTTTTCTCATATGGTATCCCGCGGACCACGGATGAGGGGTAACAGGCAGATTCCGCAAACGTAGATTTCCTAAAAGCGCATGACACAGTGTCTCACTACAGACTGTTAACCAAGGACCGAGCATATAGAATAGGTTCGAGGAAATGACGGTGTTTAGAAGACTTCTTAAGTAATAGGAGGCAGTACGTTGTTCTCGACGGCGAATGTTCATCAGAGATGAGGAGGGCTCCAGGAAGTGTGACGACTGCTGTTGTTCTGCACATACATAAATGACTACTTGCGTAGATGATCTGACGAACAGCGGGAGCAGCAGTCTGCGTCTGTTTGCTGATGACGGGAAAGTATCGTCATTGAGTCCCTGTATGAGTATGCAGGATGACTTTGGCATAATCTCTATTTGGTGTGGTAATGTAGAAAAATGCAAGTTGATGCAGATGAATAGAGAAAACAATACGGTAACGTTCGAATACAGCGTTAGAGGTGTACTGTCTGACACGATCGCGTCCATTAAATAACGAAGCGTTCCTTTGCAAAGCTATATGGAGTGGAAGGAGCACGTAAGAATGGTAGTAAGGAAGGCGGATGTTCAACTTGGGTTTATTGGGAGAATTTTAGGAAAGTGTAGATCTAAGAAGGAGACCGCGTATAGATCACTTATGCGGCTGGTTCTTGAGTGCAGCTGGGGTGTTTGCGATTCCCACCAGCTCAGATTAAAGGAAGTCAACGAAGCAATTCAGAGGCGTACTGCTAGATTGTTACAGATAGATTCGATCAACACAAGAGTGTTATGGAGAGGCTTCGTGAACTCAAATGGCACACCCTGGAGGGAAGGGACGACGTTTTCGCGACACACTTTTGAGAAAATTTTGAGACCACACATTTGTAAGATTGCACTGCCGTCGACGTACATTCCGCTTAAGAACCGCAAAGACAAGGGCTCGTGCGGAGGTATAGAGACTCGCTTCCCCTTCGCCCCGTTTGCGACTGAAATAGAAAACGAAATGACTAGTAGTGGTACATGGTTACGCCATACGTCATAAGGTGGATTATGGTATACGTATGTAGATGTGCCTACCGAGACTGATGCATCTTGGAACCTCTCGGAATTTCAACGGTAAATTCCTCAGTGGAGCAGGAAATCACTCCAGCAAAACGCTTATTTGGACGTGGATGAATAGTTCTCTGACGTTCTCGCGCTTATTAAATGCAGTCAGGAAGAAAATGCTCTTTGGATCTTCTGTACCTTACAATCAACAAGTAAATAATGGTTTATTAAGTTACGTACTTCATTCGTACATTTTACTTTCGTATGACTCGTAAAATTAATTTCTACACACAGTAGTAGGCGCAGAAAGTCAGATCCTCAAGCATCCTCCGAGAAAATACAGTCTGAATATAAGATGGATAAACATATTCCCAAATAATCCAGAAAACGAATACAGCGTTCCAGGGAGGTCCTAGTAGACTCATTGTATTCAGTAGACCCACGACGAGATGTAAAGGAAGCAGAAAGAAAAACATGAGAATGTGGCTGTAAGCAGAAGATATAATGTTTCTATCAGAAAGAAGAAGGCCCCTGAAAGAAGCCGTAACAAATTGTAAGAGTGGTCGCAGGTAAACGCCCTCGTCATAAACAGGAATAAGACAAAATCATTGGAATTCAAGAAGGGAGGAACCCTGGCAGACAACGAAGTTTTCACCTGTCGAAAATAATTAAAAGCTACAAATACCTAAAAACTGCACTCTAGCTGACAAGTTATACGCTCTCCAAGACAGAGTGGTAAGAGCAATGAAAGCAACATTTGTGATAAAGAAAGTAGTCCACTATCCGTAAGAACAGTCCTGAGACTATTCAACATAAGCGTTTCCCCCATTGGATCACACGGCTTACAACTTATATGGAGGCACCTCACACTCTCAGATCTCAAACGACTAGAGGGAGTCAAACGCACCTCCCTGAAAGCAATGCTGTATGTTTCAAAATACACGCAGAACAGAATAACCTACATCTCCGCGGATACCAATCCCACAAAACACCAGACGGCAGACAGGCTGCACAAAACGCCCAGCGATGACAAATGATGAATGAAAGGAGGTCAACTTCCAATTGCGACACCTGCACACGATGGTGACAGCCCACGGACCACATTACAGAATACACCCAGCAAAAGGATATCACAACCCCACCGCCAGATGTAGTGCACTACAAGCAGAGGACCTTGCACTGGATAAAACATCATTGGTTGCAAAGAAAGAACATTGTAACTATCTCACAATACAAATTAAGTTAACCTCAGTCAACTACTTCATACGTTGTAAACATTATGTTTAACAAAATCTTTAAAAGGTTGAAACTTCCCGGCAGATTAATACTGTGTACCGGACCGAGACTCGAACTCATGACCTTTGCCTTTCGCGGGAAAGTGCTCTACCAACTGAGCTACCCAGGCACGACTCACGACTTGCACTCACAGCTTTAATTCTACCAGTACCTCGTCTCCTACCTTCCAAGGTACTGGCGGAAGTAAAGCTGTGAGCGGGCGGGGGGGTCGAGAGTCGTGCTTGGGTAGCTCAGCTGGTAGAGCACTTTCCTGCGAAAGGCAAAGGTCATGAGTTAGAGTCTCGGTCCGGCACACAGTTTTAATCTGCAAGGTAGTTTTTCATATCAGCGCACAGTCTGCTGTTGAGTGAAAATTTCATTCTCTTAAAAAGGTTGACCACTGTCCATTGCTTACCTTCCTTACAACAAATATTATGCTCGTTTAATTTTTAATAGTTTGGAACGATACTCCTAGGTATTGTAACGGCCCTTCCCTCAATTTTTGATTTACACACTACATCTGTTCAAGGTGATTGTCAGATTCCAGTCTCCGCCCCTCATTTTCAGATTTTCCATCGTTTCAGTACAGCTTTCTATTTTGCGACTTTTCTGTACTCCACATCATCTTCCACGAACCGCCCATGATACTTCATATACTAACGGCCTTATAATAATTTACTGATGTACTGCGGAAGCTACTTTCAAATCACATGATCTCATTAGGAGAAACATGCTGGATTCTACTTGGTAGTCTGCAATCAATCACAAACTTGCTCTGATATTCCGTAAGATCATTTTTTGCTCACTAGTGAACAATGTACAACTGTATCATGCAATTTACAGAAGTCGAGGAACATGTGAATGCTGCTGTCTACGCCTTTTATTTATCACAGTATTTCTGTCAGTGGGATCCATGTTGATTTCTACACAGAAGATTTTCGAACTAATGTCATTTCAAGCGAATATGAAACGTGGTCCATAATTACATTGATTATTGACGTCACTAACAAAGGCTTATAGTTTCGTGCGTCTCTCCGACGGCTATTCTTGACATGAACTCTTTTTATAAATCGTTTACATGGCTTCGTGGTTCTAGCGACCTACTGATAAACTGCCGCTAAAAAGGAGGCATCATGATTCACTAACAGACAGAGAATCAAATAGGTATCCCATCAGGTTCAGCCCCTTGTCTGTTTTCTATTTGGTGATGGATTATTCGATAACTCAGCTCGCTCTGTTCCTCCATGAGATCCACAGCGCCGTAGGCAATGGCGCTCAGGTTGATGCCGTGTTCCTTGACTTCAGGAAGGCGTTTGACACCGTCCAGCACCGCCGTTTAGTGAAAAAGATACAAGATCATCGAGCATCGGAGCCGATTTGCGACTGGATTCAAGGTTTCCTTGCAGACAGAACTCAACACGTCGTTCTTAAGGGAACAAAATCGACAGATGTAACAGTAATTTCCGGAGTGTCCCGAGGAAGTGTGATATTACCGTTACTATTTACAATATATATAAATCATCCAATAGAAAACGTCGGATGCTCTCTAAGGCTGCTCGTAGATGATGCGGTTGTCTATAACAAAGTAGCAGCGCTAGAAGATAGTAACGATTTGCAGAATGAACTCCAGAGAATTGATGAATGGTGCAGGTTTTGACAGTTGACCCTGAACGTAAATAAATGTAACATATTGCGCATACATAGGAAAAGAAATCCATCACTGTATAGCTACAATATTGATGACAAACTGCTGGCAACAGTATCTGTCGTAAATTAACTAGGAGTAACTATCCAGTGCGACGTTAAGTGGAATGACCACATACAACAAATAGTGGGAACAGCAGATGCCAGACTCAGATTCATAGGAAGAATCTAAAGGAAATTCAACTCATCCAAGAAGGAAGTGGCTTACAAGGCCATTCTTGAGTATTGTTCATCTGTCTCGGATCCCCGCCAGGTAGGGCTGTTGGAAGAGATAAAGAAGATATAGCGAAGAGCGGCCGTTTCGTCACCGTATCGCTTAGTTGGAGCGAGAGCGTTACGGAGATGCTCAACAAACTTCATTGGCAGACGTTACAAGAGAGGCGTTGTGCATCACGGAGAGATTTACTATTGAAATTTCGAGAGAGCGCTTTCCGGGAAGAGTCGGACAACGTATTATTCCTCCCCCCCCTCCCCCCCTCCCACACATACACATACACACACATGTCTCGCGTGATGTCCATGAGGAGAAGATTCGAGAAATTAGAGCCAGTACAGAGGATTACCGACAATCATTCTTCCCGCGCGCTATTCGCGAGTGGAATAGGCCTGGAGGTCTCAGTTGGCGGTCCAAAAAGTACCCTCTGCCACATACCATTAAGTGGCTTGTGGAGTATATGTAGCTGCAGATAAATGACGAGTGATAGGAGGAACCGGTGTACGAGGGGCATTCAAGTTCTAAGGCCTCCGATTTTTTTTCTGATTAACTACTCACCCGAAATCGATGAAACTGGCGTTACTTCTCGACGTAATCGCCCTGCAGTCGTACACATTTTTCACAACGCTGACGCCATGATTCCATGGCAGCGGCGAAGGCTTCCTTAGGAGTCTGTTTTGACTACTGGAAAATCGCTGAGGCAATAGCAGTACGGCTGGTGAATGTGCGGCCAGGAGAGTGTCTTTCATTGTTGGAAAAAGCCAAAAGTCACTAGGAGCCAGGTCAGGTGAGTAGGGAGCATGAGGAATCACTTCAAAGTTGTTATCACGAAGAAACTGTTGCGTAACGTTAGCTCGATGTGCGGGTGCGTTGTCTTGGTGAAACAGCACACGCGCAGCCCTTCCCGGACGTTTTTGTTGCAGTGCAGGAAGGAATTTGTTCTTCAAAACATTTTCGTAGGATGCACCTGTTACCGTAGTGCCCTTTGGAACGCAATGGGTAAAGATTACGCCCTCGCTGTCCCAGAACATGGACACCATCATTTTTTCAGCACTGGCGGTTACCCAAAATTTTTTTGATGGCGGTGAATCTGTGTGCTTCCATTGACCTGACTGGCGCTTTGTTTCTGGATTGAAAAATGGCATCCACGTCTCATCCATTGTCACAACCGACGAAAAGAAAGTCCCATTCATGCTGTCGTTGCGCGTCAACATTGCCTGGCAACATGCCACACGGGCAGCCATGTGGTCGTCCATCAGCATTCGTGGCACCCACCTGGATGACACTTTTTCATTTTCAGGTCGTCATGCAGCATTGTGTGCACAGAACCCACTGAAATGCCAGCTCTGGAGGCGATCTGTTCTACAGTCATTCGGCGATCCCCCAAAACAATTCTGTCCACTTTCTCGATCATGTCGTCAGACCGGCTTGTGCGAGCCCGAGGTTGTTTCGGTTTGTTGTCACACGATGTTCTGCCTTCATTAAACTGTCGCACCCACGAACGCACTTTCGACACATCCATAACTCCATCACCACATGTCTCCTTCAACTGTTGATGAATTTCAATTGGTTTCACACCACGCAAATTCAGAAAACGAATGATTGCACACTGTTCAAGTAAGGAAAACGTCGCCATTTTAAGTAATTAAAACAGTTCTCATTCTCGCCGCTGGCGGTAAAATTCCATCTGCCGTACGGTGCTGCCATCTTTTTCCAGTCCGGAGAAAAAAAATCGGAGGCCTTAGAAAACTTGAATGCACCTCGTACTGTATCTCACAGTGAAAATTTCGGAAAACCTGTTTCAGGATTTCGGTTTCCTCTGTATCATTCTCCGTTACAGTACAGGTACGATCGCAACACAACTATACAAATGATACTGATTCGCATAGTGACTTACGTACTTCGTATTTTGCCCTCAGACCGGAGGATACATATCTATTTTGTAGTTCGCTGAAAGCTTCTGCCATTATTGTCCTAAAACTCATTTTGACTTATTTCACCGTGTGTCAGCTTCGTACAGGTCTTTGATAATTGTCTGTTTGATTTCTTAGGGAATTCCTAACATAAATAGTGGACCACTGATGTCATTGCAATCCCTCAGAAATTTTCTCTGCTGAGCGCTATCATTTTCCTGATTCTGTTCGCGTTAACGGTTTTTCTGCCTGGGGTACCGCGGTGTTGACCGCAATGAGTCCGTCGCATTATCTCTGGTAAAGCTTGCTCTGCTTATCTCTACTGCGTTGCGTTGACACTTAAACAAGCCGTGATAGCACCGCTGCTGCAGACATCGCGTTTATCCGCAGCACCAGAGTTTTAAGTTCTGCGGCTGCAGCGTCGGTAGCCCGTCTTATCGGGGGAATGATTTTATTCGAGCACATTTGTATTAATGTAATCCAATCGAATCAGAAGAGCCCCAATTTGCAATATCCTATTAGTTCCTCAGGAAGAAGGGAAGATAACAGTTCCCTATTTGGTTCAGCAAGTACAAAGCTAGAGGCAGAGAGGTGGCTTTCCCTGCGTAGATCGATACTTTCCTTCTAATGAACAGGAACGAAGATAAAGAAATTTAATATCATTAGGTTTTCTGCTACAGAAACTGAAGTTTCATGGAAATATCTTTTTAGCAAATTACCGTCTCAAATAAAATTTAACAAAATGACAGTAATTAATGTTTATAAAAGGATAATTATCTGATTCCTGGGAACCGAAATAAAAACGCTGCATCGAACATTCTGCATATTAATGGACAAAAGACCAATCGGAAGTGTAGCAGATGTGGAGGAATAAGTAAGTAAAACTTGACCTCATAAATGTTTGGCTCTACATGATCATTAAACTCAACGTAAAATATTCTTAAAATCGTTGAATAAATAGATTCAGCAACTTTATTGTTGACTCCTGGAGACGAAAATATCACGAAGTATGGTACTTCTGTATTACTGTGTGTGTGTGTGTGTGTGTGTGTGTGTGTGTGTCTTGTGTGTGTGTGTACGGGCGTGTTAGTGGGAGGGGGATGTACGTATAATCAACATTATGAAGAATCTCATGTATCACCATATTGTGTTTTCCCAGTTTACCAACAGTATTTCAGGATATACAATGTGATTATTATTAACGTTTAAAAACCTCCGAAGCGACGTAGATGACGCTGAGACAAGTAATTTCATACAAGACACTTGGGTCGACAAATGACAAGAAATACTCCAGAAGTGGATGACAGATGTCGAGCATGTGACGTCACCAGATGACATACCTCGCCGTAAGTGCAGCTGTTGAGGCTATCTGGTCTTCACACATGATCAGCCCATCCAAGTCAAGTATTCATGTCAGTGTGGTCCCCGGTCTACGCGAGTCACTTTAGCGCGTGGGGCTCAGGGTTCGAATCTTGCGTAAGGCTGACAGTTTCTTTTTTCATTGCGTGAGACAATTGTGTGTTTACATTAAGGTATTGACTTATTAATTCATTTACTAGTCATCGAATCTCCGCTGGTTTATTGCAAAGTTCAGCACAACAAAAACCTACAGTATTGCGTCACAAGTAAATGAATACAAGCTTCCGAACTGCTTCGTTCAGTAAATGACGTATGTTTTCTTTACTAAACAACGTCTGTAAAGCAAAAAATAAAAGGGACGAAAGGAGAGAAACACCAAATAATAACAGCTTTTGCTTAGTTACAGCAAAGAGAATAATGTTGTAACTTCTACGTTTACAGCAAATCATATTTACAAAACTTTTTCGAAATCTGCAGCGTTTGCTTGAATGAAAGTATTGCATCGCTCAGTCATCCTTCGATCACACGCTCGAAAATACCCCCCGTAATTTGGATGTGACGCCACATTTTCAACATCTGTCATCCGTTCTTGGGGTATTTCCTTCATTTCCAACTCCATTGGTCTTGTCTTAGTGTCACAAATGTCACTTCAAGGGTTTTTAAACATTAATATGTATCACTCTGTATGAGCATATAATTCATATGGATCTGCGACTTCGTCATGATGTGATGAAACTACCAATGTTTCGACTCCATTTGTACTGACAGACCTCGGTCGCCATAGGCTAATACTCAAGCAGCACTACGCCTTGATGGCAGTTTCCACCACAAGCTTCCACCAATAAAAAAGAGCAGAAAATAATTCCAGAGAAGCGTTTGGTATTGCTCTCTCCTTGATACTATCATCCAATCAACACACAGCATAACCGGACGCCCAGTCATTTTTAACTGGCATATGGGACGCAGTAAAATAAAGGGTGTTTCAAAAATACTTTTACAAACTGTGGGGGCAGTTTCCTTATGTCAAAACAAGAAAAAAAATCTAGGGAAAATGGGCTCTAAAATACATACTTTAAGAACGATGAGTACTTGTTCAACTTTGGTACTGTGAAACACATCTCTTCTATTGAACAAATGCTTATAGGTGTACATTTGCGAGCCCATGTTTACTAGAAACTTTTTTCTTGGTTTGGTGTAAGGGAACTGACCCCAAAGTTTGTAAAAGCATTTTGAAATACCCTGAACGTAAAGCATTAACCACACCTCACGTGCCGTCACCTTTTTGAAGGAAGTTTGCTATAATAGCTGAAATGTAGATAGTCTTACTGAGCCGTGCGCGGCTCATGGACGTGCCGTTTATTGCTTGACATCTTGTCTTTGCGGTAATGCCATTCCATTTCTTATACTATTTACTGGTGTCACTAAGTTGGTGGCTTGCCTGCCCGTGAGTGGCAGCAGCAGCGCTTATCGATAAGACCACTGTCGTATTATCTTTGGAGTGACCACTAGCATTTCCGGGTCGTCGTGTGTCGCGAGTTGAGTGGAGACGGAGCAGCAGTGGGGTCCGGACAGCCATGACTCGCCCGATCGTTGCTGGCACACAGGACTTGAGTGGGGACGACCTTGGTTGGTCGTTCGGCCGGTCGTCTCATCGGATGACGTGTATTTGGTCGCAGACCGCTTCTGGGTTCTTCGTGTGTGTCGACTTGTGATTAGTCTTTGTTGTTCCACAATCACTGGTTTCAGTATTGTTCGAGCTATTTGTGGAAGTGTTTCCATGGAACCGTGTGTAGCTTGTGGTTTTGACTGACCAGTTATTGTAACGCTGTCTGCGTGTTGGATGGAGTCGGTGGGTTGGAATAGAGCAGCGAGGAAGTCTCCATGGCGCGTAGTCAGTCCGGGGCCGCTGGCTTCGTGCACGGGCGATCGGATTTGTGAGGCGCTAGCTGCTAGGGCTACAAAGTTCGTCCCACCGAAACTGGACACTGAAGTTGAGTGATCAATTAACTTGTTATGAAACCTCAACTCCTGTGACATCTCTTCATTCGCCGGCCGTTGTGGCCGAGAGGTTCTAGGCGCTTCAGTCTGGAGCCGCGCGACCGCTAGGGTCGCAGGTTCGAATCCTGCCTCGGGCATAGATGTGTGTGATGTCCTTGGGTTAGTTAAGTTTAAGTAGTTCTAAGTTCTAGGTGACTAATGACCTCAGATGTTAAGTCCCATAGTGCTCAGAGCCATTTGAACATCTCTTCGTTCATAGCTGGTTGTTGCTTCCTGGGCCGTTCCCGCAAGCAGCAACGTATGGTGTGTTGGAGTCGGAGAAATTTTGCAGCCACGTTCCTGTATGGTGTTTAACTATTGAATTGGTTGTTACTCATTAGTGAAGTGCACCATCGGTATTTTCTGCCTTGTGGCCGTTAACGTTCCTGTTGCATGCCCTGGTCGTTAGCGTAGTTTTCCGGCAGTGTGTTTTTCCTTGCCACGTTGATGCTGTCCGGCACGGCGTGTAGTTCGACAGCCTTGGCCTTGTTCATATTTCTGAGTGGTTATTGTTCCTTGACTGTAATTAGACACCAATTTTCAAGACGTAGTGCTGCTGGTATCTTCGTCCTGGAGGATATTTTCCGTTGTCGTGCCGTTGGTTGGGTGGAAGGGAATTGATTAGATTGTGAGGTCGGTTCCTCAGCCGTCTCTGGGTCGGGTTGCCATCTGATTATTTAGTCTTACTCTTGGCTGCCTGTCTCACCTAAACTTATGTTAGAGTTACCTCAGGCCGAACCTTGGTACACTTCTGAGCACCATTGTTCTGTTGTTTTTAGATTGTGAATTTCTTTTACTCTCAAGTACAGGCCTTCAGTTGTCTATTAATTTAGTTTGTTTCAATTAAAATAAGGCCTTCAGCAGACTTAAATTAAGGTTTCAAGATTGATTTGTTTAAAACTTATTTAAAAAGAACTAGATTTTGCTCTATTTGAAATCTTTGTTATTCTGGCCTTAAACCTCCAGTTCTTCAATGTTCAGTATGTGACCTTCAGCTGAGCGTTTACGTGAAATAGCTTTTAGATAAAGCCTTCAGCCATCTTAAATTAAAACTTTGAAGATTCTTGCTTAAACTAATTTTTCTTTTTTTAAAAAAAAGGGGGGGGGGACTTTGCTCTATTGAAAATCTTTATTATCCAGGCCTTAAGTCTTGAGTTGTCCTATGTTCAGCCGAATTTAAGATAAGGCCTTCAGCCATCTTAAATTAAAGTTGAAAATTCACTTTGTTGAAACTTCCTAAAGTTTTCTTCTCCAACTGTTATTCCTGTTATCCAGACCTTAATCCTTGACTTGTTCTATGTTCTGTATGTGGCCTTCAGCCAAACTTTTACGTGAAATATTTTACGATGTGGCCTTCAGGCGAGTATTTACGTAATTATTTTTTAAGTAAGGCCTTCGTCCGTGTGTATTCCTTCAAGCAATTGTAATAACTTGTATTCGGGCTTTCAGCCGTATTGTTTTGAATCCTTTTAAGGGCATGTGTGATTAAATGTTTTTAGGAAAATAAAGTTTGTTTTAAAAAATGGTTCAAATGGCTCTTAGCACTATGGGACTTAACATCTGAGATCATCAGTTTCCTAGACTTAGAACTACTGAAACCTAACTAACCTAAGGACACCACACACATCCATTCCCGAGGCAGGATTCGAACCTGCGACCGTAGCAGCAACGCGGTCGCAGGTTCGAGTCCTGCCTCGGGCATGGATGTGTGTGATGTTCTTAAAGTTTGTGTGTTGTTTGTGAGTTGCACATATTGTTACCCACTGCGAGAGTAGTCACATACCTGCAGCAACAGAAGCAGAGCGCTCGAAAAGGACGTGCCAAAGTTAGAAGGTAAAGAAACCGACGAAATGGAACTGTAGGACTAGCACTGCCCTGTAAAGAAGTCGAGTCGCGACAGCACCTTAAGTTGTTAGTCATTTACGTCTCGTACATAATGGTAACTGTCCAACTAATACCACATGACGAGGTTCGGGCAGGTATTTAAAAGATAACAGGATGACATATTTTGTACATGAGCTTCTGTTGGTTTTGTGAATAAAGTTATCGGGCGGAATGGTCACCGCGCTTAGAAGCATTCACTGACGGAAGAATTCGCAACAGCAAAAAATAATTAGAGTAATGAAACTTGTGTAGGTTGTATAATTACGTGATTAACAATGCAAGATCACAGGTTAATGTAAGCGTGGGATAAGCTATTGCAGATATGAAATGCTGGTACGTCAGTAACCGATGTAACAGCTAGAATGTTTGTCAAATGCAAACATGCAAACGTGCCTATGTTACGTTGCACAGGTGACGGTTGTCAGTTAGTGGGATGGAGTCCCACGCCTGTTTATTTGATCGTTGAATAAAGGGATGATTAATTCTAGCTGTGGATGACGCTGGAATTGTCGTCCGATGACGTGATATACATGCTCGATAGGTGATAGATCTGGTGATCGAGCAGGCCAAGGCAACATGTCGAAACACCGCAGAGCATGTTGCGTTACAATAGCGGTATGTGAGAGTGGGTTCCCTGTTGGAAAACACTTCCTGAACTGAAACTTCGTGACCGATTAAAACTGTGTGGAGGACCGAGACTCTAATTCGGGTCCTTTGCCTTTCGCAGGCAAGTGCTCTACCAACTGAGCTACCCAAGCACGACTCACGACCCGTCCTCACAGCTTCAATTCTGCCAGCACCTCGTCTGCTACCTTCGAGTCTCGGTCCGGCACGCGGTTTTAACTGTCAGGAAGTTTCATATCACCGCACACTCTGCTGCAGAGTGAAAATCTCATATTTCCTGAACTGCTGTTCATTAATGGCAGTGTAACGGGTCGAATTACCAGATTGATGTACTAATTTGCAGTCAGGTTGCGTGGGATATCAACGAGAGTGCTCCTGCAGTCATAGACATCGCACCGCAGATCATAATTCCAGGTGTGGGCCTAGTGTGCCTAGCACGCAGGCAGGTTGGTTGCAGGCTCCCAGCTGGCCTCCTCCTGACCAACACACGGCCATCAGAGGCACCGAGGCAGAACTAACTTTCTTCAGGAAATACAAGAGACTTCCAACCTTCCCTCCAATGATCTCTCCCTTGACACCACTGAAGTTGCAAAGGGCGGTGGTCCGGGGTTAGTGGAAAGCACGTTACAGGGTCGTCTGTCTCGAAGCTGTCCTTTAAGTAACGGATTGCGTTGTTTCACTGTGGTGGCAACTGCTGCTCAAATTTCAGCTTCAGATGCAGTACGATGTGCCAGAGCCATACGTCCAACACGATGGTCTTCCCTCTCGGCAGTGCTACGTGGCCGTGCGGAGCCCGGTCTTCTTGCGACCCTGCATTCTCGTGATCACCGCTGCTAGCAAACATGTAAAGTGGCTACACGACTGCAGTATCTCAGAAGTAAAGTCCAACATCTCGTAGCCCTATTGCACGACATCGTTCAAACTCAGTGAGGTGCTGACAATGGCGTCTTTGTCGCCTTGAAGCCATTCTTGACTGTCAGCAAGTCACCATCTCAAAGTGAATAACGCATATAACCGTTACAGTGTGCATTTCATCTACATATATACTCCGCTAGCCAACAAGTGGTGTGTGGCGGAGGGTACAATTCGCGCCAAAGTCATATTCCCCGCCCCCCCCCCCCCCCCCCCCCCCACTGTTCCATTCGCGGATCGCTTGAGGGAAAAACGACTGTCTGAACGCCTCAGTACGAGCTCTCATTTCCCTTATCTTTGAATGATGATCATTACGCGATTTGAAAGTTGTTGGTAATAATATATGCTCTACATCCTCGGTGAAGATTGGATTTGGGAATTTAGTGAGGAGCCCCTTCTGTTTAGCACGTCGTCTATCTGCAAGTGTGTCCCACTTCAAACTTTCTATGAGATTTGTAACGCTCTAGCAATGGCTAAATGTACCAGTCACGAATCTTGCCGCTCTTCTTTGGACCTTCTCATTCTCTTGAATCAGACCCAAGTGGTAAGGGTCCCATACAGACGAACAGTACTCTAAGACTGGACGAACTAACGTATTGTAAGCTATTTCCTTTGTTGAAAGACTGCATCGCTTCAGGATTATACCAATAAACCGCAATCTAGAGTTCGCCTTACCCGTTACTTGTGTAATCTGATCATTACATTTGAGATCATTTCGAATAGTCACACCCAGATACTTGACGGATGTTACCGCTTCCAAAGACTGATCATTTATTTTGTACTCATACATTAACGGGGATATTCGCCTTGTTAGACGCAGTAGGTTATACTTACTAATATTGAGAGATAACTGCCAGTCATTACACCACGCATTTATTTTCTGCAAATCCTCATTGATTTGTTCACAACTCTCGTGTGATACTACTTTCCTGCAGACTACAGCATCATCGGCAAACAGTCTAAGGCCGATGTCAATACCATCAACCAGATCGTTTATGTAAATCGTAAAAAGCAGAGGACCTATTACGCTGCCCTGGGGCACACCTGAAGTTACTCTTGTTTCTGTTGAAGTTACCCCGTTTAGGACGACATACTGCTCCCTGTCTGTTAGAAAACTTTCTACCCAACCGCATATGTCATTGGATAGACCGTAAGCGCGCACTTTTTGTAGCAATCGACAGTGCGGAACTGAGTCGAACGCCTTTCGAAAGTCGAGAAATATGGCATCCACCTGGGAGCAAAACAAGCAAAACTGATTTGCATTGCCGCGCGGGGTAGCCGTCCGGTCTGGCGCCTTGTCACGGTTCGCGCGGCTCCCCCCCGCCGGAGGTTCGAGTCCTCCCTCGGGCATGTGTGTGTGTGTGTGTGTGTGTGTGTGTGTGTGTGTGTGTGTGTGTGTGTGTGCGTGTGTGTGTGTGGTGGTGGTTAGTGTTTAACGTCCCGTCGACAACGAGGTCATTAGAGACGGAGCGCAAGCTCGGGTTAGGGAAGGATTGGGAAGGAAATCGGCCGTGCCCTTTCAAAGGAACCATCTCGGCATTCGCCTGAAACGATTTAGGGAAATCACGGAAAACCTAAATCAGGATGGCCGGAGACGGGATTGAACCGTCGTCCTCCCGAATGCGAGTCCAGTGTGCTAACCACTGCGCCACCTCGCTCGGTGTGTGTGTGTGTGTGGGGGGGGGGGTGTTATCCTTAGCGAAAGTTAGTTTAATTAGTGTGTAAGCCTAGGGACTGATGACCTCAGCAGTTTGGTGCCATAGAACCTTACCACAAATTTACAAATTTTTTGATTTGCATTCTCATAGTTGCGCTACTAGCACCACTCTTATGTGACGAGCGAAATTTGAATAGAAGTCACCTTTCAGATGTAAAAACACTCCTGTCAATTTCCGTTTATATCTCAAACTCTTTCTTGGTGTTGAAGTTTTTTTTTTCATCATTGTACTTCCGCTGCATCTCCTCACTGATTTCTCAAGCCTGGTTAATTCTGAAGACTGCAAAAAACGGTTCCCAATTTTGGTAAAGGTAGTTATTTCCGTTCGAAACATGGTTGTCCACTTCCACAGGAATATCGCAATCGTCATCAGTCCCCTGCTTTCAGTAACCTTATGATTACTTATAAGTGTCTAAGAGCTAATTAAGAGCTCTTCACTATGTCGTCATTCGATTCTTAGCTTCCACGAGTCACAATTTCCAAAGACTGCGACAGCAGCGAGTGTGACGTGCTAGGTTCGGTGTTTTGGCACACAGAGGTCCAATATCGTCGCCAACGTGTGGAACTGGGGCGCGCAGCAAACACAGCGCAACTGCGGCGAACGACGCGGCAGCCTGCCGTCACGGGGGCGAATAAGGCCGCATTCCGCCCGCGCTAACATTCCATTTTCGCATCTCAGCCGCAGCGATGGAACTTTCCTCAATTCCGCATGTCATTTTCCTTCCTCACCACGCGCCAACTTTGTTGCTTTTAGTTTTCCTTGCAGATACCAGCCAGCCAGTATTCATGATACAGTCACCAGTGACAGTTGTATACCGTTTCGTCGAATTTGTAATGAGACATCGCAAGTTCGAATCCTGCCTCGGGCTTGGATATGTGTGATGTCCTTAGGTTAGTTAGGTTTAAGTAGTTCTAAGGGACTGATGACCTCAGCTGCTAAGTCCCATAGTGCTCAGAGCCATTTGAACAATTTTGTAATGAGACAAATACAAGGTGAGAAAGCTGACATAAGTACTAACGTAACAAACATACAAAACTAAGCAAAAGATTTTTTTACTCGTGCACTCACGAAGTCATCTGCTGTTTTCTACTCGCCATGAAGCCCTCGATGTATTCGGCTGCGGGCACATACCTGAAAGAAACAGAAAAAAAGTAAATTATCGGTATACATGTAGCTGTGTGGTTATTGGTGAATGGTAATATTTGGAAGTATTCAGCCTATGAGTTTCATACCAGATCTTGGTAATACTAAAATGCTACTGAAAATAACCAGCGAAAATTACAGCCAGAACTGGGGACCTGCGGAGTGTGAGCAATCAGTATACCCCTGTGGATGTCACAATGACCGGTATCGGATAACCGTACCGATAAAAAGATCGCTTCTAGTAAGATCTTGTGAATTTAATTACAGGTGTGCCACAATGGATAATTTCAACTGAAATAATTAACAATGCTGGGCCTAAAATACATGAAACATGGATGCTGTAACTAACAGTTCATGAACGTAATGAATTCATCGAACTATTTATTGGTACATAGTTCGCTATAAAGCCCTATTTATTACTAGTCCTTGTAGGATTCAAGTAAAACAAATAATTCAGATGGCTCTAAGCACTATAGGACTTAACACTGAGGTTATCAATCCCCTAGACTTAGAACTACTTAATCCTATTTGATCTAAGGACATCACACACATCCATGCCCAAGGCAGGATTAGAGCCTGCGACCGTAGCACCAGCGCAGTTCCACACTGAAGCGCCTAGAACCGCTCGGTCTCAGTGGCCGGCCTCAAGTAAAACACAAAGTGCACATACACTGAAGTGCCAAAGAAACTGGTATAGGGATGCGTATTGAAAACAGATATGAAAACAGGAGAATACGGCGCTTTGGTCGGCAACAACTATGTAAGACAACAAGTGTCTGGTGCAGTTTTTACATCGGTTACTGCTGCTACACTGGTAGGTTATCAAGATTTAAGTGAGGTTGGACGTGTGTTATAGTCGGTGCACGAGCGATGGGGCACAGAATCTCCGAGGTAGCGATGAAGTAGGGATTTTCGCGAGTAAACCGTGAATCTCAGGAATCCGGTAAAACATCAAATCTCCGACATCACTGCGGCCGGAAAAAGACCCTGCAAGAACGGTACCAACGACGACTGAAGAGAATCGTTCAACGTGACAGAAGTGCAGACCTCCCGGAAACTGCTGCAGATTTCAGTGCTGGGCCATCAACAAGTGTCAGCGTGCGAACCATTCAACGAAAGGTCATCGATATGGGTTTTCAGAGCCGAAGGCCCACTCGTGTACCCTTGATGATTCTAAACCTTCAGCAATCGTTTATTTTGCGCAGTCTGCTACTAGTTTTGGTCAATGACCATTATCACTCTTATCTGGCATAAACGGCAGGAAATTTATACATAATTTGAACAAAAGTAATCTGCTCTTTTAGCCCACCGTAGTACGT
This sequence comes from Schistocerca serialis cubense, assembly GCF_023864345.2. NCBI lineage: Eukaryota > Metazoa > Arthropoda > Insecta > Orthoptera > Acrididae > Schistocerca > Schistocerca serialis. The sequence continues at coordinate 657,869,532 of NC_064641.1, read as the reverse complement.
AAAACAGGCGAAATACCCTCAGACTTCAAGAAGAATATAATAATTCCAATCCCAAAGAAAGCAGGTGTTGACAGATGTGAAAATTACCGAACTATCAGCTTAATAAGTCACAGCTGCAAAATAATAACACGAATTCTTTACAGACGAATGGAAAAACTAGTAGAAGCCAACCTCGGGGAAGATCAGTTTGGATTCCGTAGAAACACTGGAACACGTGAGGCAATACTGACCTTACGACTTATCTTAGAAGAAAGATTAAGGAAAGGCAAACCTACGTTTCTAGCATTTGTAGACTTAGAGAAAGCTTTTGACAATGTTGACTGGAATACTCTCTTTCAAATTCTAAAGGTGGCAGGGGTAAAATACAGGGAGCGAAAGGCTATTTACAATTTGTACAGAAACCAGATGGCAGTTATAAGAGTCGAGGGACATGAAAGGGAAGCAGTGGTTGGGAAGGGAGTAAGACAGGGTTGTAGCCTCTCCCCGATGTTGTTCAATCTGTATATTGAGCAAGCAGTAAAGGAAACAAAAGAAAAATTCGGGGTAGGTATTAAAATTCATGGAGAAGAAATATAAACTTTGAGGTTCGCCGATGACATTGTAATTCTGTCAGACAGCAAAGGACTTGGAAGAGCAGTTGAATGGAATGGACAGTGTATTGAAAGGAGGATATAAGATGAACATCAACAAAAGCAAAACAAGGATAATGGAATGTAGTCTAATTAAGTCGGGTGATGCTGAGGGAATTAGATTAGGAAATGAGGCACTTAAAGTAGTAAAGGAGTTTTGCTATTTGGGGAGCAAAATAACTGATGATGGTCGAAGTAGAGAGGATATAAAATGTAGGCTGGCAATGGCAAGGAAAGCGTTTCTGAAGAAGAGAAATTTGTTAACATCCAGTATTGATTTAAGTGTCAGGAAGTCATTTCTGAAAGTATTCGTATGGAGTGTAGCCATGTATGGAAGCGAAACATGGACGATAAATAGTTTGGACAAGAAGAGAATAGAAGCTTTCGAAATGTGGTGCTACAGAAGAATGCTGAAGATTAGATGGGTAGATCACATAACTAATGAGGAGGTATTGAATAGGATTGGGGAGGAGAGAAGTTTGTGGCACAACTTGACCAGAAGAAGGGATCGGTTGGTAGGACATGTTCTGAGGCATCAAGGGATCACCAATTTAGTGTTGGAGGGCAGCGTGGAGGGTAAAAATCGTAGAGGGAGACCAAGAGATGAATACACGAAACAGATTCAGAAGAATGTAGGTTGCAGTAGGTACTGGGAGATGAAAAAGCTTGCACAGGATAGAGTAGCATGGAGAGCTGCATCAAACCAGTCTCAGGACTGAAGACCACAACAACAACAGTACGTAAAAAAAAATTCTCACATTACCTCTGTACGATAATTTGCGTCAAGAAGCAAGTCCACATCGACAGCTAGTAACACACAAACAATTACAATAAATCAGCAATAGCCACCCACGTAAAAGTCGCTGGCCGCCCATTCCACGATATTGTGAATGATCTTCCTATATTATATAAAATGGATAAGGGGCACCAGTTGGGGTTAACAGAGTGAAGAATTGGAGAACTTCATTCACGGCAGAGGACATGCTAACATGTTACTAAATGATAAGCTAAAAGAAAAAAATACTATTTTTTCAAAAGCTACTCCAATCTTGAATACTTACCTTATTGAAAACATTGCCTTTATACTATCTAATACGTGCCGCGTCACAAACGCCTCTAGATAGAAAAAGTTTCACACTCACTGTATATTACTGTCTTAGCAACTGAAACTAGTTTATCTTAGCAGTTTAGACTCTTTGGAATGATGTAAACATCAGTATGTGAATACATGAAGAGGTGATGTGTTTGTTACTGTACGTGTGTGCCAGACGACTAATTTTCCAATAAAAATGTACGTAAATGCACCAATGATATGATCTAAACATGCAAATCAATGTACATACTAAAACACATGTATCGTTCTGTACAGGGCCGTAGTTAGATAGATAATCTCACTGGTACACACATTAAATGAACCTAATCACACTTCAGATTAATATAATGTACATGTGATTTAAATACACCTAATGATGGCAGCATGCTTCTGAAAAGCGTATCGCTAATTAAATGCTAGTAAAACGTGTCTGGGGCAGTAGATATTTCAGAAGTTTACAATACAGTCATAATCCTCAAATCATTCCATATAACATGAATAAAATGAAGTAAAAGATAATGATATTTACTACAACCAAGATCTGGTTGTAGGCAATATTTACTTAGTCAGATCAACATAGAAGAGATGTAGATTTATGCATTGATGAATTTGTTTTTAAACTTTTGATACAGTGCGCGCTTTTGGTCGTAACATTATCGTGTCATTAGACAACAGTACCTAAGCGCTGAAGCAAGTTGTGTACGGTAATGGAACGTAACTGTGCGAAAAGAGTTGTCTGTTGGGAAGCGTTATAGCGAGGATTCACATCGTATTAATGACAACGCAGACAATGGCTACAATTTCAGGTACGCTTTACACCGATTAAAATATCTTTGTGATTGATGTCCCAGCAAGTGGAGTGATAGGACGTATCCGCCAGCCACTCGCAGTTCTTCCTCGAGCGCCATGTGCTACTTGTTTTCTGAGGACACACAACGCCTTGTCAAGCGAGGCTGATTACACACCGGCGACACCATTTCACACGATTACAAAATGTCACTCTTTTTTTTCCTTTTTTGTAAGCTGTAGAAACGAAAGTAATTACTGGGTTTCTCGCGTTAAGTGGCAGGCTTTTATAGAAGAGCAGTCAAATTGCGCCCGTGGGCTTACTAGACCGATTGCATTTTATGTTTGCGTGAGACAATCATGGAAAACTTCAAGGTGAATGGAAAATTAACGAAGCGTTAGTGCATCTAGGCTGTATACAGCACCAGCAATAAAGATCAGCCTTATCGTTAGTTACTGTCATAAACCACTCTCGTTTCAAATTTATGCTTTCATATTAGCTACAACACTGGAACATACCAAAACGAAGAGAAACTCGGTACTTCTCGTCTTTTGTGCGTACCACGGAGCGGAAAATGCTAAAGTGATCTGTATTCAAACTTATTTTACGTCCAAGCGGTATATTCCCGGAAATGGGTTCCTCATCAAAACTTTATCTGCTAAGTCCTCTTTAGACCCCTATAATAATAATAATAATAATAATAATATTGATTGGCGACTCCATGTTGTCTTGTGCACTACGACCAGATAACAGGTATACTTGAAAAAAGAGACAGCATTGGTCGTATACTTTTTACTATTGCAAAATCGATTTTCTGACACTGAGTGACCATCTTCAGTGCTAGAAGTAAAAAATATTTTTTTTCACATTACGATCAGAGAGTACAACATTGAAAATCACAATTACATCTGCATATGAACATAACACTTGTTAGAAACAAACCTATATTGTATAACTTAAATTGGGATGCACTGTTGTCACTAAGCTTACGGCAATCACATAGACTGAGGTCGCTGTTTACCTGCACTTGTTCAGCAGACCTCGGTGTGACGGGGCTTGACACGCCCTCTATGTGACATGTGTCACGTGAAGACATAGTATTATTGGTTTTGCGAATTATTAACACTAAATAACTCTTGTACTTTTGTGAATGGTGTAGTAATTCAAATTCAAAATGTACGTACAACACATAGCAGACGCAGGAGAATATCTGCTATGTGTTGTACGTACATTTTAAATTTGAATTACTACACCATTCACAAAAGTACAAGAGTTATTTAGTGTTAATAATTCGCAAAACCAATAATACTATGTCTTCACGTGACACATGTCACATAGAGGGCGTGTCAAGCCCCGTCAAACCGAGGTCGGCTGAACAAGTGCAGGTAAACAGCGACCCCAGTCTATGTGATTGCCGTAAGCTTAGTGACAACAGTGCATCCCAATTTAAGTTATACAATATAGGTTTGTTTCTAACAAGTGTTATGTTCATATGCAGATGTAATTGTGATTTTCAATGTTGTACTCTATGATCGTAATGTGAAAAAATTTTTAAGTTCTAGCACTGAAGATGGTCACTCAGTGACAGAAAATCGATTTTGCAATAGTAAAAAGTATACGACCAATGCTGTCTCTTTTTTCAAATAATAATAATATTAATATTAATAATAATAATAATAGACCCCTAGAAGTCTGTAATAGGAATTGTAGCACACACTGTGTATAGCATGCCCTGACGACAAATAAATTTCGAGAACGACCTGGGGGGGGGGGGGGGGGGGGGGGAGGGGGAGGGGGAAGTGGATGGAGACCTAAGAAATTTGCCGCTCCTGGAGGTCGGCATGCGATCCCTCATCCAGAATCAAGATAAAAATTGCTCTGCAACGTGCAGTGCATCTGAAAATCCAGAGGAATGTGTATCACTCCGCACTACCGTACCGCCATCGTAGCTCACTGAGTAGACAGTTGGGACTTCGGACCCACATCCACACTAGAACTATCGTTGCAGTCCTCTTCAGGTTCCTTTTTTTTATTTTTTTAGACGTCAGTTCCCTAGGTCTCGTCGCTTATAAACTGGACATCATTATGTTACTAACAATAGCCTGTCACACAACAGTGCACGCATGTGTTTACCAATTTCGTAATGAGCAACTGTAACTGGTGTTGTCAAGTTCATGTAGGTGGGCTAAGATGACGGACACAAACGATGGGTGTTGGATGTATCCGACAACCAAGCAGCTGCTGCTGATGCTGCTGGTTGCGCGTATGCTGCACGGTACCCTTAAATGCGCCATCCCGATAAGAATGGCTTTCGTCGCCTGAAGCGACGTCTTCGGGAAACCTGTAGTCTTCGTCTAAAAGTAAGGACAGAGGTTATCCAAGGAGTAGACGTACTCCACAAACAGAGGACGAGTTTCTTGAAACCGTTCACCAGTCACCTCGGAGAAGTACCTGTGATATTGCAAGGCAGTTCCAGATATCTCAAAGATTGTTGAAGCGTTGAACGATGAAGAACTACATCCATATCACTACACGTCAACTCAATACATTTGGCCAGAATGTACGAAGAGTACAGTTTTGTGAATGGATTTTGCACCAAGTGCAAGATAATGAACATTTTATAAATAATGTCATATGGACTGACGAATCTAGCTTCACCCGTGAAGGTATTTTTAACTTCTAAAACCGCCATTAATTAGTCGGAACACAACCTACATGTCACCCGTGGACATGGCTTTCAGGCAGGCTGTGGGTTGGGATCATCGGAGGAGTGCTTTTGGGCCATTACATATTGCCTGTTGCCGGAAAAGTTGAATGCGCTCGAATATCGTACGTTTCTTTGCAATACTTTGCCTGCCGCATTAGAAAACGTTCCAATTGGCGTTCGGCTTTGGTTCCAGCATGATGGTGTACCGTCACGCTTTGGAATGAATATGTGTAACTATTTAAATGAAGCGTTTTCAGGGAAATGGTTTGGTTGCAGTGGTCCAATGTTCTGGCCAACAGTTCACTTGCGTGCCGCTTCGGCAGTGGTGGATGCAGGTGTGTTGCGTAGGGTTAAGTAAAGTACGCTTCATGGACTGGCGAAGCATTTGCAAGTGCAAGATGGTCGCTTTGAACATTTTCTCTAAAGTAAAAGTTGCTGGTGCGTTTACGTACCTGCTTTGTGAAGATATGCTTAGATGTCAAAGGTACAGAATGGAATTACTATGCGCAGCATAACGTGCAATCTAGTGTAGCCTACCTGTGGCGTTTTTTGTACCTCACTGGGTAGAGACGATGTTACTGTATCCACTGTTACTTGTGTCATGGACGAAACAAAGCGGACGTTTACGTCTGTAGCAAGTTGATGTTAGGTCTTATTGTTTAAATAAAGGTAAAGTAACAGAATGAAATAAACAAACACCGCATTGTGGAGATGTAACTTGGATACAATTTGATGCTTTAACTGAGAAAAAAGTGTTTGCTGCGAACGCGACTCGAACATCGGCGAGTTTGTGTATCGATTCTCCACAGTATAGCCTCGTCTCACTGAGCTAGTGAGACAGCTCCAGCAGAGCATAGAGTTCTTAGCCAGGCTGAACGCAGTTACTGTGTTGCGAGAGCCTCGTTTCGTAAATCGCATTTGCATTAAACCTTTGGGGGGGGGGGGATTATAGGTTTTGCTAGATACACTTTTGTCTTGAATTGGGATTAGAACGCAAGAAGAATATATTCACTGTCCATTCACGTTGGTGTGAATCTTTGTCAATAACCTGAATAATCAGCTTTTGCAGAACGGGTAGCTGGGAGACATGCAGGAATAAATGTGGTTCTGGAATCTACCGACATGGATGTGGATCCACGACGGCACTAGTGCCGTGGCCAGGTGTGCTACGTTTCTCGGTTGACTATCCACGGTGTGAACCGTCCGATCGAGGTGGTCACACGTTTATGTCAATTGGTTTTAAATCCAGGGAGTTTGGTGGCCAAGGAATCACTGTAAACCACGTTCGTACACTTCGAGTTGTGGGACAGGTTGCATTGTCCTGCTGGTAGATGCCATCTTGGCGAGGGAAAACAAACTGGATGTAGGGGTGGACATGACCCTCAAGGTGAGATGCATGGTTGTGTTGATTCATTGTGGCTTCCACAATTACGAGAACAGTCGTCGAATGCCACGAAAATATGACCGAAACCACATCGCTCCCTCCTCCGGCCTGCAGCTTGCCGACGATTGCTGCAGGGTAATTTGCTTTCAGACGTTTCACGTTGGACACGCCAACGGTCATATGACATTCAAATTCCCTCCTTCGTTTCCGAGGAACTGCAGTCACCTCTGGTGCGCGAACGAGGCGGCTACTGAGGAGGTCCTTACGCAGCAACGTTCGTTGATAGGGGTGAGAAAAACCTGTTGGGAGCCCCCTAGGTCCTTCTGGGCGATCAGTTACTAAAAAATTGCACGTCTATTTGCCTGTACACATTTCCGTAGCCGACGTTACTCCAGTTGTTTACGGCCCTCGGTGCACCTTAGCTGCCTCGGTGTCAGTTTTGGATAGCACCCTTTCGCCATGCACGGTATACTTGAACCATGGGGACACGCGAACAGTTTACGAACTTAACCGTTACGGAAAAGCTTCCACCGTTGGCCGGAAGGCCAATGATCATTCCCTTTAGGACATCAGCTAAATCGCTCCGTTTCCACATGACAACAACGACTGAACTGCATGCGGCGTTCTTCCCACACTTGCCTTACATAACCTCTACTGCTAGTGCTGCCACTTGCCTTGTGTGAGGTGTTATTGACGTCGAATATAGGTAGTGGTCACATTAATGTAACTAGACGTTCTATTACCAAAGGGGAAACTAGACAGTTTACAGACAGCGCCGGCCGTGGTGGCCGAGCGGTTCTAGGCGCTTCAGTCCGGAACCGCGCGACTGCTACGGTCGCAGGTTCGAATCCTGCCTCGGGCATGGATGTGTGTGATGTCCTTAGGTTACTTAGGTTTAAGTAGTTCTAAGTTCTAGGCGACTGATGACCTCTGATGGGAAGTCCCATAGTGCTCAGAGCCATTTTTTGAGTTTAGGGACAATACGAGCCAAAAATGGGGAAATCTTGCAGAAGCGACTTTGACAAAGGGCAGGTTGTTACAGCTCGGCGTCTGGGAACGAGGATTTCAGAAGCGATGACGCTGATTGGCTGTTCGCGTGCTATTATTGTGAGCATATATGGAACGCGGTTGATAGACGGTGCAGCCACGAATAGGCGACAAAGTGATGGGCATTCGAACTTTGTCACAGCACGTAGACCTCTAACACTTCCATGTCCGTAAAGCAGGACAGACGGCGATCTGTGGTGCATCTGACGACAAAGTACAGGGCTTCCGTAGCAGATGACACCTTCGTGTTTAACATCAGTGGGCACGGGAGCGTCGATACTGCGCTGTGGGCAAATGGAAATTTGTTGTCTGTTTGGATGATCACATTTCTTTTCACACGCGGTCGATAATGGCTTCCGAATACGCCGTCAGCCATGTTAAAGGCTGTACGGAGCACGCACCGAAGGCCCGTGGAAAGGGGGGATGGGGGGGGGGGCAAGGCGGCGGTATTATGCTGTGGAGATATTCGCTTGGGCTTTCTTAGTATCTATGGTAGTAATCGAAGGTACCTTGACTGCTGGGGACTACGTGAACAACTGCATCCCTTCGTGCTTGATGTCTACCACCAGAATAACTCTGCTTATCTCAAGACTAGAATTGCTGTCCAGTGGTTTGAGGAGCGTAATAGTCAATGCACGTTGGCTACCAAATTCGTCTCATGTGAACCCAATTCAACACATCTGGAACGCCATTGGGCGTCAGCTCGGCGTCCACAGACCAATCTTTAATTTACAGGAATTGCGTGACCCGTACAAAATACCTCCGGAAAATGGACTCCTCGAATCCATTCCAATCAAAACCGCCATTGCACAGCGTTCCAAATGAGGAACAATACGCTATTAAGCACATGGTCATGGCATGTAGTTTATATATTGAATTTCTTTCGGAACAACTTGACTGTCGTTATGCCCTGTACGATGGCGTGTTACGCTGATCTGCTTCGACTCTGACGGTGTTACCACGAACGGTTCTGTATCGTAGCATAATGATATTAGGATCCTGACAACAGTGCAGAGAACGACAGCTGCCAATATAAGCCTTTCCTAAACTTGCATTCAGTCCTCCTTCAGACGAGTCGTTGGTAGAATATTACGGAGTTGATAGTATTGTGTAGAAACTTTAAGTGAAATCTTGGGTGAACTTCAATAATCTGTACTCGAAAAGCTACTTACATGCGTTACAATTCTGCTTACTGTTTCAGAAATCTTGAGCTCCGAAGAATTGTTTCGGAAACAAAGTACATAAAACTAAACGATTCCATGGGTTGTACATAAATAAAGTATATATTTGCTAGAGTAAGTATATTTTGCGGTTGCCGGGACGTCTCTTATTCCCGTTCTGATATTTAAAACAAGTGTTGTTCTGGCAGGTGGATATTTATCAGCAGAAAAGAATTAAAATATGCAAGGAGTCGTATAAGCACCCGTAAATGTTTATATGTCTTGCAAACAGTACTTCAAAAATCCAGTCAAAGTGTGAAAAGGGCAGATAGGATGAGATACTTCATGTCGAAATCCACGAGTCTACAGAAAGAATATTAATTGTACACATGAGGCACTGAATGAAAATAAAGAGTTACGAGATCTTACAGTTTCCATGGCCCTTATTATTCGTGCCGATTCCTTCCGACAGGATCCTGGAATCCGTTTCACCAGATCAACAATTTATCTTTTAGGAAATGATTATGAAGAAGGCCGATAAATCGATATAAAAGTTTCCTGCGAATCTAACTGCATCGTATCCTAAACTAGTCTGAAGTCGTGGCTATTTTGGCATATTTTGCAAACCGATTACCTCCCGCTATCAGGAATGACGCAAAAAATCTATGAAAAACCACAGTGTCTGCAAACCTAACTCCACAATCCTTCAAACTGACACAACTTGGCTCTATTTGTTGTTATCAATAGCACAAATAAATTATAGAAAATAGTCTGTAATGAATTTATAAAATTTATCGAAACCGGTAGCAGTTGATGTGTTAATTACACTTGCAGCTATATTAGTTCGTTCTGTGGGGCATTATCAAGCGACATCACGGAAAAACTACTTTCCATGCTTGTAGTGTGAAAAGAATGTTACTTCATCTCTAATACGAATACAGTACAACTACAGTATGCCATAGGTATGGGAACGACTCTCACAGAAGTGAAACTAATACGTAGAAAGAAAAAAGTGCAACCAGTATGAGAGTTTAGTCACCGTATAAGCTTTTAAAACTCTTTAAATTTGTCAGTATCTCTCTTGAAGAGATACAAAAAAAAAAAAAAAAAAAAAACCATCCGGATACTCTAGATACAGTGGTGTTTCTCTTACCGAAAGACTGAAGTTATTTATTTCAGTATTTACCATTGTTAGCCGTGCGACGTAAAAAAATTGGAACTGTGTTGTGATCTTCTTCGCGGAAGCAATTAGAAAGACTGAATTACTACGAGAAGGAGGCGTAAAATTCTGATTTAGCGAATGTAAATATATGCCCAACAATTTATCTTATTAGGGCATGATAACGAGTGCGAATAAGGGCGCTTTCCAGTTAGAAAGGAAGAAAGTCTCGTAACGATAATGGCAGTTCTTGTAAGAAGAGATGGTTGGCCGTGTTCCAGGTCCCTCTGCTCGCGGCTGTCGCTAATTGGAGAAAATGTGCTGCTGCCTGCGACGGCGCTTAATCACTCTGTAATGGCGGAACTGCTATTACGCATTCATGGAGCCTGCAAAATAAATTTCTGTTGTGCTTTATCAAATCACTAACCGAGTTAGATCTTACAGTATCTTAGGAACAGAAAAGTGCGGTTGGGAATCTGCACGAACAAAAGGCAAAATCCTTCCCTACTGTAAGCTAAATTTCAATGAATATAACTACTAACAGAAATAAGCGCATTTGTAAAATCGGCATACGTAGCTTAAATTGGTAGGGCGTATGGATCGGACGCATCTTTGGGTAAGAAGCAATTTGAAAATTCACGTATAGTGGTACAAAGACATCAGTGAAAATGTTAAATCGGTGATCTCCGCGGCCGTGGATTAAATTGCTTGATAAAATACAGCAGAAAGCTACTTTTTATAGCTACTTTTTTTTTTATATAGTTTTATTTATGCTAAGCCCGCATCTCGTGGTCGTGCGGTAGCGTTCTCGCTTCCCACGCCCGGGTTCCCGGGTTCGATTCCCGGCGGGGTCAGGGATTTTCTCTGCCTCGTGATGGCTGGGTGTTGTGTGCTGTCCTTAGGTTAGTTAGGTTTAAGTAGTTCTAAGTTCTAGGGGACTTATGACCACAGCAGTTGAGTCCCATAGTGCTCAGAGCCATTTTATTTATGCTAAAAAATGGTTCAAATGGCTCTGAGCACTATGGGACTTAACTGCTGTGGTCATCAGTCCCCTAGAACTTAGAACTACTTAAACCTAACTAACCTAAGGACATCACACACATCCATGCCCGAGGCAGGATTAGAACCTGCGACCGTAGCAGTCGCGCGGTTCCGGACTGAGCGCCTAGAACCGCGAGACCACCGCGGCCGGCATTTATGCTGAGACGGACTTTGGCACACGTCCACTGATGTAGATGTTTGCTGTAGTTTTCACGTAATTATATCAATCAGGCAGAATTGGAAACCCATATACTACAGTTTAACATACCCGTAGGTTCTCGCTCGGTCTCAGTTATGTGAGGTGTTTAAAAAGGTATATAGAAAAGCGGGTGGATTGATTTGCAGAGCCACAGGTACGAGGCAGTCATCGACTTTACTCTGCGTACACATATCTACATCTACATCTACATACATACTCCGCAATTCACCATACGGTGCGCGGCGGAGGGCAGCTCGTACCACAACTAGCATCGTCTCTCCCTGTTCCACTCCAAAACAGAAATAGGGAAAAACGACTGCCTATATGCCTCTGTACGAGCCCTAATCTCTCTTATCTTATATTTGTGGTCTTTCCGCGAAATATAAGTTGGCGGCAGTAAAATTGTACTGCAGTCAGCCTCAAATGCTGGTTCTCTAAATTTCCTCAGTAGCGATTCACGAAAAAAACGCCTCCTTTCCTCTAGAGACTCCCACCCGAGTTCCTGAAGCATTTCCGTAACACTCGCGTGATGATCAAACCTACCAGTAACAAATCTAGCAGCGCGCCTCTGAATTGCTTCTATGTCCTCCCTCAATCCGACTTGATAGGGATCCCAAACTCTCGAGCAGTACTCAAGAATAGGTCGTATTAGTGTTTTATAAGCGGTCTCATTTACAGATGAACCACATCTTCCCAAAATTCTGCCAATGAACCGAAGACGGCTATCCGCCTTCCCCACAACTGCTATTACAGGCTTGACCCATTTCATATCGCTCTGCAATGTTACGCCCAAATATTTAATCGACGTGACTGTGTCAAGCGCTACACTACTAATGGAGTATTCAAAAATTACGGGATTCTTTTTCCTATTCATCTGCATTAATTTACATTTATCTATATTTAGAGTTAGCTGTCATTCTTTACACCAATCACAAATCCTTTCCAAGTCATCTTGTATCCTCCCACAGTCATTCAACGACGACACCTTCCCCTACATCACAGCATCATCAGCAAACAGCCGCACTTTGATATGGACCCTATCCAAAAGATCATTTATGTGGATAGAAAACAACAGCGGACATACCACACTTCCCTGGGGCACTCCAGATGATACCCTCACCTCCGATGAACACTCACCATCGAGGACAACGTACTGGGTTCTATTACGTAAGAAGTCTTCGGGCCACTCACATATTTGGGAACCAATCCCAAATGCTAGTACCTTAGTTAGGAGTCTGGAGTGGGGCACCGAGTCAAACGCTTTCCGGAAGTCAAGGAATATGGCATCCGTCTGATACCCTTCATCCATGGTTCGCAGGATATCATGTGAAAAAAGGGCGAGTTGCGTTTCGCAGGAGCCATGCTTTCTAAAGCCGTGCTGATGCATGGACAGTAACTTTTCTGTCTCAAGGAAATTCATTATGTTCGAAATGAGAATATGTTCGAGAATCCTGCAACAAACCGATGTTAAGGATATTGGTCTGTAATTTTGAGGATCCGTTTTCCACCCTTCTTATATAAAGGGCGTTGTTCAACAAACAACACACGTTAGCCTGTTTTCTTAGAATATATACCGAAAAAAAAACGATTCACCACGAAGGATTTATGCAAGTAAACGGAGGACATGTCGACACCAGGGCAGAAAGTCTTCGCGAATTTCATTCCGTGTACTAAGTTGGACAGTAACTACGTCTCGCAGACAGATGCTTGAACGGTATACGTAGATGTCAGCATTTGAGAGAGGACGTGTAGTTGGGCTGAAAGATGCCGGTTGGAGTAACCGGCGAATTGCTTGACATTTGAATGGGAGCGGCCCCACTATTCCACGATGTTTGTAGGAATGAGTGAGCAATGGTCGAACACAGACTCAAGAAGGAAGTGGTCGACCTAGAGAGGCGACAGAACTTGAGAACCGAGTGATCGTACTCAGAGCCCCGGTTTCGTCATGATCATAGATCCAAGGGCAACAGGTGTTGGGGTGACTACAAGAACCATTAATAGGCGGCTCGGAGAAACGAGGCTGAACTCACGGCGCCGATTGCGCACTCGCTGATTCCATTGACCTCTGTACACCCAATCTGGTGTCGGATTTCGGCCTATAATATCATTGATTGGAGTAGAACTGTCTTCAGTGACGAAGTGGCCAGCGAAGACGTGTCTGGAGAAGCCACGGGCAGCGAGGTTTGGGGTGGTATTTCATTTCATAGCAAGACCCATTTGGTTGTCATCCGCAGCACCCTTACAGCACAGCGGTTCGTCAAAGATACTCAGCGTCAGGTTTTCTCACCCTTCATGGCAAACCATCCTGAGCTTACATTTCAACAAGACAGTGCCGGTCCGCAAACGGCTAGAGTTTACACTGCTTATCTTCGTGTTTGGCAACAAGGTTGCCAGATCTCTCTCCATTTGAGAATGTTGGTACGATATCGCTCAGGAGGACATCTAACAACTCAATCAATCAATCAATCAATACGAAGCCGAATGACTGCTTGGATATTGGCCACATGTGTACCAACACGTTACTGACCTGATGAATCTGGGAAGCTCTTTCTCTTGGATAAATAATCCATTTTTTCTGAAATTGTAGCCATTGGTTTTTTATACATGTATATAAAATCTAACGATTTCCATTCCATTAGGATAATTCCTTCGTGATCCATTTTTTTTGTCTTAGAGTATATTTAATCTTAAGAGTTAGATGTGAGTGACCATATCAGTCAACATTTCTTCTACATGTATTATTTTTCTAATCAGTGGAAGATGGTGTAGACGAATTATGGTACAAGCCAAACACGCCACATATGAGTTGTAATTAGTGGAGAGGAGGAGCAGCAGCAGCAGAAGACAGTATAATTATAGGCATGGAGACTATTTAACAAGAGAAAAGCGGCTGACAGACGAACAGTATGAAGGAACAAGGTAAGGATACATGAAAGCAGCTAGAGATGCAAGTCCTTCAAGCAGAAAAGCGAGAATATATAAATAGCAAATCGAACACCAGGCAATACAAGAGACCTCGTGGACAGTTAGGTTCTTCACGAAAGAATATAACCCAGGGGTTATTGTGATCAAATGTCAAGTAGGACAAAAAATAGATGAAACCTTTGGAGAAGTGGAAAGTACTTCGAAAATCTTCCCAATGAGAACTAAACCATCAAGAGAAGAAGAAGAATTATACAAAAAAAAAAAAAAAAAAAAAAAAAAAAAATAGAGCGGCAGTAACAACAGGGGAGAATAAATTGCCAAGTATAGAAGAGATAGGAGAAGTCATGAAAATGCTGAAAAAAGGAAAGGCACAAGAAACATATGGAATACTTGCAGAGATGCTGACATAGGGTAGGTTTATTTTACAAGAAGGAATGCTACACCTGATAATGGTTAATTTGGAGGAGTGGAAGGATCCCAGCAGATCGGAAGCAGTCTGTCATCTGCCCAATAAGAAAGGACGCCCAACGAGATTTAGCGATTACGGAGGAATTACTTTTCTATGTACAGATTATAAGATTCTGACTATGCTAATATCAAAGCCGAGGAGGTACTTGGATTCAAGCAAGCATTTTTTAGAAAGGGATAACTAATGGCAGACCAATTGCTTGTAATAAGAGGTATGTTATCAAAGAGCTGGGAATTTCGCAGAGATGCTCACTTTTTGTGGATTTCGAAGAAGCGAATGTTACAGTGAACACTATAGCAATATGACAAGCAATGGAAAGAGCGCAAGTTCCCAGATAACTGATAAAACTAACACAAGCATGTACAGAAGAGACAAATCACATGGCGAAAGTGAATGGAAAGATGTCGGTGGAGTTCGGGAGTATGACAAGGAGACTGCCCCTTCCACCTTCCCTTTCCTGTTTAATCTGTCACTAGAAAGAACAAACAGGAATGTAACAAGTCTAGAGACAGGAATTCAGCTAGGCAGAACGATCAACACACTGGTCTGTGCGGATGATGATGTTCTAATAACAATGGAAGAAGCACCGTACAAATAAATGAATAGTGTAGGTGGGGAGTGACAATTGTAATGAAATACCGTCTTATGCTAACTTAGTTTTGTTTATTTTGGGTTGGAAACCCAGTGACGACCTTTGTTGTTTTATTAGCTCCTGCTAATGGTGATACACACGCTCTATATGGAGCCTTGGATCTATAGGTCGTGTGACAGGGCACAGAGATGCAATAGGTATGTGGTCAGTTGCGCTTGTGCAGTAGAAAGTAGATCTCAGTCCACTGAATTTTGATGATTACGGAATCCGAACGAGCAAGCACAAAAGTTTTTTAAATATATAATGGCACAAACAACTTACAGTGATGCACGCTTCATGCGTCATCATCTTTATGCTAATTCTGGCTTCGTTCAGCTTCTTTTTCGTCTGTGTGACTTTGGCTAGGCCGCTCTGCGTCTTTTTCCTATTGAGTTGGAAAAAAGAGCCGGCCGATGCGGCCAAGCGGTTCTAGGCGCTTCAGTTCGGAACCGCGCGACTGCTACGGTCGCAGTTTCGAATCCTGCCTTGGACATGGATGTGTGTCACGTCGTTAAGTTAGTTAGGTTTAAGTAGTTCTAAGTTCTAGGGGACTAATGACTTCAGATGTTAAGTTCCATAGTGCTCAGAGCCATTTGAACCATTTTGGAAAAAAGAGATGTGCGGAATAACAGGAAACTGGAAACATTGACCAAGTGAGAGTAAGCAATCTCTGTGGGCTTAGAAATCTAGGAATCGGCAGTTACAACGAAGAAAAACAGACTCCGTCTGGGTCATCTTTTATTTTTATTCGGAATACCGGTTCCAACCGCTTTTAAAAGTAGTATTTGGCTGCGTAACTAATTACTAGGAATAGCCGGTCGTCAGCAGACTGAATTGCAATACTGAGTGGTTTGGGACTTGGTAACGAAGTGCCATTTGCAGTTATTAGATATGGATCTGAAGACGATCTGAAACAACTGTCGAAACCGGTAATGCGAATGAAAGTAAAAAGAGACACAAGCTGTTTTTTTTTTTTCATTGTATTGAAAGAGATTAGGTCCTCTCAATTTTCATGTGTTTGATTTTGAGTTACTAACGAACGGTTATGGGTAACACCTTTACCATAAAAAAATGGAACGTGAAATACAGGAAAATCGAACGAAACCCCCAGCACGCGTGGCGTCCTTGCGGGTTCCGGGAACAGCTTCCTCCTCCAGTTCCGCTGAAGGCCTGAGACCGTGTCTCGGACGTACGGCCTTTTGCGCGCGCTTAACGAGACAGGAACGATGTCAAGTGGCGTCCAATGTCGATGCCCCTCTCCTGCCTTTCCGCTGCCGTCAGGGAAGCCTGCACTCCGGCTCAGATCGCGGCTCTTAAGCACATTGCGTCAGTGATTGCACTCCCCGCTTCTGATCGCTACCCAGAGGTGACGACGTTCTAAAGCTTGTCCTGGTAAGAACAGCGCCTTTGAAAACACACACACACACACACACACACACACACACACACACACACACACACACACACACTGCATGTAATAACGTCCAGCATCTTAAGTGTGACATGACAACCACTGTTGTCTTGTACAAGGTGTCCGGGCTAGAGGTATACACAAACAAATGTTTATCACGAAAGCATTTGACATTTTATGTAGTCGGGTAAATATGGATGGTACACCCGCTAAACCCGCTGCGCAGAACAGGTAATAGGATTGTGGAAAGAGCCAAATAGGTTGCGGTCAGTTTCACCGTCTAGTTGTAATTTATTGTAATTTAATAACTTTTACAACCAAAGCGACACATAGCCAGACCTTTACCGAATGCAACTCTTTCACTGCTGAAGGCCTCCTAACAAGAAATCTTAACAAATTAACCAGATAAAAGTCCAATTAAGAAAGCAATAAAATAAAATAAAAACCATCACAGCAAAGTAGATAGGACAAACATATGGAAGGTGCAATACAAATGGCTGAAGGCCACAACTAAATTTCAAAATTTCAGAATACATTACCATAGACTTTTAAAGGCAGAAGGCCAGAATGTTTAAAAACAAGAGATCTTAAAAATCAACAAGATAAAAATGCAATTAAACAGGCAAATAAAATGAATTTAAAGAAACATATCACGGCTAAGTGGAACGCCTCAAGGAAAAGCAGATAGAACAAACATATGCAAGGTGCAATACCAACGGCTGAAAGCCCCAATTAATTTTCAAAATTTTAGAATACATTACCATAATCTTTTAAAGGCAGAAGGCCGCAATATCTAAGCTTGAAAGATAAATTTAAGAATTAATTTTGCAAAATTTTTAAGAAAAAAAGATGAAATTACCATAATCCTTAAATTTTAAGTAGCTGTAAACAGATAATTAAACACCGGCCGCACTCAGAAGCCTCCAGGGAGGTCGGTCTGCTCTCGTTCACGTAGGCGAGACAGGTGGTGAGCGAAAGTACACTTGATCCGTCGGAACCCAACCAGGGGACAGCCACGGACCGACCGCACAACGACTTGCTTGCCACCAGTCGGTACATGAGAACCCAAACACAAAATGTTACGGACGTAATTATCCACAATGAAATACGTACAAACACTCGGTGTTGCTCACAGGAAAACCTCCCCAACAGCGAACCACCGAAACGAACCACAACATCAATGGACGAGACTTGTGTTCTTAAAACCACACTCAACTCTGACGTTTTGCGTCGGTGAACCACGAAGCTCGTAGCGATCGGACAGCTCCACGCACGCTCCGACACTGCGCAGGGACCGGCAGCGGACCCAGCGACTGCACCGCGCAGAGATATCTTCCCTGGTCCGCACCAACTAGCCGACTGCACTGCTGGTCCGTCGCGACTGCACTGCTGGTACGTCTCCCACTCACTTCCAGACACACGACGGCGGAAACACTGGGCCGGACCCAACCATGCAGAAGAAACCACCCACTGGGAAAACGACATCCCTGCACCAGGAAAGGACCGACCCAAGTTCCACAAGATGGTAATTGAAGGGGTCCAGAAGCGTTCGGCCGATGAGACGGCCGACCTCTCAGAGGCAGTACGCCGACAACATTTAAAATAACTTGTCAAAGGCCAACTAAACACACAACCTGAGAAACACTTGCATGAAGACCTGAACGATACCCAACAGTAACTAAGCACACACGTAGACAAGTCGGGAGGCGATGCACGCACGCGCGCGCGCACACACACACACACACACACACACACACACACACACACACACACACAGAGCCGACTCATGAACGATCGGCGAGCCAAAACGCGTCGGCCGGTAGGACGACCGACCGACGATCCACCAAGGCCGTGGCATGGCTCATGTGATGCGTGGCGGCAAAGGCCGGGCGAGCCATGTCGACGCAGATCTCACTGCTGCTCGAATCCGACTGCACTAGTGCCGCATTGCAACTAGCGACTGGCAGGTCCGGACTGCGCTCAAGACGCGTTCCGACCGACTGGCAGTCCGAACTCCGGACGCACTGCCTTACGACAGACAACGACCAGGAAGTAATAGCAGTCGAGCAAAGATACTACGAGAGGGGATATATCAATACGCGCTGCTAACGCCGCTCACGGTCAGGCAAAGGAGCAATTCAGTGACAGTAGAAATTCAAATTAACGTAGTGAGGTCGAAGTACGTTAAAAATAGGGTGTAAAAATACATGATAGTGGGAACACGAGCCACGCACGGCTCAATGCAATCGATAGAAGATGTGATCCTCACTATGTCATGAGCACATGTTTACTGTGCAGCAATCAGACAAAGTCCTGACAGTTAACATGTGGACGCCACAGCGAAAGGTACAATCAGTGCTATGTTAGCAGAGTTAAAACCTGTAACACGTTTTCAGCGGCGTGCAAGAAGAGAATAGAACGTGGATCTTGCCACACGTAAATCCATTTAACAGTGGGACAGAACACTTCGAGAAACGAAAATTTAACTTCAAATGTTGGAAAAGATCCTAAAATGCATGTGAATGAGGAGAACGTGGAAAGTGTACGCTAAGCATTCGCTACAATCCCGCGTAAATCCGTTTGGCAAGCTAGTAGGGAACTAACCGTCGCCCCGTTCGACGGTACACAAACGTCTCCGGTTGCATCACAGTAAGCCTGAGAATCACTGCAGACAATGTGATTTTGATGCTGAAATGTGGCATCCTATAGACGAAAACACGACTAAATCAATGTAGTGGTGTTTATGTGATAATCTACCTTCCACGTCTGCAGCAGAGTTAACCTACAATGAGTGTCGAATAAGGATAAGAGGGACTCCAGGAGAAGTGACTGAGTATGAAAGGGGCACACCGAAAGTTCAAAAAATGTTCAAATGTGTGTGAAATCTTATGGGACTTAACTGCTAAGGTCATCAGTCTCTAAGCTTACACACTACTTAACCTAAATTATCCTAAGGACAAATACACACACCCATGCCCGAGGGAGGATTCGAACCTCCGCCGGGACCAGCCGCACAGTCCACGACTGCAGCGCTTCACACCGCTCGGCTAATCCCGCGACAGCCGGCAGCGGTGGTCTAGCGGTTCTGGCGCTGCAGTCCGGAACTGCAGGACTGCTGCGGTCGCAGGTTCGAATCCTGCCTCGGGCATGGGTGTGTGTGATGTCCTTAGATTAGTTAGGTTTAAGTAGTTCTAAGTTCTAGGGGACTTATGACCTAAGATGTTGAGTCCCATAGAGCTCAGAGCCATTTGAACCATTTTTTTAATCCCGCGACACCGAAAGCTAATGTGTGTGTGTGGGATTATATAAACATCGTGTGATCGGTCCATTATTGGTATGGAGTGTGCAGTGAAAGGGTACACCTATCTCGACATGTTGGCGAACTATGCAATTCCACATACGTCCTCCGACGACATTTTCCAGCAGGATGGAGCCCATCTCGGTCTCCCGATCTGACTTCACTGGATTTCAGTGCATGCGGGTTTAGCAAGGACGTTGTTTACAGAATAAAAGTTCGAGATCTGGTAGATTTAAGATAACCGATCGAATGAAGGGGGAAAGGAAGATAGGGTTTAACGTCCCGTCGACATCAATGTCATACAAGACGGATCACAAGCTCGGATTGTGGCAAGAATGGGGAAGGAAATCAGCCTGCCTTTTCAAATGAACCATCCCGGCATGTGTCTGAAGCGATTTAGGGAAATCACAGAAAAAATAGATCAGGATGGTCGGACGCGTGTTTGAACTGTCGTCCTCCTGAATGCGAGACCAGTGCGACAACCACTGCGCCACCTCACTCTGTATAATGGATCGACGCCGCAATGGAGGCCACATCACCTGTCACGCTCATCAATGTGCAGCAAAAAGTGGTGTATCGTTTCGGTATCTGTCGAAATGCAAACGGTGCCTAAATTGAACTCAACCAAGATGCATAAAATGTGTTTGAGTTCCTGTGTGCAATATTGGGCAAATAGTTATAAACCTCAATAGGTACTGAAATATAAACAAATGTTTTTGTAACCTCTAGTCCGGACACCCTGTACATTGATGACTTAGAATTAAGTATTAGTTGCAAGTTTCTACTTTCCGTATATGACTCAGTCATATAAGAGAACATCTATCCAGTTTTATCTGTTAGATATCGACAAAATATTTGACTTTTGCAACAACTGGCAGCTAGCGCTTCTAGAGAAACGCAAAGTTCTGGACTCCACTTGACTACAGGGCGATTGAGTCACTGCTGTATTTGGACATTTCACACAAAATTATGAATTTTGGTAAGTGTATAAATGTAAGTGAGACGACCGGATTAACTGAAGCGTTCTATACCGCTTCGCCAATTCACAACCAAACTCTCATCTTTCAAAGTTAGAACTAGTGACTTACTACTACTCAGACTGTCACCACAACCTGCATTCTAAAACTAATACAGACGTCAAAGAA
This sequence comes from Schistocerca serialis cubense, assembly GCF_023864345.2. NCBI lineage: Eukaryota > Metazoa > Arthropoda > Insecta > Orthoptera > Acrididae > Schistocerca > Schistocerca serialis. The sequence goes on along the minus strand of NC_064641.1, from coordinate 657,848,447 downwards.
ATACTGCCAGTGTTCTGTTCTTTTACATAAGTTACGGGTAAGTCCAGTTGACCGGAACGACGACATACGTTGAATTGCAGGTAAAGGAAACGGGAGAATACAGCGAATGTACAGTTTGTCTAGAAGAGGGCTTTCGTAAAACTCATACTTTAATACTGCACTCGTTTATTGGACCTGCCTCAGGTGTAACCAACAGGTGTGTGCGGATAGTCACATTTACTGCCTAGTGAGTATCACGGAAGTGTCTTAACTGGCGGAGAAACTAAGTGACGGGTACAACTCAGACATACTGTGAATTTCCTATTTACAAGCGTCGTGCTTTTACCTTTTTAAGTATGGATTTCACATTTGAAATAGAAATAATTCAAATGCCAAGATCATTAAAATACTGTTTACTGGATAACCGGTTTCAACACAGAAAAGGTACCATCATCAGATTTCAATGTAGATTAACCATTTGGATATAACGATACATCAAGCAGACCAGCTGATATAAAATCATTGTCACAAAAATAAAAAAGCAACTGCTCTCATGGTCGTTCTTTTCCATAAGATATGCAAAACCGCAGTGACAAGATAAAACTATTTGGTACATACCTGTGCGGAATAGGGCAGTGTGGTGCCGACCGTTGTTAGTCGAGTAGCGGTCATGTACCAAATAGTTTTAGCTTGTGGCTGCGGTTTTATGTATCTTGTGGAAAAGAACGAACATGACAGCAGTTTTTTATATTTTTGTGACAATGATTTTATATCAGCTGACCTGCCTCAAGCATCGTTATATCCAAATGGTTTATAAATGTTAATCTACATTCAGATCATAAAATGGTTGAAATGGCTCTGAGCACTATGGGACTTAACATCTGAGGTCATCAGTCCCCTAGAACTTAGAACTACTTAATCCTAACTAACCTAAGGACATCACACACATCCATGCCCGAGGCAGGATTCGAACTTGCGTCCGTAGCGGTCACGCGGTTCCAAACTGAAGCGCCTAGAACCGCCCGGCTACATCGGCCGGCTGCATTCAGATCCAGTGATGGCACCTTTAGTGTGTTGAAACTGGTTATCCAGTAAACAGTATTTAAGCGATCTTGGCTTTCGAATTATTTCTACAACAGTGTGATCGCCCCACTACGCGCTATATGTTCATTACAAAACATCTGAAATACTTGTGCCCGTAACTACCATAGTTATGAGAAACCGTTATTGAAGACACCGTCATATGTAGCTTCCTGTACAGATATGTGTAAGACATATGACACCACATGCTCACAGTTTTTTACTGCGATGCAAGTAACAGACGTAGCCAAGCGGAAAAAATTAGCTAATAGCTAAATGACATAAACTAGGTATTCAAAAAGTCAGAACAGCCGGAAATGACGTCCGTCAAGAAATTCACAGTGCTTGTAGTCCAATACATACGGAAGACTACTGAGCATAGTTCAAATGGTTCTTTTCTCTGCCTCGTGATGACTGGGTGTTGTGTGATGTCCTTAGGTTAGTTAGGTTTAAGTAGTTCTAAGTTCTAGGGGTCTGATGACCTTAGAAGTTAAGTCCCATAGTGCTCAGAGCCATTTGAGCCAAATGGTTCAAATGGCTCTGAGCACTATGGGACTAAACTTCTGAGGTCATCAGTCCCCTTGAACTTAGAACTACTTGAACCTAACTAACCTAAGGACATCACACACATCCATGCCCGAGGCAGGATTCGAACCTGCCACCGTAGCGGTCGCGCGGTTCCAGACCGCAGCGCCTAGAACCGCTCGGCCACTCTGGCCGGCACTGAGCATAGTACCTGATGCATATAACATGAGAGCACGTATTGTATGATTTATAGGACAGAAAATGATGAAGTGACGTTGGGTGAGACGATGCACATCGAATTGCAGTAGCGTGCCTCCGATATTCCACGTGGGAACAATCAGTTGTTGCGTGCCTCGCGAATGATTAACAATGCAGTGAGATTCAACAGGTAGTCGATAAAAGCAACCTGCATGCACCTTCAGAAGAGCTGCACGGTAGCCAATGATGACAGCAGGAAACGCCGCTCGCCTTCGTTTCGAACAAACTTGATCCCCTTTCCCATATGCGCTGCATGCGTATACTCTAACACTGGACTCATCGAATTGTGTCCGCTCGCAGGAAATTTTGTTTTCGTTTCCGCTTTAAGGTATCTGTTCTGTTCAATACCTCATTAACATCTCGTGCAATTGCCTAAACCTGCATACATACATACTCCGCAAGCCACTATAATGAATAAGTGAAGAGGAGATGGTCCCATTGGTAGTAATTCCCATTCCTTATCCACTTGCCGATGAAACTAGGGAAAACAATTGCTTGGAGCCAGTAGAATCATTCTGCAGTCTGTCAATAATGCTGGTTCTCTAAACTTCCTCAGCAGCATTACGCGAATAGATCGTCGTCTTTGCTCCATGAATTTTTATCTAAAATCAGGAAGAGGTTCTTTAACGCTTTTGTGCTGATCGACCACACTTAACAAATATAACAGCATGCCTCTGAATCGCTTTCTTTAATCAGAGCTGATTTAAATCACAAATATTCGAGCAGTACCCTAGAATCGGTCGGAGATGTTTCCTGTGCGCGATGTCCTTTATAAATATACTACACTTTCCCAAAATTCTCCCAATAAATAGCAGTCGGTCATTCGTCTTTCCTGCAGTTGAGGTTGTGTGCTCTTTCCATTTAATACTATAGTCCAGCATCAGAGGAATGTTTCCTCTACCCATCTCCATTAATATATATTTAAGATTTAAAGTGAGCAACAATTGATCACACAAACTACAGAGTGTCTCTCCATGTCATACTCAGCCAAGAAATGCATTCGCAACTGCGAATATGATCAGACTCCAACTGTTCAATGTAATGATGACAATGAAATTTTGTGCCGGACCGGGACTCGAACCCCGAGTTCTTGCTTTACGCGAGAGGTCGCCACAACTGCCTCGGCCATCTCAGCACGCCTGCAGGACCGACCCAGACCTCCACATGTCACCCTGTGTCTACGTACTGTACTCACACAATTGCTGTGATTCCCACACAGGGAGAGACATCTGATTATTGTCGCTGCGTTGTCTTACCACGAAATACAATCTCGCAGTGCCAGGGTTTCTACAATGTGCTCTGCAACGTTCTACAGACATGCATGCGACAGTTGAGGGAACCCTACATGAATGATTAACATAAAATCTAGCTTAATCCCTTTGTAATATTATCCCAGTTCGTCAATCAGTTTGCAGATGACCTGACGTAAAACAAAGGAGTAAAAACTTAAATTTCAACGCCACTTCTTTATTGTTCACCTTAAGTCTACAAAAATTCACAATAGAAATACCAATAATAAGAACTACTTTCTGAAAATCTGTGTTTCTGACTGTCGTGTTCACATCACCCAAATCTACTACCCCCCCCCCCCCCCCCTCTCTCTCTCTCCCTCTCTAGAATCATTCCAACATCTTAGCATTGCCTGCCTATAACTATTCTGTCTTATCTGGACAACAATCAGCGGTCTCCTCTATCTATTCGACAACTGTGGTTTCCATCTCCCTATTTCTACTCAGGTATTCGGTCTGATAACCTCAATATCCTTGATTTCGTCTCTCACGGACTGCAGCTCCAACTCAACAGATTTCGTCTCAGGTTTAACTGAGACCATCCGCTGCCAAAATTATCAATCACTTTTATTAATATTTCCCATCCGCGCACCCCTTGCACCACCCCAACATTATAATCGTGATCTTGGTACACTGCCATTTGCTGTTTGCTATTAGATACCTGCACACATCTTTCAACACTACCATCTCCATGATAAAAAACTGTCATCAATACAATTCTTGTTTAATAACCACCTGACCATGGTGCGTTTTATCCACACAAACGTCGCCGCCTTTCACGTTCATGTTTACCAATACCTCGTTGCAGGAGCAGTCACACACCACTGTGCTGCACTGCACCGCACCTGTTTTTTGTTTACTGTCGATACGCTGTCTCACGCGTCGGAACAGCTGTTGCCACTGCTTTCAGCAATCTGTGCTATTTGATCCACCTATCTTTCTATTTGGCCCACCTGTCTCTCCAGAGACCCAAATTCCAAACTTCCTTCCCCCGAGAAACTATCTTTCCATTCATCTAAAACTACGTCTTCACATATCTAGCTATTCCTATTTTCTCGTGACCTTGACTCCCCTTTTGCAACTAATAGAACTCCCCCTTTCGTTTGTACTCCCTTCTAATCATTCTTCTACTCCAATATGGTCCTCTCATTTTCGATTTTCTTGTGACTCTCTCTCCATTCATTCAGTACCAGTATCATTTTCGGATGTATTGAGTTCGTAAGATGCTTAAAAACGCCCAACGGTGGGGAAACGTCGACAGAAAACCATACATCCTCTATTTTCACGGTTTGAAGAAACGACGAAGATGTGAAATGGACTTTGTGAGGAAAGGAAATAGTTAACTGGGTGCTACCGGAAGTTGAAAGGCAAACCCAGAAGTTACGAGCGCGGCCTAGGATTAAAGAATGTAATGATAAATACACTTTCACAAAAAACCGTTTACTTCGGAGGTGTACATATTATTGAATTTGCAGTGGGCAGACGCACACCACAGTACATTACGTCAGTAGCTAAAGCAGGCACGAATGTCTTTCATAATTTTGATACATATTTCAATTTTTGCAATTTTCTGCAGTTCCAGTCTGGTGCTGCTGCGAATAGGCAAGTTCAAACGACGTCGTTTCTACCTTCTCACTGCTCGTGGCTCGGAAATAGCCAGCTGCAGTTCTCTTAGAACCAAAATCTCTAGCTTTCACGGGCAACGTCACAACACTGCAGCTCAAGACCTGCATAGAGCTTCATTCAATGCACGAGAGGTATACTGACAATTCGTGAGCAACATAATGTATTGTTAAACTTCGAATTCTAGCAATCTAACAAAAACAAGTGAGGGAGTGTAATCAACAGGCTTTGTATAACATGTTCATTAGTGTCTGTCACATGACCACAGGAAATACGTTCAAAATGGCTGACATCTGTGTTTCATTTCGTCTGCGTGCTATGGTTGAATTGCTTCTTAAAGAGGCAAATGTACCGCTGAAATTCAGACTTTAGCGTGCCTGTGGAGATGTCTGCATGTTACCAACAGTGTTAGGAGGTGAGTGAAACGTACCGGAGATGGAAACACGAGTATCCATGAAGAGCCTTTTAGCGGTAGAACTCGAAATGCATCTACATGACGCAAAAAGGAAGGAGTCGACAAAATCATCAGAGAAGACAGAAGTGTCACACTGAACGAAATCTTTGCAAAACCTGCAGTGGGACAAAGTGCAGTGTAAGTAATATTTTAAAGCTTAGGTTATCGAAAATTTTGTGTCATTGGGTTCTACGTTTGCTGACCGAAGACCTTTAGAGAAGAACCAGCGCCCAAAACTTTTTCCGGAGATTTGACAGTGAAGGTGATGATTCTGTGATGAGTACTGTGAAAGGCGATGAAAGCTGGTTCCTTCATTATGAGACTAAAACAAAACGCCGAAGTATGGAAAGCCACCGTTTGGATTCGCTTTCGAAGGAAAGACAAAGACACTGCCAACTGCTAGGAAAGTTGTGGGGACCGTTTTCTGGGGTGCAGAGCGCTGCGTTCTGATTGATTTTCTTAAATCTGAACAAATCAAAACACTGTTCACTATATCCAGACACCTTTGAACCTCCGTCGTGTTTTGGGCGATAAACTGCCAGGGAAGAAGATCATCCTGCTCGTGTCATTGTAGAGGAGACCGAGGTGTTCGGGTGGGAAACACTTCCACATTCTCCCTAAAATCCCTCCTTGGTACCCTCTGACTGCGCCCTTTTCGGTTCTATTAAGGAACAGATGTGAAGCCAATACCGTGAGATGGTAGAGGATGTTCAGTATGCAGTGCGTCGGTGCTTTCGAAAAGCTGTAACGGAGTTCTATCGTAACGGTATTTTCAAACCTGCAGAACGGTGGGGAAAATAAGTGTAAAAGATTGGAGACTACTTTGAAATGTGCCAAAGTATGTACATTAAGATGATTTACATGGTTTGTTAAAAAGTAAAGAATAAAAGTTTTAAAAGTTTTTGCTCATTACTTTCAGTATGGACCCACAGTCTTTCAAAGATGGTGATCCTGTCCAGTCCACAGCTTTAACCTTACAGAATGATTCTTTGCAGCTCACAGTAGCTAAACAACTTTTGTGACGTATAATGTGAGTGGTCAATAGTATTGGGAAGGTCACTGGGCGCTGAAGTCTGTGCAGCGCATTTGTCTCCTCATACTGCTGCTGCTCACATCTAATACTTTCCCCTCTTTGGGGAAGTGTGAGGGGGAGTTTGTAGCCTTTCGGCTTTTACTCCCCTGTGTACTTGTGTGTGTGATTATTTCTGTACTTTTTTGATGTCTGTGAGATGTGATGTTTGTTCTGTGTGAGTCTGGTACTTGCCTGAGGTTTGGCGAGATAGTTGTAGCATTTTGGGTAGGAGTAGGATTTGGGAATGGGTATTGGGATTTTTCTCTTCGACTTAGTCGTCGAAGATCGTCATGGGGCGATTGTGTTTATCGCGGGACATGTCATACCGACCTAGGGAGTGGATGAGGGCGTTTCCCGACCTGGAAGTACCTTCATAGAAGGCCCTTGCCAGGTCTTGAAAACGCTCTCTCAGGAGTGGGATTTCCGCAGCGGCATGCAAATCGTCGATAGGGAATCCAAGGGGTAAACGCAGTGCCCTCCTGAGGGCGCGGTTCTGCAGCCTCTGGAGTTTGTCCAGGTGCTGCTTCGCCGCGTATCCCCAGACAGGACACGCGTATTCCATGACTGGCCGGATCAGGGCCTGGTACACGTTCACTCCTACTGAGCAGGAAAGGGAGCTGGATGAGTTGAGGATTGGGTACAGGATGGACATTCTGGCGCAGACCTTCCTATGGACCTCGTCTATGTGGGGTTTCCACGTAAGACGAGAGTCCAAGGTTACGCCAAGATACTTGGCGGTTCTGCGCCAGGGGAGTTGGGTTCCGTTTAGGTGAAGGTGGAGGGGGGGGCCGTTGAGGAGGTTCGCGCCTTCCGAGCCTACGGGTGATCAGCATCGCCTGCGTCTTTTCAGAATTGATGGTGATTCGCCAGCGACGGGCCCAAGTTTCTGTGTCATCTAAAACCCTTTGTAGCCTACGGATGACCAGGTCCTTGTTCGCGTTTCTTGTGTAGAAGGCTGTATCGTCAGCGTACTGTGCAGTGTGCACCAGGGGGGCCGTTGGTGTGTCCGCAGTGTACAGACTGTACAAAACGGGCCCCAGGACCGATCCCTGTGGCACCCCAGCACGAATACGCCTTCTGGTGGAGGTGGCCGTTTCTACTTTGACAGAGAAAGTTCTGTTCGAGAGATAGCTTTTAATCTGTTTAACTATACTCCCGGGGAACCCTTGGGTGTACAACTTGTAGAGTAGCCCTCTATGCCGTACTGAGTCAAAGGCCTTGGCTACGTCAAGTAGCACTATCCCGCAGTAGCCTCTATGGTTGAAGCCCTCTGTGGCTGCTTCAACCACTCTCATGATCTGTTGTGGGGCAGAGTGGTTCTGCCGGAATCCGAATTGGAAATCCGGCAGAATTTGCTCTCTGGTGATGTGTTCTTGTATGGGTCTTAGCAGGAGGCGCTCGTAGATCTTGCTGAGAGTTGGCAAGAGGCTAATCGGCCTGTAGTGCTGCGGGAACAGAGGGTCTTTCCCTGGTTTGTGTATTGCGACCACTTCCGCGTGTTTCCAGCAAGCTGGGAACTCGCGGGTACGAGTAATCTCGTTGAAGACGTTCGCGAGGTGTTCGATCGCCGTGGGTGGGAGGTTTTTGACCAACTGGTTGGTGACATTGTCATGTCCTGGCGCCTTTTTGGAGGGGAGGTACCTAATTACTTTTGCCACGTCTTCGGGGGCAAAAACTGTGGGTTCGTCTTCTGGGTCCTCCTCAGCATTGAGGAAGACAGCCAGTTGACGACGGATCACTCTCTCATGCTCATCATCCTGGGGTTCAGCCGCTTGGAACTGCTTCTCGAAAGTGTCGGCGAGGGCGTTGGCCTTTTCAGCATGGCTGTAGGCCATACCCCACTCGCCATGCAGTGGCGGCATCCTAGCGCGTCTTCTTGTGAATTGTTTGGTTGCTTGCCAAAGTGTGTCATCGTCTATTTTGAGGGCTGAGAGGCGGTTTTGCCATTGCTGGTTTCTGTGCTCATTGAGCGCTACCTTCAATTCTCTCTGTAGACGATTGAGCAGCCTCCTTGTGGCCTGGTTTCTGGTTATCTTCCACTCTTTTGCCACTCTGTTCTTATGTCGAATTTGAGCTAGCAGGTGTTCCGGGAGCTGTATTTGCGGCGGCGGGCCATCCCTTTGTGGAGGGGTGGCTTCTTCTGCTGCCTGCAAGATGGTGCCTGTTAGGTCTTGTAGCGCTTGTTCTACTGTTTCGGCAGTAGGTGGCGGGGCGCGAGCGATATCAGAGGCGACAGTTTCTCGGTATCGCTCCCAGTTTGTACGTTTGTAAGACGTCTGGTACCGTGGGAGTGCTACCCATTCTCCCACGTCGACCTCTAGGATCACTGGGTTGTGGTCGGAGGACATTCTGTTGATCGTCCTCGCGGTCACAAACCCCGTAATCCTCCTAGTGAGAGCTATGTCCAACACGTCGGGCCTGCTTCCATTTTTTGGAAAATGTGTGGGCTCGACTGGACCCCAGGTTTCGAAGTGGTGGTTGCGCGCTAGTTGTTGCAATCTGGCGCCTGCTCTGGAGGTTACTCTAGAATTCCAATCAGGATGTTTGGCATTGAAGTAGCCCCCTATTATGAGTTTGCCTTCAATTTGCCCTAGAGTAGCTATGTCTCCCTCATCTATCTGGTCTTGTGGGGGTCGGTAGATTGCAACGATTGTTAGGGGTCCAGTGGCAGTGGCTACTTCCACCGCCACTGCTTCGATTTTATTGGTAGCTGGTAAGAATACCTGGTGGTGGGGGATCCCTCTTTTTATGTATATGGCCACTCCTCCGCCTTGGGTTGGCCTGTCTTTGCGATAGCTAACATAGTTGGGGACTGTCGCTTTTATTCCCGGTTTTAAGTGGGTTTCCCCCATCATGCATATGTCGATGGAGAACTCCTTCATGAGTTCTCTGAACTCGACCTCTTGGTTAACAATGCCGTCTGCGTTAAAGACGCACATTGTCAGGCCTTGGATGTTTGGTCGTCTATCCATGATGGGGTTTTGAAACTACTGAGGAAGTCGCAGAGGGGAGCGACTGCTGGACTGTTGCCTGGAGGGCAACGAGGATCTGTGTGTTCTGCTTCTGGGCTTCCCTGAATTCCTTCATCATTTCCATGACGAGGTTCATGGTCTGCACCATTACGCCTAACAACTGATCCATGGGTGGGGATTGTGTGTGGGGTTCCCTAGAGCTTCCTCCGTCGTGGTGGACCTGGTCGTTGGTGCTGTGTATATCCCGGTGTTGTTCTCTTTGTAGTGTCTGGTGTTGTGATGATTGGGCCACGCTTTCATGGTTCCTCGGGGGAGAAACCACTTCCGCATATGTCGCCCTCGGTGTGTCCGGCCTTGGTTTTACCCAGGCCTTGTCTGTGTGTGTTGTTGTATTTTGTTTTCTTGTGTGAGTGGTTGGGTTTGTCATGTTCTGTTTGCGTGTGTGGGGGCGGCCTTTGCGCCCTTTGCCTGCTGTGAGTGTCTTTTGTGGACCTCACAACCTTGGTAACCCGCTGTGTGGTTTTTGCCACGCAGCGCGCACCTTATTTGTGGGTCCGTGTGCTGGAGTGTGCATGTCCTGGTGTCGTGGGCCTCGGCGCACTTCCTGCATCTCACTGGCATGTTGCAGTGCGCAGCGATGTGGTTCAGGCCTTGACACCTGAAGCACTGCACCGTCTTGTTTTTACGGCGCAGCGGCTCCGTGGTGACAGGGACTGCCAGGACCATCGTGATCTCCCTCTTGTTTTGAGGTATGTCAGGGAGTGTTACCTGGTACAGCGGCCACTCACTGTTTATGCTGCCCATTTGCTGTACTACCTTGACGACATACCCCCGGGCAGTCAAGTCTGTTTTGATTGCCTGGGGGGATACTCGTCTTGGTAGGTCTCTGATAACTATGTTTCTGTTTCGTATCTTTGTTGTTGGGAAGGTGTAGTGAGGTATGCTTCTTGTGTTGAACAGTGCTTTGACTGTGTTTGTAGTGTTCGAGTGTGTGTACTGTGACTTTTATTTTGTCTCCACCGGCGGGTTTTGCCTGGAAACTGCCTCCCCCGATTTCTGTCTTGAGCAACTCAAAAAAGAGCTCCTCGTAGTTTTGAGGAAACTCTGCGACAATCGGGGGGAGGTGGTGGGCGACTTGGTTCTGTGTTTGTGTTGTGTTTTCTGTTAACGCTGGCTCCTCAGCAATCACCTGGAATCTGTTTGGGGTGGGTTCCACTCCCCGGGCTGGCGGAAGCCTCGGCTGGCGAAACGTTTTCTTCGCCAGCACGAAACCATCCGAATCCTGCCCAGTTACACGGTTCCCTTCCAGTTCCGGTGTTTCCTGGTCCCCTCCCAGAACGACGACAGGTGCTGTCGGGGGCGCAGGCTCCTCGGAGGGTGTGGACGTGGTTAGGGTGGGGGTGGTGGATTGCTTCTTCCCCTTGGAGTGCTTCTCCTTCCTATCCTTCTTTACACGCCGCTGCTTTGTTGTGGTGGACTTGTGTGGGGGGGATTTAAGGTATTTGGAACGGGTGGAAGACTGAGACGAGGGGGTGGGTTTGGGGAGGATTTTTGTCGGCAGACGGGGCATCTGCTTGCCATTCTTCATGGACGTGAGAAATTCGGGAAGTGTGCCGGTGGCGTGGGCAAGCAGGAGCGGAGATAGGACGAGGTTAGGAGGGGCAGGATTGCAAGTACTGACAATATATTTTGTTGTCGGCGTACTGTGTGTGACTGCGTTTTTTGGTGTGTTTCTTGCCATGTCCGGGGCGGAAAGTGGGGCTGCTGCCAGGGGGGTGCCAGTTACAGCCTTCGTTGGCACCGTTAGGTATCCCGGCTGCATTGCTGGCCCTACTGTATTTGTGGACGCGGAGGTCTGATCGGCGGCGGCGGAAACCTTCTCTGCGGCTCCGCGGCCGGCTCCCAGGTCCTGGCCCACATTTTCCCTAATCTTGGGGGGGGGGGGGGGCAGAGCCTAGCTCTGCGGCAGCCGAAGTACTCGAGACGGCTGACGACGCGGCCCGCGGCAACAACAAGACGCGCTTTTTGTCGACAGCGGTTGACCGCTTCGACCCCAAAGCACCACTGGAGCTCGACATCCCGCAGTTGAAAGAGGAAACACGACAATTCTGCTGTCGGGCGTCTCCAAAAATATCCTGCCCGCCGTAAGTCCTTACTGCAGACCTTGACTGGGTCCCGCCGATGCTTTAATCAAAGCAAAGCCGTAGATTCCCCTGGTGTGTCACCCGTACAAGCGGGGGCCTATGACTGACAGTGCGCGAGTCAGAGGAGCAAGCTCAACCCTTGACTGCCACTCAGCGAGTGTGACTGTCTCCTCATAGTCATGGATGACATTGAGTTCCTGACGCCGCACAATCAAATCTACATCGATCTGACTCACAGCAGACCGTGGATTATCCAATAGGCTCGGCGGAGACGACGTGGGGTCCGTTCTTCACTTTTCATCCAATGTGGCGATTTACTTGTGTGGAAACTGCTGCCAAATTATTTCCACACCTCTCTGTAACAGACCTCTTGGCTCAAATGGTTCAAATGGCTCTGAGCGCTATAGGACTTAACATTTATGGTCATCAGTCCCCTAGAACTTAGAACTACTTAAACCTAACTAACCTAAGGACATCACACAACATAACAGACCTCTTATATATCGTCTCTACACTTGCGCTATATACAACACATTCGGGTGTCATACACAGCACAGTGTATTTTTATCGTTGACTATCGTTTAAGAAAATGTTTTTGATACCAAAGGAAGGAAAATCTAAAGTATTTGCTATATAATTGCATTACATAGTAAGCGTCACTACTTGCTAAGATTGTTTTGTTTAAATTAAAATGGCTCTGAGCACTATGGGACTCAACTTCTGAGGTCATTAGTCCCCTAGAACTTAGAACTAGTTAAACCTAACTAACCTAAGGACATCACACACATCCATGCCCGAGGCAGGATTCGAACCTGCGACCGTAGCGGTCTCGTGGTTCCAGACTGCAGCGCCTAGAACCTCACGGCCACTTCCGCCGGCCACGGCCAGATGCACAGCCGAAACATGCACTATTGGTCTGTTGGCAATTCGCGTTGGCGTTATCAGGTGGAACATAAGCGTCTATGGAGTGTAAACATGTGATGAGGAATAGTGAACCATCAGCTCATAGGCCCTTTTTTCATAGACAGAACACTGAACACATGTACTGCAGCCTCCTAACAGACCATCTTTCACGGATCTTAAGAGACGTTCATCTGCAGTCTAGGAGGTACCTGTAGTACAAACGTGATGGATGTCCAGCCTATAGTGCACAAAGTACTACAGCAAGCGTTCACTAATAGTTTTCAAATCGTTGGATTGGATGCAGAGGATCTGTACCTTCGCCAGCCCGTTATACGGATTTGACGCCTGTAGATCTTTTTCTCTGGGGTAACTCGAAAAACAGTCTACGAGGTACCAACTACACTCGATAATGTGCAGCAGTGTGCTCGGACATCTCCACTGAAATGCTAACACGTTTGCAGCAGTCGTTCCTTACCAGACTGGAAGCGTGTATCACAGCTGCCAGTTGTCATTTTGAACGCATCTCGTGGTGATCAGTTGTCTTGTTACTAGTCACAATACACATAACTAAGTATGCAATTGTTATTTAGTGTATTCTATTATGGGTCCTGTATAAGTGTCGATGTGGGAACTTTTCGAAATACGGCATATCGTAAACGACTCGAACTAGAAATCTGCAACAAACACCACTGAATTCTAATTTTCCTGGTTTGTTAATCTCAATAGGCATTGTTCCATTTAAGAAGTATTACGTCTCCATAAAAATACTCTTCTGAGTATTATCACAATCTGGTGATTAGCTAAGAAACGAGTCCCTGACTACCAATCGATTCTGTGAAAAATGCACGTCAATAGCGCTTTCCATTGCTGCAACATTTGCGGTGCAAGTTTATGTGATTCGCCCTATATGTACCCATTCCGGATGTTCTAATGTTGGTTCCTGCTTTCCTTTTCCCTTCGTAAAATGAACCGTAGCACGTCTCCACCCGAAAGATTATTCCAAGCATGACTATCATGTTTATTAGTTTCTGTTACTTGAAGCTCTATTTTGTAGCTTACTTTTAATGAGAGGCCGCTATAGCTGGTTGGTGGCTAAAAATTAGGAACAATAGAATGTACTGGATCTCTACAAGCAAATACTTACAAATACAAACATCAGATGGTTTTTTACAGGTTACTCACGTTGAGATCTCCTCGCTGTGCAGCACTTCACCTTCTAGGTCCGCGAACTTGTTTTCTCTTTCATCGACAACGAAAATTGCAAATTCTCAACGTGAGTAGCTTATGAAAATCACTGTGTTTGTGCTGTTTGTATTTGTATGTATTTGCTTGCAAAAATGCAATGTGCTTAGAACAGTCCGGTCTATTGTTTTTTATTTTTAGCCGCCAACCAACTATAGTGGCCTCTTATTTCAAACAAGCTACAAAATAGCGCTCCAGGTTGCAGGACCTAGTAAACCTGAGGGGCATGCTTGAAATGATTTTTCGAGTAGAGACGTGCTACTGTTCAATTTGTGAAGGAAAAAGGAGAGCAGAGGCCAATTTAAAAAATCCGAAATTGACTGAAGGCTTCGACTTTTAGTTGACTGGACTGCACGCTTGAACGCCCTCAATAAGATGTTGCAAAGTGAGAAGCAATTAATATCCGATTTAATCGGAAAGGTGGGTGCGTTTAAAATGGAAATTACATTCTGGAAGGGACAACTTCTGAAACGCCGGCCTTTTTGCTGAGCTCTTTGGCGTTAGACAAAAATGCGACATCTGAATAATTCATTTCTGTGTTGGAAGAAATAAAGGGTGAGTTTTCAAAACGCTTACAGGATATTGCCAGCTTTGCATTGTTTTTAGACATTTTCAAGACCACTTGCCGTATCATTTGAAAGCGCCCCCGGCCACTTACCGGGGGAACATCGATATGCGATTTAATTCCCGATTAAAAAACAAATTCCATTACGTTAAAACTATCCAGGATCTATACGACGATTTTATTTGGGAACTTTTTCCACGTCTTCTTAATGTGACTGCAAAAGTGATATCCACGTTTGGACCAACTGAAGTGTGTAAAATATTTATTTCGGTAACGAAACTAAATAAGTTATCATTACGTGGCAGCCTGAGTGACGACAATTTGATAAACTGGCTGCGCTTGTCAGCGTGGCGACAGACTGCACCAGATGTCAACGTTATTAGGTCGTCAGCGAACCAAAGGTATTTAAATAATGAACATGGTGTTTTGTTTCTGACGCATTTTGTTGAGAGTTGTACCCATTGCACTGTCGATAGAGAAGTTCTAGATAATAACATTTTTTTCCTTTTGCATTTAGTTACGATAGTTTATTCCACACCTAACTGAATGCAATACAGACTATTTGTTTTCACCTCTATTTCTATGTCTCAGATAAGATGATATAAGAATTTTACGTGGAACAATGTGGCTCGCACAATATTACCGGTGTAATGCAGTTTCAAACGCAACTTTATTTTATTTTTATTTTTTTATTTTTGTAGATTATGCTCTTGTACCACCAGTCAGGAACAGTGTAATATCGCTCTTCACGATATATAGCTAAAGATTTTCGAATTTTCTAATAAGGTATAATATGAAAACAAACCGCACGCAAGCCAATCTGTGTCCCGTGCGCGACTATTTTGTTGTTTAAGTGATGCGTCTACAGTTCCTCCAGCGTTCCCGCTGACAAGAGGACAAGAGAAGAGTATGACATGTGGGTCACTTAGTTTGATCAAGGTTTGCAAGGACATTCTACACTGGAAATAATAGGACACGTGTTTCGGCTTTTCGCTAGACACTTCCTAGTTTTTGGAAAAAATCGAGGTCAAAGTTAACGACGGCTTGTCGTATTTTCAATGCTATACATCGAAAAACCGTCTAAAACAAGTTATTTTATTAAGATAACATGGGGCCCAAAGTTAATAATGTTAGAACTGTTAACGTTTTTGTACTTTCATCCTGTAGCTTGGGTACCCGTCAAAGTGTCTAGCAGAGGAGTTCGGCGCTCGAGCGGTCAAGGCATTAGGCTACCAAAGTGCTGGCCGGTATTCTATTTTTGGTAGTAGCTTTTCTTCATCTGATATTTTTTTCTGTGTATCTGATAATATTCTGGTAATGAGACTACCTTTGTTTTATTTTTTTGAAGTAAAACATCGGGAGATGTGATTCATAATCGAATAAGTATATACGAGGTGCGGCTAGAAAAAAACCGGACTGATGCTGGAAAAAACATTTATTTACAATTATTTACAATTTCATGTTATCTCCTTCAATGTACTCTCCTCCTCGGTCTCTACACCGCTCCATACGAATTGTCCACTGTTCATAGCAATGCTGCAGATAATTTTCGGTAAGTCCATACATTACTTCCGTCGCTTTTTCTTTTACTGCTTCAACAGTCTCAAATCTAGTTCCTTTCAAAGCTGACTTGACTTTAGGGAAAAGAAAAAAGTCACAGGGGGCCAAATCAGGTGAGTAGGGTGGATGATCTAAGATGGGAATGTTGTGTTTTGCCAAAAACGTCTTCACTGACAACGCACTGTGAGCTGGGGCATTGTCTTGGTGAAGGATCCATGACTTTTTTCTCCACAAATCGTTCCGTTTTCTCCGTACTCGCTCACGTAGGGTAGCCAGGACGCTAATGTAGTAATGCTGATTCACTGTTTGTCCCTCTGGTACCCAATCAATGTGCACAATCCCTTTGATGTCAAAAAAAAAAAAAACAATTATCATTGCCTTGAATTTCGATTCTGACATTCGTGCTTTTTTTTGTCGTGGAGAACCAGGAGTTTTCCAATGCATCGATTGGCGTTTAGTTTCGGGATCGTAAGTAAAAAACCACGATTCATCGCAATTAATAACATTTCGTAAGAAGGTGGGATCACTTTCAATGTTTTCCAGGATGTCAGAACAAATCATTCTTCGGCGTTCCTTCTGTTCAATTGTGAGACACTTTGGAGCCATTTTTGAACACACTTTGTTCATGTTGAAACTTTAATGAAGAATCTGTCTAACACTTTCCTTGTCAACTCCTGTTAACTCAGACACTGCTCTGATTGTTAAACGGCGATCTTGTCGAACAAGTTTACCGATTTTTTCAATGTTTGCGTCAGTTTTTGCTGACAATGGTCTGCCAGTGCGAGTGTCATCACTGGTGTCTTCGCGGCCATCTTTAAATCGTTTAAACCACTCAAACACTTGTGTTCGCGATAAACAATCATCGCCGTACACTTGTTGTAACATTACAAACATTTCACTTGCAGATTTTCCTAGTTTGAAACAAAATTTGATGTTAACACGCTGTTCTTTCTGTACACTCAACATTTTCCGACGCACAGACAAAACGTCAACTACTTAAAACAGACGCCACGGGCAGACTGAGTGCAGGAGGCAGATGAAACTCGAGCAGTAGGCGGAGCGAGAGTCACGTGACAGGCCACGCGACTTTCAGCCTTATTGCATTCGTTTTATTGTTTCACCAGTACTAGTCCGGTTTTTTTCTAGCCACACCTCGTATACTATATTAACAGTTATTCTCATCGTAATACATGGCGCGCTACGGTAGAACTTTCGTAGATGGTGATGCCCAACAGACTTGTACCGTGAAAATCGTACCATCGAAATGTACCTCTCTTTATCAACTGTGTGACGTTTACTTTTTACGACAACTGAAGCATTTCATCGCACGACTTCAAAATCATGCGACAGCAAAGCAGAACAGAGAATTACAAAATAGGGCGGAAACTGTCAAAATTAAAGCGTTGATCCATAACCAGTTGTCCAGGTCTGTCTTTCAAGATATGTTTTTACACGCTTTCTACGCATACAAATTGATACCTGATCTGTTTTTAGGGCCATGAAAAACGTAAGTTTTCCACGAACAATCTAACGAAAATATGTCAATGTGGCGAACTTTCGTTCATGTTTTGTGCATGGTGCGGGAAATATTTACGTTTTGCCTGTTTTTATAATACGTTTTACCTCACTAACTGTGAGAACGCTCAAGAATACATGATCAGTTAGGGTTACGCAATAATATATTGCAGGTGTATTTTTGTACTATGTGTTACGATGAAAATAACTGACAATACATTATAATATACGCCCAATTTGACTATTACTCTCATCTCCCGATGTATTATTCGGAAAAAAAAGAAAAAGTATTCCTATTATGAGAATACTATCAGATACGCCGAAAAAAATATCGAATGAAAAAAATCCACGACTAAGAATCGAACACGGGCCAGTGGTTGGGTGGTCTAATGCCTCGATCGCTCTACCGCCGACCTCGCTTTGCTTGACACATTAAGTGATGGGTACCCAAGCTACAAGATGAACATACACGTTAATAGCTCAACATCATTAACTGTAGACGTCATGTTATACTGCTAACAAATGTTTGTTTTTAGACGATTTTTCCGTGAATACCATTATCCGTCATCAACTCTGATCTCGATTAGTTTAAAAAACTAGGGAGTGTCTTCTAAACAGTCGAAACCCGCGTCTATCTTCAATATAGGAAGTCTTTGCAAAACGATCATGTCAGACGCTCCCCTTGTCATACAGTACAGTGGGATGGTGGGGGTTAACATGCAGTCAGATGAGACAGAGTGGCTTGCCTGCTAAGTTTCTCGCCTCACCTGCTGTAGACAATTAAAATCGAATAAATGCGATTTCAGAGGAGAATACACATTAAAGAGGTCTGGAGATTACTGTTTTTGGTGTGAAACAGAGCAGAACTTAAAAGACATGGTAACTGATAGGGGTAGGAGGAGACATTTGGAGATATTTGAAATGTGGTGCTGCAGGAGGACAGTAAATATCTCGTAGACAGTAACGGAAACAAATTAATTGTCAAAAGAATAGGTGAAAGAAGATTCAAATCGTTCAAATGGCTCTAAGCACTATCGGACTTAACATCTGAGATCATCAGTCCCATAGATTTAGAACTAACTAATCTAAGGACACCACACACATCCATGCCCGAGGCAGGATTCGAACCTGCGACCGTAGCAGCAGCGCGGTTCGAGAAGCTCCTAGAACCGCTGGGCCACAGCGGCCTGCTACAAGCAAGTTAAAGCCCGAATATGTACACCTCTGAGGGTAGCCTGCTTGCAACATGACTGGCCCAGGGATGAAAGGAAAGTCATGTCCTGAAAGACAAATGAACATGAATATTTAAAGGCAATCAATGTAAAACCAAAAGATGACACTATCGTTTATTTTCGGGAGTATCATCTTTTACTTTTACACTGATTGCCATTAAATATTCTTTGTTTAAAGGCTGAGTATTTCTTTGCTTAAATTGTTTAAGTATTTTAATTAAAAATTTTGTTTTGTGGGTTCAATGATATGAAGTTTTTCATCTTAGGCAGAGTATTTGTTTTCTATTTGTTCACTGAGGTTTTTTAAAAATTCTTTTCAAGAAGTATAATCTTTATTTTGGCTATTTATTATTTAATAACTGATTATAGAGTTTTTGCCGAATGGGAGCTTTTTAATTTAAATGGTTCTACGGTTGTAATGACTTTGATTTTGGATTGAATATCTCTTAGTTTTATGACTTTTGTTACGTATATTTCTTCCTTGTTAATTTATTATAGACTGTTTGCTACATAATTGGCCCAGGGATGAAACGAAAGTCATGTCCTCGAAGACAGATGAACATAACGACTGAGAAACCACGCTTGTGTGGTAAGGAACGGCAGACAAAACTGGAGGTTTCTGAAACGTGAAGTAGAGCGCTGAATACTAAAGGCATAGTACGTCCGAAATGAAGACTACGAACAAAATCTATGGGAAAAGTTGTTAATTGAGGAGCTCTGGTGAGACAATGGCTGGCGAGCCAAGGTGTCATGTGTGACAGCGAGAAAGGGGAGGTAGTTAGGAGTGGTACGTAGTCGCCCCTGCAGCAGCGGCAGGAAGCCTGCTCTCGTGCTAAGTCCCGGCGACAGCTCTGGTGATGGAGTGCCCGGCGGGCGGCGGTGTCATCTGTGACAGCGAGCCTGCCTAAGTGCTGGCTCGTGGCCGGCGCCACTAATCAGGAAATTGGGCAACGGCCCCGCATGGTGAGGTGAGGTGGCGGGGGAAGCGCGGCAGCGAGGTGTCATGACGCGGGCGGCAGCACCAGCACTGTGATGCGGGCACAACCGACATCCGCTCGGAAGCATTTTATTATCCGACGAAGCGAACCGAGGGGCTATTGAGGGCTGCAGCACTATAATGTTGTTGTTGTTGTTGTGGTCTTCAGTCCTGAGACTGGTTTGATGCAGCTCTCCATGCTACTCTATCCTGTGCAAGCTTCTTCATCTCCCAGTACCTACTGCAACCTACATCCTTCTGAATCTGCTTGGTGTATTCATCTCTTGGTCTCCCTCTACGATTTTTACCCTCCACGCTGCCCTCCAATGCTAAATTTGTGATCCCTTGATGCCTCAATCATGTCCTACCAACCGATTCCTTCTTCTGGTCAAGTTGTGCCACAAACTTCTCTTCTCCCCAATCCTATTCTATACCTCCTCATTAGTTACGTGATCTACCCACCTTATCTTCAGCATTCTTCTGTAGCACCACATTTCGAAAGCTTCTATTCTCTTCTTGTCCAAACTAGTTAACGTCCATGTTTCACTTCCATACATGGCTACACTCCATACAAATACTTTCAGAAACGACTTCCTGACACTTAAATCTATACTTGACGTTAACAAATTTCTCTTCTTCAGAAACGATTTCCTTGCCATTGCCAGTCTACATTTCATATCCTCTCTACTTCGACCATCATCAGTTATTTTACTCCCTAAATAGCAAAACTCGTTTACTACTTTAAGTGTCTCATTTCCTAATTTAATTCCCTCAGCATCACCCGATTTAATTCGACTACATTCCGTTATCCTCGTTTTGCTTTTGTTGATGTTCATCTTATATCCTCCTTTCAAGACACTGCCCATTCCGTTCAACTGCTCTTCCAAGTCCTTTGCTGTCTCTCACAGAATTTCAATGTCATCGGCGAACCTCAAAGTTTTTACTTCTTATCCATGAATTTTAATACCTACTCCAAATTTTTCTTTTGTTTCCTTTACTGCTTGCTCACTATACAGATTGAATAACATCGGGGAGAGGCTACAACCCTGTCTCACTCCTTTCCCAACCACTGCTTCCCTTTCATGCCCCTCGACTCTTATAACTGCCACCTGGTTTCTGTACAAATTGTAAATAGCCTTTCGGTCCCTGTATTTTACCCCTGCCACCTTCAGAATTTGAAAGAGAGTATTCCAGTTAACATTGTCAAAAGCTTTCTCTAAGTCTACAAATGCTAGAAACGTAGGTTTGCCTTTTCTTAATCTTTCTTCTAAGATAAGTCGTACGGTTAGTATTGCCTCACGTGTTCCAACATGTATATACCCGAAAATGGGAACGACGGAGACAGCGACCGTGTGGCGTTGACGGGCGCTGAACTTACACGATTACAGTATATAGTATCTCCCCTTCGTCGCACAGGCACTGCACAGTTCTCAAAGTGTGCAAGTAAGCAGGATGCCTCATCGCGCGTTCTGCGCAAAGACTGACGCAGGATACATGTTTCACACTACGCGCTTCAGCTGTTCCCTTTACTGACAACTGTCCCCTACACCTGTTAACGTAATATTTGTCGTATCTTTACGTCCCCTTTAATAACTCACCGTGCCTTCACAGACATAAAAATAAACGATATGTGTAGTACTAGCTGTTCCCAGTCAAGCGCCTGTAGTAGCAACAATTTACGTATGATTCGATCTTTTGTCTTGAGTGGGTTTACTTTTCGCAGCAGAAGTTGCTAGTGTCGCTTTATATACTTGATTCCACGGCCTTTGCGAATAGTAAATATTCAGTAGACCTCCAGCCTCAGATTCTCAAAGTTTAATATCGCGTTTTGCAAGTGTTTTTCAATTAGTCAGTAGTTACTCTGCTGTTTGTTTTGAGTCTAGTGACCGTTTCAATTAGCCTAGTTAGCCGCTCAGTTTAGTGGCCGTTATCGCCTGTGACACTTCTCCAGGGTACCAAGTTACGTATTTAGCTTTACCTGTGTTTTCTTAATAGCATATATTTGTTTAAATAGTCATCAGTGTCCCTCGGTTACACTTTAGGAGGGTAAGAAGTTGCTTATATAGGTTTCTACCAGCTTTTACCGTTTACTCTTCAATTAGTCTTGCTAGGATGGGTAGGATATATGCTCGCTGTGTGCGGACGCAGGAGCTGGCCGCAGTTCGCGAGCAGTTGAATGTGGTTTTGGCTGCGGTCAGTCGCCTTCAGACTACGGCCTCGGGGTGTAGCGACGGCGGAGATTGTGGAGCGTCGCATCGGACACCTCAGGTGTCGCTTGTTTCGCTCAAGGGCTCTACTGCCGAGGCACCTTCTAGTGTATCCGACGCCGTGGACCTGCAGGGTGAGTGGCAGGTGATAAACCGTTCGCTTCGCTCGAGATGGGGGCTTGTAATGACGTCGCCTATTCACGCTGTGAATGAACAGAAGGCCGTTCCTTCAGTAGGGTCCGAGCAGAAACAGGTGGGCAGGGATTTTATGATTATTGGGAGCTTCAATGTTAGGCGCGTTATGGAGCTCCTTAGGAAGATAGCTTTCAGGGCTAGAAAGAAAGCCGGTGTACACTGGTATAGCTGCCAGGGAGCCTCATTCGAAATGTGTGGGCGGCCTGGCCTGCGACTATCGAGCGTACAGGGTGCAGCAGTCTGCAAGTTGTGGCTCACGTTGGCACTAATGACGCGTCTCGCATGTGTTCTGAGGCCATCCTCAGTTCTTACAGAAGGCTGGTGGAGATGGTGAAGACTGGTTTGGAGCCGAGTGGAGACAGTCTTGGTTTCAGATTTTTGGACCTTCGTTATCGGGTGGAGATTTGTAGGACTCCCCTTCATAGGTCAGTGGTGGACTATACAAAGAAAGCAGCTACTCGGGTAGCAGGAGTACTTGCGGAGCCCACATGGGGCTCTTTTATGCTAGGTGGTAGTTGAAGGTACTCTCATGTACACTCGCCAGTCGATACGCATATGGGAAAATCAGACAGCGTTCAGACTTAAGATAGTTCGACTGTAAAAAGTTTATAACTGTAGTTATATTCGTAACAAAGTTCCCGAATTTACTGTCCTCCAGGAAAATTCTCATCCTCAGATTATTCTTGGGATGGAGAGGTAGAAAGAGTAGATAAACTACTGTTAGCATCTCACTTATCCAAAGAACTGCAATCATTTAGTTGCAGAATGATGGACATGGAGGAATGTAGACAAGTATGTGACTGGTAAGAGGGTTAAAACCGCCTTGGTTTAATAACGAAATTCGGAAAATGGTGAGGAAGCGAAGGCTGTTGCATTTTCGATTCAAAAGAGGACGCGAAAATGACGACAGGCAAAGGTTAAAAGAGATTCGTGCGTCTGTGAAAAGATGTTTGCGCGAGGCATACAACAGTTACAACCGTCATAACTTGGCTGAAGATCTGGTGGAGATGGTTCAAATGGCTCTGAGCACTATGGGACGTCGGCCACAGCAGCCGGCTCTGCCGGAGAACCCGAAAAAATTCTGATCCTATGTATAATCGCTAAGCGGGTCTGAGGCTTCCATCCACTCACTTGCTGACCAGTGTGGATTGGTAGTAGCAGATAGCAAAAGGAAGACGGAAGTTTGAAATTCCACGTTTAGAAATTGTTGTCGCAGGAGGAATATACAAACACAGTCGTTTCGCCATCGAACAGACTCCCGTATGGACTACGTAGTAATAAGCATCTCTGGCCTAGAGAAACAGCTGAAAGAGTTGAAAATAAGTCGTCAGATCGGAAAGGAATCCTAATTCGGATTTGCAAAGAGTACTCTACGTCATTAGCCCCTTACTTAGTTTACATTTGTCGCGAATCTCTCGGCCACCGCAAAGTGCCAAGCGCCGGCCGGTGTGGCCGTGCGGTTCTAGGCGCTTCAGCCTGGAACCGCGTAACCGCTACGATCGCAGGTTCGAATCTTGCCTCGGGCATGGATGTGTGTGATGTCCTTAGTTTAGTTAGGTTTAAGTAGTCCTAAGTTCTAGGGGACTGATGACCACAGATGTTAAGTCCCATAGTGCTAAGAGATATTTGAACCAAAGTGCCAAGCGACTGGAAAAAAGCGCAGGCGACTCCTGTGCACAATTAGGATAAAAGAACGGACCCGCAAAATTACAGACCAAATATGCGACGGTTTGCTGCAGAATTCTAGAATAGATTCTGAATCCGAATATAATAGATTTCCTAGAGACCAAAAAGCTCATGTGCACGAATCAGTATGGCCTTAGAAAGTATCGCTCGTGCGAAACCCAGCTTGCCCTTTTCTTACATGATATACTTTGAAGTATGGATGAAGGGAAACAGGCAGATTCCATATTTGTAGAGTTCCGAAAAGCATTCGGCATGTTAACGAAGGTACGTACATAAGGAATAGGCTCCCAGGTACGTGACTGGCTTGAAGAGTTCTTAAGTGATAGAATGCAGTATTTTGTTACATCCTTGAGACCGGTATAACATCAGAAGTGCCCAAGGAAGTGTGATAGGAACGTTGATATTTTCTGTATACGTAAATGATCTGGCAATCCACGGTGGTTCGCTGAAGATGCTGTGGTGTACAGGAAGGTGTCGAAGATAACTGACTGTATGTTGATAACTCCCTCGGGCATGGGTGTGTGTGTTGTCCTTAGCGTAAGTTAGTTTTAGTTAGGCTAAGTAGTGCGTAAGCCTAGGGACCAATGACCTCCGGAGATTGGTCCCATAGTCCTTACCACAAATTTCCATTTTGGGGTGATACAAGAGGACCTAGATAAAATTTCTAGTTGGTGTGATGAATGGCAGCTGAATCTTAATGCAGAAAAATGTAAGTTATGCGGATGATTAGGAAGAACGAACCAGTAATGTTCGGATACAGCATTCGTAGTGTCCTGGTTGACAGTCACGTCATTTAACTATCTGGGCGTAACGGTGCGAAGCGATATGAAATGGAACGAGCATGCGAGGATTATGGTAGGGAAGGCGAATGGTTTATTGGGAGAATGTTAGGAAAGCGTAATTCATCTGTAAACCAGACCGCATATGGGACGCTAGTGCGATCTATTCTTGAGTACTGCTTGAGTGTTTGGAATCCACACCAGGTAGGATTGAAAGAAGACATCGAAGCAGTTCAGAGGCGGAGTGCTAGATTTGTTACCGATAGGTTATATCAGAATTCAAGTGTTAAGAATATGCTTAGGGTGCTCAAGTGCAGATCCCTGGAGGGAAGAAGACAATTCATTTTGAAGAACGCTACTGAGGGAGTTTAGAGATCCGCTATTTGAAGCTGGCAACAGAGCGATCCTACTGCCGTCAACATACATTTCGCGTAGGGACCGCTAAGACAAGATACAAGAAATTAGGGCTCTTATGGATGCATGTATACAGTCGTTTTTCCCTCTTTCTGTCTGCGAGTGGAACAGGAAAGGAAACGTTTAGTTACGGTACACGGTATCTTCCGCCACGCACTGTGTTGTGGCTTGCGGAGTATGTATGTAGATGTAGAGCTTTTCGAGATTTTTGATAATAACCATATTTTTATATATAATACGTATTTAAAAATAAGGCGTATAAAAACGCGCACGTGTTCAGATGCAACGTTTTGTCGTAATTTCGAAGCACTCCTCGGTGAGGAACTTTCGGAGATTTACAATCTTGTACACACAAAATTTTTCATTTTCAAGTAATTACAACATTGTTTTGCTATTGGGATCAGCAACTAAATACATTTGTAATCCGTTAATTAAGGTTTCCGTCTGAGTTGCCAATAATATTTTTCTTAGTGATGAGTTTCAAACTTTTCATTCTTTCTGAAATCATTACCTGTATTGGAAGATACAATCTTATTTACAAAACAGAAATACAAGATTTTCGAAAATTTTGTGTACACAGATAATAACAGTGTAATACATTTTTTGTGACAGACATGCATTTGTAACGTCTCTCTGTATGTAATACATTTGTTTTTACATCAGATCAATGCTACTAATGTGAAATTTTGTTCAGCAAACAATTCTGGCTGGTTGAAATCTTCGCGCAGGTTTTAGTCACAATGTTGGAATTACGTTAATACGTGCCCTGTCAGGCATTTTAGGACGCTCGTGCCTACAAGAAGAAGAAGAAGGCAGAGCTGACTAAAACGTTCTATCTTCTACGCAGAACACTTTTAGTCAGCTCAGCCACAGCCTAGATATATGTATTTTGAATATAAAACCGCTTCCGCTGTAAGTATTTTGTTTATAAACACGATCGGTTTCACAGCATTTAGCTGCATCGTCAGGTGCAATATAATCAAGTCATGTTCTGACCAGGAAAGAGAATAGGATGACCAGCGTTCATAGCAATTTTCGCTAGTTTTCTAATGTAGGTAACGGTCTGAGAATAAACGAAAAGTTCGAAATTAGTCACTAATAAAAACAGTATTTGCAACTGTGATAGAAACGTTACTCAATAAATTACATTTGCATTTTTATTTATGTAGATGTGCACCTTGAGGAATACGCTACAGCCAAGTGTGGCCGAATGACGGTATCGGCTGGTGCCTCACGTAGTACACCGCCCCTTGCTACTCTTCATTTTCCCACTGCCTGCCTTTTTATGACGACCAACTAAAATGAGTACAGCGCAACTAGCGTTCGGCAGAAATCGACCGAATAAATAAGGCGCGAGCGCAAACATTAGGCTACGCTAGATGTCAGTCTGTTACCGTAACATTTATTTGGTATTCTCACTCTTTGGATTCGTCAACTTGCAACCAAGTTATCACCTTTCAGTCTAACCTCTACTTAGAGCTACGCTATAGATGCCTGTCATCACAGTCACATCGACCGACTTCAGTTGAACGCCAGTTGTTCCATAACGACTCAGCTCCTGAAGAGTTTCACACACGAGCAATTTCTGGCGATATCGCCTGTAATCAGCTGCTCGCTTTGACACCACCATACACGGCCGATTCACCAATAGGTGTGAATCAGTGAATGGTACGGAACGCTTTTCCTTGCAGAGGCTACGGTGCGGAATATGTTAAATTAATCGCTTACGCCAAATCCTTGTTTCATTTATTAGCCTTGTAGTTTAACTACAAGTATTTACGCAGTGCCTTTACAGTCTCTGTGTGTGTACAGAATGCTAACTATTAGCAGGATTGTTGAACTCCATTACTATTTTATAGCTTTATGATTGAGAGTTTGAATGTACGATACGACGAAGGACTGTAGCTGTAAAGTAGATAGAGTTTAACCACATAATAAGAAGTTCAATCTGCAATAAGAAAGAATTTGTTATTTTGATGATACCTTTTAAAGATTTTTAAATAGTGAAATTTTTGCTTATTTATATGGTTTTAGCCAATCGGCTGTTTTATTGTACCTTCATTACGTCTTCATATGGACGTGCGATCTCGTACCAGTTTGCACCGAGGATTTAACTTGAGTTGTATAGTAAGAAGTTTATCCTGTGAAAAGAAAGGATTTATTATTTTTTTGATGTACCTTACAAATTTTCAAAAAACGCATTCTGCTCATTCCATCTGCTTTTCGCCAATCGTCTGTGCTTGACGTTTCAGTATCGGATGAGCTACGGATTCAGTTTGTAGAAAAGGAAATGTAATTTTGGTCATTAGAGCAGAGTATGTAAAACTGTGTAATCTGATGTAAATCGCCTGCCTAAGAGTGATTTACTATATGCTGGCTATTTGATTCTATTTTTCAGTCTTTGAGCAAAATGCCGGACTTTGTGGCTTTAGGTTATTATAATTAAATCTAATTTTTGTCACTGTATGTAAAACTGATTTTCTATGTTTTATACGGAAATAAGACACTTCTCTTCTCCGTTAGAGAACTGAATATTAACTCATGAATTACTGTTGAGATGATCTGCTTATGTGTCAGTCTTCTTGTAAATTAGCAGGTTAATTTATTTTTGGTTTTGAGTTGTTTTAAAGATAAGTAACTTTTTAGGGACTGAACATAAATCATGTATAATGCATGACAGTATAACTACTAGACGAAGTTCATACCACTGTAGCGTCTTCTGCAGGTAACGTCATGTCATGGCGTAGCGCTTTGCACTTTGGTGTAATTCGACCCACTGGAGGCCAGTGGTATCAGCAAAAGAATTTTTGGCATTGTAGGATTTTTTAGTTAATATTAAGTCAATAAAAGAAAAAAATATTGATTAGTAAATAAAGATTTAATTTCAGACGCGCGCCGCTGTTTGCGGCCTCCAGATTTTTACCTGGTAACCACTTGTGTCTCTACACATCAGTTCTCTAATGTCCGTCCTGTGTGGTGTAATTACTGTTTTGTCGGCGTTAGTGGCGCATTGGTCATCACTGCAGGGGAGGCTTTTGTACGTAGGCTATCGCCTGTATTTGTCACACGATACGATAAACTCATAAAACTAAATAACCATGATAAATTTATATACCTTACTTGTGTGTTAGTGTACTGTTAATTGTATTGTAGCACACTGGACTCGCATTCCGGAGGACGATGGTTAAATCCCGCGTCCGGCCATTCTGTTTTAGGCTTTCTGTGATTTCCCTAAATCGCTCCAGGCAACTGCCGGGATGGTTCCTCTGAAAGGGCACGGCCGACTTCCTTCCCCGTCCTTCCCTAATCCGATGCGACCGATGACCTCGTAGTTTCGTCTCTTCCCCCAAACAACCCAAACCAACGACACAGTGGTATATTGATAAATGGTAAAACTTATGATACAGCAGGAGCACAATTTCATTTTCCAGCTACCATCACCGGTTTGACCTAGTCAAGTTATCACAACCTACATTGAATTTGCCGGAAAAACCATTACTAGCACAGAACCTAACGTTGCTCAGTAACCCCTTAAACCCAGATCTATTACAGATAGACTAATTGACAAAGTTACAAAAAGGACGCATTTTCACAGATCAAATGTACCAGTATATTCAGCGCTATACAGATAGACGACGGTATAACACCGGAACCATAGGCAATAACACTACTAGTGCTACCATGGTTCTAGTATCAGTTTCAGTACTCTAGTTTTGCTTGTGATGTAAAACAACTAACCCCCTGAATTACCAATACATAAAACCTTATGGATAAGCTTTTACAAACATTTGAGTGACAAGATTGTACAGTGTGTTATTAATTGTCCTTGTAACATACGTGTCAGGAAATCGGTCTAGAGTCAAAGCAAGAAAAAATTCGGAACGAAGTTTTTTAAGGGAAGGGGGTGTGTTGCATAATAGTATCATGAGCAAATACAAAATATTTTTGAAGTTTTCGCCAAAGAGCACTAAGCGAAGTCAAACCAGGCTAGCGCACCTTGTAATAATGAGAATTACAAACAGGCAGAAAGCTTTTACTGCAAATAGAATGGCACGCCCTGGAAGCTACTACTTCACCTTGTTGGATGATAAGTGTCAATCTTGCATTCAGAAATACTACCTCACTGAAGAATGATCATGATGTCAGACTGACAGCATAACACGCTACCACAGCCGGCCGTTGTGTCCGAGCGGTTCTAGGCGCTTTAGTCTGGCACCACGCAGCTGTTACGGTCGGAGGTTCGAATCCTGCCTCGGGTAAGTGTGTGATGTCCTTAGCTTAGTTAGGTTTGAGTAGTTCTAAGTCTAGGGGACTTATGACCTCAGATGTTAAGTCCCATAGTGCATAGAGCCATTTGGACGCTACCACAAGAAAAATTGCAGGTTCGACAAAAACACGTATCAGCTCGCTGACATGGTCAAAAACTCCACACAGAAGCGCTGAAGGGCACTAATGTGACACCAAGGTGCGCCAAAGAAAGCTGATAAGGTCATCCTTGGCAAGACGTAATGTCATTGCCTCAGACGGATGGCAATAAAACTCAGGCGTCCAAGTCCATGTTGCATTTACTTACAGTGAGGCAGTACGATGAAGACCCTGTGACGTGCTGCCTATAGTTTCCCAGATGACATCCAGATGGCATCTACCTTCGAGACTGCTGCCCAGCTGGTCTGCCAGACCAGGTCACTGTGAGCTGCCACCATCTCATCTGCTGACGTGAGGTGTTGAAGACTTCTACCTCCAGGTTGCTGAGAGCAAAACTATTGGGGTTCGGTGCACCGTAAAGCTCTTACTGTATTCGGAAGGCACACTAAATGGTTGGTCCCTGACTTGCATCTGTGAGTAGACACCCACGTCCATGGACTGCAAATGGTGGAGAGGTCAGCGCTGCCACATACCACTCTTGTAGAGCTGCTGGAGTTACTAGGGTACTCTCTCGATGTCCACAAGACTGCCGTAGTAAAGTAATCGAAGATCTGGTGGCCAATGCCACTTTTCGAGCTACACCTGCTGCCTGGTGCCCTACGTGGCACGACAGTGTTACCTGAGCAGCCATGACAACGACCTCGAGAATCTGCTACGGTGGATTAATCAAAGTGCCGGCCGGGGTGGCCGAGCGGTTCTAGGCGCTACAGTCTGGAACCACGCGACCGCTACGGTCGCAGGTTCGAATCCTGCCTCGGGCATGAATGTGTGTGACATCCTTAGGTTGTTAGGTTTAAGTAGTTCAGAGTTCTAGGGGACTGATGACCTCAGAAGTTAAGTCCCATAGTGCTCAGAGTCATTTGAACCATTTGATTAATCAAAGTGACACAAGGCTGTGTGCTATATCCATGGCCCTTGCAAGGACAGGAGGGAAGACGATTCAATTGCAACACCTAAATCTTGAAATGTATGCCTTGTAACGCTATTTCAGAGTCAAGCAGAGTGCCAACTGGCTTTCACAAACATACTCTATGCTTTGGCATCCTGTAACCGTAAGAAGCTCAACGCAGGCTTGGACAGTGGTATTATATATTGCTTTGAAGTCACGATATTCAATCTTACGTCACAAAAGCATCATTCCATCCGTGTCCACATCCACAACCAAAACCACCCCTACCCACTCCCCACCCGCACACCTACCTCCTTCCCGCCCACTACTAATCCATCACCCACACCCAACCCCCTACCCACACCCATCACCTCTACCCCACTTCCCCTTCCCCCCCCCCCCCCCCCCCCCCCCACACACACACGAAGGAAAGATTGGAGTCCGACGTCTTGTCATTCGCAAGATCAAAACAGACAGAGTACAAGCTTAGGAAAGATGGAGAAGTCAATTCACTGTGTTATTTTCAATGGAACCGTTCCAATATTGAGATGGAGATTTGAACCGCCATACAGTGAAATGAATGGTTCAAAACACGTGGAAACATGTATTCATTCAGTTTGGTACAAACGTGTCTTTCATGTTCAAGACTAAGCAAATAAAATATACAGAATGGTGATGCAAAACAATGTTGTGACTTTCTTAATAAATTAAATTGCCTTGAAATCATAAATATCTAGTAAGTTATTTCTGTGTGTAAATTTCTTACAGTAATTACTCTCTATTTGTCCATGACGTAGCATTCATACAGCTTACAGAAGTTGACAGGTTACTGTGATCGCCGACGTTCTCAGATCTGGACATGGCTCGATCGAACAAATACCTACTGCTACTTTCGAAACATTTGCGACTTAAGGCAACAGTTAAATCTCTTGTCCAACAACTGAATGCCGATTTTTTTTAAGAGGGCAATATGTCAGTTCTGCAGAATTTATCACAACGCAACATATATACAGATTTGCATACATTACATTAAAACAACGTAGTCACATGGCGTCTCTCAGAGTAGTCGAGGTTGTCACGTAGTACAACATAAAAAAATTTTTTCCTAGAAACACTTTTTGTGTTGCTGTGGTCTTCAGTCCTGAGACTGGTTTGATGCAACTCTCCATGGTACTCTATCCTGTGCAAGCTTCTTCATCTCCCAGTACCTACTGCAAACCAGTGGCACAAACTTCTCTTCTCCCCAATCCTATTCAATACCTCCTCATTAGTTATGTGATCGACGCATCTAGTCTTGAGCATTCTTCTGTAGCACCACATTTCGAAAGCTTCTATTCTCTTCTTGTCCAAACTATTTATAGTTCATGTTTCACTTCCCTACATGGGTACACTCTGTTGTGGACTGACAAGACAGCCAGTCCACAGTGACGGGTAACCGAAAGGCATGCACTTAAACTCACGCGGCTGGCGTGAGGTCTGAAATAGGATACGTAATGAATGCTATAAAGAAAACAACGTAGCTGCTGGAATACTTAACTTTAATCCACAACTGGTGAACATTGGTCTTGTTACTGTACATGCTTCATTAGATACATAGCAAAGGATAAATGGCGCCTTGCTAGGTCGTAGCAATTGGCTTAGCTGAAGGCTATGCTAACTATCGTCTCGGCAAATGAGAGCGTAATTCTCAGTGAACCTTTCCTAGCAACGTCGGCTGTACAACTGGGGCGAGTGCTTGTAAGTCTCTCTAGACCTGCCGTGTGGTGGCGCTCGGTCTGCAATTACTGACAGTGGCGACACGCGGGTCTGTCGTATACTAGCGGACCGCGGCCGATTTAAAAGATACCACCTAGCAAGTGTGGTGTCTGGCGGTGACACCACACACTCTATACAAATACTTTCAGAATTGACTTCCTGACACTTCAATCTATACTCGATGTTAACAAATTTGTCTTCTTCAGAAATGCTTTCCTTGCCATTGCCAGCCTACATTTTATATCCTCCCTCCTTCAACCATCAACAGTTATTTTGCTCCCCAAATAGCAAAACTCGTTTACTACTTTAAGTGTCTCATTTTCTAATCTAATTCCCTCAGCATCACCCGACTTAGCCGGCCGGCTGTGGCCGAGCGGTTCTAGGCGCTACAGTCTGGAACCGCGAGACCGCTACGGTCGCAGGTTCGAATCCTGCCTCGGGCATGGATGTGTGTGATGTTCTTAGGTTAGTTAGGTTTAAGTAGTTCTAAGTTCTGGGGACTGATGACATTAGAAGTTTGGTCCCATAGTGCTCAGAGCCATTTCTTTTCACCCGACTTAATTCGACTACATCCGTTATCCTCGTTTTGCTTTAGTTGATGTTGATCTTACATCCTCCTTTCAAGACACTATCCATTCCAAGTCCTTTGTTGTCTCTGACAGAATTACAATATCATCGGTGAACCTCAAAGTTTTTATTTCTTCTCCGTGGAATATCAACAGCAGCAGAAAATGGTATAACAGGTGTAGGATTCGTTATGAATGGGAAGGTAGGGCAGAGGGTGTGTTACTGTGAACAGTTCAGTGACCGGGTTGTTCTAATCAGAATCGACAGAAGACCAACACCGACAACGATAGTTCAGGTATACATGCCGACGTCGCAAGCTGAAGATGAACAGATAGAGAAAGCGTATGAGGATATTGAAAGGGTAATGCAGTATGTAAAGGGGAACGAAAATCTAATAGTCATGGGCGACTGGAATGCAGTTGTAGGGGAAGGAGTAGAAGAAAAGGTTACAGGAGAATATGGGCTTGGGACAAGGAATGAAAGAGGAGAAAGACTAATTGAGTTCTGTAACAAGTTTCAGCTAGAAATAGCGAATACCTTGTTCAAGAATCACAAGAGGAGGAGGTATACTTGGAAAAGGCCGGGAGATACGGGAAGATTTCAATTAGATTACATCATGGTCAGACAGAGATTCCGAAATCAGATATTGGATTGTAAGGCGTACCCAGGAGCAGATATAGACTCAGATCACAATATACACTCCTGGAAATGGAAAAAAGAACACATTGACACCGGTGTGTTAGACCCACCATACTTGCTCCGGACACTGCGAGAGGGCTGTACAAGCAATGATCACACGCACGGCACAGCGGACACACCAGGAACCGCGGTGTTGGCCGTCGAATGGCGCTAGCTGCGCAGCATTTGTGCACCGCCGCCGTCAGTGTCAGCCAGTTTGCCGTGGCATACGGAGCTCCATCGCAGTCTTTAACACTGGTAGCATGCCGCGACAGCGTGGACGTGAACCGTATGTGCAGTTGACGGACTTTGAGCGAGGGCGTATAGTGGGCATGCGGGAGGCCGGGTGGACGTACCGCCGAATTGCTCAACACGTGGGGCGTGAGGTCTCCACAGTACATCGATGTTGTCGCCAGTGGTCGGCGGAAGGTGCACGTGCCCGTCGACCAGGGACCGGACCGCAGCGACGCACGGATGCACGCCAAGACCGTAGGATCCTACGCAGTGCCGTAGGGGACCGCACCGCCACTTCCCAGCAAATTAGGGACACTGTTGCACCTGGGGTATCGGCGAGGACCATTCGCAACCGTCTCCATGAAGCTGGGCTACGGTCCCGCACACCATTAGGCCGTCTTCCGCTCACGCCCCAACATCGTGCAGCCCGCCTCCAGTGGTGTCGCGACAGGCGTGAATGGAGGGACGAATGGAGACGTGTCTTCTTCAGCGATGAGAGTCGCTTCTGCCTTGGTGCCAATGATGGTCGTATGCGTGTTTGGCGCCGTGCAGGTGAGCGCCACAATCAGGACTGCATACGACCGAGGCACACAGGGCCAACACCCGGCAT
The DNA here is from genome assembly GCF_023864345.2 of Schistocerca serialis cubense. Taxonomy (NCBI): domain Eukaryota; kingdom Metazoa; phylum Arthropoda; class Insecta; order Orthoptera; family Acrididae; genus Schistocerca; species Schistocerca serialis. The sequence goes on along the minus strand of NC_064641.1, from coordinate 657,814,619 downwards.
CATGGTGTGGGGAGCGATCTCCTACACTGGCCGTACACCACTGGTGATCGTCGAGGGGACACTGGATAGTGCACGGTACATCCAACCCGTCATCGAACCCATCGTTCTACCATTCCTAGACCGGCAAGGGAACTTGCTGTTCCAACAGGACAATGCACGTCCGCATGTATCCCGTGCCACCCAACGTGCTCTAGAAGGTGTAAGTCAACTACCCTGGCCAGCAAGATCTCCGGATCTGTCCCCCATTGAGCATGTTTGGGACTGGATGAAGCGTCGTCTCACGCGGTCTGCACGTCCAGCACGAACGCTGGTCCAACTGAGGCGCCAGGTGGAAATGGCATGGCAAGCCGTTCCACAGGACTACATCCAGCATCTCTACGATCGTCTCCATGGGAGAATAGCAGCCTGCATTGCTGCGAAAGGTGGATATACACTGTACTAGTGCCGATATTGTGCATGCTCTGTTGCCTGTGTCTATGTGCCTGTGGTTCTGTCAATGTGATCATGTGATGTATCTGACCCCAGGAATGTGTCAATAAAGTTTCCCCTTCCTGGGACAATGAATTCACGGTGTTCTTATTTCAATTTCCAGGAGTGTAGTAGTGATGAAGAGTAGGCTGAAGTTCAAGACATTAGTCAGGAAGAATCAATACGCAAAGAAGTGGGATACGGAAGTACTAAGGAATGACGAGATACGCTTGAAGTTCTCTAACGCTATAGATACAACAATAAGGAATAGCCCAGTAGGCAGTAGAGTTGACGAGGAATGGACATCTCAAAAAAGGGCCATCAAAGAAGTTGGGTGGGAAAACATAGGTACAAAGAAGGTAGCTGCGAAGAAACCATGGGTAACAGAAGAAATACTTCAGCTGTTTGATGAAAAGAGGAAGTACAAACATGTTCCGGGAAAATCAGGAATACAGAAATACAAGTCGCTGAGGAATGAAATTAATAGGAAGTGCAGGGAAGCTAAGACGAAATGGCTGCAGGAAAAATGTGAAAACATCGAAAAAGATATGATTGTCGGAAGGACAGACTCAGCGTACAGGAAAGTCAAAAGAACCTTTGGTGACATTAAAAGCAACGGTGGTAACATTAAGAGTGCAACGGGAATTCCACTGTTAAATGCAGAGGAGAGAGCAGATAGGTGGAAAGAATACATTGAAAGCCTCTATGAGGGTGAAGATTTCTCTGATGTGATAGAAGAAGAAACAGGAATCGACTTAGAAGAGATAGGGGATCCAGTATTAGAATCGGAATTTAAAAGAGCTTTGGAGGACTTACGAACAAATAAGGCAGAAGAGATAGATAACATTCCATCAGAATTTCTAAAATCATTGGGGGAAGTGGCAACAAAACGACTATTCACGTTGGTGTGTAGAATATATGAGTCTGGCGATATACCATCTGACTTTCGCAAAAGCATCATCCACACAATTCCGAAGACGGCAAGAGCTGACAAGTGCGAGAATTATCGCACAATCAGCTTAACAGCTCATGCATCGAAGCTGCTTACAAGAATAATATACAGAAGAATGGAAAAGAAAATTGAGAATGCGCTAGGTGACGATCAGTTTGGCTTTAGGAAAAGTAAATTGACGAGAGAGGCAATTCTGACGTTACGGCTAATAATGGAAGCAAGGCTAAAGAAAAATCAGGACACTATCATAGGATTTGTCGACCTGGAAAAAGCGTTCGACAATATAAAATGGTGCAAGCTGTTCGAGATTCTGAAAAAAGTAGGGGTAAGCTATAGGGAGAGACGGGTCATATACAATATGTACAACAATCGAGAGGGAATAATAGGAGTGGACGATCAAGAACGAAGTGCTCGTATTAAGAAGGGTGTAAGACAAGGCTGTAGCCTTTCGCCCCTACTCTTCAATCTGTACATCGAGGAAGCAATGATGGAAATAAAAGAAAGGTTCAGGAGTGGAATTAAAATACAAGGTGAAAGGATATCAATGATACGATTAGATGATGACATTGCTATCCTGAGTGAAAGTGAAGAAGAATTAAATGATCTGCTGAACGGAATGAACAGTCTAATGGGTACACAGTATGGTTTGAGAGTAAATCGGAGAAAGACGAAGGTAATGAGAAGTAGTAGAAATGAGAGCAGCGAGAAACTTAAAATCAGGTTTGATGGTCACGAAGTCAATGAAGTTAAGGAATTCTGCTACTTAGGCAGTAAAATAACCAATGACGGACGGAACATGGAGGACATCAAAAGCAGACTCGCTATGGCAAAAAAGGCATTTCTGGCCAAGAGAAGTCTACTAATATCAAATACCGGCCTTAATTTGAGGAAGAAATTTCGGAGGATCTACGTTTGGAGTACAACATTGTATGGTAGTGAAACATGGACTGTGGGAAAACCGGAACAGAAGAGAATCGAAGCATTTGAGATGTGGTGCTATAGACGAGTGTTGAAAATTAGGTGGACTGATAAGGTAAGGAATGAGGAGGTTCTACGCAGAATCGGAGAGGAAAGGAATATGTGGAAAACACTGATAAGGAGAAGGGACAGGATGATAGGACATCTGCTAAGACATGAGGAATGACTTCCGTGGTACTAGAGGGAGCTGTAGAGGGTAAAAACTGTAGAGTAAGATAGAAATTGGAATACGTCAACTAAATAATTGAGGACGTAGGTTGCAAGTGCTACTCTGAGATGAAGAGGTTAGCACAGGAAAGGAATTCGTGGCGGGCCGCATCAAACTAGTCAGTACACTGATGACAAAAAAAAAAAAAAAAAAGTAAACGGATTTTAATACCTACTCCGAATTTTTCTTTTGTTTCCTTCACTGCTTGCTCAATATATAGATTGAATAACATCGGGGAGAGGCTACAACCCTGTCTCACTCCCTTCCCAGCCACTACTTCCCTTTCATGTCCCTCGACTCTTATAACTGCCATCTGGTTTCTGTAGAAATTGTAAATAGTCTTTCGCTCCCTGTATTCCTTTAAGGGCACAAAACTATTTTGAAAAAATTTAGGGCTACAGGTCCCGTCTATCCATGCCGTCAATTGCTCTTTGCTTACACGATGTACTGAGGAAGGTGGTATCTGTCAGCTAACTATGATAGAAAGACAGCCAACACGCGTACATACTTTTCTTTCAGCAGAGATGAGTTCTTAACTTCTCTGAAAGCACGCAGCTGGCGGTAATGGAAACTGTTGTGACGGGTGGAGCATTCCCACCGCCTGTGGGACGACGCGCGGCGCAGCAACAGCCTGCAGGGGACAGGAGGCGACCGAGCTGCAGCCTCGGCCGGCGCGCCTTCCCCGCCAATGCGATTCAATGGGACGCCTTCTGCAAGTGCTGCGGGCGAGAAACACTTTGCAGAAAGGAGCGCCGGCGGCGAGCGGCGCATCGATTCTGGCAGCCACTGGCTCGCCAGCTGCTAGCCCTCGCCACCGCTGCCCTAGGTCGGCACACCACTGCTAACCTCCACTTGGCACACTAAATAAAATGCGAAATGCGTTGGCCGCTGGCCTTAATTGCCTTTTATTAATTTATTTTCTACCAACGACCCATTTTATTACAGTTAACATACTAACATGGGGAGGCCACAACGTTTGGACGCGGATTTACTGTAAACTTCGTACTCTTGTAGTACTCCATGAGGACAACAAAATGTGTAAGCAGTAGCGCGTACTTCTCAAGCGTTACTGAGAAAATCGCAAGATAATTTCGGTCGGCAAATATATATCTCTGCGTGACCATTTTTGCTACGAAGCGGCTGGAGCCGAGTGGTGCCGCCACGGTAGCTCTGCGTGTTCGGTCAGAGGGTTAGCTACCCTTTCTAATAAGAAAACTGAGCGAACGGATCAACGAACAAACTGAACGGGTGTCATTGGACGTCCGCCCTGAACAAATTCAACCAACAATATAGAACAATTTTTTTAAGTGGTTGGCGTTCAAGCCGCTGGATCGCTGGATGGAGTTCCGTTCGTCAGTTTTTTTTTTTTTTTCAACGCAGTCCTTTTCTTTACTATTTATATTACAGCTGATATAATGGGAAAAATACGTGTAATCGGATGAACTTTAATTAAACTTACAATGTTATTTGGCAGTCTACTAATTTTTATTATCACGAATAGTATGATATTCATAACTATTGACTAGTAAACGAAAAAAGGCGTAAAGTGATACTGAAAATGTGTGCTTGTTCGCGTCTTCAAAACTATTCGTATTTAATCGAAAGAGAACGAGAAATTGCTTCTCGGAAGACGCTATTAAAATACACTCGATACTGCATAACCAATTATCAACGCCGATTTTTAAGGAAACTAGGTTTGTTTTTCCACGCAAAACGTCAAAGATCTTGCGTATGCGGAAACATAGCATTTATTCAATGTAGCTGGTGCCTTTTAACTTTATGTTTTACATGTTTTTACGAAAAATACCATTCTGCAACTTGTACTCGTAATGTCGAAAGCGATGATTAATTGTACATCTTTCGAAAGCCGTCTGTGCCGGTCAAAGCTTGGAGGTAACAAGTCGTTTCGGGGCTCCTTCCAGGTATAGGGGATTTCTCAAATCACGGACAAGCATACATTTTCATTTTCAGTATCAATTTATGCGTTTGGTCGTTTACTAGTCGATAGTTATGATTATGACATTATTTATTTTTGATAATAAAAATTAGCAGACTGCCAAATAACATTGTAAGTTTAATAAAAGTTCATCCGATTACACGTATTTTCCCCATTATATCAATTGTAATATAAATACTAAAGAAAATGACTGTGTTGAAAATAAAAAGAAACAGACGAACGGGACTCGATCCAGCGATTACGGGCATTGAACGCTAACCACTCGGCTGCTACCGCTTCATGGTAAAAATTGCCACGCACAGGTATATATTTGACGACCGAGATTATCTTGCGATTTTCTCAATAACGCTTGAGAAGCACGAACTACTGCTTACACATTTTGTTGTCCTCGTGGAGCACTGCGAGTGTACGAAGTTTGCAGTAAATCCGCGTTCCAAAAGTCGTGGCCTCCCCTTCTAAGATAAAAACAAAGCAACGCACCACGAAAGAATTATCCGAACGGGACGGAAATCGGTGGATGATGTACATGTACAGACAAACAAGTGATTACAATTTCAGAAAAAATTGGATGATTTATCCAGGAGAAAGAGCTTCATGAATTAAGCAAGTCGACAACGCGTCGGTTCACCACTGGTCCTTATGCAAGCCTTTATTTTACTTGGCATTGATTGACAAAATTGTCGGATGTTCTCCTGAGGGGTATCGCGCCAAATTGTATGCAACTGGTGTGTCAGACCGTCAAAATCCCGGGTTGGTTGGAGAGCTCTGCCCTTAATGCTCCAAGCGTTCTCATTTCGGCAGAGATCTGGCCACCGTGCTGGATAGCGTAGGGTTTCGCAACTACGAAGACGAACAGTAGAGCCTCTCGCCTTGTGCGGACGGGAACTACGGTAATGGAAATAAGTTTTCATACACTAGAGCGTGGAAAAGTAAACTGCCTTTATTGACAATACGAAACCAAAAACACTAACTGGATATGCAAAAATGTTCAAATGTGTGCAACATCTTATGGGACTTGACTGCTAAAGTCATCAGTCCCTAAACTTACACAATACTTTACCTAAATTATCCGAAGGACAAACACACACACACACACCCATGCCCGAGGGAGGACTCGAACCTCCACCGGAACCACCCGCACAGTCCATGACTGCAGCGCCTTAGACCGAAATGGATATGCACTATACACATTGGCCAGTTGCCAATGCAGCTATGCTGGGTTATAGTACGAGACTGAACAAGCCTTTACAAAACAAAATACAAAAACGTCTGCCAAGTTCTCTACTGCGCTGGGAATTAAGTATTCATAGCTGGCCGGAGTGGCCGAGCGGTTCTAGTCGCTACAGTCTTGAACCGCACGACCGCTACGGTCGCAGGTTCGAATCCTGCCCTGGGCATGGATGTGTGTGATGTCCTTAGGTTAGTTAGGTTTAAGTAGTTCTAAGTTCTAGGGGACTGATGACCTTAGAAGTTAAGTCACATAGTGCTCAGAGCTCTTTGAACCATTTGAACCACTCAGCAGTTGAGTCCCTTAGTGCTCAGAGCCATTTGAACCATTTTTTTAAAGTATTCATACACCAACAGAAAATGACACTTCTAATAAAGCCAGAACATATTTAATACTTCGTATGCATACCCTTCCGATGTATTACTTCTCGCAACCTCCGTGGCATGGAATGGACCAATTTTCTTGTAGTTTCCGTCGTGATACCTTCCCATTCTCGAAGGAGAGCCTCTTTCAAAGAGTCGTTACTACGAATATCGTGTTTTCTCGCTCGTGTTTCCAGCTCACTCCACAAGTGTACGATGGAATTGAGGTCAGGACTCTGAGCTGGTGTTTTAAGAGTGTTTGGAGTTTGGAGAGCATCACAACCTGACAATTTGCGCCGTATGTTTGGGATCATTGTCCTGTTGGAAGTAATAATTTCTAGAAAGACCCAAGGCGTCAACACTCTGTTGTAAGTTCTGTTTGAGAATGTTCATACACACAAATCTGTCCATGGTACCTTCCACAAATACTAATTTTCCGACACCGGATGCTGACATACAGCCCCATACCATCACTCCACCACCTCCGTGCTTCACCGTGGGTTGAATGTTGTTTCGGTCGAGGTCTGTATTCGTTCTTCTCCAGACAAGATCCTACCATCATTGTGCACGATATTAAATTTGCTTTCTTCACTAAACAATACAGTATCCCAGAAGTCTGCTGTCTTGGATACATGCTGTTTCGCGAATTCCATCCGCCAGTTCCTGTTCTTTTTGCTGATGTAGGGCTTTCGTCTCGGGACCCTGGCTCTGTAGCCCGAACGATTGAGAATGGTACGAACTGCCCTTGGAATGATGTCCTTTCGGAAGTGGTCATGTACATATGCGGATAGTGCCGACGCTGTCGTTTTCGGGTTTTTCTTGACGATTCTAAGTAGCATTCTGGTCTGTCTTGTCGTAAGCTTCTGTGGACGACCGTGTCGTTCACTGTTTATTACTGCATGTCTGTCCTTATATCGCTTAACGATAGATTGGACAGTCGCTCGGCTGCGTCCTATGATGTTCGCAATTTCGGCATACGACTTGTGTTGAAGAGCCGGCCGGAGTGGACGAGCGGTTCTAGGCGCTACAGTCTGGAACCGCGCGACCGCTACGGTTGCAGGTTCGAATCCGGCCTCGGGCATGGATGTGTGTGATGTCCTCAGGTTAGATAGGTTTAAGTAGATCTAAGTTCTAGGGGACTGATGACCTCAGAAGTTAAGTTCCATAGTGCTCAGAGCCATTTGAACCATTTTTTTGTGTTGAAGATATTGGGCGAAAACGATGTTTCGTTCCTCAATGTTTGTTTCCTTCCCTTTGCGGCCCATTCTGCTGTTCCACGGTACCCACGTCGGACGTGCTGTTGCTTCACGGCCGCCACACGACTACACAAGTGTGGCATGCACTTCGGGGCTGCGTCAGCCGTTTGTTTGGTTGAAAGTAGTCCGCTGTTTGAATACATTTTGCCCTGTCGTAGACCGTGCGGAGTGTATTTTATTTTCCCAGGATAGATTCATGGCATACGGGAAGCTTCATTACCAAGAACATGGTTATCTGACGCTACATCATCGTACTTATTCGTTTCGGAGCTGTGAGTGATTTACTGTCCCAACACACCATCGTAGTTGATCACCACCTACTGTATGAATACTTATTTCCATGACTGTATGTTGCTGAAATGTAAGCTCAGGATGGCTAGCCGTGAAGGGCAACAAAATGGTGCGTAGAATATAGTCAAGGAACCGCTGTGTTTTAAGGGTGTCCTGAATGACGACGAGAGGGTTGGGTTGTTTGGGGAAGGAGACCAGACAGCGAGGTCATCGGTCTCATCGGATTAGGGAAGGACGGGGAAGGAAGTCGGGCGTGCCCTTTCAAAAGAACCATCCCGGCACGTGCCTCGAGCGATTTAGGGAAATCACGGAAAACCCAAATCAGGATGGCTGGACGCGGAATTGAACCGTCGTCCTCCCGAAGACGGCGGGAGGGTCGTACTACGAACAGAAATGGCACCCCAGACCATCAATCCTGGTTGTCGGATGGTATGGCGGGCGACAATCAGACGGGTATACCACCACTGTCCGGGGCGTGTTCAGACACACATACGTCCTAGACTAACTGGAGTAGAATTGTGTTCACCGATGAGTAGCGCTTCTAATTGAGCCCTGATAACTAGCGAAAACTTGTCAGGAGAAGCCCCAGATATCAATGGGATATCAGCCTTACTGTCGTCCGACAACCAGGAGTGATGGTCTGCAGCACCATTTCATTCCATCCGTGGCACCCTTACTACACAGCCGCACATCTACGATAGTCTAGGCTCCGCTTTGTTGCCTTAGTGACAAGCCATCCTTAACTTACATGTCATCAGGATAATGCCCGCCCGCACACGACGAGTAGAACACTTGTTTTCGTACTTTCGATCGCTTACCTTTGCCAGCAAGGTCACCGAACCTCTCGCCAATTGAGAAACTCTGGGACATTTTTGAGCAGAGCTCTACAACTGGCTCGGGATATTGACGACCTAACATACTAATTGCACAGAATTTGGCACGATATGCCCTAGGAGCACATCCAGCAACTCTGTCAATCAATGCCATGCCGAGTACCTGCTTGAATGACGGCCACAGATCGACCAACTCATTATTCAGATGGTTCAAATGGCTCTGAGCACTATGGGACTTAACATCTGAGGTCATCAGTCCTCTAGAACTTAGAACTACTTAAACCTAACTAACCTAAGGACATCACACACATCCATGCCCGAGGCAGGTTACGAACCTGCGACCGTAGCAGTCGCGCGGTTCCGGTCTGAAGCGCCTAGAACCACTCAGCCACAGCGGTCGACTCAACTTATTATTGACCTGCTCAATTTGTGTAGCTCTTTCCCTTGACCAAGTCATCCAACTTTCCTCAAATTGTCCTTACATGTACATGTTCCTATATGATGCGTCTTTTTTGTGTTACGCTTTGTATTCAGTATTAGTTGACAGGGAAGTATCGATACCACTTTTTTTCGATGTTGTTGGGAATATGGGAGCCAGTTCTCACCTTACGACTTATTTTAGAAGTTAGGTTGAAGAAAAGAAATACTCCATCGATACCGTTTACTATATTGTCTTTACTGGGGGTTCACAGTCTCGTAAAATTCCTTGGAAGACTTCCGGTTCGCCAGTGACTGTGTTTATGGACACTATTCATTACTAAAATGTGTGTGAAATCTTATGGGACTTAACTGCTAAGGTCATCAGTCCCTAGGCTTACACACTACTGAACCTAAACTATCCTAAGAATAAACACACACACCCACGACCGAGGGAGGACTCGAACTTCCGCCGGGACCAGCCGCACAGTTCCTGACTGCAGCGCCTTAGACCGCTCGGCTATTCATTACTGAGAAGTGCAGAAAGCACGAGTTTTATTTCATGTGTTTTTATCCTGTCTAAGGCTGATACGAGCAGCTCAGGCTCACGTTATTTTTATCCCCTTTATTGGTGACTACTGCTGTGCTTACAACACCTGTTACCCACAAGAAAACGACGTGGAAGTTAAGATTGCAAAAGTGGAGATAAAACATTCAGTCAGGTGTGAACATGTTGTCTTTCTAAGAATTTACACCATCTGAAGGTTCGGAGAAAGCTGTTGATAAGTGTTGACTGGAATACGCTCTTTGAAATTCAGCGGGCATAAAATACAAGGAGCGAAAGGTCATTTATAACTAGCAAACAAACCAGCCTGCGGTTATAAGACTCGAAGAACCTGAAACGGAGGCAATATTTCAGGACAGGATTTTACCATGCGTATCATCACGTTTCCGACTTTGATCAAGGTCGGATTGTAGCCTATCGCGATTGGGGTTTATCGTATCACAACATTGCTGCTCGCGTTGGTCGAGATCCAATGACTGTTAGCAGAATATGGAATCGTTGGGTTCAGGAGGGTAATACGGAACGCCGTGCTGGATCCCAACGGTTCGTATCACTAGCAGTCGAGATGACAGGCATCTTATCCGCATGGCTGTAACGGATCGTGCAGCCACGTCTCGATCCCTGAGTCAACAGATGGGGACGTTTGTAAGACAACAACCATCTGCACGAACAGTTCGACGACGTTTGCAGCAGCACGCACTATCAGCTCGGAGACCATGGCTACGGTTACTCTTGACGCTGCATCACAGACAGGAGCGCCTGCGAGGGTTGCTCAACGACGAACATAGGTGCACGAATGGCATAACGTCATTTTTTCGGATGAATCCAGGTTCTGTTTACAGCATCATGATGATCGCATCCGTGTTTGGCGACATCGCGGTGAGCGCACATTGGAAGCGTGTATTCGTCATCGCCACCCGGCGTGATGGTATGGGGTGCCATTGGTTATACGTCTCGGTCACCTCTTGTTCGCATTGACGGCACTTTGACCAGTGGACGTTACAGCTCAGATGTGTTACGGCCCGTGGCTCTACCCTTCATTCGATCCCTGCGAAACTCTACATTTCAGCAGGATAATGCACGACCGCATGTTGGATGTCCTGTACGGGCCTTTCTGATACAGAAAATGTTCGACTGCTGCCCTGGCCAACACATTCTCCAGATCTCTCGCCAATTGAAAACGTCTGGTCAATGGTGGCCGAGCAACTGGCTCGTCACAGTGCGCCAGTCACTACTCTTGATGAACTGTGGTATCGCATGGCAGCTGTACCTGTACACGCCATCCAAGCTCTGTTTGACACAATGGCCAGGCGCATTAAGGCCGTTATTACGGCCGGAGGTGGTTATTATGGGTACTGATTTCTCAGGATCTATGCACCCAAATTGCTTGAAAATGTAATCATATGTCGGTTCTAATATAATATATTTTTCCAATGAATAACCGTTTTTCATCTGCATTTCTTCTTGGTGCAGCAATTTTAATGGCCAGTAGCGTAAAATGTAAGTCCAGATTGGCTTGCCATGGAGGGCAATAAAACCGTGCTTAAAATATCGTGACGTACCGCTGCGCCGTAAGGGTGCTGCGGATGACTACCAAAAGTGTGCTGCAGTGGCAAATGTGTCACACCAGACCATCACTCCTGGTTATCGGGCCGTACGGCGGGCGAAAGGCACGTTGGTATCCCACCGTTGTCTGGGGCGTCTCCAGGCACGTCTTCGTTCTGGAATCTCATCGACTGGAGTGGGTTTCAAGTGATGAATCACGCTTCGAATCTGATGACCAGCAAAGACGTGTCTGATCTCTCCCCAACTGAGAACTTTGGAGCATTATGGGGAGGGCCTTCGAACCAGCTCGGAATTTGACGATCTAACGCGCCAGTGGGAAGAATTTGGCACGTTATACATCAGGAGGGCATCCAAGAACTCTACCAATCAATGCCAAACTGAATAACTGCTTGCATAAGGGGTAAACGTGGAGCAAAGCGTTACTGATTTGTTCAATTTTTGAAGCTCTTTCCTCGAATAAATAAAACAGTTTTTCTGAAATTGTAACCATTTATTTGCCTGTACATGTATATCAAATATACCGATTTCCGACCCATCCGGATAATACCTTCGTGGTGAGTCGTTCTTTTTTTTATTTTTACCATAAAATTAAGACATATGAGGCAAATTTTGAGGAAAAGTTCATTTCAGTCGATAACGTCGGACGTTAATCGTCCTTTGTTGTGTGGTACTGATAGATGTTTATGGTGAGTGTTCTCTTTCTACGTACACTACCGTTTGGTTTCCTAGTTAGTGTAGGTTTGCCCACCAAAATACTTAAAAATGCATGAACAGCGATCTGTAGTATCAATTGTACCTTAAAAATGATAGGATCTTCATCTTTCCAATTATTGGTGGTTGTCGAAGACAACAGCCGGCTGGATTCCCGTGCGTTATTTGAACAAGTCGATAGTGAGCACCTTTGTCAATTGTTCACTGACGATGCTTTTGTCTCTAGAAGTGTGTCACCACTGGGCGGTATATGTTGTTGCCGTCGCTTGCAGTCTAAAATCCGGTTTGATGAAGTAGATCTATAGTAGATCTTGTACAAGCCTCTACATCTTTGCATAACTACTGCAACCTACATCCACTCGTCACTGCTTATGTAATCAGGTCTTGGTCTCCTTCCATAAGCTGTACCCCCTCCATTATGAACCTGACAATTTCTAAATGCCTCCCGGTGTGTCTTACCAGCAGATGCCTTCTTTAGTCAACCTGTGCGATAAATTTCTTTCCTCCTCACAACTATTCAGTACCTACTCCCTACTTATCCAGTCTACCTACTTCAGCACTATCCTGTAGCATAATATTTTTTCTACTCCCTTCGCGCCTCAACTGTATATCGCCAACGTTCCATTTCCACACGAGGCTTCAGTCAAGACAAATCTATTTTTGCCTGTCCTTTTTTACGTATCTTTATGGGGTCGGCATTGATTGTGGGTGACCGGATGCCCACCCTGTCGTCACATCTTCTTCCACGTCTAGCGTTATCCCACGTCAAAGTGTGCTAACGTTCTCGAAACATTTGCATATCGTGTAAATGGGGCAGGACGTGGATGCCAGCCTGGCATTCATATCCACGCTGGCTGGCAAGTCGGCTGTCGTCGTTAATGCGCCCGGTGATTCGATCCGGGTCCGACGAACTTCCCTGAATATTGAAAGCGATGTCTTAACGCGCGTGGCTATACGGGCATGTCTCAGCCCAGACAAAGAAATTGAGGAAAGTTTCCTAAAATTTAAATTTATGTCCCACATTAAGAAATACTCCTTTTCCAGAAACACTTTCCTTACTGTCTCCAGCGTACGATTTATATCCTGAAACTTTGGAAGGAAGGAGACGAGGTACTGGTGGAAGTTAAGCTGTGAGAAGTAAAGCTGTGCTTAGGTAGCTCAGTCGGTAGAACACTTGCCCGCGAAAGGCAAAGGTCCCGAGTTCGAGACTCGGTCCGGGCATACAGTTTCAATCTTCCAGGAAGTTTCATATCAGCGCACAGTTCCCTTCTGAGTGAAAATTTCATTCCGGAAATTTACATCATCTCTGCATCGAATTTGGCACGATATCCCTCAGGAACAACTTTGTCAATTAATGCCAAGCGGAATAACCGCTTGCATAAGGACCATAGGTGAACATCGCGTTACTGACTTGCTCAATCTGCGTCGCTCTTTCTCTTGAATAAATCATCGAGATTTTCTGAAATTGGAATCATTTATTTCTCTCTACATGTACATCACATGTACCGATTTCGGTCCCATTCGGATAATTCCTTTCTAGTGAGTAGCTTTTATTAGGTCTTGGAGTGTATTTATAAATCTTATAGTTTAATTGTGAAAATCATGCATATATACCCAAACAAGATTATCATCAATATACTTTCTAAGTTAAATTTTTACTGTGAAATGTGATGGCTCTGTGTTGCAGCAGCGCAGGAAGCCAAATAAAGTAAAATGAAGTAGAGTAACGCAAAATGCGTCCCGGTGTTGTTTGACCAAGAAATGAGCAATTTCCAAGCAGGAAAACCTCCATATTTATTTATACAATTACTTGCTAGCTTAAGGGGAAACAGCTCTCAGAATAGAACTTTTCTCCTATTTTGCCGGTTAAAATGGAGTTTTAAAACCATGTCTATCACGTAAAGATGTAGCTATACCCAAGCTTTGAAGTCCAGAACTTCATTGATTTTTAAGTTTTGAATTTTTAATACGATTTTAATGGAGGTTTTGAAAACCAGCTTTTGGTACTGAGATCTTAATTTTAACATTCCAGCTATATTCTAGGTACAGTCACAAGATATTGTTCAACAGTTCTATGCATTCATTTTACGAGAAATGTTATTAATTTACTTTCAGTACTTTTCAAGTTTCAAACTCAAATTTTCTTTAATTACCTGTACATAAATGTAGTTATAAAACCGAGAAACTACCTTTTCGATAATTTTAATGCATAAAAGTATGCAAATACCTCGACTACTTCCTGGAAGAATTTCTCTGAGATTGGTTAATGTTTAATATAAAAATATTGGCGCTCAATTTGGTAGAAGAAACTTCCGGGAAAATCGATTTTAAAACTGTATTGCGAAATTAATGCTAGTGCAAGGCACATATCATTAATATTTACCGGTACGATACGATTTCCCTATCTGCTCCTGTAAGGCTTCTCCTACTTGTGATTTCAAGACTAAGCCAACTTTTTCTTGAATTTTTCGTTCCCCAGGCAGCATTTAGTAGACTGCTTGGTTCGTAGTTGATGTTTAGACACGCAAATCGTCTTCAGGGAGGGTGGTAAAGGAGTGCTGGGATTCCTGGCCGGTCTTCAAACATCGTACACTGAAATGAGAAACTACTACATGACCGAAAAGTTTTTATTTTTTTTCTTTAGAACACTTGGGCAAAATGACACTATAAATGCGTTAGCATTTTTGTCTTGTCATCGCTGCATGTTGCCAGTAGCCCATCACATGCAAGTCCCTGATATATGTGTATTATGTTGACCACTTTGGCAGCTGTCAGTCTGACACAGCTCTTCGCGCAGTCCACAGCCCATATTCCAAATATTTCTTAGACTTACTTGTAATTAGAATAAAGCCAGATCGTTTTGGGAACTATCCTTGCAATATATCTTCCAGTGTGAATTCAGACTTTAGTTATTATCAACTTCCGGCTTTAGTCTGCTTTCTATTCCTAATGCTATGTGGGCATTACAGGGTGTCCAGAAAAGGACTCCCTGATTTCAAAATTAAATATCTCGAAAACAAAGACCGATAGAGGAATGCAGTAAACGGTATGTTTATTGTGAAAGCTGTAAGAAGTTTATACAGCAGTTTCAAATAATAGTTACAAAAGCTGCTAACAGATGGCGCTGTAATCGCCATACGTAATACCTAGTATCAATAGTGATCCGAAGCCCAGAGCGATCAGTTCCACTATTGAAACGTGAAAGGAGGTTAGCGTACCGAAGGAAGAGATTAAAACCATGTACTCCATTGAACAACGCGTTTTTCTGGTGCTACAGTACCACAGGTTAGAAGAGAGTCCTACGGCAACAAGGCGAAGTTTTCAAGCACGATTTAATGTTCCAAAAGGACCCGATGCGAAAACCATTCGTATGCTCTTCGCAAAATTTCAACGAACAGGCAGCATAACTGATGATCTAGTGGGGCATGTTGGCCGCAAGCAAACCGCAGTTACGCCTGAGTTTCTGGAATTATTCAGCGAAATCTAATGTCATCCGTCCGTAGAATTGCATCTGAGACTGGTTTCAAGCGTTCCAGCACGCAGAAAATACTGGTAAAGAGCCTACACATGTTTCCATTCAAAATTCAAACGCACCAGACCATACCCGTACGAGCTGTGCAAGAAAGGATTGCCTTTGCTAAACAGATGCTCATAATGATTGATAGTGAAGGATTTAATGTTGGCTGCATCTGGTTTACAGATGAAGCACGCTTCCACCTGAATGGATACGTGAATAAGCAGAATTGGCGATTTTGGGGTTCCGAAAAGCCATATTGGTGTGAAGCGAAACCCCTGTATTCTCCTAAAGTTACTGTGTGGGCTGCAGTATGCAGCAGAGGCATTATTAGCCCTTTTTTCATTGGAGAAACGGTCACTGGTGTACGTTACGTTGCAATTTTGGAACAATTTGTCGCCACACAGCAAGCGTTAGAGGATCGACCAGGCACTGAATGGTTTATGCAAGATGGAGCCCGACCACATCGGACCGAACAAGTGCTTCGCTTTCTTGAGGAATACTTCGGGAATCGAGTCATTGCTTTGGAATATCCCAACTTTACTGGTGCAAGCATGGATTGGCCTCCATATTCGCCGGATTTGACTCCCTGTGACTTTTTTTTGTGGGGCACAGTGAAAGACATGGTCTACCCGAAGCATCCCGCCACGCTGGACGAGCTTGAATCGGCGATCTCTGTGGCATGTGAATCCATTTCGGTTGAGACACTACGAAATGTGATGGCGAATTTCATTCTTCGTTTGTGCCCCCTCTGTAGTGCCAGTGGTGAACATTTTGAAAACATTGTAATGTGATTGTTTGCAAAGATTGTTTTCATATGATTATTTCACTTATGTATGCTGATATGAGCTGTACAGCGTACAGCGCCATCTGTTAGCAGCTTTTGTAACTATTGTTTCAGAGTGCTGTATAAACTTCTTACAGCTTTCACAATAAACATACCGTTTACTGCATTCCTCTATCGATCTTTGTTTTCGAGATATTTAATTTTGAAATCAGGGAGCCCTTTTCTGGACACCCTGTATTACCCGTACTAAGCGATTCTAATTCTGCGACCTTATCACCTATGCTTCTGGAATTTACTAATACTGTATACTGACATTTTCTCTTTCCGATCTGCAGGGAAAGAAGATAATTACCCATGCTTACATAACACGTACTCCGATACCCAAGTACCAGCTTCCTTTGTACAGAGCACACTTGGAAGGTGTAAATCACATACCGCACTAACGTGGAATTTTGCAACGTATGTTACGCTCAACCCAAGCAACCAACTGCATCTGGTGACGCCGCGTGTTGCGTCGCCTGTGATGTGATATTGTACCAGCATCACGGTGCAGGGGACGAATTTCTGGGACAGCGTAACAGAGGAGGCAATCGAAATTAGAGTAGCGGATACTTTAATCAAGAGGGACAACAGACGCCTTAGCTTCAATAAAGCAATTAAAACGACATCCAATTCCCAAATCGCGTCGGAAACATCCCTCTACCTCCCTCCCCCCCTCTCTTTCTCTCTGTCTCTCTCTCCTTCCCCCCCTCTCCTCATCCCCCTCTGCCCCTTCCGCCCTCCTTTCCTATTCCTCTCCCCCCATCTCTGCCTCTCTATCGCTCTCTCAGTTCACAACAGCGCTAAAAATGCATTTATCAAAATGGTTCAAACGGCTCTGAGCACTATGGGACTTAACATCTAAGGTCATCAATCCCCTAGAACTTAGAACTACTTAAACTTAACTAACCTAAGGACATCACACACATCCATGCCCGAGGCAGGATTCGATCCTGCGACCATAGCAGTCGCGCGTTTCTAGACTTAAGGGCCTAGAACCACTCGGCCACACCGGCCGGCGGCAGTTATCAGGGCCAGGAAACGAACATACCGATGGTTCGCATAGTGTACCTTCCGTGATGCTGAGGGAATTAGATTAGGAAATGAGACACTTAAAGTAGTAAAGGAGTTTTGCTATTTGGGGAGCAAAATAACTGATGATGGTCGAAGTAGAGAGGATATAAAATGTAGACTGGCAATGGCAAGGAAAGCGTTTCTGAAGAAGAGAAATTTGTTAACATCGAGTATAGATTTAAGTGTCAGGAAGTCGTTACTGAAAGTATTTGTATAGAGTGTACCCATGTATGGAAGTGAAACATGGACGATAAATAGTTTGGACAAGAAGAGAATAGAAGCTTTCGAAATGTGGTGCTACAGAAGAATGCTGAAGATTAGATGGGTAGATCACATATCTAATGAGGTGGTATTGAACAGAATTGGGGAGAAGAGGGGTTTGTGGCACAACTTGACAAGAAGAAGGGACCGGTTGGTAGGACATGTTCTGAGGCATCAAGGGATCACAAATGTAGCATGGAGGGCAGCGTGGAGGATAAAAATCGTAGAGAGAGACCAAGAGATGAATACACTAAGCAGATTCAGAAGGATGTAGGTTGCAGTAGGTACAGTGACATGAAGAAGCTTGCACAGCATAGAGTAGCATGGAGAGCTGCATCAAACCAGTCTCAGGACTGAAGACAACAACAACAACAACAACAACCTTCCGTATATGCCTGTAGAGCACACAGTGAGCAACTGAATTTGCACTTGGCATCTCACGAAGACAACTAGGGAAGTTGCCGAAATGTGTAAAGTTAAAATAAAAACTCGGCCTTCGGCTGTAAACTAGAAACCTATCAAAGAAAAGAGAAACTACGATAAATGTCACACACTACTATTGTGTGAGAAATCTGAAACTATACCAAATACATTTTAGAAAAAAGTAAATTAAATTACGTCTGTAGCTGCTGGGTTATAACTTACATCGCTATGAGATTAGAACGTGTTGCGTTTCGCAGAAGTAGGCAGTACACAGGGAGTATTATTCCAAGCACGGAACACGTAAATTTCTAAGTTGTGCGTCGTCCTTTTGCAGAGAAGGGGAAGCTCCTTTAAAGAGGACGCGGCGGGCCGGGCGAGGCCAACTGCAGCCGGAGATAAGGCACCGAGCCGGGTACTTCACGGCCCAGCCGCAGGGTAAACTCTGCGGGATAGCAAGAGGACACGGCAGCTTCCATAACGGCTTGCCGCGGCTCCACTTGCTCCCACATCAGCCCGGACAGACTGCAGGGAAGTCGTCCTTA
Source organism: Schistocerca serialis cubense (assembly GCF_023864345.2). Lineage (NCBI taxonomy): Eukaryota > Metazoa > Arthropoda > Insecta > Orthoptera > Acrididae > Schistocerca > Schistocerca serialis. Next base: position 657,796,187 of record NC_064641.1, on the reverse strand, counting down.
GCGGCTGTGGTACCTAGCGGCGGTGCTGAGACGAGCTACCGCATTCAGATAACGTCATTTCTACTGGAACGGTTGACATCGGACTGTCGATGAACGACGAAAACATGTCGCTTCGCGGCCATTGCCAGTGTACAACGCTCTTTCCCAGAGAAATGAATATACATAATACCAGGTGATTACAATTATAGTGCAACTTCTCACGGAGGTCTAGTGTGGATCATAATTACCGTAAGGTAGCGAAACTTGCTAGATACGCTAATGCGTTAAGCTGGATAGGACGTGAAACGGGCCGACTTGGAGCACGAGAGGCACCACAGTACATTTTAATTTACACTGTCTATACTTTTACAAATAAATTCATTAAACTTTGTTAGCATCACCAGGAAGGATTCAGGATTCACACGTATAGCAGAGGAAGTTCAAAAACATAACAAAACAAATTTTTTTACATGTGAAATTTCATCATTTTTTCACTAGGTATTAGCTGCATTTGTTGCTGTAGATACACTTTTCTTCGTAAGTAAGAGTGATTCTTCGATGAATTTTGCACAGCGTACAAACCATACTTATAGGTGTATGAAACTCGAGAATTTCCCAAATCTGTTAAAAACTGTGGTAAAAATTGAGATAATTAACAATAAAATTCGAGTTTTCTCTGAACACGAAGTTTAAAACGTAACTGCCCATTCATTTTTCCATAGATTAAATAAATTCTAGAGTTTCATACACCTCTAAGTGAGGTTTGTAAGCTGTGAAAAATTCATCGAAGAATCTCTCTTACTTATGAAGAAAAGTGTACCTATAGCAACAAATGCAGCCAACAGTAAGTGAAAAAAAATCATGAAATTTCACATTTAAAAAATATTATTTTTTCGTGTTTTTGAACTTCCACTGCTATGATTGTGAATCCTGAATCCTTCCTGGTCAAGCTGACAAAATTTTATGAATTTATTTTTAAAAGTATAGACAGTGCAAATTAAAATGACCTGTGGTGCCTCTCCTTCTCGAAGTCGGCCCGTTTGACGTACTACCCCCCTTAACACGGAACTGATTTAAGCTGGAGAACAAGTAAGTTCCAGTTGTGGTGACCAGATCCAAATATGGCGCCGTACAGTCTTTGTATGACGTCATGACATCCACGGTGTCATTTGACACGCTACAACGTCAGTGAACAGTATGGCTATCGAGGGCAGAGACCGTGCTGTGTTAGTCAAACTGTTTTATGTGCACGGTGGCAATAACATTGCTGCACTGAGAAAGTATCGCTGTCGAAAGCGTCCGAGGGGAGCCCGACGTCATTAAATGGTTTGAAGAAGATGATGACGAAATTCGAAAACACGGGCGAGGTTGGTGCGATACCTGGAAGAGAAGTTCGTCCTGTCCCCGTAGAAGTTTTTGGCGAGGTTTTTGTTGCTGTAACTGAGCCTGCAGCAAGTGCCCCGAGTAGAGCTAGTGTCCGTGCAGTGTCACGAGAATTGTCTATCCCGTTTTCAACACTACGTAAAGCTTTGTGTTCTACTGCTGCGGTTGCTGGCACGGATGGAAGTGGATGGCATGTGTCCGAGCAATATTCTGTTGAGTGATGTGGCCCATTTTACATTAAAGGGTCCAGTGAACACACAGAACTGCCGAATATGGGGTACCGTTGAGCGGCGTTTTCTATACGAAGAACCATTGCACCCGCCGTATGTGACAGTGCGATGTGGATTAACAAGTCTCTTTGTTCTCGGTCCGTTCTTCTTTGAAGCGAATACACCCAGAGGGTCTGTCAGGTGCACCGTGATTTCCTAGCACACCTTACTTCGCTCCCCCAGTGAAAGAGCTGCTCAGTGCAATCCTCCACGAAAGAGTTGTCCCAAGAGGTTTCCCGGAGGCATGGCCTCATATCGTTCGCCCAGGGAAAGGTCTACTTAATGCAACCTTCCACGAACATCTTCAGAGGTTTCCCAGATGCATGGTCTACAGGATCATCTGATCTGAATCTACGTGACTTTAGGCTCTGGGGATATCTAAAAGAACGTGTCTACCAGGAACATGTTCGGTGTCTACCTGATCTGAAAGTCAGTATACAGGAAATGCGAATAACTGTTTAATTACTGATACAGCATTTCGTCACATTGAAAAAATAATAAAATTAACTTGTTTGATCTGTTCTGCCCATGTCTTTCTTGCACTAAGCTCTAGATTTGCACCTGGTGAACAAAACTGGATCTAATTTTTTTCCCAGTGGGAATCGGTTTAGAATATTTGCCAAGTTTCGCTGTCATACGAGAATTACATCCCACACTAGAACTTTGTGAGTAGCTGCACTTTAATTATGACCATCCGGTATAAAATTGCTGTGGTTCTCAAAATGGTTACGAAACATATGGTGCCTACAAAAGGCAAAAGTACTGGGTTCGAGTCCCGGTCCTGCCTTCAGTTATGTTCCGCCAGGAAAAGCTATGTTCTCCAAATACTTGAATAAAGGCAACTATCACAAACCATAAAATTTTTGCCAGTATACAAATTGTTTCCCAGCCCCAAATTACTTCCAGCTTCCCTATGAGTACGTCCGGTGTTACATCTCTCTGTCGTGATCGCGTTATTTGTGTGGTCTTACAATTTCCCATAGAGATCTAATACTCCTAGAGCTCTGCAAGTTTGCCAATGGAGGTTTCGGCACACCTTATTGTGTCTCTTCATCGCCAATACAGGACAGCCTGATCTGTTCTCCATGCTCTCGGAGTATACTCCCCAACGTCGGTATCTATCGTGCTGAGTGGTTTACACTATATGTTTCTCGTAGTTCTACGTCCTACGTCTAGGGGTAGCGTCTTTGATTCATAGTCAAAACGTCTTCGGTCCCGGGTTCGATCCCCGCCACTGCCTAAATTTTGATAAATAATCAGCATTGACGGCCGAAGACTTGCGGCATAAGAAGTCAGCCTCATTCTGCCAACGGCCTTGTCAAAGAGGGCGGAGGAGCGGATAGAGGTTCAGGCCACTCTCTTGTCCTAGGGGTGGGAAATTGCCCCTAAAGGCGGAAGAATCAGCAATGATCAACGACATGAGGATGCAGAAGGCAATGGAAACCACTGCATTAAAGACACGTAACGTATATCCACAGGACATGCGGCCTGAAATTGAAGAAGTGTCATGATGATCTCTCCATTGGCAAAAGATTCCGGAATAGTCCCCCATTCGGATCTCCGGGAGCGGACTGCCAAGGGGGAGGTTACCGCGAGAAAAATATTGAATAATCAACGAAAGGATAACGTTCTACGAGTCGGGGCGTGGAATGTCAGAAGCTTGAACGTGGTAGGGAAACTAGAAAATCTGAAAAGGGAAATGCAAAGGCTCAATCTACATATAGTAGGGGTCAGTGAAGTGAAGTGGAAGGAAGACAAGGATTTCTGGTCAGATGAGTATCGGGTAATATCAACAGCAGCAGAAAATGGTATAACAGTTGTAGGATTCGTTATGAATAGGAAGGTAGGGCAGAGGGTGTATTACTGTGAACAGTTCAGTGACCGGGTTGTTCTAATCAGAATCGACAGCAGACCAACACCGACAACGATAGTTCAGGTATACATGCCGACGTCACAAGCTGAAGATGAACAGATACAGAAAATGTATGAGGATATTGAAAGGGTAATACAGTATCTAAAGGGAAACGAAAATCTAATAGTCATGGGTGACTGGAATGCAGTTGTAGGGGAAGGAGTAGAAGAAAAAGTTACAGGAGAATATGGGCTTGGGACAAGGAATGAAAGAGGAGAAAGACTAATTGAGTTCTGTAACAAGTTTCAGCTAGTAATAGCGAATACCCTGTTCAAGAATCACAAAAGGAGGAGGTATAATTGGAAAAGGCCGGGAGATACGGGAACATTTCAGTTAGATTACATCATGGTCAGACAGAGATTCCGAAATCAGATACTGGATTGTAAGGCGTACCCAGAAGCATATATAGACTTAGATCACAATATAGTAGTGATGAAGAGTAGGCTGAAGTTCAAGACATTAGTCAGGAAGAATCAATACGCAAAGAAGTGGGATACGGAAGTACTAAGGAATGACGAGATGCGCTTGAAGTTCTCTAACGCTATAGATACAGCAATAGGGAATAACGCAGTAGGCAGTACAGTTGAAGAGGAATGGACATCTCTAAAAAGGGCCATCACAGAAGTTGGGAAGGAAAACATAGGTACAAAGAAGGTAGCTGCGAAGAAACCATGGGTAACAGAAAAAATACTTCAGTTGATTGATGAATGGAGGAAGTACAAACATGTTCCGGAAAAATCAGGAATACAGAAATACAAGTCGCTGAGGAATGAAATAAATAGGAAGTGCAGGGAAGCTAAGCGAAATGGCTGCAGGAAAAATGTGAAGACATCGAAAAAGATATCATTGTCGGAAGGACAGACTCAGCATACAGGAAAATCAAAAGAACCTTTGCTGACATTAAAAGCAACGGTGGTAACATTAAGAGTGCAACGGGAATTCCACTGTTAAATGCAGAGGAGAGAGCAGATAGGTGGAAAGAATACATTGAAAGCCTCTATGAGGGTGAAGATTTGTCTGATGTGATAGAAGAAGAAACAGAAGTCGATTGGGAAGAGATAGGGGATCCAGTATTAGAATCGGAATTTAAAAGAGCTTTGGACGACTTACGGTCAAATAACGCAGAACGGATAGATAACATTCCATCAGAATTTCTAAAATCATTGGGGGAAGTGGCAACAAAACGACTATTCACGTTGGTGTGCAGAATATATGAGTCTGGCGACATACCATCTGACTTTCGGAAAAGCATCATCCACACAATTCCGAAGACGGCAAGAGCTGACAAGTGCGAGAATTATCGCACAATCAGCTTAACAGCTCATGCATCGAAGCTGCTTACAAGAATAATATACAGAAGAATGGAAAAGAAAATTGAGAATGCGCTAGATGACGATCAGTTTGGCTTTAGGAAAAGTAAAGGGACGAGAGAGGCAATTCTGACGTTACGGCTAATAATGGAAGCAAGGCTAAAGAAAAATCAGGACACTTTCATAGGATTTGTCGACCTGGAAAAAGCGTTCGACAATATAAAATGGTGCAAGCTGTTCGAGATTCTGAAAAAAGTAGGGGTAAGCTATAGGGAGAGACGGGTCATATACAATATGTACAACAACCAAGAGGGAATAATAAGAGTGGACGATCAAGAACGAAGTGCTCGTGTTAAGAAGGGTGTAAGACAAGCCTGTAGCCTTTCGCCCCTACTCTTCAATCTGTACATCGAGGAAGCAATGATGGAAATAAAAGAAAGGTTCAGGAGTGGAATAAAGTATATCAATGATACGATTCGCTGATGACATTGCTATCCTGAGTGAAAGTGAAGAAGAATTAAATGATCTGCTGAACGGAATGAACGGTCTAATGAGTACACAGTATGGTTTGAGAGTAAATCGGAGAAAGACGAAGGTAATGAGAAGTAGTAGAAATGAGAGCAGCGAGAAACTTAACATCAGGTTTGATGGTCACGAAGTCAATGAAGTTAAGGAATTCTGCTACCTAGGCAGTAACATAACCAATGACGGACGGAGCAAGGAGGACATCAAAAGCAGACTCGCTATGGCAAAAAAGGCATTTCTGGCCAAGAGAAGTCTACTAATGTCAAATACCGGCGTTAATTTGAGGAAGAAATTTGTGAGGATGTATGGTAGTGAAACATGGACTGTGGGAAAACCGGAACAGAAGAGAATCGAAGCATTTGAGATGTGGTGCTATAGACGAATGTTGAAAATTAGGTGGACTGATAAGGTAAGGAATGAGGAGCTTCTACGCAGAATCGGAGAGGAAAGGAATTTGTGGAAAACACTGATAAAGAGAAGGGACAGGATGATAGGACATCTGCTAAGACATGAGGGAATTCCGTTGTACTAGAGGGAGCTGTAGAGGGTAAAAACTGTAGAGGAAGACAGAGATTGGAATACGTCAAGCAAATAATTGAGGACGTAGGTTGCAAGTGCTGCTCTGAGATGAAGAGGTTAGCACAGGAAAGGAATTCGTGGCGGGCCGCATCAAATCAGTCAGTAGACTGATGACCAAAAAAAAAAAAAAAAAAAAGAGCTTGACCTTGTGGAACCACTGCTACAGCTTCTGAAGCTTCAGTTCCCCTTGTAAACTGCAGATGCGTCTGATCTCCAGAGGGTCTGAGTACTGGCAAGGTTTGTTTGAGCTTATTCTGAATTTACATTTTGATGCTACTTCGCAGAAGTGAGTCAGTACCGGAACCTTATGAATTCTGTCATCTTTTTTGCAGCATTCTTAGTCTGGGCCAATAACTATTCCCTTTACTATGTATGTATTATTTGAACTATTACCTGTTCATTCACGTGCTGGGTCACATTTACTGTATGACCAAAAGTATACCTGTACCTATGCAATGGAGAGTAGAGCACTAGATATCACGAGAGGCTTACCCTCCAGTATAAAGTGAGGCGGAGAGCACTGTGCTGTCAGTAGAGAAGCGGTAACAGCAGAGTGGGTTACTCTGGAGGGCTCAGTGACTTCCAGCTTGGGCTTGTTATTGGATATCAGCTGGGTAACAAATCCGTCAGGGACATTTTAACGCTTCTAAAGTTGCCGACGTCCCCACAGTTGGTGATGTGACTGAAATGGAAGAGCCACCGCCAGGCGAAGACCAGGCAGACGAACTGTCGGACAGGTACTGTCGCGCACTGTGGAGATGGCTATAAAAAATCGAACGAAATCAGCAGAAGCAATCACCGTGAATTCCAATAACCCTGCAGTAGTACATCTAGCGCCAACAGCCTTTCCACAGTGGTAACATCGGTTCCCGTCAGATCCCCGAAGTTAAGCACTTTCGAACTGGGCTAGCACGTCTATGGGTGACCATCCGGTCTGCTGAGCGCTGTTGGCAAGCGAGCTGCACTCGGCCCTTGTGAAGCAAACTGAGGGCTGCTTGATGGAGAAGTAGCGGCTCCGGTCTCGGAAACTGACATAGGGCCGGGAGAGCGGTGTGCTGAGCACATGCCGCTCCATATGTGCATCCAGTGATGCCTTTGGACGTAGGATGATACGACGGCCGGTCGGTACCGTTGGGCCATCAAGGTCTGTTCGGGAGGAGTTTAGTTTTAGTACACCTGACACAATGACTATTCATAGGGAGTTACAAAGAGTGGGGAACAGTGGTCGAACAGCTCCTAAGCCACACATTTCTTTAGTCAGTACTAAGCGATGCTGGAGGTGGCGTGAAGAGCAAGGCCACTGGACAGCGGATGACTGGGAACGAGTGATTTAGAGTGATGAACCACGCTATAACTTGCGTTACATCCGACAGAAGACTGGGTTTGGCGAGTGACTGGTGAACATTACCTGCTATCATTCTATGTGTGTGCCAATAGTGATATACGGCGAAGGTGATGTTACGGCTTGTAGGTTCTTTTCGTGGTTCGCGAGTGGTCCCCTTATTGAGTTTAAGAAACGATAAATGCGGAAGGGTATGAACGAATTTAGAGTCCTGCTACTGCGCGCAGTGGAGGAACAGTTCTGAGATGATGATTGCATCAGCATAAGAAGGCGCCCTGTCGTAAAGAGTTTTTGGATGATAACTTTCCTGAAATGGAGTTATGTATCAACAGTCCTGACCTGTACCCGATGGATAATATGTTAGAATGGATAATAGAACGTCGACTTCCCTCCAGACCCCAAAGTCCAACATCACTATCTTCTCTGGTTTCCTCTTTTGAGGAAGACTGGGCTGCAGTTTCTCCACAGAAATTCAGACATCTCATAGAACGTGTCCCCAGCTGAGTTCAGGTCGTCATCAAAGCGAAGGGTGAACACAACCCACATAAATGTTCGTTAACAGGTATGAAGATACTTTTGATCACTTTGTTTATCTTACGTAACCAACTACAGCACTATTGTACAATATACAACAATGACAATAATAATAATGATAATGACATAAGAAAAGGACTGCAACCCTTTCAGCCGTCCTGTTTAATGTCCAAGATAGAAACATATAGCATGTAAAAATACTGGTTTTTCGCCAAGCAAAGGAAGAAGCCGTCATTTGAAGAAAATGCAGTAGAACTCACCATTTTCATGTCCCGAGGAGAATTGCAGATCCAAACAACGAATACCATTATCGCTCAGTACGTAGATATTCAGAAGCCTTTTGATTCACTTTCAACAAAATCTGTAGTAATAGCACTTGAGAAACAATGTGTTGATTTGACTCACGTCATTGTACTACAGAACACCATTCGTGCTGTAGCTTCCAATATGTAAGGCGGCCATCGGAAAGTTTCCGTTGGAGGAGGAGGAGGATGAGGAAATTAGTGTGTAACGTACCGTCGACAATGCTGTCTTTAGATACAGAGCACAAGCTCGGATTAGGGAAGAACCGGAAAATCGGCCATGCCCTTTCAAAGGGTCACCGCATTTGCCTGAAGCGATTTGGGGAAATTACGGAAAATCTGAATCTGAATGGCCGAAGACGGGTTTGAACCGTCGTCCTCCGGAATACTAGCCCAGTGTGCTAATCACTGTGCCACCTCGCTCGGTGAAAAAGTTTCCCTTAGAAAGCCAAACCGTACAGAATCGGTATGCTAATCACACAAAATCGCCGTAGCTTTAAGGCAGTCATTCAACTGACGCACCAGCTTAAAGGTACCGGTTTGGTAAACCACTGTGTCCTGCTGCGGAAGCGCTACTGTCGCAGGTTCGAATCCAGCCTCGGCATGGATGAGTGTGATGTCCTTAGGTTAGTTAGGTTTAAGTAGTTCTAAGTTCTAGGGGACTGATGACCTCAGATGTTAAGTCCCATAGTGCTCAGAGCCATTTTTGAACCTGCTGCGGAAGGAGTCCGTAACTGCCTTCTGGACATCCTTGTGCGAGAGGAATCATCGACGCTTCAACGTTTTAAGGAAACAAAGGGGTGATAATCGCACAGGGAATGATCATGACTATAGCGCGGGTGCTCGAGTGTTTCCCACTTTAGTTGGGGTTATCAGATTTGTGATTTGGATGAGACTGGCTTGCCAGATCGACCGGAATCTTGAATCGAATCGCAACCAGCTGGGAACTTGGCGCACCATTCCACAACGATGGTTTCAGACAGACGTGCTGCCCCATAAACATTCTTCATTCTCCGATAGATATCTACCATTGTCTGTCCTTCGGCAGCTAAGACGAGAATAACAGAAGGCTGCTCGTGTTTGGGCGCATTTCGTAGTTACGTCGCCGTAGTTCGTGTTTCCGCATTTACCGCACACATGACGGAAAGACACTAATGCCATACTAATCCCTTGCCTACATGTCGGTGCTTATATCCCGGCCTCGAAGTCGCGCTACGTTGCATATAAATTGCAGCAACGCCCTCGAACGGAAACATTTCGATCGTCCTTTATATTTCGGAGGAGAGAAAATAATTTAGAACTGCCAGGACTCAGGAAAGGGAATTCCTTAAAATGTCTTCTGCGGTCCCAGAGGAGGCTTTCAGGTCTTTAACTGGCAGAACGAAGGAAATAAAACCTGTCAACGTAACATATCTTAACCACTTCGTTTTGGTCATGACACTGTACCGTTTGTCTGTTGTGCAAATGAAGTCCGCAACAACGAATGGCGGAACTTAAAGCAAATTTGACAACAGACTTGAAAGTCAAAATAAGAATAAAATATCATAAAAATACAGAAATAAAAACTATACAAAAAATAATGAAGAGATAAATGCAGGTGATAAGACTTTTCTATTTAGAGCACAAAAGACAAGAGAACAAAAGTAAAATAGCAAAGCAAAACTTGCCTTTTTTTTTGTTAACTAAAATTTACATTCAGTGTGTACTACAAATTTTGATTCATGACAGTGAAACATGGACTCCCTAAATGGAAAGTACTCAAAACCAGACTCCCTCGGTGAGCAATGCAGTTATGCATATTGGAAATTTCTATTAAATACAGCAAAGTAAGTAAATGAATCACTAAACATATAGGAGTTGAATATATAATTATGACTGTGATGAAAATGGAATACACTGGAACTCGCAAGCAGACTAATAATAATAGATGGACCAAGGCCATTTCTTTCTTGATCCCTATAGTTAACAAACGAGAATGACTGTGATCTACGGGAAGGTTGTTAGATACCACTGGAAAATATGCGTTAACAGCGTGATTGCGAACCCCTGAAGAACGTGGTGTGCTGAGGAGTCTAGAGTGGTACTACGAGGGCGTTGTTGCAAAGTAATGCTCCGAATTTTTATGCATATTTTTTATTCATGTCTATATATTTATTTCTCAACATAGTTACCCTGGGGACCAATACAATTCTCCCAAGGAGAGACCAGTTTGTTGATACCTTCACTGTAGAATGTTTGACTTTGTTGACGGAGCCACAATCTCACTTTTGCTACGTTAAACACAGAGAGAAATATTCCGTAATGTAACCGGGATTCAGTCCCGCGAACCTTTCGAGAAACGCAAGTGTCACTAAACGACCAGCCCCGGCTATCGTGGTAATATGCATAAGAATATAAAGAAAACTTGAAGACGACGAAGATCAGTTTGGTTTCAGAAAGGGTAAATGTAGCGGAGAAGCAATTCGGATATGGTGCTTGGTAGTGAATGACAGATTGAAGAAATATCAGGATATTTTTCTAGCATTTGTGGACCAAGAGAAAATGAGATGTTCACAACCCTAGGAAGAGGGGGAGCTACACAAGAGACAGTTAAGAATAATCTACAACATTTACAAAACACAAGAGTGAGTTTTAGGAGGCAAAAACAACTAAGGTCATACACGCTCATGCCACAACCGTAGAACACGAAGACGAAAAAGGAGTTGAAAGCGACTACACGTTAAGGCCAATCGACGGAAGGAGGAGGAGGAGGAGATTAATGTTTAACGTCCCGTCGACAATGAGGTCATTAGAGACGGAGCGCAAGCTCGGATGGGGGAAGGATGGGGAAGGAAATCGGCCGTGCCCTTTCAAAGGAACCATCCCGGCATTTGCTTGAAGCGATTTAGGGAAATCACGGAAAACCTAAATCAGGATGGCCGAAGACGGGATTGAACCGTCGTCCTCCCGAATGCGACAATCGACGGAAGGAAAGACAGCTATAAACAGGGACTTTCTCTTGAAGAAAGGTCTGTAAAATAAGCCATAGAGACAACGGAGGTCCCGAACCAAAGATTAAATGTTTGCTACGACGGAAAAAAAAAAATCGCTCGACAGCCCGTGTGTCGTTCGCTAAAACGGCCGACAACTCAGACGGCAAACGTAAATTACAACGTAAGTCGTTTAAAAAAGGCATTCTGTCAGAAAATGGGGAATCGTCAAAGGCCGATGACAATGAACACAAAGCGGTGGGAGAATCACCACTTAACAAATGGCGATGGCTAAAACGACAGCGCCCAATACGCAACCTAGCTAAAATTATCTCCTCACGATGAGAGGAGGTCATCCAAGCCGCTGGGAAAGGTTTAATTTCCTGGAGCTTGTTCCCAAAACCACCTGCTAACAGACGGCAACATAGAGATCATCGGAGAGAATGGAAAAACTAACGGGCCGAGGTGCGAGGACGGGAGCCTAGGCAGCAGCGTCAACAGCCTGATTTCCGACGTAGCCAGGGACACACACAAACACCACAGTGGCTCCATCAAGACTGAGCAAGTGAAATCTTTTCTGGACCCGTTGCACTAAGGGATGGACGGTGTACAGTACACAGAGGCTCTGAAGGATACAGAGAGAGTCGGAGCAGATGACACAACTGAAAAGCGTGTGTCGCCGGAGGTACTGCTTCGCTTGATACAGGGCGAGGAGCTCCGTTGTAAACACTGAGCAGTGTTTCGGAAGCCGATACCAATAACCGTCGGTGCCAATACGTGACAAACGTAAAAGTTCTTATTAAGATGGGTGTGAAGTAGTACATCGTCACTTTTTTTCAATTTGAACGATGAGGAACCGATTTAAAAAAATGGAAAACTCTGGAACAGGAATAAAAGTTCAGGAAGAACAGATAACAATATCAAAGTCGCAACCAGTAGCCCTTCTAGGGTAAGGGAAAGGTACATCTGTTGAAAATAAGGGACAACATAATCAGAGCGTAATATAGCTTAAGGAGAAACACTGCAAAGACGAAGGTGATTGGAACGACGCAGTAATGCACGAATGGAGGAATTCAGATATCTATAAAGGCAGATTACACCGGTTGGGCGAAGCAAGAAGTTGAATGTTATTTCTCTTACTCAGTCTATTCATTTCATGCCTCGTAATGCCGTTTGCTTGTTATGCAGATTTTGAATTTTTTTATGCAGTTTCATGACAAGATGAAGAATTTTGCAGTAAAGCTTCTAGTGTAACTTGTTTTCTATTGAAACTTCATTTATGATTTTCAACTGACTATTAAAAAGGTTTTCACTTTTCATTGTGAAACTAAGTTTCACCTGTAGTTAGAATGTCACCTTTACCTACAACAGAGACTGCCTTAAAATAGGGTGGAGTATGTGCTCCATACAGGACCTCCCGCAGATGCTCGATAAAGTAATTAAAGGAATGAAGACTTAACCTGTTAAAAGATCACACACGCCACAGGTCCTAACTTTGTGTGTCAGTCCCTAGCACAGAATTAATTGTAGCATAAGGCAAGAACAGTGAAAATCCAAAAATGCAATACTTTTCAGGAAATTCACGTTAAAGAATTAATTCTATAAAATTATAGTGAAATAGTATAAGCTTCCTTCAAATTACAAGTAAGTTTTTGGCAGTAAATTACTTTCTATTTTTTTGTGCACGACGTGGTACTTCACAGGTATTTTTCAGCGACAAACTAAAAATGGCCGTTTTCGACTTGTGTCACTTTTCTTGCCGGTGTGTGATAAGTAGAGCGGAAGAATTACCAAATCTCAAAAGTTGGCAGCCAAGTATCGCTAAATACTCCAGCAAATGTGCTGCGTCGGACTTCAAACCAAAACTTCGGCTGTAGTGAGTAACGAAGTTACCAAGCGCAGTATCTCAGAAAGTTTCATGGTATGTTCCCCGCCGAAGCTTAGGAGTGATGACCCAGCAATGCATGCAGAGTTCGTAAGCATATGAGAGAGGCACCATATGATCACTGAAACGGTGTGTTACGTTGTGTGAGAAATAGACTTCTCTAAGAGATAATCAGAATTATTCTAGAATTACATGACATGCTTTCCACTCCCCTCTTTTCAGCCAAGTCCCCTTCAGGTAACATGAACTGACTCTTTAAAACATTTTGTGAGGCACTATTTTGGCGTCACTTTATTGACTTGTGTACCACACATTTACTAAACATATATTTGAAGGTCACAAAGATACGCATCCTGAAGAGTATCAATATTTGCAAGGTACCACTATGCATCACATTTCAGTTAGACGGGACTAAACTTTCCATCTCCATTCCTTGTAGCTTTATTCCTCCTGGCTCATCGGTTGTTTAAAGGGCATGAAAGTGGCCACTTTGTATGAAGTTTAGTCGTTCAGGAACTGACAACGCACTTCCCACTGGGCAAAACTGTTTTTATAGCGGGGCGGTGTGAATGTGATGGCGAAATTCGAGGTTTCTCGCTAAAGACATTTTGTTGAGAGAACTAGCCACCAGAACACTACTGACATATTTTGCATTTAATACTCTGTACATGAATCAGGTACAAGTCCATCGGCAAAGTTGGTTGTACTGTTACAGCCGCTCGGTCTCTCACAGGAACTAATTCCGGAGACCAGTCACCAGGTCGCCGCCGGGATACTCTGGCACCACGACCTCACGTCTGAGGGAGCACTCCTGTTTTTCCCCTTGCCCTATTCTAGCTAGCTCATTGCGCGTGTAATGACACAGCAGCGGACGTGAGCGGTTAGTCGTCCAAAACAATCCCGTCTGCAGTCATCGTAGCTGCGCTATTTCCGTTTCATGGAAGGGCGCCAATTCATACATATGTAACTGTCCCATTCACAGGGGGCCCGGTAACTACAGAGAAATATCGCCTCAAACCGGAAAACTGTATGGAGAGCCTGAGACGACAGAGTAATCCGAGGAAAAAATTGATCCACTAATATCGTGAACACGCCGCCACACTTACTCTCATTTCTTCGCATCCGCAAGTGCCTATTATAGAACAGAATGTCTCTGCGATCAAATGAAATATTTTGGAAACGACGTATTGTTAGATAGATGATTTTATGTCAACAACAGCGATATCGGTGATATCTAGAACCGTCACAGCACTACGACGGCGTTGGGGAAAAAATTAAAAACAAATTATTTCATCTAACTTTACTCGAAAATAATTTAGAAATATTTAAAATCTATTATGCAACTGTTAATATCCACAAAGAAGCTCACAATTAATGTTCTCTTTCGATATGTTAGTGGCTCTTACCATGGTTTCAGGTTATAACACTTTCTTTTTAAATGTGAAAAGCAGAGAAATTGCAGTTATCCTGTTGTTACGAACCGTTTTCACACTTCGTCAGGTAACAGACTAGCGTCTACAAAGTACAAAGGTCTGCTTAATAGTTGGAAGTTTTAAACATTAGACTATACTGCAGTTCATTTTTTGTGGTGTCAGTAATACGAATGTCAGGAAGAAAGAAGTAGAACGACAAACGAACACTGCGACTATTGCAGCGAATGTAAAGTTGACAGCCAGCTTGTAGCGTTTCACACCGCTGACGTCCTTCGCAGTGACGTGAGCTACTGTGTTCGTACGTCGGCCTCCCCCACAGGCTTTTACCCCACACGGAGAGCGACGACCTACGCTGGCGCCCACACACGCTTCAGTCATCAGAGAGCATTGTCCGCTCCACTGGAGGGAAATGTGGACCGAACGGTACATGTACCAGGCGGGAATTTATGTTTGTCGTCACTCAGAGCTGCTCACATTCACAGGAATATGTCCGCTGACATCAGTTGCATGACGTCAAGTGGAAACAGCACTATCAAAATGTTATACATCCCTATGCCTGTACTGAAATTAATTATATTTGTAACCGTAGTCTTTTTCATTGAAGATAAATATCTCACTTGCATAAGGAATTTGAGTCTAGACGGATAAGTGCCATTTGTGTAGCGATCTTCCAAGCTTCAGGGCGCGCAGTGGAGGTGTTAGTGTATTACTCAGATGTAACCGCATCGATGAATTATTCGCGGTAGTGAGTTGGTATGAATACAAAATACTAGAAGCACCACTACCGGACTGCCCACGCAGACAGAAGGATAAATAAGACGAAAAGGAAGTGGCAGTATAATTCAGTGCTGCACTGATATTACGTCTTACATTCACATGAAATGAAAACTTTATACGACGACTGATGCCGTTCATTGCTCTCAAAAAAATGGTTCAAATGGCTCTGAGGACTATGGGACTCAACTGCTGAGGTCATTAGTCCCCTGGATTCGAACCCGCGACCGTAGCGGTCTCGCGGTTCCAGACTGCAGCGCCTTTAACCGCACGGTCACTTCGGCCGGCCATTGCTCTCCTATGCACATTGATTGTTAATTAAGTTTTAGTAGGAAAATATAAGAATAGTGTGAATATGTGAAGAGTGTGTACTGCTGAGATGACACTTAGGCAATACTGATAAATAACGAGGGATTAGTCAGCTAACAGAGGACAAATAACAACTGTCGTATAACTACAATGGATTCTGTGCTCTACTGTCTTAAAACGGTAGAGGGGAAATACTTCTGCCAGAAATAAAATGTAAAATTAATACTTATTTTTAAATAACGACTGCAAGGTTTTGAGCTTAGAGGTCATTGACAAGCGACTGCAAGAGAACACCAAATACATACTCTCTCACTTGACGACGACTAACACCTGAAGTGGTCAGTCGCGACGTAGGAATACATTTCAGTTTATAACAAAAATTTACAGCGTTCGTAGAGAAAGTGACCCGGAACTAAGGATGCTCACTCAAAATGGTTCTGTTTGCTGGAGCTGCAAGAATCACTGTTATGACCACTGAAGGCGTCAGCAAAGAGAAGTAATGCATGAATATATAAAATTGAGCATCTTTGTCATGAAATGTCATATGAATTACAAGGAAAGCACTTCATGTTGCTGTAAGCAAAGAAATTGTGATCACTTCGTCAGTACGAGAAAGAAGAGTTGACTAAGACTATTCAAAATGTTTGCATATACCGATCTACTTTCCACATCATCTTAAATGCGTAACTTCAACTTTTTTTCTGGTGTGATGGTTGATTTTGTTTATGGCAAGGGCAAAGTTATTCTAGTTTGTGTATTCCGAATGACTGTCAACGAGAAAGATATTCCGTTGCAAATCTATACACATAGTGTCAAAGTAATCATTAAAAAATGCAAATAAGAAAAAACGTACAGTAAGAATTATGTTTTGTGAAGTTCTCGGATCCCTTAGTAGACAATTAATAGAGAAACTAGAGTTGCCAACAACAGTCACAACTTACTTATAATCCTTTATGAAATTTCCCTATGACCTCTCCAGTAGATATACACTACTGGCCATTAAAATTGCTACACCAAGAAGAAATGCAGATGATAAACGGGTTTTCATTCGGCAAATATATTATATTAGAACTGACATGTGATTACATTTTCACGCAATTTGGGTGCATAGATCCTGAGCAATCAGTACCCAGAACCACCACCTCTGGCCTTAATAACGGCCTTGATACGCCTGGGCATTGAGTCAAACAGAGATTGGATGGCGTGTACAGGTACAGGTGCCATGCAGATTCAAAACGATACCACAGTTCATCAAGAGTAGTGACTAGCGTATTGTGACGAGCCAGTTGCTCGTCCCCCATTGACCAGACGTTTTCAGTTGGTGAGAGATCTGGTGAATGTGCTGGCCAGGGCAGCAGTCGAACATTTTCTGTACCCAGAAAGGCCCGTACAAGACCTGCAACAGGGATCGAATGAAGGGTAGAGTCACGGGTCGTAACACATCTGAAATGTAACGTCCACTGTTCAAAGTGCCATCAGTGCGAACAAGAGGTGACCGGGACGTGTAACCAATGGCGCCCCATACCATAACGCCGTGTGATACGCCAGTATGGCGATGACGAATAAACGCGTCCAAGGTGCGTTCACCGATGTCGACAATCACGGATGCGATCATCATGATGCTGTAAACAGAACCTGGATTCATCCGAAAAAACGACGTGTTGCCATTCGTTCACCCAGGTTCGTCGTTGAGTACATCATCGCAAGCGCTCCTGTCTCTGACACAGCGTCAAGGGTAACCGCCGCTATAGTCTCCTAGCTGATAGTCCACGCTGCTGCAAACGTCGTCGAACGGTTCGTGCAGATGGTTGTTGTCTTGCAACGTCGCCATCTGTTGCCACAGGGATCGAGACGTGGCTGCACGATCCGTTACAGCCATGTGGATAAGATGCCTGTCATCTCGACTGCTAGTGATTCGAGGCCGTTGGGATCCAGCACGGCGTTCCGTATTACCCTCCTGAACCCATCGATTCCATATTCTGCCAACAATCGTTGGATCTCGACCAACACGAGCAGCAATGTCGCGATACGATAAACTGCAATCGCGATAGGCTACAATCCGACCTTTATCAAAGTCGGAAACGTGATGGTACGCTTTTCTTCTCCTTACACGAGGCATCACAACAACGTTTCACCAGGCAACGCCGGTCAACTGCTGTTTGTGTATGAGAAATCGGTTGGAAACGTTCCTCATGTCAGCACGTTGTAGGTGTCGCCACCGGCGCCAACCTTGTGTGAATGCTCTGAAAAGCTAATAACTTACATATCACAGCATCTTCTTCCTGTCAGTTAAATTTCGCGTCTGCAGCACGTCATCTTCGTGGAGTAGCAATTTTATTGGCCAATAGTGTATTTGCAAGCATGCTCTGATTCGCACAATCAATATGACTAGCAAGTTCCTCCGTACAGTCATTGCTCTCAATTTGGGTCCGTAATAGTACATTACGTAATTCCTTGGACTGTAGTTGCTTCATGTTGTTGGTGTCGTCAAGCTTTTGTCTCTCCTTCCCCACTCGTGAAACAGTTCGCACGCTGTCCACTCCCCTCTTCAGAACTACTGTCTGCTTCCTAATACCTAGTCTGCTGCCCAGCAAGGTATGTTCTCACCATATGACAGCCTAATCTTGTTTACTTTTGACGACTGGTGACAAGCGAATCTCCTCTGTGAAACAGCGAATCGTAAACTTCTAGCATTAAGCAAAAATGGAATTTCTCACCCAATCTTACAACTGGGGTGAGTGGCACGTGTGATCACGGACCATGAAGTGCTTTTAGAGAGTGCGAGAGAAACTAGAAACATGGCGGCACATGTCGCGTCCCTGAAGAGCCAGGAGATTGCTTGCTTGCTCTGGAAACGACAACGCTGCCAGAGGACAGGGCCATTAATACAGCCTGAAGAGCGAGTACGGACGGCCGGCAAATTGCCTCTGCTGGCGTAACGGCTCCAGGACAGAGTGCCTTGTCCACTGGAGAATGAGGCTGCAAGAGTAACAGCGCCGCCTGAAGTGGTGTTTCGCCTCCATCACAGAGCTCGCACCTTTTCGATGCTTTTTCAGTTTATTTTAACTAAGTGTGCAATCTTCACTGCCATAAATGGCTATTCATTTAAGAAGGCGATGATGATGGTTCAAATGGCTCTGAGCACTATGGGACTTAACTGCTGAGGTCATCAGTCCCGTAGACTTACAACTACTTAAACCTAACTAACCTAAGGACGTCAGACACATCCATGCCCGAGGCAGGATTCGAACCTGCGACCGTAGCGGTCGCGCGGTTCTAGACTGTGGCGCCTAGAACCGCTCGGCCACCCCGGCCGGCCGGCGATGAATGCATGAAAGAATTTAACTACGATGTTACCAGTCCCTCCATCCTCTTGGATGTGATGAAAAAATAACTTCATTTAACAAAAATGACAGGCCAGCACGTACAAGGAGGCTCCTCCGCTCCATTGGGACTAGCACCAGTGACGTGAGACATGACTTCCCCCTTCCTCCCTCCCTTCCCCCCCCCCCACCCCCCGACCACTCTAGCACGAACGCGCGCGCGGTCTTAAAGCTTTACTAATATGTCGGCAGAGTAAAAGACACGGATTGTATCTGGATTTGCAGAGTTACGAAGTCATCGTGTGCCTTGGTTCAGGGGTAGAGTGCACCCCAGGGGCAAGAATTGCAGCGAGAGGCATTTTATCCGCTCCCCGCCTCCTGCACTGATGCAGAGAGTTTCGTTATAATGTTCACGTTCTCGTAAAAAGTGTAGAATGCGGTCATCAACTGTTGCGTTGTCGGCTAGCGGCTAGTAGCTGCGGTAACAATGTATCCTGCTTCAATCCACATCACAGACACGCTAGGGCGACGCACGCTACGACTATATGAACCAGCGACAGTGCCACTCCACATGTAAACTGGCTGGGGAGGGACCGCTTGTCGCTGGATGAATGTTTATGTGAGTCTTGGGTGGTACACGCGTAAGTGACGTAAGATGATGGCTCCTTTTCGTGACGTTCGAATTGAAATTGCCACTTCATTTCCCAGATCTAATGTAGCCGTTATGGTTGTATCTTTACACGACCAGTCGCCAAGCTTGTTGCCTGGTATTATCAAACGGCTTTGCCTCTGTAGGAAAATTATACACTGAACAGTAAAAGAAAATGCCTAATATAACGTAGGGCCCTCGCGAGCACGCAGAAGTTCCGCAACACGACGTGGCACGGACTCGACTAATGTCTGAAGTAGTGCTGGAGGGAATTGACAAAATTGTTGTGACTTGGCAAGACAGCCAAGCCACTAGGAGGTAGCCGAAAGGCACGCGTTAAAGCTCACGCAGGCTGGCGTGAGATCTAGAACGGGTAAAGTAATTATACTAGCAAGAAAAGTACGTAGCTGCTGGAATACTTAACTTTAATCCATAATTGGTGAACATCGGTCTGACGGTACATGCATCACAAGATAAATAGCAATTGACAATGGCGCCTTGCTAGGTCGTAGCAAATGACGTAGCTGAAGGCTATGCTAACTATCGTCTCGGCAAATGAGAGCGTAATTTGTCAGTGAACCATCGCTAGCAAAGTCGGCTGTACAACTGGGGCGAGTGCTAGGAAGTCTCTCTAGACCTGCCGTGTGGCGGCGCTCGGTCTGCAATCACTGACAGTGGCGACACGCGGGTCCGACGTATACTAACGGACCGCGGCCGATTTAAAGGCTACCACCTAGCAAGTGTGGTGTCTGGCGGTGACACCACAAAAATAAATCCGTAAGAGTGCGAGATTTCTTCCGAACAGCACGTTGCAAGGCAACCCAGATATGTTCAATAATGTTCATGTTTAGGGGGTTTGGTGGTCAGCGGAAGCGTTTAAACTCAGAAGAGTGTTCCTGGAACCACAATGTAGGAGTTCTGGACGTATGGGGTGTCCCATTGTCCTGTTGGAAATGCCCAAGTCCTTCGGAATGCACAATGGACATGAACGGATGCAGATGATGAGAGAGGATGCTTGCGTACGTGCCACGTGTCAGAGTCGTATCTAGACGTATCAGGGGTCCTATATCACGCCAACTGCACACGCCCCACATCCAGTACACAGCCTCCAACAGCTTGGAACAGTCCCCTCCTGAGATGCAGGGTCCATGGATTCATGAGGTTGTCTCCATACCCGTACACGTCCATCTTCTCGATACAATTTCAAACGAGACTTGTCCGACCAGGCAACATGTTTCCAGTCATCAACACTCGAATGTCGGTGTTGACGTGCCCAGGCGAGGCGTACAGCTTTGTATCGAGCACTCATCAAGGGTACACGAATGGCCCTTCGGCTCTGAAAGCCCACATCGATGATGTTTCTTTGAATGGATATACGCTGACGCTTGTTGATGGCCCAGCATTGAAATCTGCAGCAATTTCCGGAAGGGCTGCACTTCTGTCACGTTGAACGATTCTCTTCAGTCGCCGTTGGTCTCGTTCTTGCAGGATCTTTTTCCGGCCGCAGCGACGTCGGAGATTTGATGTTTTACCGGACTCTTGACAGTGACGGTACACTTGTGAAATGGTCGTACGGGAAAATCCCCATTTCATCGCTACCTCGGAGATGTTGCGTCCCATCGCTCGTGCGCCGACTATAACTCCAAGTTCAAATTCAATTGCATCTTATTAATCTCCTGTTGTAGCAGCTGTAACCGATCTAACAGTTGTACCACACACTTGTTGCCTTATAAAGGCTTTACCGACCGCAGTGCCGTATTCTGCCTGTTTACATATCTCTGTATTTGAATACGCGTGAATTTACCAGTTTGTTTGGCGCTTCAGTGTAGAAGTTTCAGTAGTCGTAAGTAAATAATGGGTACTAGTACCGTTGTTATACTGACTGCAGTCCGCTCAAGGAATCACTGCAGACGAGAACGTTCTGGGCTGGAATACTTCTGATCTGATGTAGAACTTTGCTTAACCAACCTTGAAGTGATCTGTGTTAATGATTGCGAAACCTGGATAATCCTGAAGTAGATTATGCATTGGCGAATGGTGGCCTTACTGTTTTCCTTGGGACCATGGAGCGTGTTCATCCGTTCTACCAGAGGAGGAAAACATATCAAGTGGGAGTTATATGTATGGTTTGGATTTTTATAAGCACCACTCCACTCATTCCCACGCGAGGGAAGAGGATGTCCGAGTTTTGGGATAGGTGGTGGTGCGATGAGATACCACGAAGCGCGAGAACGAATAATGAAGCTTTAGCGGGAAAGGTTACCGATATGGGCGCAAAGTCACAAATTTGGTAATTATTAACTAAAGCCGATATATAAGCTGCTGGGCATTACAATTTCAATAACGGGGAGGAAAGAAAATAACACAATTATACTTTGTTAACAAGAATTGTAAGTAAGAAACTCGACAGCATCGGTTGTTACAGTTGTGAAATCATTTATCACAGCAAATCGATTTCACTCACAGCGTGACCATCTTCAGTGCCAAAGAAAATTAAGAGATAAAATCAGACGTGAAGACCATATTATAAAACATAGGCATAAGTCACATCGAGTAGATTACAATTGTGATGTACTTGTATAGTAGATACCAAATATTAATGTCTTTAAGACTCATGTAACAAGAGCACGTATTACAGCTTTAACTTGGCGTCAGCACAGAAGAACATAATAGTTAACGAACAAATTCTGAACTGAACTTGCAGCTTTTAATCACATGCAGTAGAGTTCGGTACGTGACGTAGGCTTCACAGTGCCCTTTTTATTCAAATAACACATTACAAGATGTATTTCATTAAAAGAAGGACCAGGATTTTAGACAAAGGAACAGTAAAAGACAACTCAATCTTTGTTACACGAGAAATCAAGAATATAAATAATAACATAGAAATGCAGCAAAAAGAGAAATAACGCCCTCTGACGTACCATTCATAAAACCATCAACAGACAGATGTAAAGTTTACATGAGTTAGTTCAATTAATAACTGGAGAAATCCAGCAAGTAATAACAGTTTGAATACCAAAATTTCACATTAGTATCTATTTTAGTTCTCCCGTATATGAAGCCTTAGAAACGAAATGATTGCAGTGAGCGACTGCAGTGTGCTTCATAGAAAGAATATAACAATTGTCCATAATTATACATAACAAATCGATCAATGGTGCTAACAATAGCGGTTTGATGTTATAAAACATGAAGAACAAAATGTGACCGAAAATTATTACATAAGAAGCTTAACACATAAATTGTAACATGCATACTCGTATAGTGAGTAATCGTGTGACACTACGTAAAAAGTCACTTTAAGATGTTTATCGTCGTACTGATGGACGTCTCCATGTATCCTATTTTTTTTCTTCAAAGGAGTCAGATAGCACTCGAAGTATTCCCAAAAATGTGTGCTCCGCTTTGCTGTCTGCTCATCGAGCGAGGTATAACAGGGAGATTTTTGATATTTCCATCCCCCAACGGAATCTAGCTTCAAATATCTTACTTATCGGGTATGTACAGTATTTTGGCGAGGATTGGTTGGTGATCTGCACGTATAGATCTGACATAATTAGTAGACATGTGTGGTAGCAACAAGAAGTCGAAGTGAGCCTGCTTAGTAGATAAGGGTATGTCATCATATGCTGATTCAACCTTATGCCAGAGTTCACCAATCGTAGTAGCTGGCTAACGGTGGCTTGGCAGTCCCTCTATCATTACTGGATCAGTCAGCGGATGAGAGGGAGGAATATAGTTGAACACCCTCCGTATCGAGGAAGTTTAGGACACCACAGGTAACATGCGGTCCCGCATTATATTGTTGAAAATAGAACTCGAAGATAAGCCACAGAACCAACTGCAGCAGAACAAAAATATTTTTGACCAAATTTCTGACTATGCTAACCAGAGACGATCGTGCAATGTGTACTTAACGGTGCCCCGTATAATCATTCCAGTTTATAGGCTCGTATGACGATGACGAATGTAAAGCTTCCTGGCAGATTAAAACTGTGTGCCGGACCGAGACTCGAACTCGGGACCTTTGCCTTTCGCGGGCAAGTGCTCTACCAACTTTTTCTTCATTTATTTCGTCGTTGATCGTTGTGTTTGGTCGTTGCGGACGTCACATGACCTCCGGTTAAGTTTGTTTGTTGATTCTTCCACTCAGTTTTTTTTTTATTACAGTGGCCAATCGGCTCTCTGACCGAATCCAAGCACGACTCACGCCCTGCCCTCACAGCTTTACTTCTGCCAGTACCTCGTCTCCTACCTTCCATACTTTACAGAGGCTCTCCTGCGAACCTTGCAGAACTAGCGCTCCTGAAAGAAAGGATATTGCGGAGACATGGCTTAGCCATAGCCTAGGGGATTTTTCCAAAATGAGATTTTCACTCTGCAGCGGAGTGTGCGCTGATGTGAAACTTCCTGGCAGATTAAAACTGTGTGCCGGACCGAGACTAGAACTCGGGACCTTTGCCTTTCGCGGGCAAGTGCTCTACCAACTGAGCTGCCCAAGCACGACTCACGCCCCGTCCTCTCAGCTTTACTTCAGGCAGTACCTCGTCTCCTACCTTCCAAACTTTGCAGAAGCTCTCCTGCGAACCTTGCAGAACTAGCTCTCCTGAAAGAAAGGATATTGCGGAGACATGGCTTAGCCACAGCCTGCAAGTTTCGCAGGAGAACTTCTGTAAAGTTTGGAAGGTAGGAGACGAGGTACTGGCAGAAGTAAAGCTGTGAGGACGGGGCGTGAGTCGTGCTTGGGTAGTTCAGGTGGTAGAGCACTTGCCCGCGAAAGGAACAGGTCCCGAGTTCGAGTTTCGGTCCGGCATACAGTTTTAATCTGCCAGGAAGTTTCACATCAGCGCACACTCCGCTGCAGAGTGAAAATCTCATTGTGATGACGAATGTAATTTGACAACGTTCGTTCCGCTTGGAGGCTTCACGCAAGGATATGTTCGTCACGATGCTGCACACGGAATCACCACTGACTCCTGTATCGAGCGTCTGTTTTGGGCGCTCCACGGTGAACGTATCCCCCTCTGTTGCCGCGTCTAGGGTCTAAGGAAACCGCGACAATGGTCTCCGTGCTGACGTGGTGCTTCAGATGTCGTCGTCAGACACTTGCCTTACTGCAAATAGGTCCATTCCCTGTCGTAAGATGACTTTACGATCCTTCACGGCAGTGCGATCACTGTCTCTCGGGCGTAAGGTAAAGGACGCCTTTGAGATCCTACATGTTTCTGAATAAAGTTTCAGCATCATTTGTACTTTTTACTTTAAACACCACGACCGGTTTTGTCTCCAAAGCCATTATACAGTGGTGCAATTAATGTCAGGCGTCCTGACAGAACACATAACCCATGGTGTTGAGAATGGGCATGCTGAACCCACAGAACTTGTATTCGTATCACAGTAGTCCGATACCGACCAACTCGAAAAGCAATACCGTGAAATCTCTAAACGCCAACAGTATTGACAGGCGACTATCAACCTTCGCAGAGGTGGGGCGGGTGGTAACTTTGAAATCTTAAACAGAACATCCCACTTTATGTTGTAGAACAGAATACTACGGGAAAAAATACGTAACCTTCGTATTGTCGTTGCGTGGTAGATGGTAGGATAATCGAGAGAAAATAAAATTGAGTTCAAAAACGGCATTATCACGAGAAAAATGTACTGCATCAAAAAATGAAAAAAGACGTGATCAGTAATTGTGAAAAAAGCTCTTTCGAAGTGTGTCCTCTGACCTCTCATCAAGGGGGTCCTCATTTGTAAGAATTATTTCATAGTAAGTGCTCAAAAATGTCACCGACCACTTCGGTGCACTTGTTTATGCGCAGATGGAATGACTCGACGCAGCTGAAAAGTGTTTTCGATGTTAATTTCTGGCATGCATTGGTGGTACGCTGCATCATTTTATCATGCGTTGTTGGCACTTCATTATAAAATCCTCTCTACAATTAAGTCACAGACAAAAGTCAGGCGAGGTAAGATTTGGGGATCTAGCAAGCCAAGACATTGGACCGCCTCTTCTGATCCACCGCCGACTGAAAATGCGATCTCATACTTCCCGTGTTACTTCATAATAACGCGCTGGACAACCATTAGAATGAAACTACATTGTTTGTCTCAAGTCCAAGGGAAGGTACGCAGTTTCGAATCCTGCCTCGGGCATGGATGTATCTGATGTCCTTAGGTTAGTTAGGTTTAAGTAATTATAAGTCTAGGGGACTGATGACCTCAGATGTAAGTCCCATAGTGGTTAGAGCCATTTGAAGAATTTGAAGGTACGCACGCAATACCGGAAGAGAAGATCGTCCTTGAGGAATGTTAGATATTTATCACCGTTTAAGATGCCATTGATAAACACTAGACTAATGAGTTTGTCATGAACTGTTCCACACCAAACATTGACATTCTATGGTCGCTGATGTTCATCTTGGAGTAACCAATGCAGGTTTTCTACATGCATGTTGTGTCTATTAATGGTATCGTTGTTCGTGAAGAATACAATACCCAAGCTAAGAAATTTTGGTCTCTCTGTATCTGCTGAAGCGACCACTGGGAAAATGTTACTCGGTTCTGGAGATCGTTACCACGAAGTTCCTTATGGAGGGAAATATGAAAAGTTTCGAAATTCTGGAAACGGTAGTCTAATTTCCGATTCACGACTTAGTTGCCAAGTTCTTATGTGGGAGCTATGATTCAATGCAGCTAATAACACAGTTTCATTATTTTGTTTAGAAACTGTTCTTTGAAGGTTCCTTTCTCGTTGCTGAAGTGTTCCCTCGATGGAGAACTGTCGAATGATCCATCAAAAATAAGCGCCCGATAGCGCCCTGTGTGGAAGAGGGTTGCAGTATTATCAACATCATGCCACTTTTTCCACGAATATAAACTATTTCAATTTTATCTTCTATTGTAACAACTTTCATTCTAACTACTAGCGAAGTCAGTTTATGAAGGAACGTATTTAAGACTCGAAGAAAGACGTGCACGCAATGAGATGAAGTCAAATAATGAATGGATGTTCAGAACAGGTACAAAACAGCAAAACGGCAAAACACTGAGTCGTTCGCCACACACGGCAGCTTTTATGTTTTTGATCTAATGTATTTTTGTCACCTATGTCTTTTTCCGCTAAAATGGAGTTCTGAAAAATACGTATTATCCGGTGCTAGGACGTCAGACACAGTCATGACGGGTCGGCGTAGCGAGTGCTTTATTATAACTGTTCTTATGGAAATAAAGTGGTGAAGGTTTTGGAACGCAATTGTGTTATTTGTCGACTACAGCCCCATCTATCACACAAGAACAAAGGTGTTATATACAAAAGTCACGTATTTTTTTCCGTAGAATCCGATTCTGCGATAAAAACTGGATGTTTCAGTTTAAGATTTCTAAGTTGTCGCCCGCCGCACCCACTGAACACGTATTTTTCGGTCTTTTAATCCTGTGCGTACTTTGAGATATTTCATTATCTAAAGATAAAAAAAGTCAGCCTGTATAATGTAAATGGCGTTATTCCTATCTATCTCAAACGCTAGTCATTTGTATATCAAACCATGTGGTACACCTCATGCAAATTTTGACGTTCTGTACATGATGCCTTTATGATGTTGGAGTTTCAGCCGCTAGTAAAGCATAAGAAATCCCATGGAAACTTTGTTTATTAATCATGCCGTATTTTTATGAAAAGGTGATTATATCAATATTAACTAAAATTAAACCTTACCCTGCAAAAGTATCTGAAGGTGTATGAACTATGATTCAATGTTTGAAGTACGGATAGGATTAGACGAGTTAACGATGGTTTGTCAGGTGTTGCCACAAAAATTCGTGTTGCGTTGAGAGAAGCCCAGGAATGTGTGACTGATACTACCAGGAATATGTGACTGTTACTACGCTAAGTGTCCGTCTCAGCTCCAGTAATATTTCGAATGTACTATACTTTATGTTTTCTTGGGGGTGGGTTTCACAGCCGTATAAGGTTTTTTTAAATAATAAATAGAAATCCTTTTTACTTCGATTGTGAGCATCGTTTATTTATAAATTCCACCATTGCCCATGTGTAGCGGAATACTGCCAAAATTTCCTGTTTCATCACATATCAAACTTCGGTATTTTTTATGTATGTATATCATCTTTATTACATTTATTACCAGTTCTTTGTCATTCACCAACCTTGGCTGGACAGACAGCGTCTATTTTACAATAACATTACCGCAGCAAGATGAAAAAAATTGCAATTTAAACTATGATACTAAAGTATATAGCTTTAAGAACAAGATTACAATATACATTACAATAATAAGACAATCATGTAGTAAAATAGAGTTGCTGCTGTTTTCATTGGCGCTGAGTTGCAGTTCAGGTACATACTGTTCCATCACCAGAGAACTATTTTTCTATGCTGTACAAGGGTTGTTCTTTTAGTATACACAAAATTTTGGTCCTAAATTGTTCGATTCGTAAAGACGGAACACCCTTAGGTAGAGCATTAAATAATTTTAGGGCCACCATTGGGAAGCTCTTGTGCGTCTTAGTTAATCTATATCTTGGCCTGTCTACACCGTCTTTATAATGACTGCTGTGTTGATGAACTTCATTTCTCTTTCTGTAGGTCTCATGATTCTGCCATTGTGTGAACAAGGCAGGTGAAAATATATTGGCTGATAATATCGGGAACTACTAATCTGAAAAAAAAAATGGTTTGCAATGGTCAGTTTCTTTTGCTTCAGGTAATGATCCTCATTGTTTTCTTTTGTAATAAAAGCACATTCTTTCAGCTGCACAATGGTCCCGCAGTAACAGCCCATAGCTGATCTGACTGTTAACAGGTACTGGTATGGTACAACACTTTTGTTTCCCCACAATGTCCATTTCCAAAGGCTGTATATGCATCCTGTACGTAAGTAATAGAAACTACTGAATGTATTCACCATTTGACAGCAACAGACCCTTTTACTGTAATTTGGAGAGTTATGTTTTCACACGCGCGATATTTCTGTTAGTATTTGGCCTTTTTACAGATGCAATACCGAATAAATACATAACAGAAATCTGTTACGTTGATTTAAAAATTTAACAAAACCCATCTTTTTCTTTGTTTTCATGTACAGCCAGACTACAAAGAAATAACGAAGCTGGCACTGATCGGCAAATAGAAGAAACTGTAGCGGCGAGAGGCTGACACGCTTGAGAGTGTCACCTCTCGTAATTGGTTCACCCGGACAGTTCGCGCTGTGTAGTGAGTGGAAAAATCTTTATATCATCATTGTACATAGATGAAAACTTCATTTCTACTATATTTACGAAGGTGTCACTCATCTCGCCACAAGTTAGTTATTCTTCTGTTTATACACATTCAGAAAAAAATCACAACACCACAAGAAGGTGTGTTGCGACATAAACGAAGGTTGCTAGGCAAGTTTCTACATATGAAAGATGGTGTCTATTCAAATATCGCGCCATTCGCCTAAGAGTTTGCTTTATATAGGCTACACGAAATATCGCGCCACTCGCATAAGAGTCTGCTTTAAATAGGCTACACGCTGCAACGGCTGTGAGCGATAGTTACGTTTGAGATTGGGAGTGGTGAGTTGATGTTAGTCAAGAATGCCTTTAAGGCGACAAAGACGACATTATCAATACCTCACTGAGTTTGAACGGCGTCGTGTAATAGGGCTACGAGAAGCTGGATGTTCCTTATGTGATATGGGAGAAAGATTTGGCAGGAATATAAGCACTATAAATGACTGCTGGCAGAGGTGGTCACAGAGGTGGTCACGACAACGTACGGTCGCAAAAAGCACGGGTTCGGATGTCCACCTGGCACTACCGAGAGGGACGCTCACCATGTTTGACTTATGGTTCTGGTGCATCGTACTCCATCTGCAGCACCATTTTGAGCAACATTTGGCACCACAGTGACACAACGTTACAAGTCGATTACTTCAAGGACAGTTACGGACCAGACTACCTGAAGCGCGAATTCCACTGATCACGAAGAACCACAATTTGCCACGTCTCTGGTGCCCAGAGAGGGCTCATTTGAGAGCAGGGTGGAGCTCCGTTGTGTTTTCTGATGAAAGCTGGTTCTTCCTCGGTGCCAGTGATTGCCTTGGGTGTTGGTTAGGAGGAGGCCTGCAACCAACACGTCTGCCTGCCAGATACACTGAACCTGTAGCTGGAGTTATGATAATGAGTGTGATTTTTTATGAGGCAGGAGCAATTTCGTGACCAACCCAAGGACCATGACTACAAATTTGTACATCAATCTGGTGATACGACATGTTATGCTGCCATTCATTACCAGCATTCCAAGGAGCGTTTTCCAACAAGATAACGCTCGCCCAGACACCGCTATTGAAACCCCTCTTGCTCTACACAGTGTCTTCATGTTGCCTTGGCCTCCTCGATCACAAGAGCTAGCTGCATTCGAGCACATATTGGAGATCATCGGACGATAACTCCATTGTCATCAGTAAACAGCATTAGTCGTCCGTGCATTGACCGACCAAATGGAACAGGCAAGGAACTCAATCCCGCAAATTGACATCTGGTACCTATACAACATGCATGCTCGCTTACATGCATGCATTCAACAGTTTGGCAGTTACATCTGTTATTAATGTACCAGCTTATCTCGCACTAACATTAACCTGTGATCTTGCAATATTAATCACTTTAGTATGTTGCCTAGACAAATGTATTCTCGAATTTTCATTCATATACATTAATTACTTTTTGGTGTTGCAATTTTTTTCCGAAACTGCACAATAAAGAGCGCATTGCCAAACATATTTTTAAACCTAGTCATAGGTCTCAACCGCCCAGAGCTGATGATAAGTAAATTGCTATAAACTACTGGTTTTGATCACGTCATCATCTTCTGTATTAGAAAATTATTATAATAGCGTGAATGCTAACGTTCTTACTGCGGCGTGAAATAAAACAAAAACGGTCAGTTGTCAAAATACCGAAGCTACGCAACAATGCAGACTGTTGTAAATAATTTTCTGATACCTGAACCGAAACCAGTAGGAAAGATTTATCAGCTGCTTTTGGCTATTCCGACAAGTGACAGGAAGGAAAAGAAGCTACTTATGACCACAAAATATAGAACTATTTTAGTTTGCAGCTACACTCTACAGTCGGCACGCATATTACGTCTTACAAAGGCCAGAAATGTTGCCCACCCAGCGCACACCTGTTACGACACTAGGCTGGCCTGTATCCGAGTTGAAAGCTCACACAAGCAGCTTAGAGGAAACCTCGGATATGCAGAGACGTGAATAGGAAAGTGCCTGAAAGAAAACATATTAAACTCCGAAAGGAGAACATTTTGAGGCAAAGCGTCGCTGGTGAGACCAACAAGTGGATAATAACTGCAAAATTAACTTCCGCAACGCTAAGGAAGTGTTATTGGGCCGCTATAGTTCATCATGATCCTTAAGAAACGCTGGATGTTGATTCTGTTTATAGGTAAAACTTAGTGTCAGAAAATTGAAGCTAAATAGAAGACAACATGCAGAGAATATACATAATCAAATTTTATTTACTGAACATAAATAGAGGGAGAGAACTACTATTGTTGAATTACACGAAAAGTGGTCGATCAATGTAAACAGTAATAGTAGTAAAATAGCTAGGAATATTACTTCAGTGTGCCCTGAAGTTGAACGATTTCATTTAACCAGTTGTAGGAACAGAATATGCCAAACGTGTTAGATGGAAAAATAATAAGGTGCCGTAGAAATTGCATATTGCTGACAATATGGCCTGGGAATGTTGCCTGGCATCATTGCCGGCCTCATGAATTGAGCCCCATGTTCGGCAACGTTTCCTGTCTCTGTTGCCCGACAATGTGTGCGAACTACAGTGTAGGTAAGTGCGGCTCTCCGACCTTGGCATTCAGTAAGAAAAAAAGGGTGGAATCGAGCTTTGTTGCGTCTTTTCCACCAGAGCTTCTAATACGATTTTGAACATAATGTAAAAGCAATTGTTCCAAAAACTCGTAGGATAAATACCAGCATAAGAGACTGTATGTCAGTTAAACCAGATTCCTGGAAATGGGAGTTCGCTACGTTTCGGTACAAGGACTGAAGTAATTCATTAAGATAGCCTATATATGTAAAACAACCAAATGTTCATGTTGATATTTTTTGTAGTGAGACAGCTATGAATTTTACAAAACGACCAGAGTGGAAAATAATGTTTACAAAGATCGTAATAAGAAAATGAGAGTTGCAACTGCTGCTCATGAGCACACAAACAAGCATGGTACAGTGTCGGGAAAGATTGGCCGGCTCCTGAAGGGATATAACATTTCATCGGTTTTCAGGCCCCCAGCAAAAATTCGTCAGCTCATGAGGCCTGTGAAGGACGATCTAGGGCTTAGAACGCCTCTAGTGTACAAAATACTATGTCAGTGTGGCTGTTACTACGTCGGCCAAACACTACGCACTGTGGAGCAACGCCGGACGGAACACGAGAGGTGCTTACGCCTACGCTGTCCAGAAAAATCAACCGTGGCAGAACACGCCTTAGAAAATGGACACCGAATTCTACTCGACGAAACATCTGTCGTTATGAAGATGAATGGATTTTGGGATAGCGTCATAAAAGAAGCTATTGGCATAAAAACCTCTGAAAACACCAAGGACGGCGGTTTGCAGCTCAGCGCAGCCTGGGACCCGGCTATCGCGATGTTAAAACGGGCGCGACGGATGCGGGATGAAAACATTACCATATATGGTGAGGAAGAGAGCAGCAGTGACGTCACAGCCAGCAGTGCGGCTATGTAACGACGCGGCCACGGCGACACAGCAGTCAGTCTTACCACTTGACAGTGACCGGGGAGAGCTCGGTCGAAAGCTCGTGGAATTTTAACTACCAGACGCGGCTGGAAGCCCGAGAAAATTTTATTAATTCATATCGCCGCGAAACCATGCATTCATACAAGCATGATTAAGCTTACAGAAAGTTTAAACGTCTTAGAACCTATATGGAATACAACTGTTATTCACCACTATTGATCTTATATCAAGGTAGCAGAAGTTCCTTTTTCAAATTTCGATCGTTCTATAAATTACTTTCTGCGTTCCACAACTCTGCTCGTAGTTATATCGCATTCATGAAATTAATGTTTACTTTGCTTGTCCTTTCCTCCACTCCGTTAAACAAACAAGCAAATCACGTGCCTCTGCGTAAGCGTGCAAACTTTCGAACTGTGGGCGTACCATATTGTTTCATCGATCCGATCACGTTACTACGTACCGCAGCGCTTTCGGCCCGAGAGACAAAGCAACGTTGGTGAGAGAAAGGGACGGCCTTTTTTTTTTTTTTTTTTTTTTTTTTTTTTTTATAGGCACATTACAGCAATACAGGACCGTAAAATATGGCATCCACGAAAGTTCCCATAAAATTCCTCGGCAGTTGTAAGGTATTTGCCAGGTCGGCTTGTGGAGATAAGAAGAGCGATGCAGTCCATTCAGTCGACTCGAGAGTCAACAAGATATTCACCAAATCCCAATGACGAACTCCACAAGAAACGTTCTCCAACATTGAGAGGTTTACTGACGTAACTGCAAGAGTGTACATCTTCAAATGAGTGAGTCAACATTTTAGCTTCCTCTCACACGCATGTCGTGAAGTAATCATAATGATGAAGCTAGGGAAATTGGAGGTTATCGCGCGAACCGTTCACCAACGAAACGTAAAAGAGACAAATGATAGCGGTGTTGAAATACCCTCCGCCACACACCTTTAAGTGCCGTACAGCAAATATATCAAAATTTGTCAATTTAATACCTTATCAACTGATAAAAAATTACGCAGTTGCCCTGTTACAGTGAAAGGCGGCACTCGATCCACCTTGGTGGTCTTTTTATTAAGAGCTACATAGTGTCTTTTTTTCTGCCTGCGTTTCCTTATATTTATCCACGTCAGGGTGGAAGTTCAACCTGGGGACCGAAACTGAGTGTGCTTTATTTTCATTTTTTTATTACATTTGATATTCCGCGCGCCATTGCGTGTAACCACCGGTCCTAAGTATGGATGATTGCTGGATTGAATGAATGCGGGTGCAATTGCAAAGACGCGCAACTAGGTCAATCCAAGTGGATCTTCTCGGATTAGCTTTGCTGCAGAGTCTTGGAAACAGCAGTTGAGTTCAACTCGTAAAGTTGGCTTGAAGCACCGCTGGTAGAGGAACGTCGGAGGGTTATCTGGGCGGGTTTTCGTAACGGGCGCCCTGGAGATTGGCTCTTTCAGATGACCGCGCCAGGAACGCATACCAAAACGCCATTCTTCCTCTTATGATCACTGACCTCATGCACCCTCTAAGAGAAAATTACTAGTTAGCGTTTAGTACAATTCAATCCCTGATCGGTCGATCCGAAGTACAGTTCTTAGATTTCAGTCGCGCGTTTTTTCCCTTGTGATAGGAACTAGGGCTAAACTCAAATAATATTTCTGGGACTTCAGACGATTTGTCACTCAGGGAAAAGTAGAGAATTTTGAACAATGTACTTTTTCAATAGGGCGAAGGATCGTCCCACCGAGGAATTAACTACCGATAACTAGACGTTTTGGATTGTCAAGAAATAGTGGGTGTCTTAACAAATCAACCGGAGAATGACCGAAGATGCACAGTTTTAAACAAAAACATTCTCCACAATAAACAAAAAGAAATAATAACACTAGGTTTAGCAAAACGATAGCTTGGAGTTTACTATGGCTCATTTAGCTACAACGATCAATAATATATAGTACAGCCAAAATAAACAGTGTGCACTAAGCAACAAAGAGAGAATTCTGAAGTGGAGAAGCTAACTGAGGCAAGTGTTAACTAAATTCGGACAAAGTACATTTCTCCTTCTGTAGTAATATAAGCACTGACGACAATGCTGAACAGTATGAGTCATGTGGAAATTCATAACGTTTACAGATTTTTTTGGTGCTAGTGGAAGGTACCTCCATTATGTTCAGAAAATTACCACGGAATTCTTTCTGTCTTCTGGAAGAGTTTAACGTCCCGTCGTTAGAGACGGAGCACAAGGTCAGATTACGGAAGCACGGGGAAGGAAATCGGTTGTGGCCTTTTCCAAAGAAACCAACTCGGAATTCGCCTTATTCACGGAAATCACAGAAAACGTAAATCTGGATGATCGAACGGGATTTGAACCCTCGCCGTCGTCCTGCAAAATGTACCAACCACTGCAAGTTGGAGGAATTAAAAATCGCCGTGCCAAAATACGTACATCAAAGAAAGCTCAGCCTCTGTACCCTTACCCATTTCCTACCGTGCGTGAGAAAAGTCCCAGATCATTCTGCGCGATTACAGTTCTGCTTTCCGAATGAAGTGGTATCGGGAAATTCATATGTTTTCTGGTTGAACTTGTATTGGCATATGGACTCTCAAAAAAAGTCCTCTACGTTGACCAGCCGTTTTGTAAAGCCAAGATATGCATGGTGTACAACTCTATCACCAATTTTATTTTAGCTATTCTGTACATAAAATCAGTAAGGGATAAACCCAGGGGACGCAATACGAGTTCTTAAAACGACACTGCTTGTAAGGAGTAGGAGCCTACTGCAGCAACAGGGGTATTTATTTTGGTGAAAATATTTTTCCCTCACGTTTGTTATTTATTCAGCTACCAAGACTACACTGTGAATGATTTCGCAATCCTAATATTGTACCTTCGGCTGTAAAGAATTACTCAGATCCATTGACACGTGCCTGACGAAGGAGTATTTTGATTCAGAAATCAATTATATTCTACCTTGAACATCGAAAAAGAAAATACAACTGAAAAGAAATTGACGTAATAAATGCACAGCATGCAACCGCATTCATTTATTGTCATCGATGGAATGAGCAAGTTTAATAACAATATTTAATCGAAGATGGGTAATCTAAACGTATTCCACAGCAGTAGATTGCTAAGTCTGATGCATTGTTCGAATCTGTCGTAATTTTGTATTTGTACACAGCATTCGTACACTGTGTATGGCCACGGTATCTCGTGAAAAACCGAGGAGCCGCTAGCAGCAGCCATAGGAGGCCCAAAACGTCTGAGGCTGACTTTATCATAAGCCGAAACCGGCCATAATAAACAACTGTTACTGTGATCTCGAATGTTGTTTTAACCGAAGTACAGCACCAGATCGCAGCACTCCACCGACAGTGTTGTCTAAATTTATGTTAAAAACGCTTTCTGATGTCACCGACGATGGACGCCTTGTGAATCGGAACAAGAGGTCGACTGCTTTCCTACCGTACTGTGGGGCAACGAGCAGCAATTTAGGATTGAGACCAGTGTTCCCTTCCGCCCCAAAGTACGAGATATGCAGCGCCCTTTTAAAGACGATATAGCTCTACGTGTGTGCCCGGTGTGTGTGGTGTCCCTTGTCAATGCAGCAGAATCTACATAGGTCAAACTATTCGTACGTCTGCGGAGTGTTGTACTGAGTACAAGCGACGTAGTTAACAAGTCGGCAACAGCTGAGCATTGCCTGAAAACTGATACAAAATACAGTTCTAAAAGACGAGAGTCTTGGCTCATGCATCAACATACTGGGATTCCGTTATAAAGGAGGCAACTGAGATATAATAAACAGCAACAGTTTTAATTAGCGTAAGTACTTACTTAGAGATTAAATTTGCAGTATATCGGTATGTTCCCGTTATGCTGTACACACACTTCCACATGTGTCCATGTTATTTCTGACACATTTTTGAGACCGAGCGAGGTGGCGCAGTGGTTAGCACACTGGACTCGCATTCGGGAGGACGACGGTTCAATCCCGTCTCCGGCCATCCTGATTTAGGTTTTCCGTGATTTCCCTAAATCGTTTCAGGCAAATGCCGGGATGGTTCCTTTGAAAGGGCACGGCTGATTTCCGTCCCAATCCTTCCCTAACCCGAGCTTGCGCTCCGTCTCTAATGACCTCGTTGTCGACGGGACGTTAAACACTAACCACCACCACACAGTTTTGAGCAGTTCCAGTGTTATAGTGTGAATGCGTCCTAAACATCAATGCAGTGTTCTTCGTTTGTAGCATAACAATGTGCAGAAACGCGCGCAAATAACGAGTTGCGAGGGGTGGTGGGGTCAGGACTTCTTGGTGGCCGTTTCAATGGAGCTGGTGTTGCTGATGAACTACGACGTGTCCACCGTTGTGAAAAGTGTTCATTCAGGAACACGCAGACAGCAAGAGCGTAATGACGCGGCGTTCCGTCTGACCCCTATTATAAGCGTTCTGTGAGGCCGCTTCCTTCAAGCTGAAGTGTTGACCATGCTTACAAGTGCGTAAAAAATTTGCGTCATTCACAGTCCCTTCAAAAAAGTACGGTGTAAACATATGTCGTGAAGTCATTGCTGTCCATGTCATTACGTTAGGCGGGTTCCTTTCTAGCTCAACTGTGTAATTAGGAAACACTTTGGACCAAGCGACAATATGTTCTAGCACGTGAGCTGCCATAAATGGCACATTAATCTGAAAACATAACCGTGGCACGGTTCGCTGCATTTGGAAACTGAGGTAAGAAAGGACGGCATGCTGAAACGCGCTCATTCCGGTCAGTATCCGATAACTCTTTTAAGAACGTCTGACGAAGAGGTCTGACCTGAGAATGTTTTTTTCATGTGATCTCGCATTGTTGTCCTCGGTACACTAAGTTTTGAAGCACATTTATTACGTGTCGTCTACATAGTAAATTGTTCAATCGAAGCAGAGACTCTGCCACATGTCTTCTTCCTTCCACTCCGCGGCCTGTCTTTAATACTGCCAAAAGCAAAAACACATCTTTCCCAATCCAGAAGTCTTGACTTTCATGATGGAGACCTATTACAGCTTTCATGGAATGCTTTCATAGTCTGCTTCATTGTGTGCCCTGTGTGTTGTCTCTCGTGCATCCACACAGTTGTCACTAAGCGCTTCTCAATACAGTAACTATGATCGCTCGCGTCTGCTAAGGCTACAAATTACAACTCGACTGCGGAAACATGTGGACATGAAAAAAAAAAAAAAAAAAAAGATTCAAATGGTTCTGAGCACTATGGGGCTTAACATCTGTGGTCATCAACTACTTAAACCTAACTGACCCAAGGACATCACACACATCCATGCTCGAAGCAGGATTCGAACCTGCGACCGTAGCAGTCACGCGGTTCCGGACTGAGCGCCTAGAACCGCACGGCCACCGCGGCCGGCTGTGGACATGAATTCCAATAACTGAAATGAAGTAGCATGTCTAACAATCTGTATAATATTATTTGACACTAAACAATTGTTGAACGGGTAAGGGGACTTCTCGTCCACCCTGTACGTCTGAACTAGCATGATACAGAACGCCATCCCCCACAGGTCAGATTGATTCAGAACTAAGAATGGTTAGAGAATTTTAACTTGTCTCTGAGGATAGTGGAGGTGTAGACGGATGTTAATGGTACGAAATTTCAGCAAAGTGCGTAATCCACTCCAGACGTGGCGCTGTAGTGCACTTCAGAGAGTTTTCACGCCTTCATCGGCGTCAGCGAGTAGAGGTTCTGGGAGAAGCGGAAGGAAGGTACTGGGACGCCCCATTACTTACAGGCTTTACGTGGGGAGCGTTCTCTCTCTCTCTCTCTCTCTCTCTCTCTCACTTGCTCTAC
This sequence comes from Schistocerca serialis cubense, assembly GCF_023864345.2. Classification (NCBI taxonomy): domain Eukaryota; kingdom Metazoa; phylum Arthropoda; class Insecta; order Orthoptera; family Acrididae; genus Schistocerca; species Schistocerca serialis. The sequence goes on along the minus strand of NC_064641.1, from coordinate 657,758,057 downwards.
TCACGAACGCAGATACACACTAATTTCTCTTCCTTTTGCGTCTTACATCGTACCTTTAAACTAATGGGGAAGTTCACTATCAGTCTAGGATTTTTGTTCTCTTTTTATTAAGTATTTGTTGCTTAGCCGAAGAAGGAGAACTAGAACTCCATGCGTCGCGCCACACAAGTAGGTCCCGTACTTGTATCGTACACGTGATGAGATATATTGAATCGGATGATGAAACTCCTTTTTCAATTTGATGGTGACCACCGACCGAAATTAGTTTTTCGACTGTTCAGACGCTATAATTATGATGTTGACTGTGCACTATAAAAAATGTGCGAAAATGTCGGGCAGTCAAAGTTAAAAGTATCACCCTCAAATGAAAATGTTACTTAATGATTTTGTTTGTCTATAGGTATGTATCTGCAGTGTTTGTTCACATTAAAATGCCAGCGCCACAGTACTGTAGTAGCACAACGTTAGAGACGTCAAAACAAAATGGCGGGGGCGACTGCGAAAGTAGAAATCGCTTGTGTCATTTTGGTTTGACGTCTCTAGCGTCGTTCTACCACATTACTATGGTGTGGGGTTTTAATGTAAGCCAAGACTGCAGGTATCTGCCTGTAAACAAACAAAAAAATTCATTACTCACCTATTTTTTCGAAGTGATTGTTGATGTCCTTATTTTGTTGGCATATATTGCTTTACAAAGGCATTTCAAAATTATGACTTTTTTCTAAAGTGAACACTGAAGACGTAAGAAGTTTCTAAGAACTCATTCAGTGTTAAACCTTATCACCGGTACTTTTTCATGGAACATGGGTATTATTAACAAAGTATCTCCATTATTGTAAAGAAGCACCCAATGAATGTGATAAACAATGGGAAGAAATACATTAGGTGACATACACTGTGTTCCGGTGTAAAGTCGTGCACCGGAGCGCCAGACAGTAACGTTAGAGCAGAGAGGGTTGCGAGACGACGTCAGGAAATTGCATGCTGACCGACCCTTCTCCAGGACCACAACGTAACGGCAGCGCCATCTACACGAAGAGGACATAAGCGCCAAGCCGCCTAGCCACGGGCCGTTTGAAGACTAGCAGTTCGACAGCAGCACCAAGAATAGGCACTTGCACAATAACGACTTAGGAACTTTATTACTTCTCTTGTATTACGAATTGTATATACTGAAGAGTTTTATTGTCTATTGCCCTTTGTTCGTGACACATCTGTATCTCATAATGTTAAGTTTTGTCATCATTTCCTCTTGTAATAAACTTCATTAATACGATTTGTTTGAGTCGTTGCCTAGCGATCCGAAAAAGCAGTTTTCTCAGGCACCCCATATTTGACGAGTAGGCAGGATACAACACACTGAGCTAACAAAACTCATGGAATAGGTCCTAATATCGCGTCGGACCTCCTTTTGCCCGGCATAGTGCAGCAACTCAGAGTGACATAGATGTAACAAATCTCTGGATTTACTCCGGAGAAATATTGAGCCATTGCCGGTGCGGGATTTCGTGCACGAACTGACCTCTAGATTATGTCCCATAAATGTGCGGTGGGATTCATGTCGGGCGATCTGGGTGGACAAATTATTCGCTCGAATTGCTCCTAATGTTCTTCAAATCAATAGCGAACAATTGTGGCTCAGTGACATGGCTCATTGTTATCCATTAAAATTCCGTTGTTGTTTGGGAACATGAAGTCCATAAACGGCTGCAAATGGTCTTCAGGCGGACGAAAATAATCATTTAGTCAGTGATCGGTTCAGTTGGACCGATTAAATATCTGGGCGTAACATTGCAGAGCGATATGAAGTGGGTCAGGCACGTAATGGCAGTTGTGGGGAAGGCGAATAGTCGTCTTCGGTTCATTGGTAGAATTTTGGGAAGGTGTGGTTCATCTGCAAAGGAGACCGCTTATAAAACACTAATACGACATATGCTCGAGCGTTTGGGATCCCTATCAGGTCGGATTGAGGGAGCACATAGAAGCAATTCAGAGGCGGGCTGCTAGATTTGTTACTGGTAGCTTTGATCATCACGCGAGTGTTACGGAAATGCTTCAGGAACTCGGGTGGGAGTCTCTGGAGGAAAGGAGGCGTTCTTTTCGTGAATCGCTACTGAGGAATATTTAGAGAACCAACATTTGAGGCTGACTGCAGTACAATTTTACTGCCGCCAACTTATATTTCGCGGGAATACTTCAAAGATAAGATAAGAGAGATTAGGTCTCGTATATAGGCAGTCATTTTTCCCTCGTTCTGTTTGGGAGTGGAACAGGGAGAGAAGATGCTAGTTATGGTACAAAGTACCCTCCGTCACGCTCCGTATGGTGGATTGCGGAGTATGTATGTAGATGTAGATGTAGACCAGAGGACCCAGTTCATTCCATGTAAACACAGCCCACACATTATGGAGTCACCACCGGCTTGCACAGTGCCTTGTTGCCGACTTGGGTCCATGGCTTCGTGGGGTCTGTGTCAGACTTGAACCCTACCAAATGAAATCGGGACTAATCTGACCCAGCCACGGTTTTCAAGTCGTGTAGGGTCCAACTACACTCTGAAAGATTTCGCAATTCTAATACTGCATCTTCGGCTGTAAAGGCTTACTCGGATCCCTTTACAGATTTTGATTCAGAAATCAGCCATATTCTAACTTGAGCATCGGAAAAGAAAATACAACGGAAAAGAATTTGACGTAATAAATGCACAGCATGCAAGCGTGTAAGGTCCAACTGACATGGTCATGAGCCCAGGAGAGGCGCTGCAGGCGATATCGTGCTGTTAACAAAGGCATTTGCGTCAGTCGTCTGCTGCCACAGCCCTTTAAACGCCACATTTGGCCACGCTTTTCGAGTGGATACGTTCGTCGTACCTCCCAAGTTGATTTCTGAGGTTTTCAGTCAGTGTTGCTTGTCTCTTAGCACTGACAACTCTACGCAAACACTGCTGCTGTTGGTCGTTAAATGAGGGCCGTTGGCCACTGCTTTGTCCGTGGTAAAGCTTATGTTATATTCCCAGCACACCCTTGACACTGAGGATCTCGGCATATTGAATTTCCTAACGATTCCCGAAATGGACGTCCCATGCATCTACCTCCACTAACATTCCGTGTTCTATGTCTTAACAGCCGTCGTGTGGCCATAAGCACGTCGAGAACCTTTTCACTTGAATTACTTGAGTACAAATGATAGCTTCGCCAATTCACTGCCCTTTTATACTTCGTGTACGCGATACTACCGCCATCTGTATATGTGCATATCGCTACCTCCATGACTTTTGTCACCTAACAGAACTTATATTGCTATTTTTGGTGTCTTATACACTGCCAGAAAGAGCCCTATTAGTTTCTAAAGGAATTAATTTCCGTAGTTCTCCCGATGAAAACACAAGGTGCACGTAGAGTCAAATTTCTGAAGACAAAGAACCTTCCACATACTCCCTCCCCCCTCCCCCACCCTCTCTCTTTTCACACAGAATAGTATGAAAGCTAGGGGAGCAATGACCGAGTATGCATGTATCGCTGCTCTCGAAAGCTGAAAACCCGCCTTCTTTGTTGATGAGTAAGCGGACTCCGCCATTAACTTTCTACACAAACGCTTTACGATCATTTGAAACAGGTCGTCACGAGTAGTGGAGCAGAGCTCGGCGTTGGTGAGATGCCAAGACCATGCCAACGCGCGTGCCTTCAACTCCTCAGACCTGATCTAGGTCAACAAAGCAGTTGCTATGCGCGACCGCCAGTTGCGTCTCGGCTCTAAAGTACCTCCCCTCAGTCTGAGGTCTGAGCGCGCTCGTAGTGAAGTGCCGAAGCTCGCAAATGAGCCCAAGTTTCTCGTCACTGCTAAGATGAATCGCTTCCTTAAGAGGACAGTCGTAAGTCTTCGGTGGGTAATTTTTTCTATGTGTTAATTAAATTTTTGTTTTTATTGCAGGCCACCAACTATTAAGTTTTCTTATTTAGTTTAGTATGCAGGGGTAGCCAATCTTTTTTCCACACACGACCGCTTTCGCACTTACGAACAATATCCTCTCAGACCTAGCCTTGTGCCAATGCAGTCAGTTTAATAACTAACTTCAAAATGTCGAAGGAACTAATCCATGTTTACGTTAACTACAAATTCAGAGTACTCATGTCCTTTCTTTTGTTAGATTTCCATCCAGTTCTTATGCCTCCTATAAAATTTTCTTGCAAAGGTGTTTTAACTGTGCTAGACGTCAGCAAAACTGTATATGCAATCTGAATTAACCTGAGCTACAGACATTTATCTTTCCACTTTATTCTTTATTTTCCTTTAATCATCTACCGAATTTCTGTCTGTACTTCACGTTACTTGTAATTTCAATTTTAGTATCTCTGCACTTTCGCATGTTGTTCCTTTTTACATCATACAGTCATTAATAGCTCCCCAAAAATTCTGGATATGTATGAGGAGAAACTTATGTCTTATTGATTAAGAGAAAAGGTGAAACTATACCTCCTAGTGGTGGGCAGCGAGCAACGCTTCAGGCAGCTGACGTAGGTGGGGATCCAGTGTCTCCCTGAATAAGGAGACAACCTCTGTCCCGTGCCAACGGTCTCCTAGGAGGGCAGATGAAAATTTAGAAATAGGGCACCACCACGTCCTTGGGACGGGAAACAATCCCAGGAGGCGGGTGAGCAAGAGTAACGGCTTGCATCGGTAGATTGACTGCCGCGAGTAATGAGTATAATGGGTTCAAAAAGTGGTTCAAATGGCTCTGAGCACTATGGGACTTAACATCTGTGGTCATCAGTCCCCTAGACCATAGAACTACTTAAACCTAACTAACCTAAGGACATCATACACATCCACGCCCGAGGCAGGATTCGAACCTGCGACCGTAGTGGTCACGCGGTTCCAGACTGAAGCGCCTAGAACCGCACGGCCACACCGGCTGGCCAGTATAATGGGCAGGGGCACTAAAAATGTAGTGTGTGGACAGAACGTTGGAAGTGTGGGTCTCACGGGGAGCAAACCTGCAGTCGCACTGTCCTCGGTGGCTGAATCGGATAGAGCGTGTGCCATGTAAGCAGGAGATCCCGGGTTCGAGTCACGGTCAGAGCACACAATTTCAACGGCCCCCATTGATATTTATCAACGCCTGTAAGCAGCCAAATTCGTTACATTGTAATTTCATTCTCCGAGAGATGAAAGATCACCAATGGTATCTGTGTGTGTGTGTGTGTGTGTGTGTGTGTGTGTGTGTGTGTGTGTGTGTGTGTGATTCCAATCGTACATGGTACGCGGGAAGAACTGTAATACATATACTTCTGATCTTCTCTTCAGTACTGCTCTGTTTACGATTGTTATTAGTATGTTTGCTTCTAAAAGACCTGTGTTGTATACTGGAATTTATGACATGCTCTACACATGAGACGTGGCCATTATTTGTGTAATGACAAATGCAATGTTGTGGCTTAAACTGCTTTAACCCTAATTCGTAAGGCGATCTGTGACTGAACCGGTCGATATTTGGGTTTAAAATAAAAGCAGCTGATGGTCAAACACGCATTTTATACGTGTGAAGAATGTTGGTAAGCCTCCGTATGAGCTAAAATCTCAGTAACTTTACCTTTTCAGCCTTTTAACGAGATATACGCAGGAGGAGCTAGGAGAAGCAGTATTTGTCTAGGGACATAGTTAACATACGGTGATGTGACTGCGTGAACTTTCCCGGGGTATTTACTGGGTGATATACATGGCGGGTCTGCAGCCAGATCGTACGATCTACTTTCGTGTTCTATCTGGCTGCCATATGCAGGTGAAAACCGTGTTTGCTAATCTCGTCGGAACAGATTCACAGCGTTAACGGCGATTCTTTTTATACGGCACAGAACACAAGGAGCTCGTGCACCAGAAACCATCGCTGCGATCCCTTAACATAAAGCCGTCGACACACGGATCGAGGCAGCTAACGTTGACGTGCACGCAGACGGGATGGCCAACGTCACGAGACACAGCGTCGTCGTCACACGGGACGAGTCGGCTAACGTGATTTTATGCATCTTAGCGCTCTCCAGAGGAACTGTCAGCTTTATATGGTTCGCAAAGAACGGTTTGTTCTCGAAAATGGACGCGCGTAAAATTCCTACGTCAGCTCTGCTAAAACTCACATTTCCTATCTGTTGGTGTCCTATCTGTTGTATACGTAAATAAAAACTGAACTGTTATAAGACAAAAAGGAAAGATACAAGTTAGCGCCAATAAGGACATCAGCTTATAAAAGTTCACCACATCGAACAAACTTACCCCTGACAGAGAGCGCACTTATATTTACGTAACATCAGATATTACAGAAATTACTTCTATTAATTTCATAGAAAACCCCCATAACCTTGTGGAAAACGCGAGGATGAAGAAAAAAATAGATACAACGGGACTAAAACCGTATACGACGTAATGTCTGTACTGTAACTTGGCGCCTCTAAACACTACGCCTTTTTTATTCCACAAAAACAAAAATGTCTAGGTTACATATCCTAAGAACGAAAAGTTTATCATGAACATTTAAAGTGCCGTTACCTGAAAATGGCTTACTTTGATAAAACGCAAGTTATAACGCTATAACAACTAATACGAAAATTCTTTAACCACTAATACGTTTCCTGTAGTTTTATTACACTAGAGAGCAAAGAAACTGGTAAACCTGCCTAATTTCGTGTAAGGCCTCCGCGATCACGCAGAAGTGCCGCACCACGACGTGGCATCTACTCGACTAATGACTGAAGTAATGCTGGAGGGAACTGACACTATGAATCCTGCACGACTGTCCATAAATCCGTAAGCGTATGAAGGGTGGGGATCTCTTCTGAACAGCACATTGCAAAGCATCCCAATAATGTTCGTCTGGGGAGACTAGTGGCCAGCGGAAGTCTTTAAAATCAGGAGGGTGTTCCTGGAGCCACTCTGTAGCAATTTTGGACGTGTCGGATGTTGCATTGTCCGTCGCAATGTCAATGGACATAAATGGATTCAGCTGATCAGAGAGGATGGTTATGTACGTGTCACCTGTCAGAGTCGTATCTGGACGTATCAAGGATCCTATATCATTCCAAATGAATACGCCCCACACCATTATAGAGTCCCCACCAGCTGGAACAGCCTCTTGCTGAAATTCAGGGTCCATGGGTTCATCAGGCTGTCTTCTTACCCGTACACATCCACGCGATCGGTACAATTTGAAACGACACTCATCCGACCGGGCAACATGTTTCCAGTCATCAACAGGCCAGTGTCGGTGTTGACGAGCCCAGGCGAGGCGTAAAGCTTCGTGTCGGCTCCAAAAGCCCTTATCGATGATGTTTCGTTAAATGTTTCGCACGCTGACTCTTATCGATGGCCCAGTACTGAAATCTGCAGCAATGTGCGGAAAGTTGCACTTCTGTCATGTTGAACGATTCTCTTCCGTCGTCGTTGGTCCCGTCCTTACAGGATCCTTTCCCGGCCGCAGCGATGTCGGAGATTTGATGTTTTACCGGATTCCTGATATTCACGGTACACTCGTGAAATAGTCGTACAGGAAAATCCCCATTTCGTCGCTACCTCGGAGACGCTATTTCCTATCGCTCGCGCACCGACTGTAACACCACGTTCAGGATCACTTAAATATTGATAACCTGCGATTGTAGCAGCGGTAACCGACCTGACAACTTCGCGAGATACTTGTTGTCTTATATAGGCGTTGCTGACCGCAGCGCAGTATTCTGCCTGTTTACATATCTCTGTACTTTAAAACGCATCCCTATACCAGTTTCTTTGGCGCTTCAGTGTACAACAGATCTTACAGATAACTATTCTTTCTCGAGATATTCAGTGTGCTGGTGCTTGGAAACAGCATATATTCGTGGGGTATAAGATATAACATAAAATCCACCTAATATGGGCTTCTGCCGAACAAGACAAGTACAATATGGCGTCTTGCTTTCTACGGGCCTCAGGCTTTCTGCTTGTGACGTAAGAAGCGTTGTTGCTCCCTGCTGGGTCTACTTCACGTGACGCGTCGCTGGAATATTGCAAAACTAATTTTGTGTTTCACGTGACGAAATGGCTTCTCAGCGTGAAGTAGTAGGAAGTGACGTTACAAAATTCATAGAGCGTCACGTCAACGTTAGCTGACTCGTCCCGTGTGCCGATGACTTAAGTGAAGTCAACAGTGATACAGTGGTGAAAACTGAAAAAAAAAACGATGAATCGCTATCGTGTAACTCTCTCAATACCTCCTACCGGTCGAATCAAAGACCGGTGCTTTTTAAAGGATTTCCAAACTTGTCTCTGTAATGTTGTCGCTTAGTCTAATTTCGACTGATTGCTTTAGGACACAGCCCCACAACGACACGCATGGGCAACTAGTGTCAATTGTTGTGTCTCGTCGTGCAACGTTTCGTTTCGTTAGGCAGTGATCCGTCGCAGAGATTTCTTAGGTTGTAATAATCTTATGCTGAGATGATGCTCAATATCAATACATCTGTTGTGAATTGCGCGGTTTTTTTTTTCTTACGATGACAAGGATTTTTGTAAACGCCGTACTTCCTTAACCCGAGGTCATCTTTTACCAAGCCAAGGAGCTCTCTGATCTTGGCGGCGGACGGAGTACACTTTTGAAGTTATGTTTAAAATCCTTCCTATCGTTGAAGATACGCCCCCAACAGAGGCAGCAAAGCGAGCGATCGACATGCATACTGTACCGGTTCCGGAGAAGATCCACACTCGAAGGTATGATGGATCTGTATCTGTTGCCATTCTGCTTGAACACGAGTTTACAGTGTTCCAGGTAGCGTCTCAAGCTTTCCGCTTCCGAGATGGCGTAAGCCCTCCTTATCAAGCTCCTCAGGAACCCTGTGCGTTAGTATAGCGGATAACTCTTTGCTTTTAAATATCGGTCTGTATGCTTTGGTTGTGGCCAATATGTCCGGAAACGAGAGCTTTCCATAGCACAACATATTGATTGATAGAAAGGACAATGCGACTTTAGGATACAGTGGTTATAGCAGACTAGTGCATACGGACCGGTATCTAGATAAACGAGTTGATATTCATCGTGCCATCGCACGGGGATCCTCCTGACGTTGGCAATGAGGTCTTATGCCATCTCGGACGCGTCTCGAGATGACTGTATGATCCGGATGCAGATCCGACAAGAAGATTCAGTATCTTGATGCGCAACGCCTAACTTGTAGGGTCAGCCTCTGGAATTTTCTGATCATCTTCGTGACACTTTTGTACTTATTAAATGAACCTGCAACGAAACGTGCTGCTCTTCTTTGGATCTTCCCCGTTTGTCAGTCCTATCTGGAACGGATCCCAAACTGACGAGCAGTAAGTACTGGACGAACGTGGTACCTCATTCGCGAATGGACTACACATCCTGAGAATTCTTCCAGTAAATCTGCCTTAACTGAAACTATGTCATGTGGTCGCTCCACTAGCATCCACAGTCCTGCAGCAGTTTGAAAATACAATTTACAGTTTGACGTGTTAGAAATACATTTAATAACAGCCTCGGGGAAAATGTTGTCGCGTCTAAAACCTTTGTTTTGTATCTGCTAAGACCATAGCAATCTGCTCGGAAAGCTGGTTCGGCAGTCCGCGCTTTTTGCAGTAGGTGACATTGTGGAACTGTTCTGAACGCTCTCTAGTAAACAATGACTATGACTAATGCGCGCTTTTTTTCCCAATCGTTTGTCACTCTTCGTTGCTCCAGTGACCTACGATGAACTGCTGCTACCTGTTTCATATAATCTACATGGAGTCGTATATGTATAGTCGTATATGTATCTCACGAGATCCACTTGCCTATCATCTGAGCAAATTTCGTTGATTCCCTATTGCGTGATTCCTTATCTAGGTACGTTATTTCGGTGTTACATAGGCCTACATCGTTTCGTGACATTTGCATTCGCCACGCTGGCGCTAATGCACGTCACGCAATCTGTTGCGCGATTGCACACTCTAAACTGGAAATGTCAGCGCGGATGACAATCTGTAATCGAAACTGGCGCTGACTTGCTCTGCCAGTGCCGACTCTGGTGTCTTAACTGCCTGGCTGGCCATATGATCGCTGCATCTGCCAATGACAAGTCGTTGCATGTGCTATTACGCGTCTAATCTAATTAAAGTATATTTTAAAGGAACACACCGCCATCTGAATGTTTTATTGTTTATTTTCATACAACCTAGGTTTCGGCCATTCGCGCCATTTCCAAGTATTTGATTTAATGTCTTTAACATTTATTACAGCACGCTTAACATGTTGTCAAGCTCCAATTTATGGCAAACTTAGTGCTTGACAACATGTTAAGTGTACTGCACACAAAATCAAATACTTGAAAATGGCAATAAACGACGAAACCTTGATTGTACTTAAATAAACAATAAAACAGTCAAACGGCGGTTGTTCCTTCAAAAAAACTTGTACGATTGTTGCTCAGCAACATGAAGAACTAACTGAAGTAGTCGGAAAGTTATCTCTATTGTCATCCAAGGTTCGCGGCGCGTTAGAGAGACTTGGAAATCAAGCTTAGAAACCATTTACTTCGGGGTCATTTGTTTTCCAGCTAGTCTGAAGCCCCACCCTCCTCCCTCCCCTCCTCACCGCAAACACACACATACATAGAAAAAAAACTTCCTGTGCCAACCTCTTCATCTCAGAGTAGCATTTACATCCGATGTCCATAATTACTTGTTGCATATATTCCACGCTCTATCTTTTTACACAAGTTACTCTGACTGCGCCAGGTAGATTTTTTAAATTAAAATACAGACCTTAGGTACGTTTTAACATTTTATTTCGGTTGTTCCAGTGTGACACATGTGCCTTTGTGAACTTATCATTTCTGAGAACGCATGCTGTTACATCGTGATTACCTGTAAATACCACATTAATGCAATAAGTGTTGAAAATGATGTCCGTCAATCTCAATCCATTTGGCAATACGTGTAACGACATTCCTCTCAACAGCGAGTACTTCGCCTTCCGTAATGTTCGCACATGCATTGACAATGCGCTGACGCATGTTGTCTGGCGTTGTCGGTAGATCACGACAGCAACTATCCTTCAACTTTCCCCACAGAAAGAAATCCGGGGACGACAGATCCATCGCCATCCATCACAAGGAAATTCGATGTTAATGACTCTGGCCCATAGAGCTCGAACATTTTTAGATAAGGTGAGCCTCGCCGAAGAATTACAGCAGTTATGTACAGTAATTAATAAAATCTTATGGGTCTTCCAGCCACGGCAGGTGGTTAAGATCCGTCGGCTATTGTCAAGTGGTAAATGATTTCCGTGTCACCGTTGCCTCGCGCCCATATAGTCGCGCTGCTGGCTGTGACGTCACTGGTGCTCTTTTCTTCGCCAACTGTGGTAATACACTCCTGGAAATGGAAAAAAGAACACATTGACACCGGTGTGTCAGACCCACCATACTTGCTCCGGACACTGCGAGAGGGCTGTACAAGCAATGATCACATGCACGGCACAGCGGACACACCAGGAACCGCGGTGTTGGCCGTCGAATGGCGCTAGCTGCGCAGCATTTGTGCACCGCCGCCGTCAGTGTCAGCCAGTTTGCCGTGGCATACGGAGCTCCATCGCTGTCTTTAACACTGGTAGCATGCCGCGACAGCGTGGACGTGAACCATATGTGCAGTTGACGGACTTTGAGCGAGGACGTATAGTGGGCATGCGGGAGGCCGGGTGGACGTACCGCCGAATTGTTCAACACGTGGGGCGTGAGGTCTCCACAGTACATCGATGTTGTCGCCAGTGGTCGGCGGAAGGTGCACGTGCCCGTCGACCTGGGACCGGACCGCAGCGATGCACGGATGCACGCCAAGACCGTAGGATCCTATGCGGTGCCATAGGGCACCGCACCGCCACTTCCCAGCAAATTAGGGACACTGTTGCTCCTAGGGTATCGGCGAGGACCATTCGCAACCGTCTCCATGAAGCTGGGCTACGGTCCCGCACACCGTTAGGCCGTCTTCCGCTCACGCCCCAACATCGTGCAGCCCGCCTCCAGTGGTGTCGCGACAGGCGTGAATGGAAGGACGAATGGAGACGTGTCGTCTTCAGTGATGAGTGTCGCTTCTGCCTTGGTGCCAATGATGGTCGTATGCGTGTTTGGCGCCGTGCAGGTGAGCGCCACAATCAGGACTGCATACGACCGAGGCACACAGGGCCAACACCCGGCATCATGGTGTGGGGAGCGATCTCCTACACTGGCCGTACACTGGTGATCGTCGAGGGGACACTGAATAGTGCACGGTACATCCAAACCGTCATCGAACCCATCGTTCTACCATTCCTAGACCGGCAAGGGAACTTGCTGTTCCAACAGGACAATGCACGTCCGCATGTATCCCGTGCCACCCAACGTGCTCTAGAAGGTGTACGTCAACTACCCTGGCCAGCAAGATCTCCGGATCTGTCCCCCATTGAGCATGTTTGGGACTGGATGAAGCGTCGTCTCACGCGGTCTGCACGTCCAGCACGAACGCTGGTCCAACTGAGGCGCCAGGTGGAAATGGCATGGCAAGCCGTTCCACAGGACTACATCCAGCATCTCTACGATCGTCTCCATGGGAGAATAGCAGCCTGCATTGCTGCGAAAGGTGGATATACACTGTACTAGTGCCGACATTGTGCATGCTCTGTTGCCTGTGTCTATGTGCCTGTGGTTCTGTCAGTGTGATCATGTGATGTATCTGACCCCAGGAATGTGTCAATAAAGTTTCCCCTTCCTGGGACAATGAATTCACGGTGTTCTTATTTCAATTTCCAGGAGTGTATTTTCGTCCCGCGTCCGTCGCGTCCGCTTCAACTCGCGACGGCCGGGTCCCCGGCTGTGCTGAGCTGCAAAACGCTGTCTTCACTGATGGTGTTTTCAGATATTTTTATTTCTGTGGCCTCTTTTATAACGCTATCCCAAAATCCATTCGTCCTCATGTCGGACGTTTTGTCGAATAGAATTCGGTGTCGATTTTCTAAAGCGTGTTCTGCAACGGCTGTTTTTTTCAGCTAGCGTAATCGTAAGCACCTCTCGTGTTCCGAGCGGCGTTGCTGCACAGTTCGTACTGTTTGGCCTACGTAGCATCAGCCACAAGGAAATACAAAAAACGCAAGTTTCTTACTCTCTTCTTCGGTGGCGGTTTTCTTTAAAGTCTCGCCAGAAATGATCGGTGATGCCTGGTGGTTAGCCATTTTGCCGGAAGACATTTCGGAGGTTGCTTAGTTCCAAAGGCAAATTTTCAGCGTCTGAAACGATTTTATCACGGTAGACTAGGGTGTTCAGAACGTCACAGCGTGTAGTATTTTGAAGGAATAGGAACTCAGAGAGTCACACTGAACGGACGTTGCAGCCAAAATGAAGAACGCATTAGAAAGAGAATGAGACTGAGGAGGACCAGCCTAAAGTCACTTATATGTCTTCTGATAGCCCAACATCCGGAAAGATCGGTAGACTCCTACAGAGAAAGGGCATCCCGTGTATTTCGCTGCCTTGACTAAGATGTCTTCTTTATAATGTTATTAACACAGTCAAAGAGAGCTCAAAGAAAATTAGCGACACACTCGATTGAAACAACCAAGCAAATCAGTTGTCGCTGAACACTGCTGAGCCGTAACTTATCTCTAGAACGATTAGTGTCCAGTTCACTTACAGACGCGGAAGTGTTAAGACGTGCTACGCGGTCGCTCTTCCGTGTGACGCTTGTGTTTACCTACTAGTGCACGCGCGTAACAGCTTTCGTTTGGTGCGGTTCTCTGTTAGGCACATTAACACCTGACATTACTATCGGTGACGGCAAGCCCCGCCATGTCTGGTGGGGTGTATGGAGAAGGGGGTGGTGACTTCGACGCCCCTATGGGACAACATCAACAACAACCACCTGCCCAGCGGCTACATCCAGATGCAGCACCCTTACCAGCTCCTCCAGAAACTACATTGGACAACACGACGGCTGTGATCAGCCACTCGTTAGCAGTTGTTCAGGGAGAATCTGGAATACAGCTGGCAGAAGAGCATATGGATTTATCGGAACAGGATTCCTCCAGTATCTCCGCTACGAGACACAAGCGACAAAGTGAGGTTAGTCTGGAGTTAAGAAATTCCAAAACCTTCATAGCAGACGCTAATCAACTCTTACCTGTAACTGACGTTCCAAATGTAGCTGACCCCCCCTGTGGCAACTGCTTCTGGGCTCACTCCTAACCAACATACTGCTACTAACACCCCTCCTGTGGGACCTGCACCTACTCCGAGATCTCTTTACTTTTACAAACGTACAGATAGGGGACCTTTCGTAGTTAACATGGAATATTTGGACAAAAACTTTGGACGCTTGCAACCTATGGCACTAGGGAAATCATTGCATATTTCCTTGACAGAAGTGAAGAATTCTATACTTAACATCTCTTCAGCAGGAAAAACAAAAGTTAAGGTGGAACTGGAAACCCCAGACAAGGCTAATTTCCTAGTTACCAGTGAGGTATTAAAGTCAAAAAATATAGAAGCTTACATTCCTTCGTTTGTTGTTCATAAGCTGGGAGTAATCAGGAAAGTAGACACCAACCTTGAAGAAGCGGAGATTTTGGAAGTCGTACAATCTCCCTTCCCTGTTGTAGGTGTTCGGAGGTTTACGAAGAGATATGGTAAAGACCAAATCGTTAAATTGCAGACCTGTTTGTTAACCTTCGACTCTCAAACCCTACCGGAAGCCGTGTCTATTCACGGAAGAAGATGTCCCGTAGACCTTTATGTACCAACTGTCAGGCAGTGCTTTAATTATCTTCGTTACGGGCACATCAGCAAACAATGTCGATCTCAGATGAGATGCATTAAATGTAGTGGTCCACATAATGTTGAATCCTGTATCCCACCTATCACTATTTGCGCTCATTGCGGGGGACAACACGCATCCACGGACCGTTCCTGCCCGGAATACCACATACGGCGACGAGCTCAAGAATTAGCTACGATCAACAACGTTGACTTCAGGGATGCGCTGTCTATTGCTCTTATGCCAACCTATGCATCTGTCACCGGGGTTCAGCAACATCACTTGCCGGCTCCGATCATTCCTGCTCCAACAAATTTGAGCTCTCCGGACTTTCAAAACCCACAGCTCTTCCCGCCGCTGCCCGCCGCAAGCATGCAGAGTCAAAAACGCGGAAGTGGGGACGCAACTCAGTGTGCAACTGTGCTCCAGCAGGCACATGTCGCTTATCGGCCTCTCCGGCGGCAGGCGCAAGTAAACAACTAAAGTAACGTTCGTGAGTGGTCTCAGTACCGCAGCCTGTTATATCCCATGCAACATTCATTCACTCCTATCAGCCAAATTCCATACCAGCCTGCTGCTCACAGATTAGCAACCCCACAAGCGCCGAATCAACGACAGCCTCAAGGTCATGCTGAACTTATAGAGAAGATAATAAATGTGATTGATATTGTCGTGCAAAACATGAGACAAAATAGTGCTATGAACAATTCCGGTATCCGGCACCTCGATACTGGCATATTTCAATCTCTATCTCCCTAAATTATGGCGGCTTTAAAAGTATTGCAGTGGAATGCGAGATCGGCTAATTCTAATAGAGAAAGCTTGCAACGAGAACTGTTCGTAAGTCAGCCTGATATCGTTCTGTTATGTGAAACTTGGTTCAAATTCGAACGAAATGTTCGCTTTCAAAATTATTCTATATTAAGGGAAGACCGTCTCGATGGGTGGGGCGGCGCATCGACCACACCCGTTACACGTACCTGTCACCAACCTTGAATTAGTTTCTGTGGAGATACGAACTGCCCACAAAACCTTTACAGTTGCCTTGTTGTATAACGCTCCCCACCACAGTATCGTGGAAGGTGACTGGAGACAATCAATAAGTCAGCTTCGTCCTCCCTTTATCGTAGCTGGAGACGTGAATGCCCACCATGTAGCGTGGGGAGGAGACGTGACAGACAGGAACGGCAGGACCTTGATAAGCGTTATCGAAGATAATAACCTAGTGATACTCAACGATGGCTCTCCTACTATGATAGCTTCACCTCTCCGTAGACCCTCCGCAGTTGATGTAACTCTTTGCACCCCCTGCTTTACTGAAATATCTAATTGGTGCGTTAAAAAGGATTCAATGGGATCCGATCATCTCCCAATAGAGTTTCACATTAACATCAACGTCGATAATACGCACATCTGTTACTCTAATAGTACGTGGAAAATCAAGGAAGCCAATTGGGCCTCTTATAAGGAAACGGTTCGGCGGGCACTCGCAAATACGAGACGTGACTTACGGGACGAAGATGCATACCCAGTTTTACTCAATGCTATGAACGTCGCAGCTGGCATCAGCATCCATAAGAAAAAAGAGTTTACAGTAATGAAGCACCGTTCTCCTCCTTGGTGGAATTCTGAATGCTCTCGGGAAGTTGCGAAGCGATGACTAGCCTTGAAAATCTATCGTCAGAATCCTTCATTGGACAACTTCTTGGCTGTGCAAAAAGTGAATGCGCGAGTTAACAAATTCCTGAAGAAAACCAAGAAGGACAGTTGGAAACAATTTAGCCTGTCCCTAAATAATGAAACCAGTATGGCAAGCATCTGGCATAAAATAAAAGATTTTAGAACAAGAAGACTGTCTTCCTCCCCTCCTGCTACCACGGCCTGGTTAGAGGAATTCATAGATACAATCGCTCCTCCCACGGTACCATTTTTAAACCATCGGTTCCCTGCTGAAGAAGACCGCTATCATGTTCTCCTTCGTCCTTTCTCTAAAGAAGGACTCAACGAAGCTATTAAAGTATCGAGCGACAGTTGCCCTGGCATTGATCATATACACTACTCAATGCTTGCACACCTGCCTGTAGAAGCGAAAGACTTTCTCTTGAACATTTTTATTCATTACTGGATGAAGAAAGACCTCATATCAACATGGAAGACGCAAGTAATAATTCCAATTCTCAAAAGTGGTAAAGATCCAAATGTCGGTACTAATTATAGACCTATTGCCTTGTCGTCGTGTGTTGCAAAAACACTGGAACGAATGGTAAAAAGGAGACTAGAATGGTGGCTTGAAAAAAGTAATTTGTTGCCTCGGAGTCAATACGGCTTCAGAAAAGGCAAAGGGACCAAGGATAACCTGTTTTTGCTTAATACGGATATCACGTCAGCCTTTCAAACGAAAGAGACAGTAGTGGCAGCTTTTCTTGACGTTAAGGGTGCACATGATCACGTACAAATACCGATATTCTTGGACAAGCTGGCAGGATTCGGAATTCCTTCACGGATGATCTGCGGTATCAGACCCTGATTACTCAAAGAACGATCTACGTCCGTTTCAAAGGCACCATGATCGGACCTTTTTACGTCTCCCAGGGCTTGCCGCAAGGTGCAGTTTTAAGTCCTCTCCTGTATACTCTATATACGCACGACCTAGAACGCATACTTAATCCCCCCACAAAAATCCCACAGTATGCTGATGATTTATGTGTTTATTCTACTGCTGCTTCATATCTTCAGGCCAAAACGGCATTAACCGCAACCATCGCACACATCGATGAGTGGCTCTCTATCAATGGGCTGGAGATCTCGGCTGAGAAATCAGCAGTCGTTCCCTTCTCCAAGTCGACGACAGCTCGCACTGAAGATCACATTACCTGTGGCAAGTACATCTTCCAAATAAAATCTCACGTTCGATTTCTGGGGATGATTTTTTTACTCTCGTTTAAGCTGGGCGCCCCACATCCGATCCACCGTTACCAAGTGTGAAGAAGGTTTAAATGTAATCAGATCACTCACTCGTGTCTGGTGGGGAGCGCACCAGAGTGTTTTACTCACCATGTACCGAAGGATAATTCGATTTCGATTAGACTATGGCTGTCAATTCTACCACACTACGTCAAAGATTCATCTCTCCAAATTAGATACTCTTCAATATAGAGCCATTCGTACCTGTCTCGGAGCCATGCGATCGACGCCCACCAACGCCATTTTAATAGAAGCAGGGGAGATGCCCTTGAGCATTAGGCGCCAAATGTTACCGGACAAATTCTACATTCGAGGCATGGCCATTATGGACATTTCCGTCTATCAAAGCAGAGACTGCATTTATCGACTGTGGATTGCATCCCACAGAAGGAATAAAGTGCCAGCCGTTTGTGCCAGCTTTGACACTTGGTCACCTGTCATTCATTCTATATGGCGTTCAGCGCATCTACCTGTTTTTGAACATGATCTTCAAACGCTCTGCTCCCAGATCCCAGTCCATTATTTAAGTACGTCCTGGCTGGACAGTACTAATGTCAACGTTGGCTTCAATCGTCTCGTTCAAGCACAATGGCCGGGTTTTCTCTGTGTATATACCGATGGCTCCAAAATTCCGCAAGAGGAGTGTACAGGATGCGCTTTTTTCTGCCCTCAGATCCAGATCCGCAAAACCTTCAAACTGCCTACGAGCACTTCTATTTTTACGGCGGAGACAGTGGCAGTTTTGGAAGCACTTAAGTTTGTCTCTAGCACTTCCTTCCCCAAGATATTGATAGTATCTGACTCGTAAAGCGGCCTTAAAAACATTCAGTACAGTCGATGGAACAAAGCAACCAACAGTTATATCTTGGATGTGATATCTGAATATATTCGCAGCGCACGCACGGGACGGACGATCCATTTGTTGTGGGTACATTCCCACTCTGGTATCCTCTATAATGATGAAGTTGATGCGTTAGCCAAACAAGCGGCCACCTTAGGCACCGTCCCGGATCTGCACCTTCCTTATACAGACTACTTACGTGAAGTCAAGGATCACGCAAGACAACAATGGCAGGAAATGTGGAGCGTTTCTCAACAGACAAAAGGCGGTTATTATGCAGTGCTACAACCTCGGATTCCTTCACAGCCGTGGTTCATGAGAACACATCTGGACCGATCCACGATTTCTACCATCACAAGACTCCGCTTCAATCATGCGTCTTTCCCACAACATCTACATCGGATCAACGTTTACAGTTCACCAGCATGTGAGTGTGATCCTGAGTCGGAAGCTGATGTCAACCACATCTTATTTATGTGCCCCAAATTTGACCGTGAACGGTTGGTCTTTCTGAAGACATTGCTGAGTACGGGCTACCATCTTCCTCAATCAGCTTCTTCTCTGTTGTGTACTAAAGACGTTCGTCTATATAAAGTGATAGTTAACTTCATCAAGAGCACTGGTTACAATCTGTAGGTTTTAATGGTGTACAAAATTATAAATATGCCTTGCTGATGAAGATATTTCAGAATTGGTGTGAATTGTAAGCCAAGACACTTTTAATCATTTTCCAATTCAATTCAATTCAATTTTTAAAACATTATGTACAAAACTGTAACAGTTAAGCTTTTAATTCTTGTAAATCTGCATTTCTGTATTTGTTTATTCAATTATGTGTACATTGTCACTATGTGTTGCCGATGGCTAAGTTGAGTACACACTCAAAGGCCAAATAAATAAAAACAAAAACAAAAAACAAAAAAAACAAAAAACGATTAGTGTGTCGGCTCTCTCTTGTGCCCTCGCTTTGCCGCGGTGTGATTGGTCGCAATCACCTATTTAAGGCGCGCGCGAAACGGTTGGATATGGGGGTCGGCGCAGCAGCGAGAGGTCGTTGAAGTTACGCTGGTTACCGACAGAGGGCAGTGACCCTGTCAGTCATCGTCGTGGCAGTACTGATCGTGCCGTGGTCAGTGACGGGTCGTACGAGCCCGGAGTTTGTTTTGGCCGAGTACGGAAGAAACACTCTTGATGGACGACGTGGGACTTGACGCTAATAGCGGGACTGGGGCTCTGCTACGTCTGAAAGACAGCTTAGCCGTGCAGAGGCTGAATACAGCCGTCTGAATGCTGTTACCGAGCCAAGACTTCGGTCTGCCGCTGCCGCCTTCAGCTGTGTTAACTCTGCTGGGTATGCTGTTTCCCCTTCCAGGATCGTTCTTGTACGATTAACTGTTGAGCGACGCTATTACTATCACGTTGAGCTGTAGTACATTAGATGTACTGCCTAGTTTGTGTGGGAGTTGCCCGCCCTGTGGGTGTCGCTGTACTTACAAGTACTACCTGTGCCTATTGCGTAATTTAACTTCATATGTAATTGTTTGGGAAACAGAACGTAAAGAATCTAATACGGAATAATATGAGTTAGAAGATCAACCAGCAATCATTACGGTATAAACACCTAATCTACTACAACATAAAAAAAGTAAGAAAACGTTCAAATGGCTCTGAGCACTATGAGACTTAAAATCTGAGGTCATTAGTCCCCTAGAACTTAGAACTACTTAAACCTAACTAACATAAGGACATCACACACATCCATGACCGAAGCAGGATTCGAACCTGCGACCGTAGCAGTCGCGTGGTTCCAGACTGAAGCGCCTACAACCGCTCGGCCACGCCGGCCGGCTTAAGAAAAGGAACACATGTAAATTAAATCGGGAAAAGTAACCCAAACAGCCAAAGACATTGTTTAATTAAAAACGGGAGATAAACAATAAAGTAAATACACTCCTGGAAATGGAAAAAAGAACACATTGACACCGGTGTGTCAGACCCACCATACTTGCTCCGGACACTGCGAGAGGGCTGTACAAGCAATGATCACACGCACGGCACAGCGGACACACCAGGAACCGCGGTGTTGGCCGTCGAATGGCGCTAGCTGCGCAGCATTTGTGCACCGCCGCCGTCAGTGTCAGCCAGTTTGCCGTGGCATACGGAGCTCCATCGCAGTCTTTAACACTGGTAGCATGCCGCGACAGCGTGGACGTGAACCGTATGTGCAGTTGACGGACTTTGAGCGAGGGCGTATAGTGGGCATGCGGGAGGCCGGGTGGACGTACCGCCCAATTGCTCAACACGTGGGGCGTGAGGTCTCCACAGTACATCGATGTTGTCGCCAGTGGTCGGCGGAAGGTGCACGTGCCCGTCGACCTGGGACCGGACCGCAGCGACGCACAGATGCACGCCAAGACCGTAGGATCCTACGCAGTGCCGTAGGGGACCGCACTGCCACTTCCCAGCAAATTAGGGACACTGTTGCTCCTGGGGTATCGGCGAGGACCATTCGCAACCGTCTCCATGAAGCTGGGCTACGGTCCCGCACACCGTTAGGCCGTCTTCCGCTCACGCCCCAACATCGTGCAGCCCGCCTCCAGTGGTGTCGCGATAGGCATGAATGGAGGGACGAATGGAGACGTGTCGTCTTCAGCGATGAGAGTCGCTTCTGCCTTGGTGCCAATGATGGACGTATGCGTGTTTGGCGCCGTGCAGGTGAGCGCCACAATCAGGACTGCATACGACCGAGGCACACAGGGCCAACACCCGGCATCATGGTGTGGGGAGCGATCTCCTACACTGGCCGTACACCACTGGTGATCGTCGAGGGGACACTGAATAGTGCACGGTACATCCAAACCGTCATCGAACCCATCGTTCGACCATTCCTAGACCGGCAAGGGAACTTGCTGTTCCAACAGGACAGTGCACGTCCGCATGTATCCCGTGCCACCCAACGTGCTCTAGAAGGTGTAAGTCAACTACCCTGGCCAGCAAGATCTCCGGATCTATCCCCCATTGAGCATGTTTGGGACTGGATGAAGCGTCGTCTCACGCGGTCTGCACGTCCAGCACGAACGCTGGTCCAACTGAGGCGCCAGGTGGAAATGGCATGGCAAGCCGTTCCACAGGACTACATCCAGCATCTCTACGATCGTCTCCATGGGAGAATAGCAGCCTGCATTGCTGCGAAAGGTGGATATACACTGTACTAGTGCCGACATTGTGCATGCTCTGTTGCCTGTGTCTATGTGCCTGTGGTTCTGTCAGTGTGATCATGTGATGTATCTGACCCCAGGAATGTATCAATAAAGTTTCCCCTTCCTGGGACAATGAATTCACGGTGTTCTTATTTCAATTTCCAGGAGTGTAATTAGACATAATAGGAATTGGCTGCTCCTTACAAATTAATTTAATAGCATCCACTAAGAGGCTGAGGAACCCCTACAAATCTTACTTCATTTGGACCTTTTCGAATTTTAATGTAACCTAAAACCTTCCTCTCTAATACAGTTAAAAAAGCCACACTAATCAAAACACAATTAACCAGAAAAGAAAATTCAAAACAAACATAAATAAATCATTAAGTATAAGTAATATTTGCAGAAAAAATTACATAAATGGATTCTAAATTCAACACATTAATCTGTAAAATAGTAATTAATTAATATTAATTTATGATATAAAAATATTTCAACCATATGGTCCTTTCGTACTAATACAGGTAAATAATATTTGGATAGAAACCGACGTGGCTCACACCGCTCTGAAGTCAGGTCATGTAAGAATTTAAAGGTCGAACACACCTAATTATTGGGCTCCTGCACCCAA
This sequence comes from Schistocerca serialis cubense, assembly GCF_023864345.2. Taxonomy (NCBI): domain Eukaryota; kingdom Metazoa; phylum Arthropoda; class Insecta; order Orthoptera; family Acrididae; genus Schistocerca; species Schistocerca serialis. The sequence goes on along the minus strand of NC_064641.1, from coordinate 657,735,625 downwards.
GATTTTTCTTAATCAAATATCGAGGTCGCAATCTGCTTTGTCGATATGAGCTCTCAAAAACAATTACGCTGTTATCCCTTAGGTAACTTAATCTTATGATCATAAACTACAGATCAAAGCAACAAACATAAATCAATGATATAATAATGAAGAGTTTATTTATTCTTCATGTCACCCCAACAAAACATTATCATTAAATATAGAAAGACCAACAAAAAACTATATAAAAGTAAAATGTTAAGCTCTATAGGGCCATCTCGTCCTAAATTTAAGCCTTTTGACTTAAAAGTTCAAACATTTATTAAGAGACAGTTGATTTCTCGTCAAGCCTGCATTCCAGCCACTAATTAAGAGGCTAATGATTATGCTACCTTTGCACGGTCAAAATACCGCGGCTCTTTAAAAATTTACTCATTGAGCAGGCCAGACCTCAAAATATTTTCAATAGGACATGTTTTTGATAAACAGGTGGGAATCGCACTTTGTGTAACTTACGAAAGGTGTGAAAATTGTTCAAACTGTGTAGCACTTGCGTCCGGAAATTTTTTCTGGAGTAATAACTATTTATTAAAAGCACAATGCCTGGCAAGGCGCCTTAGGCGCGACTGTGGTAAAGTCTTTTACGTTTTTTGAAGTATGCTGTATTGAATGCAAGCGTGTGTACTCTTAATTGTGAATTAACCAAATTATCGGAAAAAGTTGCTCTTGCAGCACTTGATTACGTACTCGTTACCTCTGCTCAACTGTGTGTGCAAGCAGCTCAAATAACGCAATGCCATTTTAGTTGTAGTTCTAAAGGTGTAATTTTATCTTATCCCTATAATGAACTGTGCTTTTACTGCTTTGCGCACTGCTAGAGTGTTTCAACAAGCTTCCTACTGATAGCATTTGATGGTTAAAGTTGCAATGAAAATGTGCTTTAAAGTATTGCAATCTGCTTTAAGAACTTCGGGCTTATTGGCTGTTTGCAAGGCTGTACGTTAATATCTGATTTAACATCTGGCGTGCAAAAGGTTGGCTGGCTTCGCAATTGGCCTAAAGCGGGCCATGTTTTAATAGTTTTTTTGGTATGCTGTAGAAGGAACTACTTGTTTTCTAAGCCGGTTGGGTTGCCCCTCACGCGTTGCCGCGTGACCATTGCAACTAAGTGGGTCTACGACCGCGGAAGGCTGCTAATTTTGAGCAGCATTGTAATTGAATTTTTTTCTGGTTTTAAAACTATAGCTTGTAAATAATGTTTTTGGTGTTTTAAACTATTTAAAGAATTCCAAACCCTTCAGGAGTCGCCAGATTTGTTAGTTCTCTGTCAAATAATATTGTCTATAGTATTTGCACTGAACAAGTAGAATATCTGTAGAGTCTTTCCTTAAAACATCTCGTTTTTTACTTTCTCATTTTTTAAATTACTTATAGAAAACTGTATTTTGTAACTAAGTTTTGTTACAAACTAAAGCATAAGTTCCAAGTTAAAAAAAAAAAAAAACTCTCTTTTATTGAAGAAATCACTGCCAGTTATCTTAATTTAATGTATATATTCTTAAACGTAACGCTTATTGCTTTGCAAGTTTTTTTCTGAATTTTTGACTTTATTTATTATTTGAAGCCATAATATCATTACATATCTGTGCTATTACCAGTGTTCGTTGCTTCGATGCCTGGTAAATATAGTTTGTTGTTGGGAATCCTCCATGGACTTCTTTCAGTCCCCCCAGCATTGAGACCTGCTATCAACATATAAACTGCCTCTAATATAATCGTGAAAGGAAATATGATGAGACCAGTGTCTTAGCGCAAACACGTTTCTGGGACAGCATAATTCAGGAGTCTATCGAAATAAAGATTCAGGTAATCTAATAATCACGGACGGAGGTTTCAGTCTGAAAAAGGGTTAGGATTCGGCACTCGTTATATTAATAACTCGTCGGCCATCACATCCACCAAAGGTCGAAAACGGTGAGAGAATCTGCGTTTCATGTTATATCGATGAGGGCTCTAAAGAAGAAAAGTGTGTGAAAGGGTACAGTGGGTGTCAGGACAGGAGACCTGCAGTGTACTCCACAGTCCGGTTGGAGACGAGGCAGCGATTACTCGTAACGGCAAAACTGGCAGACGACTAGTTCGCTCAGCGCAATGTTGCCCAGAAAATGGGAACAACAACACGGCAGGACACACGGACGCATGCTATTGATCAACCACGCTGAGAAGACCTGAGAGTGATCACTAAAGGCACTGATAAAGTTTGTAGCAAACCTGAATCAGTCGTAGACGACCAGCCAATTACTTCAGGCAGAGGTACGTTATCTACAGATTCTCTAGTATCCGTAGACGATTTAGCAATCTCAACTCACGACATTTCATCATCCGAAAATCAATGTTCACACTTTATACGCCGCGATCGCAGTGCAGACGCATTTATTGCTCCAAGGTGACCGATTTCCACAGTCATATTCTGCCATCATCTGATTAAAGTCGAAAACAAAGGTAGTCGGGGTGGCGGAGGGGGGACTTGGGATGGGGGAGAGTACAATCCGTATGACGTATATATAAAATATTCCACGTTCCTTCTGGAAGTTACTAAAAAACCGCCATTTTACATTACATCACTCCCCACATACTCATGTCTTGATAAAATTCCAGTCGATAAAATGCACACAAATGATAGAAACCACAGTTAAAATCCTGGTATCGTCCATGCAAGCTGTCGGTGAACATAATTGTCACAAGTTAGCTGCATAGGACTATGTCGCCAGTGAAGTGTTAACACAGAGGCGGCAGACCCGCGAGTTATTTGTCTCGCCGCTGTCTGGCTTACGTAGTACATGCTAAATCATCGCATTCGGCGGTTTCAAGAAATGAATAGCAGCGCCATCAAAGAAAGCTAGATTTTTCAAAATGCTTGATGTAACAATCAGGAATGCCACCTGGTCATACAAATAAAATTAGCATCAGCTTATGCTCCATATAAAATCTAAACTAAATACATACTATCTGCTTATCGTCAGTGCGAAAACAACAGCAATAACAAAACTGAAAAAACCAGCATCCTTTATTAACAAAGCAGTACGAAAGCAAAGAGAATTTCACCGGTGTGAACGCGATTGCTAAACCGGCCAGACCTGGAGCGGTCCCGCGAAGTATGCCAAGGAGAAAGGGGGGGGAGGGGGGGGACACGCCCAAAAACCATGCGGTGTTGAAATTATTTCAAAATTCATCTAATCCAGAGGCGGATGCAAGCCTTACTGGATGTGAGGTGGTCGGAATATTGTATATTTTATAAATCCAATCTTCCCCCCCCCCCCCCCCCCCCCCGACCGCCAATTATCTTTGAATTTCCCATGGATCAGATGATGGCAGCATAAGACTGTTGAAACGGGTCATCTTGGAGCAATAAATGTGTGTCCACTGCGATCGCGGCATATGAAGTGTGTTCGTTGTCAACCCACGGCACTGCATGTGTACATTACAAAATGCGAAAATCAGATTGAGCCCTTGAATGAAACGGCAGAAAAAGTCTATCTCTTGGTATTTTTTTTTTAAGAGTAGGCACGTGACGTACGAAAACAAGCACAAAAATTCATAGAGACAAAATGTGGCAAAACTGAAAAAGTTCCACCATTTGCTTACCTAAGTGAAACTATTCACAGATAATGGAATCGAGTAAAAAACGAACGAAATTGGATCCCGAAAGATGGTAACTGCATACCGAATATATCTACAAGTATAACTCCATCTCCAAGCACACACATCTAAGATATTACAAAAAAGTAATTAAAGCATAAACCCTCTGTGTTGACACGCACATGTTCCAGACAGAGTCAACGACTCCTACATTGGAGATAGATAATGTGTGATTCTACGTACAATACCTTCTGAAGTAGACAGTTTTAAAACTGTCGAAACCGTGGTCAAGGTTTAATAAACCTGTGTTTTGCAGTTGGTTTGCTGTTGTTTCAATCGACTGAACTACTCTTTATATACAGTTCTGATAGAATTTACATAAAGTATGATGAAAGAAGATCTACTCTGCATTTAGCGCAATGTGATGGCCCAGTAAGGTACTTTAATAATATCAGCAAGATTTTGCGGGAATATCGATTGAAGACTTAATACGAGCCGGGATCCATTTTGAAAGCCATGAAAGAGCCTAGGTGGGAAGTGTTTTACTGAACGAAGCAGATTTGCAATCTGTGGAAACGCGATTCAGTGTGCTGCATCTGCAACATTCTGTGTCATCCCGGATCACTGGTCGGAGGCTAGCAGCAGCTGATCTAGGCAATTGCTGACCCATGCGTAAGCTGCGGTTAGCACCGCAACAAAAATGGCTACGTTTGAGTTGAGTCGTGACCAGGAAGTATGGACCGCTACTGAACGATGTCATATTGTGTTCAGCGACGAACTAAGTTTCTGCAGTACTCCGAACGACCATTGTCAGATGGTACGTTGGTGACCTGGTAAGAGGACCTATACCTCCAATGCTTTGGAGAGGCACAGCAGTGTTACTCTTGCGGAACCATCTGGCGCGACTTTACGTCGTGGCTGGTAGTGACGGGGAGGAATGACGGCAAAACGTTACATCATGGATATCTTGAGTCCTCAAGTGCTACCTCTCATACCATAGTATGACCTTGCCGTCTTTTAACAGGACAACCTCCTATTTGGAAAGGTTGTGTTCAAGCGTCTCCTTAAGCATCTGACTGCAAATAATATATTGTCCAAGTCACAGTTTCGTTTTCTTAAGGTTTCTGATATAGAGAAAGCTATTTACACTTACAGTGATCATGTACTTTATTAGGTAATAAATTAGACGCTACTGGCATTTTCAGTGATCTGTCAAAAGCCTTTGACTGTGCGAATCACAACATTCTCTTAAGTAAATTCGAATATTATTGTTTCAACGGCAATGCTGCGAAATGGTTTGAGTCATGAAACAAAGGGTGTCATTGCGAAATACCTGTGCAGCAAGCAGTCAGTCTTCATCTGACTGGTAACTAATTAAATGTGGTCTTCCTCAAGGTTCCATCTTGGGTCCACTGATTTTCCTTGTGTACATTAATGACCTCTCGTCTGTTACATTGCCAGATGCTTTTCCTGACAACTAAAGACGTGCTTCATCACTCATGACGTAGTGGAAAGGGTATAACAAACCATCGTTGATGTTATTCAATAGCCCCATGCTTAATCTACACGTTTCTGTCATCCTAGAATAACTGCTGCGCAACCGTCGCACGATATGGCTTCAAACTAAATATTTCAGTAGCCACTGGCAACTGCTACTTACATGCGCCTGTTAGGCCAATTTACGTGTAGGCTGTGACTAACTCTTCGGTGAATATCTGCAATAGCTTCTGGTGTGCGAACTGAAGGTATTCTTTGTCTTTTTACATTTTGCCAGATCTGTAGGTGGGCCAATTTTTTATACAGATTGTATTACCCTCTTTGCTGGTAGTCCTCCATCCGGATACTTGACCCCGAAAATTTCCCGAGTTTCCTCAACCCTCCGTTACTCGCGCGAAAATTCGTGACATAGTCATTCGCGTGGATGACAGGTGTCGTCTACAAAGCAAGTGGTCTATTTGTATACTTTGAACGGTCTTTATGACTGATTTGTGACTGATGTAATATTCGTACACATTATAATATATTCTAACTTTTGAAACAGTTCGACCATTCGAAGAACAATACCTTCAGCTGAATTACTGGCATTACATGGTCCCTCTGGTTGCTTACCGACGTACGGTTCTAAATTCAAAGTGCAAGCTGGTTTTACATCAACCAAAGCAAACACTTTTAATCCATACTTTGCTGGTTTGCTAGGAATATATTGCCTCAACGGGCAGTTTCCTCTAAAGGCCAAAAGCTGTTCGTCAACAGTGAGATATTCACTAGGTGAAAAATATTTTTGGTAATTGTTCGTAAGCAGTTTAAGTACCTCTGTGATAGCAGCCAACTTGTCAATCTCTCTGCTAACACCTCTATCACGGATATTATCAAACGTCAGACATGTCAACAGAAACTTGAATCGGTTTTCACTTATGCATAAATAATATGATTCAAGTCCGTTTCCCTTTGAGTTATCCTACAATTTCTATATACTCTTCATAGAACATCTCAAAGATCCACACAGATGTAACAAACCAATGAAAGCTGTGACCTCTATCGCATCTGTTTCTTTAGCATGCCTTTCCCTAGAGAAGTTACCACGAACTTCACTGATGTATATATTAGTGCATAATGCTTATTATGTTTTCATCCAAGAACAATTTCAGAATTTCTATTTCTGTCCTTTTTATATGGGCTTGATTTTTTGGCCCAGGCAAATGCATAATAATATTACAAGATGTGCTTCTAACATTGGTAGGATATTTATTCTTCCTCTAAAAAAAATTGCATTCTCTTAAGTTTCTTCTTCCTGTGACTCATATTCATCATTTTCTGATACTTATTGTTCTGTTTCTGAATCATGACCGCTTTCACGAACGCAATCCTCAGTCTCTGAGTCAGCGCTATCACTGTGAGCATCTTTATCACTCAGCTCATTGAACCATTTCAACCGTACATTAGAATCTCTTGAAACTCTGCCCTACACCTTTTTGCCTTTGAAATTTCTTCCACAATCAAAAAATGAAGAGAATACTAGGTAATACGGAAGGTAACTGCAATCAGTTCCAATAAGTCTAAATTTACGCACATGAAAGATCGATTGGATCTAGGAAAGCAATAAAGTAATACAGACTTACTTTGTTTCACATTGTGGCAACATAGCTTGCACGGATGACCAGTGTCCTCCAGTCTATAATAATATGTCATAAACAATGTATCTTTCGTAACTGAAAAGCCAATAATGATTGGAGATAACAGCCGAAGAGTTAACAGAAAGGTACTGAAAATGGCGCGAACTGAATCCAGCACTGTCAGACAAAATTGAGCGGGAATGTCATGTGGATGACGAGTGTCATCCGCGCGAGCAACAGAGAGCTAAACGAAAGTGTTTTCACTATGCTTTCACAATTTCAATTCATTCTTCTATCGAGAAAGTAATTTTGCATACCGCAAAGAGAAGCGTCTAACTTCATTGTTGAAGTAAACCGAAATGCTGACAGAATAATGCTAACAATTGATTGCTGCATAAACTGTCCATTGTCGTAGTTGTTTACTCTGTTTCAGAAGTCGGAATACTGAATTCCAATTCAAATGGGCGGCGGGTCTAGTTTTAACTACGCCATCCTGTAGTTCGGCTTACTGCTTGTACAGTATGTCGTCCTAATGGGCTGTTAAAAATGTACGAAGTCTGAATTAATTCTGTGATCCGAATGGGGTAGCCTGCCCTTGTAGGTAACGGTTACAAAATGAACTAGACAGAGTAAAGCACGTGGCCTGAGAAGAAACAGGTGGTGTTCCCACAGGCGTCCAACGACGGGCATGAAAGCGGCGGGGTGCGGAGAGGCGGCGTGCTGGTGGTAAGTGGAAGCTACGCGGGCGAGAGATGGAGAGAGATAGGGCAGGGTGGCGTGAGGCTCCATTCACGTGAGACAGCGCTGCCATTGAGCGCAGACTCCAGTAGCGGCAGCCGCCTGGCTATCGACCTGCGTGCGTCAGCTCACCGCCGGATACTGCGGAAGTCGTCAGCTCGACGAGTCTGGACAATAACGCCCTCCTGCCGTGTACAGGCAGCGCGTGTGTTACCGCCTCGCCGACGACGTCAACGCGGAAACGGCTCACCTCCCACATTCTCGCGTAACCTCGCGGAAGTCGTCAGCTCGACGAGTCTGGACAATAACGCCCTCCTGCCGTGTACAGGCAGCGCGTGTGTTACCACCTCGCCGACGACGTCAACGTGGAAACGGCTCACCTGCTACATTCTCGCGTAACCTCGCGTCCCGTAGAAGGCACAGGTGTACTACATTACAATGAGTCATTAGTTCCACCATGCTTGAAGAGCGCTCCTGTTCTACAACTTTGTGCATAGCGATATAAGAAATATCTAAATACACTACTGGCCATTAAAATTGCTACACCAAGAAAAAAAAATGCAGATGACAAACTGGTATTCATTGGGCAAATATATTATACTAGAACTGACATGTGATTACATTTTCACGCATTTTGGGTGCATAGATCCTGAGAAATGAGTGCCCAGAACAACAACCTCTGGCCGTAATAACGGCCTTGATACGCCTGGGCATTGAGTCAAACAGAGCCTGGATGGCGTGTACAGGTACAGCTGCCCATGCAGCTTCAACACGATACCACAGTTCATCAAGAGTAGTGACTGGCGTATTGTGACGAGCCAGTTGCTTGGCCACCATTGACCAGACCTTTCCAATTGGTGAGAGATCTGGAGAATGTGCTGGCCAGGGCAGCAGTCGAACATTTTCTGTATCCAGAAAAGCCTGTACAGGACCTGCAACATGCGGTCGTTCATTATCCTGCTGAAATGTAGGGTTTCGCAGGGATCGAATGAAGGGTAGAGCCACGGGTCGTAACACATCTGAAATGTAACGTCCACTGTTCAAAGTGCAGTCAATGCGAACAAGAGGTGACCGAGACGTGTAACCAAAGGCACCCCATACCATCACGCCGGGTGATAACGCCAGTATGGCGATGACGAATACACGCTTCCAATGTGCGTTCACCGCGATGTCGCCAAACACAGATGCGACCGTCATGATGCTGTAAACAGAACCTGGATTCATCCGAAAAAGATGACGTTTTGCCATTCGTGCACCCAGGTTCGTCGTTGAGTACATCAACGAGCTTGGTCTCCGAGCTGATAGTCCATGCTGCTGCAAACGTCGTCGAACTGTTCGTGTAGATGATTGTTGTCTTACAAACGTCCCCATCTGTTGACTCAGGGATCGAGACGTGGCTGCACGATCCGTTACAGTCATGCAGATGACATGCCTGTCATCTCGACTGCTAGTGATACGAGGCAGTTGGGATCCAGCACGGCGTTCCGTATTACCCTCCTGAACCCACCGATTCCATATTCTGTTAACAGTCATTGGATCTTGACCAACGCGAGCAGTAATGTCGCGATACGATAAACCGCAATCGCGATAGGCTACAATCCGACCTTGATCAAAGTCGGAAACGTGATGGTACGCATTTCTCCTCCTTGCACGAGGCATCACAACAACGTTGCACCAGGCAACGCCGGTCAACTGCTCTTTGTGTATGAGAAATCGGTTGGAAACTTTTCTCATGTCATCACGTTGTAGGTGTCGCCACCGGCGCCAACCTTGTGTGAATGCTCGGAAAAGCTGATCATTTGCATATCACAGCATCTTCTTACTGTCGGTTAAATTTCGCGTCTGTAGCACGTCATCTTCGTAGTGTAGCAATTTTAATGGCCAGTAGAGTATCTAAATAATTTATAAAATAAGGTTGTAAGAATGTAGACACGAAAGAAATTTAAGTTTACACATGCACAGTCTAAGCAGTGGCTTTTTGTACGGGATTTCATTTGCAAGTTTGGCTTACATCAGGACTGGCTATGACGTGTCAGGCTTCACGTGGGCCGAGTGTGCAGGCCGCGTGCGTGCCACGGCTCGGCCTGTGTACCCTTAGCTCGTTCCTTCCCGGAAGTACTCGGCAAACCCTGACATTTCATTTCGTATTGCGTCGTGACATTTTTCGGTCGACAAAACTCTTTTTCCGGCAGAACAGTGGTGTCAGCCCTCTTTACCATTCGCTTATCTGTGGTATGAAGGACGTTCAGAAATCCAGTGGATGTTTGCACGAAACGAGCCTGTCTAGACATCTATAATCACAAGCGTTTAAAAATGAATGGGAATGACAAAGGAACCGGCCGCTGAGACCGAGCGGTTCTAGGCGCTTCAGTTTGGAACCGCGCGACCGCTACGGTAGCAGGTTCGAATCCTGCCTCAGGCATGGATGTGTGTGATGTCCTTAGGTTGGTCAGGTTTAAGTAGTTCTACGCTCTAGGGGACTGATGACCTCAGATGTTAAGTCCCATAGTGCTCAGAGCCATTTGAAGCCATTTGAACCAATGACAAAGGACAAGAGTGAGAATCCTCAGTATCGTGTAAGCGAAGGGTAATGTTAATTTGCTGTAAAACGATACTGCAATACCATGCAGAAAGAATTTAACGCTTTAGTTGCCGGCGAAAGAGCAAAAAAATTCAACGATCGAAAGACGCGAGTCGTTGTTCAGATCATCAAGAAGCACTTTGTGCTAAATTTGTGAAGAAACTGCTAGAGTGATCAGAAATTTTACTAAAATTGCAACAGTTTTCGATGGAACGGAATGAAGAGTGTGGAGAATTTACGTGTTACTGCAAAGTATGTTCGTTAAGTCAAGGGGCAGGCATAGACGCCTTTTCGATTTAAAACTATCTATTTATAAAGGAAGCATGAGTGCAGGAACGAAAATTAGAACATTCGGAATGGGTCGCTGACATCGCATTAAACTGGACTTTGAGTACACGCTGCCCACAGTAAGACACTGCAAGGTGAGAAACAATTTCTTTCTGATTTGTTGGGGATATATTTAAAAATAAAAAAGCGACATGGAAAGGGCACATCCTGGAATTCGCAGTCAAGTTCTCTAAGCTCACTGACATTACAGAAAACGCGAGGTTTGAAGAATTCATTGTGGCCTTGAAAGAATTACGTTTCCTGAACGATTTCAGAACACTGTTAATCTTACATTTGGTTTCGAGACCGGTTGAAGCTTCCGTTGAAAGCGCTCCTGTGTATCTGCAGATGTAGCTACTTGGCCTGCAACGCAATTCCGCTTTTATCGGGAAATCCTTTTGCGTTGAGAACTGTCAACGATGTCTACATTGCTTTCTTCAGGTGGAATTTATAAGTCCCCTTACTGAGGCTGCCGATCGAAATGTTCGTGTACACCTATTTTTCTATTATGAAACTAAATGTCAGGATTACGTGACGCAGTGGTGGGGGAAATGTGCAGCAAGGCTCAGTACTAAGGCACTCGTGCCACGGCACGGCCTGCAAGCCGAAATCTCGGCTGCCTCTCGCTTACTTAGCGCTGATGTAAAGGAAAGTCAAATGAGTAAAGAACTAAATATCAATTAAATTTAAAAGTGGTGCGTCCAACAATATCGCAGGAAAAATGGACGTGCCATATAATTATGAAAGCTAAGTCTTCCAAGCTGCTATTGGTAGCTTCCTTCAAAGGCACTCCACAGTTCCGTAGCTATATTAAGGTGTTAGTAAACGCGTGATCCCGTAAGCAGACCAAGTCGAATGCTTGACACGCCAGCCACCTCTGTAGTTCCTTATGATCTAAGTTTTGCCCCCTCATGCTACAAAAATTTACACTTGTTTTGGACGCACCATCCATTGCAGCTATTTTACGAATCTGAACAACTATCATCAGATTTTCATTGAGAAATCGCGCAATTTAAAGTTTATAACAACTCAAAATGTAATTCCTTTTAACGCTAAAGCACACCAATAATTTTCGTTATCTTAATGTATAGTTTTCATAATCATTTCTCCTCTAATAGTACTAGGCACTTTACTTTTAAATCAATCCCACTTTTACTTACCTTTCGTCACCAGAGCTCAATGCAGAGCCATATTTATTCCACACACAATGTCATAACATTTGTTAACAGGTACAATAGTTTCTGAAGAAGACAGATCTAAAACTGTAGAAACCATGAGTAAAGTTGTAAGTAGGCTGTTTAGGCTTTCTTATTGGTAATGCCACGTAGTGCTCTGTATGAAAATAACTGGCTGTGCTGTGTGCAGTCTGTGGCTGGTTTGCATTGTTGTTTGCTATTGTAGTGTTGGGCAGCTGGATGTTAACAGCGCGTAGCGTTGCGTAGTTGGAGGTGAGCCGCCAGCAGTGGTGGATGTGGGGAAGTGAGATGGCGCATTTTTGAGAGCGGATGATCTGGACGTGTGTCCATCAGAAACAGTACATTTGTAAGAATGGATGTCATGAACTGCTATATATATTATGACTTTTGAACACTATTAAGGTAAATACATTGTTTGTTCTCTATCAAAATCTTTCATTTGCTAACTATGCCTATAAGTAGTTAGTGCCTTCAGTAGTTTGAATCTTTTATTTAGCTGGCAGTAGTGGCGCTCGCTGTATTGCAGTAGTTCGAGTAACGAAGATTTTTGTGAGGTAAGTGATTTGTGAAAGGTATAGGTTATTGTTAGTCAGGGCCATTCTTTTGTAGAGATTTTTGAAAGTCAGATTGCGTCGCGCTAAAAATATTGTGTGTCAGTTTAGTGTTGATCAGAATAGGCAAAGAGCGAAATGTCTGAGTACGTTCAGTTCTGCTCAGCTGTTTGAAAATCAAATAACGTAAGGGATTTACCAGCACAGTAATTCACTAATTTTTCTAAGGGGACGTTTTAGAGTTGTAGTTTTTAGTGTTTAAACTCTTACATTTATGTTATGAAAAACAATTTTAATATTGATTATATACAACGTTTAATCGCATTAACACTGTCACTTTCAGATTCCACTTCAATATAAAGGGCGAAACAGGTCGTGGAATAAGATAAAAAACTTACTAGCAACTGGAGCACTTACTGATCAATAACTGAATCGCTGCACAGCCTCAATTTAGTGAGAGTCGTCGCAAAGATTGACCGCTGTGTTATGGTGTTGTATGCTATGGGGTAAAAAACTATCTTGTTCAACGTTAATGTGGGATAGACAGCATCGATTGTAGTATTTTAGGTCATGTTGTTCTGGTCGTTTAAGTACATGCTGCAGAATGACTGGTCAACTTAGTAAACGAAAGATTTTGTTAACAGAAATTTGGAAACTCCCAGAGACATTTAAATCGCAACTTTATCTACTATAGCCGAGTGGACGAGCATTTCTAGGCGCTACAGTCTGGAATCGCGCGTCCGCTACGTTCGTAGGTTCGAATCCTGCCTCGGGCATGGATGTGTGTGATGTCCTTAGCTTAGTTAGGTTTAAGTAGTTCTAAGTTCTAGGGGACTGAAGACCTCAGATGTTAAGTCCCATAGTACTCAGAGCCATTATCTACGATAATGTTGGAAGCTGAAGAAATGAATTAATATTTGTGCTGGGGATGGGACTCGAATCCGGGTCTTCTTGGTTAATAGGCAGAAATGCTGACCATTACAACACTGCAGCACTACGGTCGACATTGCTGCACGAACTATCCACGTCGAATGCCCTCCACAACACAATCTTCAGTTCATATCTCCAATTTATTTTATCCCAGCATTATCGGTATTACCAGATGAGACTTAAATGTCTCGGGGAAAATTAAAGATCTATTCGATCAGCTACGCACCTCAATCATCGTTACATGAATTTGCCATTAATTTGCACGAGAAATTTTGTAAGACTTCTCTGAAAACCAAACAAGACTTATATTTATCTATTCTGAGACGCCTCGAAGCTGTATTAATGCCACCTGGTTTCATACACCGTACGTGTATTAGGCATGTTAATGTGTCCTTTGATCGTTCTCCTTCCCCTCCCCTCCCCCCTCCCCGACTCGGCACTTGACGTTGCCGATAATTCGTGGAACGTGGAAGCAAATCCTGTGTAATTGTTGCACAATAATTCTGTCCAAACGAAACTTCATTTTTATTTTTTTATCACTTAATTCCAAGATGGGATCGTAGTTCCGCGGAAAACATTGGCAGCTCGTTCAAGTTACTGTCATCCTTAGTAGACACATCGGCATAATCTGTAAACGAAAAGCGCTGCGGTCGCAGGCTCGAATCCTGCCTCGGGCATGGATGTGTGTGATGTCCTTAGGTTAGTTAGGTTTAATTAGTTCTAAGTGCTAGGGGACTGATGACCTCAGAAGTTAAAGTCCCATAGTGCTCAGAGCCATTTTGTAAACGAAGAGAAATAATGTCAATGTCTGCGATTAATACTCTTGCACACACAACGCTACCCTCCACTGGAACACGCAACACTAGGAAAACAGCAAGTGGTGCACTGAAACGGCATTGTCTGAGATTTAATGATGTTACCCCAATTACGTTTATGACTAATAACGTAGAGAATACATTCTTCGGCATCTGATGCAACACGGGCCCATGGCGGTGGGCGTTACCTTTCACGGGCGATTTTATTGTGCACAAAGTGGTGTCACAGTGACGTCACGTCAGGCTTTCAGCTATTTGATGAGCGTGATGAAAACATTTGTAGTACATATCGTTAGAAACTGGTGCACATTGTGTGTGTGTGTGTGTGTGTGTGTGTGTGTGTGTGTGTGAACGAAAGTGTCACTTCAGTTTATCGAAGTGTACGCTGCTATAACATCAGTTTACGCTCGAAGTGGGCTTCACTAGTAAAATCCTCCCATCCTGTGAACACTGACTTGCGTAGAATTTAGTACGAAGTACGTGGTTACTACTATTCAAGACAAGACAGCATTTTTCCAGGAGATCATCGATCTTTATTGGCTGATGAATTCCATATGCTTACTGTTCACTGCAAATAATTCGAATTCCGCTGTCTAAGAAATGACTTAACTTTCTTACATCAGCTACGAGTTGCCTCCCAAAGGTGTTACGCTAGTAGTTGTTATATATACTCATTGCATACATCGTCGATCATTTCTATAGCCTAATCTTAACGACCGAAAAAATAAATATATGTGATTGGAAATAACAGCCATCCAGATCAAAATATAAGTTTATTAAAACTGACCACGGTTTCGACAATTTTAAAACTTTCTTAAGAAGCTATTGTACCTATTAACAAATGTTATGATATTGTGTGTGGAATAAAAAAATGGTTCAAATGGCTCTGAGCACTATGGGACTTAACATCTGTGGTCATTAGAACTGCTTAAACCTAACTAACCTAAGGACATCACACACATCCATGCCCGAGGCAGGATTCGAACCTGTGACCGTAGCGGTCACGCGGTTCCAGACTGAAGCGCCTAGAACCGCACGGCCACACCGGCCGGCTGTCTGGAATAAATATGGTACCATTACAATAAGCTTATTGCAATGACATCATATCTGTTCCACACGCAATATCATATCATTTATTAATAGGTACAATAGCTTCTGAAGAAAGTTTTAAAACTGTCGAAACCATGGTCAAGCTTTAAGAAACCCGTATTTTGCATCTGGTTGGCTGTTATTTCCAATCCGTTGAAGCTCTTGTATGCAAAGTTGCTGAATAATTTGAGAGCGGCATATTCATATATGTACATACGGGTTTAGCGCACCGACATATTTTTTATTTACGTATTTTCAGTTTCTGTTTGCACAAAACGATGTCTGTTCTTTTGTAGTATCACTAGGCTATGAACTGACAACTGCAGTTGACCTTGGCTTGATCTGAGAAATTTTACTCTTCAAAATTGATCAATAATGATAATAATAACAATATGTGATTAGAATTCATACAAAGCAATATTCGAGTTAATTTTTTCTTGCTCATCTACGATCAACTGCTTTAGACAATCGACGCTGAGAATCGTATCTGTGAATAGCTCTAATCCACTCTAAAACATACGCGCAACTAATAAACTCTTACTCAACTGAATGTAGCATATAAATATGAGAAAAACCACTACAGTAGACGTATCTTATTTGTACAAGTATGGTAAAATAGTAATCTTTCGTTTAATTTTTTGTAATGAAATCTACTTTGTAATTTGGAAGACTTTCTTGAAAACGGGCTTCCAGCATTATTGAAAGAAGAGCCTATGGTCACAAGGATGGGTACGTCTTTCGGCATGACAGCGTCCCTGGACAGTCTAGTCGTCTGGTGACATCTTGTGAATCTGAAATTGGTCACGTTTCAGGGCAACAAAGGAAATCATTACTAAAGAATGAGAATGTATGCTATGTCTAAATGAACGATTGGAAAATGCTGAACATAGAAATCAAAAAAATGTTAAAAATGCTGGGCATTATTATAATAATGAATTTTACATCTGACATTTTGGCTGTACGATGAGCATCGAACCAAAAACAGATGAAATCGGCCAACAATATTGATTTAACACCCAAGTGAATTGTTTTGTTAATTAGATAAACATTTAGTTTAAAATCGTTTTATTGTAATCACCCAGATCTGCTCCATTAATGGACTACACATACGTTTAAGCAGCTAAAATTAACTGAATTTACGTAATACCAACTTGCCACCAACGGCGCACGTAACGATTACGTACATTCCTCGTTAGCGTTGGTGAAACTTTCTTAAATTTGATATAATGGCAGTCCGAGACTTTGGAAGACTTTCTTGAAAACGGGCTTCCAGCATTATTGAAAGAGGTTCCTATGGCCACAAGGATGGGTACGTCTTTTGGCATGACAGCGTCCCTGGACAGTCTAGTCGTCTGGTGACATCTTATCTTGTGAATCTGAAAATGGTCACGTTTCATGACAACAAAGAAACCCGGACTTCGTCCTTTCCCCTTTTTGCTGTCGAGATGGCGGAAAGACGAGGTCTGCAGAGAGAAAGCTAACACGAAAAACGTCTAGATCATTCGAAAGCTGAATAGTCCTGATCCACAAGAGCACGTCGCAACAATCTCAGAAGAGATATGCTCAGTGTGGTCAACAGAGTTCGGAAGTGCACTGAAGACGGTAGAATTTATCAAAATTGTACTTATTCATTTGAATTTGCCTAAAATCGTCTACGTATATTTGTTTAGGCATCATTCTAACGGCTGTATCTCTAACCAATAAAAACTGGATCCACATATAGTATTTCAACACCAGCTCCTAAAATATTATCTTTTCGTCCTGAGAACCATATAAATGGAAGCTGTGTAACACTGTATACAGAAAATCATCCGCTGTCTGCATTATGTCTTCTTGCACTGGGAATTATTGGTCTACTAGTAAACCCCTGATTCTTTAAGAATTAGACTCCCATATATAAAACAGCTTCAGACTTCTGATTACTGTACACATGATTTAATGTGTCAAATATTTCATGTTGAGCATTTAAGCAAGAAAATGTTTGGAATTATATTTATAGCGTGTTCGAAATCGCTAACTATTCTCATTATCGAACACTGGATGAGTTTAATTTGGGCAATTTGTGCTCCATTTTAAGCAAAAATTAGTTTTTCACGCATCTCGATGTTTATTACATCATACCTTCAGAAATGTGAGTCATATGGTATAATTTTGCACGTACATCCAGTGATATACTTTGATAATTTCTACAAAATGTGTTACGAATTCAATTTGTGATAAAGAAGTAGTACATTAAAACGTCGTACTTGATGTGGCAGTTTTACTGTGTGAGCAGCAGAAATGTAGTAATCGGTAAACGTATTTGCTTCATTTTGCGGGGTATCAGCGAGAAAAAATTTCATAAATACTTGAATATATGTGCTGTATGTTGCAAATAACTTAGCGCTCTCATTCTCAAATACAGTCAGAAAAAAAAATTGCATATTTGCACACGGTGAGTTACACCGCCTCGACACACAGTTTCTATCTGCAATACTTGTCTTAGTGTGTTAATAATTTAATGTAACATTATACCTCTTTATGAGTAGACTGTGACAACGTTTTAAAAATTTAAGTTCGGTCGATAAATATACGAAATACTGACGAAGTTTTTGTTGATCCTGAAAGCCGCTAGATAGACAACCTGCAACTCGGACTTTGCGCCATAAACCGGATTAGCCGATTAGTAACACAGATAATACAATAAGGGTGGACTGATTTCGAACCTTCTTCAGCGTTTGGTGTAATTAAAACTAAACTTTGAACATATATGACTTATATCCGTAAAAATTAATAGTACTATGGATGTAAAACACTCCTATGGTCCGTTTCGAAGTTTCATTAACGGGAGAAAGAAGATTCAAACACAGACCTGAACAATTCATATTGAGTTCGTACAGCCTTCGTCAGAGCGTCACAGATCTATTCATTACACTCCTCTCTTCTCTCTCTCTCTCTCTCTCTCTCTCTCTCTCTCTCTCTCTATCTCTCTCTCCCTCTCTCTCTGTCACACACACACACACACACACACACACACACACACACAGCGAACGGGGGCGTGTATCGTATGTTTGAAATGTGTAATCAGACTGCATGTAACAAGTAAGAGCTGCCACTTAAGTATAGATTTTAGAAACATCGCAAATACTGGTTCATGAACGTCAATCAGACGAAACTTTGGCCGGTACATCAGTCACCAACTTGTGCTGACAATCTATACTCACAAGGAGACGGCACGAGCGTGGGGTCGGGGATTTGTCGGAAATTTTGTGTGGTGAAAGGGGACCCGTAACACCTCACGTGGTTAAAATATTAGGACGCACTACCCGGAAAATCCCGGAAAAAATCGATCTAAGGTTTCTCAGGTGCCTTATGAGTATAAAATGTTAGTCCACTGCCGAGCCGCCGTTTGGCCTAGATGTTTACAGCCGGCACGGTAGCTCAGCGTGTTCGGTCAGAGGATTAGCTGCCCTCTGTAATGAAAAACTGAGTTCACCGATCAACAACGAACTAAAACGGATGTCTTACGGCGTCCGCCCCGAGCCAATGCAACGAACGAAAGCAAACAAAATGAGATTTAAAAAATAATAATAAAAAAATAAAAAAAGATGTTTAGGGCTCGGTCTCTAACGCCAGAGGTCTCGGGTTCTATTCCTCCCCTGGCACTTTTTTTCTTCTGTTTCATTTTTTGTTGTTGTTGTTGTTGTTGTGGTCTTCAGTCCTGAGACTGGTTTGATGCAGCTCTCCATACTAATCTATCCTGTGCAAGCTCCTTCATCTCCCAGTACCTACTGCAACCTACATACTTCTGAATCTGCTTAGCGTATTCATCTCTTGGTCTCCCTCTACGATTTTTACCCTCCACGCTGCCCTCCAATGCTAAATTTGTGATCCCTTGATGCCTCAGGACATGACCTACCAGCCGATCCCTTCTTCTATTCAAGTTGTGCCACAAACTTCTCTTCTCCCCAATCCTATTCAATACTTCCTCATTAGTTACGTGATCTACCCACCTAATCTTCAACATTCTTTTGTAGCACCACATTTCGAAAGCTTCTATTCTCTTCGTGTCCAAACTATTTATTGTCCATGTTTCACTTCCATACATGGCTACACTCCATACAAATACTTTCAGAAACGACTTCCTGACACTAAAATCGATACTCCATGTTGACAAATTTCTCTTCTTCAGAAACGCTTTCCTTGCCATTGCCAGTCTACATTTTATATCCTCTCTACTTCGACCATCATCAGTTATTTTGCTCCCCAAATCGCAAAACTCCTTTACTACTTTAAGTGTCTCATTTCCTAATCTAATTCCCTCAGCATCACCCGACTTAATTCGACTACATTCCATTATCCTTGTTTTGCTTTTGTTGATGTCCATCTTATATCCTCCTTTCAAGACACTGTCCATTCCATTCAACTGCTCTTCCAGGTCCTTTGCTGTCTCTGACAGAATTACAATATCATCGGCGAACCTCAAAGTTTTTATTTCTTCTCCCTGTATTTTAATACCTACTCCAAATTTTTCTTTTGTTTCCATTACTGCTTGCTCAATATACAGATTGAATAACATCGCGGAGAGGCTACAACCCTGTCTCACGCCCTTCCCAACCACTGCTTCCCTTTCATGCCCCTCGACTCTTATAACTGCCATCTGGTTTCTGTACAAATTGTAAATAGCCTTTCGCTCCCTGTATTTTACGCCTGCCACCTTTAGAATTTGAAAGAGAGTATTCCAGTCAACATTGTCAAAAGCTTTCTCTAAGTCTACAAATGCTAGAAACGTAGGTTTGCCTTTCCTTAATCTTTCTTCTAAGATAAGTCGTAAGGTCAGTATTGCCTCTCGTGTTCCAACATTTCTACGGAATCCAAACTGATCATCCCCGAGGTTGGCTTCTACTAGTTTTTCCAATCGTCTGTAAAGAATTCGTGTTAGTCTTTTGCAGCTGTGACTTATTAAACTGATAGTTCGGTAATTTTCACATCTGTCAACACCTGCTTTCTTTGGGATTGGAATTATTATATTCTTCTTGAAGTCTGAGGGTATTTCGCCTGTCTCGTACATCTTGCTCACCAGATGGAAGAGTTTTGTCAGGACTCTATCTCCCAAGGCCGTCAGTAGTTCTAATGGAATGTTGTCTACTCCCGGGGCCTTGTTTCGACTCAGGTCTTTCAGTGCTCTGTCAAACTCTTCACGCAGTATCGTATCTCCCATTTCATCTTCATCTACATCGTCTTCCATTTCCATAATATTGTCCTCAAGTACATCGCCCTTGTATAAACCCTCTATATACTCCTTCCACCTTTCTGCTTTCCCTTCTTTGCTTAGAACTGGGTTTCCATCTGCGCTCTTGATATTCATACAAATGGCTCTCTTTTCACCAAAGGTCTCTTTAATTTTCCTGTAGGCTGTATCTATCTTACCCCTAGTGAGATAAGCCTCCACATCCTTACATTTGTCCTCTAGCCATGCCTGCTTAGCCATTTTGCACTTACTATCGATCTCATTTTTGAGACGTTTGCATTACTTTTTGCCTGCTTCATTTACTGCATTTTTATATTTTCTCCTTTCATCAGTTAAATTCAATATTTCTTCTGTTAGCCAAGGATTTCTACTAGCCCTCGTCTTTTTACCTACTTGATCCTCTGCTGCCTTCACTACTTCATCCCTCAGAGCTACCCATTCGTCTTCTACTGTATTTCTTTCCCCCATTCCTGTCAATTGTTCCCTTATGCTCTCCCTGAAACTCTGTACAACCTCTGGTTTAGTCAGTTTATCCAGGTCCCATCTCCTTAAATTCCCACCTTTTTTGCAGTTTCTTCAGTTTTAATCTACAGGTCATAACCAGTAGATTGTGGTCAGAGTCCACATCTGCCCCTGGAAATGTCTTACAATTTAAAACCTGGTTCCTAAATCTCTGTCTTACCATTATATAATCTATCTGATACCTTCTAGTATCTCCAGGATTCTTCCATGTATACAACCTTCTTTTATGATTCTTGAACCAAGTGTTAGCTATGATTAAGTTATGCTCTGTGCAAAATTCTAACAGACGGCTTCCTCTTTCATTTCTTAGCCCCAATCCATATTCACCTACTATGTTTCCTTCTCTCCCTTTTCCTACTGCCGAATTCCAGTCACCCATGACTATTAAATTTTCGTCTCCCTTCACTATCTGAATAATTTTTTTTTATCTCATCATACATTTCTTCAATTTCTTCGTCATCTGCAGAGCTAGTTGACATATAAACTTGTACTACTGTAGTAGGCATGGGCTTCGTGTCTATCGTGGCCACTATAATACGTTCACTATGCTGTTTGTAGTAGCTTACCCGCACTCCTATTTTTTTTATTCATTATTAAACCTACTCTTTTGTTATTCCACCAATTATTCAGAAAGTTTCCCAAACCTACATTATCTTTAACAAATTAGTTACATTATTGAATAAAAATTATTTTCTTTTTGACCAACACCATTCATTGCGGTGGGTTTTCCATTTTTCATTGTAAAGTATATAAGGAGAATCATTGGGTTTTCAATCAGAATAACAAATTCGATTGGTAAACATTCAATTTTTATACATATAATAATTATAAACAAGAACCGCAGTGGTGATTATCGCAAAAACAAACAAAGCAATAATTTTAGGGACATCTTGCGCAACATATAAAAGAGTTTTTTTTTTACAATCACAGGGCGTTTGCAATAAATCTGTACAAAAATATGCCCCATTAACATTTACGAAAATGTTTTCAGTTTCTGATAATTTTGAGGCAAACCAGGCGTCTGCCATGTCTCGGAATATTGGTGACGATAACTGATGGTAAATTATAGAATGAATGTTTATACAGTCTTCCCGGGAATTAATTTCACGATTCTCCTGTAACAATCCGCTGCAATCTTGCAAGCAACAGAAGAAAAAAAGAAAGTGGCGGAGGAGGAATTGACCTCGAGACCTTTAGCGTAAGGGCCCGACCGCTAACCATGTAGGCCACACGGCGGCTCGGCAATGGAACAACATTATATACTCATAAGGCACCTAAGAAACTTTGGATCGATTTTTCTCGGGATTTTCCGAGTAGTGCGTCCTAATATTTTAACCACGTGAGGTGGTACGAGTCATCTTTCACCACACAAAATTTCGGACAAATCCCGGACCCCATGGTCGTGCCGTCTCCTTGTCAGTTATTATCCAATGAATGTGAAACTCCTGATAAGGAGATAGACACGACCACTTGTAACTTACAACAGCGCGCAGTAATTATTAATACCAAATATTTTTAGGACGTGCCGCACAGCTTGAAAGTCTTATTTTCTTTCTAAAATGCCGTCTTTTCCTCGTGACTCGGCCCTCCGTTGTCATGCGCTGGATAGCGGGCCACGCAAATGGAAATTTCCGTGGAAGCATGCAATTCATTTACTTGAAGAATTAAAAGATACACAACAGTTAAATGTCTGCATTGTTATTATACCTTGTTTACTTGCGCATTAGCCGTGCGTGTAAAGGCGCCCCTTCTGGGACGGGGAGGTGCACCGGCTCCGGATGGAATCCGCCCAGCGAATTATCGACAAGGGTCGGAGTGCTAGCCAGCCAGGAAGTGGTTTTTAGGTGGTATGTCACATACCACTAGGTGAATATCCGGCCGATACCAAAGTCCCGCGGCAGTTACGCGATTCGCAATCATTTAGAAAACTTTCGCTCATTTTCACTTGAATAACACTACACGCAGTCAGTGGAGGTACGCATATTCCGTCCTGAGATGTAGCGACGCGGCGACATGAAGTGCATCCGGTCACAGCTTAAATTAACCATGCCAGATCCGTTAATGACCATGGTGACCCTCCACCGATGCGGACAGAATCGCAAGAAGAAGAATAAATTTTTTTCTTTAAAAATTGTGTGTTGTGTAGGATCCACGGGCAACCAAAGTTATTGGCTTATTAGAGAGATGGTCTGGGGGAAGCTAATTGACTGTCTAGTTTCCAATTTAATCAATAGATTTGTTGGACTCTATACAGCAGAGCACCTAAGTAAATTACTTTCTTATTGCATACTCAGTTGCTAATTCACTCGCCATGCACCAGCCCTTACTCTTTCAATAATTATGTACCTGTAATAAAGTGTACGTGCTGATGATGTGATCTAGTCTTTCTTATGAGAGTATGACTATCTGCACAACGTATTTCACTTAGCCAACATCATTTACTAACCCATCATCTTGTTATTTTTCGACGACTAACCCACCGTGAGGCAATACTGACCCTACGACTTATCTTAGAAGCTAGATTAAGGAAAGCCAAACCTACGTTTCTAGCATTTGTAGACTTAGAGAAAGCTTTTGACAATGTTGACTGGAATACTCTCTTTCAAATTCTGAAGGTGGCAGGCGTAAAATACAGGGAGCGAAAGGCTATTTACAATTTGTACAGAAACCAGACGGCAGTTATAAGGGTCGAGGGACATGAAAGGAATGCAGTGGTTGAGAAGGGAGTGAGACAGGGTTGTAGCCTCTCCCCGATGTTATTCAATCTGCATATTGAGCAAGCAGTGAAGGAAACAAAAGAAAAATTCGGAGTAGGTATTAAAATCCATGGAGAAGAAATAAAAAGTTTGAGGTTCGCCGATGACATTGTAATTCTGTCAGAGACAGCAAAGGACTTGGATGAGCAGTTGAACTGAATGGATAGTGTCTTGAAAGGAGGATATAAGATGAACATCAACAAAAGCAAAACGAGGATAATGGAATGTAGTCGAATTAAGTCGGGTGATGCTGAGGGAATTAGATTAGGAAATGAGGCACTTAAAGTAGTAAAGGAGTTTTGCGATTTGGGGAGCAAAATAACTGATGATAGTCGAAGTAGAGAGGATATATAATGTAGACTGGCAATGCCAAGGAAAGCGTTTCTGAAGATGAGTATAGAATTAAGTGTCAGGAAGTCGTTTCTGAAAGTGTTTGTATGGAGCGTAGCCATGTATGGAAGTGAAACATGGACGATAACTAGTTTGGACAAGAAGAGAATAGAAGCTTTCGAAATGTGGTGCTACAGAAGAATGCTGAAGATTAGATGGGTAGATCACATAACTAATGAGGAAGTATTGAATAGGATTGGGGAGAAGAGAAGTTTGTAGCACAACTTGACTAGAAGAAGGGATCAGTTAGTAGGACATTTTCTAAGGCATCAAGGGATCACCAATTTAGTATTGGAGAGCAGAGTGGAGGGTAAAAATCGTAGAGGGAGACCAAGAGATGAATACACTAAACAGATTCAGAAGGTTGTAGGTTGCAGTAGGTACTGGGAGATGAAGAAGCTTGCACAGGATAGAGTAGCATGGAGAGCTGCATCAAACCAGTCTCAGGACTGAAGACCACACTCGACGGTATCCAGGGTGTCTGCCATTCAGGGCTACCAGAGCTGAAAGGCACAGCGTGACGTTTTCAGAGCTACAGGAATATTTTGAGCGAAGCTCTCTGCATTATTTAATGCACCTTCTGAAGGAAACCTGTGGGGAATTAGCGCAGCGAACATGACGATCGAGATGGTTCAGCATGTATTTGATGGTGTTAAGACCTATGGAATTTGCCTGTTAGCGAACAACGTGCAAGTCTTGAACACGAAGTTCGTTCCATTTTGCGGGTATTTCTAGCAATGCATAGCATCTTACTGGAAAGATCCTATTCTCCCACAGCAAACAGATTTCATAGTCAAACTTACCTGATGGTCGAGACGGATTCTAAGTGAAACAGCGAGCTATAGCTGCACTACATTTAGGACGGATGTCCAGAATTCACATGCATAGAGGTTCCAGGCTCCATCCGAGCATAGATTTAGATTTTCCGTCGTTTACGTAGACAGTTTAAATAACAGATTGGTTCCTTTGTGAAGGGCATGAATTAACTCATTCCCTCTCTTCGCAATCAAATCGATGAATACTGGATTAATGATCCTGTAGGTTGTAGAGATTGTTGGAGTTTTCCACAATGGTTTTTCCCGACACTTGCATGCAAATACTCGGCAGAACACTGTACAGTGCACGGTACAGGTTACGTAGTATCAATATTATCAATTTCCTTCCGTATTCTGTGTAAATACCACTGCAAGCGCCTTAATCTTTCTAATATTTTTCTCATAATCGCTACGGGAGTGCGGCTGCTGCTGTCCGATGAAGCAGAGGCGCCGACTTGAAAATATTTTTTTTTGGGGGGGGGGGGGGGGGCAAGAATCATTTTATTAGGTACTACATTTGACAGATAACTTTGAGTTTCCATCTACATGTTCGACACTCCAAACCATATTTGCAGATGACACCAGTGTACTGATTGAAGGTGGAAATAGAAAGGCTCTTCGGCTGTATGCTGAAGTCACAAATGAGGAATAAGCTACTGATTAACCCTTAAAAAAAAAAATCGCCACTATACAATTCCACAAACAGCAAAATTAAAAATCCATTAAAACCAAATATTTCTTTGGAAAACAAAAAAATTAAGTGTCACTGAAACAAAATTGCTTTGTTTACTTACAAGACAATCTGAAATTGAATTCCCACATCACATTCTCAAATTATAAGCTATCTAAAATGACATATGCTATGAAAATTGTATGGATCAACACAAGTGCTGAAGGAAAGAGGTGTATTATGGACGCATACTTTCCCTTTTGAGTTATGACATCATATTCTTGGGAAATGCCCCTCACAGCATAACAACTTTCAAGAAACAAAGAAAGATTGTGAAGATAATGAAAAATGCAAACAGTTGAAAATATTTCAAACTACGATTGGCTGGCGACTAGCCTCTACCCCTCGACGTCAATCACGTCATTTCAGTCGGAGTATAGGTCAGTAGTGGTACAAAACAAATACATAGAGTTGAAGAAACATGCTTAATTTTTGATGGCAAATGTACTCCTCCTCAGATCATTCCTGCATATGAACTCGTCACATATGGCATCAAGGTCGAGTTTCATCGATTCATCTCTATGGGCGTTGAGAAGGGCGATGGCATTGAGACGATCCTGCCTCATTATAGAACGAAGATACGTTTTCACCATCCGCAGACAAGAAAACGATCGCCCAGCGGTGCAGGACGTTACCGGAATCGTCAGCACTACACGTATGAATTTCACTGGTTCAGGCAGTACGTCAAACAGGTGGTTTTCCTGTTTTAGTTATTTCACTATGTCATCCAACGAACTAAGTACCTGCCCCCCCCCCCCCCCCCCCCCCTAAGTCGGCGCCACTGCGATGAAGTGCTTGTGTATATTGAAAACATTAGAGGTCGTATTAAACTGTCTTGGGGCACACCCGATGTTACCTTTTTCTGTGGGACGTTCACTGTCGAGTACAGCGTACCGGGTCCTACTAGTAGTTATGATCGTAGTTGTGTATAACTTATTGCTGTAGTTCTTTAAACGTGGCACCTTGCACGCTTGTTAGTAATTCAGGTTAAACACTTGCTTAACAGGGCAGCACTAGAACAAAAATGTGGCAGCACAATAGAAATAAAAAAAAACAAAACATTTACATTCTAAGAGAAAAAAAAAAAAGACTCGCAACGGAGGAATAATCTGAACGGGACGAAACTGACAGATGTAATGGACATGTAGAGACAAACACATGATAACAATTTCAGAAAAATTCGATGATTTATTCAAAAGAAAGAGGTTCACAAACTGAGTAAGTCAGAAACATGTTGGTCCACCTCTGGCCCTTATGCAAGCAGTTATACGGCTTGGCGTTGATTGATTGAGTTGTTGAATATCCTGCTGACGAATACCGTGCCAGTAGATTGTCAAAAATCACAAGCAGGCTTGAGGGCTCTGCCAAACGTTCTCAATTGAGGAGAGATCGGGCGGCCTTGCTGGCAAGTACGAACAGGCAGTAGAAACTCTCGCCGTGTGCGAGCGGGCTTTATCTTGTTGAAATGTAAGCCCAGGATGGCTTGCCAGGAAGGGCTACAAAACAGGGCATAGAGTATCGTCGACGTACTACTCTGCTGTAAGGGTGCCGCGCATGACAACCGGAGCGGTCCTGCTATGAAAAATGGCACCCCAGACCATCACTCCTGGCTGCCGGACCGCATGATGGGCAAGAGGCAAGTTGGTACTCCATTACTATCCGGGGCGTCTCCACACGCGCCTTCGGCCTGGATACCCGTTCACTGGAGTATAATGGCCAGCAGTGATAAGTCCCGCTTCGAACTAAGCTCCGATGACCACAAATACATGTCTGGAGACGCTATGGATAGCGGTGGTATATCAGGATAAAAGTATGTTACAAAATGGCACTTCGGTACGCTTTGAAGCGTGGCACTAGATGTCCTAATCTAATACAATAAAATCTAAATAACCTTGCCGTCTGTTAGCAGTCTATGATGTAGACACTCTTGTATGTCCTGTTACTCCATTAATAGCGAAAGCTCAGTTAGAGTGTATTCTTCCAGGAACTATACTGAGCTGGCTGCAGGCGCTGTGCTGAACTGTGTACTTGATAGATAGCAAATGCGTATGTGTCCGTGGCACGTCGTGTTTTGCAAATGTCTGTGGAAGAATCTCTATGTTCGTCAGTACAAGACGGAAGCACTGTAGCCCATGGTTGACAACACTTTCTTAAGGAGTTATCCACGCTATTATCGGACTAGTATGACGTGCTGAAGGATCTGGCACGGAAGCAGAAACAGGTCCGGGTTGTGAGCACCATCTGGAGGCTGCTGCTCAGAACTGACGAAGAAAGGTCCCTAGTGGTGGGATCGACTTTTTGAAACCATCTATACGGTGACGTAGGTTAAGATCTCAGGTATCACATCGAGCACCCATTCGCCTTGGTGGTCCCTCATTTGCGAGTTCAAAGTGGCTCTAAGCACTATGGGACTTAACATCTGATTTCATCAATCCCCTAGACTCACAACTACTTAAACCTAACTAACCTAAGGACATCACACACATCCATGCCCGAGGCAGGATTCGAACCTGCGACCGATGGGGTCGCGCGGTTACAGACTGTAGCGCCTAGAACCGCTCGGCCACTCCGGCCGGCGGAACCGTCTGGAAACGCTTCTTGTGGAATCGTTCGAAACATCGTTCCACGCGTAATATCTGCGAAGCGTAAGGCTTTCAGAGCTAATTTAAGACGGAGAAACAAAAAGAAGTCGGTCGGCGTCAAATCTGGAGAATAATGAAGGTGTTAAAGGTAGTCGCGTTTCGTTGGGCGAGAAAGTTGAGCACGCAGACGTGGCGGATATCAAACAACGCGTCACCATTATGCTTCGAGCGATTCCACAAGAAGCGTTTGCAGACAGTTTCTTACAGCTTAACAACCGATGTCAGAAGTGTGTTCTAGTTCATGGTGGTCACTTCGAAGGCCAGTAAAGATAGTTTACTTGTAACTGCTCTTTTCTTTATTTTCTGAAGTCACTCACTTAACTCTTCAGACGCACTTTGTACTGTAAAATACATCTAGCAATCAGCAGCCGAATTCAGTAACGTCTGTTAACGTTAAGAGATTCTTAAGAGCGTAGTTTTTCCGTTCAATAAAAAACACAGACAGTAATATTTTAGGAAGTGCTGACGATTTAGGCTGTGTGCTAAGTACAGTTGGGCACTTAAATCAGGACAAAGGGTTAAGTAGTGCGCCCACTGTAGGGTTAATATGTGGGAGTGGGAATGTTTTGTTGTTTGACTTCCAGTCCTGAAACTCATGGACATACGTTACTCATACCGATCACCTGCTATGTTATAACTTGCAAGTGGAAGTAACATGGATTCGTGAATGCGCGTTACAGACTGTCATCTTCGAATGCTATTCGTGTCTATAGCAAGGAATATAAAGTTATATTAAGGCTCTAGTTATATAACACATTCAGTAGGAGAAAAATTGCATTAAAACATTTGGTAAATATTTGTGATCTTGTCTGATATTGCATAAAGCATTTAAATATAAGCACAGTTCCTGTTATTAATCAATCAATTAAACCCCTACACAGACAACGCTTCGTCAGGCATATAGTGTCGCAACTTTGGGGGCCCCGACGGAGGCAAAAATTTGAAACACAACTCAATCCACAGGAAGTGTTTCGAATGGTGTCAACTTTTAAGGATCACTTCTTGCGGACCGGTGACTAAATTTTCGCGCCTTTAATGTAGTTAGTCTGTTGGAAGCTCTTGTAGGTTACCAAGTAATAATAAGACCGGTAGATTTGCGGTCCAAGGTGCAGCCACAGAATGTCAGTATTTGCTCTTGAGCGAAAACGTTAGACGACCATTGCACTACACTGTTCCCAATTTCCGTTAAGTTCTTTCCACGTATGAGCTCGACTTTGATGTAGGAGCGCTGGTCAGTGCCCCTAATCCGACCTGACTATGTTTCAGCTTCCATTTTAAAACTGAATTAATCACGACACAGCCACGCGAACCAGCGAGCACATATACTACCGTCACGCGTAAAGACTTGCTGACAGCTGACATAAATTCCAGCTTGATCACGCCACCATTACGGTCGGGCACGCACAATGTGCAGAACTTTAAAATGACCGTCGTGAACTTAAGACTAGTAACTGCACGTAAACATTCTAAAAACCTTTGTTGACACTGAAAATAAATTCTACTGTTAGATATTTGTCCGGAGTGAAACCTTGCATGGAAATGGATCGGGGACGTGAGAAGAAACTTTTGAAATATAATACTACAGAAGAAGGCTGAAGATTAGATAGCTTGATGGAATATCTATGAGAAGGTACTG
Source organism: Schistocerca serialis cubense (assembly GCF_023864345.2). Lineage (NCBI taxonomy): Eukaryota > Metazoa > Arthropoda > Insecta > Orthoptera > Acrididae > Schistocerca > Schistocerca serialis. The sequence continues at coordinate 657,705,946 of NC_064641.1, read as the reverse complement.
AATCGAATCACGGGAAGAAAGGAATTAACGGCCGAACTTTTATAACAGACGCTATCGATTCGTAGAACACATCCTGAGGCATGAATGAATCGTTAATTGGCTAGTGGGGGGGAAAGTACGTGAGATAAAAATTGTGGAGGGAGTCCAAGTAAGCAATTTCAAAATGGATGCTAGATATGCTATCGATAGGTTCGAACAACACCCAAGCTTTACGGAGAGGCTTCAGCAACTCAAATGGAAGGGAAGGCGACGTTCTTTCAATGGAACACCTTTGATAAAATTTAGAGGAACTGACCGCAGAAGAATCTACTGCCGCCTACATACATTTCGCATAGGGACCACGAAGATAAGATACGACAAATTAGGCCTCATAGGGAAGCATATGAGTCGTTTTTCCATCGTTCTATTTGGGAGTAGAACAGGAAAGAAAATGACTGGTACTGGTACAGGGAACTCTCTGTGACACACCATAACTGTCTTTTGCGGAGTATGTATGTGACTGTCGATGTTGCTTGCGGTAGTTATTAGACTTGCAGAGGACAGACTAGCGTGTAGAGGCCACTGCACTAACAAATATGATTCTTGACTGTGGAGCCCTGAAACGTCGCATCCTGGAGAATGCTGAGTTAACAGTTACTGCCAAATGTGGGGCGAAGGAAGAGTTGCAGAGTGGTGTGATCAGTGCGGGCACACTCACTGGTACCAGCTTCGTTCAGAGAAGGTTGGTTGGGTTGAAAGAGGGGGAAAGGGACCAGACTACGAGGTCATCAGTCCCTTGTTCCGAATAAAACAATGCCACAAGCGTGGGAATAAAACAAACGAGACTGACAACTCTAAACGGAATGAAAGGAAAAATCTCAAGAACGATGAAGGGCAATAAACATGTAAATGGACAAAATGGGACAAGAAAACCACAAAAGACAAGAAACGGGATGAAGAGATTAACACAACAAAGCAGATTACCGTGGCTGGCTGACCATGAGAATAAAAAAGGAGAAGCCAGACACACACTGCAACACATTAAAACCTCCACCCTAGAAGCACTAGGGACATGCGTTAAGACTTCGATCAAATGATAAAACCCACCCTCACGAATAAAACGTAAAACTAAATCAGGCGATGAGGAGTTGTCAGATAAAATTAGCGGCAACGAGTCCGGTTACGTAAGATTTCGTCGCTGGGCAGTCAAAGCGGAACACTGCACCAGAATATGGGCCACTGTCAACCGAGCGCCGCACCGACACTCAGGAGGGTCTGCATGGCGCAGGAGGTAACCGTGGGTCACCAATGTGGAGCCGGGAGAGGACTACTGATTCCCTGCGAGAGGGCCGCATGGAAGACTTCCACATATTCGTACTCTCCTTAATGACATGCAGTTTGTTGTGTACACTGTTATGGCATTCCGTCTCCCAAAGCCGAAAAACCCTACAAAGTAAGAACGCAGGTGAGGTTCAGAGACATTCATCTCCAGAAGCGGTTTTCGCGTAGCCTGTTTGGGCAGCCTGTCGGCAAGTTCGTTGCCTGCGATGCCGATGTGTCCTGGGGTCCACACAAACACCACTGAATGACGGCACCAGTCCAGGGCATAGATGGACTCCTGGATGGACGCTACCAAAGTATGGCGAGGGTAGCACTGGTCGATAGCTTGTAGGGTGCTCAAGGAGTCAGTACACAGAAGAAACGATTCCGTGGGGCATGAACGGATATACTGAAGTCACGAGAGATGACCACTAGCTCTGCAGTGAATACACTGCAGCCATCAGGAAAGAAATACTGTTCAAATTGGCCTCTGTGGACGTAGGCGAAGCGAATATGACCATCAGCCATCGAGCCGTCGGTGTAAACCACTTCAGAGCCCCAGAACACGTCAAGAATCGAGAGAAACTGACAGCGGAGGGTGGCAGGAGTAACTGAGTCCTTAGGGTCATGCGAAAGGTCCAGAAGAATCTACTGTCTAGGTGTACACTATGGAGGTGGAGGGTATTGAGGTCCTGGCAACACTACCAGTTAAGCTGACGAACGTGAGGTAGCCAAGTCAATTGGGCGTCGAAAACCAGTCCTAAGAATCGATATGTCTCCACAACAGTGTGTGGATTATCATTAAGGTAAAGTTCTGGTTCCGGATGAACGGTACGATTCCGACAGAAGAGCATGACACACGAGTTAGCGGCCGAAAACTGGAAGCCGTGGGCGAGAGCCCATGACTGCGCCTTATGGATGGGTCTCTGTAGGCGCCGCTCAGCAACACCAGTACTGGTGGAGCAGTACGAAATGCAGAAGTCGTCTGCATACAGAGAGGGTGAGATGGACGGCCCTACAGCTGTTGCTAGACTGTTAATGGTCACTAAAAATAGTGATACACTCAATACATAGCCCTGCGGGATTCCATTCTCCTGGATATGGGGGGAACTGTGGGAGCCACCAACTTGGACATGGAAGTACGGAGCCACAGGAAATTATGGATAAAAATCGGTAGCGGGCCTTGGAGACCCCACCTGTATATTCTGGGAAGGATATGGTGTCGCCAGGTGGTGTCGTACACTTTGCGTGAATAAAAAAAGACAGCAACAAGATGTTAGCGTCAGGGAAAGGCTGTTCGGATGGCAGACTCGAGGGACACAAGATTATCAGTGGTAGAGCGACCCTGGCGGAAGCCGCCCTGACATGAAGCTAATAGGCCCCGTGACTCCAGGACCCAACTCAACCGCCGACACACCATACGTTCCAGCAACTTACAAACAACGTTGGTGAGACTGATAGGCCGATAGCTATCCACATCATGCGGGTTTTTACCGGATTTGAGCACCGGAACAATGGCGCTCTCCCACCATTGCGGTGTAAAGACGCCATCGCACCAGATCCGGTTGAAGATGACGAGGAGATGGCGCTTGTAGTCAGATGAGAGATGTTTAATCATCTGACTGTGGATCCGATCCGGCTCAGGGGCTGTGTCGGGGTAATGTGCAAGTGCGCTGAGGAATTCCCATTCCGCAAACGGGTCAGGACGGCTATTGGCGGGAGTCACGATACCCCAGGGTGACGGGCATACGTTGGGAGTTAACGGCGCAGCCATCAGCAGGACGATCCCTGTGTTGTCATGGGGCAACAACCAACAGGGCACATGGCGGCTCCACCACAACGGACTGGCTACCGTACTGGATATGATGTGCCAAGAAGTCCATGGTCATCACCGGCACAGAAAGTGACACTGCGTAGTGCATAGTGGAAAACACACCCAGGAAGGAGTCCTCGCCCAAGAGATGGAGAATGGACGGGACTGCAATGCGACGACGAGAAAGTGGGATAAGGATCTCAAAGCATGATGGACACGATGCGCTATGTAAGGCGGTCTTCCCCAATTGGCTCGCTCTTCGGAGGTCAAACAGGGGACCACCACATAAAGGGCGAAACGTGTGAGACTCCTTTTAGTCTCCTCTTACGACAGGCAGGAATACCTCGGGCCTATTCTAACTCGCAGAGAGAATTTGTGGATGAAAGGGTACGACTGAGCTCTGCATACAGGCGGTACTTACAATGTATCGTAGAATTAGCATGACAAACTATAGCACACGAACAAACATTTTAAGGATTTACAGTCGTCATGTAAGGACGAATATGCGCTGAAAACTAATGCCTCCGAATTTTTTTAATGAGAAAACTCTTAAATCCATTGGGATAAAACAAACGTTATTAACATTCTTCATGTCTATAAATTTCTCAACATAGTCACCCTGACAACGAACACATTTCCCTCAACAAGACACCAATTAATTGAAACCCCACTGTAGTATGTTTGACTTTGTTGACGGATCCACAACACTGTCAGAAGAATTTGAGATCAAGACTGGTGTTAAACAGGGAGATGGATTGTCACCATTGTTGTTCAATATAACACTGGACGAAGTGATCAGCAGTGGAGAGCAATAAACGAGGAAATGGGAATACCAAAGACCTATGTGGGGGACAAAAAGGATAACAGGGCTCAAGTGGACTGCCTAGCCTTTGCAGATGACATAGCAATAGTGAGACGGAAGAAGACGCAGAGACACAACTCGACAACTTAAGTAAGGTAGCCAAAAAGGTGGGACTGAGGGTCGCCTATAACAAGAGAAAGACATTAAATACCACTGCAGACTGGGAAACACCGGAAGGCACTGTGCAAATGATGGACAAATTTAAATACCTGGGAGAATTTACAAAAGGAAGGAACAGGAGCAAGGAGGGAATAACAGAGAGGATAAAGAAGATGATGTCAGCCTTCTGCATAACGAGAGAGATATACACTAAACAGAATATATCCATAGAGGCAAAGATGAGCCACTACAAGGCAACGGTGAGGAATGCAGTATTATATGCTGCTGAGACGATGACACTAGGAAGAAATGGGGCGGAACAACTAACGAAAGAAGAGAGAAAAATACTGAGAAAAATACTAGGTCCCAAAAGAGGTGGAGAGAGGTGGATGCGAAGACCTAGGGAAGAATTGTACCAGAACATGAGAACAATATCCGGGGAAATTAGACTCAAAAGGGCAAGGTTTGCTGGACATGTAGTTAGGATGAATATGGACAGAATGACGAAGAGAGTTTGGGAAACAACATGGAGGACAAGGGGAAAGACAGGAACCAAGCGGGTTGTTGAACTTCGGAAGGACTGGTTGGAACTGAGGATCAAGGTCGAAGGCAAGGAAAATTGGAGGAACAAATATACACCGACCAATATGCAGGAGATCAATGACAGAAGAATACAGGAAAAGATTAGAGTGTCACCAGTGGAGCCGACAGGAGAAACGGAAACTGATGATCTCAGAAGAAGAGCGGGAGAGAAGAATGAAGAGGTTCTGGGAGAAGAAGAGGAAAATGCAGTCCACGAAGGGGCTACCCGTTGTCCTACAGAGGCCGTAACGCAGGATGAAGAAGAAGGATCCACAACCTCACCGCTGCTTGCGTAGCTTCCTCACTATCTCGAAGGTGTTCTTTTATGAAACAGATGAAAATCGTATGGGGCCAAATCGGGACTTTATGGAGGACGATCGTTAACAGTGAACCAAAGGTGTCGGATTGTTGCAGAAGCCGCAGCGCTCGTGCGCGTGCAGTGTTGAAGGAGAGGTTGCTCCATGTGTGGAGGAACTCTTCGAATTCGAAACCTTATTACAGCACTGTTTCTCACGCACCGACAAAATTAAGTTACACACTGCCTTGTTATACGCCACGATTCCTCTAGCGGCAGAGTGCTGCAAATATGTAGAAATAAAGTCTAATGATGTGGAATGTTGATAACGTTCGTTTTATTTAAGAATCTTTAAGAGTTCACATCAAACATTCGGAGGCATTACTTTTCAGCACGCTCTGGTAGTGTACATGTTACCACGATGATCGGCTGATCGAAACTGATGACTAATGAAGGTTTGTTTCATCAAGAACACTTAGTGATTCTACGCTCTCCAAATATTTACCAACCGTGGTGGAATACCTGTACGAAACGTTTCATTCTACCCTGCAAATGTGCTAGGTAAAAACTGCTCAGCGGATACATACGCTGTAAATAAGTCGAACTGTTGCTAAGCAGGTGTTTCCCACCGAAAGGAATACCAGGGAAGAAAAGAATATTAACATTTAGTGTCCAACCCAGGACGAGGTTATTCGAGAGAGAAGCGCAAGCTCGGACTTGAGGAAGGAAATCAGTTGTCCTTCTCAAAGGATCCATTCTGATATTTTCGGGAGGCCATGCGGAGATTTGTCCCCTCCCCTCCCCTACTATCTAATATAAGACTTTGGGCCGTCGTCTTTTCTGGGAATTTCAGAATTCATCCAGATAGTTAAAGTGTCTACTAACATGAGCTACTAGTATGGGTGGAAAATCTCGCAGTCCTGATTGCTAGATACTGTCGCCCAACGATCGACTTTATTCAATGCACCACTGTCAAATTCATATATATTCATTAGATATTGCATCAGATACCACCTAATTCGTTGATATCCAACAACAATTACCATAAACCTTTTTCAGCAATAAAGTGTTAGATCTCCCTCCACGTCAAACCTACCATCCTGTCAACATACAGGATGCGAAGAGGCCTCTATCAGACTACTGCAGAGGGATGTAGCCATTATTGTACACTATGTGACCAAAGTATGCGGGTACCCCCAAAAACATACTTTTTCATATTAGGTGCATTTTGGTGCCACCTACTGCCAGATACTCCATATCAGCGACTTCAGTAGTTAGACATCATGAGAAGGCAGATTGGGACGCTCCGCGGAACTCAAGGACTTCGAACGTGGTGAAGTGATTGGGTGTCACTTGTGCCATACGTCTGTACGCGAGATTTCCACACTCCTAAACATCCCTAGGTCCACTGCTTCCGATGTGATAGTGAAGTGGAAACTTCAAGGGACATGTACAGCACAAAAGCGTACAGGCCGACCTCGTCTGCTGACTGACAGAGACCGCCGACAGTTGAAGACGGTCGTAATGTGTAATAGCCAGGTATCTATCCAGACCATCACACAGGAATCGCAGAATGCATCAGGACCCACTGAAAGTCCTATGACAGTTAGACGGGAGGTGAGAAAACTTGGATTTCATGCGAGCTGCCTCTCATAAACCACATATTACGCCTGTAAATGCCAAACGACCCCTCGCTTGGTGTAAGGAGCGAAGACATTGGACAGTTGAACAGAGGAAAAACGTTGCGTGGAGTGACGAATCACGGTACACAATGTGGCCTTCCGATGGCAGGGTGTGGGTATGGCGAATTCCTGGTGAACGTTATCTGCTTAACATTAAACCTTTTCGTGACGGGAATAAGCATTTCACCTCATTCACGAGAAGAAATGAAACATGTATTAAGACAAATAACACCTGATTATGGACTCACGGGGTCCGAAATGCATCGTGTATTCAATAAAACACGTAAAGTTGTGACTGAAAGCGTTTTTTAATTCATACCTCCAACGTACTGAATAGTCACGTTTGAAACTGCAAAATATGGATAAAATTAAATCCTGTAACTGACTGGAGATTGCTACTTGCCGAAAAAGGACTGTCTAAACTGCAGTAGCACAGTTATAGCGTATTGAAATAATGCTGTTAAAAATGCTCAATATGTTGTCACATTATTGAAATATTTCGCGCCGACAAACACCACACTTTATCGCAGCTTTGTTACACAACTTCAGCTGGCACTGAAGAAAGCTCGGATGACAATAGCCGAAACGAGTTTGCAATGTAATAAGAAGCAGAATGGGCGACCTAGACAACAGGGCTATTATTCAAAACGGTTAAGAGTGGTAATGACTGAATCTGTAGTAATTTTCTTTTTTTAAGACATTTGTATCCTGGACTTGACGCTGTCCAGAACAGCAAATATTATATACTCTGTGCTGTATTTTCTAACTCAGCGTCTACAAAAAAATTTGTTGCTTTAAAAAGCAACAGTTATATGAAGGAAAGTATCCTGATGACTTCTGCCGCATATTTATTTCTCATTTGTGTTCTGCGAATTGAAAACCATAAAAATATTTTACCGAGAAACGAGTGAAAATGTCTGTTGAGTGGATGTTCTCTTCTTGTTCACTTCGCACAGCTGCCTAGTGTGGCGGCCACGTGGGGGGAATGGAACAGGCGTGCCGCTGTGTTTAACCTTCTGTTTGCAGAGCGCTCGTAAGCTTGTTGAGTAACGGTCCGGCGAAATGGGCTTCAGTGTCAATTTGAAGCTAATACAAACCTGCCAAGTGATGCTCGCTTGCGAAAGCGTGTCGGCTAATTATAATTGCCGAGTCGCAGACAATACTCGTAGTTGAGAGTCCGCGGCGCACGTGAAGCGGCATCAAAGGCGACACCAAATTATAACACGGATGAGTAAGCCAACGCTTGCTTGCTTTTAACAGTACACCTGCGCTGTGTCAACCTAAGCCAAAATCTGGTGTTTACATCGCCATTTGAATAACACTGCCCTTAACAACACACTGAAACGAAAAGAATTATTTAGTTCCTCGCTATGAAACATCATGCAAGAAGCAGTAACTATAGAAGTTGCATTAGGAATGAAAAACGCCACTTTCGCAGCGGGATAGCACATGCAGAAGTGAGGTGAACAGGTGGCTGTATACAGAAATTTAGATTTTTGCGCAAATCCTACATCAGTGTTGCCTCCGCTGTTTTTATTTTATTTTTTTCCTTTGACGTACTAGGGCATCTGAAATGACACTCCACCGGTAAATGAATGATTTTGTCGCAGCGCAGACGTGACTCACCTGTCGGCCGGCAGATGTCTCGCGAACCGGTTGACGAGCGCTGACAGCCAGCCGCCGGCCGTGCCCGCTGACACACTGTTACCTGAACCGCCCGCGGCCGCCGCCTCGCGTCGCCACTGTCGCGGTAGATCAATAACGCCAGGTTTGCCAACCGCCGCATGTGTCGCAGGCTGAACATCTGTTGTTGACAGCGGCATTTTAAAAGGTAGCGTGGCGCTGTGGGGCTCACCGGCGTCACGAAATTTGCTATAAACCTAATGTTGAAAATGCTTTCTTATTTTCTTGGCATTTTGCGGCTGCAGACATTTACGTCGATGTTTTCCACGCAGTCTCGATGGCCCTAAGCGCATGTATGTGTGATCAGAAGCCTAGAAAAATATTGCTTATGTTAGAATCTTGGTATTTGGTCTATGTGCTGATCCGATTTATTAATAAGGGAAAAATTATAATCTGCAGTTACTTGCTATTGGTGACACCTATGGGCGTTGCTGGATGTTTTGCCGCCCTAGGCGAGAACAGAAAAATAGTGCCGCACTTTTTTACTACTATCGGTCTCCCAGCTACCCTCCCCCCCCCCCCTCCCCCACCCACCCCTTTCCCATTCCACCACCTTTAACATCCTATGGCACATTAATTCAAATCTCCTTTTATACCTTCAGGCATTAAACTAAGGGATCCAAAAGTCCTCATTTTCTAAGGACAGTGCTCAATTTCCAAGCTTTGACCTCAGTTCCGTTAAAACTGATTGAGAACACTAAATGTCCTCAGTTGTTATTTTTTGTCTTCAGTTTTTGAAATTTCCCAGAATAATTGAAACAGGAAGAATGTGCTGAACTTTTTAAACTAGAACTCAGTTGAGTATACCAGTAAAACCAAACTTTGCTTCAACTATTTAATCTATTTAATTGCAAGAAAATAGACTAATTAGGTGTGGAACTATTTTCTGGTGCGAATGAATTTTTCTTTGAATTTACAAATCATGCTATGCTGATGGGAGACATGACGAAACATCAAACTAGGTCGTTTCTACGATGTTATCGCACCCGCTGAATTTTATTGAAACTAATCAGTCAACAAGTTCGTCAAATTTTTAGATGATCAAATTTGTAATTTCATCATGAAACACAATATCAATGCTATTAATGATATCTGTTTCAAGGTTCAAGATTGAGAATGGTTCTAAGATATCTAACAGTGAACGAAGCAGTGTTTAAAGCAGAAAAATGTCCTTTCGCACATTGGTTGTGAAATTGAAATCGACAGCGAAGGGTAGTATGCAGCATGACTTTGCAGTATGCACTAATATGATTGTAAATTAAACTATGACAACAGATTGGAGTCACAATACACACAATTTCTACTGTTATGTGCCGTCGATAAACAAGCCATGATAGTCTCTTATTATTTACGTATACGTCAAAATTTAAGAAATGACAGATAATTTGTTTTAATAAAGGACATCGTAGTTATTTTCTCGTGCTGCGAATCTCTGACTCTCAGAGACAGACTTAGAGATACCAACTCATTTTTATTTATGGGTATGATGAAATGCACTTTCCTTTCACTCCTTTTGGATATGTTGAAAGAGAAGTATAAAACATAGCTTGTGAATACGAGATCGATTATTCACATAAAATAATACAGGGTGATTCAAAAAGAATACCACAACTTTAAAAATGTGTATTTAATGAAAGAAACATAAAATAACCTTCTGTTATACATCATTACAAAGAGTATTTTAAAAGGTTTTTTTTCACTCAAAAACAAGTTCAGAGATGTTCAATATGGCCCCCTCCAGACACACAAGCAATATCAACCCGATACTCCAACTCGTTCCACTCTGTAGCATATCAGGCGTAACAGTTTGGGTAGCTGCTGTTATTTCTCGTTTCAAATCATAAATGGTGGCTGGGAGAGGTGGCCGAAACACCATATCCTTAACATACCCCCATAAGAAAAAATCGCAGGGGGTAAGATCAGGGCTTCTTGGAGGCCAGTGATGAAGTGCTCTGTCACGGGCTGCCTGGCGGCCGATCCATCGCCTCGGGTAGTTGACGTTCAGGTAGTTACGGACAGATAAGTGCCAATGTGGTGGCGCTCCATCCTGCTGAAATATGAATTGTTGTGCTTCTTGAGGTGCTTCTGAGGGAACAGCCAATTCTCTAACATCTCCAGACACTGTAGTCCAGTTACAGTAGCACCTTCGAAGAAAAAGGGACCAAAAACTTTATTGGCTGAAATGGCGAACAAATGTACAACTAAATGAAACTTTATAGCTCCCTTAATTCGCCGACAGATAGTGCTTAGCTCTGCCTTTTGTCGTTGCAGAGTTTTAAATTCCTAAAGTTGTGGTATTATTTTTGAATCACCCTGTATTATAACCAAAACCATCAGCTGAACCACTCAATAGAACTGACGCTTGACAGATGATCTGCAGAGACAAAATGAAAAAAACAAAATGAAAAAAACGAGGGAGATGTGGCAACAACTCGCAACATGATCGGAAGCCAGTACATGTTCCTCTCTCCAGCACTCGACAAAGATGACTCAAGGTCATCTTAGTTCTCGTTTCGTTCTCACAAGATGACCTCTCTATCGCAACCCCCATCACCCGCACCCCTCCTCGTCCCTCACATTTAGGGTAAGTTGGCCCAGCGGATAGCGAGTCAGAGTCAGAAACTGAACACAGATCAAGCAAGAGGACGGGAGGATATAGTAAAAAAAAAAAAAAAAGTAGTGAACGGACCAAATGTAGAAAATCAAGTGAATTTCACGAGTAGCACGGCATCTTGAGTACATATGTCACACCGTTGGACTGCGAAGGGGGCAGTTTCCAATCAGTCGGCCTTTGACTGTGGTGAGGCGCGCACGCCTTGTTTGTGTCTCGCCTGTTGTGCTGCTTGCGAGCAAGCGCGCGTTTGTTTACTTCCGCGTAGCGGCTGTCTCAGAGTGCGACTTCATCGACCATCAGGGCGTTTTCTTACCGCCAAGCCACAATTAAATTAGCTTTTCCTTTTGGATCACGAACGACCGAAGGCGTATGAAGGAGAACGTTTTGTACGGATTGAAATATGTCTGCTGCCACAAGATGTTCTCGGAATTCATTTTTCGATCCTCAGTCCGACTGTGTACATAAAACTGGCAAATGACTGTCGTGGTTGATCATGATGGTTCTGGCTTCCGAACGTTGCGAGTTTTCGAACTCCCGTTTGAGCTACCTACGGACGTTATGGTAGCCGCCTTCGTATCTTACGGCAACGTCGTCAGTGAAACTTCCTGGCAGATTAAAACTGTGTGCCGGACAGAGACTCGAACTCGGGACCTCTGCCTTTCGCAGGCAAGTGCTCTACCATCTGAGCTACCCAAGCATGACTCACGCCCCGTCCTCACAGCTTTACTTCTGCCAGTACCTCGTCTCCTAGCTGTGAGGACGGGGCGTGAACCGTGCTTGGTTAGCTCAGATTGTAGAGCACTTGCCCGCCAAAGGGGCGGAGGTCCCGAGTTCGAGTCTCAGTCCGGCACACAGTTTTAATCTTCCAGGAAGTTTTATATCAGCGCACACTCCACTGTAGAGTGAAAATCTCATTCTGGAACATCGTCAGTCTTTGCTGATACGGGGATGACGTTCGAAACATACCGTGTCCTCAGCGGTGTCCGTCAGATAAAAACTGAATTACGGAAACACGTGCCTTCCTATAAAAGACATCATTTACGCCAGACTGACTGTAACACTTTCTTTATTTCAAGATTGCAATTTCGGCCTGTAAAATGGCCAGCCGCGCACCTGTTTAGGTTGTGGTCGGGAAGAGCATGTCCATTCTGAATGTCTCCGATGTAGACTGGTTCAAACGCCGACCGGAGACGTCACTCTTCTTGCGGCGCCCACCATGTCATCTCTATATTACGCGTCTGCGGCGGTGCTGCCTGCTGCGCCCCTTCTGAATCAGGCGTCGACTCCTCTCGACGACGCAATTGACGTTTTGCCTGTCTCTCTTACACTCCTGCCGGAGGCAATACAAACGAACGAAGACCGTCTGTCCCAACCCCATGGTTGATGGAGCTCTAGGGTCTCCGCTTTTCTGCCATCTGGCCGCATGTCGGACGATAGCCACCAACCATCCGACACGGAACAGCATGTTAGCATGTCGCCGAGAAAATGAGACAGCGCCGTACCCCTTTCGATGACCGTCTCCATCGGAAGTGCGCACAGGATGACGACCCTGCTAATGGTGGTGTGCTGGTCTCTGACACTCTGACGACGCGACATCCTTCCCAGCCTCCATCTCCAGTCAGCGTCCAACTCCGGACACCACCGACCTTACCCGCCTGCGTCCGATGCGGTTGCTTCCCTTTCTGTGTCTGACGCTACCTGGATGTCGATTCTGAGGATGGACGTCATGGAGGCGTACAGGCCGGCCGGAGTGGCCGTGCTGTTCTAGGCGCTACAGTCTGGAGCCGAGCGACCTCTACAGTCGCAGAGGGGTTCGAATCCTGCCTCGGGCATGGATGTATGTGATGTCCTTAGGTTAGTTAGGTTTAATTAGTTCTAAGTTCTAGGCGACTGATGACCTCAGAAGTTAAGTCGCATAGTGCTCAGAGCCATTTGAACCATTTTTTTTTTTGAGGTGTACAGAACGATAGAGTCCTCTTGGTGCGGTAGGCTCCTTCCCTGTCACAGTGATGTGCTCTTCCACAGGGACTTAACAGGGAATTCCTTGTGCTTCCCCTATGTTTGAATCGCCCGTCTTCCTGGCGATTGCAGCTTTTCAGACTTATCTCGTAGCCACGGTCAATGTCAATACCATTCGCTTACGCCACAAACTGGCTTTTCTCCATGACATGCTGTATGCTGTAGAAGTTGACGTTGCTCTCCTTCAGTAGGTAAGCATTGCAAATTTCTGTGCTCCCCATCACTTTACAGTACATGTCTGTCATGATTCCCCTATTGGTAGTGGGGTGGCGATCTTCTTACGTGACGGTATCCTCACTGATGCAAGTACCTATCTCCCTGATACCTGAGGCATGGCCCTCACCTTTAGTGGCGTCACCATCTGGTTCGGATCGCCGCAGTGAACGTTCCATCTTCTTCTCAGAGATAGTCACACCTTTTTTCCTGGGTCGGCAGGATGCACTGATCATGTGAGGCAATTTCAACTGTACCCAGGCACCCAGGGACCTTCTACTACGTCACTTTACGTGCGCAGCGCTAGCGATAATTCTCCAGCACCTCAGGCTTGTGGATTCTTGGGTGCGGGGTTTACACATTTCCAGCCGCCTCGATCGTGTTTACATCACCCGCGATATTGTCAGTCGGGTGCAGGCTGCTGATGTCTGGCCAATTGCGTTCTTTGTCCATGACGCATATATCTGCCCCATCAATCTCTGCAGCCAAAGGGTATGGCGCGGCCGTGAACACGATCGACATTACTACACCCGACTGCTGGCAGCTCATCGAGACTACATGGACAGCCTGTCGTCGACGCCGTGATGCGTATCAGTCTGCCCTGTCTTGGTGGGTGCTCTGCGTGAAGCCTACCTGAATGGTTACGGTAGGGATGTCGTATTCGCCAGACCGTTCAGCGCTGGTGATTCGTGCCAAGGCACAACTCACTCCCTCTTTCGCCACCACCTTGAACTATGGTGAGGGTACGCACACACGACGGTTTAATGCATGAGCGTCCATCTACGCATCATGACATAGCGGAACGACGTCACCTTCGGAGAACTTTGATTAATGTTCTTACCACCGATGATGGGCGGCGTTTTGATGCCCAAAGTGATATAAGGCCTGCCCTCCATTAACATTATGTTATGCTGTACTCCGAACAACGTCACCACGCTTCCAACATCAGAGCCGTCTCCAGACTCTCCTTTGGCTCGGTTCTCGTGGATGCGACGATGGATGTGCTTACTGATGTCACAGAGGACAAAGTCCATGATGCAATCCAGGCGGGTTGTACGAACAGGTCGCCTGGCCCTTAGGGCCTTCCACGGGAGATTTATCGGACATTTCGTCACCTTCTGGCACCAGTGTGAATGGAAATTTGTCAGGACCTTATGTCACTTTTCGTGCCGATTTCAGACAGTTTCCTCGATGTCAATAAAATTCTTCTGTGTTTGTGGGCCGCATTGTCATCTGTAAAATTCCGACGTTTCGGCGACTTTTCAAGGAGCCTTCCTCTGGGTGTATTGCTAACTCCTGATCGAGCACTAGTTTTGGATACTTATATACTATGGAGGAGTACTGTCATTGGATATGAGGGTGAGGAGGAAGGGTATTAGTTCATTTTATTGGTTTGTGCACTGCAAATAAAAAACATTCTGGGCTCGACGAAAGATACAATTGACAGGTTTCAGGCCGTCGGAGTTTATGAAATCGGGTGCGAATGTGGACTGGTGTATGTAGGTGGGACTGAGGATCCAATAAGCACAAGGTTAACTGAACACGAGAGATATATCCGCCTCAAACAATACAACAAATCAGCGGTGGCAGAACATCAGGAACAGTGCAGGATGAAGATCGAATTTCGAGAGGCCCGCATACTGGTGAAACAGCCGTTTAGTTTAAGGAGGACAATTAGAGAGGCTATAGAAATAGCCAAGCGACCCGACAATATGAACAGAGAAGACGGGTACCGACTTCCACCGTCTTGTCTGCCAGCAGTGACAGCTTTGCGGAAGGACAGCTATCGCAGAGCAACAGGGGCGTGGTAGGCTACATCGGTGGAGGGTACACAGAGCGCTGACGCGGCCTAGTCGATACTAGGCAGTTAGTAAACAACGCTACGCTGTTGTCGTCGCTCAGTCTCCAATTCGCCGATTTCCATCAATGGCAAGCAGCAAAGGAAACTCCAATGGAGAACGCCCATTTCCGTCAATGACAACACGCAATGCAAAGACCAATAAAATGTACTCCTAATACCTGTCCTCCCCACCCTCACATCCAAAGACATCACTCCTCCATAGTATATAAGTATCCAAACTAGTGCTCATTCAGCAGTTAGCAATACACCATGAGGAAGGCGCCTCGCATCAGTCACCGAAACGTCGGAATTTTACAGATGCCAATGCGGCCTCAAACCCAGAAGATTTTTATTGACTGTGACAACGGCCGCGGAAGCCTACGTTTACAGTTTCCTCGGTGGTTTCCTCATTCCCATGCACACCTTCGGGGTACCTCACGCATATGCCATTACCGCCCCTTGACGTTATTCAACAGCGACACAAAGATCTTTACCCGGCTGTTGGTTGCGCAGCTTAAGCGGACAGCTCGGTACGTTGTTTCCCCCGATCAAACTTCTTTCGGAGGTCCAAGTAACATCTACACTCCCATCTGTCGCTATCGGGACATAATAGCTCTTGTTCACGCTCGACGTATGCCTGGCAGCTCTTGACTTCAGCCAGGCGTTCGGTCGGGTAGCTCACGACTACCTGGAAGGGTTGCTCATCGGTATGGGATTCCCTGATACTACCTTCGACGTCGTAAAACGTCTCCTTCGAGGAGCTGCGTCTCGTGTGCTCTACAAAGGTCGTCTCACTCCTCCCATCTCGATCCGTCGGTCAGTGCGTCAAGGCTGCCCGCTCTCTGCACTGTTATATGCTTTCACCATTGAACCGTTGCTCTGGGGTCTCCGTCAACGCCCCTCTGGGATGCTCTCGGGAACCATGTATTCAGCTGCACTGATTACGCAGACGATCTCGCCATCTTTCGTCATAGCGGTGCTGAGGTCAGGAAGTCACTGGCATGGGTTACCATCTACGCCGAAGCTTCTGGTAGCTGCTTCAACGTCGGCAAATCGAGTGCCATGGCTCCTTTGCGTGTAGCTGATACTATCCGATGCTTAGGACTCGATTTCGCAAGTGATGTGCAGCGCACGATTGCCCTCAACTGTCGACGCTCTTTGATCACTGTTTACGAGTATTCGATCTTCTGCAACGGATACAATATGTAAATGTATATTTGGCGTCACGTATCCCCCACGTTCCTTTTCCGCCATCCTTGGCCTGCCGCATGCTAGTGGCACTGGGTTCATTTGTTTGCTACGGCTTCTGCTCGAGATAAGGTACGAGAGCCTCACCCTCCTGTGGCGCAGGTCCGATTTAAGCCTGCATCATGTGCCGGAGAGAGCGATAGCCGTTTTCATTGGCTCTCGCATGGCGTTGCAGGGCCATTGTCGTACGTGCCTTACCAGCCTATGTCTGGAGGCCCTTGCATCATACTCTCAGCACCTATCCCTCTTTCGGATGTCCCGCCTCCCTTCTCTTACTTCCGCCACTTTTTCCTCCACCTGAACTACGTCCCTACTGCGATAATGCCAAGATCTATAGCTTTCTTCAGCAGCACAGGTCACCGAATGTGTTGAGGGGAAGTATCCCCATATTGGCTGGCGTGCCGTTTGGCGGTGTGTGAGCGCTTCCTGTCTTGATACCGGCGTCCAGTCTGTATGATACCTTATTGTCAGTGGGAAGCAAGTATGCCGGCCACGCCTTCATGGAATTCACCTCGCATACAGCCCGTTGTGTGTCGCCTCTGATGTTTTGGACACAGACGAGTATCGACATTTGTGCAGATCGGCAAGAGGTGTCTGATTATTTCTGAGACAGATGATGTCCCTAATTACCCGTACGCCTCCTCATCAGATACCTACTCAACTGCTCCTCTTTCCGGACTCGCAATACTTCCCGCAAGCGAAGACGAACTCTGTGAAGTGTATTCGTGGACACGCAGCTCACTACTTGTTTGCTGATGGCGAAAAAGATATCGTTGGTTTTTTGCATTTCCGTACTGAACGCCATTGTCCAGTTGTCTGCAATCCAAAATACGGAAAATTTTTTCCAATTTCCTGTGCAGTGTCTGCCTTAATGCATCCCAGATCTGGGGTGATCCAATCATGAAGAGTTGATCCATTCCTCTTCCACACTTAGAACATATATGTTCTTTGGTCATCGGAGTCTTCTTCTCGGAAAAACTATACGTCGATAGTCTCAAAAACCTAAAATAATTTAATAAACCATTGATGTTCATTGTACCTTTACTCCGCGTTCCCTATGCTTTTCTCGGTTCCTGGAAGGTGGGAATGGGACATGGAGCCAGGCGTCGGGTTGCTGCGACCTCTGCCCACTCTATCCACACACCTCCCTTTGGGCGCCAGGAAGATTCATTTTTTTTTTTTTTGTCATCATTCTACTGACTGGTTTGATGTGCCCCGCCACGAATTCCATTCCTGTGTTAACCTCTTCATCTCAGAGCAGCAATTGCAACCTACGTCCTCAGTTATTTGCTTGACGTATTCCAATCTCTGTCTTCCTCTACAGTTTTTGCCCTCTACAGCTCCCTCTAGTACCATGGAAGTCATTCCCTCATGTCTTAGCAGATGTCCTATCATCCTGTCCCTTCTCCTTATCAGTGTTTTCCACATATTCCTTTCCTCTCCGATTCTGCGTAGAACCTCCTCATTCCTTACCCTATCAGTCCACCTAATTTTCAACATTCGTCTATAGCACCACATCTCAAATGCTTCGATTCTCTTCTGTTCCGGTTTTCCCACAGTCCATGTTTCACTACCATACAATGCTGTACTCCAGACGTACATCCTCAGAAATTTCTTCCTCAAATTAAGGGCGGTATTTGATATTAGTAGACTTCTCTTGGCCAGAAATGCCTTTTTTGCCATAGCGAGTCTGCTTTTGATGTCCTCCTTGCTACGTCCGTCATTGGTTATTTTATTGCCTAGGTAGCAGAATTCCTTAACTTCATTGACTTCGTGACCATCAATCCTGATGTTAAGTTTCTCGCTGTTCTCATTTCTACTACTTCTCGTTACCTTCGTCTTTCTCCGATTTACCCTCAAACCATACTGTGTACTCATTAGACTGTTCATTCCGTTCAGCAGATCATTTAATTCTTCTTCACTTCCACTCAGGATAGCAATGTCATCAGCGAATCGTATCATTGATATCCTATCACCTTGTATTATAATTCCACTCCTGAACCTTTCTTTTATTTCCATCATTGCTTCCTCGATGTACAGATTGAAGAGTAGGGGCGAAAAGCTACAGCCTTGTCTTACACCCTTCTTAATCCGAGCACTTCGTTCTTGATCGTCCACTCTTATTATTCCCTCTTGGTTGTTGTACATATTGTATATGACCCGTCTTTCCCTATAGCTTAACCCTACCTTTTTGAGAATCTCGAACAGCTTGCACCATTCTATATTGTCGAACGCTTTTTCCAGGTCGACAAATCCTATGAAAGTGTCTTGATTTTTCTTTAGCCTTGCTTCCATTATTAGCCGTAACCTCAGAATTGCCTCTCTCGTCCCTTTACTTTTCCTAAAGCCAAACTGATCGTCACCTAGCGCATTCTCAATTTTCTTTTCCATTCTTCTGTATATTATTCTTGTAAGCAGCTTCGATGCATGAGCTGTTAAGCTGATTGTGCGATAATTCTCGCACTTGTCAGCTCTTGCACCAACGTGAATAGTCGTTTTGTTGCCACTTCCCCCAATGATTTTAGAAATTCTAATGGAATGTTATCTATCCCTTCTGCCTTATTTGACCGTAAGTCCTCCAAAGCTCTTTTAAATTCCGATTCTAATACTGGATCCCCTATCTCTTCTAAATCGACTCCTCTTTCTTCTTCTATCACATCACACAAATCTTCACCCTCATAGAGGCTTTCAATGTATTTTTTCCACCTATCTGCTCTCTCCTCTGCATTTAACAGTGGAATTCCCGTTGCACTCTTAATGTTACAACCGTTGCTTTTAATGTCACCAAAGGTTGTTTTGACTTTCCTGTATGCTGAGTCTGTCCATCCGACAATCATATCTTTTTCGATGTCTTCACATTTTTCCTGCAGCCATTTCGTCTTAGCTTCCCTGCACTTCCTATTTATTTCATTCCTCAGCGACTTGTATTTCTGTATTCCTGATTTTCCCGGAACATGTTTGTACTTCCTCCTTTCAGCAATCAACTGAAGTATTTCTTCTGTTACCCATGGTTTCTTCGCAGCTACCTTCTTTGTACCTATGTTTTCCTTCCCAACTTCTGTGATGGCCCTTTTTAGAGATGTCCATTCCTCTTCAACTGTACTGCCTACTGCGCTATCCCTTATTGCTGTATCTATAGCGTTGGAGAACTTCAAACGTATCTCGTCATTCCTTAGTACTTCCGTATCCCACTTCTTTGCGTATTGATTCTTCCTGACTAATGTCTTGAACTTCAGCCTACTCTTCATCACTACTATATTGTGATCTGAGTCTATATCTGCTCCTGGGTACGCCTTCCAATCGAGTATCTGATTTCGGAATCTCTGTCTGACCATGATGTAACCTAATTGAAATCTTCCCGTATCTCCCGGCCTTTTCCAAGTATACCTCCTCCCCTTGTGATTCTTGAACGGGGTATTCGCTATTACTAGCTCAAACTTGTTACAGAATTCAATTAGTCTTTCTCCTCTTTCATTCCTTGTCCCAAGCCCGTATTCTCCTGTAACCTTGTCTTCTACTCCTTCCCCTACAACTGCATTCCAGTCGCCCATGACTATTAGATTTTCGTCCCCCTTTACCTACTGCATTACCCTTTCAATATCCTCATACACTTTCTCTACCTGTTCATCTTCAGCTTGCGACGTCGGCATGTATACCTGAACTATCGTTGTCGGTGTTGGTCTGCTGTCGATTCTGATTAGAACAACCCGGTCACTGAACAGTTCACAGTAACACACCCTCTGCCCTACCTTTCTATTCATAACGAATCCTACACCAGTTATACCATTTTCTGCTGCTGTTGATATTACCCGATACTTATCTGACCAGAAATCCTTGTCTTCCTTCCACTTCACTTCACTGACCCCTACTATATCTAGATTGAACCTTTGCATTTCCCTTTTCAGATTTTCTAGTTTCCCTGCCACGTTCAAGCTTCTGACATTCCACGCCCCGACTCTTAGAACGTTATCCTTTCGTTGATTATTCAATCTTTTTCTCATGGTAACCTCCCCCTTGGCAGTCCCCTCCCGGAGATCCGAATGGGGGACTATTCCGGAATCTTTTGCCAATGGAGAGATCATCATGACACTTCTTCAAATACAAGCCACATGTCCTGTGGATACACGTTACGTGTCTTTAATGCAGTGGTTTCCATTGCCTTCTGCATCCTCATGTCGTTGATCATTGCTGATTCTTCCGCCTTTAGGGGCAATTTCCCAACCCTAGGACAAGAGAGTGCCCTAAACCTCTATCCGCTCCTCCGCCCTCTTTGACAAGGCCGTTGGCAAAATGAAGCTGACTTCTTATGCTGGAAGTCTTCGGCCGCCAATGCTGATTATTTATCAAAATTTAGGCAGTGGCGGGGATCGAACCCAGGACCGAAGACGTTTTGATTAGGTATCAAAGACGCTACCCCTTTTTTTTGATCGTTGTGTTTGTTCGTTGCGGACGTCGCATGACATCGGTTAAAGTTCGTTCGTTGATCTTTCGACTCATTTTTTTTATTGCAGAGACCAACTGGCTCTCTGACAGAACACGCTGAGCTACCGTGCCGGCTGCCCTAGACCACTGGAAGATTTATATATCCATATTTTTTCAGTGAATTATGAACTATCCGTGCGGTCATTGACGTGTCTATTTACTGTATTCAAATTTGTGTTTTTGTCGTGGTGTAACACCCGCTTGTAACAGCGAGGTGTAAGTAACGAAACTCCAAACGTATGCATGTTCTATTTGTTCTACACAAGTATCACATGTTATGACTCTTGCGCTCCTTTTGGGAAGTTTGACTCTTGAATTCCTTTCTTGTAAAATAGCTCACACCCGTTTAATTGTTGTTTTCATTTCTGTGAGAGGTCTATGCAGTATCTCGTCTGCTCTCACTTTTCCTAACATTTACTTGCGATGGTAATGTATTCTTACCACACGACTCATATTCTACAAGCTATGTGTAGTATGACAATTGTCAAGACTGCAAAAAGGAGAACAGACAGTTCATAATCTTGTGAGGGAAAAAATGGGGCACGTGGGAGGCTTGATTGAACACTGGTCTCCCACTTTGCAATCCGACAACGTGACCACAAAATCACGTCCCCGTAGTTCTTATGATTCACTATATGTTGCACATAATGAGCACTGTTTGTATTTTGCTTCTTTTTTCACAGTTCAGTACATCTGTGTTCAGCGTTACACGTGCTACCACTGTGCCATTTTACCACTAAATCTGTAGGAGGTGCGATGGGAAGTTCCCTTAGTCAGTAGTGGCTGGTTCATTTTTGGGGTAGGTAGTGGCAACGTGATAACTTTCGTCAAAGTAAGTAAAAACTTATTAATTAAATGTGACGTATGCTTTTGAAAATAGTTCGGTGTTTTAATTTTTCCTCTTTTCCATTTTTCTCCTTATTTGCTCAGCTATTTTTCTCTGATTTGAAATTTATTTCTTCCGTCCTTTGTCGTCCCTAAAATTTTTGCACTCTAGGTGGCCGCCTAGGCTTGTCTTATGCTAGAAACGGCACTAGTAACACAAAAGATACCTGGGCTGCACTAGCAGTTTATCCAGTGTGTAGCCTAAGCATTGTCCATATCGCTAGAAGATAGCAACGATGATTTCCCTGAAGACGTACTCACACAAAATGCACCCATACTCTACGAAAACAAGGAGCTATTGTCCCATTATAGGTGAAACTGGGAAAATATGAAGTTGTTTCTATAGAGCATCCAGAGATTACAATTCCGTATTTCACTTACAGGAGCAATTTATAAAAAAATTAAATAAATGTTAGTATGGCACATCATTTAGAAATCAAGAATTATTTGTCAATCATTGTATGTCGATATTATAGTTACCTCTATTGACTGAGATTTCATAGACGATGGATCTGACGAGTTTTAAAAATTCACGGTTAATGAATGGCATAACAGCAAAAATTATGTGATATTAAGAAAAATATTTAGATGTTTTCGGTTGTATGAACTATGGAGTATTTGGTACAGCTGCGACTCAAGAAGAGACCGTCAACAAAAGCTAATGTTATGGTGACAGGCCCAGAGGCAGCTATTTCGAGGGCTGAAGAAAGGAAGATTAGGATTTAACGTCTCGTCTGGTAATTAGAGCAGGAGATCATACTCGAATAATAGAAGGGTGGAGAAAGAAATCGTCCATGCCCTTTTGAAAGAAATCGTTCCGGCTTTCACATTAACGACTTAAGGAGTTTACGGGAGGGGACTGCCAAGGGGGATGGTACCATGAGAAAAAGATTGAATAATCAACGAAAGGATAACGTTCTACGAGTCGGGGCGTGGAATGTTAGAAGCTTAAACGTGGTAGGGAAACTAGAAAATCTGAAAAGGGAAATGCAAAGGCTCAATCTAGATATAGTAGGGGTCAGTGAAGTGAAGTGGAAGGAAGACAAGGATTTCTGATCAGATGAGTATCGGGTAATATCAACAGCAGCAGAAAATGGTATAACAGGTGTAGGATTCGTTATGAATAGGAAGGTAGGGCAGAGGGTGTGTTACTGTGAACAGTTCAGTGACCGGGTTGTTCTAATCAGAATCGACAGCAGACCAACACCGACAACGATAGTTCAGGTATACATGCCGACGTCGCAAGCTGAAGATGAACAGATAGAGAAGGTGTATGAGGATATTGAAAGGGTAATGCAGTAGGTAAAGGGGGACGAAAATCTAATAGTCATGGGTGACTGGAATGCAGTTGTAGGGGAAGGAGTAGAAAAAAAGGTTACAGGAGAATATGGGCTTGGGACAAGGAATGATAGAGGAGAAAGACTAATTGAGTTCTGTAACAAGTTTCAGCTAGTAATAGCGAAGACCCTGTTCAAGAATCACAAGAGGAGGAGGTATACTTGGAAAAGGCCGGGAGATACGGGAAGATTTCAATTAGATTACATCATGGTCAGACAGAGATTCCGAAATCAGATACTGGATTGTAAGGCGTACCCAGGAGCAGATATAGACTCAGATCACAATATAGTAGTGATGAAGAGTAGGCTGAAGTTCAAGACATTAGTCAGGAAGAATCAATGCGCAAAGAAGTGGGCTACGGATGTACTAAGGAATGACGAGATACGTTTGAAATTCTCCAACGCTATAGATACAGCAATAAGGAATAGCGCAGTAGGCAGTACGGTTGAAGAGGAATGGACATCTCTAAAAAGGGCCATCACAGAAGTTGGGAAGGAAAACATAGGTACAAAGAAGGTAGCTGCGAAGAAACCATGGGTAACAGAAGAAATACTTCAGTTGATTGATGAAAGAAGGAAGTACAAAAATGTTCCGGGAAAATCAGGAATACAGAAATACAAGTCGCTGAGGAATGAAATAAATAGGAAGTGCAGGGAAGATAAGACGAAATGGGTGCAGGAAAAATGTGAAGACATCGAAAAAGATATGATTGTCGGAAGGACAGACTCAGCATACAGGAAAGTCAAAACAACCTTTGGTGACATTAAAAGCAACGGTGGTAACATTAAAAGTGCAACGAGAATTCCACTGTTAAATGCAGAGGAGAGAGCAGATAGGTGGAAAGAATACATTGAAAGCCTCTATGAGGGTGAAGATTTGTCTGATGTAATAGAAGAAGAAACAGGAGTCGATTTAGAAGAGATAGGGGATCCAGTATTAGAATCGGAATTTAAAAGAGCTTTGGAGGACTTACGGTCAAATAAGGCAGAAGGTATGGATAACATTCCATCAGAATTTCTAAAATCATTGGGGGAAGTGGCAACAAAACGACTATTCACGTAGGTGTGTAGAATATATGAGTCTGGCGATATACCATCTGACTTTCGGAAAAGCATCATCCACACAATTCCGAAGACAGCAAGAGCTGACAAGTGCGAGAATTATCGCACAATCAGCTTAACAGCTCATGCATCGAAGCTGCTTACAAGAATAATATACAGAAGAATGGAAAAGAAAATTGAGAATGCGCTAGGTGACGATCAGTTTGGCTTTAGGAAAAGTAAAGGGACGAGAGAGGCAATTCTGACGTTACGGCTAATAATGGAAGCAAGGCTAAAGAAAAATCAAGACACTTTCATAGGATTTGTCGACCTGGAAAATGCGTTCGACAATATAAAATGGTGCAAGCTGTTCGAGATTCTGAAAAAAGTAGGGGTAAGCTATAGGGAGAGACGGGTCATATACAATATGTACAACAACCAAGAGGGAATAATAAGAGTGGACGATCAAGAACGAAGTACTCGTATTAAGAAGGGTGTAAGACAAGGCTGTAGCCTTTCGCCTCTACTCTTCAATCTGTACATCGAGGAAGCAATGATGGAAATAAAAGGAAGGTTCAGGAGTGGAATTAAAATACAAGGTGAAAGGATATCAATGATACGATTCGCTGATGACATTGCTATCCTGAGTGAAAGTGAAGAAGAATTAAATGATCTGCTGAACGGAATGAACAGCCTAATGAGTACACAGTATGGTTTGTGAGTAAATCGGAGAAAGACGAAGGTAATGAGAAGTAGTAGAAATGAGAACAGCGAGAAACTTAACATCAGGATTGATGGTCACGATGTCAATGAAGTTAAGGAATTCTGCTACCTAGGCAGTAAAATAACCAATGACGGACGGAGCAAGGAGGACATCAAAAGCAGACTCGCTAGGGCAAAAAAGGCATTTCTGGCCAAGAGAAGTCTACTAATATCAAATACCGCCCTTAATTTGAGGAAGAAATTTCTGAGGATGTACGTCTGGAGTACAGCATTGTATGATAGTGAAACATGGACTGTGGGAAAACCGGAACAGAAGAGAATCGAAGCATTTGAGATGTGGTGCTATAGACGAATGTTGAAAATTAGGTGGACTGATAAGGTTAGGAATGAGGAGGTTCTATGCAGAATCGGAGAGGAAAGGAATTTGTGGAAAACACTGATAAGGAGAAGGGACAGGATGATAGGACATCTGCTAAGACATGAGGGAATGACTTCCATGGTACTAGAGGGAGCTGTAGAGGGCAAAAACTGTAGAGGAAGACAGAGATTGGAATACGTCAAGCAAATAATTGAGGAGGACGTAGGTTGCAAGTGCTACTCTGAGATGAAGTGGTTAGCACAGGAAAGGAATTCGTGGCGGGCCGCATCAAACCAGTCAGTAGACTGTTCGGAAATCGACTGATCACAGTCCTGCCTAGCCTTTAATTTCATCCACAATAATGCACTTACCACATTTAAGTGACATGGACATGCACTATTACAGTGCATCTTATAATGACGATAATCCGTCGTAACATTTGGTATCGATTTGATGATGACATGATAGACGAAACTTTCACTTCGATGCTTAGATACGATCTAGTAATGCCCCTTTCATTTCTTTTTGTGAGCCCAGTGAGTAACACATTTACAACAACGGTCTGTTCGGTGTAGTTAAGGCTAAGCATGTCGGCTTGTAAGTCAGGGGAATGTGAGGGACCTTTATGCTCTAACGAATCTGCGTTCCTTGTCAGTGACCACCTCTCTATTAAAACTGCCCATGTAAGTACAGCTGTTAGGTGATTTTGTCACACGTGTCCATACGAAAAAAAAAATGGTTCAAATGGCTCTGAGCAGTATGGGATTTAACATCTGAGGTCATCAGTCCCCTAGAACTTAGAACTACTTAAACCTAAGGACATCACACACATCCATGCCCGAGCCAGGATTCGAACCTGCGACCGTAGCGGTCGCGCGGTTCCAGACTGAAGCGCCTAGAACCACTCGGTCACATCGGCCGGCTGTCCATACGAAATCCGGGCTTGTTTCCCATACGTCTCAGAATCACAAGAAATAAACAGTCACAATACGAAAACAAATGCAATTTTACGTGATTCACATATAGGAAACAAAAATTTCCTGCCTGCCTCTTATGGCGCAAGGAAGTACGCTCGGCCAGGGACCAAAAATAATCTTCCAAATCTGCATTTACATCAAAATCTACATGATATTCTAGCCACATCATGTAAGCTACCGTGAATTACGTGGCAGAAGGTACCGCCATTGTACCAGACATTAAGCTTTCGGTACCAATCGCATAAGAAGCAATAGAGAGTCTGACTCACTGAAATTGGTCTAATCTTTGTAGTATACAGAACTCGGGCTGTACCATAGTGGATCTTTTGCTGCTCACAGATATATAGAAAAGTATTCTGCATCATATGTTATATATGCACGTTAATTATTATTTTTTTAGCGTTCCGAGCCACAGTCGGTAAAAACAAAACCCTTATAGGATCACTTCGTTCTGCGTTTGTGTCTCTTCCTGTCCGACTGCTAAAAAACTTTTTTTCAGGAACAGATTGAAATTTGTGTCACATGCTAAAGTCTGTGGTCCCTTGACGATGTAAACACTAAAGCTTCTAAGTCGATGCACTCAGATATTGCCATTTATGTCACATTTTAATACTTGCAAACACACTCATCACAACCTATAGGATCCTTCCCATTGCCCTAGAAAGATGAAATTTGGCAAAAATGTAGGTTTCACAATATAACTAAACTGGTAAAATCAAATAACTGTTAAGCTGTAACCATACCACATGCCACACACCAGTCCTTTTTCTCATTTGTTATTATCAGGCTATCCGTCTGTCAGTTCGTCTTTTTAGATCCCTTTTTATCAGAAACGGGTGGACATATCATACAGCAATTTGTCACATAGTAAGGTCTATGGTCCCTTGTAGAAAATTGTAACTTCTAAGTCAGTGCCTTCAAAAGGTATGGCCATTCGTGACAAATATTTTGATACTTGCAAAATCACTCCTCAAAACCTGTAGGGTGCTTCCCGTTGGTCTAGAGTTAGGAAATCTGGCAAAAAGGGATAGTTTCACAGTACAACTAGAGGAAATAATTTGTTAATTGTAATTTTTTAATTATATGAACGGAAATTTTTTATTCATTTATTATCCGACTATCTGTCGTTCGTCCGCCCGTTGAGATGCCTTTTTCTCAAGAAAGGAGCAGACGTATCGAGTTGAAATTTGTGTGACATAATAATGTCTATAGGCTCTTGGTGGTATAATAAATGGAAACTTCTAAGTCAATGTATCCAAAAGATACGGCCGTTTAGGTCACATATTCTGATACTCGCAAACTCGCTCATCAAAACCTGCAGGGTACTTCCTGGCGACCTAGAATCATGAAATTTGGCAAGTAGCAAGGTTTCACGGTACAAGTAAAGGAAAAAAAAATCCGAAAATGGTTAATTTGTAATTAGATCATAATAAAAAAATGTCTTTTTTATTCATTATTCGACATCGAGCTTGAAATTAAAACAATCAGTAGTTGTGCATTCAGGATGACTAGATCGCAGGGGTAAAAGCCAACCATCAGGCACGGACTGAATTTGTTGCTCGTATGACGCGTTTTGGAATTTGTCTATCATCAGCTAACCAGGAGCTGTTGCTGTGTGGCGTTTTACATACAACTTGAAACGCCACATCTACGTACAGTATTCGCTCCTGGATATCTCTGAATGACTCTACGTCACATTTAAGTTATTGACATTAAAACATTCTCGAATTTACTAGAATCTCTGGGGTCGATATACTGCAGGTATCAATGACGGTAACAGTCGAAAATGGTCGAGATTCTTGATTCCCGGAAAGGATGAATTGTCAATATAATGAACTGTCAATATACATAATTATGTTTGTACGGAACACTCAGAGTGCAAGTCCTGCTCGCAACTGGCCAATTGTTTACAGTAGTAATTATTTAATATAAAATTACGAATTGCTTGTTTTTTCTCCTTGTTGCATAAGCGACACAGATCGTTCGACAGTTGGTGGCTGTTGCTCGCTGCACGGAAATTTCACGTCACCGGATTAAATCACCATCTAGTCGACCGCTGTCTAGGCTCAATGCCGAGCCAAATCTTCTGTGCTCTTATTGCTACAAAAAAGTAATGTTGCTGTTAGTGTTACTATCAATTAAGTACTGGCCATGATACAGTCAATAAATGTGTTTATGTATTTTACATTACTAGAAGGTCTTGATTATGTGGTATTATTTTGTACTCTGTGGTGATAAATAAACCTAACTGAAGTATTTGTGATGAGAAACAATTATTTGAATTGTGGTTATCTTTGTAAGTATGTGCGAGGAGGAGAAGGAGATTAGTGTTGAACGTCCCGTCGAAAACTTTTCCAAGGATCCATCTCAGCATTTCATCTACCTTAAGCGAGTCAGGGAAAATACGGGAAACCTAAATCAGGAGGCCGGACGCGGATTTGAATCGTCGTCCTCCCACTGCTGTAGCCCCCCCCTTCCCTTGAAGTATGTTTGAGAAGTTATTTTGGAGTACCTAACAGCCCACAGCGGCTCGCCTTCACGCATTCCTTTTTACATATTTTGCGACTAAAGCCCTTCTTGTTTGTTAATTATTTTATATGTGACATGTAAGTGCTGCCTTTGTCTTTTATTGTTAGTCAGTACTTACACTTTTTATATAAAAATGTCTTTACCTATAAATTTGTAACTCTGTTATAGGCCATTTTGTTTTAATTCTGATGAAGGCACTCTTAGAAGAGTTGAAAACTGGTCAATGAGACTAAAAATAATAGTGACCGAGGGCTCATTTGTTTCAATTTTAATTAAATTTGACAACCAAGCATATAGGAAAGTGAGCTAAACAACGATATCTTTGGTTGTAAAACAGGTCGATGCAATACGTTTCAACTCACAATAATCCTTTTACAGGACAGAGTAATCTACTATTTGAATGTGAATGAAAAGTATTTAAGGTCTTTTAGCTAAAATAGCTACCAAGTACGTCAAAGTGGAGAATGTTAAAGTTCATGTTGCAATGACAGCCCAAAATCCAGAAATCCAATGCATTTAGCTGAGAGCAATATTAAGCAAAATCGCTGGTTGTCGAAGCAACCCAGAAATAAAGAAATACTACGACGACTATAATTCGTGTTTTTTTAACAAGAAGTCATAATTATTTCTCGCCCTTATTCTACACCAAGAAAGACCTGCTAAATAAAAAATAGAAATAAGTATTGGTGTACACATAGCAGTACACGAACGACGATAAATTTTAAAATGTAATCACTTATAACGAAGTATCATCTGCTACGTGTAAAGTCACCATACCTTGTCTTCACAGGAGGCTGTAGTATACTCCTATATTCCTCACTTAATACTGGTTCTTGAAACTTTGTAGGCAGGCTCTTCTGGGACTTTAAGTACCTGCCAGGATCTCCGTAAGGCAACAAACCTGTGATCATTGGTACCGGCCTTATTTGTACAAGTTGCATATTCCCTGTCAGTCGTATTCAGGCTAGTCAATGAAGACCAAAAAAGATCGAATAGGGGAAAAATCGAGTATTCGCAATTTTTTATGCAGTGGTAGGAGGGAATGTCGTGAACAACATACCAAAATTCTCCATTGGGTGGGTGTGGGCGAGAGGGTGGGGGCCGTTTAGAGGCCACTTTTTTATGTTTTTCTTGAATAACTCGAAGACAGGAGCTTCTACTGAAAATGTTTCTGAATACAAAATTAAACATTAAATTTGCTACAAATAAGATCCCATTCATTATTTATCTTGGGCTAGTAGTTTCCGTGTTGCAAGAGATGGAAAATGGCGGATAATGTTTGAATGATATAAAATTACTGTTTACTATTAACTGAAGTGGGTTAAGAACAAATGATAAATGTGTGTAGCAGAATCGTATTAAGGGATAATTTGTGTTCTCAGTATGTAACAGGGTGGGAGAGGTGTGCAGGTGGTGGGTAGAAACGCAAGGGAAGGGAGATATGTCACCGGATTGTTGTTATGCACTTACGTCATTCGTAGGTCTGCAACCTGAAGAGTAAGCAGAGCAGATAATACCCCACTCTGTTTACCCCACAACGTCACAAGAAAGAACTACAGAACTTTTCACAAAGTTATACCGACCCTCTGCTGCGCGCTTTATGATTCATTGGCGATGCAGTCTGCAATCATGCCTGGGGTTCTTTATTTTCCACAAAGTGCATAAACACTACACGGAACACAGGTATGAGTTGCTAATAATATTAGGGTTGCCACTTTATGATATAAGAAATAAGGGACATTAACCTAATAATATAGGATTTTTTACAGAAATAAAGACAGTTCATAACTGTCTGGAAAACCAACAACACGTGCCAGTTTCAATTACTTTACAATTAGTTTCATTAACACAATAAGATAATTATAAAATTGACAAAAGAACCTAACTTATACCCTCTTAATAGTACATTGAGTACAATGCATTATGTATGACAAAACATGCAGAAAAACGTTAATAGACATACCTTATTTTGTCCATCTGTACTTCACAGCTTGCAACGGAGATATGTCGAATTTCATGGTCATTTGTAGTTCTCTTTTAATAGGACCTACTGAACACCTTTTCCTACTATCTGACCACTTGTCAGACACTAAGGAGCAAATGCGTTTAAAAATGCATTTGACCTAGGAAAGCTCATTGCAAAAGACACAAGTTTTTCTAATTCTATTAATTTCTGTTGTCCTTTATGACAAGCCACACTGACAACTGCTTATTTGAGGCATCTTCTGTACTGTCCAAAATACTAGAGGGAAAGTTCCCAATGAGACGAAGCTCTCCATGCAGTTCCTCTATATCAATTACTTCAGTTAATTGGAGAGATTTCACTTCAGCTTCTACGGTAGAAAAATCTATGCTTCTGGTTAAACCAAAAATGTGTAACTTTGCTGTAACATGCTCCTCCGAGATAGCGTACAATTTTTGAAGGTAGTTTAAGGTTGGTTTGTTGAAGGAACTGCATAAAACTTCTCTCCAAGTTGGGTCTTTCTGAACAAGACAGAACTTCTATGGCTCTTAACAGCGATTGCGAAGGACTAATCTTCTTCCCTTTGTTCCAATATTTTTCTTCAGTTATCACATTTCATCATAAGCCTCTACCATAGAAATAGCGTATTTTTCTAAGATATTGATGTACTGAACAAAAATCTTAGCTATGTTGCTGAAGAGCAGTAAATGTATTTCTAGTAATATACCCTTTACTTCGTCTTCTGGATCAAAATACTGATTCAGAGCTTTGGAACAGTCCTCTCTCATTTATTTGAAATAGCTTTTGAAGGCAGGCCAGTTGTGGATTAATCTTTCTACGGCACGTTCTAAAGAAAGCCAGCGATTTGTAACGTGTCTCAATATCTCCATACATTCAACATCTACAAACCCAAAATAGTTCTTCAGTTCTTCGCGGCGCTGCGCAGAGTTATTTTCAGAATAACATTTTTTTTGTGTTTGTATTAAGCCAGTCGATTGCACACCTCATTGTATTTTGGAAAACATGAGAAGTGCAATTTGACTTCAAAATCTGAAATATGTCTCACGAAGCAGCTTAAAAGCAGAACTGTGCTTACCGTAATTCACATTAGTGTTGCACAAGCGCAATAGGCAGAAATTTTATCTAAAGGTAGACTGCTTTTATTAATTACGTTTATGAAGAATTGATCTTGCGGTTTCATTAGTACTTTCATAAAAGTCCAGCAACTAGTTTTGTACACCACTTGTTGCTGTGAAATATCTTACACAGAGAGGAAACATTTTACGATTTGCTGTCCTCTGTTGTAACTGAAAAGAAACAGTTTTTAAAAGTAAGTTCGTTCACGAAGTCTTTTAGAGACTCTGGAGTCAATATGTCTTAAACCAAACTTCCTACCTTCGTTCTTCCACAGGAAACACTGTTAGCAACACTGGAATCAACGAAAACATCAGATATTAGTTTATTCGAACAATCCGTGCTTGCATAACTTAGGTTATGTTCTGCAGTATGAAACATAGTAGTTAGTTATGTTGTAGTCACTTTGTCTTGTTGTGATTGAGATGTCACTTGACTAGAGAAACACAAATCAGAGTTTTCTTTTCATTTTGTGATCTGGTATGTCCTTTATGGGTTTCAGTTCTAGGACGTTGCTTAACGTCTGACTCACCGGCATGAGATACAGAGAATTCATGCGCACAGGTGGAACATCGGGCCTTATGGCATTATCCAGTAATAGCTTTCACCCACGTGTATGACGATTCCCAGCTATGTTGATATGACGTTACACGTTTATCTTTTTCGTAGAAGTTATATTGACGGAATTTTCATCAGACTTTGACATCTTAATACTGATATCTTAAAAGAACTTTGATAACTTCACAATTTATGTAGATTTAGTCTCAAGCAGCACGAACAGTCACATGGCAAATTCGAAGGGAAGGTCTACGGAAGTACGCGGCGGAAGACGAGGTCGTTTGCATGTTCAGCTTTACCAGCGAATGATGAAAACATCGCGAAATTTACTTTTTCTAAGGCTCCAAAGAGACAAAAATAATGGAGGTACTTCGAATTTCAACGGTGCTCAAAACAAATACGGACTTTAAAATATTTAGACAAAGAAATACAAACCTTTGTTTTCACGGAACACCAGTTCACAATACAGTACGCAAAATTTTCATCTCAAATACGAGATCCCGTACTGGGCAGAACACGTGGCAACCTTAAATAACACTAATCGAAGAACTGCATTACTGACAGAATCTACGTAAATCTCTCATACTGTTCAAAACTTCTAGAGGGGGAACTGATTCTTAGTCATCCTGTGCGGCAGCTGTAACATTCTTGCGGGAAAGGCACCTTCCTCTGCCGTGGGTGCAGATCGCTCTTACTTTTGCAGACAGACTGTACCTATCCATCATCGTCTGTCTAGTTCTCTTGTGTGAGCAGGCAAAATAACTTGGGTGAGCTCATGTTTATGTAGTGACGTTATTTTCAGTTTATGAAATGAGTACTTATTTGCAGTTGTTAAGTGACGTATTATGAAAAAAATTCAACAGCTGCAGCTGTCAACTGTCTACTATACTGAAGAGCCTGTCCGAGGTATAACATGTCAGTATGTATTCGACAATGTCGATTTCATTATCTTCACTATCACTGGCTGGAATACTGTCACCTAGGTGATGCGTAACTTCAGATATTTAAAAGGAAGTCCAGCACTGCATTATAGCTGAGTACTGTTCTAGACGTGAACGTGATCAGCTCAGCTCCCTCAGACAAAGTCACACCCACTTTGCAAAGTATACTTTGGGTGTGTGGTAAATGTGTCTACTCAGTCAGCCCAGTCTACAGGTGCCAGCAATTCCTGAATGGAAAAGATTTATGCGATCTACCACTAACACAATTAAAGGTGAGAGAAGCGCGGTAATTGTCTGGTCATTCTTTAACTTATCGTCAAGATACTACAACATAATTACACGGCTTTACAATATGCCGTCAACGTTAGATAGCAGCAAAGTAACACATTTACCAGTGAAATTGACATTCCTTTCCCACCAACACTACAAAGGTCACTGACATTATAACACAAATTATACACTTCTCAGTCACTATTTACAGAAATGTATTTTACATACGTTAAGTCACTCATGCGAGACGATGGTTTCACCGATGGCCAAATGATGCGTTTAAGGGGAGGGACGTTCGTGAAAAATACACACTGTTTAAAGGATGCACCAAATCCAAAATTTTGAATATACGGCAACGAAATTTTGTACCATGCTTTACATGAAATTAACACATTTACTGTTAAGTTCCTTGGATTGCATGAGCTTAACTTTTTTATGGGATTCAAAAATTTTATACTCAAAAAATAATATGTATCTTTGTCTCAGAAACTATTCAAGAGCTTTCTACAAAATTTTCTCTGTTTAATCTCTTTGCGCATAGTAGAAGCTTCACTCGTTAGTTTTTTGAATATATCGAATTGGAAAATTTCAATATTTTTTAAATTTTACTTCTGTAAACCCGTATAGCATAAAATTCATGCAAAATTCTAAGCAATTTGCACCATATCTCAGCTTACACTCAGAATTTCAAAATATACTCTTGAGACAACATTTATCGGATTAATAGAAACAAGTGTCCAAAATTTTATAATCCTAGCCCTCATAGATTCTGAGAAAAGGATACAAAAAATTAAAAAAAATCATGAAATTCTATTTAAATTTCAACCTAACGTTTCTTCTTATGTTGCCTCTTCAGAAGGCCGAAGATTTATACTCAGGGCCCTCTTTCCCTTCCGGTTTCTTATTTTCTGCCTTCTTTCCGTTATCAGCTCTTCAACTGACTTTTCAGCTGCAGAGAGGCCTTGTAAATCTATTTTTCTCAAGATGTCTTGAGTGAAATTTTCTATCTTAAAGCCTATTCTCTCTAATACCTTCATCCTACCTACGTTTCATCATTAAATAAAATTGCTGAATCATACGTCGCAATTCTGACTACTGTAGCTGATGAAGATGTGGTTTCAGTGCATCGTTTCCGCGTGAGTGAAATTAGAGACTCATTTGGATTCTGGGTTTTGCCATGAAAACACTTTTTTTAGAAGCTGAGGATCAGCTATAAACGTGTAAGTGATTTTGACAACATCCAGGATACAATTTGGAAGTCTCTCCTTGCGAATGTAGGGGTCGTTATCCCTCTGGGCCTGTAGATAATTATACCAGCTAGTGTGGCACGAATGATGAATGAGATGTTCACCTGTTGTCTCCAGATGGAAATACATAGCCTATACTGCACTTTTCATGTCAGTTACATTGGACGGATTCTTTCTGATAGCTTCGCTATAATTCACCTGAAGACTGTCTACTCTGTTCGTGGTGAGTCTGTTGCGTCCAGCAGTGCCCCTTTCACTTTACAGCTTTTTTCCCTTTCATCTACATCTTCGGGATGAGTGTGTTGTTGACATTCCAGCCCTGCAAGACGACAAAAGCTTCCTTCAAAGTGCTACATGCATACGTTCTTGGTATGAGGAAGAGTCGGACACATTATCGAATCTCGACTGCCTCGGTAAATAATATGATCTTGATTCTGTACTAAACGTTTGAGACTAGCTGGAAGAGTGTGTGAAACATAGCGATCAGCAACCCCGCAAATTGATAGCTCCACTGGATATAGTCATCAGTGAGCAGCTTATGCTGGGTATTGCATTTCTGAAGAAGCTTTTGGACTTCTTTGGTCTGCAGGCCGCAACGATGGATATAGACGGTGTTAGCTGTACTGGATTTAGAGAGACAATCCTGATGTTGGGCTTACTGAAGAAAAATCAAGACACGTTCACAGGGTTTTTCGATCTGGAAAAAGCGTTCGACAAAGGAAAATGGTGTAAGATGTTGGAAATTCTGAGAAAAATGGAGGGAAAGGCGGGTTATACACAATATGTATAAGAACCAAGAGATAATAATAAGACAGGAAGACCAAGAACGAAGTGCTTGAATTAAAAAGGGTGTAAGACAGAGATTCACCCTTTCGCCAATAATGAAAATAAAAGAGATTTCAAGAGTAGAGTTAAATTTGAGGATGAAAGGTTATCAGTGACGAGATTCGCTGATGATATTGATACCTTCAGTGAAGGTGAAGAAGAATTGCAGGAGCTACTGAGTGGAATGAACAGTTTAATGAATACAGAATATGTATTGAAAGTAATGAGACGTAGCAGAAACAAAAGTTGTGAGTCACATAACATCAAAATTGTTGACCACGAAGTAGCCGAAGTTAAGGAATTCTGCTACCTTTGATGCAAAATATCCCATGACGGATGAAGCAAGCAGGACATAAAAATTTGACTAGTACAGGCGAGGTGGCATTCCAGGCCAAGTTAAGTCCGCTGGTGTCAACATACACATTAATTTAAGGAAGAAATTTCTGACCCTATGCGTTTTGAGCACAGCGTTCTGTAGTAGCGATTCGCGAACAAAACCGGAACAGAACAGAATCGTAACATTTAGGATGAGTTGCTATAGAAGTATGTCGAAAATTTGGTAGGCTGATAGAGAACGAAAAAATTCTCCATAAATCTACGAAGAAAGGAACATACGGAAAACACTGACGAGAAGAAAGGACAGGATGATAGAACTTGTGTTAAGCCATCAGCGAGTAACTTCCCTGCTACTAGAGGAAGCTGTAGAGGATGAAAACAGCGGGGGAAGACAGTAACTGCTATACGTACCACAAATAACCGCCTAGGGTGCGGTTGTTACTCTGAGAGCAAAAGGTTGCCACACGAAAAAATAGTTGGTATTTGTGTAATGTCTCCCGAGGATGACTACTATTTTTGTCCAGTGTGCCTGCATGCCGCATGTTATTTTGAAAACCAAAACACAATGATTGAAGCCAGAATGAGATTTTCACTCTGCAGCGGAGTGTGCGCTGATATGAAACTTCCTGGCAGATTAAAACTGTGTGTCCGACCGAGACTCGAACTCGGGACCTTTGCCTTTCGCGGGCAAGAGCTCTACCATCTTTTTTTTTATTTATTTTTTTATTTTTTAGTTTTTTCTTTTTTAATTCTTTTTGTTTCTTCTTTTCTTTTTTTTTTTGTTTGTTGTTTTTTTTTGCTGCCCCCTTTTTTTAATAAAATGGAAATAAAAAAAAAACAAGTGCCACCGCCACTTTTCATCCTACAACAAAAAAAAAAAAAAAAAAAAAAAATAAATCTGGGCCACTTCAGGCGTTGGCTCCTGACTAAACCTACCCCAGAGAGCTGCCTATATACCAGGGGAAATATGGGAAATCAAGGTTAGGGCTATCCTTAGAAACAAAACAAAATCTTCCTTTTTCTGAATTTTATTTTAATTTTTTTTTTTGTTTGATATTTATTGATTTTATTTTATTTATTTATTATTTTTTTTGTGGGTAATTGATCAGAGGCCTTCTGCGCCCCGCTGGTAATATGTTGAGTCACGTCTTCTCGAAATTGATGTGTTCCGTTCAATTGTTCAGAAATGTTCATTGGTTCAAACAGGAAATCTTCTCCTCTCTTGGCTTAACACATTCCAGCTGCGAGGTGGCTCGTGGAAAGCACTCCCAAGGAAGTTCGAGAAAAATTGTCTGTATTTTGGGTGACGGACAACGACATAATGACGGTCATTGAGGTATGTCCAAAAATCGAGTACAGAGTCTACAGTTTGTCCAAATAAGTAGTGAATGGCATGTCCGCGAATCCAATTCACAGCATTGGTCTTTGTCCGAGGAAAATAGTCACGTTCCGGAAATAATAATGAAAGGGGAGTAATCCGATCCGGAATGTCCCGCGTTAGAAAAGCCACAATACTTCGAACCAAGTGCCAAACCTCCGCCGCCGGTCCGCAAACAAACCGATGTTCACCATTGTCTGGCACTCCACACGTGGAGCAGAGAGGTGATTGGGCGAGGTGGATACGATGAAGGCGAAATTGGTTGATTTGCTTACCATTGACAGTTATGTACCAGACAGATTGAACATTCGTGTCAAGGTAACAGGCGAACACCGCGCGCCATATATGACGCCAGTCAACCTGTGGGAACTTTAGTTCAATCGGGTTAGGTGGACGACCTAATTGGAGGACATTGTATACTGCCTTTGTCTTGAGTAAAAGCTGTCTTGGTAAGGTGAGGCGTAGATAACTGAGTTCCAGAAAGAAGTACCGTATATAATGGAACTGGGCCGGAACATCCGAGATCATCACTGGGGCTGACAGTGAGACCGGCGAGTATGCCGACAGGAGGAGACCAGTGAGGCTCGTTGGGCAACGTGTCCATACCGTCATCTGGGAGCTGACAAATAGGGCGCGAGCTCTATCCGGCACGTGAAACAGACCTATCCCACCTCGTTCACGGGGAAGAGTAAGGGTCGCATAGTTAATTTTGAACAACATCCCAGAGCTGACGAAAGATGCCATCGCTGCCAACATGCGACGTGCCACAGTAAGCGGGAAAGGTAGAACTTGCGCTACATGGGGAACTCGGGATGCGATATATGTATTGACATATCGAGCTCGTTGGAGAATATCTAGGGATCGAAGGCGATGGTCCATAAGACCTGCTCTGATCATTAAAAGGAGGCGTCGGCAGTTGATGGTGGCTGAACGCCGGAGATCAGATGAAAAATCTATTCCCAAACAACGAATGGTATCAACGGTGGTGAGAGGTGTAACGCACTCCACGGGAAGTCCCGTGCCAATGAACATAACTTGTGACTTACGTACGTTTAAAGAGCTACCTGACGCCTCACCATAAGTCGCTACCCACGTCAAAACAGCTCGAACTTCGTCGGCATTACGTAAACAGATGACGACATCGTCAGCATAGGCCGTGCAACAGAATCGGTAGCGATCTATGGACAACCCTACCAAACGTTGTCTTAGTCCACATAGCAAGGATTCCAAGGAAAAGGCGTACAAAATTGCTGATAGAGGGCAACCTTGACGTACGGATCGACCTATTATTATCGGTGGAGTGAGTCTGCCATTGTACATAATCCTGGATGAGGCACCCCGCAGAAGGCGCATCACTACCGTGATAACGGCGACCGGGAAACCCATATGGTGGAGAACGGCCGTAAGGAACGAATGGTCAACCCTATCAAAAGCTTGACTGAAGTCCAAAGACGCAAGTGCTCCAGAGAGGCGTTGTGCCTGGGTAACGGCGATCATATCCCTGTAGCGGCATAAAGCCGTGCGAATATTGTTGTCGCCTCCCAAAGATGCTTGGTCTGGCGACACAACATATCGGGCAACGTTTTTAAGTCGTGCTGCCAAAAGGCGAGTGAAGATTTTCATATCACTGTTAAGGAGGGTGAGGGGCCGATAATCACTGATATTGTTGCCACCGTGCGGTTTATGTACAGGAATAATAATTCCTTCCATGAAAGCGTCCGGCACAGGTACTTCCGGAGACATCAGTTCTCGACAGATGGAGGTGAATGCGGACTCTAACAAATCACGGAAGGTGCGATAAAATTCGAGGGGAAGACCGTCGGGGCCCGGGGAGCGATTGATGGTTCCTGCCCGGATCGCATCGCGGACTTCCTCATCAGTCACCTCCGACATCAATTCAATCGCCGCATCTCCTGGGATACCACCGAAGTTGAGCTGTGAGACTTCCTCGATCAACTCTGGGGAATGTGGAACTGCGGCGTAGAGCTGCCGGTAGTGGGCGTGAAGCACATTCCCTATGGCAGATTGGGTTACGTAGCGACGCCCTTCTTGATCCGTTAGGACGTGAATCAATTTTCGGCGTCGATTTTGTCGTTCTTGGATGATATGGTACATCGACGGATGTTCATGAGGCATGCGATCAGCAGTACGAGATCGTACTATCGCCCCTTCCAAGTGCCGTCGCATGAGATTGGAGATTTGGGCCTTAGCTTGGTTCATCCTTGTATGGCGCTCAGGGGAGGCTGGCATCGTGGAGCATTCTCGTAGGATTCTGTAGTAAAAATCCATAGTGCTCTTCCTCCAAGCGACAACATCTTTGCCATACCGGATTAAAGTTTTTCGAAGAGCAGGTTTTGCACACTGGATCCACCAGGATATGGTAGACGGATACGTGGGTCGGCGTCTATTACATGTGATCCAAGTGTCTTCTATTAGAAGTCGACAGTCAGGTGAATTAAGAAGTGCCGTGTTCAGTTTCCATAAACCACGTCCGTGCCATACTGCCTGTCTTGTGAGAACAACATCACAGAAGTAAGCCTCATGGTCTGAGAAAGCAACAGGCCAGATTTCAGCCTGTCGAGTGTGTTGAATTAGGGATCGCGAGATGTAGATGCGATCCAGTCGGCTAGAGGAGTGCGCAGTGTGGTACGTAAAGCCCAAAAGATCACCGTGAACATGTCTCCACGTGTCGACAAATTGTAGCCGCGTGACGACTGTTTCCAGAGCTGCGCATGGTGAGTGACGCGGCAATTGATCCTGAGGTCGCTGGGTGCAGTTGAAGTCTCCACCCATGATCCAGTCATCGTGTGGTCCCATAAAAAGGGGTGTGACTTCATTCGCGAAGAAGGCATTGCGTTCACGACGGTAGCTGGAGCCCGACGGCGCATAAATATTGATGATGCGTACACCAAAGAGAGTAAGGGCCATACCTCTGCCGCTGGGGAGGTATAAGACATCTTCGGCAGGAAGACCTTCGCGTAAGATGATGGCAACACCACTACCGGTGTCCGAAGCGGGAGAAAGATGCACCGTGAAGCCATGTGGTGGTGAAAAATCGGCGACATGCACTTCCTGAAAAAGCGCAATATCTATGTCCGCATCATAAATCATATCGCGGAGCAGCGCTAGTTTGTGGGGCGCACGAATGGTCGCGAGGTTAATCGTTGCGACACGATAATGCTGGTGTTGGAGTCCCACAGGCACAGGCGGGGCTTCTTCTTCAGGGGCGAGAGGTCGTCGATCTTGCCGGTCCGCTGAAGAGGCTGCTATTGTGGAGAGTTTGCGGGCGCGGGCGCAACCGATGGGGGTGCCCCATCATCAGCAGCATCCACCCCAGTCCCTTCGATCTCCACGTCGTCTGCCCAGGAGACTGATGCTGCGGTAGGGCATCGGCTGTGCACGTCATCCACGTGGAGAGGAGACGTAGTTTTCGTCTCATCGGATAGGCTCTCTTCAACGTCGACCTGTGGGGGCGACGGCGGCAGTAATGAGGGGTGTTCGTTGCCAGTGGTCGCCTGTGGCGGGTCTGTCGCATCAGCCGTTCGGTCATCAAAGATCGGTTTGTCGTCCATCTTCGGGTCTGCATCCCCGGTATCCATCCGTAGAATGGATTCATCAGGGGGTGTACGGCTACGTTTCTTTCTCTTTCGTGTCGACCCTTGTTTTCGAACAAGTCGTTCAGAGTCCGATGGCGGGTGGCTTTCGTCTGACTCCGGACCAGTCTGAAGGAAAGCAGAAGTAGGTACCACTCCCGGATCAACGTCCATCTCAGTAGCATTTTCAGTCACAGTGCTGCGATGATTCGGCAGGTTAGGATTTGGCGTCTGGGGCACCTCAGAAGGAATCTCAGGAGCGGTTGCATCTACCTGATCAGACGACGTCAACGGAGCAGGAAGACTCTGTGTAGACGTGTTACCTCCCTGGGCAACCTTGGCGTATGTGACAGGGATCTGAGTCATCACCGCTGGGGACGCTTCCTCGCCGACCGGCGTCTGAATCAGGCGGCGTCGCATGCAGGCGGATCTGACGTGGCCTTCTTGTCCGCAACCCGCACATGTTCGGGGTTGGCCGTCGTACATGACAATGGCTCGCACCCCGCCAATGGTCAGGTATGATGGAATATGTTTTTTCAGTTCAATTTTGACCTGACGCACACCATTAAGGACCTGGTAGGTCGTGAAAGTTTGCCATTTTTCCTCTACGTAACCGATGACGTTACCGTATGGTTGTAACGCAGAGACAACTTCGTCCTTCGGCACTTCAAAAGGTAGTTCAAACACCCTAATCGTGCGTTGACCGTACTCTGCGAGTTCAAGTGTTACAGCTCCGACGTGACCATCAGAGTATTTGAACTTAAGTCCATTGGCATGGCGGCGAATAACATCTTCACACACCTCGGTGTTTGTCATTTTAATATGAACGACACTACTCGTGATCGAAAAATGGATTCCGATAACGTGGTTAGGATCTAAACGAACTTCTTCACGTATGAACGTTTCAACTTCATGTGCACGAGGTCGCGCATGTTCAGCTGGGAAGGAAACTTTAAGGGTCGCACGGCGGTAAGCGCTCGACATGTTGTACACAGTGGACGGACGCAAGCCTGAAAGCTACGACGCGGAAGTAAACAACGCCTGCAGCGGAGCACTGGCCGGCGCGCGGGGCCGTCCGCACGCTGCCACGGCTGAGAGCCGACTGTCTACCATCTGAGCTACCGAAGCACGACTCACGCCCGGTACTCACAGCTTTACAGAGTGAAAATCTCATTCTGGAAACATCCCCCAGGCTGTGGCTAAGCCATGTCTCCGCTATATCCTTTCTTTCAGGAGTGCTAGTTCTGCAAGGTTCGCAGAAGAGCTTCTGTAAAGTTTGGAAGGTAGGAGACGAGATACTGGCAGAAGTAAAGCTGTGAGTACCGGGCGTGAGTCGTGCTTCGGTAGCTCAGATGGTAGAGCTCTTGCCCGCGAAAGGCAAAGGTCCCGAGTTCGAGTCTCGGTCGGGCACACAGTTTTAATCTGCCAGGAAGTTTCACAATGATTGAAGATTAAGATTCAGACAGAGACGGAATACCACCTCGGTTTGGGAAAGGATGGGGTAGGAAACTGGTCATATGCTTTTCAAAGAAACTATTCTGTAATTTGCCTTCAGTGATAAAGGGACATCACTGAAAACCTAACTCAGAATGTCTTGAAAGGAGTTCGAGCCGTCGTCCTTCCGAATGCCAGTCCAGCGTTCTGTCGCTGCGCTGCCTCGCTATGTTAGTTAAGACATCGACTCCAAAAATATGTTGTAATAAAAAAAAATGGCCAGGTGTGAGTAGGACTCGGGCACTGAGGGTTCCGTACAAACTTAATTGTGAAATAGGCCTGCAGACAGTTCAGTCACTCCGAGGACCGAGAATCTCGACCTTTATTGCCTGTTACCGACCTTGATACTAGGAAGATATCGATCCCTGAGATTCCAAGATTTCTATAATTTTTATAATATAATTGTAACATAAAGTTATGCAAGAGTCAAGTGATCATTACTATAATAACTAGTAGTTCTCCATTCAGGCTGACCGGGTCGCAATGGTAAAAGTAAAACAATAGGCAAAGAATGACTTATAGCACATACGACTCGTTTCGGAATTTATCGATCATCAGATGTCATACTCCTCTGCGAATGTTTGTTTCACATACAACTTGAAACGACACGTCTGCGTGCAGTAATCGCTCCTGGATATCTGATTATGGATAAATTCCGAAACGCGTCATATGAGACATAAAGTCATTCGTTGTCTGATGTTTAACTTTTACCACTGTGATCCAGTCAGCCAGAATTCAAAACTACTGAATGTTTTAATTTCAGGTTTGACGCTGGATAACAAATGTCAAAAGAAAATTCTGTCGTGTGATACAATTACAAACCAACAATTTTCGAATTTTTTCCTTTATTCATATAGTGAAACCTTGCTTCATGTCAAGCGTCAACATTGTAATCAACGGAAAGTAACCTATACATTTTGACGAGTGAGTTTGCGAATATCAAAATATGTAACATAAATGACCACACCTTTTCACTGCATTGACTTAGAAGCTAACGTTCATTATACGGTCAAGGGTCTGTAGGTCTTAGTATGCTACATGAATTTCAACTTGATACGCTTACCCCTGCCAGAGATAAAGGGGTCTTAACAGACAGACGAACAGACGGAGGGTCAGATAAGAAATAACAAAAAAGTTATTTTCGTGTGTTATAATTACAAATTTGCAGTTTTCAGGTTTTTCCCTTTGGTTGCAGTGTAAATCGTTCCATTTTTCCAAATTTCATGATTCTGGGCTAACAGGAAGAACCCTATAGGTTTT
This sequence comes from Schistocerca serialis cubense, assembly GCF_023864345.2. Classification (NCBI taxonomy): domain Eukaryota; kingdom Metazoa; phylum Arthropoda; class Insecta; order Orthoptera; family Acrididae; genus Schistocerca; species Schistocerca serialis. The sequence goes on along the minus strand of NC_064641.1, from coordinate 657,662,366 downwards.
GATGAGTGAGTTTGCATTAAAAGACGTGACATAAATGGCCGTACCTTTTGACTGCATTGGCTTAGAATCTCCAGTTTTTTACACCGCCAAGAGACTATTAACGGCAGTATGTGAAATAAATTTCAACGTGATAGTCTACATACTCCTGAGAAAGAGCGTTTCTAACAGTCGGACAAACAGACAGACAGACAGAAAAGCTATCCTACGTTCCAGGTTAGCGGCGAACATATGTCGACACATTTTGATGACTTCTCATTACAAAAGAGGAGGAAATTTAAAATCGGAACATGAATTCCTGACGATCAACGTAGTCTGAAGAAAGACTAGCATTAACTTTCTGGATGTTAGCAACCGGAGACATTTACGTTAGTGGCTCTTTTGCATTTCAGTGCATGCTACATGTGAAATACTTTCTGATATCTGCAGGACATATGTGAAGCAAGTGAAGGATTTTGTTAAAGTAGTCTACATACCAGGAAGGTAATGTCGGTAAAATATAATTAATGAGACCTGAAATATACGATTAATACGATCTATTACACAGCTTACTTGATAAAATCAGCTATGTACTTTCTTAGAGTCCAGAAAACGTGATCCTTTGTAGACCATTTTTATTTATCAACAAAAGTCTCTTACGCCACAGTGATACATCAGACTTGTAATTACAAATGACATGAATCTACGTAACGAAATTTAGTAGTTCTTTCATATATATTTAATATGAATCAGCTTAATACATAAATATTCGTACTTCTTTACTTTCAGGGACATTTATTGTGCTTTCCAGTTTTAATAAAAGCTTGAGCTAATTTATTCACTTTTTACCTGATGAAAGCATCTATAATGATATTTACCGTCCTCTTACGTCCCCAATTGGACCAAATTGCTACGAGTGAAATACTTAGCGGTTGTTTCTGCGATTACTAAGAGACGACTCACCCCTGGGACGGGGTGGTGACAGCTTGCTCGTAATGTTAATGTGCTGCCAGTCAAGTACGCGCCATTTTGATGTCAGTTCCGGGTTTCCGGCGCCGCGCAGTCTTTAGGCCAGTGTGGTATTGGTAGCCCGGGCTGTGCCTACAGGTGAGCAGAAGAGAGGGAATCTTGGGCAGGTGAGCACATGAACCGGAAGGACCAGTTACAGACGCAGTGCTGGTCAGTCACTGCATGGAGAGGAAAGAGTCTGCCGTGACAGAGCCAAGAATGAGAGTCTTAACAATATGGTATACGGTGGGACTGTCGACAAGTCGCCAGTAACAATCAGCACGGGACATGACTGCTGTGTGGACACAACCTGGTGGAGCGGTAGTTGTCTTTTCCCAGCCGAGACGATAGCGATCCCAGTAGAGACAGAGGAAGAGCCTTCCGTATGCCAAGTGAAGCACTATCTGAGTGCTTTAGCAGCTAACGTTTGCACTCCGGTGGCTCAGTGGTTCGATACAGCACGTTGTATTGTGTACGAGCGGTGCATTGGGTGTGTTGACTAGCAAACAACATTAAGCACAGAAGTCCACGGTTATCAGGTGACAAATTTTGTTGGACATGCGGGTGTGTACTCTTTGAGTGAGAGCCATTATGTTATACAGAATTTGATACTGTTTGAACTACGCCGTGAGTGTAAGTGCTTCGTGGAGACAATTATTACTAAGAAAATCATCTTGTTTCGTGTGAATGATCAGTCTGTACATGTTATTTCAAAGGAATTTATTGAGAGATGCGTAACTAGTTTGGTAAAATGTTGATGGTAGCATGTTGTACTAGCTACTTGGTGAAGGTGGTAGAAGTAGACCAATATGTAGTTAAGTGCTATGTAGACTACGTTAAGCAGGTCCGAGAGCCGTTTTGTTTTCTGATGCTTAACTGCAGTAGTTATATCTGTCGTATACCGTAGATATGACGGAGGGTCACGTATTATAATTGTCACTGCTGTTGCCCATTATGTGTCCTGGACCAAAGATTTAATTCTGTTCACTGTATGGAAGATATTTTAGTTGTATTTCATTGTCTCAACCTTACTTAAGAAACTGTATAAGGCTACAGAATTAAATTAAATTTGTGGTAAGTGCATATGGGATCAAACTGCTGAGGTCATCGGTGCCTAGACTTATACACTACTTAATCTAACTTAGGCTAAGGACAACACACACACACACACACACACACACATGCCCGAGGCAGGACTCGAACCTCCGACAGGGGAGTTGCGCGAACCGTGATGAGGTGCTTTAGACCTCACGGCTACCCCGCGCGGCCAGAATTATATTTGTTCAAATGGCTCTAAGCACTATGGGACTTAACATCTGAGGTCATCAGTCCCCCAGACTTAGAACTACTTAAACCTAACTAACCTAAGGACATCACACACATCCGTGCCCGAGGCAGGATTCGAACCTGCGACGGCAGCAGCAGCGGGGTTCCGTACTAAAGCACCTAGAACCGCTCGGCCACAGCGGCCGCCAGAATTATATTGTTTCACTGTTATTCTGTAATTATTTTGCTATCAAGGAGTATTATATGTTTGATAAACTAATTGTCTGCACAGTCCCCAGCCCAGACTCCACTGGCGCCAAATCCTAATTAATTAAAGTGCAGCTACTCACTGAGGTACAATGTTGGCTGCAACTGTCGTATGCCAGCAAAACTTGGTTGATATACTAATGTTGAAACTGGATGATAAAAAGTAAGAGATCCTGGCAATGTCGTAGACAGTGAAAGGCTACCTGTTAACGTTGTATGAAATGAAAATTAACACTTGGGTTTACTATATTAAAGTTATGATTTAATTGAGAAGGCAAACAATATTTAGTGTACTGACAACATTTATATTTCCAAACACACAAAAAGACAAATCAAACAAAGACAGGTCTAATTAAACCCAAACAGATTATTTTCGAATATCGTGAACAAGAACAGGTGGTTTAAGACCACAATGGACAAGTATTCTGGGTGGCAAAGATGAGTCAAATACAACTGGCCCTAAAAATGTGGATAACGCTGTCGGTGCTAATCTGATGCTGAGCAGACTTTGACTTGTTCAGTCTACCTAAGAGGGTGCAGCTGGGAGCAAGTGGCGTTTGGGATTTGTACGCCTAGACAAGGCCGGAACAGCAGTACTTTACCCTGTTTGCTTCATGCAGTGATGTAATTTGCAGCTGGCGAGTCGTGTGCGGCAGTGCCGAGACATAAGGCGGCACCTGTGGATCGATAGCGCCCACGAAAGGAATGAAAAATCCCACGATCTGGCGATCAGGCAGACGGATAGCAATTTACTCCCTACTAGAGTCCTGAAATCACGGAAGATTTCAGTGAGTGACACACCCGTTCGCTGGTCGTACCAAGGACCAATTCGGCTCACTTATACGGCAGAGCGCACAAGATTGCCAAACGTCGAGACTGGTGAACCAAATCGAATAAGTGTGGCCTCGGCAAACGAGTAGTCCGAGACGTTTGAAGTCACACTGTCGGTACAGTGAAAACTTCACCACAGGCTCTCCAGTCTTAACTTTTTGCAAATTGAGTCAGTCTTAGGACGGGTCCCAAGTACGAATCACACCAGCCAGAGCTTCGACCAGAAATTGCTTCCAGACCGAAGTTCAGAGCCAGAGTGCCTCGCAGACCGAAGCCCCCCCCTCCCCCCCGCCAAAGAGCCTCGCACCTCCACAGATAGAAATAATTCCGGTTTTTCGGTACAGTATACGGACGACAACGCCTTCCATTTCGACTTGAGCCAACCACAGAGCTTTAGAGGCGCTCAATTTCCCCTCCTACACGCCAGCACAAACTCACGACAAACCAGCGCAAGAGTTAAGAGACCTGCATCTCTGAAAAAAAAGAAAAACTGCCAATTACAACCATTTTTAAGATTCGCGGTGGGAGCAGATATTTTTCTCCGGAGTTGCATCGCTTCCCATGGCAGCAAGCGAACAGATACAATGTTACAGGTCTTTATCTTAATTGCCTGTGCCTTGGAGCAAGTTAGTCCTAGCTACGTGGTGTAATAAAGATTTATCTCTAAACGTTTCCCAGACGCCAGCGTTTCCTTTACGACCAAGGGGGTCGATGGAAGTGGGACACCGGCGCATCACGAAAGCTTGTAAACTTTTATTAGGTATAGCGCAGTCAACAATGCCCTGTTTACAACCCTAGTGTAGACGCGTCCCTTCAGTCCGTCGCCCCCAGCCCAGCGTTCGGCTGGAGCCGGTGCAGGTAAAGCGGAAATTGTCCTGCTGGAAACCCAGCTCAACTAGGGGATGCTCTGTCGGCACCTTTACGACCGTGGGACAGTCCGGCAAGCTCAACTAAGGGATGGCTCGCTGCTACTTGCATTCAGCTTCAAACATTCCGCTTCTAAGAACCAATAACCATAAACATTCCTTATGATTCTACCTCCATCAACGTCCGCACAGGCTGGTAACCTCTGGGGTCTCGCACTGGTTACGAAACGTTGGAACAACAATATTAATTTCAAACAAAATATTTATGAAAAAGAGGTGATAGAGTGACTTGTCCTCGAAATATTTATGAAAAATTGATGAGAGAGAAACTTGTTCTCTCTCAATGTGTTAATGCGAAACCGATTTAAGCTGGAAAGAAATTAGTTCCAATTTCGACCAGCAGGTGCAGGTACACTGTTTGTATGCCGGAATGACATCAACGCTGTCATTTGAGAGCCCATAATGGTACTGAACGGAATGGCCATCGAGCAGAGACACCGTGCGCTGTTAGCGTAACTGTTTGACGTGAACTGCAGCATACATTAAGAGAGTATCGCGGCTAAAGGGTCTGAGGTGATGCCCGATGTCATTACATGGTTTAAAGAAGGTGATACTGAAATTCGAAAACACAGGCAAGTGAATCGTTGCGCGATCGATAGCCCGCGCCACATCTCCTGGAATAGCCTTTGACGTGAAGGGTGTGTGGCACGTTTGTCGCGAGTGCCGTTGAGGCCTTTATTCCGGGAGAGGTAGTGTTTGAAGCAGCACGGACGGCGCAGCTCTACAGGGAAACGTGCCGGCTGTTTGTTCTGCCGCCCGTGCGACTTCCAAGTTGGACTGGCTGAGCGTCTCCCGGACACTAGCGACCCGCACCGTAAACAGGAGAAGGCACTAACCATTGGCCCTCAGATCTTAGGCGAGCGGATGGTCACCGTCATCCACACATTTACTGACAGCTCCAAGTTTTTTCACTGTTAGTCGTCCCACAGCGACACTGTATGCTCGGTGAGCTACTTTCAGTTGGTTGCTTCAGTCCCGAGTCCACGCGGCGTTTGTAGAGACTGACCTTCCTCCCAGCTGCGAGCGTGATATTTGTGTCCGGTTCGTTTCCTGAGCGTGTTTGTGCCCTGCTGCTTCTGTACTGGACTCGGATGAGCCTCTTATTGTTGTTGTTATTGTTCCCTGTTCCTGTGTCTGGCCAATCGGGAGCGTGTCGCTCGTATCAAAACATAATAGCTTTCTTTTGGTAGTTGACACAGAGTCAAGATTTGATTGGGTTTTTTGAAATATTCGGGTTTTGTAAATTTCCTTTATGTTCAATGTCATTAATCGTGACGTCCAAACATTTTTGTTGCCTAGTACATTTTGTCCTAAACCACCAAGTCGCTTTCCTTAGTTACTTGGAGCACGCAAGCTTCTGCGCTTCTGCAGGGCATATCTTGTTGCTTGCATTTTGTTGGGCTATATTTCCAAGCCAAGAATGTGTTAACATAGGTGGGGTTCATCATCTAACTGTTCGCATCTTCCTTCCATCTATGATTTCCATCCCGCGCGACGGTGAAGTGTTTACCGTTTCCGCCTCGTAGCGTGTTTTGAAGCTGAATCTTTTTTGGCCGCTTTACTGTCAGGTGTAAGTGGTGGTGGTTATTACCTTTTAGCGACTTATCACAAATGTTTTCTCTACGCTGCCAGCATATACTCTGATGACGTAAGTTTAAATTGTTCTACTTAAAAAGTGCTTCTTTGTTCATCAGGCTACCGTTGTACGTTTGTTCCTTGGTGCGTGTTCCCACCGGTTGCTTACAAGGCAACCTCCCCATCGCACCCCCCCCTCAGATTTAGTTATACTTTGGCACAGTGGATAGGCCTTGAAAAACTGAACACAGATCAATCGAGAAAACAGGAAGAAGTTATGTGGAACTATGAAACAATAAGCAAAATATACAAACTGAGTAGTCCATTGGCAATATAGGCCTCATCAAGGATGATGCGAGCTCGAGAGCGCCGTGGTCCCGTGGTTAGCGTAAGCAGCTGCGGAGCGAGAGGTCCTAGGTTCAAGTCTTCCCTCGAGTGAAAAGTTATTTGCGGACAATTATCAGAGTTCAGGCACTCACACATAATCAACTTCGCTTTCCAAAGTTCCAGGGCATGTTCAGATTTGCTTGGACATATGCAGGATTTGACGGTCTACACACGGAAAAATTTGAAAACGTTAAAAACATATGTTTTGACAGAGCACGGAGAAAACGGTGTGACTGTCAAACTGTTGCATTCATTTGTTGCAGTTTATGTGGCACACTCTTATCTTTTCATCACTTTTTTGGGAGTGATTATCACATCCACAAAAAAACCTAAATTGGGCAAGGTGGAAGAATCTTTTTACCTATTAGCCAAGTGTGCAAGTTAGGTGGGTCGACAACATATTCCTGTCATGTGACGCACATGCCGTCACCAGTGTCGTATAGAATATATCAGACGTGTTTTCCTGGATCAAATGTTTTCGGTTACCATTGGAGAGGCATGTACATTCGTCTACTGCCGGCCGGTGTGGCCGTGCGGTTAAAGGCGCTTCAGTCTGGAACCGCGTGACCGCTACGGTCGCAGGTTCGAATCCTGCCTCGGGCATGGATGTGTGTGATGTCCTTAGCTTTAATTAGTTCTAAGGTCTAGGCGACTGATGACCTCAGATGTTAAGTCGCATAGTGCTCAGAGCCATACATTCGTCTACTAATCGCACGGTTTTGCGGTGCGGTCGCAAAACACAGACACTAAACTTATTACAGTGAACAGAGACGTCAATGAACGAACGGACAGATCATAACTTTGCAAAAATAAAATAAGTCAACTTTTCTCTCGAGGGAAGACTTGAACCAACGATCTCTCGCTCCGCATCTGCTCACGCTAACCACGGGACCACGACACTCCTGTGCTGAGATCGTCCTTGATGTTGCCTATGTTGCCCATAAACTACTCAGTTCGTATATTTTGCTTATTTTTTGATAGTTCCACACAACTTCTTCCTGTTTTCTCGATTGATCTGTGTTCAGTTTTTCAAGGCCTATCCACTGTGCCAAATTATAACTAAATCTGAGGGGGGTGCGATGGGGAGGTTCCCTTGTTAGAAAAGGAGTGTGGTGAGCAGCGTATCGGGCCTGCCCTAAGCAATTTCGGGTCAGTTCGTCCAAACTACAATGCCCGACGCGTGGTGTTTTCCATATCAAGCAGATTTAAATGTTTTTCTTTCCTTGTAGCTTTGGCGGTTCCGGTGCAGGCAACGGCGGGGCATATTGGTCAGGTGGGTGTGACCATCATGCGGTGCGTCTCTTTCCTGTTGGAAATAGAGCAGAACTTAAAGTTTCTTCGGTTTAGTACCCTATCACGTACTCAGCTGTACCTTAGGCAGCCACAAATTACTCACTGGCTGCGCAGAGTTGAAGACCTGGCTCCAGTTATCACGAATTCCCAGTTCAATGCTGAGGTTGGTAAACTATATAATAGAGTGATAAATTTTCAAATTAATTTGCGTCATTATGGGAGAGTGCTCAGGGGCGTAGTGAATTGCAAAATCCGGTGCTTACTGAAAACGAAACCGTTTCTCTGGGGCCCATAAGTGGTGATGTAGAAAACTCGATATCCAGTTTCTCTAAATTACCCAGTCTTTCTTGAATTCCTTGCTATCGATCATAGGAGTTGGGTAAATTTTTGTGGTTTACTTTTGTTTTAGAAGAACATGTTAACCTTTTTAAAATGTTGTGGGTTCAAAAATGGCTCTGAGCACTATGCGACTCAACTTCTGAGGTCATTAGTCGCCTAGAACTTAGAACTAATTAAACCTAACTAACCTAAGGACATCACACACATCCATGCCCGAGGCAGGATTCGAACCTGCGACCGTTGTGGTCACGCGGTTCCAGACTGAAGCGCCTTTAACCGCACGGCCACACCGGCCGGCCAATGTCGTGGGAAACCGTTTTTCAGTTGATCAGTTGATGCATCCTTTGTACCAAGAGTCCTCGACAGAAATGGTTGGTGAAGTTTTAGCGAGGAAGGGCTGTTTAAGGGAACTGTGTTCGTCTAGAGGCTGAGTACCTATTGGACGCCGCGCGGGATTAGCCGAGCGGTCTTGGGCGCTGCAGTCATGGACTGTGCGGCTGCTCCCGGCGCAGGTTCGAGTCCTCCCTCGGGCATGGGTGTGTGTGTTTGTCCTTAGGATAATTTAGGTTAAGTGGTGTGTAAGCTTAGGGACTAATGACCTTAGCTGTTAAGTTCCATAAGATTTCACACATATTTGAACATTTTTGAACCTATTGGAAAACGTAGACACTATTGTGGACGAGGTTACACAAGTTGATCAGAGGAGAAGCTTTGAGAAGCAGTTATCTTACGCAAGAAACATCTCGAGCGCCACTAGCTAGATGAGGCTCTACCAAAGTAGACGTTATCGCTGTGGTGGGCAGGGTCATTGCTCGCCAGTGCGAGGTCAACGGGAAAAGGTGTTTCGACAGCTGACGCTATAGGCAGCGACGGCGTGGCAGCGTTTTCACATTGCTAAGTGCTTCTAAGAAAATAGAGGAGTGACCCATAATCCCCTTCCGTTTATGTGTGCGTATTTCAAGTATGGGCCGCTCTGTAGGCTTTTGGATTCCAGCAGCAGTGTCCATTAATGAGTTGTAGATAGCACTCCCGATACCGAATGAGTTGTAAGTTACCCAATTTAAAACCCTTGGGTAGTAGGAATGTTAACGGTCAAGCTCTCTCTTTGATAGAATCGACTCGCATTTCTTTTTGGTTGGTGAATTTGCTTGGTCCAGCACCGACCTCCTCTTGGGGGGGGGGGGGGGGGGGGATTTTTAAAGTAAAACGGGATCAGTTTTGGATTATACCATGGATAAATTCCATTTTGCGTTTCGGCATGAGATGAAGTCGCTTGTGCCACAGTTCTAAGAGTGCAGGCCTCTGCAATACTAACTTTAGTGGGGCGGAGTTCGACGTTGTGCACTTACTTTCTGATCATGCTGATGTTCTGTTGAAATGTTGTGTGGTTTCTGTGAAGTGCTGATAGATAAATTAGGTGTGACTAATCGTACTGATTACCGGATTTTACTTTCCGACCATCCACCAATCAACAAACGTCCTACCAGCTAACTTCACCTAGGATGATGGTTTTGCATGAGTTATTAGATAAAATGATCTCTGACAAATTTAATTCAATCCACCTCGCTGTATGCATCCCCGGTATCTCTGGTGGAATAATGGGGGTGGAGGTTCCAGACACAGGGTGGACTAGCTTGTCCTTAATCAGAGAGTAATCTTGGAGTCTGTCCCTCCAGCCGGCCGGAGTGGCCGAGCGGTTAAAGGCGCTACAGTCTGGAACCGCACGACCGCTACGGTCGCAGGTTCGAATCCTGCCTCGGGCATGGATGTGTGTGATGTCCTTAGGTTAGTTAGGTTTAAGTAGTTCTAAGTTCTAGGGGACTTATGACCACAGCAGTTGAGTCCCATAGTGCTCAGAGCCATTTGAACCATTTGAACCATTTGTCCCTCCAGGGATGTGGTGTGGTGGCCCTCAACTACGTACCCCCCGAGTCAGAATTGAAATATTGAAAGTTTTGGCTGGTTTCGTTGTCTAGGGCTGGGATACGTAGTAGCCGCATTAAAAGCCAAATACTGCTGATTATACTGTATAGAATATGAATATACATATGAATCGAATGGTCGAAGGTTCCTATCACTCGGCAATTGCAAATTTTTAATTCAACATAGTAGTTTATAAATGAAAGGCTGCAATTAAATAAAATCTGCAGGTACTATCTTAACTCCTTTAAATGGTGAGTACGATAGCAGAAGTACTTTTGACAGTGCGGTACGTCTTCGTCAGTCCTCGTTCGGATCACCTGAAGATGGCTGGCAGTTGTCCAGCCGAAATATCGTGCAATGAAGTTTACGACGACCGGCTGCAAGCCCGAAATCTTTTTGAACAGTTGATTCGCCGGGAAAATTTCAAATTTTACAACAATGCGGTATATTTCTGCAAAACACTTATTGGTGTCGATGGTCTAACAATTAAATAAAATATAAGTTGAATAACAGGGAAACAATACATTCCTACTGCACGTAATTAGCTATGAACAACAACATAGCTCGCAAGATATTCACTTCTAAACGCACACTACGTCTTCACTGTAGAAGACACGGAAATCTTACAAGTGCACAAGTTGGCCCTCCGAAGTATTTATATCCGCGCGACCACGCGCAAACCGCTCCACCCTCTCCAAGTCTCTCTCGCGACCGCGCGTCCGTCGCGGCGTCGCGTCCACCAGTTCGCGTATCCTGTGCCGTGCTGCCCCCCACGCCACACTGTTCAGAGCTCCCCAGGCTCGAGCGCTGTGATTGGCTAGAGCGCTCGCGCCCTGTCTCCAAGCCAATGCACACTCACGAACGTATTGAAACACTTTCGAAATACTGGATTTACGTTTAAATAACGTGAAATTAAATAAATATACACGCTCTAACACACATTATTAAATACATTATCATATCAAATAAACATATATCAAAGGAATAAAAACAAAAGGTAGACCAGTAGTCTAATGCCTCTGTCCTTTCTGAAACACAGTAAATATTTAACCAATTTCTTCATGAATAGGATATATCGGATATAAACAAAGACATAGACAAATAAATATATTTATAAGCATGCTGTCACCGTTTCTTCGTGTCACTGTTGAGCACTTACACTTACGGCCCGACGCGATCGATAGTAATTGCCCACTTTGACCTCCAATAACTCATGTACTATTCAAGTTACATGCCTGTAATTAATTCCAATTTAGTTTTACACTGATAGCTTTCTAAAGACACGTCGATCGGCAAAATTGGATGAACCGTTTAGATTTTGGAAATTCGTTGCTGGGTGTTACTTGTATAATTTACAGTCAGATACTAAACTTTAAACTAATAAAGATATTGAAAGTCTGATTACACCATCAGAATCGTCGTGCAAATAATGGTAATGTACATGCTTCTTTTTGAGATATCATGATACATCTGGCTACTATTAATTTCTATGTGAACTGTGAAATATCTGCCATTAAGGTTTCACAAAGTCCGCCATCTTTGGCTCTCCCGGCGTATTTCCTTCACCGACACAGAGTCACCATGGAATTCCCAGCCACGTGGCTGGACCACGCGCTGGGGCTACCCCTCATGCTCAGCTAACGTTCGGCACCGCATGGTTTGCTGCCGACTCCGAACTTTCCAGAACGCCACAACTCGCCCTTACCCCACACCTTCCACCTATGTTTTCCGTCCTGCTACATGGTTAAGTATTTACCATTTCCACCTCATAGCGTATTTTGAAGCTGAATGTCAGTTGGTCACTGAGCTTCTTTATTATTAGTGTAAGTGGAGGGTGGCTGCCTTGGCCAGTTAACTTATCTTTTAGCAACTTATCACAAATGTGAATATGGCTACTTTTTACTTGTAATTAAGTGTGATTTCAAAATGACATGAAATGCAGATGTTACAAATGTGCTTGACAATGACGCATAGTCGAAATTCGCTAATTGCACGATTAAATAAACATCGTATTGCAGCCTACTACGGACCATGTTTACGTTTATTATCACAAATGTTTTCTCTACGTTGCCAACATGTTCTCTGATAACTTTAACTGGTTTCACTTAAGAATTATTTCTCTGTTCATCAGGCTATCACAGCATGTTTGTGCCTTGGGGCATGTTCTCACTAGATCCTTAGAAAAGGAGCACTGTGGTGAACGGATTATCGGGTCTGCCGAAAGTAATTTGGTGTCCGTTCGTCTGGACCACATTGCCCGACGTGTGGTGGTTTCATATAAAGCAGCTTTGATTGTTTATTTCCTTTAAATGAATTCCATTTTAGATAAACCTGAATTATTTGTTGTGCTTAAGTCAACACATTTTAAAGACCTTTGTGGCCTACCTACTTGGAGAACGTTTCTTAGAAACTTGGAAGAAATTTTATGTAACTTCAATTGGTGAAATATTGTCTTGGTTATCTTATTGAGACTTGCTGTAAATATTTCAACCAACAGTAACCAGTGGCACATAATGTTTGTACATTTTTTGAGAGAGAGAATAATAACATTTGTTATAAATTTAAATTTTATTTTGAAGCCATTTTGGCTATATTTCGACCGTGACTGTCTCAAGAAATGTGTCATGGTTTTTTATATATATGTATAAAAGTTTGGTCGTACCTTTTTCTTTTTGTAACACCCTGTATATATATATATATATATATATATATATATATATATATATATATATATATATGTTACTTGTCCCCTGCACTACAGAACTGTTTGTGATCGTGTGACAATTTGTGAACAATGACCAAGAGAGCCACAGAAATGGAAACACAGCAACGCATCACAACGAGACTGCCACACCAGAAGATCAATGTGAGTGACCGTTACAAAACATTTTCGTGCAAACATCAGTCCAGCATCCAAAGTCACATCTCCTCTTACTAAGTTTTCTCTTCTTCCACAGTATGACCACAATATTTACGAAAAGACTATGTAACATCAGTATGACCTTATTGTAAAGTTGTTTTTGTAGTGCCATTTAGCATGAAGATGAGGTTTAACCCTCGAAATATGTCGCTAAGTAAATAAGTAATACAATAGTTGACAAAATTTGGGACTGGTAGTGGTAATTTAAAAAAAAACTTTTAATATTCATGCTTCGGTACATCAGGAATGACTTCTGGAGAGTTGATTGCAATTATCTCAATTAACATTATAGCCTTTTGTTATTTGATCTCATTGAAATATTTGATAACATTGTTGATCGTATATCAGTAATTATCTTTAAATAATTTCGTTTAATTGAACAATTTTGTCGTAATAAGTCAAGGTATTCTTGGCCTGGTTGGTGAAGATAATTTTGCGTAGAAGTGTTAATAAAACTCTTGATACGACTGACGTTCAGCTGTTATTTGGCCCGGTCTTTCCACCCCAAGGCAACTTCACACCAGTAGTGGGTGCCAGTGGGCTTTGTGTGGCAGAAGAAGACGTCCGGTGGTTATTGACGAAGTTGCTGTAACGACCACTCTAGAGCCCGCGCAGTGTGAAGAGAATTCTCTGTTCCACGATCAACAGTATGGAAATTTTTGCAGTCTATTATAACGCTGGTGCTTGTACAAGACCCAAACGGTACGGTGACTGAAACCTCATGATCCGCAGCAACGTTCTGAATTTGCTCTTTGGTTTCTGGCACGGATCGAATTTGTGACATGTGTCCGGGCTGTATTGTATGGAGTGACGACGCACATTTTACGCTACAGGGGCAGTGAATACAAAGAACTGCCAAATTTAGGGTTCTGTTGAACAGTGTGTTGTGACGAAGGGCCACTGAACTCGCCGTGTGTGTCTGTGTTGTGTGGATTCATAAGCACTTTTACTATTGGTCCGTTCTTCTTTGAAGAGAATGCATCCAGAGGGTCTGTCAGGTGTACCGTGGTGTATGCACGTTGTCGAGACCTTCTTGTACAGCATGTTGTGACTGCAACTGTGTGGAAACAACTGTTTTCATGGAAGATGGGGCAACACCTCATGTCGATTGCCCAGTCAACTGTCTGCTTAATGCAATTTTTCACGAATGTGTTCTCTTCAAAAGTTTTGCAAGATCACCTGATCTCAATCCACGTGACTTTCATGTCTGAGGAGACATGAAAAAAGGCCTGACTGGAAATCAGAAACGGAGCGATTTCGAGTCTAACATTCGGGTTATATACTTCACAACTCAAGGCGCCACTGTTACATCAGTGATAATGGTATTCCATCGTATCGCGAGTATGAGTCTGAGAACTGTGCCGCTGGGGTCGCTCCATACTCGTCGGCTCTCTGACTTACTGATGCGTGCAGGAGTGTAAGGCTAGTCGTGGCTCATTGTTAGTACGCAATAACAACGTGAAATGACTGATTGTCGGGATCAGATGGCTTTTAATGAAGCTGTGTTTTGTGAGACTGTGGAGGCTGTAAGACGAAAATTGATGTGAAGTAGACAATTGCAAATATGTTCCGTTAAAGAAGGAATAATATCTGGCATAAGTTTCACGCTCTAGTACACGCTTCAGACGAAAAACATACAAATTTAGTCCAACGCAAACAAAATGGTTGTATTCTTGTTTATTCCACCTCCACCAGGAGAAAGCATGACTACTGGGCACAGGGCAACGTCAGTGTCATACCCCTGCTTCAAAAAAGCGTGCTATTTCGGTATTCATTCGGTAATGACTGTATTCATTTCTATAATTTATTTTAATAATTGATAAAAATTTAAAGATTCATAATGAATCAAATCAGATCTTCATATGTTTACTGATGCCAAGGTAATCTTTGAAAAAGTTTTATCTATTTAAATAAGTTTTATCTATATAATCCATGAGGCGTTACATTGTTATATAACTTGCGTCTGTCATTTAGCCAGATCGGACATTTTATGACATTTCAACTAGCACTTAAGAACGGCTATAGAGCTGAAATTGTAATTGTGTGAAATAAATGAACAGAATTTACAATTTAGCGGCTAACATTTTTTTTTTAAACTGTTGCGTTTGTACCTGTAATACCGCGACTCCGCGGCTATACTTCGAACCCGCATACTCGCCTTCCTTTCTGTGCGAGTCGAGTCCACTTGTCGCCAACAGTAGACTCAGGCGACAAATTGGAAGCTGCGGATTCACGGGTCGAGTTCACAGGCACACGGAGACAGCAGGTTATGAGGTGTGTCACAACACTCACTGGCGAATTTAAACCAACTGTACGGAGCTCATTTCTGATCTCTAGCGTTTACCGGGGACAAGTTCGGTCTCTACCTGATCTGAAGGCCAGTATACGGGAAAACGTTGCCCAGATTCCACTGGAACTGCTGCCAGCAACTGTTGATCACGTCGTTTTACGGATGCAGCATCTCGTCGCCGTCTCCAGTGCTCATATTGAACAAACTTTGTAAGCAGCAGTTAATAATAAAATCAAAATTACGCCTTCATCAGATGTTTCACCTATTCTGACCACAAACGGTACCTAATCCATAACACATGGAAACATTTCTGTACGTCTTTCTTGCATTCTCAGTGCCAGATTTGCACCTGGTGATCAAAATTGGAACTAATTTTTCCAGTGTAAATCGGTTCCGCTTTAACGCATTAGCATATCTATGAAGTTTCGCTATCATATGATAATTACGGCCCACGCTGGACCTCTGTGAGTAGCTGCACTTTAATTAAAACCACCCTGTAATATCGATGATCAATCTTATCTGCACATGTGAGATTGTTGTGATCACTAATGATACAAACTATGTAGCTGTACGGTTTCTTCTGATGGAATCCCCACTCAATAAAATGAAACAGTCATATGCCACTGCTAGCTGAGAGACCACGAGGGGTAGGTTGGCCCCCCTCCCCCCTCCCGACTAAACGAAAAGCATGTTCCTCCCTACCAAGTAAGGGCCGCTTTATTTGCGGTGTGTGAGGGTTGGATCTAGAGTATACCTGTAACGTGTAGGCGATTGTAATGAGTATGCATATAGTGTGGTATGATTTTGTGTTTTGCTATGATTGCCAAAAATATGGGAGGGAAATCCCGTGCTGGCATGGTCCGAATCCTCTCGAATAGCACCAAGAGCGCCGCCAGACTTAAAGACCTCACAACCAATGGACAGGTCATGATCAACAGTACCGTTAGACGTCACCCCATGAGACACTGTGCAAATCTTTGGAACTGAAACCAGGATATCGGCGCAAAGTCTACTGTGGGAACTGTGCACCACCATCTCATCTACCCCGCCAGAGGTGACGATTTCTTCCATTGCCAGGGTTCCAATGGCCTATCTCCGAGTCGAGCGCCACTGTGGAGGCCTGCGTTAGTGAGAACTGCCAGGAAGGCAGGGTTAATCATGGTGCCGTAAATGGATCTTTTTTGGGTCACCAGTCCTCTGAATGGCTTGATGCGGCCCACCACGACTACTTGTCTTGCGCCTATATCTTCATCTCAGAGTAGCGCATGTAACCTACGTCCTCAATTATTTGCTGTGTGTATGTCAAGCTCTGTCTTTTCCTACAGTTTGTACCCTCTTAAGTTTCCTCTCGTACCTTCGAGGTTATGTCTTAACACAAGTTCTGTTATTCTGTCCCTTATTCTTGTCAGCGATTATCATATGTTTCTTCCTTTACAGGTACTGCGGAAAACCTCCTCATTCCTTATCTAATCAGTGCTCCTTATTTTCAATATTCTTCCCGTAGAACCACACACACGCTTCCTTAGCAGTCCCCCTAGTTTTCCACATTCTTCTGTAGTATTCTTCTGCAACATTCTTCTGTGTTCCAAATATAAATTCGCAGAAATTTCTTCCTTAATGCCTATGTTTTATAGCAGGTTTTGCTTAGCCAGGAATGGCATCTTTGCCTATACTAGTCAGATTTTTATGTCCTCCTCGCTTCGTCCGTCATGAGATATTTTATTTCCATGGTAGCAAAATTCATTACTTCGTCTACTTTGTGATCATCCATTTTGATAAGTTACTCGCTATTCTCATTTCTGATCGTCTCCTCAAGTTCATTTTTCTACGGTTTATTCTCAGTATATTTGACTGTTCATTCTATTCAGCAGATCTTGTAGTACTTCTTCACATTCACTGATGGTAGAAACGTTATCAGCCAATCTTATTAACGCTTTTTCACCCTCAATTTTAATCACACACTCTTGCACCTATCTTTTGTTTCCATCATTGGTTCATAGACGTATAGACTGAACAGCAGGGGCGAAAGACTGTATCCCTGTCTCACACCCTTTTTAGTCCTGGCACTTGGTTCTTGGTCTTCTGATCTTATTATTCCCTCTTGGTTCTTCAAAATGGTTCAAATGGCTCTGAGGTCATCAGTCCCCTAGAACTTAGAACTACTTAAACCTAACTAACCTAAGGTCATCACACACATCTATGCCCGAGGCAGGATTCGAACCTGCGACCGTAGCGGTCGCGCGGTTCCAGACTGTAGTGCCTAGAACCGCTCGGCCACACCGGCCGGCTCTTGGTTCTTAGGACTGTTCTATATCACCCGCCTTTCCCTACAGCAAATTTGAATTTCACAGAATTTAGAACACGTTTGTATTATCCTATGTGCATGTCTTGATGTGAGTCTTGCTTCCTTCAACAAGCGGAACATTTGAACCGCCTCTGGAGCGTCCTTACCTTTCCTAAAGCCATACTGTTCGTTATCTAGTAGTTTGTTATTTTTCTTCTTCATTCTTTTCTATACTGTTTTTGTGAGTAGCTCGGATGCATGAGCGGTGAAGCTGATTGTGTGGTTGTTCTCGCACTCATCGGCCCTGGCTAAGTTCAGAATTGTGTGGATGATGTTGTTCCAAAAGTCTGATAGTACGCCGCCAGTCTCATAGATTCTAAACACCATCCTGAATAGTCGTTTGGTTCCCACTTACCCCCAATGATTTCTGACATTCCTATTTTGAATGTTATCTATCCATCTGCCTTATTAGGTTCAAATGGTTCAAATGGCTCTGAGCACTATGCGACTTAACTTCTGAGGTCATCAGTCGCCTAGAACTTAGAACTAATTAAAGCTAACTAACCTAAGGACATCACACACATCCATGCCCGAGGCAGGATTCGAACCTGCGACCGTAGCGGTCACGCGGTTCCAGACTGAAGCGCCTTTAACCGCACGGCCACACCGGCCGGCCTTATTAGGTCTCAAATCCTGCATAGCTCTTTTAAATTATGAGTCTAATACTGTAACGCTTATCACTTCCGTACTGACTCCAATTTCTTTTTCTGTCACAACATCAGACAAGCCCTTCCCCTCTTACAGGCCTTTAGTGTCAGCTTTCCAACTATCCGCTCTCTCGCCTGCATTTAACAGTGGATTTCACAATGTACTCTTAATAATACAACCCTTGCTTTTAATTTCACCGAAAGTTGTTTTGCTTTTCTATACACTGAGTTAGTGCTTCCAAAGATCATTCCTTTTTCGACTTATTCACGTTTTTCCTGCATGCTTTTCGACTCAGCTGCCGTGCACATCCTATTTATTTCATTCCTAAGCGATTTATATTTCCGTGCTCCTGTCATTCCATGAACATTTTTGTACCTCGTATCACTTGAAGAATTTCTTCGGTTATCTAATATTTCTTCGCAGTTACCTTTTCTGTCGAGCAACTGTGATTTACCTGTTTTAGAGATATCTACTCTCACAGTACTAGATCTTCTTGTAATTCTTATGGCAGTACCCAAATCATTACATTAGCTAACTACAAATGCGTCTGATCATTGCTCAGCACTTCAGTATCCCACTTACTTCCACAATGATTCTTCCAGACGATTCACATTAATTTCAGTCTACTCTTCATCATCACTAAATTGTGATCCGAGTCTACATCTGCTCCTGGGTGCATCTGACAATCCAACATCTGATTTCGGAATCTCTCTATGACCGTGATGTAATCCAACTGGAATCTTCCGGTTTCTTCGGATCTTTTCCACGTATACTTCCTCTTCGTGTGATCCTTGAACAGAGTATTCGCTATTACCATCTGAAATTTATCGCAGAGCTCAATTTGTCTTTCTCCTGTCTCATTCCTACTGTCAGGCTTATATTCTCCCGTAATCCTTTTTCCAATTCCTTCTCATGCAACAGTGTTCCATTTCCCCATGATTATTAGATTTACGTCTCCCTTTACATACTGAATTACTAGTTGAATACCCTCATTTTCTTTCCCCAACTCTTCATTTTCTGCTTGCTATATCGCCATGTATACCAGAACTGTCTTTATCGGAAGTTTTCTGTCGATTCTGACGAAAAGAACCCTTTAACTGAACTACAAACACTAGCTTACTCTCTGCCATATTTTCCTATTCATAACGAATCCTACTATCGTTATACCATTTTCTACTGCTGTTGATATTATCCTACATTTGCCTGACCAGATATCGTTACCCTTTTCCACTACACTTTACTGATCCTCATTATATCTAGTTTGAGCCTTCTTTTTCCCTTTCCCTTTTTTAGATTTTCTAGCTTTCCTACTGCGTTCAAACTTTTGACATTCCACGCTCGTAAAATTTTACTCTTCGTTGGTTGTTCCATCTTTTTCTCGTGCTCCCCCCCCCCCCCCCCCCCCCTCCCGCTCTTCCCTTCCTCACAACGGCAGTTCCCACCTAGAGATCCAAATTGGGGACTAAATTCCGAATGTTTGGCAATCAAGAGACTTTCATGACACCTTTTTAACTACAGGCCATATGTCCTATGGATACACAATATGTGGCTTTAGAGCAGTGGTTTCCAGTGCCTTCTGCATCCTCATGCCTTTGATCATTGCTGATTCTACCACCCTTTGAGGGGACAATTTGTCAGGCGAACGGCAAGAGAATGCCCTGAAGCTCTGTATGCTCCTTTGCCCTGTTTGACAAAACAGCTGGCGGAAGGAGAGTGATTTTTTTATGTGGAATGTTCAGCCGCCATTGCTATTGATTTGGATTCAAAGTTTAAGCAGTAGCCGTGTTCGAAGCCAAGATTCAGGACGTTTGATTACGAATCAGACGCTATTCCTAGACTACTGCGTGTGGATATATACGTTAATTGTATGTGGATACATACGTTAATTTCACTGGTGGTTGTCATAGGTCTGCGTTTTTCTATTTGATCATTGGTTTCTCCTTGATTCTGTTCGGCTGCAAATTCAGTGAAAATGCATGTATTGGCACCAGATCTAGTATCATAATTTCGGTTGAATATGTGAGGGGCGTTCAGTAAGTAATGCAACACACTATTTTCTCGCCAAATTGCGGTTGAAAAATGCAGAATGTGTTACCGGACATCGTGGAATATTCCCGCTTCAGGCGATATAGTTTCATTAAGTTCCGACAGGTGGCGGTGTTATATATAGCCTTCAAAATGGTGTCTGTTCCAAGCAGAGAGCTGTCATTGAGTTCATTTGGGCGGAAAACCAGAGCATCGCAGATATTCATAGGCGCTTGCAGAATGTCCATAGGGACATGGCAGTGAATAACAGCACGGTGAATCTCTAACCATCGCAACAAGGTTGCGCAAACCTGTCCGACCTCCCGCGGGCTGGCCCGCCGACACTGTGAGGAGTCCTGCAATGCGGACACACTCATTCGAGGTGATCGACGGGTAGCAATCAAACGCCTCGCAGCACAACTGGACATTTCTGTTGGTAGTGCTTACACACTTGTCCAGCAGTTAGGGAACTCAAAGGTGTGTGCCCCGCCTAGTCACTTTCCGACTTCCATTCGTTTGGCCCAATGAAGGATGCACTCCACGGGAAGCAGTACAGAAGCAGTACTATTATGGGTAACTCTAAAATATTTCCGTTTGCTGATGACACTAGCTTGGTAGTAATCTATGTTGTATGCAACATTGGCTCGGTTTTAAATAGTGCAGTACATGACCTCAGTTCATGGCTCGTAGAAAATAAACTAACGCTAAATCACAGTAAGACTCAGTTCTTACAGTTTCTAACACACAATTCAACAAAACCTGACGTTTTAACTTCACAGAACGGGCATATGATTAGTGAAACTGAACAGTTCAAATTTCTGGGTGTTCAGATATATAGTAAGCTGTCGTGGAAAGCCCACGTTCAGGATCTTGTTCAAAGACTTTACTATTAGAACGGTATCGGAAGTGAGTGATCGTTCGACACGAAAATTAGTCTACTTTGCTTATTTTCGTTCGCTTATGTCGTATGGTATTATATTTTGGGTTAACTCTTCCCATTCTAAAAGAATATTTTTGGCTCAGAAACGGACGGTTCGGGCAATAAGTGGTGTGAGTTCAGGAATCTCTTGTCGACCTCTGTTGACGAGTCTGGGTATTTTGACATTGCCTTCTCAGTATGTATATTTCTTATTGTTGTTTCTTGTTGCCAATATTAGTTTATTCCCAAGAATAAGCAGCTTTCACTCGGTTAATAGTCGGCAGAAATGAAACCTGCATTTGGATCGTACTTCCTTAACTCTTTGCAAAAAGGTGTGCTGTACTGTATACTGGTGCATCCATTTTCAATAAGCTGCCACTCGAATTCAAAAAGCTTAGCAGTAATCCACCCGCTTTCAAATCGAAACTGAAGAGTTTCCTCATGGGTCACTCCTTCTATTCTGTCGAGGAGTTCCTTGAAAAATTAAGTTGATTCTTATTGTATTGCTGATAGCGTTTACTTAAACTTACGGACTGACTTTTTTCAGGTGCATAAACATTTATTTTTATCTGTTATTACTTTTATGTTGTAATTTCATGTACTGACACATTCCATGACCTTGGAGATTTGCTCCTCGATTTGGTCCTAAGGAACTTGACATGTAAATAAATAAATAAATAAATACGTGTATGATGGGGAAGTTACCGATGCACCAGTGAGTTGGCTCCGACATCGACCAATAGAGTGGTATCATGCAGATTACCGGCCGTATCAGTTAAGTAGCGTAAGGCCGTCGCATTGAAGAGAGATTTTGTTGAAAACTGGAGTTTTGAAGGCAAAAGAGTGGGAATAATATGGTGTATTGGAATCCTGAGTAAAACCAACCTTATTTCAGAAAAAAAGTTTGCATTAATTACGGAAAGCACCTCGTATAAGTAAACACTTTGGAATACGTTCCATTAAGTTTCGGGTGGGCAGCCGCAAGAATTCTCCTTCTTCTAATATTTCGGCCGTATGACATTCAGCCATCTTCAGAGTGAGCCGCAAGACTGCCGCTCCAATACTCGCTGCGTCTCTTTATACTCGTGTATCGCGCAACTGCGCATACTGCCACAGATGCAAATGCGCCAGAGACGTTGGTCGGCGGCAGAGACGTGCACAATGCAATATCTATGACTCCGCAGTCGATCTGTGTTGGCATGCCTATATATCATTGTGAGTTGCACTGTGACGGCGTCTTTGTGAGTTTATTACAGCAAGTGCCAGATTCCATGATTTATCAAGGTTGAAACCACTATCTCTATTAATTAAATTCGACGTCAAGCGAATTTCAATTGCCTCCTTGACTATCGAGTCCCAAAAAGATGATGTAGTTGCCAAAATTTCGACGTTGTCATACAACATACTGTGACTAGTGTCAATACAGTGTTCTGCCACTGCCGACTTATTAGGTTGTAAAAGTCGTGTGCACCTCCGGTGTTCTACACGTCTTTCTTGGACAGTACGAGTTGTTACTCCAATGTAAGAAAGGCCACATTAACATGGAATTTTGTAAACTCCAGATTTTCGGAGCAGAAAATCATCTTTGACGGAGCCCACGAGTGCAGCTGTCTTGGGTGGAGGACGAAAAATCGCTTTTACTTTGTGTCTGCTGAGAATCCGTCCTATTTTTGATAAGAGGCTACTCACATACAGGTAGGAAGGCCATCGTTTTAAAGGTTTCTTCGTCTTCTTCTGCTTTCTTTGCGGTCTCTTTCGGTTTAATTTTCAGTGTCTTCTGTATTTGCTGTGGGGAGTACCCATTGTCTTCATTCTTTGTAAGTGGGAACGTTCATCTTGCAGACTGCTTTCGTCCGAAATAATATGCGCTCTGTGGGTCAAAGTTCGGAGAACACTCATCGTCTGGGCAGGATGGTGGCAGCTATTTGCACGTAAATACAAATCCCTGTGCGTCGACTTCCGATAAACTTCATGTCGGAAAGTGCCATCCTCTCTGCGCCGAGCCGGAACATCCAAGAATGGAAGGCATCCCTCCTTTTCAGTTTCCATTGTGAACTTTATTTGATTGTGGAGGGAGTTCAGATGTCTTAAGAAGTCTTGCAAGTTATCTTCACCATGGGGCCAAACTACAAAGGTACCATCAACATACCACCAGAATACCGTGGGTTTCAAGTTAGCAGATTCAAGCGCATCCTCCTCGAAGTCTTCCATAAATAAATTGACCACCAGAGGGGATAAGGGACTACCCATGGCGACTCCTTCAGTCTGTTCAAAAAATTCGTTGTTAAATAAGAAGTACGTAGAGGTTAGAACATGTTTGAATAAAGCTGAAATCTCTTTGTCAAAACTTATTTCAATAAGTTGTAGAAATTCTGGAATGGGAACCTTTGTCAATAAAGACACCACATCGAAACTAACTAATATATCAGAAGGGTTCACTTTCAATGATTTCAGTTTAGTAATGAAATCAGCAGAGTTTCTTATTTGGTTGTTCGTGGTTAGGGGACTGTCTACTTTAGCCCCGACAAGCGACACTAATGTTTTCATTGTAAAATCCATAAAAAAATACGATATAACAAATTGAGTATGGGTAGCTGTGTGGTATAATTTCAAGTGCTTGTATTAGCGCAGAGAGCTTGAATATGAAATATCAATTTGTTTTGGGCGTCATTTATGAGTGTCAGTTATCTCTTTCAGAGATGTGTGCATCAAAACTGTAAGCGTCAGCTATATGCTTACATCCACTGAAAGCTACTTTTCAATCAAGAAATTCCTCATAAGAACGTTTCCAGAAAAAATATTGCTCCTCTTAAAATCATTATACAAGTTTATACTCGTCCATTAATTTAAAAATTAGTTATATGACTGAATCAAGCGTACATCAGACGTGTGTGCTTTCGTTTACTCACTAGGAGCAGTGCACAAAACACAAAATTAGGAAACATATATGTCTTGGCAATACTACGATAATGAGGTGGAGGTAATTCCATACTGGACGACAAACGGACGACAGAATGATTGATTATGGGTAGCATAGTACCACAAGTGACGTTCAAAGTGAGTAATACACACACACACACACACGCACACACACACACACACACTGTTGAATTCACGTTGTTCGTTTTTAATTGTGGGGAGCTGTGGTCTAGATAACTGGTAGCTTAGGGTTTGTATACTGATTGATGGAAAGAATTATAAATGACGGTTTTAGCTGCACGTTATTTGTTGTTAACTCTAACTCTCTGCATATAGTGGAATGTCATTATTTGGAGATAAAAGTAGTGCCTGTCACATATTTCAAAGTGTATTTTAAGTATTTACGAAAAGCTTATGTGTACCTAGTGTGTTTATATTTTGATTCACTTGAACGTACAACTACTGACCTCACAGACAGCACAAATAAATTATTGTGAAATAAATTAAACGCGATATAGTCTAATGAAATATGAAATCCATTTCACGTTCGTGAATACGAGAAGCAGAGAAGAACACTAGAAGTCAGCCGACTACATCTCCGTACTGCCTGAATACCAAATGCTTAGTGACGAGGACGAAGGAATCTCTCCAGCTATACGTATCGCATTCCGTGGCCGATTCATGAAACGAACGCCATCTGATACGCTTGAGCAGACACTCCTTTCCCAGAAGAAACAGAAGCCAGATGTAGGGAAAATAAAAGAAGGCGAGATACCGCAAAGGGACCTAAATAAATTCATGTTTCGCAGACGGCGGGAATCGATGGGAAACAGGAGTCGTTTTAAGGAGACGAGATTACGTTCCGTGACCGGGAAGTCAAGTCGCGGCTAAAGCCTATGCAAATGTCGCGTTGACGAAATTGATGTCTGGAAGGTTTCTCTTCGGTAAACACCGCCGACACAGTCTGCGTAGTTAGGCCACAATTTATGTAGCTAGCTATAACAAACATTCCGGAAAGAGTGTCATTTCTTTAAGTTTCCTTCCATTCAGACATCAATAATAAGCAAGGGATTTGAAAGAAGGTCAAAAATCGTTACCAATCTACAGTAATGAACGTAAATGCAAGGGAGGTAAGCTGCAAATATGCCGAGTGTGCTCTAATGATTGCCAGATCTCTGTAAAGCGAACTTAACATTGATGATTGTCCACTGCGAAACTGAATGCTGCGGGCCCGTGACGTATTGAGGAAACTTGAATTTACGTCTCTTACTGAATTTTGTTGAGGGAACGAGTAAATTATAGTTCACGGCAATTATACCATTGAATTTTCTCTTGTTGAGAAATGAGAAAAAGCGATCTGTTCTACTTGATAAAAACTTTATAAAGCCAAGATCGCATACAAACTTCTTTATTTACAGACAATCGGTTTCGACATCCGTTACAGTCATCAGGGCTTCAAAAGTTTTTGTTATAGTTCATTTTGGGTTGGACGTCACACTAAGCTATCATATAGATAAAATATAGTACATTACGGAAAAGTTTTCCGTTTATGTAAAAGTTTGTCATTTATATAATTTGCTACATTTTATCTACATGACAACTGGCCTGACGTCAAACTCAAAACGAACACACTGTATAACAAAAATTTTTGGTTTCCTTAAGATGATAGCAAAGTCTGTCGAAACGGGCTGTTTGTAAATAAAGAAATTTCTATGCCGTCTTGGCTTCAGAAAGTTTTTACCAAGTAATTGTCATTATCGGATTGATATCTATGCGCTGTGCCACGTCCACAGTAAACGGTTATCGACGAGTCTACGAGTTGCAGTGTTCGTCCGTTGTCTCCGACACCTAGACTCAGTACGCATCGTAGGGCAGCTATGGACTCTACATATGCATCACTTAGAGGCACAGTCACCGGACTTTAATATTTTAGCGGACTTGTGCTTATTTCGAACCTCTAATTCTGCTGGAAATTTCACAAGAAGGAGCATCATTTAAATTGAATACTTCTTTACATTTAAGAAATATTATTTTATTACTAATTGTTGGGAATCTTTCTGATTGAAGATAACCTACGCCGTCCTCCAGCATTCCCAACAATTTCAATGGGTGATAGGTCAGGAGAATGTGCTGGCAGGGCTCCAGTCAAATAGTGGAGGTTGCTCTGGACTGCACGGGATTATGTGGTGGTGCGTTATCTGATTGGATGCTAACGTTACAGAGAACTCGAAAACAGGACACTGCCACCAGCATAACACGCCAGAAATGACATTGCTGCTATCCAGTATATCGATAGTACGATCCGGATGTGACAGTGTAGTGTAATGAGTGGCATCCCATGCCCTCACGCTATGTACTGGGTCTGTTATGACCATGAAGCATGGATCTGACAAAACTATCCTCGTATCGTCTATGCACAGACACATACATTGTCATGCTGTACAGAAAACCGAGACTCGTCTGAAAAGATGACACAGTGCAACTTCTTTTTCCAGTGTTATCGTACGTTGCACCACCATCGGTGTTCCCCTCCCTGCTGGCGCGTCATGGAAAACCACAACTATGGTCGTCATACTGTCAGCCCATGCTGATCCAGACGTTGTCGCATAGTACGTGAGTATAAACAAGCCCACTTCCCGACTGAAGCTACGTGACGGGGATGAATTATTCTAGACAGCCAGTGGACTATCGCTCTATCGTCTCGGGCGCTGGTCACGTCTGTCTGCATCACAGCGGGAACCAGACCAGTGCGAGCCGCAGCGTTGTAGAACGATAAACCACAGCCCCGATAGGGCACAATCCTTCATCTGTTCAGTTTCATTTCAAGAGGCATAACACGATCTTCTCACGAAGAACCAACATTCAAATGCGAACGATTGGGAAACCTGCTACGTAATCTTTCCTTAAATCCAGAATGTAGATGGCATTACTGCTGTTCCTTCGTGCGGCTGCACTGAAATGATAATTTGCATGTTCAAGCAAGTACACTTCAGAACGGTTTGACATATTTTGCATTTTGTTTTCGTGGTGTTGCAATTTTAATAGTCAGGAGTCTACAGGAATAAGTGATAAAAGTTGTGTCAGTAATCGAGAAAATAAATTCAGCTGTCGTGGGTCTACAAATCTGCTACGAATAACGCTGTTCCCTTTCCACAGACCGTTATGATTTTGTCACAGTGATTAATTGTATTTTTTTATTGTTTACGAATTGCTGCTCCAAGCAACGTGGCAAGCAGTTACCATTCGGTTTCGTCGGCTGCACAGAAGCCAGCAGAGGAGTATTGCAGGAGTAATGGTGAACAGAGAGTCCCTCTGGGCGCCCGTGCGTAAGTATCGACATTCTTTATTCTTTTTGAGCCCTCCGTCTTCTGATTGGTTTGATGCGAGCCAACACGAATTCCTCTCCTGTGCCAACCTCTTCATCTCAGAGTAGTACTTGCAACCTACGTCCTTAATTATTCGCCGGATGTATTCCAATCTCTGTCTTCCTCTAAGTTTTTGCCTTCTACAGAGCCCTCTAGTACCATAGAAGTCATTCCCTGATGTCTTAACAGATGTCCTATCATGCTGTCCCTTCTTCTTGTCAGTCTTTTCCACATATTCATTTCCTCTCCGATTCTGCACGGGACCTCCTCAGCCCTTACCTTATCAGTCCACCTAATTTCCAACATTCGTTGTAGCATCACTTCTCAAATACTTCGTTATATTCTGTTCCTGTTTTCCCACAGTCCATGTTTCACAATCTTACAATGCTGTGCTCCAGACATACATTCTCAGAATTTTCTTCCTCAGATTAAGGCCTATGTTTGATTCTAGTAGCCTTCTCTTGACCAGGAGTGCCCTTTTTGCCAGTGTTAGTCTGCTTCTGATGTCCTCCCTGCCCCATCCGTCTGTGGTTATTTTGCTGCCTAGGTAGTAGAAATTTTCATCTTCACCCGCTTGGTGATCATCTATCCTGATGTTCTCATTTCTCCTACTTCTCATTACTTACATCTTTTTTTATTTACTCTCAGTTCATATTCTGTATCCGTTATACTGTTCATTTCATTCAGCAGATCATGCAATCAATTTCACTTTCAGTCAGGACAGCAATGTCATCTGCGAATCTTATCATTGGTATCCTTTCACCTTAAATTTTAATTTCACTCCCGAACCTTCCTTTTGTTTTCATCACTGCTTCTTGGATGTACAGATTGAACAGTACGGATGATTGACTACACCCCGTCTTAATCCGAGCACTTCGTTTTTCGAACATCTTGCACCATATTACATTGTTGAACGCTTTTCCCAGGTCGACAGAGCCTATGAACGTATCTTGATTTTTCTATTAGTCTTGCTTCCATTATCAACTGCAATGTCAAAACTGCCTCTCTGGTGCCTTTCCTTTCCTAAAGCCAAACTGGTCGTCATCTAACACATCCTCAGTTTTCTTTTCCATTCTTCGTTATGTTATCCTTGTTAGCAACTTGGATTCATAAGCTGTTAAGCTGATTGTGCCATAATTCTCGCACTTGGCAACTCTTGCAGCCTTCGGAATTGTGTTGATGATGTTTTTTCGATAGTCAAATGTTATATCGCCAGACTCATACATTTTACGCACCAACGTGAATAGTCGTTTTGTTGCCTCTTCCCCCAGTGATTTTAGAAATTCTGATGGAATGTTATCCATCCCTTCTGCCTTATTTGATCTTAAGTCCTCCAAAGCTCTCTGGCATTCTGGTTCTAATACTGGATTCCCTATCTCTTCTAAATCGACTCCCCTTTCTTCTTCTATCACGTCAGATGAATCTTCTCCCTCCTTCGATGTACTCTTTCCACCTATACGCTCCCTCCTTTGCATTTAACAGTAGAATTCCCATTGCCCTCTTAATGTTACTACCCTTGCTTTTAAGTTCACCGAAGGCTGTTTTCACTTTTCTATATGCTGACTCAGTCCTTCCGACAATCATTTCTTTTTCCATGTCTTCACATTTTTCCTGCAGCCATTTCATCTTAGCTTCCCTGTACTTCCTATTTATTTCAGTCCTCCGTGATTTGTATTTCTGTATTCTTGAAGTTCCCTAAACTGTTTGTACTTCCTTCTTTCGTGAATCAACTGAAGTATTTCTTCTGCAACGCATGGTTTCTTCGCAGTTGTCTTCTTAGTGACGATGATTTTCTTTCAATCTTCTGTGATTGCTCCTTTTAGAGATGTCCATTCCTCTTCAACTGTATTGCCTACTGAGATGTTCCTCATTGCTATATCTATAGTCTTAGAGACCTTCATATGTCTCGTCATTCCTTAGTAATTTCGTATCCCACTTCTTTGCATACTGATTCTTCCTGACTAATCTCTTGAACTTCAACCTATTTTTCATCACTACTATATTGTGATCTTGGTCTGTATTTTCTCCTGGGTACGCCTTACAATCCAGTATCTAATTTCGAAATCTAACTGAAATCTTCCCGTATCACCCGGCCCTTTCTAAATATGCCTCCTGCTCTTGTGATTCTTGAACCGATTACCCGCTATCATCAGCTGAAATTTATTACAGAACTCAATTAGTCTTTCTCCTGTCTCATAACTTGTCCCAAGCCCACATTCTCCTGTAACATTTTCTTTTACTCCTTCCCCTACAACTGCGTTCCAGTCCCCCATGACTAATAGATTTTCATGTTCTTTTATGTACTGTAATACTTTTCAGCAGTCACAAATACTTTCTCTATCTCTACATCTCCAGCTTGCGACGTCGGTATGTATACTTGTACTATCGTTGTCGATGTTGGTTTGGTGTTGATTCTGATCAGAACAACCCTGTCTCTGAACTGTTCACAGTAACTCACTCTCTGCCCTAATTTCCTATTCATAACGAATCTTATCCCGATTTACCATTTTCTGATGCTATTGCCCTATACGCCTTGTCTTCTTTCCATTTCACTTTATTGATGCTTATTGTATCTAGATTGAGCCTCTGCAGTTCTTGTTCAGATTTTCTTGCTTCCCTACCACGTTCAAGATTCTCACATTCCGATTTACAACCGTTTTTATGATATGTATGGATTCGGAGGAGTATTTCGTGAAAAGATCTCGACACAAAGAAAAACGCCATTATTTTAGTGACTGTCATTCCAATTCGCTTATCGTATCTGCGGCGGACCCTCCCCTATTTATCGATAATGCTTAACGAGCGGCTTTTTCGTTGTTCTCCATCTATCCCATCTGTCAAAATCTCATACCACGCAGCGATACTCCCAAAGAGGACGGACAACGGTATTGTAGACAGTCTCTTTAACAGACGTGTTTCACCGTGTAAGTATTCTGCCAAATAAAGGAAGTCTTTTGTTCGCCCTCCGCACGTTTTCCCCATGATGGTGTTAATTTAAATAGCAGATCGGTAGAAATCTAATTCAATCGATGACCTTTAAATTCGTGTGATTCATCTTGCAGCCGCAATTTAAAGGAAGTCTTTAGTACTAAAAGGTTATTATTCAGTGTCAATTGCCACTTTTCGCTTCATGCAAATATTTTGCTTAACTCTTTTTTGTTTTGACCTTCTGGTGACTTAAGTGGACGGTCAACGATAGCGTCCTATTCTAATAATCTAAGAGGGCTGTAGCACTGTCTACTAATCCTTCTTTATGTATTAAGACAACAGATGGCTTATAACAAGTCCTTTTGGTTACCCGGATATCTCTTCGGGTCATTAGAGAACTTCTCGCCGATTACTACGAACTTTGATCTTTCTGACGGGAAATCATGAATACACAACAGAGACGATAATCCTTAGGCACGCAGTTTTATTAAATTCTGCGTGTGAGGAACGGTCTCACAAGCCTTGTTGATATCTAAGAATATGAAATCAACTTGATATCTCCTATCGATGATTTTTCTTACGTCCTGCGAATAAACAGCCGGCTGTGTTTCACAAGGAGGATATTTTCTGAATCCGTTCTGTGTGTCAATCGTTTCCTTCGAAGTACTTGAAAAGCAGTATATCTACTAAATCCTGATATACAGGGTGGTCCATTGATCGTGACCAGGCCAAATAGCTCACGAAATAAGCATCAAACGAAAAAACTACAAAGAACGAAACTTGGCTAGCTTGAAGGGGGAAACCAGATGGCACTATGGTTGGCCCGCTAGATGACGCTGCCATAGGTCAAACGGATATCAACTTGTTTTTTTTTAATAGGAACTCCCATTTTTATTACATATTCGTGTAGTACGTAAAGAAATATGAATGTTTTGGTTGGACCACTTTTTCGTTTTGTGATACATGGCTCACAATTTTATACGAACAGTTGGTAACAGATAGGGTTTTGAAATTACAATACAGAACGTAGGTACGTTTGAAAATTTTATTTCGATGGTTCCAATGTGATACATGTACATTTGTGAACTTATCATTTCTGAGAACGCATGCTGTTACAGCGTGATTACCTGTAAATACCACATTAATGCAATAAATGCTCAAAATGATGTCTGTCAACCTCACTGCTTTTGGCAATACGTGTAACGACATTCCTCTCAACAGCGAGTAGTTCGCCTTCCGTAATGTTCGCACATGCATTGATAATGCGCTGACGCATGTTGTCAGGCGTTGTCGGTGGATCACGGTTGCAAATATCCTTCAATTTTCCCCACAGAAAGAAATCCGGGGACGTCAGATCCGGTGAACGTGCGGGCCATGGTATGGTCCTTCGACGACCAATCCACCTGTCATGAAATATGCTATTCAATACCGCTTCAACCGCACGCGAGCTATGTGACGGACATCCATCATGTTGGAAGTACATCGCCATTCTGCCATGCAGTGAAATGTCTTGTAGTAACATCGGTAGAACATTACGTAGGAAATCAGCATACATTGAACCTTTTAGATTGCCATCGATAAAATGGGGACCAATTATCCTTCCTCCCATAATGCCGCACCATACATTAACCCACCAAGGTCGCTGATGTTCCACGCAGCCATCGTGGATTTCCCGTTGCCCAGTAGTGCATATTATGCCGGTTTACGTTACCGCTGGTGGTGGATGACGCTTCGTCGCTAAATAGAACGCCTGCAAAAATGCTGTCATCACCCAGTAATTTCTCTTGTGCCCAGTGGCATAACTGTGCACGACGTTCAAAGTCGTCGCCATGCAATTCTTGGTGCATAGAAATATGGTACGGGTGCAATCGACGTTGATGTAGCATTCTCAACACCGACGTTTTTGAGATTCCCGATTCTGACGCAATCTGTCTGCTCTGATGTGAGGTTTAACCGCGACAGCAGCTAAAACACCTACTTGGGCATGATCATTTGTTGCAGGTCGCGGTTGACGTTTCACATGTGGCTGAACACTTCCTGCTTCCTTAAATAACTTAACTACCCGACGAACGGTCCGGACATTTGGATGATGTCGTCCAGGATACCGAGCAGCATACATAGCACACTCCCGTTGGCCATTTTGATCACAATAGCCATACATCAACACGATATCGACCTTTTCCGCAATTGGTAAACGGTCCATTTTAACACGGGTAATGCATCACGAAGCAAATACCGTCCGCACTGGCGGAATGTTACGTGATACCACGTACTAATACGTTAGTGACTATTACAGCGCCATCTATCACAAAGCGAAAAAAGTGGTCCAACTAAAACATTCATATTTCTTTACGCACTACACGAATATGTAATAAAAAAGGGGGGTTCCTATTTTAAAAAAACGCAGTTGATATCCGTTTGACATATGGCAGCGCCATCCAGCGGGCCAACCATAGCGCCATCTGGTTTCCCCCTTCAAGCTAGACGAGTTTCGTTCTTTGTAGTTTTTTCGTTTGATGCTTATTTCGCTAGATATTTGGCCTGGTCGCGATCAATGGACCACCCTGTAGATCGATGTTAGTAATATGGGATGCAATTTGGCTGGTTACTTCTGTTTCATTTCTTATGTTTTGGTGTGGCCCGTGTAAGTCTTCAGATGAGGATCTTTCGTCTAGTAGGCGGATGTATACGATTGCTAAGAATGGGAATAGTTCGTAAGCATTCTCTGCAATGAGCCTAATTGGAATACACTCTCAAATGGAAAAGTAGCCTTTATTAAATGACAAACCTTGCTTCGCTGCACCGAGGGGTTTACTTCCAAATTAGTGATTCAGATTCTAAAATATTTACAATATATTATTTGGTGATGGTAGTAATTCCCATTAGTGACACTGTTGTCGGTAACATTTCCATTGCTGTCACACATATCAAGCGATGAAAAGCATAGTATGAGATTTGCGACAAAGAGAGTTTTCGTATTACACGCGTGCACACACACACACACACACACACACACACACACACACACACACTCACACAATTTATTTATTTAAAGTAGTCATTCGAGAAGATTGCTGCACGTGCAGAGCGATATGACAAAGAGATTACCACAGGTTGTCGGTAGCATTAAATATCCTCGTATTTTAGCGTCGTAGACGGGGCACACCTGACGTTTCACGAAGTTCTGCCATAAGCTGCCAAAGCGTGAAACAGTGCTGCGCCACAGATGTTCAGAATTGAGGCGCTGCCAGCAGTTCGAAACTTTTGCTGCGGTAAGTTTGTTCCTATACGGGTCAGAAACTTCCTTTGGCATTGCACAGTGTGCGCTGGTCATGAGGTGGAATCCAGTCTGCACCACCTTTCGGATTCAGAAAATGTTTGGCAATTTAACGTTTGCAACTGCGAAGTCAACAGCGTTATGAAGACACACTTCCGAACATAGACAGAAAGTATGCTTTAGGACACACAACACAACGCGATCTCAGATTGGCTATTCTCTAGAAAAATACGATAAACTTACCTGTGATTAAAAGTTAAATTATGATAAATGTGAGAAAAGAACAATATTCAGAGAATCCCACCGGCGAAACCAGAAACCAGTTTTCTCTCCGTTCACGTACACAAATACACGCAGCCAGTGACACATTGTAATACCCACTAATCGTGTACACGAGCAAGGCTGGAATCTGCTAAATATTTTAAAAGGAATGGGAATTTTCACACATATAACGAAATATTTCTACATTATTGTGAAAGAACAGACCGAAGCACAAAAAGTACCACTAGTCTTGTAAACATTCTGCACATTAGTACATGTCTTTGCGTTGGATATTAAGATAAGATAAAATTACAACATGTGAAAAGTTAGAAATCACTTCAGCTCACACACAGCATTCCGCGCTAGAGATAAGGATTTTGTACAATATGTTTTGTCTTCTGTAAAGCATATAACTAATTATCAGTATAACAACATTAATTATAGTAAAAATAATGTTACTACGAAATTAAATGAAATAAAAAAGTATATGCAAGATAGTCTGAATCAAAGTTCAGATACTATGCATCAGCTGCATAGCAGCTGTTTATGAATGATATAAAGATAAGTGTGCATCAATGGACCCGTTAATAAAAATAAACAAACGTATGGAGTACGGCGAAAGGTACATTTACGACCGTCATGGCTTGTCTCCCTTCTTGTTCTATTTTCGGATGATTTCCGATAAAACAGTTGAGCTTGTTATTCTGTATCAGTTTTAACTTCTGTTACGTTTCCGTTGGATTCTCAGCTATGTACAGTGATAAGCTTAGTTTCTATTTGTCAACTGCCGCATGAACAAACACTATTTTTTGCACACTGGTTACGAACGCGACTCCGATATATTCTTAAGGAAAGGAACAACATCAAAACAACATCAATGAGATGGTACTAGATCAGATTGGCTGGTATTAATCCAAACGAATACTCGGAATGTAGATGAAACATATGGATGAGG
This sequence comes from Schistocerca serialis cubense, assembly GCF_023864345.2. NCBI lineage: Eukaryota > Metazoa > Arthropoda > Insecta > Orthoptera > Acrididae > Schistocerca > Schistocerca serialis. The sequence goes on along the minus strand of NC_064641.1, from coordinate 657,627,724 downwards.
ATTCACAAACAATCGAATAGTGAACAAAAATCGTTTAGAATCAGTGTCGGACGTAAACTGGGACAAAAACTGAAGTTATAAGCATACTACGGAAAATATAAACCTTTTTTGCTTGATTGTAGCTCGAGTTTGTTTCGTACTGAAAAAGAGATAACATTTAAACAGCGCGTCTATTCGTCCTGTGAGCAGGTGGCTTCCGATTCGGGGACGGATACCAATCGCTGACATATTAACAAGCAACAGAAATGTATTACGCCGTCCGGCCAAGTGAAATGTGTGACCGCCGTGAAAACTACATATGGCGCTAAATGCCAAGAGCTTCTTAATATACTCCTTTTACCTTTACTCGGAAGCGGATAATAATATAAAATGAAAAGGGAAGATTACAGTGGTTTTTCGTTAGCTATGAATACGTAAATTATTCGAAATGTTTGGTTGTGAACCACATAGAACCATAGCGATGCTCACATCTGCAGTTTTGTTTAAGAGGTAGTTGGTGCGAAATAATACTTGGCCAAGAAGCATAAATCCCTCATAGGACGTTGTCAGATAAATATTTGCGAAGTGAGCTGTAAAAGTATCGTAGTACTCAGGTGGGAAGTCGACGTTAAGATTGGCTTTAGGAAGGGTAAAGGTACCAGAGAGGCAGTTATGGCGTTGTAGTTGATAATGGAAGCAAGACAGAAGAAAAATAAATAGACGTTCATAGGGTTTGTTGACCCGGTAGAAACGTTCGACAGTGTAAGATCGTGCAAGATATTCGAAATTCTGAGGAAAATGCGGTAAGCTATAAGGAAAGACGGGTAATATACAGGGTGAGTCACTAACTATTGCCACGTACAATAACTCCGAAAGTATGATAGGAGCTGAAACATTTTTGGGACAAATGTTGCATGGGACAACGGGGCCATAGTATGATGTTGGTTTTGTGTTGCTACGTGGGGTCGCGTCAAAGATATGAAGATCAACTTTGTTTCCTTGAATGGGATGCTATAGTTTTGTACTTATTTTCTGATAGCGGCTATCGGGACGAATCCAGTGTTATGTAACAGTAAGATCTCTGAAGGTCAGCGAAGGTCAGAAAGGTGGCAAGAACGTCCGCTTACACAAGTTGTTTGAAGTGACTACCATTGGAATCAATGCAGTATTGCAATGTTCTTATCATGGATTGAGTGGAATTCCTTATAACTTTGGCACTTATCGAAGCACATGCCCTGACAATTCTCTTTCGTTTATGGTGCAAATAGTAAATATTCGCCGATTACGGAGTATACAACTAACGAGCCATTGACATGTAAACATCAGTCTACGGTTTCGCAATACAACACTAATAGGAACGGTAAGACCTGCATCGTCGAATCATGCAAATGTGAATGATGTATTCCTTCGCAGAACAAGTCGATATGCTTCTCTTTTACGGAGAAAGCCAACAAAATTCACTGAGAGCTAGAGACTTATACCTTGAAAGATATCCTCAACGTACTCACGCCACGCGTCGTACGTTTAAATATGTGTATGATAAATTGAGAACAACTGGATCTTTAGCGCATAAGAAACATATCCGGCAAAGGAAAGTTACTTACGGGGAAACGGAAATTGGTACTCTTGCCCCTGTGGGTCGAGATCCTTGTGTTAGTTCGCGTCAAATTGCAAGGAAATCTGGCATGAGCAAAATTAATGTTCATCGTGTTCTGCGTCACCATAAATATCATCCTTACCATATCAGTCTCCACCAAGAATTAACTGGTACGGATTGTATGCGTCGCATTGAATTCTGCCGGTGGACTGAACTTTAGATTCAGAGGGATCACACATTTATTAATTTGATTTTATTTACTGAGGCTTTATTCACGAACCATGTCACCTTTGTGACCTTCGCTGACCTTCAAAGACCTTAGTGTTACACATCATTGGATTCGTCTCGATAGCGGCTATCAGAAAACAAGTATCAGACTATAGCTTCCCATTGAAAAAAAACAAAGTTGACCTTCATATCTCTGAAGCGACCCCATCTAAGAACAAAAACCCAACGTCATATTGTGGCCCCCCTTGTCCCATGCAACTTTTGTCCCAAAAATGTTTCAGCTCCTATCATAGTTTCGGAGTTATTCTTGGTGGCAATAGTTAGTGACTCACCTTGTACAATATATACCAGAACCAAGAGGAAATAATAAGAGTGGAAGACCAGAAACGAAGTGCTCAGATTAAAAAAAGTGTATCTTTCGCCCCAACTATTCTGTCTGTGCATCGAAGAAGCAATGACGGAAGTAAAATCAGTGATAAGATTCTCTGATGACACTGCTCTCCTCATTGAAAGCCAAGAAGAATTACAGGACCTGTTGAATGGTATGAGAACTCCGATGACAATGCACTGAGAGTAAATCGAAGCACTACGAAAGTATTGTGAAGTAACATCAACGAGTAATGCGAGAAAATTATCATCAGAATTGGCGATCACGAAGTAGGTGAAGTTAAGGCATTCTGTTATCTAGGCAGCAAAATAATCCATGACGGACGAAGCAAGGAGGACATAAAAAGCAGACTATCAATGGCAAAAAGGGCATTCCTGGCCATAAAAAGTAATCTAGCATCAAAAATAATCCTTAATTTAAGGAAGAAATTTCTGAGAATGTACGTTTTGAGCACGGCGTTATATAGGAGTGAAACGTGGACTGTAAGAAAACCGTAACAGAAGAGAATCGAAGACTTGGAGATGTGGTTATAGACGAATCTTCAAAATTATGTGGACTGATAAGGTAAGCAACGAGGAGTTTCTCCGCAGAAATGGCGAGGAAAGAATTGTATGGGAAACACTGACAAGAAGAAGAGGCAGGGGGACAGGAATCTGTTAAGGCATCAGGGCATAACATCCATAGTACTGAAGGGAGCTGTAGAGGGTAAAAACCGCAGGGAAAGGCGAAGATTGGAACACATCCAGGAAATAACTGAGGTCACAGTTTGCAAGTGCTTCTCTGAGATGAAGATACAGGAGAGGTATTCGTGGCGGGCCGCTTCAAACCAACCAGAGGACTGACGAAGAAAGAAAAAAAAAGGATAATGTGACACACTGTTACGATAAACAGCACAGCGTCACTGCTGTCACCACTTGGCTCGAAGGGAGCGAAATTTTCAGGATTTGTCGGAAGTCTGGACTCCTGATTTCCTGAATATTACCAGGGGTTCGGACTTGGTGTGTATCCCAGATCCAAGGTTTATCAATGTATGACACCAACAGCAGAAATGAAGACGTGTTTCAGCAGAATATCAAGTGCTAGATAGTGGAGAAGGGGACTAGTACATTAATAGATGGCACTTTACGTGACAAGTACCCGACAACTGGGGTGGAAGGAGGACATGTTTACCTAGTGCCATGGTGTTGCAACGCTCCAGGTAAGGAGTCAAGTTGATCTGGTGCTTATCGAAGCACTGTTGCACGATTCTAGCTTTGCAATATTGCCAGCTGTCCTGCTGGAAGATGCCATTACTCTCGAGGAAGAAATCAACCATGATGGGCTGCAGATGGCCCTTAATAACGTACACGTAGTCTACAATGGTCAAGTTGCCTTCAATTACTACCGTAGATGAATGCGCCCCGCAGCATAATATTGGCTCCATTGGCCTGCATCTGTAGTGCTAAGGCCATTCACCTGGTTGATAGCTGGCACACCTTACGCACACAAGCGGAGAGTGCGGATAGGTGGAAAGAGTACACTGAAGGTCTCTATGAGGGGGAAGATTTATGTGATGTGATAGTCGATTTAGAAGAGATCAGGGATCTAGTTCTAGAATCAGAATTTAAGAAAATGTTGGAGGACTTAAGATGAAATAAGGCAGAAGGGATAGATAACATTCTAAACATTCTAAAGTCATTGGGGGAAGTGGCAACAAAACGATTCTTCACACTGGTGTGTAAAATGTATGAGTCTGGCGACGTAATATCTGACTTTCGGAAAAATATCATCCACACAGTTTAGAAGCTTGCAAGAACTGAGAAGTGCGAGAATTATCGCACAATTCTTGATAGTATTTTGGATGCATGAGCTGTTAAGAATATACAGAAGAATGGAAGCGAAAACTGAGGATGTGCTAAATGGCGATCAGTTTGGCTTTAGATAGGTAAAGGCAACTAGAGGCAATTCTGACGTTGCGGTTGATAATGGAAGCAAAACCAAAGAAAAATCTAGACACGGTCATAGGCTTTGTCGACCTGGAAAAAGCGTTCGACAATGGTGCAAAATGTTCGAAATTCTGATAAAAATAGGGGTACGCTATAGGATGAGACGGGTAATATATAATACGTACAAGAGCCAATAGGGAATAATAAGAGTGAACGACCAGGAACGAAGTGCTCGGATTAAAAAGGATGTAAGACAGAGATGTAGGCTTTCGCCCCAACTGTTCAAGCTGTGCATACAAGAAACAATGATGGAGATAAAAGAAAGGTTCAGGAGTAAAATTATAATTTAAGCTGAAAGAATATCGGTGATAAGATTCGCTGACGACATTGCTATCCTAAGTGAAAGTGAAGAAGGATTACATGATATGCTGAACGGAATCAACAATTGTATGAGTACTGAAAATGGATTGAGAGTAAATCGAAGAAAGACGTAAGTAATGGGAAGTAGCAGAAATGAGAACAGCGAGAAACGTAACATCTGGATTGATGGTCACAAAGGAATTCTGTCACCTAGGCAGCAAAATAATGACGTACGGCGCAAGGAGGACATCAAAAGCAGACTAGCGCTGGCAAAAAGGGTATTCCTGGCCAAGAGAAGTCAACTAGTATCAAACATAGGATTTAATTTGAGGGAGAAAATTCTGAGAATGTATGTCTGGGGCACAACACTGTATGGTAGTGAAACATGGACTGTGGGAAAACCGGAACAGAATAGAATCGAAGTATTTGAGAAGTGGTGCTGCAGACGAATGTTGAAAATTGGGTGGACTGATAAGGCGAGGAATGAGGAGGTTCTGTGCAGAATTGGAAAGGAAAGGAATATGTGGGAAACACTGACTAGGAGAAGGGACTGGATTATTGGACGTCTATTAAGACATCAGGAATGACTCATGGTACTATAGGGAACTGTAGAGGGCAAAGACTGTGGAGGACGACAGAGATTGGAATACATCCAGCAAATAATTGAGGACATAGATTGCAAGTGCTACAGGAGGGGAATTCGTAGTGGGCCGCATCAGACCAGTCAGAAGACTGATGGGGAAAAAAAAAGGAACAGCAGGACAATTTACGTGATAGGAATTGGAATATTATGGTGAGAATTGGAATATTATGGTGAGAATTGGAGAAGCAATAGGGAAGACTTAAGGAGGGAGGTGGAAACCAAAGGGGTCATTGGGAGAATAACAATAATAAGTATGATCACTGTTCAATGCTGAGTAAAGGACCACAGTTTTTTTGAGAGGAATAGAGGGGAACAGGAAGGTCAGATTTCAGGAAACTGAAAAGTGTTCCAAATGAGATCTGAGGTATTACAATGAATTATGAATGGAACAGAACCAAAGGAAGGAATATTTTTTTATTTAATAACAAGGGAGTTTTATAACAGTCATAGTAAATGGCAAAAAGAAGAAAGAATTTATAAAATGGATGCAGTGTTGAGAAACAGTAATCCATGGGGTAGTCGGTTGAAGTATAATGATAGAAGAAAGTTAAATAAAGGGAGAAACTGCAGAAAACTTGCACGCCAGGAAGAACTTAATATTGTGTGAAGAATCATAAATTTACGGATGCCTGTAGTGAAATATTTGCGGCGGATGAAGGTTTGGATTAGTTAGAAAAAAACAGATCTTTACAATCGATAAAGATTGCATTGAGAAACAAGAGGGGGATCTTTTAAGTGAGACAGGGTTGAAAATAGAGAGTGAAGGGAGAACTTGATTCATATTGAAGTGGATTATACATACAATGTTAGTGACAATATTAGCGATAGTGTAAGTGGTCGTTATGAAAAAAGAAGAAAGGAATCTTAGTGTTTAGCATTCTGCTGTCAACGACGTCATTAGGTACCCTGCACAAGCTCAAATTAAGGAAGGATGGGCATGGAAATTCAGCATCCCCTTTCAGATGAAACATCCCAGTATTTGCCTTAAGCCATTCATGAAATTGATGAAAAATTAAAATCAAGAAGGCTTGACATGGATTTTAACAGTTGTTCTCCCGAATGCGAGTCCAGTGTGCAACCTCTGTTAGTGGGTGGCGATGAAGATGAGATACAGACTTATTTATTTGTTGATGGTCAACAGCTAATATCAATAATAAATTAACCAATGCATAAAGGGGAAACGATGGTATATCGCATGTGCCATCAGCTGTTAGTTCGTGATGAATGGGAGGATGAAAAAGTTAGTTTTTCAATGAAGCTAGGGTGCTATTTAGACTTTAGAAGAGATTTTAACGTTACATTTTCTGGAGATAGCTGAACTGAATTATTTGATGGTTAACAGTTATTCACAGTGGTTAAAGATTGCATTCATGAAGTAGAGGACAGAGTTATAACAAGATATTTGAGAAAGGATTCAGCCTTTGATTAATATTAAATTATGTATTCGTGTAAGGTGGCTTTGGTAGACACTGTTAATGCCATATATGGTTTATCAGAAAAGTTACGATTATATGAATAACAGAGATACAATACGATTTCTTAAATATTTCTGCTAAAAATTATTACAGTAACTTAGAAAGAGGTGGTGTTGGATGTAAATATATATAAGAAAGTATTTTGGTGAGTCTTACTTATGGTTTCAGGGTTAAGTGTATTATTAGGGACACATTTTTCGGGAAAACATGAGGCAAACGTTTGTTGCACAGAAAAGTTGCTGGAATTAAATGCTGAACGTGGCAGAAAGAAAGTTAAATTTAAGAGCACACTTACAGGAAAACTCTTAGTGGCACATTTGTATGTGGCTAAATGTGGAGGAGATGAGATGGACGTTGGTGAAAAAAAGGAGTGCGGAGGTGGCAATAAAAGAAGCAATGATGTGTAAATGTAAATAATAGATTATGTGTTAATTTTTAGATACATTTTAGGTTTTATTATTTAATTATAAATAGGTTAGGAGTTGAATTAAGTGGCGCTAATATTGGACAAGCAGCTGTAAATAATAATCACTGAAATATTAGTTATTAGGTGCTATGTGTTGTGTTAGAGCCAACAGTGTTGACACGGTGGTAACAGCAGTTCTCGTCAGACCACTGAAGCTAAGTACTGCTGGGCTTGGCTAGCACTTAGACAAGTCACTGTCTGGGTCTGCTGAGTGCCGTTGGCAAGCGGGGTGCACTCAGGTCTTGTGAGGCCAATTGAGGACCTATTTGATTGAGAAGTAGCGGCTCCCGTCACAAAAGCTGACAATGGCCGGGAGAGCAGTGTGTTGACACCTGCCCCTTCATATCCACATCGAGTGACGCCTTTTTGGTGAAGATGACACGGCGGTTGGTTGGTGCTGTTGGGCCTTCCGAGGCCTGTTTGACAGAGTTTAGTATATATCTTAAGCGTATAAGTTTCTTTTCTTTATGCATAATATGTTTGGAGTCATTAAATTGTTGGGTCGTAAGGACGTATTTTGGAAGGGAAAAATGTTTCTGTTAAATTATCTTAAGTGGGTTTTGATTAACTTCTGGGGAAGATCTGCCAGGGAGAATTTGTTGCTAGAGATGGCGAAGAAATTGACTTTTTTTATTTTACAGATTTTAACAGCAGTGATTTGTGTCTATTTATTTTTGCTATGTTATCATGTCAGAAGACATTAGACAGAAAGAGGAGTTCTGAATTTATTTACTCGTAGTTGCAAATACGTGGCAGCTTCTTTTGCATTTTTATCCATGGTGATTTTTCTTTGGTTACAAATCAAAATGTTTGGTACGTGGGAATCATGCATACAACAGATGGCATGTCAACTGATTTTAAAGGTGATTGTGAATAGAATTTTCAGGCACTTTTTTAACATAGGTTGTTAGGAATACGTTCATTTAGTATGATCTCCTTGTTTTACTAAGTGATGGGTAAATTTCAGTGTAGAATTATTGAACGTTCAATTAATTGTATCACGCTTGCGGTCAAGATGAGAGTTGGTGTTGTTTGTTTACAATGGGAGGGTAGGGATCGTTCAGCTGAAGGTTGCTAATGACGCTGATCATAGAAAATCTATAAATTCTGAGCTTTGTTTACATCATGTCTGTAACTCTTTTGATTGGAGAGATTTTTTTGATAGTGCTGTACAGTTTCAATGGCTTGGGCTCATTTATTCTTGAATGGCACAAATTGTTGAAACAGAAATAAAAGGTCGGTACGTTACAAGTGTCCCATATAAACAATATCAATCTGCTGCGTCAGAATTTTCTCTAAGATTTACTTTTTGAATGTGACAAGTATGGACTTCTAAAGGAGTAGGTTCCGGTCTGACCGATCCTTAGATTATTCAGCAGCACGTATCTGACTGGGTTGTTTTCTTTATTTCTTCCATCTGTGCAAATCGTATGGCTGGCAGGAGAGACTGCAAAAGAGTTGTTGGTTACCCTGTATCAGAGTAATAGGAACGTCAGGTGCCTGAGAAGGCTACAAAGAGGCGTAGCGAAACTGTACTTGTGCTGCGGCAATTCTTTCAAAGTGTGTGGAAACTGAATAACAAACACTTAAAAAAATACTAAAAAGACAGAACGAAATAAAATGAACTGCGAAGATGTAAGCTTAAATATTTTTATGTTACTGTGACAAATTGGTATTCTGATAAATTTATTGTATTTTCGAGACAAATACACACACACACACACACACACACACACACAAACACACACACACACACACACACACACACACACACAGAGAGAGAGAGAGAGAGAGAGAGAGAGAGAGAGAAACAGAGGTGTTTCGAAGTAATAAATTAATGCGTTTATCAGTTTAATAAGCCACGACTGCAAAATACTAACACCAATTCTTTACAAACGAATGGGGAAGACCTTGGGGAAGATCAGGTTGGTATCCGTAGAAATGTTGGAACACGTGAGGCAATACTGCACCTACGACGTATCTTAGAAGATAGGTTAAGGAAAGGCAAACCTACGTTTCTAGCATTTGTAGGTTTAGAGAAAGCTTTTGACAATGTTGACTGGAAGACTCTCTTTCAAATTCTGAAGGTGGCAGGGGTAAAATACAGGGAGCGAAAAGCTATTTACAATTTGTACAGAAACCAGATGGCAGTTATAAGAGTCGAGGGGCATGAAAGGGAAGCAGTGGTTGGGAAGGGAGTGAGACAAGGTTGTAGCCTATCCCCAATGTTATTCAATCTTTATATTGAGCAAGCAGTAAAGGAAACAAAAGAAAAATTCGGAATAGGAATTAAAATCCGTGGAGAAGAAATAAAAACTTTGAGGTCCGCCGATGACATTGTAATTCTGTCAGAGACAAAAAAGGACTTGGAAGAGCAGTTGAACGGAATGGACAGTGTTTCGAATGGAGAATATAAGATGAACATCAACAAAAGCAAAACGAGGATAATGGAATGCATTCGAATTAAATAGGGTGATGCTGAGGGTATTAGATTAGAATGAGACGCTTTAAGTAGTAAATGAGTTTTGCTATTTGGGGAGCAAAATACCTGATGATGGTCGAAGTCGAGAGGATATGAAGTGTAGACTGGCGATGGCAACGAAAGCGTTTCTGAAGAAGAGACATTTGTTAACATTGAGTATAGATTTAAGTGTGAGGAATTCTTTTCTGGAAGTATATGTGTGGAGTGTAGCCACATATGGAAGTGAAACGTGGACGATAAATAGTTTAGGCAAGAAGAGAATAGAAGCTTTTGAAATGTGGTGCTACAGAAGAATGCTGAAGATTAGATAGGTGGAAGGCATAACTAATGAGGAGGTATTGAATAGAATGGGAGATAAGAGAAATTTGTTGCACAAATTGACTAGAAGAAGGGATCGGTTGTTAGGACATGTTCTGAGGCATCAAGGGATCAGCAATTTAGTATTGGAGGGCAGCGTGTAGGGTAAAAATCGTAGAGGGAGACCAGAGATGAATACACTAAGCAGATTCAGAAGGATGTAGGTTGCAGTAGGTACTGGGAGATGAAGAAGCTTGCACAGGATAGAGTAGCATGGAGAGCTGCATTAAATCAGTCTCTGGACTGAAGAACACAACAACAACAACAACAACATGGTTATTGTTCTTTGTTGATTTACAGATTTGTCCTGAGATTTTGTTTTTTACCACAACATATTGCTAATAACATATATAAACTTATTATAGCTGTAGGTTGGGTATAACAAACTATTACGTTAGATAGTAGGACTACAAATTAAGAAATTTATCAACTTTTTGTGCTTACATTTAAGAATCCGTTTTGTGGTAAATAAGACACCGAAACGGAAAGTGGTTTTGGTGCCACTTGAGACTGCACTTAATGCATTCATGAAGTAGCAAGTGGTGGTAATTGAGAAGGTACATATGACTCCATCTCGGGTCCTTACAGGTACAGGAGTTGGACAAAGATCGGAAAAACTGAGAGAAATGCGTGCTTTAACATAAACGCAAATGCGCTACCTTTAATACTTTGCACGTGTCAGTCGTGCTCTTAACAGTGTTGTGTGTAGTAGTATGTGGATTATGTCGTAGCTTTGGGAATTCGTGCGCGGGCACATTGTTGGTGCTCGTATCGCGGATCCTTCCGTAATCAAGAAAACCGAAGCGTTTGGTATTTGAAGAACCACCTAACACAGATTCAAACCACATACATCGAAAACGGGAAGACATCATCCTCTAGGTCACAACGCGGACGTAAATGTGTTGGATGATCGTGGTAGACGGTCATCGAGGAGGATTGTGACGAAAAATAAGAGGAAAAAATAAGAGGACGATTGCTGCAAATGTTACTGCAGGGCTGAATGATCACTCGCGACTCCCCTCAGCACCAAAAGAACAGGAAGGGGGTCCATGAGCAGGGAACTGCAGGGCAACCTGGAAATGCAGAGCCGCTCTTCAGTGGTGAAAATGCCCGAAACAGGAAATGGACTATGGAATAATGGAAAAAAGTAGTTTGGTCGGATGAGTCTTGTTTCACACTATTTCCAACTTCTGGTCGAGTTTACGTCCAAAGAGTGCAATATGGTGGGGTTTCAGTGATGATTTGGGCAGCTATATGGTGGTATTCCATAGGCCTTATAGTTTCTCCGCAAGAAGGCAATACTGCCAAGGATTATATGATCAGTTTATGGCTGTCTGTCCTATCCCATTGACGAGGGACTTTAGCTGATGATATATATGAAAAAAAGTACCATCACAGCAATATCTTCAGAGTCTTCATTGTGTCACATGCCTAGTTTCGGCAGCACATTACCGCCATCCTCAGGCCCCACCACTGCCAAAAGAGTATTAGACTTCCTTGGAGCATTTATTGTGGAATCTTTTTTACTAGCTAGCCCACGTGTACGAGTAACAAGGAATCTACAATAAATGCGCCAAGGAAGTATTTTCAGATTCAGTTATTTGTGAAAATGAGAGATCACATAGTAACATGGCTAGCAGAGGGGGAGCAGGTAAACTGGTGTGATACTGGAAGGTTACTGGCATTGGGGAAAAAACGGAAGTCGACGATTGTAGGACTATGGTGGAGTGAGCTATCACAGCAGTCAAAAATATCATTTCACGGCCGTAGAAGTCCATAAAATACAAAACAGTGAAGTTAAACGTTAGGCTATGAAATGACATTAAAGAGGAAACCGTTAGGAGAATCTGTACCCTCTCGCTACGTAATATGTGTTTGCAATTCAAAAGTAATTACCCTTAACCGCCTGGAGTGATTCTAACATATCAATTCTCTACTAACGGTGAGTAAAAGCTCTATCGATATGTAGATGCAGATTTCTTTCACATACAATATATTTTGAATCATAATCTGGAATGTGCATTCTGAGAAACGGAAAAATAATTTCACGTAAAGTAAACTGAAAATTCGTAAACGTAGTTTCAGTAGCTATTCTTAATTATGCAGATTTCATCATGTTTTAAGACTAAATGCAAGTGAATTAGTGTCCGAAGCTACCCCACTCACTAAATTATAAATATTTCAAGCACTATGATGAAGCCTGGCACCATAGAAAGTCTGGTGAAAATCTGGCCCTTTTTGGTATGTCACATGCATGTTAAACATAAGATGTGTCGGCAGTCACAGAGTGCTGTACTGCACGCGAAATAAAAGCTAGTTTCTCCAAGCTAGCTACGTAACTGCGAATGAAAGTAATAGTAGATGTCACTTCATTTATTCACAGTACCAAATATATACAGTTCGAGTGGTAAGAAGAGACTTCGGAAAAAATACACAGGTTGACTAAAGACCACTTAGAAGCAAAGCCCAAACTTGGAAAGTGTTACGTTTCTGATTCACATTGCAGTCCAGGCTAGCCAGTGTGCTGGGTGTAATCCAGTCTGAGAATGTTCGTAAACCAGAGAAGAATTTTGGAAAGTGAATCACAGGTTGAAACTTCCTGGCAGATTAAAACTGTGTGCCGGACCGAGTCTCGAGCTCGGGATCTTTGCCTTTGCGGGAAAGTGTTCTACCATGCTGGTAGACTTCTGTGAAGTTTGGGACGTAGGAGACGAGGTACTGGCAGAAGTAACATTGTGGGGACGGCTCGTGAGTCGTGCTTGGGTAGCTCAGTTGGTAGAGCACTTGCCCGCTAAAGGCAAAGGTCCCGAGTTCGAGTCTCGCTCGGGCACAGAGTTTTAATCTGCCAGGAAGTTTCATATCAGCGCACACCCCGCTGCAGAGTGAAAATTTCATTCTGGAATCAGAGGTTGCTCTGTGACCACTACCAGGCAAGTAGTGCATTACCACACCTAGAATTCGGAGGAAATTCCTGACCACTTCACTTCACTTAACTGGAATCACAATTCAAATTGCTCCACAAATGGACCTGGCTGACTTGGAGCCGTGATACTAGGCTACAAATAAGGTAGTACTTGCGAGCAGTACAACATTATCTGCGACAGAAAGTTGTGACAGCAGTCCCCCAGAAATCTTTCCTTCGTCATACTCTACATTATTTTAGTCTGTAATATTCTCAGTTTCGCAGAGCATTATAGTTGTATCATTCAGTTAATGGAGCTCTCACGCCACGTTGCGTACCAGGAAGGGGAACTATATCTGGTTTTATAAAAGGCGTCATACGGGCCGCTAGGAATAGTTTATATGTGGCCGTCGTGTTTACTCGTGCTGTTCGAGTGATTTAAAAGACTGATCAATGGCCCGCGTTGTTTCGTCGCCGACTTTTATATAGGCTTTCATCGCCTGCGGCTATTTCGAGCATATACTGTTTACCGGATTAATGGGAACAAACTTTTCTTGTAAAGAGGTGAAAATAAATGCCTTGTGACCCCATTTAGGTGTGAGAATTTTCGATTTGACGGCACTTCGACAGCTAACATGTCTATTTCGCTGCTTATTTATTCAACAAGCTTCTCAATTTTCCTCACGAAAAGACTGTGTGATGCGTTCCAGACCTTGCAATAATCGAAACATCTGGACACCAGAAACGTAACGTAGAATCTCAGAATTTTTATTACAAAGTCTAACCAGCAGGTCGTGCTTCCTTCTAAACCATCACTTGAGCCCCACCTAATTCGTGCAGAAAAAATTCCTTTAATCTTAATTATACACCTGTTGATGCAAGCAGCCTAAACATCATTATAAATAAGGTAATATATTAAGCTATGCAGACGGCTTTATTCAAAAAAATCCACAGTTTTTTTTCCTTATGGGACGAAATTGCTGAGGTCATTGGTCCCTGACCTTACACTCTACTTAGTCTAACTTATACTAACTTACCTTAAGGACGACACACACACCCATGCCCGATGGAGAACGACCTTCCGACGGGGAAGCCGCGCGGACCGTGACAGGACGCCTCAGACCGAAATCCCCAGTTATCGTACTCATTCTGAAATTTTATTTCTTTTACTGATAACTTGACGAAAGGCCTTCCGTGACTAGCGTTTCGCAGTGTGTTAACTCAGTGACATAGCGTTCACACGGCTATTTGCATGTCGAATAGATAAATAGAAATAAAATATAGCATGAATTTATAGAGCGACGTCTGTCTGTTTCTCGTGGAGCAGGGAGAAAAACTAAAAGATATCCTAAAGTAAATGACACCGCCCTAGTTTAAAAAAAAAGCTAAAAGAAAAACTACTGAAGTAAATGACACCACAGCCCGCCCGGTTGGCCGTGCGGTCTAACGCACGGCTTTCCGGGCGGGAAGGAGCGCCTGGTCCCCGGCACGAATCCGCCCGGCAGATTTATGTCGACGTCCGGCGAACCGGCCAGTCTGTGGATGGTTTTTAGGCGGTTTTCCATCTACCTCGGCGAATGCGGGCTGGTTCCCATTATTCCGCCTCAGCTACACTATGTCGGCGATTGCTGCGCAAACAAGTTCTCCACTTACGCGTACACCACCGTTACTCTACCTCGCAAACAGGGGTTACACTCGTCTGGTGAGTGACGTTCCCTTGGGGGGGGGGGGGGGGGTCCAATGGGGACCGAACCGCACAATAACCCTGGGTTCGGTGTGGGGCGGCGGAGGGGTTGAAGTGGACTGCGGTAGTCGTCGTGGGGTGGCGGACCACTGCGGCTGCGGCAGGGACGGAGCCTCTCCGTCGTTTCTAGGTCCCCGGTTAACATACCATAACATAAATGACACAACCCTGGTTTCATAATGAACAGGAACAACTAGAAGTGTGAGACAGGGGCACGTAAACAGATTTTCACAAAGGAAGTGCTGATACAAGGGTAACACTGTTTTTAAAAGTTTCTCATGAGTATTGCATCCACCACTGTACTGGACGGGCCTCAGCTTGAGTTTATATACAGAGGATCGACAAAAATGTGGAATGATCGCGAGAAATGCATGCTTGAACATAAAGGCATGTTCTAGCCAAGTCTGCAAGATGCGCTGTTGTATTTGAGCACGAACTGTACTTCTGCAATGCCCTCAGTACTTTGCAAGTGTCAGTAGCAGTCAGAACAGCGTACTGTGTAGTTGTGAATGCATTATGCCGGAGCTAAATTAATTCGAATTTTAGCAAATTGTTGATGCTCGAATGGTGGGTGCTTCCGCAACCAAAGCAGCCGATCGCAGATTTATCCCACATACAGGCAAGCAGTTTAACATTATCTGCTAGGTCACAATGTAGCGAATTTTAACAGCATCAAAACAGCACGAAGGAAAGCTACTTAAGCAGAGAATTGCAGGGCGACATGGAATTCCAAAACCATTCATCAGTAATATAAATGACTGTAACAGGAAAATGTACTGCCAAAGCCGTAAAGCCTAGACTATGGAACAATGGAAGAAAGTCATTTCATCGGATGAGTCGTACTTGACAATGTAGCCAACATATGGCCTAAACCTGCAACAGGGCCAGGGGTTCGGTGATTATTTCGGCTGCCGTATCCATGAACCCCATGATTATCGTTCAAGGTCGCATTACTGCCAAGGATTGAGTGATCATTTCTGCAGATCAGGTCCATCCCATGGTACAATGTTTGATCTAAGTGGTCACACACGGAAGCGTAATTATAACAATGTTTGTTCCCTAGCGGTGATGATGGGTTCTAAGACGACAGGGACCCTGTTCACACAGCTCACATCGTACAGGACTGGTTCGGTGAGCGTACGGATTGGCGCATCTCCCATGGCCGCCACAGTCAGCAGATCTCAGTATTACTGAGTCATTGTGGTCTACTTTGCATAATCATTACCTCATCTTGCGACTATTTTGCATGAAGGTTGGTATTACATTCCCTTGACAACCGTGCAGGAACTGTATTGATTATGAGACGAGTGGTAGCTGTTTTGAATGCCAATAGGATTTCAACATTGTGTTAGACATGGTAATGTGTCGTGTTGTTGGTGTTTCCGTATTCTTGTCCACGCTGATAGGTTCTCCATTGTGGAAATGGTTTCATTGACGACACTGAGTCTGACTACCCATATACTACTTTTACTAGTTTTTAAGACCAGATTGGTCCATAGGTGTGGTATCACACATGGATATCACCCCAATGACGTCCCACAGTTGGTAATAGCAAAGCAAGTTTCCAATAGTGGTTGTGCAGGACGTGGCGAATCCAATGGAGTACGCCTGCTGAGCCATGCCTCCAGCAGCTTCGTACGATAAGTTTCCTCCGTAGCTGCAATATAGGATGGTCGACGGCAGCCACCAGCCCCATACACAACGGGGCGTGAGCCGGACGCAATGGAGTTACCACTCAGACGCAGCCCGGTCAAGACCCTGACTATCGCTCATGCATTAGTTAGAGAGCACCTCCCTCCGATGCTCTTGTTGCTGTTGTATTTGCTGGACTCTACTGTACCGCGTTCATTTGTAAAGAGCCTTTGTACGCTTCGCGAAAGCTAAAAGTTAAGTAAATCTGGTCCTCTCCAGCTTTCCTACGACGACATCTGCTACGCTGCTGAGTAGCCCACATCTGCTTACTGTTGTGTATGAAGAAGTGCACATCAATAAGGTATACGTCTGCACAGGAAGTGATTTCGCCTCAATCGGATTAGTGTGAGAGTTACGTAATTCATAATATTAGAAACCAAGATTGTTTGATGTGAAGTAGTTTCTTTCATGACCAGTTTCGACAGTAACTAGCTGTCATCCTCAGATTCCCACATTTCCCAGAAATTCAATGAAACATCAGTCTCGTCAGTATTCTGAGAAAATGCTGTTGACGAGACTGATGTGTAATTATGATTCTGGAATATCAGAGAATCTGAGGATGACAGCTAGCTACTGTCGAAACTGGTCATGAAATAAACCTTTTCACATCAAGCGATCATAGTTTCTAATATTATAAATTGGACAGTATTAGATCGGCCCTAAACATGCGTGAATTATTTTTGGTTTAAGTGTTTAAGCGTCATGAATCTGAGCCACTTTGCGTCGTGAGTTAGCGTCAGTTATGAAAATGACACCCCCGAAATAAGGGCTTACTGAAATTAATCGTTAAAGTCTCGAGAATAAAGTATGTTGAACAGACTTTCTGTTATCAAGGAAGATCTACAACGTGCGTCTGATGTCTGTTGCCTAACAGTGAGCTGAAATATTCTTGAGTCCAAACTGCCTCGGTCTGCATGATAAGGCATTGATTAGGAGGGATACTTTTAAGTGGTTTGTCCACAAAATGCAGCATAATGCAACGGCGAGATGGGTTTTGCGGTCTTCTTAGCTATGGGAAATACAGGTGAAAAGACGTAAAGACATAAAAGTTGTGGAAATCCACTTTTTGAATGCAATCTTCCTTTTTTCTTGCGTGTCAGCATTCAGCAACCGTGCCCTCTAATGGGTCAATGATGTCGCTCGACGCAGCCGCCTAGAAATTCAGATGGCTTGCGGATAGCAACGAAAAGCTGCCTTATTCATCACTGCACACTGTTTATAAAAGTGATATTTGTGAATGATTATGTAAGTAAGAATTTTTGTTACTACTTTAGATTTTGTGAATATACTGTATAAATTTTGTATGGCCTACGATAAGTGACTGATCCATGAAGAGGATCAATAGTAAACATTTGGTAATGTAAGCGTAGGCATCCGCGGCCGTTGTCTTCTTCAATAAAATTCTTCAGGGTATCAGACCGCATCGTCATAATTTAAAATGCGCCAACGTTTCGGCCAGCGTTGCAGCTAGCCTTCATCAGGGCCTTACGTTAACTGCTAAATGAACACACTTGATTCCTTAAAGTTCTGAATAAAGCAAAGCCACCGAAGCAAAACATCAACGCTGAGGAATACCATGCCATCAAGGAACTCAGGGACAACCCCCACTTAGTAGTGGTACAGGCAGATAAGGGGAACGCCACTGTAGTCTTGGACACAACTGATTACAACAAACGAATGGAAGATATTCTCGCAGAACCTATCTACAAGAAACTTCAGGGAGATCCGACGGCCAAGGTAATCAAAACGACGCAGGCTCTGCTGAAGCACTCTAGAATCAACTTCGACAAGGCCAGAAGATTCATCCCGCAAGTGACACAGGCACCAAGGATATATGGTGTACCGAAGGTACACAAAACCGACTTCCCCTTAAGGCCCATAGTAAACAGTATAAATTCGCCGACCTACCACCTAGCGAAAGAACTGGCACCTAGGCTCCGACACCTAGTGCACCAAACCGAGTCCTACGATAAGGATTCCACTCACTTCGTGTCTCTCCTAAAGGAAATGCGTGTTACGGACCAAGATCTGATGGTTAGTTTCGACGTCAAATCCCTATTCACGAATGTCCCAGTGTCAGATACTGTGAACATCCTAGAAGAACGCGTGGCACCTGATATATGTGAGCTTGTGCGCCGCTGTCTGACGACCACCTATTTCAAGTGGAGAGGTCAATTTTATGAACAAACTGACGGTGTAGCTATGGGCTCACCCCTATCGCCTATCGCAGCAGAAATTTTCATGGAGGCATTTGAGGAAACAGCCCTCCAGTCCGCACCATTACGCCCAAATTGTTGGCTTCGCTATGTCGATTATACTTTCGTCATCTGGCCCCACGGAGAAGAGGAGTTACAGAACTTCCACAAGCACCTTAACCAACAGCATAGGAAAATTCAGTTTACAATGGAAACAGAGAAGAATGGGGTGCTGCCTTTTCTCGACGTGGAAGTTTATCGAAAACCTGATGGTAAACTTGGCCACAAAGTGTACAGGAAACCAACCAATACGGACAGGTACCTTCACGCCTCCTTCCACCATCACCTCACGCAGAAGAAGTCCGCCCTGCACACGCTAACGAAGAGAGCGTACAGGATAAGCGACGAAGAACATCTAAAGACAGAACATGAACGCCTCAGGTCCATCTTCGGAACTAATGGCTATGGGAAGCAGATGATAGACAGCACCATGTCGACAAGGGAGATGACTAATAGGGAAGAGGAGAAGGAGGCACAGAGCATTGCTGTGTTACCATATGTACAAGGGGTCACCGAACGTATTGGCAAAATTCTACGAAAAGCCGACATCAAACCAATTTTCCGAAGCAGAAACAAAATATCAGACATGCTCGGTTCTACCAAGGATGCTGTTGACAAACTACACACAGCTGGCGTGTATGAAATTGGTTGTGCGTGTGGATTAGTCTACATAGGTGAGACGGGACGTCCGATTAGCACAAGGCTCTCGGAACATGAAAGATATATCCGCCTGAAACAACACACTAAGTCAGCAGTGGCGGAACACCGAGACGAGTGCGGGAAACCAATATTTTTTCAAGAAGCCCGCGTCCTGGCGAAACAGCCTCTCTCTTTCAAAAGAAAGATTAGAGAGGCGATAGAAATAGCCAAAAGACCCGCCAACATGAATAGAGAGGACGGGTACAAGCTTCCGAGGTCTTGGCTGCCTGCAATAGGAGGGCTACGGAGCGGCGGCAGAGCCGTGGCAGCCCATGCAGACACGCGGAGAGCCGCAGTAGTGGTCGCGAGTACACAAAGCAATGGCACGCCGCAGCCGGCTTCTGGACAGCATGGAAACAGTGTGACGTCACAGCCATCACCTGTTCGCTATTCGTCCGTCTCCTCCAATGGGGTGGATTAATATAAAGACCAATAGAAAACAGCTATTTCAGCCAATGACAGATAATAAAGGAAACACCAATTAAAGTATACCTTTCACCCCTCCTCCTCCTCCTTTTACAGCCAATCAAGCAACGACACGGTTTTCTCGTGCAGCTATTTAACGAATCAAGTGTGTTCATTTAGCAGTTAACGTAAGGCCCTGATGAAGGCTAGCTGCAACGCCGGCCGAAACGTTGGCGCATTTTAAATTATGACGATGCGGTCTGATACCCTGAAGAATTTTATTTGGTAATGGTTTGTAGCGAAAATCAGGGAAGTATCTTAGTGAACTGGAAAGGCTCCAGAGGAAAACGTGGCAGGTAAGGAATGAGAGAATAGTAATCGGCTACGTACTCAGTTAACGCGCCATCTAAGTGAGCTAGCTTGGTGACAGTAGGATTATGAAAGTCCTACGATGGACGATATAATTGTGCCAGTGGCATAGCAAAAATACAGTGGGATACAAAGCAAGTTGTAAGAGGTTGCATTGAAATGAAGAGTTGAAATACGATTACGAAAGGTGCTACGTGTAGCGTATGTACAAAAAGAAGTTTTATGGACTACGTAAACCACGATATCCAACGCACCGCCTTCAACTTATAAGAAAGCTGGCGATACATACAAAAGAAAGGAAGATGTAGTAAGTTCTGCACCTCTCACATTTAACTGAGGTGCATGTGATTTTTCTTTTTTAGCAAGAAACACAGCCAGAATACCACTTAGTTCTATAAAGTCGTGGATCAGTATTTGTGTCAATTGTATGAATACATTGTACATTTTATGTCAAAAATGTAGGTTGCAATTAACCTCATTCCCAGGGCGTGGTCCTTAATTATATCCAAAACTTGAACCTTAGTGACGCTATGTGACAAAAATTAATTAATGAACGGAGTTGAAATGGTTCTCAGAGTTCTAAAGTAGTTTCTTATTCATTATTTGTGATTTTTAAACAAAGTAGGAATTCATGGGCATCTGCAGACAATTGTCCAAGAGGGGGGGGTGGTGGGGGGAAGGGGGGGGGGAGGGGGGAGGTGCAAGATTATAAAACTGTCACTTCGATGTAACTGATTCATAGAATTTAAGAACATCTCATGCCACAATAGTTAAATTTGATAAGAAGTAGGAAGTACACAGCAGTTATTTGAATTTTATTAAGGTTGATTAGTTGATACCCAAGTCACACACATATTTCGTTAGTGTATGCAAAGTACATCGTTTTATCACATAATATGAGCTTTGACTCAATGATCTTCAGTTATATTCTTTTTATGATAAAGGCCATGGCCCTCACTTAGTTATTCACAAAAGCATTTCTATTCATACAAGAATAATTTTTATCGGTCTCTGTGTATTGTTACGTGTTTCAAAGCTAGAGACATCATCGGAGGTTATAACGACTCAGAAATCAGTTATAAGCTCAAATAAGCTCAGCAAGCCAAACGTATCTACGCAAAAATAGGTTCGTAGATTCATCAGACCGCTTCTCAAGACCGCAGTCGCTTCTACGTGTGTTATGGAGCTTGTAATGCGGAAGAGTTGGCACTGTTTCCTTCATATGATATTACGGACCACAACTTGTATTATTTTAGTCCTTTTTATTTTCTGTAAAAATTGTTTTTGTGCGTTGGACTTTGTATCGCCTCTCTCTACATCCTCGCGCAATAATGACTGCAACTTGATGAAATTATAGTGTGGGAGAAACGAATTGGTGGTTCCCTGATACCTGTTGTTGCTACACTTTGGGGAGACTGACACGTTCGTCGACGCTCTCTATTCTGTGTGGCCTGCAGACCTCTACACTTGTGAACACAGAGACATACTGGCAGCCCAATGAGTGATCGCCAGCTTACAATCTCTTGTAACTAATAACGAACTCAAGGGGATCCCAAGTGGACGAAGTGTGAAAGCATTGTTGGCAAATTTGGCGAAGCTTCACCAATGTTTCCGTACACTCAGTCTGTCGATCCCACACTCACCTCTGGTTCAATTATTATTGACTTACTAGTGTTTAGCCTTCGGCGTTTATTACTGCAATTCGTATCATTTGCATTCGGTTTACTTTCCGGAAATGCTCGTTCAGTTTTTTCTGCATATATTTATCAATTAGTTTTTTGCTGCTGACGTTTCTCAAGGCAATACATCGGTGTTCGTAAGTGAATAATTATATTATCTTTTGTACTCCAATGACAAATGTATGTATTCCATTGACTAGACGTACGTGATAAAACACGAGCCACATACATACCTGTATGTCCAAAACAAAAATATTCGCTCTGATCATAACAGAATACTTCAGAGACTGGTGCGAGATTAATCCACAATGTCACACAACAAATCCCGCTACTTTTCAAACGAAACTGACCGAGAAAAATAATGTGTTACATTAGTTATTGAAAGCCCCTCGTGTACGAAGTTTTTATTTTACTACTTCATTAATTATGATATGTCGTAATTATAACCGTTTCCAGCCAGTTATCGGTTCAATTGGACCAGAGGACGCAGTCCGTTCCGTGAGAACATAGCTCCACCATTATGCAGCCCCAACCACCTTGCTTGCACATTGCCTTGTTGACAACTTGGATCCATGGCTTGGTGGGTCTGCACCATCCTCGAGCCCTACCATTAGTCCTTACCAACTGAAATCGGGACTCATCTGACCAGCCTATGGTTTTCCAGCCGTCTAGGTCCAACCATATGGTCACGAGCCCAGGAGAGGCACTGCAGGCGTGTCGTGTCGATAGCAAAGTTACTTTTGTCGGTCGTCTGGTGCCATAGCCTGTTAACTTAAAATTTCGCCTCACTTTCCTAACGGATACGTTTGTCGTAAGTCCCACATTGATTTCTGTGATTATTTCACGCAGTGTTGCGTGTTTGTTAGCACTGATATCTCTACTCAAAAGCTGCTGCTCTCGATCGTTAGGTGAAGACCGTTGATTCAAAAATGTTCAAATGTGTGTGAATTCCTAAGGTACTAAACTGCTTAGGTCAGTCCCTAGACTTACACACTATTTAAACTAACTTAAACTAATGTATGCTAAGAACAAAATACACACACTCATGCCCGAGGGAGGACTCGAACCTTCGGTGGGAGGGGCCACGCAGTCCGTGACAAGACGCCTCAAACAGCGAGGCAACTCCGCGCGGCGAAGACCGTCGGTCATTGCGTTGTCCATGGTGAGAAGTATTGCCTGAAATTCAGTGTTGTCTTCACACTCTTGACTCTTTGGATGGCGGAATACTGAATTACCTAACTATTTTCGAGATGGGATGTCCACTGCTTCTAACTCCAACTACCATTCCGCGTTCAAAGACTCATTATTCCTGTGGTGCTACCATAATAACGTCAGAAACTTTTTCAAATGAATCATCTGTGTACAAACGACAGCTCTGACAAGGCACTGGCCTTTTATACCTTGTATACGCGATAATACCGCATTCTCCATATGTGCGTATTGCTATACAATGACTTTTGTGACTTCAGTGTGGAATCTGTACAAGAACAGAGAGGGACGAATAAGAATGGATGACGAAGAACGAAATATTCAGATTAAGGGGGGCCTCGTCATTAGCCCCTTTTGTTCTGTCTATACATCGAAAAACCAATGACGAAAATAAAAGAAAGATTCAGGGTTGGGATTAAAATTCAGGGTTAAACGAGATCAGCGATAAGACTCGATGATGACATAGCTGTCAGTGACAATTAAAAACAACCATGGGACCTGTTGAATGTTACAAACAGTCTAATGACTACAGAATATGGGCTGCGGGTAAGCTGAAATTTGGAAATTTGTGGTAAGTTCTATGGTACCAAACTGCTGAAGTCATCGGTCCCTATGCTTACTCACTACTTAATCTAACTTAACCTAACTTATGCTAAGGACAACACACACACCCAGGCCCGAGGGAGGGAACTCGAACCTCCGACGGGGCGAGCCGCGCGAACCGTGGGAAGGCGCCTCAGACCGCACGGCTACCCCGCGTGGCTAGGAGTAAATTGAAGAAATGAGTAGTAGTACAAATAAAATTAGCAATAAACAACAAAATTGTGCACCTCGCATATCAGCACAGGCGAAGAGGGCATTCATGGACAATAGATGACGAGTAGACTCAACCATCGGCCTTAAACTGAGGAAGAAATTTCTAAGAATGTACGTTTGTACCACAACGTTGTGTGGCAGTGAATTAAGGACTGCCGAAAAACCGAAAGAAAGGGAAGCAAAGCGTTAGTTATTCAATGCTATAGAAGGAAGTTTAAAATTTCGTGAATTGATACGTTGAACTGAACTGGCTGTGAGCACTATGTGACTTAACAGTTTAGGTCATCAGTCCCCTAGACTTAGAACTACTTAAAACTAACTAACCTAAGGACATCGCACACATCCATGTCCGATGCAGGATTCCAGCCTGCGACCGTAGCAGCAGCGCGGTTCCGGGCTGAAGCGCCTAGAAACGCTCGGCCACAGCGGCCGGCAATTGATAGGAAATGGGGAGTTTCTCCGCAGAATCGGCGAAGGCTGAAACTTATGGAAACCTGACAAGAAAAAAAGGATATTTGTTCTTGTATTTAAGCATCACGGAACAAGTTCCATTTAATATAGAAAGATGTAGATGGTAAAACTGCAGTAGAAGACAGGGTCTGGAATGTATCCAACAAATAAGTGAGGAAACTGGGTGTAGATGCTACTCTAAAAGGAAGAGACTGGCACAGGAAGATAAGTCTTGACAGGCAGTGTCAAACCAGTCAGAAGACTCGTGGAAAATATAATCTGTAAAGGTGAATCAGATCCTTAACAAGTCTGCCTGCTACCTCTCAAATATCAACATGTCACATTGTTAACTGCTCCCACCTCAGAGATGATGAAATAAGTCCTGAGATGTGCTTATCCTAACAGCTGAAACGTTCCACAAGTGTCCTCCTGTGCGTGGTGTAAAATTTTTCTTGAAGGTCCTAAATAACTTGTTGCTCAGAAGCAATATATAAAAAAAGTGAAGCAAATCTTTTGCAGCTGGCAGGGGGATATTAAGTAGGGCGACTGGCTTTATTGTTAACTTCGTTCATTACGATGGTATTACAGCAGTACCTCTATTTCAAATAGCAGCCTATATTTTTATTCGGTAATCCACTAACTGAGACCTGTTCATTAACGAATCACAGTGTATCATTAAACGTAGACGTGCCGTTATTGAAAACGTAACACAGTACTGACTGATTCTCCTGTAGAAGCACACAGAGCAGATACGCAGGGTAAAGTAACTCGTCCACTAGCTAGAGTAGCCAGTAAACAAATGGAAACATATGGAAGAGTGATACCGGCATTCAGTCAACCGTCTTCAGTTGAAGGTTTATATGAGTATAATGTCCACCAAAGAAGACAAGGTAGAAAAGGTATTCATCTATAGAGCATGTACGTTAGCAGAACAATTATGGCAGTAATGTTTCCTTAATTACAATAGACGTTCATGCAGTACAATACTGTTGTAATTTTAAACGACACGTTCTGTACAGTAAAGCCAGTCCGTTCTTAATAACTGCTTCATCATTGTCTTTCCTTTTATTGTGGTTGAACGTAGTAGCAATGCTATTCAGGCGCAAGAACACAACGGAGAGCAACATCACGAGAAGAATCCACCTTCCTTGAGGATGTTTCCTTGTCTTATTGTGAATATTGAGGAAACAGGAAGATTCAGTTCAACGCAATCGTCATAAATCTCTCTCGGGCGCCGCCACCAAAGTTACTGTCCTCACTTCTGTTGCAGTGACCACACGCGTGAGAATATAACAGCTTGATCAGGAAATTAGCAGTCGTACACCCAGCGTACATCGGAATTCTCATACGTCACCAGTTGAACAATAGTACACAAAGAATTTCATAGGAATGATTTCAAGGACACTGCTGTGTCAGTGGGCACAGCAAGAAATCCTCACCAATCACTTCTGGTGACTCCTGTCGCAGTGTAAGAAAATTCAGTCTGTTTCCTGCAATAACCCGCTGTGCGCAGTAATTGTGATCCTTGCCGTATACGACGAACAGTCATGGAACGTACAGCTGCGACCATGCATTAACTCTTTGCACTAAAAATGTGTTTGGTTGACTGTCGTAAGATACAACATAATGATTTGCGTGATAAAATACTTATTTACTAACTATTGCGCAGATGTCGGTTACGAAAGGTATGACGTAATCTGATCTCAGTATTAAATTTCGTAATTTATAACCCTCCTTGAATCTGATATATTTAATGAATTATTTATGGTAAATAGCAATTTTCATTACTGTACGCTTGGACGACTTACACTATTTCTCTGTGTGGTAGATAAATGTTTACTACCTTGTGTGCTGTAATTCCAGTAATGAACCCTTCTGTTCGTAATAATTCTCGACACAGTTAGAGCCTACGATTAATATTTTCTGATTTTAGTCCGGTAGCCACGGTAGTAGTGTTGTTGAACACATATATTCTCCTTAACATTTACTGCCAACTCCAGATGAGACTGCCGGTGTACTTACATATTCCGTTCGTAAAATATTTACTTCGATATTTACTTTATTGATGAATGTCTCTTCTCGAGCAAAGAGCAGGTAAATAAAAGGAACATGCATTAATGGTCCACAATGGCTTTGACAGGTGGAACATCAGCGTCAATGGAAAGTTAATGCCTGATGTGGGATGCTTGCTACTACATTTATTGGCCCTCATTTCATCAGTGTTGAACTAAACGGTAGAAAATACGGCAGATTTACCACGCGAATTCTTCCTCTTAGTTCTTACTCGCGCAGAATTTTCCAGTGGACATTGAGTGAACAACCGGTGTGCATTTTTTGTAGAGGGCTTGAGTGAGAAACTGGGTTGCCGAATAAAAAATACAGGGTGGTATTTAAAACAGACATACCGCTTTTCTTATCTTTGGTACGAGCAGAGCGACAAGAAAGGCAATGAGGTTGGCAAGCGTCTGCCTGATAGCTAAGAAATATTTACTTCTTTTTCATTTTCTTTCTGGCCAAAAATTATTTGGGTGTTGAAGATAAATCGGTCATCCTGTGTATGTAGGTTCCAACACAGGCTCTTTCCACTTACGTGATATTCAGTCATCTTCTAATTCATACTTTCTCAGTGTCTGGGACTTTCCTCATGCAAATCCCTTGCTACAGATACCAGGAGCCCCCGCTGTAACCTTTCTGATGTCATGGATTCATTGCGGTTTTATCGGACTAAAATTAATTTTTATATAGCTTTTATAATGAATCAGAAACTTCGTTTAAAACACGACTTCTTTTGCTAACGATTTCTCGATTTCTGATTTCGATGTGCCTTGGAGAGCACATTCAGAACTTGCACCATAAGGTGCAGTTTGTCAGCAGCCGGATGTCATGTCATTTATTCGTCCATCCAGGTATCATCATACAATGATCTGCCGGCCGTGGTGGACGAGCGGTTCTGGGCGCTACAGTCTGGAACCGCGCAACCACTACAGTCGCAGGTTCGAATCCTGCTTCGGGCAAGGATGTGTGTGATGTCCTTAGGTTACTTAAGTTTAAGTAGTTCTAAGTTATAGGGGACTGATGACCTCAGATGTTAACTCCCATAGTTCTCAGAGCCATTTGAACCTTACAATGGTCTGCAGGGCACATAGAAACTAGTACTAGTTAATAAAAAATTTGGTTCAGATGGTGTTCTTTGCTCATCTGAGCTCACGGATTCTAAGACTTTCTGTTAGTTATGGTATTGCCTTGTTCTGTTTGTGAAGCAAAAGATGGAAACCCCGCCTGCCAAGTGACAGCCATACTTCTCCCCATAAGGAGAATGTAAATAACAGGTAAATAAAGACAAATAGATCTGAAGATGGCCGGTGATCTGTGGAAACAAATAATATTGTGTGAAACTGTATTCTGATTGTGTCTTTGGAGCCACCTTCATGTAAAATGCTGGAGCACATGTAGGGGAGGAAACAGAGCTACCTCTTAGATAATTAAGTATTCCCTCCATTTTGTTACTAAATACTCGCATATCTGTCATTTTAGAAATAGTTCCTGATAATCTGATAGTTGAGTGGAGGGGGGGGGGGGGAGAGAGAGGGGGCATAGGACACAGGCCTCCAGTATGCAGGATCGCATGGCAGGTAGCAGGGTAGCAAGACACATGCCTCCCGAACAAGTCTAAACCCCGAGATCTCCGTGCCTCCTCAGAGTGGTGGTTTGTAGTTCAGGTTTCTGTCTACAACAGAAAATGCTACTCCTTCGAATTCTAAAATGTGGTGTAGTGCGATTTCTGTGCAACAATAAGAAGTGCAAAAGTTTTATTAAAACTATCTCTATTGAAGATACCTACGTGCTCGGAAGACAAGACGACAACAAACTTACAGAAATAGCTGGTGACAAAATTAAGAGGTAGAAAATAGTTCGTGAACTGAAGAGAAAAGCTACAGAATATATATGTGGGAGACCATCAGAACTTGTATATAATCAACCAAAAGAAGAACACAGGGAAACAGGGAAGAGATAACCATTAAAGATGTCGACAGGTTTCGAAAATCCATTTACAATTCTCCCCCTCCCCCCCCCCCCCCCCCCACCCACCGTCCACAGTCCCCCGTCTGAGGTTCGAGTCCTCGGTCATGGGTGTGTGTGTTGTCCTTAGCGTAAGTTAATTTAAGTTAGATTAATTTGTGGGTAAGCTTAGGGACCGATACCTCGGCAGTCTGGTCCCATAAGACTTTACCACAAATTTCCAATTTTTTCCATTTACAAGATGAAAATTTGTACCGAAATTACTTACAAGTATTCAGGAGGTTCTTGTTGTTCTAAACACATTAAGTGTGAAAACTACAGATGGGGTGATTTATTGTTACATAATTATGCTGATAAGAATATTATAATATTCTGTGAAGCTGGAAATCGAAAAATATTTTGTGCTACACAATACATCTTCATGTAAGTTTCAAGTATTGCACGAAATTTTTCGTCAGTTACGGGCTTTGTTGAGCAATACGGAAACTTCATCCAATCAGCATGTTTTTTCAACATTATTATTAAAAGTGATAATCTATGCTTGAAATTATTTCCTTCGACAATGTTTTCAGAGTTTGAAGAAAGCATAACGAGAAAGCTAGAAGTGAAGTGTGGACCGACATGAGAATAAAAGGATATAAATTTCTTCTAATACAAAGCTGGTGCGAAAGATACAAACATTGAAACTTGGACCCTATTGTTATTCCGTAAATGAAATCGGGAAGTTTCTGTCTTACATATTGAGTTGCACAATACTGGATCCTGATGTCTTTAAAATAAATTCCTTTATTTTCGGCTATGATCACAAAAGTGTTATGTCCTCAAACTACCGGTTTCGCTCAGCAATGATCATCTTCAGATCACGATATTGATTTGTTGTTTCAGTTTACATCCAGACATGGTATTATTTTCACAAGCTGCGACACAGCTTGAACAATGATCTAGAAAGTGTAGAATAAATTTATTTCCGTCTATGATCACAAACATTTGGCGTCCTCAAACTACCTGTTTCGGTCATCAATGACAATCTTCCGACCTCGATACTGATTTGCTGCTTCTGCTAACAAGTTTGTGATCATAGACAGAAATAAATAAATGTATCTACACTTTCTGGATCACTGTTTAATTCGCGACCATGTCTGGCTTGCGACAGGGTCAGAAGAATCTGTATACTGAATCAACAATCATTACCGAGATGCGAAGAGGGTCATTGCTAACCGAAACCGGTAATCTGAGGACCGAACAAGTTTGTGATCATAGGCGG
The DNA here is from genome assembly GCF_023864345.2 of Schistocerca serialis cubense. Classification (NCBI taxonomy): domain Eukaryota; kingdom Metazoa; phylum Arthropoda; class Insecta; order Orthoptera; family Acrididae; genus Schistocerca; species Schistocerca serialis. The sequence goes on along the minus strand of NC_064641.1, from coordinate 657,598,320 downwards.
AAGTCATAAAGAATTCTGTTCAACACTTCCTGTATCATTGTTCGATTCGCGACGATGTCACAGCTTGTATAACCTCGTATGGTCCGTGACTGTTATGGAGGACTTAATGTCAGTGACGCCTGTTTCAAAACTACAAACGTCCGGCTCCTACTTATAAGCAAAAACGCGCTATTTCCCTTACTCACCTGAGCAGACCCGAGGTGAAATAGACAGAAACGACAATGTATGCGAAAGTTTCCACAGGAAGTACGTCAATTCTACTTCTCAAGATACACACAGATTTCTTGAGACACTGAAGGAATTACTGAAATGGCGGGAGGCTTCGGTTCTGTGCCCCAGACGCACTTTAAAGCGTTTGTGAGGTATGGGTGCTATATTTCTCAGGGCGGGAGGCTTGGATTCTGCGTCCTGCATGTGAGCTAACAGTGACCAACCGCCTGCGGAACAAGTTGGTCTGTTTTCTTGCGTCCGCGTTCGTTCACTTAATGAGATCGGCTTTCAGGCTGATTCGGTCGCTCTGCACACGTTCATAACTAGCGACCGTAACCGGCTGTATCTCGTGGTGACCCCCCGCGCTGACGCGACCGCGGCGGCTAGGGTCATGTTGTCATCCTGCCAGCAACCAGCTAGTACTGGTATTTGGCCCCGCGTGCGGTTGCTGCCGGTTCTAACCAGCGGCCACAAGGTCGCCTCCAATACAACTGTCCTGTGCGCTCACCCTACAAAAAGTACACTATGTCACACAGCTGGATGAAATGAAATGTTCCTGCCGCTAGGTCCTCCCGTCGGATAGACAGATTACCTTGTGCAAGTCTTTTTAGTTTTGACGCCATTTCGGTGACTTGCATGTCGATGAGCATAAAATGATGGTGAAGACAGTACAACATCCAGTCCCTGAGCGGAGAAAATCCTCTACCCACCCCAGAACTGAACCCGGACCCCTCGCATGGCACTCTGCTGACCACTCTGATATGGAGGGGGACATGTAAATGGATGAAGATGTAGGTAACAGTTAGCCGCACATATTCGAACTTTTTAACCAATTCGAAATTTTTAACCATTCAGAAGCTCAGAACAAGAACCAGTTTTTCAGGCTATCTCGTCGGATAAATTGATGATTACCAAGGCCTTACTGTATTTAGCTTGTCCTGTTGGCTTCGTCAAATTTCGAGCGCAGATTTCGTCACTCTCTGTTTGGCATCTGATCACATTGAGAGAACGACGATTATTTCTGGGAGTTTTCGGGAATAAAATAGTCTAACTAAATGGCTATGGCAAGCCGAAAGAAAGTTACTGTTGTGTACTCCAATAGTTTATTGAACGTAACTTCTTCTACAATACAATAGCTGGCTGTACAATAGATGTAGACGTCCGCCGATCTAGCCGGTCGGCTGGTACTTCGATCGGCGGTGCAGTACAGCGGCTTCGGTGATATCTTCTCGGAGATTCTGCTATAGCGGTTGCCATTAGCAGCGGACGAAGACTAGTCTGCCTTCGACCGGCCGGGCCTATATAGTGAGCTGGAGCCAATAGAAACCCAGCGTAGGAATCCGTGGCCGGATATGTCGTGGCGACCTCTGCAAGGAAAGGTTGCTATTAATCGACTGGAATCTTCGTCGTGTTTACCTGATGTCTTCGCCTGTTTGGCTGTTGGTTTGTTTCCCTCATAGCGTGTCTGTTATGCGGTGCTGCCTGCCAGTTAGGGGAACCCGATGGCAGACAGTACAGTTACAAATAAGGAAAATGTGGCAAGACAATATCTTTCAACAAACAGTGCCTTAATATAGTCACAGACTTTCGTCTAATGGACAAAATGCGAGCGTAATAAATACCAGACCAGCTTTGTGATTGGACTGAGGAGCTCCTACCACATAGAACGCACCATGTCCTTAATAGTGAGAAACCTTCAATGTAAAAGTAATTTCGGACGTACCTCAGGAGAGTGTTAGAAGGCGATTACTGTTCACCATATATTCGTCCTGTTTATAAAATGACTTAACAATTTTGAAAATGGCTACAAATTTATTGAAATGACTTACAGATATGGTTTTGGTGTCATTGTTTAGCAAAGCACACTAAGTTATTCATATTATAGTTAAATAGGTTAAATATGACCTACTTTGGTTAGGTGATGCACATCCAATTCTACCAAACTCCCTCTAGAATGGAAGGCATAACAGTTGCGGTATACATTCTTGCGTTGAGCTCTGCTAGAGAAGTCGGTATTTTGCACTGAGCCTTGCTAGGGAAGTCGGTAACGGTGGTACAAACACAATATCTACATCTGCATGACTACACTGGAGTTCACAAACAAATGCCTTGATGAAACCCCAAAAGAATAAAAATCAAGAGGTTGACGTTTAGTGAACATGTAGACCATAAAACCGGCACCCCTGGACAAATCCGTTTACCTGGAAAGCGGTTACTGATAAAATCCAGGACGTCAGTGAAGTTGTGCGCCGGTGCACCGTCTTGCATAAAGTGCACGCTGCTTTCTTGATCAACTTCCTCAGTCATTTTTTTTCTCTTTTGAGTCATCAGTCTTCTGACTGGTTTGATGCGCCCGCGACGAACTCCTCCCTAGGAAGCGGAATTCCTTAACTTCATCTACTCTGTAATCACCGATCCTGTTGTTAACTTTCTCGCCGGTCTCGTTCCTGCTACTTCTCATTACTTCTGTCTTTCTTCGAATTCCTCTCAATCCATTATCTATACTCATTAGACTTTTCTTTACGTTCAGTAGATACTGTAATTCTTCTTCATTTTCAGTGAGGATAGCAATGCCATCAACTAATCTTGTCGGTGATATCCTATCACCCCGAATTTTAATACCACTCTTGAATATTTCTTTTATGTCTGTCACTGTTTCTTCGATGTATAGGTTGAACAGTACGGGTGTTACACCCTTTTTAATCCGAGCAGCACTTCATTCTTCGTCTCCCACTCTTAATATTCTCTCTTCGTTGTTGCAGATATTGTATACCCGTCTTTCCCTGTAGCCTACCCCTATTCTTCTAAGAATTTAGAACATCTTGCACCATTTGACATTATCGAACGCTTTTTACGGGTCGACAAATCCTATGAAGGTGTCTTGGTTTTCCTTTAGTCTTGCTTCCATTATCAACTACGTCAGAACCGCCCGTGCGGTGCTTTTACCTTTCATAAAGCCAAACTGATCGACATCTAACACATCTTGAACTTTCCTTTCCATTCTTCCGCTAATATTCTGGCCAGAAAGTTGAATGCAAGAGCTGTTAAGCTGATAGTGCTATAATTCTCGCATTTGATGTCTCTTGCAGTCTTCGGAATTGGGTGGATGATGTCTTTTCCGAAAGTCAGATGACATATTGATAGACTCATACATTCTACCCATCAACGTGAATAATTGCTGTTTCTTCAGTGATTTTAGAATTTCTCCTGCTTCTTCTAGCACGTCATCAGATAGATCCTCCCCCTCAGAGAACCCTTCTATGTACTCTTCCACCAATCTGCTGTCTCCTCTGCATTTAAGGGTGGAATTCCCATTTACACTCTTAATGTTACCAGCACTGCTTTTAATTTCAGAGAAGATTCTTTTGACTCTTCTATATACTGAGTCAGTACTTCCGACAGTTGTGTCATTTTCGATTTCTTTACATTTTTCCTGCAGACATCTCACCTTAGCTTCCCTGTGCTTCCTGTTTATTTCATTTCCACGTGACTTGTATTTCTGTATACCTGTGTTTCCCTGAATATTTTTGTACTTCCTTCTTTTGTCAATCAACTGACGTATTTCTTCCGTTACCCACAGTTTCTTCGCGGTTACCTTATTTACACCTATGTTGTTGTTTCCAACGTCTGTGACTGCCCTTTTTAGAAATGTCCATTCCTCTTCAACCGAACTACTCACTAAGCTATTCCTCACCGCAGCATCTAAAGCCTCAGAGAACTTCATTTGTATCTCTTCATTCCTTAGTACTTCCGTGTCCCAGTTCTTTGCGCATTGTTTTTTTCTGACTAAAAAACTGACCAACCAACGAAAGCGTACTGTTCTATGATTCGAGGCGTGGAATGTCAGAAGTTTCGACCTGGTAGGGAAATGCTAAGGCTCAATCTACATATAGCGGGGTCAGTGAAGTGAAATGGAAGGAAGTCAAGGATTTCTGGTCGGATGAGTATAGGGTAATATCAACAGCAGCAGAAAATGGTATATCGGGAGTAGGATTCGTTATGAATAGGAAGGTGGGCAGAGAGTGTGTTACTGTGAACGGTTCAGTGACCGGGTTGTACTCATTATAATCGACAGCAAACCAACACCGACAACAACAGTTCAGGTATACATGCCTTGCCAGTTAGCATATTTAAGTACACTATTCCGTTCATTGTTTTCTCTTGGATAAAGAATGGGACATAAACTTCAATTTTTGCTCTACGCACTAAGACGTTAATTTTTGGCCTATGGCGAACATTTTCTAAGACTAGTCGCAGAGTCTCACTGCCCCAAATCCTACAGTTCCCTCTATTAACTTTACTATTTTACTATTTCCAATTTAATTTTCAGTTTTACCCAATAGATGTAACATTTCCCCACAACAGTCCTTGCGAGCAATCCTACAAGGGTCTACCATTGCTAATTTGCACGATTTCAGATGCAAACTGACACCTGACGAGTAATAGCATGTGCGACATCCGAGAAACATGCCACGTCAGTTTTTCAGGACTGTTGAAGTTTTGCTTCACTTGCTGTACGACGTCTTCAGATACAAACTATGGAACGGCACATATGGTTCATCAAGCTCGCAGTTTCTTCAAGAGACTTATTAATTGTAGGTTTGTTAGGAGGATCCTTACAGTACTCGGCACGAAAACTATGTTGCACAGTTGTTACAGACTTCGATTCTTGAACAAAAACACACAATGAGCATGTTCGGGACCAGTGAATGAACCGTCTTTGCAATAGGGCTGATGCCTGCTGTGATATGATTCGTATTAGCATCCCACATGAGTCAAAACTTGATCTATTTTACTACAAAATTACGTCAATACTAGGTCTCTAAGTCATATGAAATGTTTGTATTTATTTTCAAAGTTGTAAGGTCCTTTTAGACACACCCTGTATAAATGGCATAGCGTATAACATCAGAAGCTACATGAGACTGTTCGCGGATGACCCTGGAAGGTGGCAGCGAAATACAGTAACACATGCAGAGGGTCTACACTTTCTGCGTTGCATTGACTAGTAGTTCAACACCCATATAAACAAATGTAACGTACTGCTCATAAATATTCGAAAATCTCCGTTATTGTACGCTTGCACGATTGCTGAGCACATACATTAAACATTGCAGAGAATGCGAAGGAAGCAATATAATGTGGAACGACGATATAAGATTAATTGTACGAAAGGTAAATACTGGACTGAGAATCGTTGGAGGAATCTTTCTGAAAGTGTAATCCAGCCACGAAGCCGGTAGCCAACAAAACTTTCGGTCGGCTGGTACTTGAATACTGATCGTTAGTCTGGGACAGGTAACAGAATTAGTAGACAAAGTAGAGATCTTAAGAAGAGCAGCACGTTTCTTCACAGGTTCGTTTAGTAATCATGGAAGCGTTATGGAGATGCTTATCGAACTCCAGTGGCAGACAGTGCAAGAGAGGCATTGTACATCACGATGTGATTCCTAGAAGGGTCAACAATCATATTCTCCATGAAGGTAAAATTAGAGAGAACATTAGCCAGTCAGTTTTTTAAAAAAATATTCGTTCATACCATTAACTAGTTTTCGAACCTGTTACTTACGGATTCCAAGCACGCCAAGCATGCCTGACACCCTCGGAGCCTGAACATGTCACGCTAATTTCCCCCTTCCCCCTGTCCATCTACCTCCTCCGCAAAAGCCCGAATTCTTTGATCGGATTGCGGTCTCATACACTGTTTTGTCACGTATAATCGTCGAACTCTATGCGTGAAAAGCCGATTCATTGTCATGTTAACGAGATAACGAAATGGTTCTGCACCATCCGGTTTCGAAATACAATGGCTCCATCCAGCTATATTGTGCGAGTGGTGACTACGATTCTGCCTGGATCCTGAGGTCGTTGCATTGCGGGTAATAGAGAAAAGGTGTGAAATCGTCCAGCTATAATAAATCATATCGAAAAAACAGGTTACGTCGCAAAGGTTAATGAAATTGTCTCATTGCGGAGCAGCCGAGCCTGACAAATTACCTTCAGACACTGCACGCGGAAAATGCACGGATCGTGAAATTACACGGTGGCCCAGCATGGCTGGAGCGTAAAGCCGCTGATGCGGCCAGAAAAGTATGGGGTGCTTTCTGCTACTGTTTAGTATTTTTTGCACCACATCTATAAACGTCTGACTATATTAATGTAGCTATGTCCTTTGGACAATCCAGAAAAAAGAACGAAGAACGGCCATTTATAGATTAAAAGAAAAAATACCGCAGCAAGGTACAATTCTAAGTTTTTCATAAGTTTTCTGCCATTGTAAATATTTCACCTTTACTGTACTGAGACAAAGATGCATGAGCGAGCTTCATGAGTAGTTGATAACATCCTTGACCCTGTGTTTAATATAATCTGTGGTTCGCTTGTTCGCCTGTTAGCTCCGCAGCGCTGGGGCATTCTTATTTGAGGCGTGGTGGCGAGCAGTTGAGTTTTTAGAGAAAGAAATTTGATATTTGTGAATCTGGGAGAAATTATCTGGGGTACTTTAATATGGGGATGAAAACATGTTGGCGAAGCTGTTTTCTTCAGTGTATGGATGGAGAAGATTTTTTGAGGAATGTTCCACAGTAACTAATGCACGTGCAAGAATGAAACATTGGTTTGTCCCTTGAATAACTAACAATAATCATGATTAGTGTTAATTTGATATCTTTGTTTTCATTATGTTAGCCAGCCGGTGTGGCCGAGCGGTTCTAGGCGCTACAGTATTGAAACCGCGCGACCGCTACGGTCGCAGGTTTGAATCCTGCCTCGGGCATGGATAAGTGTGATGTCCTTAGGTTAGTTAGGTTTAAGTAGTTCTAAGATCTGGAAAAAGCATTCGACAATATAAAATGGTGCAAGCCGTTCGAGATTCTGAAAAAAGTATGGGTAAGCTGCAGGGAGAGACGGGTCATATACAATATGTACAACAACCAAGAGGGAATAATAAGAGTGGACGATCAAGAACGAAGTGCTCGTATTAAGAAGGGTGTAAGACAAGGCTGTAGCCTTTCGCCCCTACTCTTCAATCTGTACATCGAGGAAGCAATGATGGAAATAAAAGAAAGGTTCAGGAGTGGAATTAAAATACAAGGTGAAAGGATATCAATGATACGATTCGCTGATGACATTGCTATCCTGAGTGAAAGTGAAGAAGAATTAAATGATCTGCTGAACGGAATGAACAGTCTAATGAGTACACAGTATGGTTTGAGAGTAAATCGGAGAAAGACGAAGGTAATGAGAAGTAGTAGAAATGAGAACAGCGAGAAACTTAACATCAGGATTGATGGTCACGAAGTCAATGAAGTTAAGGAATTCTGCTACCTAGGCAGTAAAATAACCAATGACGGACGGAGCAAGGAGGACATCAAAAGCAGACTCGCTATGGCAAAAAAGGCATTTCTTGCCAAGAGAAGTCTACTAATATCAAATACCGGCCTTAATTTGAGGAAGAAATTTCTGAGGATGTACGTCTGGAGTACAGCATTGTATGGTAGTGAAACATGGACTGTGGGAAAACCGGAACAGAAGAGAATCGAAGCATTTGAGATGTGGTGCTATAGACGAATGTTGAAAATTAGGTAAGGAATGAGGAGGTTCTACGCAGAATCGGAGAGGAAAGGAATATGTGGAAAACACTGGTAAGGAGAAGGGACAGGATGATAGGACATCTGCTAAGACATGAGGGAATGACTTACATGGTACTAGAGGGAGGTGTGGAGGGCAAAAACTGTAGAGGAAGACAGAGATTGGAATAGGTCAAGCAAATAATTGAGGACGTAGGTTGCAAGTGCTACTCTGAGATGAAGATGTTGGCACAGGAAAGGAATTCGTGGCGGGCCGCATCAAACCAGTCAGTAGACTGATGACAAAAAAAAAAAAAAAAAAGATCTAGGGGACTGATGACTTCAGAAGCTAAGTCCCATAGAGCTCAGAGACAGCTATTTTCATTATGTTACAAATAACGCAATTGTTTTAAATGTATGTAATTTCTGTAATGAGTGAATCTCGTAACTGTTTGAGCCTTTTTTTGTTGTACAGACTTTTTTGACAATAATCAGACTTTAATTGTTCAAGAACGCTTTTCTTTAAAGTAAAACTCTCCTCCGTTATTCTTAATATAGTTTTGTATATTTTCTCTTGTGTGCATCTCACCTTACACCACACGCAACAACAGATCGTTTCTGACAAAGAAAAAGTAGGTTATTTTTCTTTAGCTGCTGCATTTGCTGGTTTGTAATTGATTCCGAGAACGTCACCACATCAGACACAAAACTGCATACTGAGCAAGAGGTAAGTCACATTTATTCTCAGGGTAGATCTCACTTTGCATTCCTGTGAGAAAACAGTACATAGTCAGAATTTTCAGGTGTTGTGCTAAGTAAGCAGATTAATGTACAGTGAACAGTGAAGGTAACCTTCAACATTTAGTTTCTTCCGAGTTGAGCAGTATTTTATTATGTGGATATTTCATGTGAGAAATTGCGCTTTATGTTACGTAACTTTCACAACGTACTTCAGTATTGAATTTCAATTAAATAGATTTTACTTAGTATACATTTACTTTCTTTTGGGATTTAATTAGAGTCATTTTCATTATTTCGAATTCAGCACTTCACTAAGATAACGTTTTGTTACAGGACACTTCACAAGCGCAATACAGAGTTAACCAACAGTCTGTACTGCTAAGGCGATGAATGTGATAACTTAAAGACACGTTACACAACTAGAAAGTTACTTGAAAGAGAATATTCAGTTTTTCGTATATAGAGAAACTACGTGGAAAGCTTACAGAACTAAGTCCTGAAGACGGTGTAATGGATATAATAGAAATGAATGTAACGTTTCCAGAATGGTAGTTGAGAATTATTTTCTCCCAGGAAAAGAATGTTTCAGTTTCTTTCTCGTATAGGCAAACAGCGAACTGGTTCATTGGTTCTCCGGACATGGGCCATATCCTACACGTTTGGACAGAATTTTTTAAATTTTCGATCTATCGAGACTTTGGGCGAAATGTTTCTTTGTACTGGAGACATAACAGTTACACTGAGGTAGGCTGCAAAAGAGTAGAGTAACTGTGGATCTTAATTCATTGTATACGTGGTGCTGTCTCAGAAAAGGAAGACGTGGCTAGAGCCTACAGTCCCCACTGCAAACGTCATCAATAATCGAGTCGTGTGGACGAGAAATAAGCACAAATCCAATAGTTTTACGATCATTTAGGCCGATAATTGCACACAGTACGGAAGGGTGGGACGAAACCGCTCGCAAAAGGATTTCTTCTGTAGAACGCGCAGCGAGCGGGCACAGAACACCTGTTTACGTGCGGTACATGGACGCAGGATACGTTTTACACTGACAGTTCACATCATTGGTGAGATTCTGCGTATCGCTTATCCTACTATAGTTTGCACTGGTTTTCGCAATAAGCAAACAATTCGTGGCCTAGCCCTTTTAGTACATACGAGTATAATAGTGGATTAGGTTAAGAATAATACCTTCGCGAAGTTGAGGAAATATACCTTAGGTTGACTGACCTAATTTAAATATAAAAAAAGTTCTGTTGACTCAGCATTGTTTATTCCGGGTGTAAGGCCCAGTGGCGGTCTTAGCATTTTCATAGCCTGTTCCTTTTTTGTCAAACGCCTTATCGTAGTGGTGGGCGTGTCCATTGTGCAGGGGGGCACAAAGTGTGTGTCAGTGCCCGTTTCTGCAGTACAAAGCAGAACATGCGCCGCTGGCTTACGCAGGTTACGGAATCTGCAACCGCAAGCGTAATAAGACACGACGCACTGTACCACCGCAATAGCAAGCTCGAACCTAATGACTTTCCGGATATCTAAGGCTGTTTTCATGGATTGCATATATACATGAAAAAGAGGGCTATTGAAAACAGGAGGCATGAAAAACTGTGTATACTATCTGCGTTACTATGACCGTCAACTTTTATCCGCGCGGTTTCAAAATGGTTCAAATGGCTCTAAGCACTATGGTACTTAACATCTGAGGTCATCAGTGCCAAAGACTTACAAGGGGAGGCCGCCAATTGTGAAATTCAGATTCGATTCATACTGTGCATAATAAAAGCTTATGGCCAGAGGTGTAATGTGGCAAAGCACCAAGATGCACTTCTCAGCCGTTGTCGAGAAAATCGACAGTTAAAAGAAACCGTTGCGGTGAAATACTCTCGACGATTAATAATTTTCCACAGCGTCGTGGCCCAGCGGTAAGCGCTGGGGTTCGTAATTCAAAGGTCGCCGGATCGAATCTAGCGCCATGCAATTTTTTTTTATTATTAGTTTTTTGTAATTCATATATATATATATATATATATATATATATATATATATATATATATATATATATATATTGCAGGCGTGCAATTCTGGATAGCAAAGCACTGAACTAATTTGTTTTAATTCTGTTGAAATCTGATGAGATTTCATTATTCAGTCACATAATTACAGCGGGTAAAACAATACAGATTAGTTAAAGGCAATAGCATCCACCTCTCTCTCTCCCCCCCCCCCCCCCCCTTTCTCTCTCTCTCTCTCTCTCTGCAGCTACTTATTAGTTGCTGAAATGATAAACGAAATAAATTCATCCTATTTTGCTGTGGCTTGGGGACTCTGAGTTACTAAATTTAGTTCTCCAACAGTGAATTTCATTTATTGGAGGTTTTTGCCTGTGGTCAAATGAATATGAAGTTTCACCGCATACAGACGTGGTGTAAGCGTAAATAACCTGTTTAATATTCATAAAGCGAAGTCTCGCAAAATGCTAATTTGCGCTTCTGCCACTTTTTATGTCATTTGTTTGGTTCTGGAATTTTATTGAGTTTTATTCCGGTCCTAATTTTTATTTTTCGTTGTCGTTTCAACGCACATTGCCGAAATAGTAGTTGTTTATCAAATGTTGACAACTTCTGGATGGCCGGTTGTGTCTGTGGCTGCTGTTCTTCTCCTAATTGCGTCTCACACGTGCTCGATGGGATTTAAGTCGGAGAACAGGCACTCAGTCCATTCGCCGAATGTCCTTTCTTTCAAAGAGCTCCTCCACCTGTGCTGGTCGATGAGGTCGCGCATTGTTATCCATAAAAATGAAGTCAGGGTCGAATGCAGCCCTGAAGTAGTACTGTGTCACAACAACGTTAATCGGTCAATGTACCGTATTTGAAAATTTCGAGGACATTACGTCCATGGGACATTATGCCTCCCCACGCCATACCATCTGGACCACCAAAAGGATGACGTCTACAATGCTGGATGTCCCCTCATATGGCGAAAGGTGGGAATACGTAGTGCACCTAGTCACCTTCCATGGTGGGAAAACGTTTATTTGCCCCTTAACGGTTACAAGTTGCCTATCGAGTCATCATCAAATGGTACAGTTTTTACCATATGATGAGGCGCTAGGCAAATCGAAACCAGTAATGAAAATTAAAAATTCTGCCATCATGAAAGACTACTGGTCGCTGCCATTTACACTACTGGCCATTAAAATTGCTACACCACAAAGATGACGTGCTACAGACGTGAAATTTAACCGACAGAAAGAAGATGCTGTGATATGCAAATGATTAGCTTTTCAGAGCATTTACACAAGGTTGGCGCCGGTGGCGACACCTATAACGTGCTGACATGAGTAAAGTTTCCAACCGATTTCTCATACACAAACAGCAGTTGACCGGCGTTGCCTGGTGAAACGTTGTTGTGCTGCCTCATGTAAGGAGGAGAAATGCGTACCATCACGTTTCCGACTTTGATAAAGATCGGATTGTAGCCTATCTCGATTGCGGTTTATCGTATCGCGACATTGCTGCTCGCGTTGGTCGAGATCCAGTGACTGTTAGCAGAATATGGAATCGGTGGGTTCAGGAGAGTAATACGGAACGTCGTCCTGGATCCAAACAACCTCGTATCACTAGCAGTCGAGATGACAGGCATCGTATCCGCATGGCTGTAAAGGATCGTACAGCCACGTCTCGATCCATGAGTCAACAGATGGGGACGTTTGCACGACAACAACCATCTGCACGAACAGTTCGACGACGTTTGCAGCAGCATGGTCTATCAGCTCGGAGACCATGGCTGCGGTTACCCTTGACGCTGCATCACAGACAGGAGCGATTGCGATGGTGTACTCAACGACGAACCTGGGTGCACGAATGGCAAAACGTCATTTTTTCGGATGAAGCCAGGTTCTGTTTACAGCATCCTGATGGTCGCATCCGTGTTTGGGGACATCGCGGTGAACGCACATTGGAAGCGTGTATTCGTCATCGCCATACTGGCGTATCACCCGGCGTGATGGTATGGGGTACCACTGGTTACACGTCTCTGTCACCTCTTGTTCGCATTGACGGCACTTTGAACAGTGGACGTTACATTTAAGATGGGTTACGACCCGTGGCTCTACCCTTCATTCGATCCCTGCGAAACCCTACATTTCAGCAGGATAATGCACGACCGCATGTTGCAGGTCCTGTACGGGCCTTTCTGGATACAGAAAATGTTCTACTGCTGCCCTGGCCAGCACATTCTCCAGATCTATCAGCAATTGAAAACGTCTGGTCAATGGTGGCCGAGCAACTGGCTCGTCACAATACGCCAGTGACTACTCTTGATGAACTGTGGTATCGTGTTGAAGCTGCATGGGCAGCTGTACCTGTACACGCCATCCAAGCTCTGTTTGACTCAATGCCCAGGCGTATCAAGGCCGTTATTACGGCCAGAGGTGGTTGTTCTGGGTACTGATTTCTCAGGATCTATGCACGCAAATTGCGTGGAAATGTAATCACATGTCAGTTCTAATATAATATATTTGTCCAATGAATACCCGTTTATCATCTGCATTTCTTCTTGGTGTAGCAATTTTATGGCCAGTAGTGTATGAAAGCCTTTCGTCATATTTCCGCTAGTTATTTCAAGAATAAGATAAACATTCATTGCTCAGCTTTTACTAAAAGCAGCCAACCGGTTGCGTAAATTTTATTGCACTGACCTGGTTTCGATAACAACTAAGGGTACCTTCATCAGAATAAGTTACAGTTACACGGATACACATTACATGGAAAGATAACAGTAACATATGAGCTATTATCATTCCAGACAGTGTGAATCTTTGCAACTGTAACCTGTACTGATGTAGATAACCTTAGTGGGTATCGGTAACATGTAAATAGGAATAAAATTTGTGCAGCCGGTTAACCGTTTTTTATCCTTCATTAAAAGTCAAATGGCGGCCGAAGTGGTCGTGCGGTTAAAGGCACTGCAGTCTGGAACCCCAAGACCACTACGGTCGCAGTTTCGAATCCTGCCGCGGGCATAGATGTTTGTGATGTCCTTAGGTTAGTTAGGTTTAACTAGTTCTAAGTTCTAGGGGACTAATGACCTCAGCAGTTGAGTCCCATAGTGATCAGAGCCATTTGAACCATTTGAAAAGTCAAATACGGTTGCTGAACCTGAGCGCTTACGCCTATAGTCCTCAATCATTCGTTGGCTATATTTGAATTCTGTCTCCCTATAGAGAGTTTTTACAGGAACCGCTAGCACCATGGAAGTATTTCCCCGACGTGTTAACATATGTCCTATCATCTTATTACATCATCTCGTCAGAATTTTCCAAATCTTTCATCGTCGTTTCTGCGGAGAACCTCCTCATTACTTACCAGTCCACATAATTCTCTATACCCTTTTGTTGTACCACATCGCAAACGCTTCGATTCTGTTCTTTTCTCGTTTTCTCACAGCACATGAATCAGATCCATACAATGCTGTGCTCTTCGTGTTAATCTGGTTATGTCGTTATGTCGTCCATCACTTTTGCTTCCGAGGTAGCAGAATTCCTTCACTTGGTCCGGTTTGTGGTCACCAAGATTCATGTTAGATTTTGTGGCTAATCTCATTTCTATTACGGCTCATTAGTTTCATGTTTCAACGGCTTGCTCTCAAACTATAAGAGCGAAGACTACGTCCAAGGCTTACACCGTTTTTAGTACGAGCACATGCTACTTGTTCTTCCATTTTTATTGCTTCCTCTAGGTACTGGTACATGTTGTACATTGAAATTCCTCTCCTGTGCCAACCTCTTCATCTCAGAGTAGCACTTGCTACCTACGTCCTCAACTAAATGCTGAATATATATATATAGATATACCAGTCTCTGTCTTCCTCTATTATTTTTACCCTCTACAGTTTCCTGTAGTACAATGAAGCTTATTCCGTAATGTCTTAGCAGAGGTCCTACCATCCTGTCCCTCCTTCTTGTCGGTTTTTTCTACGTATTCCTTTCCTTGCCGATTCTCTGAAGAACCTCCTCGTTCCTTACCTTATCAGTCCACCTAACTTTCCACATTCCTCTGTAGCATCGCCTCTCAAATGCTTCGATTTTCTTTTGCTTCCGGTTTTCCCACAGTTTATGTTTCACTGTTATACAATGCTTTGCTCCAGACGTACATTTTCCTAAATTTCACCTTCCTCAGATTAACGGCAATGTTTGATATTAGCAGACTTCTCTCAGCCATGAATGCCCATTTTGCCAGTGCTAATCTGCTTTTTATGACCTCCGTGCTCCGTCGGTGATTTTGCTGCCTAGGAGAAGAATTTCTTAGCTTTATCTACTTCGTGATCACCAATCCTGATGTTAAGTTTCCCACCGTTCTCATTTTTGCTTTTTCATATTATTTCGTCTTTCTTCGATTTACTCTCAGTCCATATTCCGTAATAATTAGACAGTTCATTCCATTCAGCTGATCCTGTATTTCTTCTTCACTTTCACTAAGAACAGCAATATCATGACTGAATTTTATCATTGATACCGCTTCATCTTGAGTTTGGATTTCACTCTTGGACCTTTATTTTATTTCCATCATTGCTCTTTCGGTGTGTATACTGAACAGATTACATCCCTATCTTACACCTTTTGAATAGGAGCAGCTCGTTCTAGGTCTTCCACTCTTATTGTTCCCTCTTGGTTTTCGTACATGTTGTATATTATCCACCTTTCCATGTTGTTTACCCCAATTTTTCTCAGAATTTCGAATATCTTGCACCACTTGACAGTGTCGAATGCTTTTTCCAGGTCGACAAATCCTAAAAACGCGCGTTGATTTTTCTTTAGGTTTGCTTACGCAACGTCAGATCTCCCTGTCTGGTGCCTTTCCCTATCCTAAAGCCAAACTAGCTATCATCTAACACATCCTCAATTTTCTTTTTCCTTCTTCTAGGTATTACGCTTGTCAACGACTTGGATGCATGAGCTGTTAAGCTGATTGTGCGATAATTCTCGCACCTCTTGCAGTCTTCGGAGTTGTGTGGATGATATTTTTCAGAGTCACATGGTATGTCACCAATTTCATACATTCTACACACCAACGTGAATAGTCGTCTTGTTGCCACTTTCCCTAATGATTTTAGAAATAGCAATGGAATGTTATCTACCTATTCTGCCTTATTCGATTTTAAGTCTTCCAATGCTCTTTTAAATTCTGATTGTAATATTAGATCCATTGTCTCTTCCATATCGACTACCGTTTGTTGTTGTATCACGTCATCAGATAAATCCTGCCTCCCATAGAGGCCTTTAGTGTACTCTTTCCTTCTATATGCTCTCTTCTGTGCGTTCAACAACGCTGTTCCTACGCACTTTTAACGTTACTGCCCTTGCTTTTAATGACACCGAAGAGTGTTTTGGCTTTTATGTCCATCCGACAATGATTCCTGTTTCCATTTCTTCTCATTTTTCATGCACATTTCGCCCTAGCTTCCCTGCACTTCCTATTTATTTCATTCTCCAGTGATTTGTACTACTATATTCTGAAACGTCCGCTTTGAACAATTATACAAAACTGTGGTTAAACTGACATACAATATTTTTAGCGCAACGCAATCTGACTTTCAAAAATCCCTACAAAAGAATGGCCCTGACTAACATTAAACTATACCTTTCAGAAATCACTTACGTCACAAAAATCTTCATTACTCGAACTACTGCAATACAGCGAGCGCCACTATTGCCAGCTAAATAAAAGATTCAAACTACGGAAGGCACTAACTACTGATAGGGATAGTTAGCAAATGAAAGATATTAATAGAGAACAAACAATGTATTTACCTTTATAGTCATAATATATGTAGCAGTTCATGACAAATTACAAAACTCCGCCATCTCTCTCCCCACATACACCACTGCTGGCGGCTCACCTCCAACTGCGCAACGCTACGCGCTGTTCACATCCAGCTGCCGCTGCCCAACACTACAATGGCGAGTATTACAACAATGCAAAGCAGCCACAGACTGCACACAGCACAGCCAGTGATTTTCATACAGAGGTGGCGTTACCAATAAAAAAACCTAAACAGCCTACTTACATAGCCCCCATGCTCTCCACAAAAAATTTTACAAATTGGTTTGGGCAGTGGCCAATACAGATTTGAAAAAATTTTTCATAATTACAATAACAAAGATATCAAATGCACACATTATTGATACAATGTTGGTCAAAAGCTAAAATTTTCTCACAGTCCATAAAGACAGTCCTCATCATTCGTCACAGTAAAATTGCTGTGTTTTTCTCAAAGTCTGAGCAGTAAAAGAAAATGCACACAGAAGTAGTGGATTTCCATGCAGTCTTGAAGAAGTAGTGTTGTCCTTCCAACGGAAAGACAGTGCTGACTCTCGACATGCAGACAAGTAATGGGTCACAACAGAGCAAACCCACAGCAGAGTCATTCGAAGTTTTGAAGAATATTGGTAGGTAGGTCATCACAGAGCAGACCCACTGTAGTCCTGGTAGAGATTACGGTATTGGTGGGCCACCAGAGGTGCAGACCCACTGCAGTCCTTGTAGAAATAATGGTATTGATGGATCATCAAAGATGTAGTCCCACTGTAGTCCTTGAAGAGATGGCCAGCAGCCATCTGTTGTGACTGTGCAGGTGCACAATCACCACTGAAGAGTCTTGCGGATAATATAGCAAGTCCAAAACCACCACTTGTGCACTCACAAAGTTTTTGGAATTGTCCTTAGAACCAGCAATGCTGTTATCCAGTCCCTTGCTGAATTATTAACACAGATGCAAACACTAACAGTCCCTACTTCTCACATATTGTCCATATACTATGACCAACAGAAATGTGTGCAGTGAAATGTAACTTACAAGCTAATAATATGATGAACTGGTGACAATTACAATTTTATAACATAAGAATACAATTACGAAGGTACAAAATACATCATTAAAGATCATAACAATACAGATAACATTTGTAGTAACACAGGCTTTACAAAAGAATAGAAATAAACATATACATCAGTGTTACAAAAATAATGACATAAGTACATAGATAAAGATCAGAATAGCTTTGGAAACAACAACTTCACACATGAGCATTAAAACAGAACAGAATGAATAATGTCTAACATCTTTACAAAGTAAATAACATATTATTAATGCAAATTATATTTGAGGATAACAGTATTCCTCATCATAGTTCATGTAGCTGAGTATGAGAAAAATTCTACAACATAAGTCTTATGAGGTAAACATATAAAGACAGGAAGAACATATATACACAAGGGTACACAAACACATCGTGGGATAACACAAGGAATGGACAGGGTTTGTTTTACTGCAGTATTTTGCAAGCAAAACTTTCTTTACTTCTTGGAGATCTCCCTTCATTCATCATTATTCCCAAAAGTCCTATCTATACCTGTTTTCTGTATTCTATTCATATTTCTTTCAAAATAATTATTTCTCAGTGTACAATACTCATTTTGGCCCAAATGTTTTTCAAAAAACTTCTCAATGCATTTTTTTTCCTGTTGTCCATAGTCAGTTGCTTATGTAGTCTACCCCCTCTTAAGCTAACTTAAATCTACTGAGCTCAGATGCTAAACTAAGGGACGAGGCAATGCAGCAGCACAAAACAATTAACGCAAACATCAATGACAAAAAATCAAACTGGCAAAGCAATTGCAATATTACCACTAATATAAGGCACTGTGCAGCAAACAAGAAAAATAAATGCGTAGTAAACTGGCTTAACAGTGTAATACAAAGTCAAATTCAGTAACATTCTGCCTGGCAAACAGCAGCAGCAAATAAAAAAAAACATATATCTAAACATGACAAGGCTCAAGCAGAAAAAAAATATTACACTAAAAATGGCCATGTCTAATACCTATGTCACATCTTAACACTAGAGTGATGCATCATGAGAACTTACACTAGCAGATAAGTTACCAAATCGTAAAGAAATTATTTATGCAATTCCTGTGAAGGGAAATGTCTACTTATGTGCCCTCGTTTTCTTGGAAGTAGATCATAAATTTCTTATTGACTGGATCTGTAGGCATAAAATAACTATATTAGTACATATATTAAATTTTATTTTAACCAATGCTGCAGTGCAGCTAGAAACTAGATATTAAAGAAAATGAGCAAATATGTACAAAGGACGGCATGAAACATCATTCATTAACCATATGACATTTCATAAGGCAGTAAAAATTCTCTCAATTCTCGAGAAAAACGCTTGTCATAATCAGGTGTGCAGATGTAAGTATCTTTCCAAGTAATGAGCGTGTCGCATTTGCGGTGCTTTCTACAAAGGAATGTCGAAAGCGAGGATAATGGCCTCCCTTTTTTTTTCTTCCTGTGCTCTGAAAAGGCACGCGCTAATGGCTTTTTCTCCAGGCGTCTGACACAGCTGGGTGCCTACAACACATTACGTGCAGGTGGTCACTTAATTTTCTTACGGAAATATTTACGACAGCAGTTTCCGCTACAGTGGCAGTCTTATATAAAAAATTTCAGAGGTCGTGAATTTGCGTTGCAAATGTGTAGATACAAAATCTTATGAATATAACAGTGTCCAAAAAATTTTCGCTGGCATTGTGATACATTCACGCATTTACACACATTTCATAACTCTTAAAGTACGATTCTTGGTTTCCATCATCCTTTTCCACAAATCAGAGTCCCTAACCACTATTCATTACTCCTTACCTTATTACACATATACATATTCGTCATCGTAAAAATAACATCAAAACACCTCAGTCAAATCTCAAAAACGTCGTAGCTTTATGCAATAATTTCAAAGCCTAAAGAAAATTCTCTGCTCATTTCAATAGTGTCATCTACCTCAAACGCACTTTAAAATCATGATCCCATACCAAATACATCATTCAAGGCTCTCATAGTATCACAATGGTTCCGAAAAAAATATGAACAGTTTACAAAGTACAGACAAAGTACAGTTTCATAAGTGTGAAGTTACCCAACTGTGAAATTGCGTAAACATGTGTCACTGATGTAGTAAAAAAGTTTATCTCTCAGTTAAATGATCAGATAGCTGTGTAATTGTGTGTTAGAGAAATATGGTACCGATGTGTAAAGTTGTATAAGCAAATACCATATTAGCTAGGGCTCCTTGTGCTTGCCAAACACACGGTACACAAAGTAGGCGTGTACCCCCCTGAGGATAAATGTAATTATATCCTCAAGTGTTACAGATTACAGCAATGGAATGAAATGTATCACAGAAAACTTTCTTTGTAATTCAAAAATCTTGAAAAATAAATGATTTAAGTACAAAATTGATCACTCAAATGCGTGTCCTGTAGCGCTAAATGTGCGTCTTGCTGTAAGATAATCCTGTGGAAGTGTCGTAGTTATCATCCTCTGTAAGCAAAGTTCTGCTGAAGTCAATGTACTTACCTCATCATAAACGAAAGTGAAATGCTTTGCGAATAGATATCGTAGTTATTATGTTTATTGGCATGATGAAGAAATTACTGTACAGTAATGTATTGTTGTGCCATGAAAAAGGCTGTCTCATTGTTGCTGTACCACAAAAGTTACTACTAAAACATGTTTTACTTTCCAGAAGAATTCAGAAAAAATGTGCAGATATAAAACAGATACACCGCAAAAGCAACGAGGTAAATTGTGTCACACATTAGTAGCGTCGTGATATAGTCGTGTAGCTGTCACATAAACTAACCACTGTGTCATCTGGTATCTAACAGAAAGTACTTTAAATCCAGAATGTATTTTCAAGTAAACCAGAATGTTGCATTAAAATCTCATTAGCAGTACCAGTATATGTTTTAAGTATGTGAGCCTTATGGTCGTTATGTAATCGTGCCACTAACAAGCAAGAATGTACACACACAATAACGCTGTGTCGTCAGTTCACTATAACAATGCATTCGTAATTTCTGTTTAAATAAGTTCTCTTGGTTCTTGACTGGATATTTAACTTCAAACATTGTTGCATATTAACAGATTCTAAGTCTGACAAAGCATACTAGTAATGTAAAGTGAAAAGTTATATGGCAAAGACAAAGTTAAAAAGCAGATTATCTTTCAATAAACGGTTTTACATGTGAAATGTGGTGTAAACCTTTACTCTTCCTAGTACGCAGAGTTTCAACTTCAACGCAATTATCATGTGGTATACGTCGGATTCTGTAAGGTCCATTGTAAACTAGAAAGAATTTGTGACTCATGTGTTTCATCTTATGTGACAATGAATGAGCTTTAATGAGAACTTTCTGACCAATATACAATTTCTTTGCATTTGCTTCACCGTGTAGTTTTCTCCTTTTGTCTGCTGCAGATTTTATATTTTTAAGAGCCAAATCAATTATGTCTATGTGTCGAAGTTTACGTGTATTCGGGAAAGGTACAAGCTCTCTGATTCTGTTCGGTGGTTCTTCATTCTTCAGTACAAGAGTAGGTGGTAAAGCAGTGGAATCATGAGGCATTTAATTCAGCACGTTTTGAAATAAGTGTAAATATCTGTCCCAATGCTGATGCTTTCTGTGACAATAAAGTCTGCATAGCTTATTGATTTCTTTCATAATCCGTTCAGACAGGTTACAATGTGGTGAGTACAATGAAATAAAAACGGGTTGGATTTTATGATTCCGAAGCATGCGTGACCAAACAGCAGATCTGAATTGAGGTCCGTTATCTGAAATGACTTTGCTAACGTGTCCAACTTCACGTAAGAAATTTTTAACAAAGGCGTTGGATACAGACCGTCCAGTGGCTTTACGTAACGGTGGGAAAGAAACAAATTTTGAAGTAAGTTCAACAGCGACTAGAACGTACGAAAATCCATTAGATGTTCTGACAAGCGGTCCCAAGAGATCAACAGCAGCAAATTCTTTTAATTTAGAAGGAATGATAGGAAACAACGGAGCACGATGTGAGATAGTAGATGGTTTCGCCTTTGGCAAAGTTTACAAATAGACAAGTCTCTTCGAATTCTCTTTTCCATATTGTTAAAATAACAAGTCGTTCGAAGAATATGATAACATTTTCGTGGGCCAAAATGTGCGTAGCTGAAATGAATGTACCAAATGACCTTATTAACAAAATCGTCTGGAATGCAAAGTACCCATAGTTTGTCATCAACAGTGCAGCGTTTGAAGAGTATGTTGTTTCAAACCAGGTAATAATGCCGAATCTGAGTGTGTGTCTTTTCATGCCATTTACTTTTGATGTCTTTCCAAATCGGATCTTTATCTTGTTCATGAGCAATGTCCTTTAAAGATGTGGTGATTAAGTTTTCAAAGGCGACTTTCTGAATGTAAAGAATACTGAAATTTTTCTCAATGTTGCCTTCTGTGTTACTTTTCTCAAGCCCAGCCGGTGCGCGTGACAGCGCGTCCGCAACAATGTTCTCCTTCCCGGGAATGTAGACTATTGTCAAGTGGAATTCTTGCAGAAACAATGCCCAACGTTTTAACCTGTCATGATTTAATTTTGAAGACATAAGAAATTGTAATGCACGATGATCACTGTATACTTTTACGTGCTTACCAAAAAGAAAGAAACGGAATTTGTTGAATGCCCAAACGATTGCTAAAGCTTCTAATTCAGTAACGGAATAATTTTTTTCGGATTTTGTTAGCACTCGGCTAGCAAAAGCAATGGCTTTCTGAACAGTAATGTCATTTTCTATGGCTTCTTGAAATAAATGGGCACCAAGACCGACTTTAGAAGAATCCGTGCTAAGGCAGAAATCTTGTGACAGATCTGGATGAGCTAGTATTGGCGCGTGAAGTAACGCTTCTTTCAAAGAATTGAATTCCAACTGTGCTTGTTCGTCCCAGTTCCAAATAGTATTTTTTCCAGTGAGAGAACAAAGTTTTGGTGTAACAAGAATTTGCATATTCAGAAAACGACGGTAAAAATTTACGAGACCTAGAAAACTGCGGACTTGTTTTTTTGTGGATGGAACTGGAATGGCTCTGATTGCTTCTAACTGTTCAGGATCCGGCTGAATGCCTTCAGAAGAAATAATATGTCCCAAAAACCTCACCTTTGACCTACCGAATTCAGACTTTTCCAAGTTAACTGTAATTCCAGATCTGCAAAAATATGTAACAAACTGTTGAGGATGCGATTATGTTGTTCCCATGAAGCTTCTGCTATTAGAATATCGTCCACATATAAGGTGATGTGACGTTTTAAGAACTCAGGTAATATGGAATTTAGCCCGCGAATGAATGCTGCCGAAGAAATGTTCAAACCAAAAGGAAGTTTCCGAAACTGATAACAAACGCCGAAACAAAGGAAAGCTGTGTATTTTCTACATTCTGGATGAAGTTCGATCTGATAAAAGCTCGATCTGAGATCAATGGAAGACAACACTTTTACACCATTAAAATTTTGAAGAAGTTCTTCCATCGTCTGCGGCCTGTATGTTTCAGGAATAATGATAGTATTGATCTGTCTCGAATCTAAGACAAGCCTGATCGATCCATTTTTCTTCTCAACAACATGTAACGGATTGTTGTATGAGTTTACTGCAGGCACAATAATGCCATCGTCAAGCATAGATTGTATTTCTGTTCTAACACGGTCCCTATAATGTGCTGGAATTACGTATGGTCTAACACAAAATTTAGTATGCTCACGAACACGATATTGGTATTGAAATCCCTTGATTGTTCCTGTTTTGTGAGTAAAAACTGTGGAATGTGCTTGTAAAATCTCAAAAAGGCCCTGCCTATCAGTGTCATTACAATTCTCAATTGTTTGAATTTTATTCTGAATTAACTCATTAATTTCAAATATGCCGTCGATATCATCCCTGTCAGTACTTGCAGAGTGATTGTTAGTGTCTAGTTCCGTAGAAAATTCCGAACTGTTGTCTAGCAGAAGGTAAAGCCGATTAATTTCCTCGTCATGGTTTGAGAGCCAATCTTCAAATTTCAAAGCTATTGACTTACCTTCCTTCTCTAAACTTATTTCCGCATCGTGAAAGTTTAAGATTGCTTTGTATTCATTCAAAAAGTCTACTCCCAATATAATTTCCGTCGACAATAATGGAACAATAAGAAAGTTCATAGAGAAGCTGTGGCTTTGGCAAAGGAATTCTAAATTGGTTTGTTGGCGTACATCTACACTTTTTCCAAAGATTGCACCTTGTAATTTAATCTTACGTAACGGAAGTGTGGGGCAATCGTTCGATTTGTTGTACTTGCTAAAAGCTGTTTCACTAATTACTGAAATGGGACTGCCAGAGTCAAGTACTGCCGTAAGTTTTACGTCATTTACTGTAATGTGAATCACAGGATATGCAATGTTGTTATGTTTTACGTCGTGTTCCTGGAGTAAGATGTCCCTAATGTCTTCCATTTTTACGTAATTACTAGCTACGGCAGCTGCGTCGTCAGTTTCTTAAGTATGTTTTGTGGCTGCCAGCGGTGTGAGTCATTGCCTATTGTCTCTTTGTTGGCGCGCGTCGTTATTGTGATTTGGAGACCTAACTTCTACAAATTCACCGTGACGAGAGGGCCCTGCCCTGTTTAAACCCCGCCAGTTCTGATGCAATTCAGGTCTGTCGTTACGATCATATCGTCTGTCGTCATGTCGGTAGATTCCATAGTTTCTTTCTTGTCGGTCACGTGGTGGAGAATTTCTCCTGGAGTCGTAACTGCGCACTGGACCGTTGCGTCTAAAGTTATTCTGTCTCCCTTGATAACACTGGGCAACAACCAAAAAAACGTCATGGGTTTCTCAGCTGATTTAGACTAATTTTGGTGTTCTGAGTCCGAATATCACATTGATTTTGCTCTATCAGGTCAACTTTTTGAGATACAGCCATAGGCCTACATGACCATTTTTCCCTGAAATGTAAGCCTTTTTATAGGCTTCAATATGCTAATATTAGGGGTTTTAAGGGGATTATTCAGGACATATGAAAACAAAAGAATCCTTTAAGATTGTAACAGTTAATCATTCCAATAGATGCCTTTTTTTCTTACTATAGTATAAAATTTATTCTAATTTTTATTGTCTGACAGTCAACTGCATATTTCTATTACTATTTCAGATTGATACGGCTTCTGCGCGACGTTCATGCATGAATAATCCAGACGTTTTCTGCTACATCTGCGGAGAATACACGCTTTCAGTGGACAGGAAGAACATCACGGGATTTGTGAAGAACGCCTACCAGGCTTACTTTCAAGTCAAGCTGGGTGACCAAGATAAGCCCTGGGCACCGCACACGGTCTGCAAGAAGTGCGTGGAATACCTCCGGCGGTGGACGAAGGGCACGAAAACTTCACTGAAGTTTGGGATTCCGATGGTTTGGAGGGAGCCCTTGGACCATGCATCGGATTGTTACTTCTGCGCCATCAATACTACTGGCATCAACCGGAAGAATCGGCACAGCCTCCAATACCCCGACCTTCCATCTGCCCGCCGTCCAGTTGCTCACTGCGAAGAAATTCCTGTACCAGCGTTCACAGAGCTTCCTAACATCGACGACGAGGCCACCACTGCAGACGAGAGAGGATATATAGCAGACGAGGAGTATGAAGCACAAGATGGTCGGCAGCTCTTTTCACAATGTGAGCTTAATGATCTTGTTCGGGATCTCAGCTTGTCGAAGACTTCATCCGAGCTGTTGGCCTCCAGACTCGAAGAGAAAAATCTACTTGGCGAGGACGCGCGTATCACTTTCTTTCGTAGAAGGCATGAGGACTACATGGGCTACTTCTGCCAGGAGGAAGACCTAGTGTACTGCCGAGATGTCGCCGGTCTTCTTGTTAAACTCGGGGCTCCTACATACAATCCGAGAGATTGGCGACTCTTTATTGACAGCTGCAAGCGCTCTTTGAAGTGTGTGCTCCTCCACAACGGGAACGAGTTCGCCTCAATCCCTCTTGCTCACTCCACAACTCTCGTAGAGAAATATGAAGCAGTGAAGTACGTGCTCGACAAAATCCAATATGAGCAGCACCAATGGATCATCTGCGTCGACTTCAAGATGGTGAACTTTCTACTTGGTCAGCAGTCCGGGTTCACGAAATACCCATGCTTTATATGTATGTGGGACAGTCGAGACAGAGCCCAGCACTATGTAAAGAAAGTGTGGCCGCCACGAGAGCAGTTAGTACCTGGTGCGAGAAACATCATAAACGAACATCTTGTTGACCGGGAGAAGATATTGATCCCACCGCTACACATGAAGCTTGGGTTAATGAAACAGTTCACGCGTGCTCTGGACAAGGATGGGAGGTGCTTCCACTACCTGTGCCGAGCCTTTCCGCGACTGACCATTGAGAAGCTGAAGGCCGGCATTTTCGATGGGCCACAGATACGGCAGCTCATAAAGGACACAGAGTTCGAAAACTCCATGAACACGTTAGAGTGCGCCGCGTGGAAATCGTTTGTGCAGGTGGTGAACAACTTCCTGGGGAACACGAAGGCAGCAAACCACGCCAGACTCATCAGCAGCATGATAGAGGCCTTTCAAAAGCTCGGGTGTTTGATGAGTATAAAGATGCACTTCCTGTACTCACACATGGAGAAGTTTCCTGAAAACCTTGGGGCGATGAGCGACGAGCAGGGAGAAAGGTTCCATCAGGACATGCGCCAAATGGAGGATAGGTACCAGGGGAGGTGGGACGCAGTCATGATGGCGGACTACTGCTGGATGCCGAAGAGAGACAACCCAGCAGCTGCTCACAAACGGGAATCGAAGAAACGCCGATTCATGCCGTGAACTCTGAACTTTTGTGTCACGTAACGCTCATTGTTATACTAATATTATGATAAATATGCTTATTTAATTTGATGGAGTAAATAAAAACTTTATGAATTTGCATACGTTGACTTTTATTTCTTGAGGAAAACGGAAAAAATCTTCCGGGGTTTCTCAGCAGATGATACAAAGAAATTTGTTTTTTTACGAAAAATCGATTTTTAAAAATTTCTGTAGCAATAAATCCTGACCTGATCGAACGAAACCAAGGTCATTTTCGGACTCAGGGCATCAAAATTAGTCTAATTCAGCGGGAAAACTCTAGAATTTTTTTAAAAAATCTTTTTTTGTTGCCCAGTGTAATAATTATTTTGGTTCCCATATTGTCTGTTTCTCTGATTGTCTCTGTGATAGTCATTACCGCGGAGAGGTGATCTTTCCCTGTAATTATTACTACTCTGCCAATGGTTGTCGTACGGGTGGTGTCTATACGCGCTGTTCACATCCAGCTGCCGCTGCCCAACACTACAATGGCGAGTATTACAACAATGCAAAGCAGCCACAGACTGCACGCAGCACAGCCAGTGATTTTCATACAGAGGTGGTGTTACCAATAAAAAAACTAAACAGCCTACTTACAATTCCTGAATTTCCCTGAACATTTTGTACTTCCTTCTTTCGTCGATCAGCTAACGTATTTCCTCTGCTGCCCGTGGAATCTTTGCAGTTATCTTCTTTGCACCGATAGTTTTCTTTCCAGCTTCTGTGTTTGCCCTTTTTGAAGATGCACACTCATCTTCAACTGAACTGCCTATTTAACTATTCCCTATTACAGCCTTTATAGCCTCGGAGATCTTCAAGGGTATCTCTACAATCCTTAGTTCTTCCGTATCCTACTACTTTGCACGTTTATTCCTGACTAGTCTCTTAAACTTCAGCCTATTCTTCATTATTATTACATTGTGATCTGAGTCTATATCTGCTCCAGGTACGCCTTATAATCCAGTATCTGGTTTCAGAATCTCTGCGCGACGGTGATGTAATCTGAAATATTCCGATATCTTCCGACTTTTTCCAAGTACAACTCCTCCTCTTGAGATTCTTGAACATAGCCTTCGCTATTTTTCTCTGAAATTCGTTGCAGAAGTCAATTAGTTTTTCTCTTCTCTTACTCCTAGTACCAAGCGCATATTCTCCAGTGCTCTCTTGTGTTACTAATTCCCCTACAACGGCATTCTAGTCCCCGATGACTGTTAGATTTTCATATCACTTCACGTACTGTATTACCCATTGAATAACCTCATGTACATTATGTGATCAAAAATGTCCAGACACCTGGCTGAAAATGACCTAATAGTTCGTGGATCCCTCCATCGGTAATGCTGGAATTCAGTATGGTGTTGGCCCACCTTTAGCTTTGATGATAGCTTCCACTCTCGCAAGCCTACGGTCAGTCACGCGCTGGAAGGGTTCTTGGAGGATGGCAGCCCATTCTTCAAGGAATGAGGCAATGAGGAGAGGTATCGATGTCGGTCGATGAGGCCTGGCACGAAATCGGCGTTCCACAACATCCCAAAGGTGTTTTATAGGATTCAGGTCAGGACTCTGTGCAGGCCAGTCCATTACAGGGATGTTATTGTCATGTAACCACCCCGCCACAGGCCGTGCATTATGAACAGGTGCTCGATCGTGTTGAAAGATGCAATCGCCATCCCCGAATTGCTCTTAAACAGTGGGAAGCAAGAAGGGGCTTAAAACATCAGTGTTGGCCTGTGCTGTGATTGTGCCACGCAAAACAACAAGAAGTGCAAGCCCCCTCCATGAAAAACACGGCCACACCGTAACACCACCGCCTCCGAATTTTACTGTTCGCACTACACACGCTGGCAGATGACGTTCACCGGGCATTCGCCATATCCACACCCTTCCATCGAATCACCACATTGTGTACCGTGATTCGTCACTGCACACAACGTTTTTGCACTGTTCAATCGTCCAATGTTTACGCTCCTTACACGAAGCGAGGGGTTGTTTGGCATTTACCGGCGTGATGTGTGGCCCATGAGCAGCCTCTCGACCATGAAATCCAAGTTTTGTCACCTCCCGCTTAAATGTCATAGTATTTGCATTGGATCCTGATGGAGTTTGGAATTCTTGTGTAATGGTCTAGATAGATGTCTGCCTATTACACATTACGACCCTCTTCAACTGTCGGCGGCCTTTGCCAGTCAACAGACGAGGTCAGCCAGCACGCTTTTGTGCTTCACGTTTCCACTTCACTATCACATCGGCAACAGTGTACCTAGGGATGTTTAGGAGTGTGGAATCTCGCGTACAGACGTATGACACAAGTTACAATCACCTGACCACGTTCGAAGTCCGTGAGTTCCGCGGAGCGGCCCATTATGCTCTCTCACGATGTCTAATGACTACCACAAAAGATTGAAAGAGAACACTGTTCTTTAAGCTAATGAGTCCTCATGTAGACGTACACGACGTTATTATAAATACTAGGAAATGAGTCATTAGAGATGAGAGACTCCATAACGCTGGTAAACGCAATTTTATTGCAGTGACATTTCGAACTCACTACTAGTCATTAGGATTTGAATTAACTAACTCACCCACGTAAGTCATTTTAGTAATCTTTAGGCAGAATGAAATATTTTTTTGAACAAGAGACTTTCAGAAAATATTTCGACTACTGAACTTCTATGACAATTCAAAGTATTTTTGCTCTTTAAAAGGTTTTCTCACGCCTGTGAAACGACGTTCCTGATGGAAGCGGTTTGTAATAAGCTGGATGTTGGACTAACCAGTTACAAAGCAGCACGATTAACAGCGGCAAGCGCTTTACGAATACCTCAAAATTTGCAGCATATCATCAGTAATTTGTTTGTACTCGTGATTGAGCAATAATTTGTGTACATGTTTGAACTTTAGACGTTATGACGAATTTTATTTTTCTGGATAAGTATTTTTATTTCTTTTTTTCCTAAGAAGAGGAGCACATTATAAATAAAAACTGGGCCGTCATTTCAATCTTTTCAGTCGCTCAGTTTTAAATTATTTTGTGACCTTTAATCAAAAAGTTTGAGGCAAACACGAAGCATGATATTAATTGGTGTTCTCTTTATTTACATGTAGGTAGGACGCCAATAACAACGAAAACACAAAAGATAAATCATATTCTTTAAAGCCAACAAGAAATAACAGTTCCTAAGGAAAAAAGGTCGCGCAAGACCGGTGGTGTAAAAGTAATACTTTAAAATTACGAATACTTAATAATTCTCATTGTTTTCACAAACTAATAACCCTTATCACTAATAACCCTTATCACCAATTAAAATTCATGGAAATGACAGGGTTCTAAACCCATACCTGCAGATTAGCAACTGACCGCCAATCGTTGCTCTGATGAAATGGTATCATATCGTCTGTAATGTCACACCTTCTCCACCGAAAAGAAATGATACATGAACTGAAAGCGGCGCGGTACGTCTTCGACCGAAACTCAGACAGTCTAGCTGACTGGAATCCATGAACGGACTGAAGAAGAAGATAAGGTAATTGAAAGTGACGCCGTAGATATTCTGCTACGTTGTATGAGATCTACTTGTTTTGGAGGGTGTGAGAACTTAACAGCTGTTAACGCAAGTGTCATAATATTTCGACACTGATGGCGAAGCTACTCAAAAGGCAGTTGCTTGAGCAGAAAATGGATTGAGAATCTTTGAAGGACGTATTCTATCACCATGATTGAAATGTATCAGAAAATGCAGCAGAATTATATATTTATATCAATCTTACAACGAAAGTTTTATGTAATGTATGAAAACTTGTTGTTTCAGTCACCGAAGTAATTGGATTCAAGTATATCACACAGCAATCAAGATGCATATTTACAAGGAAACTGTATCTCTTCTGATACAGATACAACTCTGCTATTCAGTACGTTTTTCACCTCCAGATTTACTTCAATTTGTTAATTGCTTCCGTAACGTTTGTCTCGGGTCATGAATCACTAAATTACATACAGCATACAAATAACTGTCATTACTGGTCCAGTGGAGCCTTTTTTGTGAAGTAACCCAGTACTTCCGAAACACACTTCCTCTCCACTCTAAAATGTATTGAATGGAGATTGTGAGGTGACTTATGATGCAAAGCTTCTCTTACGATTCAGTCACTGAATTTTGTTCTTGCAGTTTGTAGATCGAATAAAGAAAACCAGAAAAATAATTAAAAATTTAAGTCTTTCTTCAACGATATACAAACCGATTTGTATATCAACCAGCGCTGTGAAAGTCGAGCGTGTTAACATTTTTCTTTTAATTACCTCTTCCACTTCAGGCGTTGGCCCTTATCACGCATACTACCCCAAAAGTCTATCTAACCTAAAATCAAAAACAAAAGCTAGTGGCACCGCCACTTTCACCTTAAAAGCTAACTAGGACGGTTGTTTGCCACCACTTCAGGCTCCGCCCACGAACAAAAATTAAATATTCCTCTGAACGCTTTATTAAAAAGAAGAAAAGGATAAAGGAAGGGGTACAATACTTTTATTATATTTTTTCTCTTTCTTTTTTGTTGTTGTTCTAATTGTAATCCTTTTTTAGTTTTGTTTTTATATCTACTTTCGAGCGTGTCCACAGCAGCCAGACAATGGGATATCCTGGTCGTCTTCTCGTTCAGGTAGGATGAAACACCCCATAATTATCGTTAATGTCTCTCATCAGTCCGTCATGTGCTATATCTCTGTCTCTTCTCACACCCGGTACACCCCAAAGGTCTGGAGGGCGCTTTGCACCGTAAAACCGTGTAATTGCTCGTTAAATAATAACAAAAATCTTACAACTCTGCAACGCTCTCACTAAAAAGTATGACAATGCCATACCCTAAACCCACACCGTGGCGTTGTGACGAGTAACAGAGAAGTAAGTGACGTCGGGATGGATCAGTTCGGTGGGCTCTACGGTCTGAGGCGTCCGTCGCAGCAACAGTGCCAACATGCGCCGTGTGAGGAGCCGACATTCGACGGCCCTGCCACAAACGAAACGGTGCATGTCGGTGTCGACAGCGGCGCATCTGGGGCAGAGAGGATCCTCGGCAATATGTATCATATCTAAGCATTGTCTGGTGGGGAATTTTTCAGTTGTTATCAAATATCGCAGCGCCCTGACCGTGGTGGGAAGGAAAGGCGAGTGTATGTGACTCCACACCCGTCTCCAACTAACCGCTGGATGGCAGCGTTCAACCACATTAGCAGGCAGCGACCGTTGAAAGTAGCGGTAGAAGTCCTTGGTTCTAGGATCCCTCGTAGTCGGTAGGACATTCAACAGATAACTCATGCTGACCAGATAGGTGCGAATGTGGCGTGATATGCCCAACAGGAATCGGCGGCCGGAGGGACTGAGGTACCACCTCCTGAATCGGTGTACCAGGGAGGGTGTCGTTGTCCGAAGTACGTGGCGATGCATCGTCCGCAGGAAAAGAGCGCGCGCCCTGTTGTGTACGTTTATCATTCCAATGCCGCCTGCGTGCGTGGGCAACGTTAGCGTCTCGTAACGGTTCTTGAACACCCTACTCTAGCTGACGACCTAAGGCCTCCTGGAGCTTGGCAGCTACCGTAGCGGCCACTGGGAGAACGTGTGTAGCGATTAAGTTTCGGAGCGAGGTAGATGTTGACAAAATGTAACAGCAGATCAAGTCAGCTGTTCGAAAGTTATGGAGATGAACTTGCGTGCGGACCACATTAAGTATTCTGCTGCTGTACGCTGCATGTCCCCACGGAAGGTAACCCCCAAACATTTCGTCGGTGGGACTTTGGTAATGGGCACTGGGGTACTCATATTCAGTCCTCTGCCCACATCCTTGTAGTGCGACTTTCGCAAGTTGATACGGCTTCTGGCCATCTCGCCGTACCGCTGAAGCCACGCGATCGCCGTACTTATGTCTTCTGCCGACCTCGCCAAGAAAACTACATCGTCCGCATAGGCACAACATTTAAAATGCACATTGCGGAAGCGAATTCCCTCCAAACGCTGTCGTACACCATGAAGGGCAACGGCGAAGTCAAAGACTGACAGAGCATCCTTGTCGCACTGAGCGCTCATCAGCGAACTGTGGCGAGCGATAGCCATTGACCAGGACTGTCGAAGCGGCTCCATGGATGAGACGGAGAACCACAGCTGCCGATACTGGGGACAGTCCCATCTTCTCTAAGACAGCCTGCAAGAAATGGTGCTCAACTTGTCAAATGCGGGGTCTAGGTCAACTGCCACGAGGGTGCATTCTAAGGGGCATGGCGACATGAGCGCCACCACATCTGTATACGAGCTTTACGCCGTGTGTATATTACTGCCACTTGCCAGACATGTTTGGTCAGCGTGAATGGCATCTTTGGCAATAGCGAGGAGGCGAGCACGAAGAATTCGGGCGAACAGCTTGTAATCCAAATTCACTAACGCCAACGGCCGAAAGTCTTGAGGTCTGCACCCCCCGTTTGGTTTCGAAACAGGGATGATCATGCCCTCCAAAAATTCGGGGGGGACACGAAAGTCCGGATCCAGGAGTTCGCAGCACATTTGTCGCCAAACTTCCCCCATCAGGTCAGAAAAGGTGTTATAAAATTCAAGCGGAAGACCATCAGGTCCAGGGGACTTGTTTCTCGCGCCCAACATGTGCATTTCTTCCCACTTGACGGCCTCCAAGAAAGTGGCGTCGCCTTCCGCCTTATCCGAAGGTGGCAGGTCGTGCAGGACGTCCTCAGTGTCATTGTCAGCCGTTGATCTGCTTGATAGAGAGTGCGGTAATAATCTGGAGATGGCGTCGTGTGTCTCAGCGCGTTGCCCGTCCGCAGAAATAACTGCCGTGATGAGTCGTCTCTTACAGTGTCTCCGTTCTCTGACGATTTGACAAAGAGAATCACGTTGCTCTGGGATGGAATCTTGCAGTCTCGCTCTAGTCCGCGTGCCGTCCAATTTGTAAGCCGTGCAGAAGCTGTGCCTGTGTCCGGTGGACGGCCATTTGGCACTCTGGCGAAAGTTGTTGCGATGCTAGTTCGTGCAAGACCGTGTAGTAAAACTCAGAGGTCGATCGGAGCCAAAGCGCCCTGTCTCGCCCATACGCTATAAACGTGCAGCGAAGAGCTGGTTTGGCGCAGTACGTCCACCATCGTATTGTGGAATCACAAGTATGACGCCATCTCTCGCATTTGTGCCAGGTAGCAGTGACGGCTACACGGCAAGCTCTTCCTAGAGAATGTTGACGTTAAGAGACCAATGTTCGCTACTACGGCTCGTCTGTTTTCGCAGCCGAGTCACGGTGCAGATGAAGGCCTGATGATCGGTGAATTCAGTGGGCCACAGCTCAGCACCGATAGTCCAATCTGCTGGCCGCGTGACTGATGAAGTGTATATATCCGCGTCTGTCACCGTCGATTAGTGTCCATGTATCATGCACAGCGAGATCCCTGACCATAGCATGAAAGGCTGGACATGGGACATGGTGAGGGAGCTATCTCAGTGGAGTGATAAGTGTTCGCTCTCGACGCTTCGCAGTACCAGGCGGGGCATACAGATTCACATGGCGGACTGCGCCGATGGTGAGCGCAATGCCTCTCGCTGATGGCAAATACTGAATATCCGTTGGTTCGATGCCATCGCGTAGTAGTATGTTCGTACCACCACCACCGTCGTATCCATAAACATCCAGACGTAGATCAGGCCGTACCTCTTGAAGGAACTCGATGTCCGTCCAACGATCCGCCGGCCGCGGGCATCTGGTTGTTTCTCGAGTCTTATATCATTCTTTTCATGTCGGACACCCAATCACCAGGCTTGAGGGGTGGTACGTTAGGCGACACATGACGTTCATCTGATGTCTTAGCCGCAAAATCGCCAGGGGACCTGTCGGTCAATTGAGCAACGTCAACTTGGCTTTGTCTTTGGGGGGGGGGGGGGGGGACGTTGCCAGTAGCGAACCAGGAACCGTTGGAGTTGATGGAGTTGGAGTGAGGTCCAGAGCCCCGGCCGCAGATGGATTTTCCTCATCCTCCTGCAACGTGTCACCATCTCGCGAAACATTTCCTGCAGACAGCCTCCTCTTCATTCGTCGCTTGTGCGACTTCTGCTTCCGGGAACGCGTGTCCGCGTGCTGTGGATCACGACAAACAGGAGGCACCTTCCACATCTCCGTGTCCGAGCACAAATCTACCTTCTGATGCTCTCTTTCCTCACACGGCCGGAGTGCAGACGTGGTCGCTGCTGTCGAGCACAGCGACGTTTTCGATGGAGGCTGCGTGGTCGTGGTCGCGGAAACCAGTCCTGTGGGGGTCGGTAACTGGAACGGAACAACATCCGCGTCTGTCATGTTCCCCGCTTCCTCAACGTATGTGATAGGCAGCGTTGTCGGTTGCGATGTAGGCGTCGTGTCTACACGTAGTATCTGGACGAGGCGTCGTTGCAGGCATTCAGACCGTACATGCCCTTCTTGCCCGCAACCTGAACAAGTCCGCTGTTGACCGTCATAAATGACGATCGCGCGACAGCCAGCAACGGTGACGTACGATGGGAGATGTTTGCGCAGTTTCTTCCACGTGACGTAGTACTTCCCCTTAAGGCCGCAGCACGTTCACGACCAGCGTGACCAGAACTTCAAACGGCAGCTCGAAGATTCGGATGTTCCGAACGCCGAGTCCTGCATGGTCGACAGTCACTACACCACTTTGCTGTCCGCGTGGTGGAAACGATATCCATCGGTGAGACGGCGAATAAGCCGTTCGCACGCTGCTCATTAAGCCAACATGACACTGCTATAGTATACCTGTTTTCAATGCGTCCATACGTTGTAATGTAGAGTACTTGGAACATGACATTAGAGAGCAAAGCTAGCTAAGATGCGAAACGTCATATCTGGGTTCAAACAATGAACTTTACTGGCTGGATGTTACATTTGAAATAGAACACATTTAGAATCTTGCATTGAGGTGACAAGAAAGTACGGTAATAGGCATAAAATCTGGCCGCCGGAAAGCCGCCTCAGAGGCGAAGTCCGACTCGTTCACTTATAGCAGCCAATATTCATGGCAGCCCCCTCAGAATCTTAAGCCCAGACGTATGCAGGGTCTGGTAACACGTAGGATGTGGATATGTATGGAGTATGTTCTGTCAGTTTTCACGAGATGTTACGGAAGTGGATCTGCTCGTGGTGTAGTGGTAAGCTTCGTGCTCTGTAAGCGCAAAGTCGCGTGTTCGTGTTCACTACTTTTCCTAGCTTCTTTAACTTGTATTTCGGATATATGCTGTCGTTGCCAGTCTGATGGAACCTAAAAAAAATTCGTTTCATTTTCGAATTCGCCAGCAACAACAAAAAGTTACAGAAAGCATTCCGCTAAATATCTCGTGGCTGTGTGAAGATCTGAACAGTTTACTCTCGAGAATTTCTTCGCCCCACAGCAGCTACCGGCTACCAGCTACCGGCTACCGGCCATTGGCTGCCTACCGTCAACGACAGTCGTCTGCGACTACGTGAACGTAACATGGCGCTTTGAGTGTATGTATCAACGGTCAATTTCTCATTTCAAATTCTCACATTTATCTCGCAGCTACGATTTGGATTTTGAATCCCTGAAACTTAAGAATGTTGTTCAAGTATATAATATGTAGTCGCAAGTGGAAAGAGGTCTAACGTTTGCGACATATTATTCGCATTGGTTTCCGTGTAGTGATGAAGGGAACAGTGACAGCTCTGAAACTTTATATTGTGTGTGGGGTGAGAGGTTTTTGGGCAAAACAAGTCAGCAAAATACTTTTTTGCGTCAAGAAACATTGTTCTGACATGAATGATTATGCACATTCAAGAAGCTCCAATAACAGACATATGTGACAGAGTACGACTATTTAAGCATCATGTGACATTTGCTTTCATTAGTCAAGTTTCAGAAGTCAGGAGCAATGGGACTGCGAATTTTATTTTTCTTATCTTCTGCCCTCAGATGTATACCTTTCATATGTCTTATCGAAAAACAGTCCAGAAAATTCCTTTCTGGACAAAAATGCTCTTCAAACCTTGTTTGAAGACATCTTTAACTCAGCTCAAGTATGTTTCTTGAGATCATTAAACTACCAGAGCATAGCCAGACTTTTATATAATGTGAGACAGTCTACTGTCGATGATTAATTTCTCTCTGATGTTTACAGTTGCATTGAATAAAACAAGGACAACGCTGTTAAAACATGCACTGTACTAATTCAAATTAAATTCATATTAACACAATATACTTAAGACGAAAGTCTATGTTAATGAAACATAAAGTATCTGTAACTAGGATGTGCCTACATCAGCAAGAATTAGTAACATATTACTCAATTTTGACTTCAATACACTCTGTATTTACTTGCTGACTCATAACCATCAATTGATATCTTCACACCTTAAATGAAAAATGAGAGAATGTAATGGAAATACACTCCTGGAAATTGAAATAAGAACACCGTGAATTCATTGTCCCAGGAAGGGGAAACTTTATTGACACATTCCTGGGGTCAGATACATCACATGATCACACTGACAGAACCACAGGCACATAGACACAGGCAACAGAGCATGCACAATGTCGGCACTAGTACAGTGTATGTCCACCTTTCGCAGCAATGCAGGCTGCTATTCTCCCATGGAGACGATCGTAGAGATGCTGGATGTAGTCCTGTGGAACGGCTTGCCATGCCATTTCCACCTGGCGCCTCAGTTGGACCAGCGTTCGTGCTGGACGTGCAGATCGCGTGAGACGACGCTTCATCCAGTCCCAAACATGCTCAATGGGGGACATATCCGGAGATCTTGCTGGCCAGGGTAGTTGACTTACACCTTCTAGAGCACGTTGGGTGGCACGGGATACATGCGGACGTGCATTGTCCTGTTGGAACAGCAAGTTCCCTTGCCGGTCTAGGAATGGTAGAACGATGGGTTCGATGACGGTTTGGATATACCGTGCACTATTCAGTGTCCCCTCGACGATCACCAGTGGTGTACAGCCAGTGTAGGAGATCGCTCCCCACACCATGATGCCGGGTGTTGGCCCTGTGTGCCTCGGTCGTATGCAGTCCTGATTGTGGCGCTCACCTGCACGGCGCCAAACACGCATACGACCATCATTGGCACCAAGGCAGAAGCGACTCTCATCGCTGAAGACGACACGTCTCCATACGTCCCTCCATTCACGCCTGTCCCGACACCACTGGAGGCGGGCTGCACGATGTTGGGGCGTGAGCGGAAGACGGCCTAACGGTGTGCGGGACCGTAGCCCAGCTTCATGGAGGCGGTTGCGAATGGTCCTCGCCGATACCCCAGGAGCAACAGTGTCCCTAATTTGCTTTGAAGTGGCGGTGCGGTCCCCTACGGCACTGCGTAGGATCCTACGGTCTTGGCGTGCATCCGTGCGTCGCTGCGGTCCGGTCCCAGGTCGACGGGCATGTGCACCTTCCGCCGACCACTGGCGACAACATCGATGTACTGTGGAGGCCTCACGCCCCACGTGTTGAGCAATTCGGCGGTACGTCCACCCGGCCTCCCGCATGCCCACTACACGGCCTCGCTCAAAGTCCGTCAACTGCACATACGGTTCACGTCCACGCTGTCGCGGCATGCTACCAGTGTTAAAGACTGCGATGGAGCTCCGTATGCCATGGCAAACTGGCTGACACTGACGGCGGCGGTGCACAAATGCTGCGCAGCTAACGCCATTCGACGGCCAACACCGCGGTTCCTGGTGTGTCCGCTGTGCCGTGCGTGTGATCATTGCTTGTACAGCCCTCTCGCAGTGTCCGGAGCAAGTATGGTGGGTCTGACACACCGGTGTCAATGTGTTCTTTTTTCCATTTCCAGGAGTGTAATAGGAATATATTAAATATATTTTTAGGCTAATTCTGTGTCACCCAGGAAGTAGCTCGACCACAGGATTGCCAAACATATTCTAGATTGTAGTCAATATTCAGTTATACTTCTAGCAGGAAACACCAGTCTTTTGCGATCTATGAAGAGACTAGAGTTCGTGTTTCGACGAAGTGGCGACCGATCTCCGAAATACCCAAAGTATATGTCAGTGAGTCTTATTTGCCTTTCTGCAACTGGATTTACAGACTATAGCGTCGTCACTAATAATACTCAGATGCGCCGACTGCGAACTAAGCAACGCAAATCATTAATTGTCACAATTGTGTTTTTGTGTCTTAAGCGTACTGAAATGAAAAACTCATCACCAGACGTATTCACATTTGTAGAACATCTCTAGTAGTTATGAATAGGAAGCACATATTTTTTGTAATAACAGACTTGGAAATTTATTTTTTCTTGAGATATATGTCAACGGCACTATTCATGAAGAACAGGAACAAGAAGTAAGAACATCGATTGCAAAACTTAACAGCCACAGGAAAACTTCACAAGTTACAAAATCATGAAGTTCCAAATCAAGAAAGAAGGAAACCATAACAAATGACAGAAAATGTAGGCTCTAAATTCCGCTGAAAATAAAACTAGCGAATGTAAGCAGCGAAATTTCATTTCCAGCCTTTGATAACGCGTAAGGAGAAGCAGTTGATATCAGAAAGTGGAACAAGGAACACTAACCGCTACAGTAATTCTCGACTAACCCACCCTCGCGTAAAACTGTCATTCAGTCAATCAATACTAAAAGAAACGTACGTATCATCTTTTCATTATGATTATAATGTATCGGCCGCTGATCCGTTCTCGATAAAAGCGATAAGCGCCTGTGTTGAAAAGCTTTTCAATGTGCAGTACGCTTAAGACAGAAAGAACCCAAAATACGTTTCACCAATATGATGGTCGTATTGAGATTCTATGCGTCGCTTGCGCAACTGTTATTAATTTAGCCCCTAATTTTTTAACATTAACGACGCCACTTGGGTACCGCAATAGTCGTATGGAAATTATCATCTTCTATTGGGGCGGCACAGATGAGCAGACGGTTCTAGAATTTGCAAAAACTGTCCATATGTTGCTGAAACATAGCATCAACTACCACTACATTAGATTATAGACCATATTTAATTTCTACCTATCAAAGAATTGCTCAGGAGTGCGTGAATAGCATCAACACCACCAATCCCTCACCCAAAACACAACGCAGTCCCAGTACATGTCAATTAATAGCAACAAAATGCTGTATACTTGAAAAAAGAGACAGCATTGGTCGTAGATTTTTTACTATTGCAAAATCGATTTTCTGTCACTGAGTGACCATCTTCAGTGCTAGAAGTTAAAAAATTTTTCACATTACGATCAGAGAGTACAACATAGAAAATCACAATTACATCTGCATATGAACATAACACTTGTTAGAAACAAACCTATATAACAAGTGTTATGTTCATATGCAGATGTAATTGTGATTTTCTATGTTGTACTCTCTGATCGTAATGTGAAAAAATTTTTAACTTCTAGCACTGAAGATGGTCACTCAGTGACAGAAAATCGATTTTGCAATAGTAAAAAATATACGACCAATGCTGTCTCTTTTTTCAAGTATACCTGTTATCTGGTCGCAGTGCACAAGACAACATGGAGTCGCCAATCAATAAAATGCTTTATGCTCGCATGTTTCTGCCAATGACTTAATTTCTAATGCAGGGCTGTGACCCCGTTCCCGAGGCATTAAACGAGTGTTATGGTCTACTCCACCATCGCTCACGCTCACTCACAGCCCCAACCCAACCACATCCACTGTGAATGTCTCATAGATCATGACACCAAACGCAGATTTATGCACAACTTTACCAACTTCTTAACAGCTTTCCTAACTTGATATTTAGCCGTTGCTCTGAAGAGAAATACTGAAGTTAAATACGAATATTCTGTATGGAAATCATGGGTGGTCAACCAATGTTTCCACTCTTCCACATCCATTATTCGAATAATTGTGAAAATAAACGACAGATAATCACCTTTGAATTAATAAATTTGACGATTATGCAAGACAACTTTTGACCTATGTGGCACTGTAGTACCAATTTAAGGGTTCCGTGGGAATCTGTTACTTAAATTTCTTGCTATCTTCTTCAGGAAAAATTCTGGCTTCAAACATACTATTCCAGTGGGATTTGGCTACAGCAATAGTAGCACTCAGCTACTGAGGAATCAAGACCGTGAAGAACATTCTCTGATTGCTGTAGTACAGAGTAAGGCAAAGAGGAACAGTTTAATTATTTAGTTTACATTTAATTTAACATATTGCAAGGCATTTCAAGAATGTTTGCTCATCATCATCAGGCGATTATTAATACAGAAAATTATTACATAAATATAAATTATCTTTGTCTAATTTAACATAGAACTGTTTTGTTGATTGCTCGCTGCTGGAACGGCTATTTGAGTATTTGAGGGTGGGGGTGTGAGGGCTGGCCAGAAATCTACGTCCAGGGATGCCTTCTGCTGACATGGAGCTGTGTCTCGTTGTGACTGATACCATAACCCGTGTGGGGAACAGATACTTTTGCAGCAGTTATAATGGTGAGGTATTGTGTGATACACTTTTTATACGTCAATTGTTCACTTATGATTTAGGTTTCCCAAAACTTCATTTGCTTTTTCGTTACCCTGGAGGAGCTGTGTTGTAACATTACACTGTTGCACTGCTTAATCAGATACTGATTTGGACGTAACTATTACACAGAATACAGGTTCCTAAACTTGGCAACAATCAATGAAGAAAAAAGCATGTTTCCTACAGAATTATGCGCGTTCTTCGAGTAGCCAAAGCGAATCTTTATTTGCATATCCGACGGAACAGGTGGAGCCAGCATCATGTCATTAGACGTCAAAAAATTAAAGCGTGATAATGTCCACTCTCTTTTGACTCCAAGAAAAAAAAATCTTCTGACAAAGTAAGATGAGGTGATACCAAAATTTACGCCATACACAAAAAGAATTAAGGAGCTGTTTTGCACTTGATAGAAGTACTCAACGTAATACTTTTTACGAGAAGCACGTAATTCATTTATTCCTCTCATGTCATACAACTTTGGTTATTGTGATGTGAGGAAATAGACCGCTTAGGATTCTGAAGTGTAATTTGACACCATATCCTTATCATAGTCTCGATCGAAAGTGTTACAAGAATCAAGTCCTATTCCTTTCATGCGTTAGGGTCTACTACCGCTTGCAGATGCTTATTGATAGAGTTGCAAGCATCAGGTTTCGCAGCATAATTAGCCTTATGTTATACACTCCTGGAAATTGAAATAAGAACACCGCGAATTCATTGTCCCAGGAAGGGGAAACTTTATAGACACATTCCTGGGGTCAGATACATCACATGATCACACTGACAGAACCACAGGCACATAGACACAGGCAACAGAGCATGCACAATGTCGGCACTAGTACAGTGTATATCCACCTTTCGCAGCAATGCAGGCTGCTATTCTCCCATGGAGACGATCGTAGAGATGCTGGATGTAGTCCTGTGGAACGGCTTGCCATGCCATTTCCACCTGGCGCCTCAGTTGGACCAGCGTTCGTGCTGGACGTGCAGACCGCGTGAGACGACGCTTCATCCAGTCCCAAACATGCTCAATGGGGGACATATCTGGAGATCTTGCTGGCCAGGGTAGTTGACTTACACCTTCTAGAGCACGTTGGGTGGCACGGGATACATGCGGACGTGCATTGTCCTGTTGGAACAGCAAGTTCCCTTGCCGGTCTAGGAATGGTAGAACGATGGATTCGATGACGGTTTGGATGTACCGTGCACTATTCAGTGTCCCCTCGACGATCACCAGTGGTGTACGGCCAGTGTAGGAGATCGCTCCCCACACCATGATGCCGGGTGTTGGCCCTGTGTGCCTCGGTCGTATGCAGTCCTGATTGTGGCGCTCACCTGCACGGCGCCAAACACGCATACGACCATCATTGGCACCAAGGCAGAAGCGACTCCATTCGTCCCTCCATTCACGCCTGTCGCGGCACCACTGGAGGCGGGCTGCACGATGTTGGGGCGTGAGCGGATGACGGCCTAACGGTGTGCGGGACCGTAGCCCAGCTTCATGGAGACGGTTGCGAATGGTCCTCGCCGATACCCCAGGAGCAACAGTGTCCCTAATTTGCTGGGAAGTGGCGGTACGGTCCCCTACGGCACTGCGTAGGATCCTACGGTCTTGGCGTGCATCCGTGCGTCGCTGCGGTCCGGTCCCAGGTCGACGGGCACGTGCACCTTCCGCCGACCACTGGCGACAACATCGATGTACTGTGGAGACCTCACGCCCCACGTGTTGAGCAATTCAGCGGTACGTCCACCCGGCCTCCCGCATGCCCACTATACGCCCTCGCTCAAAGTCCGTCAACTGCACATAAGGTTCACGTCCACGCTGTCGCGGCATGCTACCAGTGTTAAAGACTGCGATGGAGCTCCGTATGCCACGGCAAACTGGCTGACACTGACGGCGGCGGTGCACAAATGCTGCGCAGCTAGCGCCATTCGACGGCCAACACCGCGGT
The DNA here is from genome assembly GCF_023864345.2 of Schistocerca serialis cubense. Lineage (NCBI taxonomy): Eukaryota > Metazoa > Arthropoda > Insecta > Orthoptera > Acrididae > Schistocerca > Schistocerca serialis. The sequence continues at coordinate 657,555,567 of NC_064641.1, read as the reverse complement.
TCCTGGTGTGTCCGCTGTGCCGTGCGTGTGATCATTGCTTGTACAGCCCTCTCGCAGTGTCCGGAGCAAGTATGGTGGGTCTGACACACCGGTGTCAATGTGTTCTTTTTTCCATTTCCAGGAGTGTAGTACTATTGACAGTAAGTGGAACATTTAAGAAAGGAGAGTAGCCGCTACAGCTGTGAAGATCTTTGTGTATGTCTTCATTGAGTACTGACTGACAGCTACCACAACTCTTTGCAGAATTGATACTGTAGGGAACAATTATCAGAGCATTCCAGCCATCTTTCGGCAAGTCAGATTCCGAGTCATATTCAACACATAAAGGAGATTTACTTGAAGTAGTCGCAAGTTCCTGCAGTTACACTTTGATAATTAGCATACAAATATTCTGATGGTCGAAAGGACACGTTAGTGTGTGAAAGTATAATACGTTAATTAAGATAAAACCATAAGAACTCGAGTAGAACGGAAAATGGAAATTCTCATTCAAAAGGCCTTTTCACTTTTCTTAGCAAAGCATCAGCAGCGATTATATTGTAATCATCACGAGTAGATGATAGTTATAACTGCAAGATCAGAATGGTATGGATTCTCAGAGAATGTTGAGGCGGTACGTGGTCCACCTCTTCTGAATGACATTAAAGGTTGTGCACTTAATCTAACGCTGCCTGCCTAGGTAAAAATGGCGAGACAGGGTTGTCGCTTCTTATGACCAACAACTCTCCACAAGCTAGCATATGCTGTGGGTTGATTTGTGACTATGAGCATCTGCCTTGATATGCCGACTCATATTAACCTCAAGAACAAGCAATTAATGGAACCAAAATCTCCTAACATTAGAAGGGAAACACCCGTCAATCTTCGCAATCTACTGTATGTAACAGCTATCTAATTACCATCAAGCAGGCACAGAGTGCATCCTTGTGGTAACTACATAAATTCTGCACATATTTGTTTAGCAAATGATCGTCTGATACGCAACTGAAGTGACAGCCATAACACAGATTCTATATATTACAGTTAGTTGAGTAATTAACTTGCTGCAATGTTACTTCCACTGTTCTGAAATGTGCTGACCATTAGTTATTTGAACAAATATTCGCTACACTCTGTTTCACATGTATTTGACATGTTTTAGCGCCGACACTAAATATTGGGTAAACAAAGAATGCCATTAAAGCCCCACTACACAGGTAGCAAAACAAATGTTCTCAACTCACTTGTATTGCTCAGAAAACAGATCCATATAAAGTGACATCCGAAAAATGTTTGTCACTCAGTGACAGCCGACTGACTTCTGGGACTGGGACGCTCAGTTCCCTAGATATTTACTTGCAAATTTGATGACATTTTCTGAAAAATTCGTGCGTAATACGTAACATTGGTCGGAAACTTCAAGTTTTGAGCAGCAAGAAGGGGCAAATTTACCATCTCTCGTCAATTACATCGTAGGAAACCTGCTTCTTCCCTCACACTTCTAGGTTTAGGACCGAGAATTCTGTTGGGAAATTACGTCCAATACAGTCTCAGATTAAGCAGTGTAACAGCTCCTCCCGGGTACCAGGGAAGCAAATAAAGTCTGGGAAGCCTAATTCATAAGTGAACAATTGACACACAAAAAGTGTATCGCACAATACCTCACAACAATAACTGCTGCAAAATTGTATCCCAACAGAATATTGTGTCAATCACAACGAGACACAGCTCCACAGCAGAAGGCACCATTGGACATTGATTTCTGGCCACCCAATGACCCCGCCACCCACTGACACACCCACCCCCAAATACTCAAATAGCCGCTCCAGCAGCAAACAGTGAGCAAAACAGTTCTATGTTGAGTTAGATTAAGAAATTTTATCTTTTTATAACAGTTTTCTGTATGCAAAAGAGCCTGACGATGAGCGAAACATGCTTGAAATGTTATTCAATATGTTAAATTAAACATAAAGTAAGTAATTAATCCGCTTCTCTCTGCCTTATTCTGTACTAAACTAATGAGAGAATTTTCTTCACGTTCTTGAGTCCTCAGTAGCTGAGTGCTACTTCTGTTGTAGCCAAAGGCTATAACGAAAGGCTGATACGTATCCTTCTTTTAGTGTTTTTGGACTGAATGACAATTATACTAAAGCATGAGTTATTCTTGAATTACTTTGAGCGTTTTGAGCTCCTTGTTCCGCTTTTCGATAACAACTGCTTGTCCTTATGCGTTAGCAGAAACTGGAAATGATGTTGCGCTGCATGCATTCACTAGTTTCAACGGAATTTAGAGTCTGCATTTTTTGTCTTTTCTAATGGTTTCATGCTTAGCAGCCTTTCTTGATTTGGATCTTCACGCTATTTGTAGATTATGATGTTTTCCTGTGGGCAATCGATACTCTTACTTTGCGTGCCTGCTTTTCACGGATAGTGCCGTTGACATCGACGTCAAGAAAAATGTTTTCCAAGTCTATTATTATAAAGAAGATGTGTTGCCTACTCATAACTACTAGATATGTTCTAAAAATGTGAAACACGTCTGGCGATGAGCTTTGCGGTTTCAGTACGCTTAATAATTGTGATAATGATTTGCGTTGTTTACTCTGCGGTTGGTGCATCTGAGTATTATTAGTAAGGAACCTGTAGTCTCTAAAACCAGTTACAGAAATGCAAATACGACTCATTGACTTATGCTTTGGGTATGTCGACGCTTGGTCGCCACTTTTTTGAGACGCGAACTGTTGTCTCTTACCAGACCATGCAAAAACAGACATAATGTCTGATGAGATACCGCAATGACTGGTTATACAGTGATACCTATAATCCGTCTTGATGGCAAAACTGTTTATTCACATGACAGGTTTCTGTTCCATAAAGCTGATAACCTTAGCAGATATCCGGTATCTGATTTAAATAAACTAGGGTATGAAGTGAACTCGAAGGAGCGACTTTATGTTTACAGAGCACGACGCTTCCATTACACAACCATCAGATACATTTACATAACATTTCATGAAGACTGACAGAACTTCCTCCATACACTTCCACATCCTGCAGTGTTATCAGATCCTTTATATGGCTAGACATAAAATTCTGAGGAGCAATTGGGAATGTTGGTCACCTTAAGTGAATGACTCGGAACTCGTCTCCAAGGCAAGGTTTTATGCCTATTACTGTAATTTCTTGTCACCTCAGTGAAATATTCTAAATGTTTTCGATTTAAGATGTCATGTTGAGTGAGTAAAGTTCATTGTCTGAAACCAGGTTTAACGTTTAACTGTAGACGTAATGGAAAGAGATATACTCAGCATTGTGATGTTGGTTTAGTGGTAACATGCTCGATTTTCACTGCGCTGGCTGATATACGAGTCGGTTTGGATATCGGTGGAGAAATGCTTCGATTTTTAAGTCTGTTTCCTGGTTTCTTTATTCGATCTGCAGACTACCAGAAGAAAATTCACTGACTGAATAATAAGACAAGCTCTGCACTATACGCCATCTCATGACCCCACTCAGTACATTGTAGGATTGAGCAGAAGTATCTGTTTAGAAAGTGGTGAGTTACTTCACAAAAAAGGCTCAGAAAAGACACCACGGGACCATTAATGGCAGTAATTTGTGTGCTGTTGGTCACTTAGGACTTCATCACTCGTGACAAACATTATGGAAACAATGAATATAGTGAGGTAAATGTCGAGCCGAAAAACGTGTTGAATAGTAGAGTTGCACAATTTTTCATATCTTTCTTTTGCACTTGTATCAGAGGAGATATGTTTTCCCTGTAAATATAAATCTTGATTACTCTGTGCTATACTTGAATCAATTTACATCTGTGACTGAAACAACAAGTTTGAATTCATTACATAAAACTTTCGTCGTGAGACAGGTGAGCTAAGCACACAATTATACTGCATTTTCTGACACATGTAAATCATGGTGATAGAATACATGCTTCAAAGATTGTCAATCCATTTTCTGCTTGAGCTTTGCCATATGTGTAACTTCGCCATCACTGTGTTGAAATTTTACGACATTGCGTTAGCGGCTGTTATGTTCTCACATTCTGCCTCAAACGGAATTTTCAAAACAAATAGATCTTATGAAACCCGATAGTCTACGGCGCCACTTTCAAGTATCTTATGTTCTTCGTAACTCCGTTCATGGATTTCATTCAGGTGAACCGTCTGTGTTTCCGTCGCAGACGTACTGCACCGCTTTAACTCTACGTATCATAAATTTTTCATGAGGAAGCTGTGACATTACAGACGATATGAAACCATTTCGTAAGAGCAGCGTATGCGACTGGTAGAACAGCGTAGTGGTTAAAGCGGTCAGTTCCTAATCTGAAGGTATGGGTTTAAAACCCAGTCACTTTTATGAAATTTAATTGGTGGTAAGGGTTATTAGTTTATGTGGACAACGAGTGTTATTTAGTATTCGGAATTTTAAAGTATTACGTCTGCACCACCCGTCTTGCACCACCTTTTTTCCTTAGGAACTGTTATTTCTGGCTGGTATTAAAAGAAAATGATATTTCTTTTGTGTTTCCGTCGTTATTGGCGTCCTGCCTGCATGTAAATAAAGAGAACACAAATTAATATTCTTTTTGTCGACATAAAACAAGTAAATACTTTCTCTTTGACACCTTCACCAGCATTGACTCCATGCTCCATCTGACAGAAAAGAAAATAGTTTGATCTAACGTCGTAAAATAATTTAGTCAAGAGTCTATTGAACCGCTGAAAGGAGTAAAGTGACATCCTAGTTTTATTAATAAAATGCGCTTGTTATTTAAAAAATAAAATAAAAATAAAAAAATAAAACGAACAGACAAGACATACGAATTTTTCTCTTCTTAGAGGGAGTACAGATCGTTATTTATCATAAACAATTTTTCCCTCACAATACAATAATTCGGTACTTTGTCCAGTTTCCGTACACCTCTACATCTGCGTTTAGCCGCCGGCGAATAGAGGCAACAAGTGTTCGGGTGAATCTGTTAGTCTGTGACAACCCTCCCTATGAGTCATGAACTGCTTTGGACAGCGCTGTCTTCGTTGTCGGTGCTGGTGTTCTGCACCAAATAATTTCCTCCATCTCCGTCCATGGGTGCTCAACGGGACTGAGGTCAGCACCTTTGGTAGCCCAATCCAACAGTTCAAGGTGTCTGTTCATCTGAAACTAGTGTCTTACACAGTTTGCTACATGGACAGAAGAACGGTGAAGTTGGAAGATTATTCTGCCTCCTCAAAATCTCCGACGAAGAGAAGGCAGCACTCCGTCCTCCAGTATTTCGAGTAGTAATGCACGGAAAAGCGTCGGTCCAGTCCCGCAGTACGCCGCAACAATTTGCTACGAACTAAATATTTCCGCGTTTCTGGATCACTGCTTCTAAAAATGATAAAGAAGCATTACATGTTTCGTTCAAGCACGTGCGCGGCAGCAGCAGAATGAAGACGTTAAATAGCGAATTTTCTCATTTCGAGAGGACTGAAGGAGCGATCTCTGTTACTTGCTAAAAAAATTCAACAACCTAGATTTTTTTTGTGATGTAACAAGCATCCGTGATGGACATGGTCATTTGCACAAGGTGCTTTGTTTTTAAATATTTTAGTTATGACAAACTTTGTATAATGTGCTGATTTTTACCCACATGACAACATGGCGTGAGGTCCCAAGTAAAAAATGAACACGTTTCATAACAATATTTTTTTAGACCTGAAGATAACAACAAACGCTGTCGACACTGGTTCTCTTAAATAACGATATATTTATGTTATCTAGGCTGTTGAATCTTTTTGGTAAATTAGTAGCGATAATGGCAGTAATAATCGAAATATTTGGCGACATCATACTCTTGAATTGTATTTCTATACCTAAGAATTTCTTGAAATCTTGAAAATTTCAAAAAGGTTTCGAATCGAGACAATGATGGCTAAAAGCATCTTTAGATCCCGCTGCGTGAGACTAGCATGATTTCCGTGTGAGAAGTCTGCTGACAATTAACTAGTTAATAAAGAACTTCAATGTGCCTTGTTTGTAAGCTAAGCGCATAATACGCTACGATACAATCGCAAAGGTAACAAATGTGGGCTTTAGTGGTCTGGTCCATTGGCCGTAGTTTCTTTGTCGTGAGATATAGTTTCGATTCCCACTTTTGGCATTTATTTTAAATATAGATTAACAGATCTCCTTCCCCTCTAGTAATTCCAAGTGTTTAACTTCAGGTTGCACCGTAGTTCAGGATCTACATTATAAACATCATATCCCTCCGCTACCAAATCGAGCACAGCCGGTTTAGTTTGGGCCACAGCAGAGATTGAAGTCGCGGCAACATTATTACAAAGTACAAAGAATATACATCGTACTTTGTGATAATGTTTTCTCTTCTGCTACTCGATCCTTGCATCCATTAGTTTCCAGACGCATGTGATGTGTTACGACAGTGAAAGGAACCTGTGATCACTGGAGGTACTCTATTTTACTTATTTTATGGTTACCGTTAGATATACATTTAATTTTTTGTCAAAAGAAAACCAAAACCATGTTCTGAAATAGTGTTTTCTTCCCACTAGACAGTGCCACAAGTTCCTCCAAAAAATCGCAACACATTACACTCACAAATGTCATACTAACGAATGTAAATCCACCTGATGATGCAGGTTTAAACCTTTGAAACGAGTCTTGGAGATAAATAAACAGTTACTAGTAACAGGAAACTCGTTGTTTCATTTAATATCAGTTCAAATGGCTCTAAGCACTATGGGACTTAAATTTTGAGGTCATCAGTCCCCTAGAACTTAGAACTAATTAAACATAACTAACCTAAGGATATCACACACACCCATACCCGAGGCAGGATTCGAACCTGCGACCGTAGCGGTAGCGCGGTTCCAGACTGAAGCGCCTAGAACCGCTCGGCCACACCGGCCGGCCATTGTCCGGTGACGACAAGTTGTCGCTGCACCCTGTTGACAAGTCGTTCGATGTTCCCAGAGTCTAGGAAGGCCGTGTCATCGGCGTACAGACTGGCGGTTACTTGTTGAATGGTGGGAATGTTGTTAATATACAAATTAAACAGGCATGGAAATATCACCGCTCCCTGTGGGATGCCAGGCGAGACAGTTTCGATGAGGATTTCTTCCCATCTATTTGTACAAACAGACGCCTGTCCTGCAGGTAACTGATGTTGTTGCTTTTCTACTCCTTTTGTACTGGACGGTACGCCTCTCGTGTCATCTGGTGGTTAAATCCGCATTACATAGGAGCGTCAGGATACTTTTGATCAAATGTCGTTGCAGTGCTGAGACACTAATCATTTGCACATCGAAACGTCGTCCTCTGCTCGTGGTCTACTGGCTAGCGTTGCAGCCTCTGGATCATGGGGTCGCGGTTTCGATTCTCGGCCGGGTTGAGGATTTTCTCTGCCCGGAGACTGGGTGTTTGTGTAGTCTTCATCAATTAATCATCATCATTCGTGGGAGTGGCTAGATTGGATTCTGTCAAAATTGGATAGTGTAAAAATTGTGACTTTGTACGGGCGCTGATGACCGCGCAGTTGAGTGAATCACAGACCAAACATCATCATCGTATCACCGAAATGTGTAGTGTACTTGACGTTTGTTGCATGCCGTCTTCGTGATTTTTTTCATTTTGGTGATTAGCCTACAATTGTGTAATATATTACTTCAACACTGAAAGTAGATAAAAATTGTGACAATTGATATTTAGGACATAATTTGGTATGTGGCAAGAACAGTCACCTGTGCACCTACCAATCACGTGAAAAATAAAGTATTGTGTTATCTATTAACACAGTGCAGTTCTGCTATTGATTTTTCCTTTCAGCCACAAATTCACCGTGGCCATGTGAAATTGACTGCATAGTTTGTCCAAATAATAAATGTGTTTTTAAGCTATAACTCCAAAGGTAATTGTGATAGTTATTAAACCAATATATTTATAGAACGCCTGAATTTATTAGTAAAGAACAAAGCCTCTTGCGGATTCGTAAGGGATTAGTTTTCGTTTCAAAACGGATAAATATTGGCGAAATTACTCCTCGTCAAAAGCATGAAGTCAGAATACCGGTCCACGAGTTATTTAATTTTGCTAACGCATTCGTATTTTACTGTTGTTTCACGGCACTAGATAAGTTTATTAAGAAAAGCACACAGCACAGAATACAGAGTAGACAGAAGAAAACCGACCACAATTTCGCACAATGAAATAAAGTTTCTATCTGCGTAATTCTGCGCTGCAGTATCTGACAGTCATTGGAAGAGTATCCATCACGGAGTCGTAGATTGCGAAGCAGAGAATGGTCTGCACGTGACAGCATAATGCTTGTATGCCGGTCTTCCATGAGAGTCGAGAAGCCCAAAAAAGTCACAGCAGAGCACTCCAAGTGATCAACGAATGAATCTGCCTATGAGAATAGATACCTCTTTTTCTTATCGTGGTTCTGACTGATTTGATACAGCCATAAATTCCACTCCTGTACAAACCTCTTCATCTTAAAGAAGCACTTGCAGTCAATGTCCTTTGTTGTTTCTTGGATAATTTCGTCTCTGTCTTCCACTACATTATTTGCCCTCTACAGCACTCTCAAGACCTTGGTGTTTCCTTTATGTCTTGACACACGCTTTATCATCTTGTCAACGTTTTCCTTGTGTTCCTTGTCTCGCCGATTCCGTGCAGAGTTTTAATCTAATCCGTTCACTTGATTTTCAACAACCTTCTATAGCGCTGCACCTACAACTGTTCTCTTATTATCTTTTCCTTTTGCCCACAATTGATGATTCAGTTCGATACAATAGTGTGCTTCAAATGAACATTACAAAAAATTTGATCCTCAGATTAAGGCCTATATTTTATACTAGTAGACGTCTCTTGGCCTGGGACGTCCTCTTTGCCTTTGCTAGTCTGCTTTTTGTGTCCTGTTTGCTTTGTCCGTCATAAGTTATTTTGCTTCGAAGGTAGCAGAATTCCTTAAATTTGTCTACTTCATGGTCCCCAATTTTTATGTTAAATTTCTCGCTAATCTCATTTCTCCTACTGATTACTCTTGTTTTTCTTCGGTTTATCCTCAATCGTTTACCTTCAGTCCATAATGTGCCCCCATTGGGCTGTTCACACCAATAATCAGGTCCTCAATTCTTCCTTAATTTCACAGCGAAACTAATGAATACTTTCACCATGAATTTTAATGCCACTCTGGAACCTTCCTTTTATTCCGTAACTGCTTTTTAGACGTGTACATTGAACAGTAGGGGCGATATAATACATTCCCGTCTCACACCAGTTTTAATGAAAGCACTTCGTCCTTAGGCTTCATATAGCTCCCTCTTGGTTCTTTTATATATTGTATATTTTCAGTGTTTCCCTGTAGCATGTGCCTATTTTCTTGAGAACGTAGAACATCTTGCACCAGTTTACACTGTCGCACGCTTTTTTCAGTTCCGCGAATCCTATGAATGTGTCCTGATGCTTCTCAAGCCTTGCTTCCATTATCAAGCGCAGCATCAATGTCAGAACTGTGATCGATGAATAGACAGCAACTGTTTGCATCATTGGCGTACACATCCTTATTGTCCTTTGGTACTGACGGGGTCAAACCACATGAGTCGTTCTGCCGTATGTGTTGGCATTTAACGCCGCTACCACTGATTGCAGACCGTATCGACATTTACACTGGATTACTATCGAGGCTAATGGGCGGTATATAATTCTGCTAAGATTCTGGAAGAGTTCCGCAGAGTAACAATTGTACACTTGATCAGTAACTTCTCCTCGCTTCTGCTCGGCAATCGATATTATCATTTTCTGGTGCACAGCATTGCAGTTGTTGTCACCCCACCTAAAAAACAAATTTATAGCTGAATGTGACTCAAACACATAAACTGCAAATATTCTCACATAGACTTCTAGTTAAAGTTACGCTCTACTTCACCATCCCCTACCACACACACACACACACACACACACACACACACACACAGTGCACGAGTATCAACCCTTGGAGTGCAAAATATGAATGACAAATGTAGTGTTTACTTTAAAATGTACTATTAAAATACAGATACAATGAAAGAACCCAGTACAAAAGCTGAAATAATATAACTAATTGACCACAAACCAGAACAGTAAATAAGCCAGCCAGAATGAGATAAAATATTAATTGAGGATGTCACGCACATGAGAGAGAGAGAGACTCTGAAATGAAAGGAATGAACTGTTATCAACCGCGCTGGATTAGCCGAGCGGTCTCAGACGCTGCAGTCATGGACTGTGTGGCTGGTCCCGGCGGAGGTTCGAGTCCTCCCTCGGGCATGGGTGTGTGTGTTTGTCCTTAGGATAATTTAGGTTAAGTAGTGTGTAAGCTTAGAGACTGATGACTTTAGCAGTTAAGTCCCATAAGATTTCACTCACATTTGAACATTTGACTGTTCTCACGACATATAAACTCTGACGAACCAGAAATCTAAACAAGTAGCACACGTTCGAGAACCCTCTCACTGATGAAATTCTCTGTCTTTGTTCCACCGTAGTCTGACGCTGTTCATCAACGCAGAGGTTATTGCAAGTGAAGGAGCAGTATGTGTCCTGTTTGGATATACTACATCGATTTATGGGTGGCCTCTTTCACCTAACAACAATATCTACCTCCCCTTGCACTCCTAGGTGAGAAAGGGAATCTTGTATCAAACAGATCCATTTGCTGGAAAGCTTTAGCATCAAAGGATTAGAAGTAGAAGAGAAGCTTCGTATGACAACTGCAACTGATCAGCTTTAGTGGCCTCAATATCGCATTCAGCCGCATTCTACATTATCCTCTATTATGTGACGTATGTTACTGGGGAGGTAGTAAACGAATTCTTCCGCGATAGAAGTAAGGAGGACATAAAAAAGCAGACTAGCACAGGCAAATAGGGCATTCCTGGGCAAAAGAGGTCTACTTGTAGCAAACATTGGTCCTAATTTGAGGAAAACATTCCTGAGATTTACGTCTGGATTATAGCACTGTACGCAAGTGTATCATAGTCCGTGGGGGAAGTTCAGAAGAAGATACGGTGTTGTGGAAAGATGCTAAACTTAGGTTGACTGATAAGATAAGAAACTGATAATATAACAGCTCAGGAATTTCTTCGAAGAATCGGCGAGGGTCGAAACGTGTGGAAATGATCCACCACATGAAGGGACATGATGATAGGGTATGTGTTACGACATCAGGGAATAACTTTCATGATCCTAGAGGAGGCTGGAGAGGGAAAAACTGTAGGGGAAGACAGAGCACGGAATATATGTAACAAATAATTGAGGACGTTGTGAGTGTAACTACTACTCTTGAGTTGAATAGGTTGGCAGAGGAGAGGAAGTTGTGGTAGGTCACACCAAACGGGTCAGATGGCTGATGCCTCCTTCCTCCCTCCCTCCCCCTCGTACCCAAAGAAATAAAATAAAAATAAAATAAAAAAAGCTGGTTAGATGTTCTGACAGTATGTAAGGAAGACGGAAGCCCATGAATGGACAGATTTATTTGAACAAAATAAGGCTTATGGATAAAATAAAACAAAGGCGAAGGTGATAAAGAGAATCAGAAAGGAGAATAAAGACATCATTGAGGATGACCCACTATTAGAAGCAGTAAACGCATTCTACACGGTAAGAAGCAGTCTCACACACAATGGCCGAAGCACCTAGGACTCAGAAGAATTTTCTGAACGACAATGACCTGCCGCATTTGCTGCAGTAACTTTGACTGGAATCTATTTTTATTTTTCACTAAAGTACTGTTTCAGCTGTGTATCCATTTTCTAGTGTGTGCTATAAACTCGTAGAAAGAACGTAACATATTTGGGTTACAATAAAAATTTATGTCTGTCACACATCGTTAAAACGCAGTTGGGTGGCCCAGAGTCTGCGCAGGCAGCACTTCAAGTATTTTAGTTTGAATGGGGATCACAGCTGAAACAACCTTCTTGCAGTAGTGAAAAAGGCATAAACAGAATATTCTAATCGAAGCTCCGATAGCCATTTCAGGAGATTGTCATTCAAAAATTTTGTTCGGGTGTGAAATTAACCTAAACTACAATAGAAGTAGATCGGTACAGGTATTGACTTTGTCGTGGAACTGAGAAAGTCTAGAGCACAGCATTGTATGGAAGTAAAGCATAGACAATCGGACATCCTGAGAGAGAGAAACTGGAAGCTGTTATAAATAAATTAGCCTCTGACCGCAAGGAAGACTTTTAATTTATTTTTACTACATCTCACTACGTTGTTGTCTGCTGCCGAACGCTGAGCTGTTATTTTGTGTGATGCTGTAGGCCCGAGTCCTGTCGGTTGTGATCGGTAATGAAAGCCAGCTGCGATTCTGGAAAAAATAATACCTCACATCGATTAGGTGCATCTGAAGATGCTAATCCCGAAATCGATTTTACAATAAAGTAACTGTACACCGTCCTTGCAGCCATAGGTTAATTAATTGTATAATAATTGTAAATCATCAATCGGCTGCATTCTCGACAACCACTACGAGGAGAAGCCAAAATATGAAGCCATAAGTATTTAAAGTGCTATACTACCGAAAAGTGTTTAAAGATTAGTGACAGATAACGTTAGAAACGAAGAACTATTGGAAAGCAGAGGTGAGGAAGGAAGTTCATGGAAGATCCTTACCAGCAAAAATGACAGGATAGTGAGACATGTGCTATGGCATCCAGGAACAGGTACCTTGGCGCTCGAAGGAGCTGTTGATGCGAAAAGTGGTAGGAAAAGAACATCCAGAAGATAAAAAATGGGTTATGGAGGATATTGCGTGTAGCAGACGAATACATTAGCACACAGTAGGACACCAAACCATTTTAAATAGTTTAACGTTTGTCATTATGCGTAACATTCGAGAGTAAAATTAACGATCTGCTTCATTCCCCTTACTATGTTGCAACTACCTCTGGTTTAACACTTGGTTTGGCTGTCTAGCAGAGTTCTCACTACAGTCTGAGGTTAGTAGCACAGCGATTGGTTTGGGACGAGGCGTGCGCCGGTACTCTTCGGATGAAACTTAATTTGTTTGGAATATGATTATTCGCGCCGCATTTGTTCAGTTTAGAGTTTCAGCGTGATAAGATCGATGTGGTATAGTGGCTTATCTGAAAATGGCTTAATAAGCCGAAAACTATTTCATACAAATAAAAATCAGTAGAACAAAAAATCGCCTAAGTGTTATTCAACCCTCAATATGGAATTGTTCTATCAAGAAGCGACGGAAGAATCCATAAATAAGATAAACAGCGAAGTTTGTGATCCACCAAAAATAACTGTTCTTAATCGAACCCATCATTATCCGCTTCCTTAAATTATCATCCACTAGAATATACGAGGGCTATTCGGAAAGTAAGGAACGACAGGTCGCGAAATACAAACCACAGTGAAAATCAAAACTGTTTTATTTGCAACAACTACAACTTCCAACAACTTATCTCCATAGTCGCCGATCCGACTTAGACGTTTGTCGTAGCGTTGTACCAACTTTCCAATACCTTCGTTATAGAAGGCAGCCGCCAGTGCTTTCCGCCAATTCTCTACGCTGGCCTACAGTTCGTTATCTGTGCCAAAATGTTGTGCAGTGAATACATAATGTATTGTGGGGCGATCACTCTATTGTATAAATAACTCAAAAGCCAAGATCGCTTAAACACTGTTCACTAGATGACCAGTTTCAACACACTAAAGATGCCATCATCGGATCTGAATGTAGCTTAACTTGCATAAATCATTTGGATATAATGATTTCTGCAACCTAAGCTACATTCAGATCCGATGATGGCACCTTTAGTGTGTTGAAACCGGTCATCTACTAAACAGTGTTTAAGCGATCTTGGCTTTTGAATTACTTATCCAAAATGTTGTCTTCATAGCCAGCGGTTCTTGTGAGCAGAGATGAAACTAGAGGGAGACAATTACTGGTTGTATTGTGAGTAATCAAACATTTCCAATTGAAAACGATGCAGGAGCATCTTCATTGCCCTTGAAGAAGAAAACGCACGACAGTTATGTAATGTTGGCTGCATAGATTCAGGCGAAATTTCTCACCAGGCCCTCGTACTTGGCAGGAGACACTATTGTTCTAGGTATCTTTATGTGCTCCCTGGGTGCACAGAACTAAACAGAACGATGTGACGCGATCGACGGGCATAATAGAGACATTGCCCAACAAATCTGTACGAAACTTCATTTGATTTTCACTGTGGTTTCCATTTTGCGACCGATCGTTCCTTACTTTCCGAATAACCATCGTATGCCCTTTAATTAATGGAGTTGAGAGAAGGGGCAGAATTGTAAAAGAACACGCATCCGACGTACAGTAAAACCTATTGACTGACTATTTTCGGATTGAATAGCTTTGCTAACTAGTAGAAAGATTAATCACAAATGTGTATGCTTGAAGCGTCTGGAATAGCATGCACGCTTCGGGTTTAGGAAGGACAGAGAATAAGAGTGCGTTTAAATAATGATTAGGACGTTACACTGTTGGTGCGTGCTTCGGCAATCCATTTCACTCCCAATCAGCGAACGCAACGGCCCACGCGATCGTAATAGACGTCCTAACCGTTAACGCCTAAGTAGTCGGACCCTTTACTGCGTTCCGAATTCGCGCGTCGATACAGCACAGCACCAGAGCTCCAAGCGGCAGTCGGGCGAACCAACATTGTGTCGTTACTGCTCGATAGGTGCTGCTCTCTTCTTCCCAGCCTAACAACTTCCTACGGAATGAAGTGTGTAATTTGTCGCCCAGATGTCGGGAATGTACCCGTCCGTCGTCTTTGAAAGTATAGCGATTTCCTTTTCCAAAATTGTAAAGGCTTTACATTTTTCTACGGTAGTTAGGGGTAAGACATACGAAGCATGGAAACAATGAAAGTGTGATGCCGGTACACGGAAACAACTTTGAAGGTAAAAAATTGTAACAATAAAAAAAATGAAAAATCCCCGATCTCCGAAACATTTGATGTGTCTGCATCTAAATAAGTGTAAAACATTATGGATGCACTCAGATCAAATCCATGGCTTTCGACTTCACAGACCGAGAGGCGAGTTTAATCTGGATGACGTAGACTAATTAAATACTGCTCTGAACACGAGTGTATGTCTTGAACGTTTCACACTTTTTTAATGGAATGTGTTGGGCCTGTAATGAGACCTACATTAGCGCAATGAAAAGAAATTCCACGATAAAGCTACCATATGATTTTATTGTGCAACCAATTTCCAAACCATTATTGCAAATGAAACTATAATGCTTTGAAACAGATTTGCAAGGAAAACACAAGCTACATAATAATTTTTCCTTCTTTTAGAGACAATCAGAGTAATGTGTTTTTAATCACAACATGTTTCGGTCATATATTGGTCATCTGCACTTCAATAACTCAGCCGTGCGGGATTAGCCGAGCGGTCTCAGGAGCTGCAGGCATGGACTGTGCGGCTGGTCCCGGCGGAGGTTCGAGTCCTCCCTCAGGCATGGGTATGTGTGTTTGTCCTTAGGATAATTTAGATTACGTAGTGTGTAAGCATAGGGACTGATGGCCTTAGCAGTTCAGTCCCATAACATTTCACACACATTTGAACATTTTTTGCAATAACTCATGTTGTGAACACGTTGTTCAACATACGCTGCTTTTGATTTCCGCTGCCTGAAGAAGGCCAATGTATAGTTGAAACCATTCATGATTAAAAGTGTTTTACTGTTACTATGTTGAAAACACATTAAAAAGAATTGTGCGCAAAATGTTAAACACCCACATTCCAAGGCATCTCTCAAGGGATTAAAAAAAATCAAAAATTTGCCAGTACAACCAAATTTCAACTACAACGGCAAGGAAACAAAACCTCCAGGTCTTGACCTAAAATCAAAACGTCGCACTGCTGCGAATATAAGCAGTGTAGCCGCGATCGGACCCTTAAGGCTCCATTTGATGGCCGTATGTGATGTATGGATGTGGATTTAGTAGCCTATGATATGCAGAGCGGAACAGAGGCACGCAAAGGCCCATTTACCCGCTTCACTTACCCGATGTGGCAGCGGGGAACGAGAGTTTGACTCTTACCTAGGATCACAACTACTTCCAATAAAAAAATCATTATGTCATGTACTGTTTGACGTTTCCACTAGAAGAACTTCAGAAGTGGTTGGCGCTGAATACACACTTTTACCGTGGTCCGACTTATTGTAATTTCATTTTCACTGGTGACGGAGTGCACGTCATTGCACCCGAACCTCTAGGTCAGACACTGCAGACTGACAGCAACGCGCAGTTTGAGAGGACTGAACATGCGCTTTAACTGAATCCTGTAGAACATGCGCATGACGCTCTCAGAATACACATGTTCGAAGAGCAGACAATGCCAGCACAATGACATTTTGCAAGCTGCGTGTGGCATTGTGGGGGCGGAGGAACGCGGCAACATATACTCAGCAGACACACAGAATAATAGGTATCCCTTCAAAACTTTGCTTTGGAGCCCTGTAAGAAGGACGGTCAAGTGATCGTCCGCCGATGACGTAAGGCAGTGAAGTGGTGTGTGCGAGCCAGTGATTGTATGAAGTTGACGCTGTAAGCTGGTTCAACGTGGACAAATATAATGGGCCAACTCGCTTCAAAACCTGGGCGGAACAGAGGTAGGGAAAGGTGCGCCAGCTTTATTTCCGCGAAATATTGTCTAGATCAAGGTCTCTCTTCCAAGGAAAATTGCTCGTATACAAAGCGAGGTGCAGAGAATGTTTGCACGGTGCAGTAGTCCAACTCGGCTTAACTCGCCTCATCTCGGCTTGCATGGTGAAGCCACAGGGGCGCGCTGCCGACTGCGTTTATAGACGGCTTATTCAACACTGAAACAGGTAAGCGTAAGACAGTTACATGAATAATAGGACAGTCTGTTCCCAAAAAGCTAAATTCAAAATGGCTCTGAGCGCTATGGGACTTAACATCTGAGGTCATCAGCCGTAGAACTTAGAACTACTTAAACCTAACTAACCTAAGGACATCACACACATCCATGTCTGAGGCAGGATTTCAACCTGCGAGCGTGGCGGTCACGCGGTTCCAGACTGAAGCGCCTAGAACCGCTCGGCCGCTAGCGGCCGGCTTTCCGAAAGTCAATTTAAACTTGAGTGCGAACTGCCTTATTTGTTTGGTAGTTGTGATGTTAAAGACAAATGTCTGATCTGCGGTACAGAAATTGCATGTGTACGAAAATCGTCTAACGAAAGATATTACAGCAAATAGAATTCAGAAAAGTATAGTGAAATCATAAGCATATACCAGAGAAGAAGAGCTGAGGAAGTTACAAACTGTTTCAAAGGAGAATTCGGTATGCACAAATGTGGATTGTACCAGTACTTAAGCATGTTTGTTTTTGTTAATGGTCGTGTGAAACAAACTGAGGTCTGTTTACTTTCTTCTTAAATACGTGTTCGCCTTCGTTCCCGCTTGTGTTATTCCTAACACAATCCTTCTTTCTGTAATTTAGGAAGAAGAAGACGAAGGGTGCTGCGAAAGGACTCTTAGAGTTAGTTGTAAAGTTGCTCTACGTTTAGCAAGAGCCGGGAAGCCGTTTATGGAAGGGCCATTAATAAAGAATATATGGTTGGGCGTAGTTAAGGCAATGAATCCCACATTATTTCCCATACAGCAGAATACCACTTTCCAGAATGACAATACCACGACGAATCAGCGATATTGTCGGAAATTTGCATAAACAGCTGGGAGCCAAAATTGAAGACGTCCTAGCGTTTGTATCGCATTTCATGAGTTCATGGATATTAGCGAAATAGCTCAGTTACATATTTGTTTTGCGTGGCGTGGACGATGACCTACATGTAACGGAAGAATTCCTGGATACGATTTTGATAAAGGACATTGATACAGCGGCCGTATATTTTAGAAGTGGTGAAAATTGCAGCTGAAGGTATAGGACACTCTTGGGGAAAGCTGCCCGTAACCACAGACGGTGCGCCAGCAGTTCGCGATAAAGTAAAAGGATTTATTGGCCTACTGCGGAAAAGCCTAACACCCCGAATTTACCTAACGTTGACTGTTTTGCAAACCATGGGGCTCTTTGTGCAAAAGTTATCGGTCTTCCAGGTGTAATGAAGGTAGTGGTGCGTATCGTGAACTACTATGTTCTTTCTCACGGGCTAATTCATCGTCAGTTAAAGAATTCATTTGAAGAGGAGTATCCAGATATCCCCTACCATGATGAAGTACGCTGGATGAGCAAAGAAAAAGCGATTTCCCGCATTTTTTGACTACGTCACTTCGTGGCTAAGTTTCTGGAGGGCAAAAGACGTCCGGAGCCTCTTTCGCATGATGGCTAGCTGATTTAGGATTTTTAGCAGACATTACGGCTGTCCTAAGTGATTGAAGTCTGAAACTCCAAAAAAGTAAATAATCTCTTCTCTGGTATGGTCGGCAAAAGTAAAGCTTTCCAGCGTAAATTTCAGCTGCTCAAAAAGGACGTTTCAGAGAAAAGTACGCGTCATTTTCCAGAGCAAGGTAAGAGTGCGATGCCCCACCCAGTATTTCCTAATATGGATAGTTATTCGCTTGTAATTGACCGCGAGCGACGATCGGACCCGTAAAGGTTTGTGAGCGGACACTTTACTAGAGATCTCTCTCTAGAATACAAAGCTTGTGTCTTCCCATACAAAGAGAATTTTGTGTATGGGAACCGACAAAGTAACTTTGTTAAAAACACTGAAGAGGTGGTTACAAACGTTAATGGGCAACACTTTGAGAAGACGATGTTACACTGTAAATGACTAATATGGACACTATACATGTATTGAGTTAATTAGCGATAAAGAAGAATACTTTCATCTTCTTAAAACATCTCTGTTGTAAATATGATACACTTATAAATACATATACAGTGAAATATTCAGTGAAAATAACTTGCTAAGCATAGCAGACGCTTGAAACTTCCTGGCAGATTAAAACTGTGTGCCCGACCGAGACTCGAACTCGGGACCTTTGCCTTTCGCGGGCAAGTGCTCTACCAACTGAGCTACCGAAGCACGACTCCCGCCCAGTACCCACAGCTTTACTTCTGCCAGTACCTCCCCCAGGCTGTGGCTAAGCCATGTCTCCGCAATATCCTTTCTTTCAGGAGTGCTAGTTCTGCAAGGTTCGCAGGAGAGCTTGTGTAAAGTTTGGAAAGTAGGAGACGAGGTACTGGCAGAAGTAAAGCTGTGGGTACTGGGCGGGAGTCGTGCTTCGGTAGCTCAGTTGGTAGAGCACTTGCCCGCGAAAGGCAAAGGTCCCGAGTTCGAGTCTCGGTTGGGCACACAGTTTTAATCTGTCCGGAAGTTTCATATCAGCGCACACTCCGCTGCAGAGTGAAAATTTCATTCTGGAAACATCCCCCAGGCTGTGGCTAAGCCATGTCTCCGCAATATCCTTTCTTTCAGGAGTGCTAGTTCTGCAAGGTTCGCAGGAGAGCTTCTGTAAAGTTTGGAAGGTAGGAGACGAGGTACTGGCAGAAGTAAAGCTGTGGGTACCGGCCGTGAGTCGTGCTTCGGTAGCTCAGTTGGTAGAGCACTTGCCCGCGAAAGGCAAAGGTCCCGAGTTCGAGTTTCGGTCGGGCACACAGTTTTAATCCGCCAGGAAGTTTCATATCAGCGCACACTCCGCTGCAGAGTGAAAATCTCATTCTGTAAACATCCCCCAGGCTGTGGCTAAGCCATGTCTCCGCAATATCCTTTCTTTCAGGAGTGCTAGTTCTGCAAGGTTCGCAGGAGGGCTTCTGTAAAGTTTGGAAGGTAGGAGACGAGGTACTGGCAGAAGTAAAGCTGTGGGTACCGGCCGTGAGTCGTGCTTCGGTAGCTCAGTTGGTAGAGCACTTGCCCGCAAAAGGCAAAGGTCCCGAGTTCGAGTCTCGGTCGGGCACACAGTTTTAATCTGCCAGGAAGTTTCATATCAGCGCACACTCCGCTGCAGAGTGAAAATCTCATTCTGGATAGTAGACGCTTATTTATTGTGGTGGTGCTTTTATTGGTAGCGTACCTACTAATCATTACCTTTGTATAACTTTACAATATTTGAGCACTCTTATAGAAATGTGGTTCATAATTACTATTAAAAAATCTCACTTTATGTCAAAACAAGCACTGGTTATAACATCTTACAAGAATTACTACAGTACAATGAATTTGCAGTTTTTAATTTTGGCTTAGATGCTGAAGTACTTTCCGTCATCATTCTTGGCCAGCGCAATAGATCTTGATGCAATGTGATGCGTGCCATAAGCCAGTATGCAACAACTTCAAAATGTCCCACATAATATTTAGCCACCTCTTCTCTCTGGATAAGAGCTGCTTAATAACACTGCAGAATTAATAGCAGCTACTTAATCTCATCCATCCGAGGCTTTTATAACAATTATGCTCAATTTTGCCACCAAAACGTAATATACATGTTTACTGTTTTATACATAACTCATGACTGTCTTCCACTTCTGCTTAATAAATGTTCTAAATCTAGTGACTAAAAAGGCGGTAATTTTGTCACCAAAAGCCTCTCTGGGGAAGTCCCTACTCATTATGTCTTAAAACTAAAATAATGACTCTGTACATATTTATTTACGTAAGTCCATAACATTTACAATGATGAAAGCAGTTTTACAAAATACATATAACAATACACAAGTCATTACTTAAGCAGTTAAGTTCAAAAATATATCTACACGTAAAGATTGCTCATTTGTCTGTCTGGCGGCAGCACCGTACAGTACTAGTTAAGTTCAGTTTATCACTGTTGCCGCTAGATGACATAAGCGCACCGTACTTGCCGTGACACTTCACTGCCTTTTGTACACTCCTGGAAATGGAAAAAAGAACACATTGACACCGGTGTGTCAGACCCACCATACTTGCTCCGGACACTGCGAGAGGGCTGTACAAGCAATGATCACACGCACGGCACAGCGGACACACCAGGAACCGCGGTGTTGGCCGTCGAATGGCGCTAGCTGCGCAGCATTTGTGCACCGCCGCCGTCAGTGTCAGCCAGTTTGCCGTGGCATACGGAGCTCCATCGCAGTCTTTAACACTGGTAGCATGCCGCGACAGCGTGGATGTGAACCGTATGTGCAGTTGACGGACTTTGAGCGAGGGCGTATAGTGGGCATGCGGGAGTCCGGGTGGACGTACCGCCGAATTGCTCAACACGTGGGGCGTGAGGTCTCCACAGTACATCGATGTTGTCGCCAGTGGTCGGCGGAAGGTGCACGTGCCCGTCGACCTGGGACCGGACCGCAGCGACGCACGGATGCACGCCAAGACCGTAGGATCCTACGCAGTGCCGTAGGGGACCGCACCGCCACTTCCCAGCAGATTAGGGACACTGTTGCTCCTGGGGTATCGGCGAGGACCATTCGCAACCGTCTCCATGAAGCTGGGCTACGGTCCCGCACACCGTTAGGCCGTCTTCCGCTCACGCCCCAACATCGTGCAGCCCGCCTCCAGTGGTGTCGCGACAGGCGTGAATGGAGGGACGAATGGAGACGTGTCGTCTTCAGCGATGAGAGTCGCTTCTGCCTTGGTGCCAATGATGGTCGTATGCGTGTTTGGCGCCGTGCAGGTGAGCGCCACAATCAGGACTGCATACGACCGAGGCACACAGGGCCAACACCCGGCATCATGGTGTGGGGAGCGATCTCCTACTCTGGCCGTACACCACTGGTGTTCGTCGAGGGGACACTGAATAGTGCACGGTACATCCAAACCGTCATCGAACCCATCGTTCTACCATTGCTAGACCGGCAAGAGAACTTGCTGTTCCAACAGGACAATGCACGTCCGCATGTGTCCCGTGCCACCCAACGTGCTCTAGAAGGTGTAAGTCAACTACCCTGGCCAGCAAGATCTCAGGATCTGTCCCCCATTGAGCATGTTTGGGACTGGATGAAGCGTCGTCTCACGCGGTCTGCACGTCCAGCACGAACGCTGGTCCAACTGAGGCGCCAGGTGGAAATGGCATGGCAAGCCGTTCCACAGGACTACATCCAGCATCTCTACGATCGTCTCCATGGGAGAATAGCAGCCTGCATTGCTGCGAAAGGTGGATATACACTGTACTAGTGCCGACATTGTGCATGCTCTGTTGCCTGTGTCTATGTGCCTGTGGTTCTGTCAGTGTGATCATGTGATGTATCTGACCCCAGGAATGTGTCAATAAAGTTTCCCCTTCCTGGGACAATGAATTCACGGTGTTCTTATTTCAATTTCCAGGAGTGTATATTGTTATCCTTCTACCCACCGTAACACTCGTAATATCAAGTTAAAAAGAAGTACGTTATTGAAATGAAACAGTCTATACAAGCGATATATAGATTTTACCTTTAATAAAGCGTCCAGGTTTTTAAAAGTGCTTTATACAGGGTGAAAAGTATTTAAACCGACAAACTTTGGGAGGTTGTAGTGGACATCAAAACAAATATTTTTACCTAATCTCTTTTTTTCCTATGAGGATTATTTAAACCGGTGGAGGCCGTATTACGCTCTTCAGTTGTCAGACGCTGTATTACGATCTTCAGTTGTTAGAGGGCATATCACGCTCTTCAGTTGTAGGCAACTGCTGTCCGCCTGGTGTAGTAGTGCATTGTCTCTGTTTACTAATGGAGCGATACACCTGGAGTGGGTTCACTGATATGGTTGGTGCGTATTACGTAGCGCACCACAACGGACGAGCTGCACAGCAGGTTTATCAACAACAACATCCTAATCGCAGTATCCCGCATCATAGGACCTTTGCTGCTGTGTATCAACGTCTGTGTGAGACCGGGTCATTTAGCAGATTACCTGGGCAGGGACGCCGTCACACGGTAAGAACACTGCAATTTGAGGAAGCTGTCTTGCAGCATGTGGAGGCGGATCCTTCAATCAGCACTCGTGCAATTGCACGTAACATGGGGACGAATCAGACGAATGTAAGAACAGTCCTTGGACAGCAATTGCTACGTCCATTTCCCTTACAGCGTGTCCACAACCTGGAACCAGTTGATTGTCCACCCGGAGCACAGTTTTCGCAGTGGTACCTGGAACAGTGTGAAATGCATCCTACATTTCCATCCTCTGTGTTCATTACCGATGAAGTCAACGTTCAATCGTGATGGAGTCTTCAACATGCACAATTCACATGTTTGGAGTGAGGATAACCCACATGCCACAGTTACTAGCGCTCATCAAGTGCTGTTCTTCGTTAATGTGTGGGTCTGTGTTGTTGGGGACTGTTTAACTGGGCCGTATCTGCTACCTAGCCCATTAAATGGTAGGCAATATTACAGTTTCCTCGCCAGAGCAATGCCAGAATTGCTGGAAGACGTCCCGCTCCCTACAAGACAATGCATGTGGTTCCAACATAACGGGGCTCCGGCACATTTCAGTCGTCATGTGAGTCGATTCCTGGACCGACGGTTCCCAGATATGTGGATTGACAGAGGTGGTCCTGTACCATGGCCTGATCGATTCCCAGATATGTCCACTCTGGACTTTTTGTGCGGGGAGAGATGCGCAACCTTGTTTACGCAAATCCTGTTGCATCAGAAGAAGATCTGGTTGCCCGGATAGTAGCAGCAGCAGGAACAATTCAGGTACTTCTGGGTTTTTTGCTCGTGTCGGACAGAACGTGATCAGACGGTGTAACCTTTGTTTATGTGTCAATGCAGATATTTTTGAAACTCTACTGTAATTGAAATTGGGTTGTGTTAAGGTCTTGTCTCTTGGTCATAAAAAAGTGAAAAAATTGTTTGTTGGTTTAATTAATTTGTCGCCAGAGAAATTTTCCTCTGCCGGTTTAAATACACCTCATAGGAAAAAATGACATTAGGGAAAAATATTTGTTTTGATGTCCCCTACAACCTCCCAGAGTTTTTCGGTTTAAATACTATTCACCCTGCATAAAACGATATTATGGTTTTGTTTGACAGCATCTATGCAGGAAGGGGTGCACTTTGAAAAATACGTCGAGGTGAAAAGCTTTTTTCTGTTTTGTTTTATACGGAAACTAGATTATGTGCAACTATTTCTGATTTTAATTTAAAGAATGCTCTAAGAATTGCTGTCAGCCGATCCCTTGTTACATATCTTAGTACTCCTCAGGGGACACCGCCTTAACGAAGCACTGTCCATGCGGGCGAGGTGGTTTGCGTGCTCTGGATCCGGAGGGCTACGCCGGCGGTAGCTTTGCTACCAGAAGGGTCACCCAAGCCGGACAGGCCGAAGGCGAGGAGCCAGACAAAGTGTGTCTCACAGCGTCCTATCCTCATTCTGTTCTAGCCTTGTCCTTTTTCCTACCATCCTCTGTCATAAGCCATCGGTGTAAGAGGCGGGTAACGTCGATAGTCAAATACTCACGGCTCCTGTATCGGTGAGGCAAGGCATCTGTGATATGCCTTAAGGGCGTATGTCAGGATACTCCTAATGACATGCGGTCATTCACTGCATCCTCTGCCTCTCGCCAGTCGCATCGGGCTTGCGATCCACTGCCAACTGAGGCTGAGGACAAGAGAGCGGATCTGCATCTACGCATTTTTTTTTTTTTTGAAGTCCTGCGGCGATGGAGTACTGACGATGAGGCAAGAGCTTGGTGTGCCCGAACCTTTGTTGGTGCTATGTACGTTAGGCGGTCAGACGGTGATGGTCGTTCTGGAAGTCGACAGGGACGGGAGGACTGGTTCGACAGCTCGTCAGACGACAAAGCAGCCCTATTTGCGATCGCTCTGCTTTCCCTAATCCAGGGAGAGGCCTAGAAAAGGTGGCTTAAACATAGCCCGTCTCAACTCAGTGCAAGTGGCAAACCGCGGTCACTTGTTCACCAAAATCTGCGGTTGAAAGAATAATAAACGAAATACTTGCGTTAAACACTTTATGACTGGTACATGGAACGTCCGTACTTTAGTCGATAATGACTATAATCAATGTCCAGAGAGAAAGACAGCACTTATTGCTATAGTTGGCTGGGTATAACATCGACATCGCCGCCCTAAGTGAAACACATCTTAGTGACTCTGGAGAGCTGTGTGAACAGCTCGGAGGTTGCACCTACTACTGGAGTGTTATTGCCATGCGCAATAAACTGGCGTGTTCATTGACGGAACTTCAAAAAGGCATCAACGACAGAATCATAAATCTCAGAGTTCGACTAACATCAAATAAATACACTCACGTGATCAGTGTCTACGCACCTACACTGCCATCTCCCAACGAAGAGAAGTACAAGTTCTACCAAGATCTCTGATACGTACTTCAGGGCATTCCTTCTGCGGATAAAGTTCTGTTGCTCGGAGATTTCAATGCTCGGGTTGGTAGTGATTTCAATGCCTGGAATGGAGTCATTGGTCGCCATGGAATTGGAAAATGCAACTCAAATGGTTTTGATCTTTTAACTTTATGTGCTGAATTTGAAATCTGACAGATACATATTTTCGGATGCCCGATAAAATATAAAACGACATGAATGCACCCAACATCTAAGCATCATGTGATAGTACGGAAAAAAGATCTTGGTGAATTACTGATCACACGTGCTATGAGAGGTGCTCCGGGTTGGACAGGCCATAGACTTGTGAGGTCCAAATTAAACATAAATTTGAAAGCACCAGGCCGAGCGTACACAAAATACCATCAAAATTATCCTGCAAAATCTTGGTCCACGATCAAACAAAACAAAACTGGACGATGTATTCGGTTCTGATGGGCTTCAACTATCCGAGTCTGCCTCCGTAGATGAGCACTGGTATGTATATGCTACCAAACTGCGCAGATGTGCCGCAGAAGTCTTGGGAAAACCTCAGAAAAAGAACCAAGATTGGTTTGACGATTCAGATGCAGAAATCAAAAAGCTTGTTAATGATTTCAGAGCACCTCTTCGCAGTCCTGATCTTTACAAGCGTAAAGTAGCACACTACAACCTGAAAGTGAAGGTGCGCGCTCTTAGAGACAGAACCAACAACGTCATGCTCAAAACCACTCAACTTTCACGTCCTGGTTCGGCGAGCTACAATGCTCGTACCGATCGGTCAGCTCCAGACAGACTCCGACACTGTGCAGAGACCGCCAGCGGCCGACTACACCGCACGGAGATGTCCTCGGACCAACCGACCAACCAACAATCCACCAAAAGTCAGGCCCGCCTTAAGTGATGCGTGGCAGCAACGGTCGGGCGGGCGATGTTCACGCAGGGCTCACTGCTGCTGCAAGCCGGCGACTGGCTGGCCCGGGCTGCGCTCCAAACACGTTGCCAGGACCCAACTCACGACCCGAACTGCCGCCGAGAACTCTCCTCCTCGCATGTTCCGACTCACCCCACGACAGACGACAACCGGGAAGTAATAGCAGCTGAGCAAAGACTCTATCAGAGGGTATATATCGATACGCGTTACTAGCGCCGATGACGGTCAGGCAAAACAGCAATTCAGTAACGCCAGTAATTTAAATCAACGCGGTGAGATGGAAATACGTTAAATGGCTCTGAGCGTTATGGGACTTAACAGCTATGGTCATCAGTCCCCTAGAATTTAGAACTACTTAAACCTAACTAACCCAAGGAGATCACACAACACCCAGTCATCACGAGGCAGAGAAAATCCCTGACCCCGCCGGGAATCGAACCCGGGAACCCAGGTGCGGGAAGCGAGAACGCCACCGAAATACGTTAAAACAGGATGTAAAGTACTAAATGGTTGGACGGGGAGCCATACACGGCTCAGTGTCTGAACCATTTTGTAGTAGGAATAATAAGACTTACGATCAATTACCATTGGCTCCTGTTCTGGAAGTACGACAAAGTCCGTCCGGTAGTACAGTTATTGCAATTACTGAGCAGGTTGACAGGCTAAGTTCCACACAAGAATTCTGGTCTTGGAGCACCAAGTCCGCGTCGGGCCATGTCACAGGAGGTGAGGTTTTCTGGGCTACTGCTGGCTGTCCGTAGCCCCTGCCAGAATCGCTTGGTGTAGATCCAGATGGTCGCTCGACCTTAGAACTGCATACGGTGGCTCAGCGAACAGAAATGGCAGATAGTGGCCTTCCATCGTTCTAAGTACGTAACTGGTAGAGGGATATCCGCTTGACACTTGGATGGTGATTCGTAGAGCCAAAGTAATGCTTCCAAGTGTGCGACTCTCGTCCGGGATGCAAGCGCCGTTGTCTCGAGACTGTCACCTCTCGTGGCGAAAATGGCGTTGAATATTTCTGTGGTACCGGTTCGAGTTTCACTTTGAAACATTTGAAACACAGCAGCATGTTTTGATTGCAATCCAGCTAGTTTGTTACGGTTGACACACCGCGCCTGACACACGTTGCCATCTGGGTCTGCCGGAAGATAGGCAACCTGCAGCCCTTGCCTACAATTCGGGTAGCTGAGGTTGTAGGCGCAGGCCTTGGATACATCACGAAAGGGTTCAGTAGGCAAAACAACGCAGAAAGTAGAAAATATCTGACTGGAGGCGTGTAGAGTGTTCCGGCGACTCACGATTTCGACTCTTTTCAAGTAATATACCGTGAAGAGTACACCGACGGTTCAATAAAGCATTTAAGCCCCGTGTGTGTGGTGCATGCAGTTTAAGCTGGCGGTGCTTCTGTGGTGGTTATGGAGGTAGTTTTCGCACGTTGACTTGGCCCTGCGCATTCGGAATATCGTGCAAATGAAGCACCATGTCTATTTCAACATTTTCGATCCAAAGTGTTGCTCTTCCTACTGCATCTTCGAGATGTTTCGTTAGCTCCCATCTTTCACGATGACAACAGCCGTTGGTTTGGTTGTTTCGGGGAAGAGACCAAACAGCGAGGTCATCGGTCTCATCAGATTACGGAAGGATTGGGAAGGAAGTCGGCCGTGCCCTTTCAAAGGAACCATCCTGGCATTTGCCTGGAGCGATTTAGGGAAATCACGGAAAACCTAAATCAGGATGGTCGGACGCGGGATTGAACCGTCGTCCTCTCGGATGCGAGTACAGTGTGCTAACCACTGCGCCACCTCGTTCGGTGGCAACAGCCGTCTTCACAGCGTTGCACACATACAATCTGACAAGCTCAGGCATGGTATCGCACCTCGACGTACCTCTTAAATCATCTGATTTTAGAGAATGGGAGTATTTAGAACAGTGGATGATGCGTAGCAATCAACATCTCCTCACTTAGGTATTTATTCGTCAATGACTGGCATTAACTAGATATTGCCTACTGAAGGATCTTTTGGAGTTTCTTCCTGACTGAACTGTAGGCGTCATCAAGTCTAGCGGTGTTACACGATATTAGCGCGATGTCTCCTGTGATCACAAATTTTTTGCCACGAGTGCTTACCTATAAAAAAATCTGAACAGTCTTGAGCAAAGTGTCTCAGGCAAATGTACATCATTCTCCTCCCTGATCGTCATCATAACATTTATGTTATATCAAAGTACACTTGATCTCTAATGTGGTATCCGGTGTATAGATGTAGATCTCACTCATCAAGCTTCCGAGGGTGTTTCATCACTAATGCCCATAATAAACTGCATCGATATGTCTTTGGACAGGTTTTACATTGGACAACCTGGTTGTCAGCGTTTTTTTTTTATTTGCTTCCTATTTAAGAACAGGAAAAAATTGATTTTTTATTATGTATGCAAACAGAATTTCATTTTTAAGTGAAGTATTCAGATATTTCAAAACAAAAGTTACATACCTTCTTTACACATGTTGAGGTTTCTATGGCTTACTGTACTTAACGTTATAGCTGTTTTCGTATCACAGGCAGTCATAGAGAAATGAAGCAGAAAATTTACGACTGGGAATGTTACACTGTTGTTAAACTTGTTTTAGTTTTCCATTACGTTTACACTCAGTTTTACAGTTACCCACATTATCTTGACTTTGAATCTGCACTTTAAACATGCACAATGTCACTATTATGTATAAAGCAGAAAAGAAAAAGCGAGTTTGTTCAAGGCAGCATCTATCAAAGTAAGCAAACGCAGACCCAAGAGTGAGCTTCAAACCTATGATGTAGAAATGATGTGAGTTAACCGACGTACCTAAATACTAATTCTGAAGCTGTTGTACCTGATAAATGAGACACAGTCGTTCGTCATGGTGCCAGCCCACATCATCACGCTTACAAAAGACAAAAATATTTCTTTTGAAGACCCGGTGGTATGTCCTTGCGTGAAGTAGATCTACATCTACATCTACATTTATACTCCGCAAGCCACCCAACGGTGTGTGGCGGAGGGCACTTTACGTGCCACTGTCATTACCTCCCTTTCCTGTTCCAGTCGCGTATGGTTCGCGGGAAGAATGACTGTCTGAAAGCCTCCGTGCGCGCTCTAATCTCTCTAATTTTACATTCATGATCTCCTCGGGAGGTATAAGTAGGGGGAAGCAATATATTCGATACCTCATCCAGAAACGCACCCTCTCGAAACCTGGCGAGCAAGCTACACCGCGATGCAGAGCGCCTCTCTTGCAGAGTCTGCCACTTGAGTTTATTAAACATCTCCGTAATGCTATCACGGTTACCAAATAACCCTGTGACGAAACGCGCCGCTCTTCTCTGGATCTTCTCTATCTCCTCCGTCAAGCCAATCTGGTACGGATCCCACACTGATGAGCAATACTCAAGTATAGGTCGAACGAGTGTTTTGTAAGCCACCTCCTTTGTTGATGGACTACATTTTACTGCAATTTCTGGTACTTGACCTCGTACATCCCCAACTTACGACAGTCTACCTCAGTTGAAATAGGCAGACAGATAATCAAGCTATTGGGTCTGCTCTATTATCAGCTGCAGCCTACATGTTTATGGACGCATTAGAAGAAATGCGTTCCAGTCCACATCCCTGGGCTCCAAATGTGGTCAAAGACAGATAGTCATCTGGCTGTAATGTAAAGAGGAACTACATAATTTTCACCAGGAAAGCATGTTAATCCAGAATTTAGGAGGAATTCAAGAAAGCTTATATCCTTCCTCGATACTGAAGCGTACAGAAAAAGTCCATTAATAGAAGAATTCCAACCTCCACACATGAGCCAGGAAGGCACTATTAATCACCGACGCAGAACATTTGAGAAAACTGCAAACGAGAGCGTTATTACAAAAAAAGTACAGCTAAATGGAGGATGAGATGGAACACGTGAGGCAATACTGACCCTACGACTTATCTTAGAAGAAAGATTAAGGAAAGGCAAACCTACGTTTCTAGCATTTGTAGACTTAGAGAAAGCTTTTGACAATGTTGACTGGAATACTCTCTTTCAAAGGTGGCAGGGGTAAAATACAGGGAGCGAAAGGCTATTTACAATTTGTACAGAAACCAGATGGCAGTTATAAGAGTCGAGGAACATGAAAGGCAAGCAGTGGTTGGGAAGGGAGTAAGACAGGGTTGTAGCCTCTCCCCGATGTTATTCACTCTGTATATTGAGCAAGCAGTAAAGGAAACAAAAGAAAAATTCAGAGTAGGTATTAAAATCCATGGAGAAGATATAAAAATGTTGAGGTTCGCCGATGACATTGTAATTCTGTCAGAGACAGCAAAGGACTTGGAAGAGCAGTTGAACGGAATGGATGGTGTCTTGAAGGGAGGATATAAGATGAACATCAACAAAAGCAAAACGAGGATAATGGAATGTAGTCGAATTAAGTCGGGTGATGTTGAGGGTATTAGATTAGGAAATGAGACACTTAAAGTAGTAAAGGAGTTTTGCTATTTGGGGAGCAAAATAACTGATGATGGTCGAAGTAGAGAGGATATCAAATGTAAACTGGCAATGGCAAGGAAAGCGTTTCTGAAGAAGAGAAATTTGTTAACATCGACTATAGATTTAAGTGTCAGGAAGTCGTTTCTGAAAGTATTTGTATGGAGTGTCGCCATGTATGGAAGTGAAACATGGACGGTAAATAGTTTGGACAAGAAGAGAATAGAAGCTTTCGAAATGTGGTGCTACAGAAGAATGCTGAAGATTAGATGGGTAGATCACATAACTAATGAGGAAGTATTGAATAGGATTGCGGAGAAGAGAAGTTTGTGGCACAACTTGATCAGAAGAAGGGATCGGTTGGTAGGACATGTTCTGTGACATCAAGGGATCACCAATTTAGTATTGGAGGGCAGCGTGGAGGGTAAAAATCGTAGGGGGAGACCAAGAGATGAATACACTAAGCAGATTCAGAAGGATGTAGGTTGCAGTAGGTACTGGGAGATGAAGAAGCTTGCACAGGATAGAGTAGCATGGAGAGCTGCATCAAACCAGTCTCAGGACTGAAGACCACAACAACAACAACATGGAACAACAGAGCAAAGCCCTGTTACCATCGAGCAGGACGTCAGTGGGTGTGCGGGAGAAGTCTCTGGCAACCCATCAGGTAGGACTGCACTCGGACTCGTAGTACTTGAATAATGATGGAGAAACCTGCGGCTTTATTTGAATCCTTTTTAAAACATGCTACCAGTTTTGACACCACAAGGTGTCTTCTTCAGGCCCCGAACGTAGCCTGCCGACCAGAATCGTTCTCATGTGCAATGAAAAGAGACGTACCTGTTCATTGCACATGACAACGCGAATTACATGATCTTTGCGTAGACATCTAACGTGATATATCTCCACAAACCTACCAACAGACTGTTGGATCCCTTACACGCAGAATCAGTGATGTATTTCGTTCCAAAAACGGATAAACAAGCTATTAAGAAGGTGGTTACATCGTTTTCGCTCATCATTGTATATCTCTGCTATTATTGTTAGCATTGGTTTCCTGTAGTTTCTGATGAGACGCTCTGCCATGCCTTCCTATTCATAACGAATCCTACTCCCTTTATACCACTCTATGCTCCTGTTGGTATTATCTTACATTCGTCAGACCAGAATTCCTTATGTTCTTTCCTTTTCACTTCACTGACCAGCCACTACGTCCAGACGGAGCTTCTGTATTTCTTTTGTCAGGTTTTCTAGCTATCACGTTCAAACCTCTGACATTCCACGTTTCAACTAAAAGAATGTTACTCTTCATTGGCTATTCAATCTTTTTCTCATGGTAACTCCCCACCCCCCAGGCTGGCACTAGGCGTAGGTCCGAAAGGGGGACAAATTGGCAATCTTTCGCGAGTAGGAAGATTATCATGACACATTTTCAATTACAGGCCTGATGCCTTATGAATAAACTTTATGTATGTTTAATGCAGTGATTTGTATTGTTTTTTGTGTCCTCATACCATTGACAATTTTTGATTCATCCGCCTTGTAGGGACTGTTTTTCATGCCAAGGACAAGAAGTTTCTCTGACAGTCTGTCCGCTTCTCCACCCTGTTTCACCATGCCACTGACATAATGTCATTGTTTATTATTTTTATTTAATATTTAAAAATCGAACCCAGGAATACGAGTCAAAGATCCCTAGGCTATGTGTGTACATTAACAAATACAATGGAAGAAAGTTTTTTTTCATTTCTTCCCTCTCTCCCTTGTAACTTGATATACTTGACGCTCGAACAGTCTCCAGAATAAAACAGTCTCCTGAATAGTGTACCTTTGTAGCTGTCTCTTGCAGTGCAGCCTCCTTTTTTTTCTCAGAAAATCTATGAGGTATAAATCATGAAGGAACTGAAGCACTGGCTGTTTCCCGCACGTTGTGATTGAGATTAATTATGTATCCTCTTCGATTTTCTCACAGGCGGTAGCGCCTCCATCCCACTCCTCTTTTGTTTCTTTTTTATGGAGCCCTCCGCCCTGATTCACGTTCTCCACTGAAATGTCTTTACCAATAATCCATAAATAAAAAATGAGGGCAGCGCCTCCTACGCATTTTCTTTGTCAGCCTCTTACGGGCTGTGTAGCTGAGGCTGTAGCCGATTCATTCTCTATGACTTTTGTAAGTACAGCCTTTAATAGTGGCAGTCTAGGCTGGGTCAAATGCTCCTTCTGTAAAATAATCCATTCATTGTACTAACAAGCAGAGTGATGATCTTGCCGCGTAGAACCATATAGTTAAATTTTGTTTGCGAAAGGATTTCATAACACCTGCATCGGTAGCGTGCACTCTGGCTGTTTGTCTACTATGTACCCCAGACAATCTTGGTTTGGGTATTAATCAAGTAGCTTCTATATCTCTGGCGATTCGGAACGTCAGCTGTGAAATACTTTGCTACGGAGGACAGACGATGTTCTGTTACAACTTTTGGTTCACTTAGTTGTGTTTATCTGCAGTAGGTTTCGAAGCAATTATGGCCTCTTCTTCAGACATTGGTGAAGGTGACCGAAGATGAAACTGCGGTTGGTTCAGAAACGATTGCAAGGAAATAAAAAGTGGAATTGAAGTAGTAAGGGCTTGGTCTCCAGAAAACGAAGTTTGGGTTTTGGTTTTTCCCGTACTCCCCTAGACAAATGCAAGGTTTGGTCCTGACTATCTTTTGGAATACTTTGTGTACGCAGAGAAAATGTTAGATTTTATTGTATTTGTATTTCGACAAGGAATATTGCGTAATAATATATTGATTTGTTTATGAGAACTAAGCAAGCCCAACGTACTTCACTGCTAATATTTTAGAGAGTCAGCTTTATTCACGTCAGATAGTGACATGACTTGCAGAGAGTTTAAATGATACCAAAATATAATTAATAAACTGTCGCAGCAGCAGCGAAAAGTTATAAAACAGTAGAGAATTCACCATTAATAGAAACGTAATGCTCATTAGTTATCAAAAATGGATTTGGGTAACGTTACAATGTATGTGCTTACAAAACAATGTCACAAGGTCGTTTACGTATACAGCGTCAGTCATATACAGTGAAGAGCCAAAGAATCTGGTACACCTGCCTAATGTCGTGTAAGGCCCTGCGAGCAAGCAGAAGTGCCGCAACACGACGTGGCATGGACTAGACTAATGCCTGAAGTTGTGCTTGAGGGAACTTACACCATGAATCCCGCAGGGCTGTCCATAAATCCGTAAGAGTACGACGGGTTGTACATCTATTCTGAACACCACGTTGCAAGGCATCCCAGATATGCTCAATAATGTCCATGTCTGGGGAGTTTGGTGCCTGTGGAAGTGTTTAAATTCAGAAGAATGTTTCTGGATCCCCTCTGTTGTAATTCTGGACGTGTGAGGTGTCGCATTGTCCTGCTGGAATTGTCCAAGTGCCGCGCGGGGTTAGCCGAGCGGTCTGGGGCGCTGCAGTCATGGACTGTACGGCTGGTCCCGGCGGAGGTTCGAGTCCTCCCTCGGGCGTGGGTGTATGTGTTTGTCCTTAGGATAATTTAGGTTAAGTAGTGTGTAAGCTTAGGGACTGATGACCTTAGCAGTTAAGTCCCATAAGATTTCACACACATTTGAACATTTTGAATTGTCCAAGTCCGTCGGAATGCACAATGGACATGAATGGATGCTTCTGATCAGACAGGATGCTTACGTACGTGTCACATGTCAGAGTCGTATCTAGACATATCAAGGGTCCCACATCCCTCCAACTGCACACACCCGACACCATTACAGAGCCTCCACCCGATTGAACAGTCCCCAGCTGACATTCAGGGTTCATGGATTCATGAGGTTGTCTCCATTCCCGGACACGTCTATCGGCTCGATACAACTTGAAAGGAGACTCGTCCGACCAGGCAACATGTTTCCAATCATCAACAGTACAATGTCGATGTTGACGGACCCAAGGGAGGCGTAATGCTTTGTGTCGTGCAGTCATCAAGGGTACACGAATTGGCCTTCGGCTCCGAAAGTCCACATCGATGCTGTTTCGTTGAATGGTTCGCACGCTGACACTTGTTGATGGCCCAACACTGAAATCTGCAGCAATTTGCGGAAAGGTTGCACTTCTGTCACATCGAACTATTCTCGTCAGTCGTCGCTGGTCTCGTTCTTGCAGGATCTTTTTCCGGCCACAGCGGTGTCGGAGGGTTGATATTTTACCGGATTCCTAATACTGACGGTGCACTCACGAAATGGTCGTACGGGAAAATCCCCGCTTCATCGCTACCTCGGAGATGCTGTGTCCCATCACTCGCGCTCCAACTATAACACCTCGTTCAGACTCACTTAAATCTTGATAACCTGTCAGTGTAACAGCAGTAACCGATCTAACTACTGCGCTGGGAAACTTGATGTTTTATATAGGCGTTGCTGACCGCAGTGCCGTATTCTGCCTGTATTTGAATACACATTCCGAAACCAGTTTCTTTGGGACTTCAGTGTAAATAAAAGGGTGTAAAATGTCCTTTCTTCTTCGTATGCGGGTTCAAACTTTGGTGAGAGGTCTCACCTAAAATAACCTTCGTTTTCAGTCTGTTTGATGCTTCTTGAACATTTTTGCCATGTTTCTGAGCGAAATGATTTGACATCCATGTAACGCTCCTGGTCTTGCCGAAAATATGTGAGAGATGGCCAAATCCATCATTGTGAAGGAGGGAACAGCAAAGCTGAAATTGTTGTGGGACAACTGTGCCAGTGGAATACGCGACGCACACATTCATCAACATTCCTGGAGGATTAAAACTTTATACAGTCACGGGTCTCGAACCTGAAAAAAGTAGAGATAATCGGACAGGCCTGAAATTGTAATTGGTTGGCCATGTGTCATGTCTGAACAGCTCGGTGGGTAAAAATGCGAACTCGGAAGGCCGCCTCTGGCATTAAGTTTAATTCGTATCTTTTGGTAAACCTTCCGGGATGTAAGGTGTGGTCCATGAAACTCTTCAGCTCCTAACGTTTCGTCCAGAGCTGCGCTGGACATCTTCAGAGGGGTGTTTCTCCTCCGGTGAGTCTTGCCGACAAGAGTGCAAGACTCACCGGAGGAGAAACACCCCTCTGAAGATGTCCAGCGCAGCTCTGGACGAAACGTTAGGAGCTGAAGAGTTTCATGGACCACGACCTTACATCCCGGAAGGTTTACCAGAAGATATGTCATCCGGTCGTGAAAGTCTTCATACTAAAGTTTAATTCGGTCAGGTTGGAAGATACAATCTGGCTACAAATCGTTGTTTGTATCATGTAATCAAGTGAACCGTTTGTCGCAGGGGAGTTCAATAAATAATGACACTTTTTTCTCAAAGCAGGGTGGTTTTATTCAGGACGCGAATACACCATATTATTCCCCACTCTTTTGTGTACAACCCATTTTTCAACGTAGTCTCTGTTAAATGCGACGGCCCTTCGGCCTATATGTTCGCATGGTACCACTGTACTAGTCGACGTAGGCGCCAGTGTCTTGCTGCATCAATGACCTCCCCATCATCCACGCACTGTTTCCAGCGGAGTGCATCCTTCAACTGGGCCAAACAGATGGAAGTCAGAAGGTGCAAGATCCGACCAGTAGTGTAGATGAGTAAAAACAGTCCAATGAAGTCTTATGAGCTCCTCTCGGGTGCGCAGACTTGTTTGGACCTTGCGTTGTAGTGAAGTTCAGTTGCACTTTTGCGGCGTCGAACACGCTTAAGTCGTTTCTTCAGTTTCCTGAGGGCAGCACACTACACTTCAGAGTTGATTGTTGCACCAAGAAGGACGTCATAAAACTGAATAACCCGTTCAAAATCCTAGAAGACCGTCGCCATGCCTTCAACGGCTGAGGGTGCGGCTTAGAACTTTTTCTTTGGAGGAGAGGCGGTGTGGTGCCGTTTGGATTTCGTTTTGAAGTGATAAACCCATGTTTCATCGCCTACGACGATGTACGAGCAATCAGCGTCGTAACACGCAAGCAACTATGCACAGATAGTGCTTCGTTTCTCTTTAATATCTTGTATTAGATGGCGAGGAGCCGCACGCGCATGCATTTGGTTACCCCAACTGGTGGATGAGTATGTCGGCACTACCAACAGCGACGTCCAGTTGTGCAACGAGGTATCTGTGTCCAGTCGATCACCTCGACTAAGAGTGTCCGCATGTTTCAACATTGCTAATGTGACAGTTGTGTATGGCCGGCCAGCGCGCGGGTGATCGGACTAGTTTGCGCCATCATGCTGCGATGCTAGGCACCCTCATCCAACGACGCACTGGACTTTTTTTCACTACCAGGTCTCTGCAGACAGTCTGCAAGCGCCTATGATCATCTTCGATTCTCTGGTTTTCCTCCAAAAGAAACTCAATGAGAGCTCTCTGCTTGAAATACATCTTCATTACAGACGCAATTTAAAAAGCCACATATAGGGCCGCCACATATTGGAACTTCATAAAACTGTAACGGATTGAAGCGGAAATATTGCACTATGTCACACAACAAATTCTGCATTTTTTGAACAGAAATTGGCCTGAAAAAAAAAAGTGTTCTTCACTTAATGTAGATTGATTCTTACAAAGAAGAAGATAGCAACCAGCCAGTATTAATACTGCTATTTATTTAAGTAAATAGCGCCGTAATCGGTTTCGAACTGGCAAGTTCATCATCAGACGGCTGTTTACATGATTTGCAAGATACACTTTACTAATCGTCATTTTTCTTCACTTATTTTACGCCCCTCGTAATTAGTAAAGGGTAGCAATGAGAAATCACTAATTTGTAGAAATATATTCTATGTATAAATAACCTTCACGTACATATGTTACTCCGGCGCACGTTGTATATCTTGCTCAACAACGGCTGCATTAGGCTTTCCCTGAAAGGCAGGAATAGGTCAAATTTCGTGGTCAACATGTGGACCTAGGCAGGTCATATGAAAAGTCTTATGTACGACATTCCCATCGGAACTGAAGAAGAAGATCTACTGCCTAGGACAAAAAAAAAAAAAAAAAAAAAAAAAAAATGGCTCTGAGCACTACGGGACTTAACATCTGTGGTCATCAGTCCCCTAGAACTTAGAACTACTTAAACCTAACTAACCTAAGGACATCACACACATCCATGCCCGAGGCAGGATTCGAACCTGCGACCGTAGCAGTCGCGCAGTTCCGGACTGAGTGCCTAGAACCGCGAGACCACCGCGGCCGGCTGCCTAGGACAGTGTTGAGACTATTGACTACCACGGTTACTCCACCCGTTTTTGGAATATTCTTATTTACACTGCCTAACAAAAAAATAAAGCACCCGGAAGACATTGTCGGATATCAGTGTAACTTCCTGTTCGAAGGTCTATCGGCGGGTATGTAAATGATTAGCGTTGCAATTCTCTTCGATAAGTAGAATGTTCAGCACAGTGCATTAATGTTCTTCATGTTAAGTGCTGTTACCAGACGTGGTAGGGTATATAAGGGACGTAAATGATTCTGAGTGATCACTTTGAAGGAGAGAGAGAGAGTTTGAAAGGGGCCCCATTGTTGGTCTCCACTTAGCCTGCTGGTCGAATAGTGCAAAATCTAGATTTGTGGGGCATACAGATGTCATGGTCTCCAGAAGTTCGACTACATGGTAACTTGACTGCGGGCTTACTCGTCGTCTTGGTTCCAGTCGCTTACGTCAACACTGCAAGGGAGGATAACTATACCATGCAGAAAGCATGTCGTGATCCCTGCCATCCGAAAACATGTAACAGACTCTCTGCAACATTCTATACCGTCCCGAACCACTGACTGGAGACTAGCAGCAGCCGCGCGGAATGACTGCGCGTTTAGAGGCGCCATGTAAGGGATTGCGCGGCCCCTCAGGCCGGAAGTTCAAGTCCTCCCTCGGGCATGGGTGTGCGGGTTGTTCTTAGAATAAGTTAGTGTA
Source organism: Schistocerca serialis cubense (assembly GCF_023864345.2). Lineage (NCBI taxonomy): Eukaryota > Metazoa > Arthropoda > Insecta > Orthoptera > Acrididae > Schistocerca > Schistocerca serialis. The sequence continues at coordinate 657,516,905 of NC_064641.1, read as the reverse complement.
AGTAGTGTGTAAGACTAGGGATTGATGACCTCAGTAGTTTGATCCCTTAGGAATTAACACACACACACACACACACACACACACACACACACACTAGCAGCAGCCGAACTAGGGAACGACCGACACAGGCGTAGGATGCCGTTATCGCCTCGAAACAGACGGATACGTTCGGCCGGTGAGCATGGAGTGCTGGTGAATGGCGTCACGTTGTGTTCAGCGAGGAATATCGGGTCTCCACTACTTCGGATAACAAGCGTCGGCCAGTGTGGCGTCTACATAGGGAGCGGTCCCATTCTTCCAGGCTTTTGATGAATAACAGTGTATTACTCCCGGCGTCATGGTGTGGTCAGAAATCGGCTGTGACTCCAGGTCACGTCTTGTAGTCACTGAGGGAACTGTGACGAAACAACAATATGTCACGGAAATCTTTGGTCCTCAAGTTTTATTACTCAGACGACAGTGCCATTTTTCAATAGGAAAATTCTCGGTCACACATGGCAAGTATCTCTATGATGGTGGTGGTGGTGGTGGTTAGTGTTTAACGTCCCGTCGACAACGAGGTCATTAGAGACGGAGCGCAAGCTCGGGTTAGGGAAGGATTGGGAAGGAAATCGGCCGTGCCCTTTCAAAGGAACCATCCCGGCATTTGCCTGAAACGATTTAGGGAAATCACGGAAAACCTAAATCTGGATGGCCGGAGACGGGATTGAACCGTCGTCCTCCCGAATGCGAGTCCAGTGTGCTATCTCTATGAACTGTTTGCTTTATGGTAAAGCACTATCGCGCCCAGCAATATCCCGAATCTGTTCCCGATAGTATATGTGTGCGACCAGCCGGACGTCAATTCTCTCCGACTCCAAGTATCTAGAATATCAAGGACACCTTCCAACAATGTTTCCGCACATCCATAAATGCATAATGGGCACAAGCTGATAAACATATATAAACATCATCAGCTCTGTGTCTGTATTTATTATTTACTTGCGACCGGTTTCGATTATCCACTCCACCGTCATCAGGCCCCTCTACCACAAATGGCAGTCAGATCAGCAACGGTAATCAACACCATAAAAGGACCTCAGACATCGGCGTCCATAAACTTCCTCATGTTTGATGCATCTAATGCCTCCCATCATCCACTTGAAGAAAGTTTTAATTTTTCGGCTTGAATAATTTAACATTTTTTCGGTGTTTCCAATATTACATTCAGAGTTTACCTCTTACCATTTGGCCTGTCCCTAAATGTACTCAGTCACGCTCCTACTCATCGCACATGGTGGTCTAGTGGTAAAACACGTCCCTGGAAAGCGAAATAATCGATACCGGTCGGATTATGGGCTATTTCTGACTTTGACCTAGCCTTCACTTATTAGTGACTTGAAAATCAGCAAAGAACGGAACGGGCTTCGGATTCCATGTGAAGCTGTAGGTCCGCCTTCGTCGTTACGACTACTGAGGTACGTTAGGGACATGCAGATTGCCGAAATGGCATCCAGTTGATTAACATGTACCAGGCCGATGAGACAAATAAATTTATAAGTATCATCATCCTATTCAATTCAGAGGTACTGTGAAGTTAGAGAAAAGTTTTATTGTCTGTGCACTAGTCGATATCATTTACTAGTAGGGTCTCTGAACAATGTTTGGGATATCACCGGGAAGGGCGAGGAAGGACGCAGATAGGCAGAGAGAGGACGAGAACTTGATACGTCCTAAGAGTCACCTGTGGGTGCCATTTCTGGAAGAAAATAATACTTTGAACTCTCTTTTAGTGACCAGGGTGTCTCTGGATAAAATGTGGGATCTCTAATCGCTCGTATTAAGTGTATTCTAAAAATCAACCTCGGCGTAAGGGAGAGCTGGTCCGCTGTGGCCGAGAGGTTCTAGGCGGTTCAGTCCGGAAACGTGCTGCTGCTGCGGTCGCAGGTTCGAATCCTGCCTCGGGCATGGATGTGTGTGATGTCCTTAGGTTTAAGTAGTTCTAAGTCTAGGAGACTGATGACCTCAGATGTTAAGTCCTATAGTGCTCAGAGCCATTACTACGTAAGGGAGAAGTTCTTGAGGTACTTTCAAGAAACATACAATGTCACATGTGGCTACCGATTCTGAACAGAAAAAGGTATGACTGATATCTTAGACTGCAAATTCTCGAGAATCATTTATAGTGGTTCTATATTTAGTGCGAAAGCAGTCATATACCTGATCTGTGGTATAAAGTTCACATGTATCTGCAGTTTTCGCAAACATTAATACATGTTTTTAAACTCCTAGATGTGGTGTCTAGTGCAGAAAACCAGGAGTTCTTTCTGCGTGAAAAGGCAAGCGCCATTTTTTCAACAAGGAATGTAGGAAACCCAGAGTTTTATGTCTCGTCAACATCGACATTAGGAACTCCAGGTCAAACTAGCCAGTCACACGAGTTTTTAGAGTTGGAGTTTAGAAAGAAATAGCTTCCGACACTCATCAGCTGTCCTATACGGCGGTCTTAGCCAACAAGATCGCCAGCATGTACACAACGCGATTTCTCTCCTTCAACTCTAGATTTTGGTCATTTTATCCAATGGTGGCAGCCATTACTATTTCTTTACAGGTCAAGAACAAGACAATAGTCAGCCTAATTTCAGAAATATCTGTCTTTGAATTGCTTTGGTTCTAGCGTTTCGCTGAATGCTGACTTCCTGCTGAGGGCACGACGCTGCAAAACAGCAGTCTGTCATTCTCTGCTTCACCTGAGACATATGCATGTTGTTAGTACTGCAAAGTGCACTCACGATGCGCTTCCTCCACTGTACAAATGATTAGGAAATTTCCCAGAAAAATTCATTTTCCTGCGTAAACTATTCTTTTATTCCATAATGAAGACTATTTCGTTATTAATAAGTATCTAACTTCGCGTACTTGGGCGTTATCAAGCAGCACCACATCAAAGACTATTACGTTTATTGCATGGTATTGTTCACAAATACGTATAAGACAACCAGATGTGATCCGTGCATAACTGTTCCGCACATCAATAATAGACAAGGGGACAACTATCGGGCATATGATCTACACTGACAATGGAAAAATATGCACCATTGGGATTTTGTGGTTTAGCATAATAAGAATTCTCATTTATAATGAAATTAATTTATTTGTAGGAACGGTGGCTTCATACAGTAGAATATTACCAAGTTGACTTGTACACGGAACCAACGTAGACAAAAATACGCTGACGGAAAAAGATCGCAATACCAAGGACGATTTGTGCGACATACATGAAAGATGGTAGGCATGTGAAAGATGATGTCTCTTTATACAGGGTGGTCCATTGATCGTGACCGGGCCAGATATCTCACGAAATAAGCGTCAAACGAAAAAAACTACAAAGAATGTAACTTGTGTAGCTTGAAGGGGGAAACCAGAAGGTGCTATGGTTTGCCCGCTAGATGGCGCTGCCATAGGTCAAACGGATATCAACTGTGTTTTTTTGAATAGGAACCCCCATTTTTTATTAAATATTCGTGTAGAACGTAAACAAATATGAATGTTTCAGTTGTACCACTTTTCGCTTTGTGATAGATGGCGCTGTAATAGTCACAAACATATGGCTCACAATTTTAGACGAACAATTGGTAACAGGTAGATTTTTAAAATTACAATACAGAACGTAGGTACGTTTGAACATTTTATTTCGGTTGTTCCAATGTGATACACGTACCTTTGTGAACTTATCGTTTCTGAGAACGCATGCTGTTACAGCGTGATTACCTGTAAATACCACATTAATGCAATAAATCCTCAAAATGATGTCCATCAAGCTCAATGCATTTGGCAATACGTGTAACGACATTCCTCTCAACAGCGAATAGTTCGCCTTCCGTTATGTTCGCACATGCATTGCCAATGCGCTGACGCATGTTGTCAGACGTTGTCGGTGGATCACGATAGCAAATATCCTTCAACTTTCCCTACTGAAATAAATCCGGGGACGTCAGATTCGGGGAACGTGCGGGCCATGGTATGGTGCTTCGACGACCAATGCACGTGTCATGAAATATGCTATTCGATACCGCTTCAACCGCATGCGAGCTATGTGCCGGACATCCATCATGTTGGAAGTACATCGCCATTCTGTCATGCAGTAAAACATCTTGTAGTAACCCTCTGTAGGACATTACGTAGGAAATCAGCATACACTGGACCATTTAGATTGCCATCGATAAAGGGGGGCCAATTATCCTTGCTGCACCATACATTAACCCGGTAAGGTCACTGATGTTCCACGTGTCGCAGCCATCGTGGATTTTCCGTTGCCCAGTAGTGCATATTATGCCGGTTTACGTTACCGCTGTTGGTGAATGACGCTTCGTCGTTCAATAGAACGCGTGCAAAAAATCTGTCATCGTCCTGTAATTTCTGTTGTGCCCAGTCGCAGAACTGTACACGACGTTCAAAGTCGTCGCCATGCAATTCCAGGTGTGTAGAAATATGGTACGGGTGCAATCGACGTTGATGTAGCATTCTCAACACCGACGTTTCTGAGATTCCCGGTTCTCGCGCAATTTGTCTGCTACTGATGTGCGGATTAGCCGCAACAGCAGGTAAAATACCTACCTGGGCATCATCATTTGTTGGAGGTCGTGGTTGACGTTTCACATGTGTCTGAACACTTCCTGTTTTCTTAAATAACGTAACTATCCGGCGAAAGGTCGGACACTTTGATGTGTCGTCCAGGATACCGAGCAGCATACATAGCACATTTCCGTTGGGCATTTTGACTACAATATCCACACATCAACACGATATCGATCTTTTCCGCAATTGGTAAACGGTTCATTTTAACACGGGTAATGTATTACGAAGAAAATACCGTCCGCACTGGCGGAATGTTACGTGATACCACGTACTTATACGTTTGTGACTATTACAGCGCGATCTACCACAAAGCGAAAAAAGTGGTCATATTTCTTTACGTACTACACGAATATGAAATAAAAAATGGGGGTTCCTATTAAAAAAAACGCAGTTGATATCCGTTTGACCTATAGCAGCGCCATCTAGCGGGCCAACCATAGCGCCATCCGGTTTCCCCCTTCAAGCTAGACGAGTTTCGTTCTTTGTAGTTTTTTCGTGTGGTGCTTATTTCGTGAGATATTTCGCTCGGTCACTATCAATGGATCATCGTGTATATCGCGCCAATCGCATAAAAGTGGCGCTAGTAGGTTTGCTTTAAATACACATTGTCAAGGTCGTGAGCCGTTAGTTCCCATGAGATTGGACGTGGTGATTTGATGGTAGTCAAAAAAGCCTTTAAGGTGGAATATAAATCATTATCAACACCTCAGTGAGTTTGAACGTGATCGTGTAATAGGGTTATGACAAACTCGATGTTCGTTGCGCGTTATTGCAGAAAGCCATTGTACGTGATTGCTGCCAACGGTGTTCACGAGTATGTACTTTCGCAAGAAGACTTGGCTCCGAATGGCCCCGTGGCACTATGGAGAGGGAAGACCATCGTGTTGGGCGTATGGCTCTGGCGCATCGTGGTACATCTGCAACAGCAGTATGAGCAGCAGTTGGCACAGTGAGACAGCGACCTTTTACCAATCGGTTACTTCAACGACAGCTCCGAGCCGGATGCTCTGTAGCGTGCACTCCACTGACCCCAAACCACCACCATCTGCGTCTTCAGTGTCAAATGTTTCAAATGGCTCTGAGCACTATGGGACTTAACTTCTGAGGTCATCAGTCCCCTAGAACTCAGAACTACTTAAACCTAAGTAACCTAAGGACATCACACACATCCATGCCCGAGGCTGGATTCGAACCTGCGATCGTAGCGGTCGCGCGGTTCCAGGCTGTAGCGCCTAGAACCGCTCGGCCACTACGGCCGACTCAGTGGTGTCAAGCGGAAGTTCGTTGGAGGGCAGTTTTGAGGTTCGTTGTGTTTTCTGTTGAAGGTTAGTTCTCCCTCGGTGCCAGTGATGGCGTGTGTTGATTAGAAGGAGACTTGTTGAGGACCTGCAATCAGCCTATGTGTGTGCTAGACACACTGGACCTACACGTGGAGTTATGGTCTGGTGGGTGATTTTGTATGACAGCAGCAGTACTCTCGTAGTTATCCCACGCACGCACCCTAACTGCAAATTTATACGTCAATCTGATGATCCGACTTGTTGTGCTGTCATTCATGAACAGCATTTCAGGGGATGTTTTTCAACAGGATAACTGTGGCCCATAGACCGCTGTTGTAACCCCGAATGCTCTACAGAGAGTCAATATGTTGCCTGGGTCTGATCGATCATCACATCTTCCTCCAGTCTAGCACATATGGAACATCATAGGACGACAACTCCACCGTCTTCCGCGACCAGCCTTAACTGTCCCTGTACGAGACATCCGGCTCCTGTAAAACACACTGCATGCACGTTTACGTGCTTGCATTCGACATGGTGGCTCTTACAGCGATTATTAATGTACCAGCATTTCACATTTACAATGGCTTATCTCGTGTTTACATTAATCTGTGATCTTGAAAAACTGTATTCCCGAAATTTCATTACTCTACCTCAATTATTTTTTGACGTTGATATTGTTTCCCGTCAATGTAAGTCCAAGCAAGTATCTCGCAATGTACGCTTTTATCATCCCTACTGAGATGGTATTAAATTATTTACCTTACTGGAAGGGCTGCCAGATCAAATTTACTGTTCACAATGAACTGCTTATCTGCCTGTCGAGCCTCACACACTAGCTGCACCAAAAAAGTTCCAAAGCAGCTAAATCAGTGAAAACTGCGATTCGTGATACAAAATACACATATTTGTAGATTTATTTGCTGTCGATAGTAATGTAATCATTCAATCATTAGCGGTCAATAACGACTCTACCTGATACAAAATATCCGGAGACCTTTTAAGTGGAGATTAGTGTAGGACATGTCCACTCTTCATCTTTGTGATAGGTTGAATTTTTCAGGGAATCTTCCAGGGAGATTTGTGAATGACGGTGGAGGAATGGGTGCCCATTTCTTCTCAAGAGCCTAAGTCAGAGATGGTAACGATGTTGGACGCTGGGGTGTGGAGCGAACTCCACGTTATAACACATCTACATCTACATCTACATTGATACTCCGCAAGCCACCCAACGGTGTTCTGGTTAAAATGGCTCTGAGCACTATGGGACTCTGAGGTCATCAGTCCCCTAGAACTTAGAACTACTTAATCCTAACTAACCTAAGGACATCACACACATCGATGCCGGAGGCAGGATTCGAACCTGCGACCATAGCGGTCGCGTGGTTCCAGACTGAAGTGTCTGGAACCGCTCGGCCACACTAAGGTGTTGTATTGGCTACAATTTGCCTAAAGGCACTGTGAGACAAAACGGCCATTGGATGCACTTGAACACTTTTACATGTTTCGACCACGATTTTTTTATTCCAATATACCTTACACGTCTCAACATTATGTAATTATCGAAAGCAAATGCTTAATATCATTACTATGAATCTATAGATACTTACCCAAATGAATACATAGTATCTTGTCAACAATCATTCACAACAAGCAAATCTGATATTATCACTATGAGCCAGTGTAAACTTGTCCAAATAGATGTGTAGTATCTAGCCGAGAGAAGTCAAACATAGGTCTTAATATGAGGAAGAAATTTCTGACAACGTACGTTTGGAGCACAGCTTTGTAAGGCAGTGAAACACGAACTGAGGGAAAACCGAGACAGAAGAGAATCGAAGTATTTGAGATGTGGTGTTACAGACGAGTGTTGAAAATTAACCGGGGAGATAAGGTAAGGAATGAAGAGGTTCTGCGCAGAATCGGAGAGGAAAGGAATATGTGTAAAACACTGAAAAGGAGAAGGGACAGGATGATAGGACTTCTGTTAAGACAGCACAGAATGACTTCCACGGTACAATAGGGAGCTGTAGAGAGCAAAGACGGCAGATGGAAATACATCCAGCAAATAATTGAGAACTGATTGCAAGTGCTACTCTGAGATGAAGAGGTTAGCACAGGAAAGGAATTCGTGGCGGGCAGCATCAAACCAGTCAGAAGACTGATGACTCAAAAAAAAAAAAAAGTACCTAGTCAACATCCCTCAATGATGAGCAAGTTTACATTTGCTTGGTGTAATGGAATATTGAGTGGATACTACACATCCATTTGGACAAGTTTCTATTGACTCATAGTAATGACATTATGAATTTGCCTTCAATAATGACGTAGTGTTAAAATCTCAAGGTGTATCGGAATAATAAAACTGTGGTCAAGACATCTCAAAGTGTTTACGTATTCCGTTGCGTTCAGGTCGGAACCCTGTGCAGGTATGTCAATTTCAGGGCTGTTACTATCCTCGGATCGTTGCCTCACAGTTGTTGCCTTATGACAGGGTGCATTTCATGCTGGTTCGATTATCGTCTCCGAGTTGTTTCTTTACTGTACACGGTACACAATGTTTAAAAACATATTCACATCCTTCTGCATTTTGCGTTTCTTATGCGCAATAAAGCGACCAGGCTCTAACCCCTATACCGTAAGCCACGTCCTCTGTACTTTAATGTTCGTACTATACAAGATGGCAGGTAACGATTTACGGTCATTCGCCCAACCAAAACCCTGTAACATATTACCACGCGGTACAGCGTGACTCATCACACTTCAGTCATTCGTTTCCAGTCATTCGTAGTCCACTGACATCCTTCTTAACGCCGCCTCACGTGCCCTTTGGTACTGATTACAGAAATGTGAGGCTTATGAGGAGTCGCTCGACCATTGTAACCAATTAATTTTAACTCTACCCACAGTCATTATGGTAGCTGGACTGCACATACAACTTCCCCTGATTTCATTCGATTTTTCACTGTTATCTTCCATAATGCTCGACAGTCACTGTCCGCAACTACATAGGGTTTGTCTAATGCCGGTTTAGTTGTGTTTGTTCCTTCGTGTTTCCACTTCACATTCACATCACCAAAGTTCGACCTGGGCACCTTTAGAAGGGCTGAAATGACACTGATGGATCGGTTAATCAGGTTGCCTCCAATAACCAGGCCACCTTCTAAGTCAGTCAGCACTCCTGGCGACCGAAATCTGTTGCTACTGCTTCCTTGCAGACAGCACAGTATCCCCCCCCCCCCCCAAAACACCTTTTATACTCTAGTGATGAATTCCGTACCATTAGGTATGTCCAGTTACTTCAGATCTGTGTAGATGCAGGAGGTTGCGTAGTCATCGTACATCTTTTTTTTGAGTCATCGGTCTTCTTACTGATTTAATGCAGCCCTCCACGAATTCCTCTCCTGTGCTAACCTCTTCCTCTCAGAGTAGCTCTTGCAACCTACATCCTCAATTATTTGCTGGATGTTTTCCAATCTCTGTCTTCTTCTACAGCTATTGCCCTCTACGGTTCCTTCTAGTACCACTGATGTCATTCCCTGATGTCTTAACAGATGTCCTGTCATCCTGTCCCTTCTCCATCTCACTGTTTTCCACATATTCCTTTCCTCTCCGATTCTGCACAGAACCTCCTCATTCCTCACCTTATCAGTTCGCCTAATTTTCAACATTAGTCTGTAGCACCACATCTCAAATACTTCGATTCTGTTCTGTTCCGCTTTTCCCACAGTCCATGCTTCACTACCATACAATGCTGTGGTCCAAACGAAAATTCTCAGAAATTTCTTCCTCAAATTAAGGCCTATGTTTGATAAGAGTAGACTTCTCTTGGCCAGGAATGCCATTTTGTCAGTTCCAGTCCGCTTTTGATGTCCTCCTTGCTCCGTCCGTCATTGGTTATTTCGCTGCCTGGGTAGTGGAATTCCTTAACTTCATCTATTTCGTGAACATCAATTCTAATGATAAGTTCCTCGCTGTTCTCGTTTCTGCTACTTCTCATTACTTTCGTCTTCAATGGCCTAGAATACCGTTGCCAATGGAGTTGGGTTGTGAAGATGATGCAAGGTGTCGGTCTTAGATTTCTTGGTGGTGGTGGTTTAAAAATGTGAATCTCAAACTGCATATACTAAAATTGCCTTGTGTATGTGACAATTAAATCGCTGACCCACTAAAACAATGATCAAGGAATTCGTTAGCTACAAACTCAAACAAGGATATCAGTTAACTCAGTTTATTACACAAGAGCATAAAAGTCTCCGTTTAACAACCATTGAAAAAGTAATCTAATGCCTTGTCAAACCTAGACGTGCGATCTGGAATGTGATTCTAATGAAAGTGTATCTGGATAAAACATCTACATTCGCAGAAGTCATACCGTGATCGCCGAAGGACAGAGAATACTACCGAAGGGTAAATGTCCACCTATAGCCGCAGTTGAAAACGTATTGAACCTCTAACAGCAAGAAAGTCTTGAGAGCAAAGTTTGAAATGAGTGAAACTCTTTAAAAATGACTCAGTAGAGTTCACCTCGCTTTAGCTTCTGTATCTCACATTGCTCAAGATCCGCAAGTGATGCCTGAAGCTACTGCAAAACCAGTCACTGGATCTGTACCAGCAATCACGTCCAAGTTCAGCTCTGCTGAATGAGAGCCTGTCACAGCCAAAGTGCCTGAGACGGCATCTGGCTGAGGAGGCGCTGCAGTTCAAATAAGACAGCCCTGGAAGGTGGCCATCTATAAAATAACTTTCTGCAGAGCACTTCCAACAAGGAGGACTCAGTTCTCTGCGTTTTTTTTAAGCGTCTCGTAATTATTTTTGGCCAGATGATAAAAACTGCTTGTGCCAAACAGTAAGAAGTTGCCTTAGAAGACATTGGTCTCCCTCCCTTACTATCATCCTAAATGACTAACGAGTTACAAAATTTCTTTCGCACTCCAAAAGTGTGCTCTACTATCTCCCGCGCTGTGTCTACGTTCAGGTGCCAGCCAATCAGGGTAGGCACTTTTAAGCAATGCTGTGTTTCCTACTCCCACTTCTAAATTATTTAGATTAACCATTGGTAGCCGTTTTTACATTCCGTTAAAACTTCGTGTTTTTGTGGGGTCCTGAAGGCGGTGAGGGTTCCTCACAATCTTCAAAGGCACAATAAAGTCCTTTGGGCCCCTTACACTCTCACAGACATTCCTTAACTTGCACCCGTGGTCTAGGTGTGGCGTTTTTGATTTATAATCGGAACGTCATCGGTCCCGCGTTCGAAACCCTACACCGCTTAAATTTTGATTAATAATCATCATTGGCGGCCGAAGACTTCCGGCATGAGAAATCATCCTCACTCTGCTAACGGCCTTATCAAAGATGACGGAGGGGCGGACAGAGGTTCAGGTCACTATCTTGCCCTAGGGCTGGGAAACTGCTCCTAAAGGCCGAAGAATCAGCAATAATCAACAGCATGAGGATGCAAAAGGCAATGGTAACCACTGCATTAAAGACACGCAACGTTTATCCACAGGACATGTGGCCTGTAACTGAAGAAGTGTTATGATGATCTCTCCATTGGAAAAAAATATTCTGGAATAGTCCTCTTTCCGGATCTCCAAGAGGAGAATGCCAAGGAGGTGGTGACCATGAGAAAAAGATGGAATAACCAACGAAAGGATAACATTCTACGAGTCGGGGCGTGCAATGTCAGAAGCTTGAATGTGGTAGGGAAGCTAAAAAATCTGAAAACGGAAATGCAAACGCTCAGTCTATATGCAGTAGGGGTCAGTGAAGAGAAATGGAAAGAAGACAAGGATTTATGGTCAGATGAGTAAAGGGTAATATCTAAAGCAGTAGAAAATAGTATAACGGGAGTAGGATTCGTCATGAACAGTAAGGTAGGGCAGAGTGAGTTACTCCGATTAGTTCATTGGTAGGTTTGTTATCACCAAAATCGACAGCAAATCAACTCCGACAATGATAGTTCAGATATATATGCCGACAGCGCAAGCTGAAGATTAAGAGATAGAGAAAGTGTGTGAGGATATTGAAAGGGTATTACAATATGCAAAGGGAGATGAAAGTCTAATAGTCATGGGAAATTGGAATGCTGCTGTAGGGAAAATGTTACAGGAGAATGTGGGCTTGGAACACGGAATGAGAAAAGAGAATGGCTAATTGAATTCTGTAATAAATTTCAGCTGGTAATAGCGAATACTCTGTTTAAGACTCACAACAGGAAGAAGTATACTTGGAAAAGGTCGCGTGATACGGGAATATTTTAGTTAGATTACAACATGGTCAGACTGAGATTCCGAAACCAAATGCTTGGTTGTAAGGCAATACGCAAACACGTGGGATACAGAAGCACTAAGCGATGAAGAAATTCGCTTGAAGTTCTCAAGGGCCATAGGTACAGCAATAAGAAGTAGCTCAGTAGGCAGTACAGATGAAGAGGCATGGACATCTCTGAAAAGGGCAATCATAGAAATTGAAAAAAAACATAGGTAAAAAGAAGGTGACTGTGAAGGTTGGTTGGTTTTGGGGAAGGAGACCAGACAGCGTGGTCATCGGTCTCATAGGATTAGGGGAAGGATGGGGAAGGAAGTCGGCCGTGCCCTTTCAGACGAACCATCCCGGCATTTGCCTGGAGTGATTTAGGGAAATCACGGAAAACCTAAATCAGGATGGCCGGACGCGGGATTGAACCGTCGTCCTCCCGAATGCAAGTCCAGTGTCTAACCACTGCGCCACCTCGCTCGGTGGTGACTGTGAAGAAACCATTGGTAACAGGAGAAATACTTCAACTGATCGATGAAAGAAGGAATGTGATACAGGAATTCAAGTCGCTGAGGAATGAAATAATTAGGAAGTGCAGGGAACCTAAGACGAAATGACTGCATGGAAAATATGAAGAAATCAAAAACGGAATTATTACCGATAGGACTGATCAACATACAGGAAAGCAAAAACAATCTTCGGTGAAATTAAAAGCAAGAGTGATGACATTAAGAGTGCAGCTGGAGTTCCAACGTTAAATGCAGAGTACATTGAAGATCTCTATGAGAGAGAAGATCTGTCTGACGTGATACAAAAAGAAACAGGAGTCGATTTAGAAGAGGTGGGGGATCCAGTATTAGAATCAGAATTTAAGAGAGCTTTGGAGGACTTGTGGTCCAATAAGGCCAAAGGGATCCATAACTTCCCATCAGAATTTTTGAAGTCATTAGGGCAACAAAACGAATATTCACGTTGGTGTGTAGAAAATATGAGTCTGGCAATATACCGTCTGACTTTCGGAAAGATACGATCCACACAATTCTGAAGACTGCAAGAGTCATTAAGTGCAAGAATTATCGCAAAATCAGCTTAAGAGCTCATGCATTCAATTTTCTGACTAGAATAATATATAGAAGAATAGAAAAGAAAATTGAGGATGGGTTGGATGACGATCAGCTTGTCTTTAGGAAAGGTAATGCAGCAGAGAAGCAATTCTGACATTGCGATTGATAATGGAGGCGAGACTAACGAATAATTAAGACACGTAAGAGAATTTGTCGACCTGGAAAAAGCATTCGACAATGTCAAATGGTGCAAGATGTTCGGAATTCTGAGAAAAATGGGGTTAAGCTACAGGGAAAGTTGGATAATATCCGATATGTACAAGAACCGAGAGCGAACCACAAAAGCGGAGGACCAAGAACGAAGTGCACGGTTTAAAAATGGGTGTAAGACTGGGATGTGGTCTTTCGCCGCTACTGTTCAATCTGTACATCGAAGAAGCAATGACGGAAATAAACGAGAGGTTCGATAGTGGAATTAAAATTGAAGGTGAAATGATATCAGTGATAAGATTTGATCATGACATGTATATTCAGTGAAGGATTGCAGGACCTGCTGAATGGAATGAACAATCTAATGAATACTGAATATGGATTTCGGGTAAATCGAGGGAAGACGGAAGTAATGAGAAGTAGCAGAAATGAGAACAACGAGAAACTGATCGTCAGGATTGGTGACAATGAAGTATGTGAATTTCACGAATTCTCCTACCTAGGCAGCACAATAACCCATGACGAACGGAATAAGTCTGACGTAAAAAGCTGACTAAGACTGGTGAAAGACGTTCCTGGCTGAGCGAGGTCTACTAATACCAAACATAGGCTTTAATTTGAGGATGAAATTTCTCAGACTACGTTTAGAGCACAGAACTGTATGGTAGTGAAACATGGACTGTGGGAAAACCGAAAAAGAAGAGGAAGTACTTGAGATAAGATGCTACACGCGAATGTTGAAAATTAGATGGACTGGTAAAGTAAAGAAAAACAAGGTTATCTGCAGAATCGGCGAGGAAAGGAATGTATGGAAAACACTTATAAGAAGAAGGGATAGGACGTTAGGAAATGTGTTAAGACATCACGGAGTAACTGCCATGGTACTAGAGGGAGCTGTAGAGGGCAAACACTGTGGACGAAGCCAGAGATTGGAATACACCTGTATATAATTGAGGACGTAAGTTGCATATGCTACTCTGAGGTACAGACTTTGGCACAGGAGAGGAATTCGTGGCGGGCCTAAGAATGATAACTGAAAAGAACATCATTTCTACAAATCTTGCTAAGTAAAGTTTACTTTTTCGTATGAGGATTTACTATGATTTTTATCCAACTAGTGTCATTTAATTGTAATAGAGAGCTTCAGCGGACTACAAAAGAGTGGAAGAAATACTTGTCACTATATAATCAAGATACTTAAAATTTAATGTTTCTTTTACACGTGTGGGAAGTTTCAAACAGTTTCGACAGCCGGCAGAGTCGTAGTGAACCCTGGAATTGACGTGTAATGCAAGACACTCACTGCAAGCATTGTGCAGTAATTGAATTCTTGGTTGCGGAAAAAAGAATCCGTGGTGAACACCCATAAACATTTGTGTGCAGTGTATGGTAACGGTGCAGTTGAGAGAAGCGCTGTTAGGTGATGGGTAACGAGAGTTAAAGGGTCACGAAGTTGATAAAGTGAGCTCCATGATCAGACACTTTCGGGACGTCCCGTCACAGCCGCTGCTCCCGACCTGGTGCATCACGTGAATGCAGGCAGACTGGTGCGTGACAACTAACTGTAAATCTACGACCACTCCCATCAACAAATGGTCACTAAAATAAAGCTACTATCGACCATCTACGAGACTGCCTATGCAAGTGTCTCAACACAGTTTTCTATACAAACAACACAGCTCAGACTCACAGGGTAAAATAACAACGTAATATTCGATACAATGCCATGAATAAACTCAGGCAAACTCACAGTATAATACTAACAAAAATAATGTTCTGGATAACATCCCATAAAAAGTCAATCACGCTCATGGTGTATGTATAACTATATCAGAATGGCTGTCGCTACGAGATAAATCATCTGTGCGCACACTATACCACCATGCAACAACCATAACACGCAGCACTGACACGAGGTACTGAATGGTGGAAAAATCGACAAAGGGTACAGAATGCTGGCAAATCGAATGTTTGTTATTGCTTCATTAAATTCTATAGTTTATCTGATTACACTGATGTATACTTTTTTGGGTTTAGAAGGAAAAGTTACCGCTGCCTATTAACTTTTAAAGTCAAGGACTTGTAAGATGCCAGCCTCCCCCTCCCCCCCTCCCCCCCTCCATTAGCTATATTACGGAATACATTTCGCAGAGCAACTTGAAAATTTTTGCTTCCGGCGACTCTGTTTTGATGTATTATGCTAATAACCTGTTGGTTTCCAAAATCTGTAAACGACCATGTTTGCTCCTATTTATTTTCTGTCTGGCGAAGTGCTTTGTTTGTAGTCTACTGACATTTTTTAGCCTACGTACTACAGATTTTTAGTGTGCAATAAATACTAAAAATGCAATGTACCGAGAAAGTCTAAAAAAAAAAAAAAATGAAGTGTAACTAGTTTACAAACAGATGAAGTATTGAGAGGAAATTATATATCTTCTTCTGGGTTAATCCAGATCTTTGTGCTAACGGTGAACTGTTTGTAATGGATCCTAAATCCTTTCTACTAGTTTGTTGTTCAGTTACTTTCAGTCTACATTATCACATTGTTTACATTCTGCCACTTTCTGTTTCAAAGAATATGCTTCCATAATCAATACCTGACTATGAAAATTATATCGCAGTACCCGTCAGAATCTTACACTTAATGATTAAATAAGTATAGAATTCAATTCTAGGCAGATAAAATTTCTTTTACGCTATTATATATTATTTTATGTAAAATGCATTTATCGTCCTAGTAACCTCATGCCACAAAAGAAATTAAATTGTTATTTTGTGGACGTATGTGGACATAAATACAATTAATATACACACACTAATCAAGCAAGAAGTACTAAAAATAATGCCAGTAGGAAACTTTAAGAAATTCAGCAGGATGAAAACTACGCTTCAGTAATGATCTGAGGCACATTTTAATAAGACTTCAATCTTGTACTATTCAGAATTAGGTTTTAATGGTGGTAAGTTTCATGGTTTTACGCTTCCCAAGATTGAAGAGCTTCTATGGCAAGAAGAAAGTCTCAGAAGAAGCAAGGTTAGTAAACACGTTATGGGTCTGTTGTAAAGACTATGCTAAATCTCGCTACCCGTGTAATAAGTACGTTGCTTGTGAGAAATGCTTTATTTTGTACTTATTTTAAGAGTAATTAATTAGTATGAGGGAAGCTTGACTTAAGAGCGAGGTTGTGATCGATGGATTTCAATCCCACAGTAAGAAGGTCGGCGGGAAACCTCGTTAAGGTACACATAACTACTTACGCTTATAAAGAATTGTACTACTTTTTCTGTAACTTGTGTTTGCCTACACCTACTCAGCAGACCTAAATTATTCAAAATACTAGAAAATTCGATAGAAATTATTCTACATTAACTGTAATAAACTACAAAACTGTAAAACAAAAGAAATAGTGCATGAAAGAAGTAAGTGCTGATTTTCACGAAATACGGATTCGAAAAAGTACCCTGTGTACTTAATGCGAAGCCCAATACAGTTCTTGAAGTCAGGGCTCAACAAGAGAATAACAACATAAAATACCTTTAACATAAAGGAAAATAAAATTCAAATCGACATAGCTCCAGCAGATAGAATCAGCCCAGAAATAGTTTACAATAATAATATCTAGCCTGAGCAGTAGACAGATAAATGACAACAAAATTAATTTCTGGTAATAAGTGCAATGCAATTTGACTAAGGATACTTACATCAGCACTCAAATAAATCTAGAACTACGATCACTCCAATCACAGCCATTAAAGAAAGCTACCATCGATAATCGGCCAGCTACAGGAATGTCTTTGCAAATTTTCTATATAATACGACATACAACACAGATCACTCTCATCCTTCAAAATAACAACACAATTTTCAACACATTGGTGTCAATAAAGTAATATGCACTCACAGCATAATAATGACAATAATAGTAACAATAATTATAATAAAATAATCTTCTGTATAATAGCACATAAAAATTCAATTATTCTCAAAGCACATAAATAACAAAATCAATATGACTTTGCTTTGAGAGAAATCATCCGTAGCCCAGTGTGCCAACACACAACAAACATTGGGTGCAGCATTGTACCCGTGGACCATCAGTGTATAATATTACTGATCATCCATAAGAGCCAATGCACACTCTATTCCCTCCACTACCGCATCACTCGTCCAACCAAACTACGGCTGCCAGTCAGTAAAACACTTCGTTAGTGCCCCTTCTGTCCCTGGAGGCCTCTTATGTGCCTCTGCTCGAACGGCCTTCCTCTTGCCCAAGAAGTCCAAACACCCCATTGGCTTGTTGTTTCCACAGAGTGGCCACTCCTCTTGCTGACTCTTACTGAGATCCCCTAGACACTCACTAGCATGACAGCATTGAGAAGGCTTCCTACTTCGTGCTCTTGGCTCTGCACCAACTGGCTGCACTCTTAACTGATCCTCGAGCAATCACCCGACTGCAGGGACGATCCTGCGTACAGCACACGTGGCAGTTAGAACAGACCTTGCTGTCTGCAAGACACTGGAATGAAGTCCACTGTATTCCGCCATTCGCGAACCAAGACCCCACTGCTCTGTCGGCCTGCCCTCTGGTCGATCCAAGCACCAACTTCAGTGCTGTTCAGCCCAAGACTTCAAGCTCCTTTCTATCACGTGCCCCTACGAAAGTTCTATCGCGGCAGCAGGGATAATACAGCCGACTGGGCGAGGCAGGACCTAAGACCTGCAGCGAATTGCTAGATGGTCGTTGTTGCATGTGGACGTCATGTAAACGTCTTTTGAACCCATCCCACATGCTAAAACGGGAGTAACAGACAGGCCAGTCCATTCGCCGACGAGCGCTTCCATCTGCTCTTTAGGTGCAGTCGCACATTATCATCGGTGAAAATCGAGTCATGGCCGAAAGTACCTCCGAAAAGACGCACTTAGGGAAGGAGTACAGTGTTACAGTAACCAATTATTCAAAATGACAATCACATTATTTATTTTGCCGCCAACCGGTTTCAACCCGCGATGGGGTCATGTTCAGGGCAATTTACACCATTTACTCGCTCGCTGGAGTCGTCACCCTGCCTGTGCACGATTGGTAACTATCACAGTAACATTGACTGGTTAGAGTACCGTGTTCAGTCACTATGAGGTCAGTATACCCATACAGCATTACGTCTCCCCACACCAAACACCTGCACCACAAAAATAATCATGTCCAACAGTGTTCCAAGGTGGATTATGTGTTCCCGCCTCTCGCCATATAAGGATACATCCTGAATCACTACTTGTACTGAATCTGCTCTCATTCGAAAAGTGCGTACGACGCCACTCCTTGTTGGTCCAGTCCCTATGCTCTTTGCACCATCGCAAACGGAGCTGCTGATGTGCGGATGCCAACGGAACCCAACTTACTGGTCGTCGGGCAAATAGGCCACTCCCAGGCAGCTGCCATGCAACTGAGTAACATGAGATTTTGTGATTTCCAATCCTATTCATTGTCGTTTGAAATGCGCCCGAAGTTTGATGTGAGTCCCTGCTTGCCTCTGACACAGCGTAGCGCTCACCTCCTGCTGTAGTTATTCGTGTTCTACAGCCTCCTCTCTTTCGGGAAGCAGCGCCTGAGGTTTGAAACATTCGCCATGCACATTAAACGATGCTGTGAGCAACACTAAACTCCTGTGAGCAATACTACCCTTGTTACACTTACTCCTTCTTTCGGTTTCTCGATGATTCTTCCCCTCATGAAGTCATAAAAATGTTAACTTTGGGCCATATTGTAATGAAGAACACCTCAGTGCACCGTAACTGTTCACTGATTACACACGCACACACACACACACACACACACACACACACACACACACACACACACACACACACACACACGCTGTCTTTTCCCGTTGCTTTACCTGTCACATGTCGTGGTGCCAGCCCCACTGGGCGCTACATTCAAGCTTGACCTGACGTCCAGCTTTCTGTCAACAACTGGGAGGCCTCTGACAACATGCTTCCGCACTTTCGTTCGTATCCACCGAGTTGTTAATGTGTTAAAGTATGTTATTTTATCTGTCTCGTCCTTACGTTTGCACAGCAATATGCACTAAGGTGACAAAAGTCATGGGATAGCGATGTGAACTTATACAAATGGCGGTAGTATAGCGTATACAAGGAATAAAACGGCAGTGTGTTGGCGGAGTTGTGATTTGTACTCAGGTGATTCATGTGAGAAACTGTCCGACGTGATTATGGCCGCACGATTGGAACCAGCAGACTTCGAACGCGGAGTGGTAGTTAGAGCTAGATGCATTGATCATTCCATTTCGGAAATTGCTAAGGAATTCAATATTTCGAGATCTAAAATGTCAAGAGTGTGCCGAGAATACCAGTTACATTACCTCTCACCACAGAAAACGCAGTGGCCAACGTCCTTCACTTAACGACCGAGAGCAGCGGCGTCTGTGTAGTTTTTTCAGTGCTAACAAACAAGCAACACTGCATGAAATAACCTCGGAAATCAGTGTTTGTCGTACGACGAACCTATCAATTAGGACAGTGCAGCGAAATATGGCGTTAATGGGCTATGACAGCAGGGGACCGACGCGAGTGCCTTGGTTAACAGCACGTCGCTCCTGCAACGCTCCTCCTAGGCTCGTGACCCTATTGGTTGGACCCTAGACGACGGGAAAACTGTGGCGTGCTCAAATGAGTCCCGATTTCAGTTGGTAAGAGGTGATGGTAGAGTTCGAGTGTGCCGACGACCCCATGAAGCCATGAATCCAAGTTGTCAACAAGGCACTGTGCAAGGTGATAGTGGCTTCATAGTGGCGTGGTCTGTGTTTACATGGAATGGACTGGATCCTATGGTCAAACTTAACCGATCAATGACTCGAAATGGTTATGTTCTGCTACTTGGAGACCATTTGCAGCCATTCAAGGATTTCATGTTCCCAAATAACGATGAAATTTTTATGGTTCACAGTGCGCCATGTCGCCGGACCACAGTTGTTCGCGATTGGTTTGACAATCCGGGCGAGTGATTTGGCCACCCAGATCGCTCGACATGAACCCCATCGACCATTTAATGGACATAATCGAGAGGTCAGTTCGTGCACGAAATCCTGAACCGGCAACATTTTGGTAATTATAGATGGCCACAGAGGCAGCATAACTGAATATTTCTGCTACAGACTTCCAAACTTCCAACAACTTGTTGAGTTCATGCCACATTCATTTGCGGCACTACGCCGGGCAACAGAAAGTCTGACACGATATTAGGATGTATCCCATGACACGTGTTTAGGGTGTATTGGCGTAAGTACAGATATTTCTGCTGCTTACTGAGTATGGTGTACTGAACAACATTACATCAGTATTTATGTCAATTGCAGATTAATAATTATAGCTACTAAACGTAATATGTTTTTAGTTTGGACAGTATCTCCAAGTACACGTGACAAATAATGAGCCATTAATGCTTATTTTTCCCTGCGAAGGAGATGAGCTGTTGAAGTGTGAACATGTGGTATCTCCAAGTACATGTGACAAATAGCGAGCCATTAATGCTTATTATTCCCTTCGAAGTACATGAGCTCTTGAAGTGTGGACATGTGCCCAGAAAACGGTTACCGTATACTGATAGGCGTAGTGCACTCTGTGTTGGAGTTACGACCGCGCAGAAAATATCAGATCGTGAAGTTTATGGTGTGTTTGTGATAAGACTACTTGATGAAGAGAAAAAGCAACCAACACAATGATGAGTGTACAAACTGAAGTGCCAAAAATAAAAATATCTGCACTTATACCAGCTGTGTATGTTACAGCAGTCAATTATCTCTTATTTCCTTGTAATACACTGAAGATGCTTAATACAATTAGATAAAGAAAGTTGAGCACGTGGTCTAGGGGTAGCGTCTTTGATTCATAATCAAAACGTCTTCGGTCCCACTGCCTAAATTTTGATAAATAATCAGCATTGGTGGCCGAAGACTTCCGGCATAAGAAGTCAGCCTCATTCTGCCAACGGCCTTGACAAAGAGGGCGGAGGAGCGGATAGAGGTTCAGGGCACTCTCTTGTCCTAGGGGTGGGAAATTGCCCCTAAAGGCGGAAGAATCAGCAATGATCAACGATATGAGGATGCAGAAGGCAACGGAAACCACTGCATTAAAGACACGTAACGTGTATCCACAGGACATGTGGCCTGTAATTGAAGAAGTGTCATGATGATCTCCCCGTTGGCAAAAGATTCCGGAATAGTCCCCCATTCGGATCTCCTGGAGGGGACTGCCAAGGGGGAGGTTACCATGAGAAAAACATTGAATAATCAACGAAAGGATAACGTTCTACGACTCGGGGCGTGGAATGTCAGAAGCTTGAACGTGGTAGGAAAACTAGAAAATCTGAAAAGGGAAATGCAATGGCTCAATCTAGATATAGTAGGGGTCAGTGAAGTGAAGTGGAAGGAAGACAAGGATTTCTGGTCAGATGAGTATCGGGTAATATCTACAGCAGCAGAAAATGGTATAACAGGTGTAGGATTCGTTATGAATAGGAAGATAGGGCAGAGGGTGTGTTACTGTGAACAGTTCAGTGACCGGGTTGTTCTAATCAGAATCGACAGCAGACCAACACCGACAACGATAGTTCAGGTATACATGCCGACGTCGCAAGCTGAAGAAGAACAGATAGAGAAAGTGTATGAGGATATTGAAAGGGTAATGCAGTATGTAAAGAGGGACGAAAATCTAATAGTCATGGGCGACTGGAATGCAGTTGTAGGGGAAGGAGTAGAAGAAAAGGTTACAGGAGTATATGGCCTAGGGACAAGGAATGAAAGAGGAGAAAGACTAATTGAGTTCTGTAACAAGTTTCAGCTAGTAATAGCGAATACCCTGTTCAAGAATCACAAGAGGAGGGGGTATACCTGGAAAAGACCGGGAGATACGGGAAGATTTCAATTAGATTACATCATGGTCAGACAGAGATTCCGAAATCAGATACTGGATTGTAAGACGTACCCAGGAGCAGATATAGACTCAGATCACAATATAGTAGTGATGAAGAGTAGGCTGAAGTTCAAGACATTAGTCAGGAAGAAGCAATACGCAGAGAAGTGGGATACGGCAGTATTAAGGAATGACGAGATACGTTTGAAGTTCTCTAACGCTATAGATACAGCGCCGGCCGCGGTGGTCTAGCGGTTCTAGGCGCGCAGTTCGGAACCGCGCGACTGCTACGGTGGCAGGTTCGAATCCTGCCTCGGGCATGGATGTGTGTGATGTCCTTAGGTTAGTTAGGTTTAAGTAGTTCTAAGTTCTAGGGGACTGACGACCACAGATGTTAAGTCCCATAGTGCTCAGAGCCATTTTTATAGATACAGCAATAAGGAATAGCGCAGTAGGTAGTACAGTTGAAGAAGAATGGACATCTCTAAAAAGGGCCATCACAGAAGTTGGGAAGGAAAACATAGGTACAAAGAAGGTAGCTGCGAAGAAACCATGGGTAACAGAAGAAGTACTTCAGTTGATTGATGAAAGGAGGAAGTACAAACATGCTCCGGGAAAATCAGGACTACAGAAATACAAGTCGAAGAGGAATGAAGTAAATAGGAAGTGCAGGGAAGCTAAGACGAAATGGCTGCACGAAAAATGTGAAGACATCGAAAAAGATATGATTGTCGGAAGGACAGACTCAGCATACAGGAAAGTCAAAACAACCTTTGGTGACATTAAAAGCAACGGTGGTAACATTAAGAGTGCAACGGGAATTCCACTGTTAACTGCAGAGGAGAGAGCAGATAGGTGGAAAGAATACATTGAAAGCCTCTATGAGGGTGAAGTTTTGTCTGATGTGATAGAAGAAGAAACAGGAGTCGATTTAGAAGAGATAGGGGATCCAGTATTAGAATCGGAATTTAAAAGAGCTTTGGAGGACTTACGGTCAAATAAGGCAGAAGGGATAAATAACATTCCATCAGAATTTCTAAAATCATTGGGGGAAGTGGCACCAAAACGACTATTCACGCTGGTGTGTAGAATATATGAGTCTGGCGATATACCATCTGACTTTCGGAATAGCATCATCCACACAATTCCGAAGACGGCAAGAGCTGACAAGTGCGAGAATTATCGCACAATCAACTTAACAGCTCATGCATCGAAGCTGCTTACAAGAATAATATACAGAAGAATGGAAAAGAAAATTGAGAATGCGCTAGGTGACGATCAGTTTGGCTTTAGGAAAAGTAAAGGGATGAGAGAGGCAATTCTGACGTTACGGCTAGTAATGGAAGCAAGGCTAAAGAAAAATCAAGACACTTTCATAGGATTTGTCGAATCGGAAAAAGCGTTCGACAATATAAAATGGTGCAAGCTGTTCGAGATTCTGAAAAAAGTAGGGGTAAGCTATAGGGAGAGACGGGTCATATACAATATGTACAACAACCAAGAGGGTATAATAAGAGTGGACGATCAAGAACGAAGTGCTCGTATTAAGAAGGGTGTAAGACAAGGCTGTAGCCTTTCGCCGCTACTCTGCAATCTGTACATCGAGGAAGCAATGATGGAAATAAAAGAAAGGTTCAGGAGTGGAATTAAAATACAAGGTGAAAGGATATCAATGATACGATTCGCTGATGACATTGCTATCCTGAGTGAAAGTGAAGAAGAATTAAATGATCTGCTGAACGAAATGAACAGTCTAATGAGTACACAGTATGGTTTGAGAGTAAATCGGAGAAAGACGAATGTAATGAGAAGTAGTAAAAATGAGAACTGCGAGAAACCTAACATCAGGATTGATGGTCACGAAGTCAATGAAGTTAAGGAATTCTGCTCCTAGGCAGTAAAATAACCAATGACGGACGGAGCAAGGAGGACATCAAAAGCAGACTCGCTAATGCAAAAAAGGCATTTCTGGCCAAGAGAAGTCTACTAATATCAAATACCGGCCTTAATTTGAGGAAGAAATTTCTGAGGATGTACGTCTGGAGTACAGCATTGTATGGTAGTGAAACATGGACTGTGGGAAAACCGGAACAGAAGAGGATCGAAGCATTTGAGATGTGGTGCTATAGACGAATGTTGAAAATTAGGTGGACTGATAAGGGAAGGAATGAGTAGGTTCTGCGCAGAATCAGAGAGGAAAGGAATATGTGGAGAACACTGATAAGGAGAAGGGACAGGATGATAGGACATCTGCTAAGACATGAGGGAATGACTTCCATGGTACTAGAGGGAGCTGTAGAGGGCAAAAACTGTAGAGGAAGACAGAGATTGGAATACGTCAAGCAAATAATTGAGGACGCAGGTTGCAAGTGCTACTCTGAGATGAAGAGGTTAGCACAGGAAAGGAATTCGTGGCGGGCCGCATCAAACCAGTCAGTAGACTGATGAAAAAAAAAAAAAAAAAAAGAATTCGGTAAAAATAATAACCGTTCATTTGTCAAATATAGGTAAAGGATTTTTGTATTTACAAGACCTGGAGTACAGCAGAACTGTTATCGAGAATTAACATGATATTCCTGAAAGCATGTTTCTGGAAGTTCAGAGGGGCAATGGACTTCGTTCATGTATTGCACAGTTTTTTGCTCGAAGAGCTCTCCATTTACATGGAAGGTATAATTAGCAGTGATTTGATTAGTGAAAGTAAAACGCATGCGGGCTCTAGTTTCAACGTGTATTTTTTTTTTTTTGGTTCGCTGACTACAACCACCAATTTTAAAAGTGGCCTTTGTGTTTGCACGCAATGAGAGATGAAAGCAAATAGCAAAGCTAATGTGGAAGAGCACGCGGTGTCGATGGACACTCGGCTGGGAAGCCTCTCGCCTGGTAGCACAGAGGTGGAATGAATTCAGGGTCACGAGCTTGCAAGAATTTCCCTTTAACACACAGTAACAAAATTACACGTGTTGTATCATTCGCACGGCCAACTATTTTCAAAACACAATGATATCCATCAGACTGTTCCCAGTAACACAATTACATTTCTGTAGAGGTGATTCGTTTCACGTGATTTTCATTTCCTGGTCAAGAGCTTATTACTCGATTTCATGTTACTTTCTTTTAAACAATGATGATTAAGGTCGTTAGAGATGGAACAGTAAGTCATTTTGGATGCTAAAGGCCATCGACCATGTCCTTTTCAAATCAAACGTCGATATAGTAAATCACTGAAAACTGTTACGGGGAGGAAAAGTCTGCTACTCTTCAGTAAGAGTTCAATGCCTGAACGACTTTGTCATCTCGCGTCATGCAAAGTTAAAAGTTGTGAAAGGGGTATCAGCATTACTCCCAATTTAAATGGTCGTAAAAATTAACCGTAACAAGTGACTAAATTTTAAGCAAGGCTTGGATTCCTATATCCTACATTCTGCTGGTTCAGATGTCATCCATTATGGTTTGCACAGTCAAAAATGAAAAGAGAATTATAGTTTCACGGAACGCTGACTATAGTGCTGGAAAGAAAGTCATTTATCACAAGACGTTGTGGCTCCCGCAAGGGGAACTAGAGTTCTAGGTCTAAGCGACGTATGGGCCTTGGACTTAGTAATTAGAAAGAAGGTAGCATATCTTCCGAGCCTACTGTCTGGCACACTTCTATTTCCACGCGTGTTTACGAAATCCGCTACAATGTACATACACCGAAAAAAGTTTTACATCACATTTTCATTGCTCATAAAAACCACACATTGCATGTTGTACCACCACACAGCGAGACCTTCAGAATTGGTAGTCCAGATTGCTGTACACACCGGTACCTCTAATACCCAATAGCACGTCCTCTTGCATTGATGCATGCCCGTATTCGTCGTAGCATACTATCCGCAAGTTCATCAAGGCACTGTTGGTCGAGCTTGACCCACTGCTCAACGGCGATTCGGCGCAGATCCCTCAGAGAGCTTGGTGGGTCTCGTCGTCCGTAAACAGCCCTTTTCAATCTATCTCAGACATGTTCGATAGGATTCATGGCTGGAGAACATGCTGGCCACTCTAGTTGAGCGATGTCATTATCCTGAAGAACGTCATTCACAAGATGTGCACGATGGGAAAGCGAATTGTCGTCCATGAAGACGAATGCGTCGCCAATATGCTGCTTATATAGTTGCATTATCGGTCGGAAGGAGGCATCCACGTATCGTGCCGCCGTTATGGCGCCTTCCATGACCACCACCGGCATACGTCGGCCCCACATAATGCCACCCCAAAACAGCAGGGAACCTCCACCTTGCTGCACTCGCTGGAAAGTGTGTCTAAGGCGTTCAGTCTGACCGGGTTGCCTCCAAACATGTCCCCGACGGTTTTCTGGTTGAAGGCATATGCGACACTCGTCGGTGAAGAGAACGTGATGCCAATCCTGAGCGGTCCATTCGGCATGTTGTTCATCTGAACCGCGCTGCATGGTGTCGTGGCTGCAAAGATGGACCTCGCCATGGACGTCGGAAGTGAAGTTGCGCATCATGAAGCCTACTGCGCACGATGTCCTATGGCTACACGAAAAGCATTATTCAACATGGTGGCGTTGCTGTCAGGGTTCCTCCGAGCCATAATCCGCAGGTATCGGTCACCCACCGTAGTGGTAGGCCTCGGGCGCCTGAGCGAGGCATGTCATCGACAGTTCCTTTGGTTCACTGCAAGAAGGCTGGACACTTCCGTTGTTGAGAGCCCTTCCTGGCACAAAGTAACAATGCGGACGTGATCGCACCGCGGTATTGACCGTCTATTCATGGTTTAACTACATCCAACAGGAGCCGTATACCTTCTTCCTGGTGGAATGGCTGGAACTGATCGACTATCGGACCCCCTCAGTCTCATAGGCGCTGCTCATGCTTGGTCAGTTACATCTTTAGGAGGATTTACTGGCATCTCTGAACTGTCAAACGGACTGTGTCTGTGATACAATATCAACAGTCAACATCTGTCTTCAGGAGTTCTGAGAACCGGGGTGATGCAAATTTTTTTTTTGATGTGTGTATATGACTTTTTTCCAGCATCCATGTTACCGTTCCGCAAAACATTCGTTCGCTCCTAGTGTTTCACAAGGTGAATGATGTTTCGGATGAAATCTTAACGAATAGAAGAGCTTCCGTGGTAGTGGAGCAGTAGATACCTGTAAATCTCGGTAGCGTGATATTCTTCACTCCGCTTGCTATGAAGAGAGGTGTAACTTGCAATACAGTCATACAGTCTGATGACGTCCAGTGACAGATGTAACCTATTTTCGCCGGTCATGGAAATTTTTACCATAAGACAGAGGTCCGTTGCAGACTAATTCAATGTGTTGACGAAAATTTTGCTTCTCGTCAAAATACACTCGGGTGGAATGGCGATATGCACATATACAGTTGGTGGTAGTATCGCGACACAAGGTATTAAAGGACAATGCGTTGGCGGAGCTGTGATTTGCACGCAGTTGATTCAGGTAAAAAGGTGTCCGACATGGTTATGGCCACATGACGGAATTTTTTAGTTGATGCTAGACGCATGGGACTTTCTATTTCGAATATCGTTAGGGACGTCAATAATCCGAGATCCACAGTGTCGAGAGCGTGCCGACAATACCAAATTTCAAGCATTACCTCCCACCACTGACAATGCAGTGCCGGCCGGTGTAGCCGAGTGCTTCTAGGTGCTTCAGTCTGGAACCGCGTGACCGCTACGGTCGCAGGTTCGAATCCTGCCTCGGGCATGGATGTGTGTGATGTCCTTAGGTTAGTTAGGTTTAAGTAGTTCTAAGTTCTAGGGGACTGATGACCACAGATGTTAAGTCCCATAGTGCTCAGAGCCATTTGAACCATTTTACAATGCAGTGGCAGACGGACCTTCACTTAACAACCGAGAGCAGCGGCGTTTGTGTAGAATTGTCAGTGCGAACAGACAAGCAATACTGCATGAAATAACCGCAGTAATCAATGTGAGCAATACAAGGAGTATCAGTTTAGGGCAATGTGACGAAATTTGGCGTTAATCAGCTATGGCAACAGACGTCCGACGCGAGTGCCTTTGCTCACAGCACGACATCGCTTGCAGCGCCTCTCCTGCGCTCGTGACCATATCGGTTCGACTCTAGACGACTGGAAAACAGTAACCTGGTGAGATGAGTCCCGATTTCAGTTGGTAAGAGCTGATGGTAGGGTTCGAGTGTGGTGCAGGCCGCACGATGCCGCGGACTGTATTGGGCCCTCCGGTCCAACTGAGCCGAACATTGATGGAAATGATTATCTCCAGCTACTTCATGGACTTAATGTTCCCAAACAACGATGGAATTTTTGTGAATGAGAATGCATCATGTCAACGGGCCACAACTGTTCGCGATTGGCTTGAAGAACATTATGGACAATTCGAGCGAATGATTTGGGCACCCAGATTGCCCGACATGAATCCCATCGTACATTCATGTGACATAATCGAGAGGTCAGTTCCCGCACAAACTCCTACATCGGGAGGCAGTACGGCCAATATTTCTGTAGGAGAATCGCAACCATTTGTTGAGTCCATGACACTCCGTGTTGCCACAATACACCGAGGAAAAGGAGGTCCGACGTGATATTAGGTGTCGCATGACTTTCGTCACCTCAGGGTAAAATTCCAAATACTTTTTATCGCGCATCTCTTGGCCAAATTGACACAGTTGGGTTTCCTGCTCATGTCAATATCCCTTTGAGCCCCTTATATATTCTATTATTTGCAGCTGTTTTAAATTTATTTTCTTCTCATCATGTCCTGGGGTTACTTATTATTATTGTCATCAAGTCATCGGCGTATTCGGTGCATAAATTTTCTTGGGGAATATTATTTATGTTCTGTAACTGAGCTTCATATTAACAGCCCAAATGTTTCGTGTAAATACAGAGCTTTGTAGACATAGTTAAATTAGATGTTGTTTTATCATTGCTCCACTCAGAACAAACCAGTTTGGTTTCCTTTTCTCTGCAATAACCATGGAAATTCAGAGATTTTTTCGACATCCTATCTGTCTGCCTCTAGAGAATATTGGAGCACTTTTAGATTATCAAACGCTCCAGCTGTTGTCATCATCTTTCCAAGTATGTACCTTTCCTGTGAGGTGTTGATCACTTTCAGTACCTAACTCACATCACCTTGTGTTTTCTGAATACTAACATAAAGTCGTTCACACCAAATGTGTTCTTTAAGTCTACTGCACTGTAGTTTCTCTTGTATTTTTCCTAAAACATTTAACAGAAAATTACGGCACAACGTGACTATAACTAGGAAGCGGTTGACAGAACGCATCCTGAGGCGGCAAGGAGTTGTTAATTTGGAAATGGAAGGTGGTGTGGGAGGGGGTGAGGAAGTGGAAGGAGAAAAGGAAGGGAAAGTGGGAGGGGCCAATAGTGGGGAGAGACCAAGGCTACAATACATCAAGCAGTTTCAAATGGGTGTAGATTGCAATAGTCATCCAGCCTCTGGTATCCTCTACAGTTTTTACCGTCTACAGCTCCCTCTAGTACCACGTAAGTTACTCCGTGATGTCTTAACAAATGTGCTGCCCTCCTGACCCTTAATCTTGTCAGTGTTTTCCATATATTGTTTTCCTCGCCAATTCTGCGGAGATCCTCCTCATTCCTTATCTTATCAGTACATCCAGTTTTCAACATTCTTCTGCAGCATCACATATCAAATGCTTCGATTCTCTTCTGTTCTGGTTTTCCCACAAACTATGTTTCACGACTACGCAATTCTGTGCTCCGAATGTACATTCCCAGAAATTTATTCCACAAAGTAAGGTTTATATTTGATACTAATAGACTTCTTTTGGTCAAGAATGCCATTTTTACCAGTGCTAATCTGCATTTTATGTCCTCCTTGCTTCGTTCGTCTTGGGTTGTTTTGCTGCCTAGGTAGCAGAAGTCCTTCAGTTCATCTATTTCGTGATCGCCGATCCTGATGTTTTCTCGTCGTTCTCATTCCGACTACTTTTCATTATTTTCATCATTCTTCGATTTACTCTTAAACACATATTCGCGTTCCTTAGACTGTTCATTCCATTCAGCAGATCATGTATTTCTGCTTCACTTTCACTCAAGACAGCAATGTCATCAGCGAATCTGCCAATGATATCTTTTCACCATGAATTTTAATTCTGCTCCTGAACCGTTATCTTAATTCCGTCATTGCTTCTTCGATGTACAGATTGAAGAGTAGGGGTGAAAGACTACGTACCTGTTCTACACCCTTCTTAATCCGAAAGCTTCGTTCTTGCCTCTTGTACATATCATATATTACATGTCTTTCCCTATAGTTTGCCCTAAATAGCTTACCCCTAATTTTCTTAGAATTTCGAACGTCTTGCACCGTTTTACACTGTCGAACAATTTTTCTAGGTAATTCAACAAACATGTCTACTTTTGTGGTTCGTTGGGACTCATCCGAGCATAAACATTTGATTTCGGTGTATTTTCCTTGGAGCAATTATTTACTATTTAAGATAAATCTCATATATTGTTCCCTCTCAGTTGCACATTTTTAATTATATTACATGTTTCGATCACTCTGTATCATCTTCAGATCCAAGACAAAGTAAAAGTAAGTACGTACCGTTTAATATTTCACACTAAGTTGAAAAGAAAAGAATTATACAGAAATACAGAATTTGCGTATGTAGTTGCTGCAGCAACCCGTCTTTTTACTCAGAACAGCATATCAGAGTGCTGCGTTTTGCAACTTCTGTTATTGTTTTAAATAGGAATTTGTTAGAGATTCGGAAGATGGGGCAGGGGATGGGGGAAATGGAGTGAGGCTGATTAAGGGAGGAGGGGCGCACTCGCTAAAATTATAGAACGTGTAGTTACATAAAATTCTGGTTGAATAATTAATAGCGTTAAATAATGGCAATTTAAGATGAAACGGTACAAAATTGTGAAATTATAAAATGGAACGATGTGGTTTGAGATCAGGCAAAGAAGGCAACGGGTGTTGGGAGTGAGGGAGCGATAGTGACAGGGATGTTAAAGGCTTAACAAGAGAGGATCTTATACTAAAATTGTCAATTATGTTAAAAATTGTCAATTATGTTAAAAACCTCTTATTAAAATACCAGAATGGATACGTAAATCTGTAAAAGGGGGATTAAAATATAGATGAAAAAAGAAAAAGTGTAAATGAAGTATCTTAATATATTCCGTGTGAAACTTTAAAAGTATAAAGTTACAAGGTCTTACTCTGAAAGTGCAAAAATAAAAATTGTATAATTCATTAAAATGTTAAAATTGTAGGCCCAGAACAATGGAAGTAAAAATGTTGAAAGACTTAAAGAGCGAAAAATTACAGAAATGGAATTACGTAAAGGATTTAGGATTGCGTGAATTGTCATTAATATGGAGCTTCTAGAACTGATGTATCCTATAACTGATTCACGTTTAACGGCAAGATATACCACCAACCTAAAGGGATAGCCATTGGAAATTCCCTAGCCGGCACTATGGCTGAGATTTTCCTTATCATTTAGAAACTCGATTTTTCGCCAACAAGCCTGTAGCAGCCAGCATAGTTATCTACTATTACCACTACATGGATAATGCTATTTTGTTATTTAAAGGAGATCAAAGCGACGTTAATGACAAAAAAAATGGCTCTAAGCACTATGGGACTTAACATCTGAAGTCATCAGTCCCCTGGACTTTGAACTACTTAAACCTAAATAACCTAAGGACATCACATACATCCACGTCCGAGGTAGGATTCGAACCTGCGACCGTAGCAGCCGCGTGATTCCGGACTGAAGCGTCTAGAACCACTCAGCCGGCCCGTTAATGACATAGCGCAGTGAATGAGTGCCATTTACCCAAAAATTGAGTTTACCGTTGAGCACGAAAACAAAAGAGTAATCAATTATCTCGACATTACGGTTACAAGAGAGGCGGGTAAACACCGTTTTAGTGTGTACAGAAAGCATTATTATGCAGATGTTATTATGGCCTCTAACTCTTGGTACACTGAAAGAATAAAAGATAACCTACTTGCGAATCATGATGAATAGGTCTTTAAAACTGCCACTATGCAAGCATGAGAGAAATAAAGAAATCATTATTATAAAGCAAAGTTCAGTAATAAACTGTTATCTAGTCTAAGTTACTACAGAAAATTAAGAGACAAAAATAGCGTAAAATCAATGGCAGCAAGCTAACAGGTGAACAGAAAGATAAGAAGGTCGTGCACACGCCATGAGTTATGAAGGATGAGTTTCACAATGAGTTGCTAGATAATTCCAAAAAATGTTCAAATGTGTGTGAAATCTTACGGGACTTAACTGCTAAGGTCATCAGTCCCTAAACTTACACACTACTTAACCTAAATCATCCTAAGGAAAAACACACACACCCATGCCCGAGGGAAGACTCGAACCTCCGCCGGGACCAGCCGCACAGTCCATGACTGCAGCGCCCTAGACCGCACGGCTAGATAATTCCGCAATACCATTTTTCAAACAGGATTTAAGACTAATGACGTTGTTCGCTTTAGACAGAGGCACCGTGTGAACAGAAACGCTCGAAATTCACAGCAGCAGAGGTGTATAAACTGCAGTGTTGAAACCGTTCAGAAGTTAAGTAATTCAAACTGGCAGGATGTTTGAAACACGCGTCAAAGAGTAGCTTCAATTTATAGTAATAAAACATCGTTCGATGAGAATTTTCTAACGTCGAAGCATTTTGTTGGAACTATTGACATAAATCTGGAAGAGCTGCACAATGAACCTAAGCCTCACCCCTGACAGTAATGGAAGAAACAGAAATTTTTGCACACCGTCTGCAAGAGCATGGCAGCACATTCAGTCAGCAGAACGATTTTATTAACTGTGCACCTTTTGGAAATTGTGAAAGCCTCTTCCATCCACCTCACCGCAGCCCACGTGTGTTCAACAGCTCCCCTCACCGAGAAGAGACAGCAGCAGCGCATAAACTCTGACATCGTACTAGCAGCAGGTCGGCTAGTAGCTGCCTTCTGTGCATACTGAAGAATGCGCGCCATACAACGCCATCAAACTGAAGGAAATCCAGTTAACCATAGCTTCCCCATTCTGTTGACTTTAACTTCAGATGCTGCACATAGTTTCACTTTTATAATTTAAAGTTTTATACTCTTTACCGTTTTATACTTTCAGTGATTTTAAAGTTTTTAAATTTAATTATGTTTCATTCAGTCCTAGTTCCTCTACATAATTCCACTTCTGTAATTTTACGCCGGCCGCGGTGGCCTCGCGGTTCTAGGCGCGCAGTCCGGAACCGTGCGCTGCTGCGGTCGCAGGTTCGAATCCTGCCTCGGGCATGGATGTGTGTGATGTCCTTAGGTTAGTTAGGTTTAAGTAGTTCTAAGTTCTAGGGGACTGATGACCACAGCAGTTGAGTCCCATAGTGCTCAGAGCCATTTGAACCACTTTTTTTGTAATTTTACGATCTTTATTTCTTTCACCATTTTGACATCCATTGTTGTAAGCCTACACTTTCAATATTTTAATGAAAAAAATTATAAAATTTATTTTATATGCTTTCAGAATAAGACCTCATGACTTTATCTTCAAAAGTTTCTCGTTATGAATGTATTAAGCTACTGTTTCTGTTTTCGCTGCTTTATTTCCACTTTTGTCGTTTACTAATTTGTCCCTCTTTTACAGTCTTACGTTTCCATTGCCATATTTTAAGGGAAGGTATTTCTCACAATTGACTTCTTACAATTTTAGTATAAGACCCTTTCTTGTTAAAACTATAGCATCCCAGCCACTATCCCTCCCTCCCCCTCCCGTCCCACTTTCAATCCCCATCGCTCCATTTTATAATTTATTTGTTTTATGCCGTTTACATTTTACATAGCCATTGTACTACGCTATTAGCGTTTCACAGAGAATTTCACATAATTACACGTTCTGTTGTAATTTTAGCACGTCATGACATCCCCACTATCCTCTCCCCGTTTCTTCTCCCTTCCCCCAATCAGCCTCACTCCATTTTCTCTTCCTCCATCTCCGCTACCTGTAACATTATCTGTTTAAAACTTCGACCTCATTTGCTAAACACAGTACTTTCACTTTGTTTTAGATCTGAAGATAATGTTGAGTGGTCGAAACACGTAACCTAGCTAAAAATGTGCAACTGAGACTGAACGATAAACGAGAATTACCTTATATGTCGACACAGTTGCTGAATCTGTCAAGACGAATACGTCGGCTATAGTGATTTATTCATTTACTCTAGTCTCACAAGTGTTATGGCGTCCTTATAAGATTCATAGGCTAATGAAGCAAACTCATCTGCAGATTGTTTCCTATCACACTCTACATTACATAGCCTTTTTTTCGCCGCCTTCTACGAAGTAATTTCTTTGTTGCTTTTATCAAAATGTCTTTTGTTCGTAGACCGTGAAGTTCCTGATATGTATTCACCACTGTTACGGCATTTATGGACAACACTTCTTGCTTCATTTGCTGTTCTTTTTTGGTTTGTTAGTGTCGTTAAGCCATAATTTATTTTTCATTCTACGGTAAATTTTCCTTTTGCATGGACACCTGGTTGGAGCTAGTTCTTTTTTGCTTTCGCCCATAAGCATGTGGCTCTGGCTGTATACATTCATTTCCTTGACGATGGCTTGTGCGTTGCAAACATGAGCAGGTTATTCTGAATTCTTTCCAGTCACTTGAAACTGTCATAATTACTATTCTCTTACTAGATGGTAGTCCACTTAGCCTGTCCGACAATTTCGCTTGTTTAGTACCAATGAACATTTTGGATTATTTGCTGCGGATCTTTACCATATTTATTTATTTTTTTACTTGTTTATCTTGTTTTCTTTACATCTGACCGTATACCTTAAAGACATACTTATCCTACGAAACATGCGTGAAGGGTAACAGGCAGATTCCATTTTCCTTGATTTCCTCACGGCGTTTTACACAGTGCTCCACTGCGGGCGGTTAACAAAGGCCCGAGCATACGGAAAAAGTTCTCAGATATGTGAGTAGCACGAAGACGTTGCAACAGTACCCATTACGTCGTCCTGGTTCTGAGGGTTTAGAAACAAGGGCTTATTTATGAGTACCTCAGGGCAGTGTGACAGGACCGCTATTGTTTTCTATATACGTAAACAATTGGCTGAGTAGCAGTTTGCAACTGTTTACTGAAGGCGCTGTAGTGTGCGGGAAAGTGTCGTTGTTAAGTGAGCGTAGGAGAATATAAGGTAACTTGGAATTTCTATTTGGTTTGATGAAAGCAAGCTTGATCTAAACATAAAAAAAAACTAAGCTAATGTAGACGAACAGGAAAATGAATTTTGTTATGTTCGAATACAATATTAGTGGCATGCTGCTTGGCCCAGTGACGTCAATTATCTAGGCGTAACATTGCAAGGGGATATGTATTGAAACGTAATAAGATCAGTTTTAGGTAAGGCGAAAGGTTGATTTCGGTTTCTTGGAAGAATTATAGCGAGGTGCAGATCTTTTATAAAGAAAATCGTGCCTAGGACAATACTGCGTCACTTTCTTGAGAACTGATCGAGTGTTGGAATGCTCGTCAGATCGGATTACAGGAAAACATCTAAGAAGATCAGAGGCGTGCTGCTACATTTGTTACCGGTGGGTTCGATCAACGTGCGAGTATTACGGTTCGCGAACTCATATGGAAATTCCTTACGGGAATACGATGTTCTTTTCACGAAACACTGTTGGTGAATTTTACAGAACCAGCACTTGCGACTGACTACAGAACGATTCTACTGCCACCAATTTACATCTCGTGTAAGCACCTCCCAGAAAATGTAAGAGAACATAGGATTCGTACGATGGTACAGAGACAATCGTTTTTCCCTCGCTCCATTTGTGAGTGGAACAGGAAATTGACATACTGGCAGCAGTACAACAAGCCCTCCGCCGTGCACCATATATTAACTTGTGGAGTACACAAAGATAATACACAGTGTGACTGTTCAACTCCGTCACGGACGCGATCAAATTTGAACGCCCGCACCGACCGCGCCGTTGCGGCCAGAGCAATGTGCACGTCGGCAACACATGTCGACAGAGCGCTCCGCGGTCGCTTTGACGCTGCTACCTTCTCGTGGCCTCTTAATTTAATGTGTGGAGGTTAGCAAGTGAACAGAGAGACAACTTGATCTACATGGGCACGTCTTGCTGGAAGTGCCAGCCTGGCGCAAATTTGGAATCGTTAATGGATCGTCCATCCACGATATGATGTCGGGACATGTGCCTGCTCAGTTTCACTTGTCTATGTCCAATGTTTAACTTGCTGAAAAGCTGTACAGTGGCAGAATGCATTGCGTTCCTGACGCTGGCGTTTAATCATACAGACTGTGACCATTTATTATCTTGTTTTGCCTATTTGGAGGGCGTCATTATGCGTTAATTTAAAAACATTCAACAGTGTCAATTGATTCTAAGATAAAATGCTTTTTTATTCCAGTCTCTGATCACAAATGAATTACTATGTGGACGATGTGGCCTATTCTACACCATATTTTAAATCTATGTGACGATGCTATGCTCATTATATTTATATGTTTTGACGATGCCATTATGGCCGTATCACTTAAGGACATGGTGTAAAAAAGATCTGAAGATGGTTACTACAGACTGAAACCGGTCATCATCTAAAGAATTCATTTGTGATAAGAGACTGGAATAAAAAAGCATTTTACAGTATTGGATCACTGTTTGTACACGCGATTATGTCGCAGTTGGTGATTCTAAGACACATCTTGATCGCTGTATATTTTGTAGAGTCCTTTTATTTAAGCTAAGGTTGTAAGGGTATAGATATCAAATGGTTCAAATGGCTCTGAGCACTATGGGACGTAACATCTATGGTCATCAGTCCCCTAGAACTTAGAACTACTTAAACCTAAGGACAGCACACAACACCCAGTCATCACGAGGCAGAGAAAATCCCTGACCCTGCCGGGAATCGAACCCGGGAACCCGGGCGTGGGAAGCGAGAACGCTACAGATATAGATATAGATACTTTATTTGACGGATCGCATCTACCCTTAGGCTTCTTCGCTATAGCGTGTCGGAATCTCTGACAGGAATGCCCCATGGTTCTAGAAGGGACAGGTTGGAGCCCGGAGATGGTTTGGCACGAAGGAGTGAGTCAGTTGCTCCGGAGCTATCACGTGTGTAGTATGCGTATGTTTGTGAGAATAGCACAACATACTACACGCCGGTTTTTCTCACAAATTCATATGCACATTTTGAAGTGCAAAGCTATGATTAATTTCGTATTAGGAAGTTGTTATTTAATTAAAAGAACGACCGAAGGAGACTGTAAGATGGCAATGGTAAACTCATATAAGCCGGCCGCTATGGCCGAGCGGTTCTAGGCGCCTCAGTTCGGAACGCGCTGCTGCTACGGTCGCAGGTTCGAATCCTGCCTCGGGCATGGATGTGTGTGATTTCCTTAGGTTAGGTAGGTTTAAGCAGTTTTAAGTCTAGGGGACTGATGACCTCAGTTGTTAAGTCTCTTAGTGCTTAGAGCCAACTGAACCATTTTTTGTAACTCATATAAGCTCATGACAAATAAGTGACTGGAATATTGCAGTGTAAGTGTGATCAGAACAAGGGACTTGGTACTTGAATTTAAAGTGAAATAACAAGTTTGTTGTGCTGGTCATTTTCGCAGAAGCTGTATATAAATCAAAGTAATTCGAAACAAAAAGAGACCTACTACAGCCTACGCATTAAGTTTTTTTTTGTCTTGTGCACCCAGACGCGTTTCGTCTTAGTTACAAGGCATCTTCAGTGGTTTCCCTGAAATATTATACGATTTTTTCGTTTTGACACACAGTTTATCGTTTGCACTTACAGGTTATGGGCTTAAAACAGTTCGCTGAGGTTCTTAAAATAGAATGTACTTATAGATCAGCGTCTAAGTCATTGTTTTTAAGCCCAACAGCTTTCTCTCGGGTGGTAAACTAGCTGAAAGTTTGTAGATTTCCTTTTGGTCACTGTCTCAACGTATATCAATTGAACTACCATTATCTGTGTGTACAGTGTCCTTTGTTTCTGTAAGTGTTGCCAAGGTTTTGCTTCCAAAGATTTTCCTGTGACTATACGGATGATGATGGAAGTCCTCTTTCTCCCTCTCTCCCTCCCCCTCTATCACCCCCCCCCTTCCCCATCTCACCCTCTCCCTACCCCTCTTCCTCTTTCCTATCTCCCCACTCCTCCTCTCCCCTGTCCTTCATGACTATTAAATTTTCGTCTCCCTTAACTATCGCCGGCCGAAGTGGCCGTGCGGTTAAAGGCGCTGCAGTCTGGAGCCGCAAGACCACTACGGTCGCAGGTTCGAATCCTGCCTCGGGCATGGATGTTTGTGATGTCCTTAGGTTAGTTAGGTTTAACTAGTTCTAAGTTCTATGGGACTAATGACCTCAGCAGTTGAGTCCCATAGTGCTCAGAGCCATTTGAACCATTTGAACCTTAACTATCTGAATAATTTCTTTTATCGCATCATATATTTCTTCAATCTCTTCATCATTTGCAGAACTAGTTGTCATGTAAACTTGTACTACTGTGGTAGGCGTGGGCTTCGTGTCTATCTTGGCCACAATAATGCGTTCACTACACTGTTCGAAGTAGCTGCTTATCCGCGTTCCTACTTTTCAGTTAATTATGAAACCAACTCCTGCATACCCCTATTTGATTTTGTATTTATAACCCAGAAATCTTTTTTCCTCTTGCCACCGAACTTCACTAATTTCCACTGTATCTGACTTTGACCTATCCTTTTCCCTTTTTAAATTTTCTAAACTACTTGACCGATTAAGGGATCTGACATTCCACGCTCCGATCCGTAACGCCAGTTGTGTATCTCCTGATAACGACGTTCTCCTGAGTAATCCCCGCCTGGAGATCCGAATGGGGGACTATTCTACCTCCGGAATATTTTACCCAAGAGGACGCCATCGTCATTTAGCCGTACAGTAACGCTGCATGCCCTCGG
This sequence comes from Schistocerca serialis cubense, assembly GCF_023864345.2. NCBI lineage: Eukaryota > Metazoa > Arthropoda > Insecta > Orthoptera > Acrididae > Schistocerca > Schistocerca serialis. The sequence continues at coordinate 657,477,528 of NC_064641.1, read as the reverse complement.
GAAACATTACGGCTTTAGTTTCCCCTTGCTTTCAGCCGTTCGCAGTACCAGTACAGCAAGGCCGTTTAGGTTGATGCTATAATGCCCGATCAGTCAATCATCCAGACTGTTGCCCCTGCAACAACTGAAAAGGCTGCTGCCCCTCTTCAGGAACCACGTGTTTGTCTGGCCTCTCAACAGATACTACTCCGTTGTGGTTGCACCTACGGTACGGCTATCTGTATCGCTGAGGCACGCAAGTTCCTCACTAACGGCAAGGTCAATGGTTCTTGGAGGGGAGGGCGCAAGGGGGGGGGGACTGATCATATACAGACGGTAATCCCAACACAGGCTCTCAAATCCCATTTCTATCACAAGAATAGAAATATACGTAAATAATAAAAATACAATAAAAATAAAATAATAGCGCGCTCGCGCTCACAAACACACACACACATGTAACTTACATAGCACACATATAGTTACAAAAAAATGAGTTGAAACCAAAACCTGATAAAGTCGGCAACACTTATAGAAATAAATGACAGTATACACACAGGTAATGGTAATTAAACTGCTATACGTTGAAGACAGAGACCAAAAGGAAAAGTGCAAAATTTCCACCAATTTGCAAGCTGAGAGAAACTGTTTGGCTTAAAAATAATGAACTACATGCTGATCTATAAGTACTTTTCCAATTAATTATAGAAACCTCGACGAACTGTTTTAAATCTATAACCTAGAAATGCAAACGGTTACCTGAATGTGCAAACGGCAGAATCGTGTAATATTTCACGACACCCACTGAAGGTGCCACGTAACTAAGGCCAAACGCACAAGATATATAAAAAATCTTAATGTGCAGCATGCAAAAGGCGCTTTGCTTTCGAACTATTGTAAAACAAAATAAATTAATTGTGTTTTACAAAACTATTCACATATTGAGACCTTTTTATTATTATTAGAATATTCCAGAGGAATGAATAATACGTGCTGACAGAGCATGAATCATAGGCTCAGGGTCAGAGCTTTAGTTTATCGGCCCATGTTCCTTGGAAGTGAGTTTGCCCACCAAAACTGGCTACTTATGAATGTCCGATGCCTAATTTTCCACCCAGCCAGACTGTAGCAAGTAATAATCAATCATAAATCAATAAACAGTACGGACTGGCAGGTGACAAGGTCAGTGTCATTTAAAGTGGGGACTGATTTGACGTGATTTGCATAATTGTTAACTTGATATTAAAATTCTATGAGAATGTTACGTACCACTATTTTTTAAGGGAGAGTGAGCTTCAGGTTATTCCTTTACATTTGGTTATTGCTTTGATCTTATTTAATAAATCTTGAAAGGATTGCGCAGCTTCCTAAGAAATGATATTTTGTACATTTACTTTATTGCTTGGATTTTTGTGTTTAATAGAAAGTGGTTATTTGTGGAGTGTTGTTATGCATACCTCTCGAGGCCAGCAGCCCCACTTCCTCTGTCACACACAACATTACGCAAATGTATGATCGCTTTACAACTATTTTAGTTACATAATAGTACAATAGAAACTCACGAAGATAGCTATAAAGCAGTGACAAGGAGTTAAATCCATTCTGAGAGTCTGAGTGACAGTATAAATATCGAAGATTATGGTGCATATGAACTCCGTAAGAAGTAACGGAAAAGCTACTATTACTTCAGATTACTTCAGTCCGCCTCCGTAGATGAATGGTCAGTGCAGCTGAATGCTGCGCTGGTGAATTGTATTCGATTCCCGGTGCTACCAGGGGATTTTTCTTGGTGGGAGGACTGATACAGGGTGCACTCAACCTCGTGAGGTCAACGGATGAACTAACCGACCGGTTAGTAGCGGTTTCGTGTTCAAGAAACCCGACAACGACCGGGAGAGCAGTGTGCTGACCACATGCTTGTCCATACCGCTTCCAATGACGCCTTTGGAGAGGATGACACGGCGGTCGGTGGTTCCTGATTAGTTCGTGTGGGGCCTGAACGCGGAAATTTAACTTTTACTATTATTTCGAGGGATGAGCCAATAGTTTACTTTTAACACTGGGGAAAGCTTTAATTTTTTTTATGTTACAGGTCATGTCATGCCATAACAAAGTTATGGAACTCTGAAAGACATTTGGTATTGCAATTGTGGTATGAGGGGACGACGGAGAGGGTGGCACATAACATAATTTAGAATGCAACGAACTAGTGACTCACGAATGTTATTGGTGTAACAATACCGTATTTGAAGATACGTACATTAGTTTCCGATTATTGAGTAATGGTTGAAGTAAATGCGTCCTCATATTGTTTATAACAAACACATTTCACTGTTATAATGGTTGTGATAGTATTGCAGATTTTCGGAACTGTATCCTTTACAGGTAAAGATGTCTTGGTCGAGGCTTCCTGCGTTGTCATTGTTTTTACAGTGCTGTAGAACGTCACTATGGTTCAAATGGGTCAAATGGCTCTGAGCACTATGGGACTTAACATCTATGGTCATCAGTCCCCTAGAACTTAGAACTACTTAAACCTAACTAACCTAAGGACACCACACAACGCCCAGTCGTCACGAGGCAGAGAAAAAACGTCACTATGATCGAAGATGTGCAAAAGTATTCAATGAATTATTTTCATTCTCGTTTCTCTGGTAAAAATTATTAAGGATTTTTCAAAAATACACTATGTGCTCAAAAGTATCCGGACACCTGGCTGAAAATATGCGTGTTGGAACATAAATAGTAGCAACTATTTATTCACAACCGATACAAAAGAGTTACGTGTTTTCTCCTGTTACTGTCCTTCACAGCAGTCACCATCGTTGTATAGACCCACTTTCTAGCGATGTGGAAGGCGTAGTATACCGTTAGCAGAGCCGGTTCTCTTGTTGGTGCGAATGGAGCGGTCTAAAGTTATGGTGACTCTCGTGTACGACTGATGGTGTTATCCTAATACATTACGTTCCCCCATGGCAGACCGTCAGTGCACAGTATTAATGTTCGTTTTGGGAGCATCACCTGCGACCAGATTTGCGAAAGAAGCGGCGACACTTTCTGCGCAACCCACCCATCATCTTGCACGACAATGCGCGGGCGCATACAGCGCAAGCTGTGGCTGCTCTGTTCGGTCGATGGGACTGGGAAGTACTGTGTACCATCTACTATACTCCCCGGTCTTAAGTCCTTGTGACTCTGATTTGATTCCGAAGATGAAGGAACCACTTCATGGCATTCGCTTCAGAACTGTTCCAGAGATTCGACAGGCACTATACCGCTCCATTCGCACCATTAACAGAACAGGCATTGCTAACGGTATACCATATCTTTCACATCGCTAGCAACGGGGCTCTACACAACGCTGGTGACTGCTTTGAAGGACAGTAACAGGTGCAAACATATAACTCTTTTGTATCGGTTGTGAATAAATAGTTGCCACTATTTAAGTTCCAACCCTCGTATTTGCACTGTAATTAAGAAATCGTTCAGTATTACACAAATGCAATAGCTCAAGGGGCCTCTGTATTAAAGACATGTGGTGAAAGGATCCGCGCAAATATGAGCAGATGAGCTATGAGGATTACTTGCAATTTAGCAAGCTTAACTTTCATCACTATTTTGATACTGGATTCATATATAGATGGCACATCCGCGTCAACTGATTTACCGTCTCTCACAAATTCTTGTCTGGGACTCATATATAGTTGAAAATGGCAGCATACAACTGGTCGTTACTCAGCCTGAAATCAGAATAAGTCACCAATATAGGGAAAACTACGAACATCCTGACACAAAACTTTGGACGACACGTTTTTTTATGCTGTCTTAATTATTCTACAATGGTGCCTTTTAATACATGTAGCACACCATTTCTGAGCCATGACAGACAGTTGTGTGATTTCATTTTTGCAATCGACAGTTTCACATGATTTTATAAAATCGAGAAGAATCAATGTAGCAGCAGTTTATAGATTTACTAAATTATTGCCTGCTGCCTCGCTCGCTTTAACTGTATCTTTAATCGAATTTTGTTGTTGTTCCCATATTGAATTATCTTTTTAAGCTTTTCACGATAAGGCCATGTATGGTTTTTCCGAATTTACTTGTGTCCAAAAAGCGATTCTGGTCGATGAATGCGACTCCTATTTTTAGTCCTGCCTTTTGAATTCTTGTGGTGATATTTCCATAAAAATTTTCATCCCATAACACACATATCTTTAGATGTCCAATACCAATTTTCCCAGATTTAGCTTTGAAAAAGTTGTAATATAGCGGCATCGAAATAGTTTAGTTAAAAATTGTATCCCCGGTAGTGGACTGGCCCTACAGCCAATCCGCTATGACTGGTAGCCAGCCGGAAGGCACGCGCTTAAGCTCACGCAGGCTGGCGCGAGGTCTGGAACAGTTAAAGGATTTGAGTCTAGCAAATAAAGTACGTAGCTGTTGGAATACTTAACTTTAATGCATAATTGGAGAACATCGCTCTTGATGATACATAATTAAATCTCAATATAAACTGGTAATGGCGCCTTGCTAGGTCGTAGCAAATGACGTAGCTGAAGGCTATGCTAACTATCGTCTCGGCAAATGAGAGCATATTTGTCAGTGTAGCATCGCTAGCAAAGTCGGCTGTACAACTGGGGCGAGTGCTAGTACGTCTCTCTAGACCTGCCGTGTGGTGGCGCTCGGTCTGCAATCACTGACAGTGGCGACACGCGGGTCCGACGTATACTAATGGACCGCGGCCGATTTAAAGGCTACCACCTAGCAAGTGTGGTGTCTGGCGGTGACACCACATCCCCTATTTCATTTCCATTAACGGTATAATAGGCAAAAACACCGAAACATGTATATTTTTATTTTTAACTGAGAAATCAAATACCAATTTCCATAGATGTATCTTTAAAAATGGTTTAATAATGGTTTATTTTCAAAACCCTTTCACCCACTACTTTAGCCCTTTAGTGGTTGAATTTGCAACAATGCTAAAGTACGAATTTTTTTTATTTCTGACCGAGAAAATATCAGTTTTAGAAATTCTATCTTCAAAACTACCTTAATAGCGACATATTTTCAAAAAAATCTCATCTCGTATTTCACTCCCTTAGAGGTGGAAATTCGCGAAATGCCTTCTTAAATGATGCCTACAGTACAGGATTAATACCCCACCCTAACCTCAACTTTCTGTCCTTAGTGGTATGGGCTTGGCGATGATGAGTCAATCAGTCAGTGAGGATATCTTTTCATACACAGAGACAGCCAGTTTCATGTTATCGATTACTTTGACAAGGACAGTTGTGATACTATGGTATTTCTGAAAACATGTTTTCACGTTTTGCATCAAAAAAATAAATTCACCCTTAGGTTATCAGTTAAATAATCACGCAGTAAGCATATGAGTGCCTTCTGCAACGGAAGAACAGATATTTTTGTCCCTGGAAGCAGATGAATTAGGGTAAGAACAGTGGGCGACAGAGTATCAAAAGTATCTGCAATCCCTGAATAACAATACCATCATGCTCAGCCACGACAGAGTTGATGTACAACAGCGCTCTTTTGATTGTGTGATTAACGTCCTGTATGTTGCAGGTCCTGTGTGGGCCTTTTTGGATACAAAAAATGTTCGACTGCTGCCCTGGCCAGCACATTCTCCAGATCTCTCACCAACTGAAAACGTCTGGTCTATGGTGGCCGAGGAACTGGCCCGTCACAATATGCCAGTCACTACTCTTGATGAACTGTGGTTCAAAAAAATGGCTCTGAGCACTATGGGACTCAACTGCTGAGGTCATTAGTCCCCTAGAACTTACAACTAGTTAAACCTAACTAACCTAAGGACATCACAAACATCCATGCCCGAGGCAGGATTCGAACCTGCGACCGTAGCGGTCTTGCGGTTCCAGACTGCAGCGCATTTAACCGCACGGCCACTTCGGCCGGCGATGAACTGTGGTATGCTGTTGAAGCTGCATGGGCAGCTGTACCTGTACACGCCATCCAAGTTGTGCTTGACTTAATGCCCAGGCGTATGACCTTAGCAGTTAAGTCCCATAACATTTGAACATTTTTGAACTACATGAAAAATATTCACAGCTCCGCCACACACCGTTGGGTGGCTTGCGGAGTATCAATGTAGATGTAGAATACGAACAACCATCAGCTGCACATGGGAATAGTGGCAATGAAAATTTGTGCCGGTCTGGGAGACGAACCGAAATTTCCCGTCTTACTCTCGAGTTTACCTTCACGCTTTAACTATCAGTGCGAGACTCATGGCTCGAACCAAACTCCCGCATCTCGTCGTTCCTGCATCATAACCTATACTGGTACACACATTATGTAATTCCCGTACAGGGAAGGACGTTTTAATTGAAAGTTGCTGTCCGTTATCGGCGGATAAATGCGATATAGCAGCTCCTTTGCTGTTAAGAAGAACGACGAATGTTCCTTGATGTCCGAAAGAGCATTGCATCATTTTCTTATCAACACAGGCACTGCAACATATTCATACATTAATGTTTACACTTTTTTCGGGACTACTCAGTCGCCTGTAAGCTTTATGGGCAGTATTCCTCCCTCTCACATTCATTAGGAGAGTTATGTCGACTGTCAGCCATCGTTTTAGATTTTAAGAGAGACATCGTTATCTTAGGACTAAATAAGTCTCTCTATGATTTCTTGTTTCTCTGTGTGTACCAGAAGGATGGTGGATGAAGTAAAGATATAAAAAGCAGACCAGCACAGAAAAAGAGGGTACTCCTGGTCACGAGAATTCCAATGGTATCAAACATTGGCCTTAATTTGAGGAAGAAATTAATGAAAATGTATGTTTGGAGCACAGCATTGTACGGTAGTGCTACGCAAGATAAAATCATACGACTTCTAACAGCTGTAATTACGAGGGCAATCCCAAAAGTAAGGTCTCCTACTTTTTATAAATACAGGACTCTGTTTGTGTAGCAGTTGGTCACACTGTTATGAAGAGTGCTTCACGCACTGTTTGTAAACGTGCGCACGCCTTGCTGGGGCGCTAATTCTTGCCTTGGCAGCCGTTGAGAATGGAGTTTCGGTTAGATGTTACCGCCAAGTGAGAATTGCGCGCAGTTATTCGGTTTCTGAACGCAAAGGGCACTATGCCGACTGAAATCCTTCGCCAATTGACGGAAGTGTATGGTGACTCGTGCATGGATGTTAAAAATGTTCGTAAGTGGTGTAGAGAGTTTGCAGCTGGTCGGACCGAAATTCATGACGAACAGCATGGCGGCGGGCCGGTATGACATGGGCATACAAAAACTGCGATGGCGCCTACAAAAATGCATCGGCAGAAATGGTGATTATGTCGAAAAATAGCTAAATGTTCAAGCTGTAAACTGATGTAAATCATTGTAGAAATAAGCAGGTCTATGTACTTATAAGAAAATAGGAGACCTTACTTTTGGGATTACCCTCGTATTAGTCTCCAAATAACGTAAACACCTATGTAAAGCTGTTCAGTACACCGTCCTCGGTGAGCAGTGGGAATATCTGTACTTATACTGGTTACATCCTGTTTATGCATCACAATTTTGGCCCACAGCTGTTTCAGATCATTCTGCATATCATTTCAGCATTGATCATTAACCACACAAAATCTACCGAGATAGACGATTATGGCATCTTAATAGCAGTTTACGTCATGATTCGGAGTAAATACGTGATAGAGTCCATACTAAAATTTTTGAACAACTATTCTTACTAGCGATGTTGTTACATATCCTTCCCCCGCACGGATATACGCGGAATACATGATGCTATATGCACAAATACTCGTATTTTGACTGTGATGTAACTTGATAACGCCAAAGAGGTTGGAATTAGCTAATTACCAAATTGTGAAGTAAGTGTTTGTTTCAAAATAAAACGAGAACTTACAAAGGAATATGACTTCTTTCGAGAAATTCACAGAGACTGTGGATCTGTACTTACAAAGAATTATTGATAACAAATAGGCTATTGAAGAATCAGTAACTTAGCAGCACTTCGAGCAGTCTGCTAGATCAGCATGAAGTTCGCCAAAAGGTGAGCTGTTGGTGGCCTCAGAACGCATTCGGTGAAGCGTGAGAGCAGAGCTGATTGTCAAAGGGACCTGATTCCGCTTTCGATCGGCAGGTTGGGCGAGGGAGGCAGAACGGGCCAGGGGGCGTAGGGGTGGCGGGGGGGGGGTGAGGAGTGGGAGGGGGAGGGGGAGGGGGGGGGGGAGAGTCAGGAACGAATATTTGGTGACTGGAGCGTCGTCCTTTTGTAGCACAGACACAACGTTAGATATGGAATAATCACGGCCTGTGACTGAGAGTGAGGTTCTGCTTTCAGAAATGTAAAGGCCGAGAGCTTACAATTCAATGTGGTACACGGTGATAAACATGTTCCGTGGCGACGGCGTACTGCTTCACATTAACGTTCTAAGGAAATTATTTCTCAACCATGTGATATTAGAGACTTAAAGCTTTCTTTTTCGCGCAGGAAGTTTTTTATAACGTATTTTACTTAGACGTCTCCGGCCGGGATGGCCGAGCGGTTCTAGGCGCTACAGTCTGAACCGCGCGACCGCTACGGTCGCAGGTTCGAATCCTACCTCGGGCATGGATGTGTGTGATGTCCTTAGGTTAGTTAGGTTTAAGTAGTTCTAAGTTCTATGGGACTGATGACCTCAGAAATTAAGTTCCATAGTGTTCACAGCCATTTGAACTATTTTTAATTAGATGTCTTCTGACTGGTTTGATGCGGCTCACCACGAATTCCTTTCCTGTGCCAATCTCCTCCACTCCGAATAGCACTTGTATCTTACAACCTTAGTTATTTGTTCCATATATTCCAATCTATGTCCTCTGCTTCAGTTTCTACCCTCTACGACTCCCTCTGGTACCATGGAAGTTATTCCCTGATGTCTTAAGGCATGTCCTTTCATCCTGCTCCTTCTTCTTGTTAGTGTTTTCCACATGCAACTGCATTCAGGACATCTGGTAATATAAAAATACGAGTCTGTCTCAGTTTGTGACACCAGAACTATAAATATGGGAAATCTATGGTATATAAACTGCGACTGTAAAAAAGCTATACTACTGGCCATTACAATTGCTACACCAAGAAGAAATGCTGATTATAAACGGGTATTCATTGGACAATAAAACTATACTAGAACTGACATGTGATTACATTTTCACACAATTGGGGTGTGTAGATCCTGACAAACAGTACCCAGAACAACCACCTCTGGCCGTAATAACGGCCTTGGTACGCCTGCGCATTGAGTCAAACACAGCTTGGATAACGTGTACAGGTACAGCTGCCCATGCAGCTTCAACACGATACCACAGTTCATCAAGAGTAGTGACTGGCATATTGTGACGAGCCAGTTGCTCGGCCACCATAGACCAGACGTTTTCAATTGGTGAGAGATCTGGAGAATATGCTGGCCAAGGCAGCAGTCGAACATTTTCTGTATCCAGAAAGGCCCATACAGGACCTGCAACATGCGGTCGTGCATTATCCTGCTGAAATGTATGGTTTCGCAGGGATCGAATGAAGCCACGGGTCGTAACACATCAGAAATGTAATGTCCACTGTTCAAAGTGCCGTCAATGCGAACAAGAGGTGACCGGAGACGTGTAACCAATGACACCCCAATACCATTACGCGCGCCGGGTGATACGCCAGTATGGCGATGGCGAATACACGCTTCCATAGTCCCTTCAATGCGATGTTGCCAAACACGGATGCGACCATCATGATGCTGTAAACAGAACCTGGATTCATCCGAAAAAATGACTTTTTCCCATTTGTGCACCCAGGTTCGTCGTTGAGTACACCATGGGAGGCGCTCCTGTCTGTGATGCAGTGTCAAGGGTAACCGCAGCCATGGTCTCCGAGCTGATAGTCCATGCTGCTGCAAACGTCGTCGAACTGTTCGTGCAGATGATTTTTGTCTTGCAAACGTCCCCATCTGTTGACTCAGGGATCGAGACGTGGCTGCACGATCCGCAACAGCCATGCGACTGCTGGTGATAAGAGGCCGTTGAGATCCAGCACGGCGTTCCGTATTACCCTCCTGAACCCACCGATTCCATATTCTGCTAACAGTCATTGGATCTCCACCAACTGGAGCAGAAATGTCGCGATACGATAAACCGCAACATCGATAGGGTACAATCCGACCTTTACCAAAGTCGGAAACGTGATGGTACGCATTTCTCCGCCTTACACGAGGCATCACAACAACGTTTCACCATGCAACGCCGGTCAACTGCTGTTTTTGTCTGAGAAATCGGTTAGAACCTTTCCTCATGTTTGCACGTTCTAGGTGTCGCCACCGGCGCCAACCTTGTGTGAAAGCTCTGAAAAGCTAATCATTTGCATATCACAGCATCTTCTTCCTGTCGGTTAGATTTCGCGTCTGCATCACGTCATCTTCGTGGTGTAGCAATTTTAATGGCCAGTTGTGTATGTTGGCCAGACGGGTGGGTCCTTTTATGTGAGATTTAATGAGCACACTTTTGCCAGCAATAAAACAGCATGTTGTCTGCGCCACCACGATAGACCAATTATGGTCTGGAAACATTATGGTGAGAGACTGTTAAACTGTTGCATTATGCATCGCCATAGTGGTCCCGCAACCGGTATTTCGGTTTGGGGGCGGTGTTGTATTCCACTCCCGCATCTCCCTAGTATGCGTTGCTGGTACACAAGCCAGCCACTGTTACATCTCTGGAGTGTTAGAGCTCGTTGTCGTGCCATACCTTCGGACGACGGCCACATTGTAACAGGATAATGCGCGACAAAACGTGAAACGCAATGTTGAAGACTTCTTCATCGCCCATCCGATTGGAATTGTGCCTTTACCTCCCTGTTGTCACCATCTCTCACCTATCGAAAACCTCTGGTCGATGAATGCGGAACGACATGTCCAGGATGCACATCCCGCTGTTACACCAAATCAACTTTGGCAATATGTCCAAGCAGCGCGGAGTGCTACACCCCAGGAACAGATTTGGAGCCTTCTTGATTCAATGCCGAGGCGTGTAGCTGCATTATCGTCAGCAACGGTGCCAATACTCAATACTGATTTCATCATCATTCTCACTTAACATGGGGCTGTATTTTCAGTCATGCGATGTTTGTACGAAGTGTTATCCCCCAAATCAGTTTGCCTGCCATGTCTCTGTTCCTTCTTGGCGTTGTATTCTGGATGACCAGCAGTGTATTTCTGGGAATTATGCATTTGCAAGCTCGATCTGTCTGAATAGGCCGATTTCTTTCTTCACCTCCACTTGGGATAATGGAAGCCGTATTATTCTACATACCATAGATTAAAAGTATGCTTGTTTCTGATGTAGATGGTGACTGCAACGAGCATTGATGATTACACCCAAGCATGTCAGTTTCCTCTTTATCTGAAATGTGGTTTGCTGTTTTTGTGAAAAATGGTCAAATCTAAAAAATAAAAAAAATCTCTTTCTGTCCCTTTCAGACTGTGTCGTGAATTTGATGTCAGAATGTTTTTAACATTATAAGATGCTTCATATATAACATTTGCTTTCTATATTTTGTCTAATTCCCTACTAATTTTTACCTGTGGAACGTTCTGTACTGGCCTGCCTGATTTCTCTTCTTCACGCAGTTTAATGTATAGCTTCAGAACAGATACCCATGCATTCATCACCTTTACGTACCGAAGGGTGTGAATGCACAAGATCATCAAGGACCATGGCAACCATCCTCTACTTCAGAAACAAGCATATTTTTATTCTGTTATACATAGGATAATATGACTTCCATTATGCCAAATGGAAGTGAGGAAATAAATCGACATATTAAGACAGGCTGACCTTCCAAATGAATAGGAGCCAGAAGTAGTAAACACAGTATACCATAAAATTAAAATGTATACAAGGAAAAGAACGTACACGTACAGTCGGCTTCTGATAAGATCAAGTACACAACTATGAAATATACATTACATAGAATTGAGCACACCTACCTGCAGAATGAGCTTAAAATTGCGTTCAGGTCATCAGATAATATAAAAACACGAGTGTGTCTTAACTTGTGATACCAAAACAATAAATGTAAGGAATATGGGGTCTATAAAACAGTGTGCCATGACTGCAATCTACTCCGAATCGCCGTTGAAGAGTGGGACAATCTGTGCCAACCGTGCCTTGATGAACTTGTGGATATTATGCCACGACGAATACAGGCATGCATCAATGTAAGAGGACGTGCTACTGGGTATTAGAGATACCGGTGAGTACAGCAACCTGGACCACCATCTCTGAAGGTCTCGCTGTATGCAGTATATGGTTTTCATGAGCAATAAAAATGGCGGAAATGATGTTTCTGTTCATCTCTATTCCAATTTTCTGTACAGGTTCAGGATCTCTCGGAACCGAGGTGATGCAAAACTTTTTTTGATGTGTGTATTTGCTTGAGGTAGTTGCTGTGCTCAGCATAATAGTTACAATGTTGAAGTATCGTTGTAATAATTCTCATATTTTATGGTTTACAAAAGTTAATATTATTTTATGAATGACAAACGCATCTGATGCAAAGAGTAAGGAGAGAAAAGTACACTTTCAGCATCAATATAATTCCCTGATTTTTTCTAGTACTTTTAATTGAACAACGCATTAATATTTGTTCACTAAATGTCGCTGTTAGGTATGATCCACATGTATGTTAATAACACTTCACGTAGCTCACAAGCAGACTTATTTTATCAGCAATTTATGTAGTTCACAGCCAGACCTAGTTTACATCTTTCTACTTGCTTCAAGGTCTTAATTTTCTTGTGGCATGTTATGATGTCGCTGAAACCTCTTATGATTGTTTCATAAAAAAGTGTATCAACAACTTAACGAATGTAACGTGTTCCTAAAATAGTGAAAAACCTTTTCTAACTTATTTTATGACAGTTACATGCAGTCATAGGAGCAACGACTTACATAGCACACTAAACCACTAAATACTATAATAATCATAGCAATGATATTACGTCACTAATAACAATAATGTATAGCAGCCGTTGCGGATACCTCATGGTCCAGATGAGAAGCATGTAGACCAAAATATAATCAGCAATAATTATAGTGACAGTAGAGGAGACAGGTGTGCTAACGGATGTACAAAAGTGACATAGCAAGATAGAAGAAAGAGATTTTCACAGTAGCCCAGCTATGGAATCAGCAAAAACGACGAAGGTCAAATGAGAAACGCGGGTAGTACATTATAATGGGATAAACTCTATGTTCAGAAACAAGGTCAAACATTATTCTTGTTTTAGCCAACTTTTGAAGCTAAGGATGTGATTTATTTCTTTGATAGTTGAGCGATTGCATTTAAATCTCACGTTCCTTCATCCGGATAGAAACTGAAGAAAGTGGCTGTGTGATGGAGTTGTGTTGTACAGATAATATCGACGAAAGAAGTGAAAATATCTGAGTTTCTCACTATGCAGCCGGGTGAACAGTGCATAAAATAGTCAAAAGTGACCAAAGTGACGAATCTCACGGATACGTACTACCTTCATGTTTGTCACCGGCTTCAATCGTCGTGAATATCCCTTAAAGAACTTAGAGCATGTGTAAATTACAGTCATTCATGTGAGTTTCATTCTCAGGACCGAAGAAAAGAACATTCTATAGTTCTGTACGACATGGAAGAGCACTAATATTTTTCTTGCAAATTGCAGATGCGTGTTTTCGTGTCTTATTAATGTTAGACTCAGGATAACGTTGATAGCCTAAAGAAGCAACATATGTTACTATGTACCAGGCAGTAAATAATGCTATTGTCACGAACAATACCTGCTTGTGTGGAATAATTCATGGTCAGATCAACGTTTAAGAAAAGAACTCACCATTTATAAAGTATGTGAGAACATAGAATTTAAAGGCGTTAGTGTTTATTCATTGTTATTATTTATCTTCTTACACTCCAAAGTCTACATTTTAGAGATCTTTTAATCTGCGTCCTTTAAAAATATCAGTATATGGAGGGCTCCCGTATCACTCTTGGGGGCAGTATGCCCCTCTTACGTCATAGTACTGCCCTTAACTTATTAGTATACTTACACACTTACTTACGTAAGCGGGTTTAAGGACTGTGCACCAGAGTTAACCCATATTCCAAGCTGTCACTTTGTATCAGACGTCAGCTATCATACAGAAAAATATTTTATAAATCTTTCCTAAAGTGAATTTTAACTATTCATTGCTAGATATTTTGATCTCAAGATGGCCTGATGGTGATTCTTCATACCGAAGCTGGTAGTTTTTTGACAAAATAAAAGTACAACTGTAGACTACAACAAACAGAATTTTTCATTGATAACTGTTCTGTGCGACAGTATGCCGGCAGTACGTTGTAGATACTACGTTTTGGAACAACATGCCCCGAGCAGCAGAATTGGCGCTTTTCTCGAGAACCTGTTGTTGGTCTTCAGGGAGAGCAGAGTATCTGCCGGACCTTGGAGCAGACACAAACAGAGCCGTAACGTGGTAGTCAGCCGGAAGATGAGGCCGTCGGGAGTTGCGACCGGAACCATTTCGGGTTGGCCAAGTTGCCGACTCCATTGCAGGAGGGGTGTGAGGAGGAAGAGGAGGTGGGTTAGGAGGCGGAAAGACGTTCTCATGGCCGCCCTGGGAGGAAGAACTGTTAGCGGTAGCGTTCCACTTGTGCTGTTTCCAACGACGGTTTTCAAATCATAGCGATGCAATCACCCAAAATTCCGTTAACATTTGAAAAATCAATACTTCACGGAATAGGGAGGTAAAAAATGATACACATGCTTGAAAAGACAGGAGGTTTTATTGAAAACAAAAGAAGTGTACAAAATGACCGACGGATGGTTCTTCAGATGATATAAAAGTACACTACTGGCCATTAAAATTGCTACACCACGAAGATGATGTGCTAGAGACGCGAAATTTAACCGACAGGAAGAAGATGCTATGATATGCAAATGATTAGCTTTTCAGTGCATTAAGGCAGGCGCCGGTGGCGACACCTACAATGTGCTGACATGAGGAAAGTTTCCAACCGATTTCTCATACACAAACAGCACTTGACAGGCGTTGCCTGGTGAAACGTTGTTGTGATACCTCGTGTAAGGAGGAGAAATGCATACCATCACGTTTCCGACTTTGATAAAGGTCGGATTGTAGCCTATCGCGATTGCGGTTTATCGTATCGCGACATTGCTGCTCGCGTTGGTCGAGATCCAATGACTGTTAGCAGAATATGGAATCGTTGGATTCAGAAAGGTAATATGGAACGCCGTGCTGGATCCCAATGGCCTCGTATCACTAGCAGTCAAGATGACAGGCATCTTATCCACATGGCTGTAACGGAACGTGCAGCCGCGTCTCGATCCCTGAGTCAACAGATGGGGACGTTTGCAAGACGACGACCATCTGCACGAACAGTTCCACGACGTTTAAAGCAGCATGGACTATCAGCTTGGAGACCATGGGTGCGGTTACCCTTGACGCTGCATCACAGACAGGAGCGCCTGTGATGGTGTATAAATGGGAAAACGTCATTTTTTCGGATGAATCCAGGTTCTGTTTACAGCATCACGATGGTCGCATCCGTGTTTGGCGACATCGCGGTGAACGAACATTGGAAGCGTGTATTCGTCATCGCCATACTGGCGTATCACCCGGCGTGATGATATGGGGTGCCAATGGTTACACGTCTCGGTCACCTCTTGTTCGCATTGACGGCACTTTGAACAGTGGACATTACATTTCAGATGTATTACAACCCGTGGCTCTTCCCTTCATTCGATCCTTGCGAAATCCTACATTTCAGCAGGATAATGCACGACCGCATGTTCCAGGTCGTGTATGGGCCTTTCTGGATACAGAAAATGTTCGACTGCTGCCCTGGCCAGCACATTCTCCAGATCTCTCACCAGTTGAAAACGCCTGGTCAATGGTGGCCTAGCAACTGGCTCATCACAATACGCCAGTCACTACTCTTGATGAACTATGGTATCGCGTTGAAGCTGCATGGGCAGCTGTACCTGTACACGCTATCCAAGCTGTGTTTGACTCAACGCCCAGGCGTATCAAGGCCGTTATTACGGCCAGAGGTGGTTGTTCTGGGTACTAATTTCTCAGGATCTATGCACCCAAATTGCGTGAAAATGTAATCACATGTCAATTCTAGTGTAATATATTTGTCCAATGAATACCCGTTTATCATCCGCATTTCATGTTGGTGTAGCAATTTTGATGGCCAGTAGTGTAATGATTTCCATAACAAATGATTTTTCTGGTAAGTCGGTGTTCTTTATGACAAATGCCCTATACAGGGTGTTACAAAAAGGTACGGCCAAACTTTCAGGAAACATTCCTCACACACAAAGAAAGAAAATATGTTATGTAGACATGTGTCCGGAAACGCTTACTTTCCATGTTAGAGCTCATTTTTTTACTTCTCTTCAAATCACATTAATCATGGAATGGAAACACACAGCAACAGGACGTACCAGCGTGACTTCAAACACTTTGTTACAGGAAATGTTCAAAATGTCCTCCGTTAGCGAGGATACATGCATCCACCCTCCGTCGCATGGAATCCCTGATGCGCTGATGCAGCCCTGCAGAATGGCGTATTGTATCACAGCCGTCCACAATACGAGCACGAAGAGTCTCTACATTTGGTACCTGGGTTGCGTAGACAAGAGCTTCCAAATGCCTCCATAAATGAAAGTCAAGAGGGTTGAGGTCAGGAGAGCGTGGAGGGCATGGAATTGGTCCGCCTCTACCAATCCATCGGTCACCAAATCCGTTGTTGAGAAGCGTACGAACACTTCGACTGAAATGTGCAGGAGCTCCATCGTGCATGAACAACATGTTGTGTCGTACTTGTAAAGGCACATGTTCTAGCAGCACAGGTAGAGTATCCCGTATGAAATCATGGCGGTGAATCGAGAAAGTACAGTACATACTGACGAAACTAAAATGAGCTCTAACATGGAAATTAAGCGTTTCCGGACACACGTCCACATAACATCTTTTCTTTATTTGTGTGTGAGGAATGTTTCCTGAAAGTTTGGCCATACCTCTTTGTAACACCCTGTATGTCGACTGTCACTCATCAACGATACCTGAAGTCGAGGGACAATGTTTTGAACAGCACTGTACAGTATATCACTAGGTACGGTGAGAAATTGACGCCGTGTGTCGTCTTTTGGCATCCCTAATGATGTCAGAAGTTCGTGGTAGACTTGTGACTTCAGGTAACCTCACAATCAATAATCAAATGAATTGGGGTCTGGGGACCTGGGAGGCCAAGCATGACGGACTTGGCGGCTCATCAAACGATCCTCACCAAACGATGCCCGCAAGAGGTTTGGGTTGTTTGGGGGAAGAGACCAAACAGCGAGGTCATCGGTCTCATCGGATTAGGGAAGAATGGGGAAGGAAGTCGGCCGCCCCCTTTGATGGGAACCATCCCGGCATTTGCGGCGCAAGAGGTCTTTCACACGTGTAAGGATATTGGATCGAGCCATTTGGCAACTGTGGTGTAAGACGACAAGAGCATGTGAACACCCTAACTTTAGTCACCTTTCGGAGTTATTGGTTATTTTTCTTTGCATGCTGTTAAAAATTATACAGATTATGATGTTATGAAATACACAGCGCTAAATATACTTCCCCTTGCTATACCGCTACTCCTCTAGACTCCACGAAACTTGGCATCAAGGTCACGAGAGCACCTTGAGTTGTAAACGTTCTAAGAAGTTTCTGCGCATGCGCAACTCGCGTGATGTAGTTGCCTTATGGGCCAATTATGTACGGATTTGACAAGCAATGTGCATGGTCCACGGTGTGCACAGCTAGTCCTCCGCTCAACTAATTTATGTTAAGGCCAACAGGTGGCTGCACGCTGCAGCAGACTTTTATCCCCATTAGCTTCGCATTAATTCCGCTAGACGACAAAACACTCTTCTCGAAAAACTGTTATCACTCGTTTCTTTGATATTCAGTTAAATGTGGAATCGACGATGGTGTGCTTTTGGCACGTATTGTTCTATTCTAGTCATTTGATCATGTTGGTAGACAGTACTACATGTATTTGATCATTTCCACAAATGGCAGATTGTGTTTGGAATCGGTTGCTTTCTGTGCCGGAATCTGTTTTCGTGTTTAGTGTCAACATTAACTCTAAAAAATGGTTCAAATGACTCTGAGCGCTATGGGACTTAACATCTGAGGTCATCGGTCCTCTAGAACTTAGAACTACTTAAACCTAACTAATGTAAGGACGTCAGACACATCCATGCCCGAGGCAGGATTCGAACCTGCGACAGTAGCAGTCGCGCGGTTCCATTCTGAAGCACCTAGAACCACTCGGCCACCGCAGCCGGCAACATTAACTCTGTCGAATCTGCTTTAAGTGCTGACAGAAAAGAAAATTACCAGGATAAGTTAGCCGCAAAAGAACTAGGGCCTTCCCAGACCGTATCCATTGACTGAGAAAGTGACAAAATCAAATAAGCGTGACTACAAGCGAACGAAGAAGTGTATAATAAGCGTAAGTTGTTGTGTGGGTGCAATGTAAGAATGTCTGATTTTGAGCCCGCAAGTTAATTCGTTAACTAATATATCTCGTACATTTGTACGTAAAAATGGAAAAGCACGAAAACTCCGCCTTACACAAAAATGAGAAACGGAGAGTAACGAAAGCTTACAGGTTATTTCGTTCTTGCCTTAAACGGTACATAATATGTACAAAATAACAAAATTACGCAAAAACAATTCTTTCTTGAATGAAATTTTCACTCTACAGCGGAGTGTGCGGTGACATGAAACTTCCTGGCAGATTAAAACTGTGTGCCGGACCGATACTCGAATTCGGGACTTTTGCCTTTGGCGGGCAAGTGCTCTACCAAATGAGCCACCCAACCACGACTCACGCTCCATCCTCACAGCTTTAATTCCACCAGTACATGTATTTGACCATTTCCACAAATGGCAGATGTGTTTGGAATCGGTTGCTTTCTGTGCTGGAATCTGCTTTCGTGTTAAATGTCAACGTTAACTCTGTCGAATCTGTTTTAAGTGCTAACAAAAAAGAAAATTATCAGGAAAAACTAGCCGCAAAGGAACTAGGGCCTTCCCATTGACTGAGAAAGTGACAAAATCAAATAAATGTGACTACAAGCGAACAAAGAGGTGAATAATAAGAATAAGTTGCACTTGCCCGCGAAAATCAAAGGTCCCGAGTTCGAGTCTAGGTCCGGCACACAGTTTTAATCTGCCAAGAAGCTTCAATTCTTTCTTTTTTCGGGCAAGTTATGCGTTATTACTGTATCATTATTATTCTTATTATTGGCAGTGGTTGAGGCTGCGTTAATTTGTAGATAAACATAACTATTATACAGGAGTTGATATTAATTTCACACTCTCATATTTATCTGAACCTAAAAATTTGTGAACACCCAGAATGTATGCTAACGAGCCGCCACTGGATGGAGCACCATCCAGCATTGATGTCATACTTTCCAGTAGGTGTTTATCAGACAGGTTGGGGCTTATCTGTAACATATCGGCGTACCTTGCACCCGTCATGCTGACGGTTTCAAAAGCGGCACCCCGCATTTCCTCGAAGAAAAGTGGTGTGGTCACAACTGATTTGGTAAATCCATACCACACAGTGACTTCCTCGTCATGCAGTGGGCTTCCCACGGCAGTTCCACGACTTTCGGTAGCCCAAATTCAGCTCATTTTATACACGATTCTCATTCGATGTCACTGACCTGTTGCCGTCCAGCGCCTCTCTTGGCCGGTTTTTGCACTCGTTTTTGGTTTCAATAAAACCGCATATAATTTCAGACATGTTTGCAAGTTTTACCAGTCTACTTAGATTAATCCGTGGATCAGTGCATTTTCAAATGTTAACGAGCCTTAGGGTGACTGTGTAGAATGAACACCCCCTTTTTTTATTCTGCCCCATTTTTAATGAATCGTTGGAGATCTCAGTGGTAATTTGCTATTTTGGTCGTCAGAAATCATGTTAGACTGTTCACCTATTACACAAACTTTTTGTAACGTTAATTACTCTCTTTCTTACTAAGCTACAAGACTCTTTCCCATCACTGTAGCTGTTAATTATGAGTATCGGTATGGTTGTATATTCACTGTGCAAGCTACGTCGGTAATTCTCCAATACTTATACTCAGACGATATGTAAGTTGTTTGAGACCTAGTTGCAAATGGCTGCATATCACAGAAATTTGCCTTGCGGAAAGATATCTTCCAAACAAATCCATTGAATAAGCACTTAGTTCTACTGAACCAATTTGCTGACTATATTTCCTCGTTTGTCCTAACAAACGATATGAACGTTCTTCATGAATTTGGCTCCATTGTGATTTTTATCGTGGAAGGCGGGTTTCCTTCGATAATTTTGTTAACAGCTGTGAAGTTCCTTTTAATGCACGTTTCTATACTTCCCATTCATATTTGAAATAAGAAATAAAATTAGTTGTGTCGCCATCCACTAGAAACATAAATCACAGTTCCATCTGCAATAGAATGACTATGGAGTAGTCGCTGCAGTTGGATCCTGAACGCAGAGTGACTTACGTCAGAGCATGGAATGTTACAGTTAGTTCATTGTGTCCCTCTGATTACTGTTAGAAAGTATTTCGATTATGCTTTTGTTTTTCGATAATGCTTTTGTTTTTGGATTATGGTCTGTTGAGAACATTGGAATGTATTGCTAAACCGTACAGGGTGTTTCGTATTGAAAGCAAACATTTGAAGGCACTGGGGAACATGGAACTCATCCGTGCTGAAAAGATTCTGTTTTGCTCCTACTCCCTAAAAGCCCTCAGATCTGTTCAAGAGACTGAGGTACAGAATCATATGGCGGCGGCAAGAGCAGTGACTGGAAGAGATGGACAATATGCTGTGGTTGGTCAAACCACTTGCTTGTCCAAGACGTACCTCATTCCGTTCCCTGTGGCAGATAACATACAGTTCCACGACGCATGCTTTTCAGTTTCGGCGGGAAAGCCCTACCCGCTATGCTTGTGACGTAGATATTTCATTACGCCACGGTGTAATTAAATGTGTTTTATATTATGATGGGTAGCGGTTAGTTTATCAGCTGATATGTATTTTAGCGGCTCATCCCAGTGTTTTGCAAGTGAACAGTCAGCTACAGTTTCCTGCGTCATCTTTTTAGCCTTTATCACGATTAAATGAGCAGTTTTTAACATTCTTTTTGACTGGGTAGGTGAATGTAAATAAAAGTGGAAGAAAATGATTGTAATTGTAAGGTAAAATGTATATGAGGCATTTTTTAGCGAGATTCGTTTCGGACTGTTTCAACAAGGGCACTTACAATCTTGCTATTCATCGCTCTTAACAGTCACACACACACACACACACACACACACACACACACACATACGTGATGTGTAGTGTGTTTTACAGGAAGGTAAACTGCTCATATTTCAAAAGGAAGTCCCTGTGCGGATATTCATAGCTTCGGCGCTGTCTCGTCGAATTATGAAGAGTAATCTGTGAACAAGAGCTACATTCATAGCGTGTAGACTGTTGGCTTTTATCTCCGGTTTTTCGACCGACGTTTAACGATTATCCTAACGTTCTGCCAGCACAAGTGGCAGCATTATCAAAGGTTATCAAAGGTCCGCCCTCCGCCACCAGCAGCGGAGGATGAACCTTTGGCAAAGCAGAAACTTCAGACAAAATACCACGAAAATCGTTAAACAAACGCCGCCCGAAAGACCGGAAACAAAATCCAACAGGCAATACGCCAACAAGTGGCCACGAAAGCCTCAACAACTTTGTACATCCAAGTGGTTAGAAGGCACCAAAACATATTCATTGTGAACGTATGAAGGGGGATGATTTTTGGTCGCGCCATTGCGTCCCATCTAATGCTAACCTGAGTAATAGACATGATTTCCGCAAATGTTCTTAGATATATTCTTTCCTATCTACTAGAAGTCTATAGACTACCGTTTCATCATTTAAGGTGGCTCAAACATGATGGAGCTCATTCTGAAGCAAATGTGCTCCAGTGTCTGACTACCATACTTCAATTAATGGACTGATCATCAAATCATGCATCTCCTTACTGTTGCTATGGGATACAATGCAGACTGTAGTGGATGATACTCGTGTTCGATTTCTGGTGTCAGTCTGTACGCACTCAAGTTGAAGGACAAAATTAGTAAAATTTTATTAGGTACTGATCGGTGTGACGCTTTTTTAACGCTCTTTAATAAAATGTGAGATACCCTTTCATTACCACATTCGCGCCGGTCTCTAAGTTCTGACAATATTCAGTCCCAAGAAATTCATTTTTGTACAGAAGACTTTGTAGTCAGGGCAGCTACAGCCTTGAGATACCATTTGGAAGATAAAATCGCATCAGCTGTCAGTACTTTATTCACAAGCGCGGCCGGTTTCGCAGCATATTAGCTGCATCAACTGGTACAATCACTTCAAAGTGTTGTTGTTGTGGTCTTCAGTCCTGAGACTGGTTTGATGCAGCTCTCCATGCTACCCTATCCTGTGCAAGCTTCTTCATCTCCCAGTACTTACTGCAACCCACATCCTTCTGAATCTGTTTAGTGCATTCATCTCTTGGTCTCCCTCTACGATTTTTAACCTCCACGCTGCCCTCCAATGCTAAATTTGTGATCACTTGATGCCTCAGAGCATCTCCTACCAACCGGTCCCCTCTTTTTGTCAAGTTGTGCCACATACTCCTCCTCTCCCCAATTCTATTCAATACTTCAACGTTAGTTATGTGATCTACCCATCTAATCTTCAGCATTCTTCTGTAGCACCACATTTCGAAAGCTTCTATTCTCTTCTTGTCCAAATTATTTATCGTCCATGTTTCACTTCCATACATGGCTACACTCCATACAAATACTTTCAGAAACGACTTCCTGACACTTAAATCTATAGTCGATGTTAACAAATTCCTCTTCTTCAGAAACGCTTTCCTTGCCATTGCCAGTCTACATTTTATATCTTCTCTACTTCGACCATCATCAGTTATTTTGCTCCCCAAATAGCAAAACTCCTTTACTACTTTAAGTGTCTCATTTCCTAATCTAATTCCCTCAGCATCACCCGACTTAATTCGACTACATTCCATTATCCTCGTTTCGCCTTTGTTGATGTTCATCTTATATCCTCCTTTCAAGACACTGTCCGTTCCGTTCAACTGCTCTTCCAAGTCCTTTGCTGTCTCTGATAGAATTACAATGTCATCGGCGAACCTCAAAGTTTTTATTTCTTCTCCATGGATTTTAATACCTACTCCGAAATTTTCTTTTGTTTCCTTCACTGCTTGCTCAATATACAGATTGAATAACAGCGGGGAGAGGCTACAACCCTGTCTCACTCCCTTCCCAAACACTGCTTCCCTTTCATGCCCTTCCACTCTTATAACTGCCATCTGGTTTCTGTACAAATTGTAAATAGCATTTCGCTCCCTGTATTTTACCCCTGCCACCTTTAGAATTTCAAAGAGAGTATTCCAGTCAACATTGTCAAAAACTTTCTCTAAGTCTGCAAATGATAGAAACGTAGGTTTGCCTTTCCTTAATCTTTCTACAAAGATAAGTCGTAAGGTCAGTATTGCCTCACGTGTTCCAATATTTCTACGGAATCCAAACTGATCTTCCCTGAGGTCGGCTTCTACCAGTTTTTCCATTCGTCTGTAAAGATTTCGCGTTAGTATTTTGCAGCTGTGACTTATTAAACTGATAGTTCAGTAATTTTCACATCTGTCAACACCTTCTTTCTTTGGGATTGGAATTATTATATTCTTCTTGAAGTCTGAGGGTATTTCGCCTGTCTCATACATCTTGCTCACCAGATGGTAGAGTTTTGTCAGGACTGGCTCTCTCAAGGCCGTCAGTAGTTCTAATGGAATGTTGTCTACTCCCGGGGCCTTGTTTCGACTCAGGTCTTTCTGTGCTCTGTCAAACTCTTCACGCAGTATCGTCCATTTCATCTTCCTCTACATCCTCTTCCATTTCTATAATATTATCCTCAAGTACAAGTGGCTCTCTTTTCTCCAAAGGTCTCTTTAATTTTCCTGTAGGCAGTATCTATCTTACCCCTAGTGAGATAAGCCTCTACATCCTTACATTTGTCCTCTAGCCATCCCTGCTTAGCCATTTTGCACTTCCTGTCGATCTCATTTTTGAGACGTCTGTATTCCTTTTTGCCTGCTTCATTTACTGCATTTTTATATTTTCTCCTTTCATCAATTAAGTTCAATATTTCTTCTATTACCCAAGGAGTTCTACTAGCCCTCGTCTTTTTACCTACTTGATCCTCTGCTGCCTTCACTACTTCATCCCTCAGAGCTGCCCATTCTTCTTCTACTGTACTTCTTTCCCCCATTCCTGTCAATTGTTCCCTTATGCTCCCCCTGAAACTGTGTACAACCTCTGGTTCTTTCAGTTTATCCAGGTCCCATCTTCTTAAATTCCCACCTTTTTGCAGTTTCTTCAGTTTTAATCTACAGTTCATAACCAATAGATTGTGGCCAGAGTCCACATCTGCCCCTGGAAATGTCTTACAATTTAAAACCTGGTTCCTAAATCTCTGTCTTACCATTATATAATCTATCTGATACTTTCTAGTATCTCCAGGATTCTTCCATGTATACAACCTTCTTTCATGATTCTTGAACGAAGTGTTAGCTATGATTAAGTTATGCTCTGTGCAAAACTCTACCAGGCGGCTTCCTCTTTCATTTCTTTCCCCCAATCCATATTCACCTACTATGTTTCCTTCTCTCCCTTTTCCTACTCTCGAATTCCAGTCAATGACTATTAAATTTTCGGCTCCCTTCACTACCTGAATAATTTCTTTTATCTCATCATACATTTCTTCAATTTCTTCATCATCTGCAGAGCTAGTTGGCATATAAACTTGTACTACTGTAGTAGGTATGGGCTTCAAAGCAATAGAAAAAAACCTCATGTAAAACAAGAAAATGTAACTAAAATGAAAAGATGTATGGGATAAACATACAAAGTCAAGTGACGTTATGATTAGAAAAAAGATCACCTAAAACGAAACCGGGACAAACCGGTTGCTATACACAAACTGACCGAGTTAAGGCCATAGAGAGGGTTGGATGAAAGTAGATAAATTCTATCACCTGTGTTACTGAGTGTCCAAACGGGATGATAGGCGGTAATAAAAAGAATAACAAAACAAAGAGAATTACTACCAACCAACGATTTGGATATCAATCCTTAACCACTGATGCTGTCGAAATTGGCTGATAAACCACGTTATCTACGCTCAACTTGACCATTGAGGGGATATTCAAAAAACTCTATCAGGGAACGTATAATCCCCATTGCCTCAAGAGTTCTTAATGTGTTGCCCTTATTTTCCCTATGTAAGACCTGAAGGTTGCTAGACAGGCTAGAGATACTATGATTGTGTTCTGTTAGGTGCGAACTTACGGCCGATTTCGAATTTCCCAGGTTAAGGTGCTCTTTGAATATTACTACAAAACTTCTACCCCTCTGGCCGATGTATCTCATTGGCCAGTTATCGCATGCGATATAGTATATGCCAGTAGTTTTAAATTCATCGGAAGCATTATGTTCCTTATGCCTATAAAGCTGACCCACGCTTTTGAAAATAAATTAAGCTGTTTGAATGTTTCTTCAGCACAATCGTCTACGATTTCTTCTGAAATTCTGCCAAGGTAAAGTATTCTGTGATATGCATACTTACCAAACCTATCCTTACTTGTATTGGTAAGTGTTATGGTGCGTTGCTCGCCATATTGTTAGGAATTTTTAGATATAGTGTCTTTTTTTATTTTCTGAAGATGTCTTTGTAAATGGAATTGACAAATTCGTCATCGTCGCCATTCCAGTGGGCAATGTACGTACTGTATGGTTTGGTATTCGCGGTCGGCAGCTATTTTACGAAGAGGGAGTTCAACTTCTGTTCAAAAGTGATCTGAAGGCTGCCTTTTTCTAGATCAATAGCTGTATAGAGGAACGATGGATGCCAACATCTGTGGTCTTAGCCTCACGATAAATGTCATACTCAATCTTCGAATCCGTCAAGGTAATTAGCAGATCTAAATAAGGTGTGGAGGCTTCTTCGTTGTGCTGCACAGAGAACTGTGTGTCAGTTTGGGTATAGTAAGCAGTTTGTTCTGGTTTCGTTTTGGTGCTACACCTTTTAAATAAATTTTGGTGACCTTATCTTGTGAGTTTTTCATCCTTATACTCGATTTCAAATCAAGCACGATTCCTGTAAGGCGCATCACACTTGTCTAGAACCCGTTTTTTTATTTTATTACAAATATCGTTATATGTCATAGTTCAGAAGTGTTAATATCTACCATCTTGAACCATTCATACAACCATTAACTTGCTGTTTTTCTCTGGACAACATTGCCACTAATTACAGATTTTAAGAATTTACATTGGTTCTAACACATTGTAAGGGATCGTACAGGACTCCCAACAGTCCAGTCATCGTTCTACAAATCTACACTCCTGGAAATGGAAAAAAGAACACATTGACACCGGTGTGTCAGACCCACCATACTTGCTCCAGACACTGCGAGAGGGCTGTACAAGCAATGATCACACGCACGGCACAGCGGACACACCAGGAACCGCGGTGTTGGCCGTCGAATGGCGCTAGCTGCGCAGCATTTGTGCACCGCCGCCGTCAGTGTCAGCCAGTTTGCCGTGGCATACGGAGCTCCATCGCAGTCTTTAACACTGGTAGCATGCCGCGACAGCGTGGACGTGAACCGTATGTGCAGTTGACGGACTTTGAGCGAGGGCGTATAGTGGGCATGCGGGAGGCCGGGTGGACGTACCGCCGAATTGCTCAACACGTGGGGCGTGAGGTCTCCACAGTACATCGATGTTGTCGCCAGTGGTCGGCGGAAGGTGCACGTGCCCGTCGACCTGGGACCGGACCGCAGCGACGCACGGATGCACGCCAAGACCGTAGGATCCTACGCAGTGCCGTAGGGGGCCGCACCGCCACTTCCCAGCAAATTAGGGACACTGTTGCTCCTGGGGTATCGGCGAGGACCATTCGCAACCGTCTCCATGAAGCTGGGCTACGGTCCCGCACACCGTTAGGCCGTCTTCCGCTCACGCCCCAACATCGTGCAGCCCGCCTCCAGTGGTGTCGCGACAGGCGTGAATGGAGGGACGAATAGAGACGTGTCGTCTTCAGCGATGAGAGTCGCTTCTGCCTTGGTGCCAATGATGGTCGTATGCGTGTTTGGCGCCGTGCAGGTGAGCGCCACAATCAGGACTGCATACGACCGAGGCACACAGGGCCAACACCCGGCATCATGGTGTGGGGAGCGATCTCCTACACTGGCCGTACACCACTGGTGATCGTCGAGGGGACACTGAATAGTGCACGGTACATCCAAACCGTCATCGAACCCATCGTTCTACCATTCCTAGACCGTCAAGGGAACTTGTTGTTCCAACAGGACAATGCACGTCCGCATGTATCCCGTGCCACCCAACGTGCTCTAGAAGGTGTAAGTCAACTACCCTGGTCAGCGAGATCTCCGGATCTGTCCCCCATTGAGCATGTTTGGGACTAGATGACGCGTCGTCTCACGCGGTCTGCACGTCCAGCACGAACGCTGGTCCAACTGAGGCGCCAGGTGGAAATGGCATGGCAAGCCGTTCCACAGGACTACATCCAGCATCTCTACGATCGTCTCCATGGGGAATAGCAGCCTGCATTGCTGCGAAAGGTGGATATACACTGTACTAGTGCCGACATTGTGCATGCTCTGTTGCCTGTGTCTATGTGCCTGTGGTTCTGTCAGTGTGATCATGTGATGTATCTGACCCCAGGAATGTGTCAATAAAGTTTCCCCTTCCTGGGACAATGAATTCACGGTGTTCTTATTTCAATTTCCAGTAGTGTAGTTATCTGCGGATGCGCACGCACGCTCCACGTGTACCTTATCTCCATGTCGCTGTGTGGCGCTTCCGCAGTTCCGTTTTTACACAGCGCCTATTATTACACATCCGATGCGCGCGCTCATGGTGGTAAGTGAAGCGTCTTGCCATCCGGATCTGCAATGAGTTGCTTTCTGCCGATTGAACTTTGCAGGTACGACACGTTATTCAGCCTTTTCATGTCAGTTTCGTGGTAATTCTTAAAATAATTTTATACCGGATTGTTTGGAGAATGAACCGATACGTTTTCCAATCCGATTTAGGTAAACGAGGGACAAGTACTGTTAATCTTACCCAATCCCCAAACGATCACGTATGGTAGGTTTTTGACCGGTCAGCTCATCAGGTACTGGTACTCATGGCGAGTGGAATTTAGTACTCATAACGAGTGGAACTTAGTGGTACTTTACGTAGCAGATATTAGCAAGTATTTTTTTTTAGCTTTTGTGCTTTCTAGGTATTCGTATCAGGAGAGATTTATATGTTGTTATATGAAATTTTATAATTAACGTCCGCTACTTAGCGAAAAATTGCTGAATATGAATGCTGCTGGGTCATCCCATTCTCTTTTCTGATCAGAACAAGAGTTGATTTTGTGAGTATGTTCATCCCTAATGTCTTTCCCTTTTAGTTACGTTTCCTAGCCTTACAAGAGTTTTTTTCTGGTACGTTGTACAGATGCACTTTACATGCAGCTATAATGCTGCTTAACCGGTTGTGCTTGTAAGTAAATTACTTACATAGGAAGCCGTTTTATCTTAAAAACGAAAGAAGTTAATTTCTCGGTGTGGGTTCTGTCTCAGTTTATCGGTATGCTCAATATGATATTTATCCTGCAGGGGCTGTACGTTCGTCCACTTGGCACTGGTGCCTTATTCGTTGCCTAACGACTTAGGGCGACTACACAACTTCAAGAAGCTTTGCCGTATCACAACGCCAAAGCTATGTATTTCTGGAGAGGGGTTCCCACTGGAAAATGAAATGTTTGTGGTACCGCACGAGATGGAAACGGTTATCGTCTTTTTAAAACTGTTTTGATAATCCATGTTGTGGCTTTCTCTCGACCATGAAATTTTATTATAAAGTGGTTGTTGACACCCAATTTCAGTAGCGGTATGCTACTCTACAGGTAGAATTTTACGTTGGGCCTATCTCCGCTCCCCCTGGCTGAACGCAAAAATTCCGTAAAGTCAGCTGCAGGGAAGGTGCGGCTCTGTAACTGTGGAAACTATCACAGTCTCTAGCAAAATTCATCGAGACATTAGCGATCATTTAGTGCTCTCGTTTAACTCTATAGATTATTGGAAGGAGTGGAAACATGGGAATGTGTAGTGCTTCGTGTCGTGCTGGTACTCGGTAGATGTATGTGCTGTCTGCCTACCTCACTTGCGAACTCAGCGTTGAGATGCTATACGAACAAGTGCAATGCTTGTTAGAAATCGCTTAATCAGGATCAGCTGTATGGTTCAAATGGCTCTGAGCACTATGGGACTTAACTTCTGAGGTCATCAGCCCCCTAGAACTTAGAACTACTTAAACCTAACTAACCTAAGGACATCACACACATCCATGCCCGAGGCAGGATTCGAACCTGCGACCGTAGCGGTCACGCGGTTCCAAACTGAAGCGCCTAGAACCGCAAGGTCACACCGGCCGGCGATCAGCTGTAGAACAGTTGTATTTGTAAATACAAAGCAGATGTGCGTATAGCAATGTTTGACTCTGAGTTCGACACGAACCACAATGAAAATAACTGCTAATCAGTTATTAGTGAAACGAAAATTATTTCTCGTAAAATTTACTGCAAAGGGTGGCTCACTAGAAGCTCAAATCCGTAATGACTGTACTGCCAACACTTTGAAGCAATCCTTAAAACTCTGTGCAAGACCGCTTGGAAAAGGCGATAAGCTCTCCTAAGCTGTGTAGTGTGATTGCAAAGTAAAGGGATTCAAGATCCATGAAGCAATACAATTCACGAGGCAACACAAGTTGCTTACCAGATTGCGCAAATTGTGAACTGCTCAGAAAACGGATAGCACAGGCGCAAAGTGAGGGGCTTAAACTCGCTCAAAAATTCAAATCTGGACCAGGCGCCTCTGTCACGCCGAATATACCCTCCAGAAATTTAGTCTCCTTAGGAAGAAAAGGGACTTACGATGCAAGAGTTTGGTACTGCCTGAGTACAACGTCCCATTCATTGGTCCTGCCTTTCGCGCCCCGGCACAGAGGCGAACCAAACCGATCTACTGGACTGGATGACGACGTCTGGAATGAAAGACACCTGATTCTCTCGTCGTGGACGGCATAGCAGATGCCTTTAGCCACGCTCGATGATTTTCTTAGGGACGCGCGATGGCTTAGCACAGGCTATAAAGGCGAACGCCGTCTGTGCCGACAAAAGTACACGGCTGGCTGGCTTCGCCGTCTTCTGCTAACCGCAGTCCCTTGGGAATCTACACTCCTGGAAATTGAAATAAGAACACCGTGAATTCATTGTCCCAGGAAGGGGAAACTTTATTGACACATTCCTGGGGTCAGATACATCACATGATCACACTGACAGAACCACAGGCACATAGAAACAGGCAACATAGCATGCACAATGTCGGCACTAATACAGTGTATATCCACCTTTCGCAGCAATGCAGGCTGCTATTCTCCCATGGAGACGATCGTAGAGATGCTGGATGTAGTCCTGTGGAACGGCTTGCCATGCCATTTCCACCTGGCGCCTCACTAGGACCAGCGTTCGTGCTGGACGTGCAGACCGCGTGAGACGACGCTTCATCCAGTCCCAAACATGCTCAATGGGGGACAGATCCGGAGATCTTGCTGGCCAGGGTAGTTGACTTACACCTTCTAGAGCACGTTGGGTGGCACGGGATACATGCGGACGTGCATTGTCCTGTTGGAACAGCAAGTTCCCTTGCCGGTCTAGGAATGGTAGAACGATGGGTTCGATGACGGTTTGGATGTACCGTGCACTATTCAGTGTCCCCTCGACGATCACCAGTGGTGTACGGCCAGTGTAGGAGATCGCTCCCCACACCATGATGCCGGGTGTTGGCCCTGTGTGCCTCGGTCGTATGCAGTCCTGATTGTGGCGCTCACCTGCACGGCGCCAAACACGCATACGACCATCATTGGCACCAAGGCAGAAGCGACTCTCATCGCTGAAGACGACACGTCTCCATTCGTCCCTCCATTCACGCCTGTCGCGACACCACTGGAGGCGGGCTGCACGATGTTGGGCGTGAGCGGAAGACGGCCTAACGGTGTGCGGGACCGAAGCCCAGCTTCATGGAGACGGTTGCGAATGGTCCTCGCCGATACCCCAGGAGCAACAGCGTCCCTAATTTGCTGGGAAGTGGCGGTGCGGTCCCCTACGGCACTGCGTAGGATCCTACGGTCTTGGCGTGCATCCGTGCGTCGCTGCGGTCCGGTCCCAGGTCGACGGGCACGTGCACCTTCCGCCGACCACTGGCGACAACATCGATGTACTGTGGAGACCTCACGCCCCACGTGTTGAGCAATTCGGCAGTACGTCCACCCGGCCTCCCGCATGCCCACTATAAGCCCTCGCTCAAAGTCCGTCAACTGCACATACGGTTCACGTCCACGCTGTCGCGGCATGCTACCAGTGTTAAAGACTGCGATGGAGCTCCGTATGCCACGGCAAACTGGCTGACACTGACGGCGGCGGTGCACAAATGCTGCGCAGCTAGCGCCATTCGACGGCCAACACCGCGGTTCCTGGTGTGTCCGCTGTGCCGTGCGTGTGATCATTGCTTGTACAGCCCTCTCGCAGTGTCCGGAGCAAGTATGGTGGGTCTGACACACCGGTGTCAATGTGTTCTTTTTTCCATTTCCAGGAGTGTATTTACCATACAGAGAGCCCTGCCCTGGCCACCAAGAGCGTAAACGCACACCTGGATTTGCTCGTCCCCTTCAAGACAATATGAAATTTTATTTCTGAGCTAAATCTGTGCAGTCTCCTCCAGCACAGTTAAGAAGAATAAAGAACTGGAAAATAATCAAACCTCGCATAGTGATATATGATTGTAACTTCAAAACGTTTCAGTCCAATTGCGTCCACTGCACATGACAATTTTCACTACCTGTTTCACGCAAGATATTCCAAGTCGGTCTTTATAACTTTCTCTAAACTCTGCCAAACTAGCTATTTCTGAATGTTGTTGCTGTAGTCTTCGAACTGCAACTCAACACATCAGTCTCTCGTGCGAAAACCTCTGCATCCCTGCATAACCTTCTCACCCTTAGACTTCCATCACCACGCTGACAATTTATTGAGGCCTCCTGATGTATACTATTTAACGAGCTTTTCCTTTACCAAGTTAGTGCATGGTTTTCACTGTTAAGACTGCGAGAATCCTGGTGTCTTTCAGTAGAAATCCTCGCATAAACTCCTTCATTCCCACTATCTTCCACGATCTATAATACAGTATAGTTAAAACAGATATGTGGTCATACAATGTTGACGTTACGCCAGCAGAATGACAATCGATTACTCTTAATCGAGAATGATGACGCCTTCCAAAGATAGCATACCGTCGGCATCACGTGACGAATGATGGTGCCCTCTATGCGATTTATAAATGCGAGAGTACATGGAGCCTCAGTGGCAGTAGTCGGATGACCTCAGAAGATGTCTCCCGCAGATGGAGACGATACGTCAGGTGGAAATTTTATACATCGACCACGGCCTCTCAGGCCGGAAGTTTCAACTGAAGACAACTCCGGCCGTGAAAGCCTACATTGTATGATTAAACTCCTCTACGGGGAGGAAGTGTCAGTTTTGGTTCGACGACTGGAGGGACTGCGCAAGAAGAAAGCACAACAACTGTGTAGGTTTACTTTCGTGCTACGCTGCCGGGACACCGCTACAGTGCCGAAGTTTCTGAAGAAGAGGAGAATGTTTCACTCGGCGCAAGCGCACCGTATTTACAACCGCATGGAACTAGCGATGCTACGGGAACGAATTCACCATACGCGGCGAGAACTAGCGGAAACTAGCAGTAAGCTGTTACATCTCCATTTATACATCAGTAACATAATGCAGTGTTATGACTGGAATGAGGTGGACTGTCTAACGTACAGGACCATGGAGCTCAGTGCAGAAATGGCAACTGATAGGCAAAAGAGGAAATTCGATGGCCTACGGAAAGGCAGAGGTGAAACATCAGTCGCTGGCAACTCTCGAACTGTGATTAACATGTCTGGGAGAGAATTAACAAAAGAGGAACATTCAGTTTTATCGAAAGGAGGCAACTTTGCAGTCACGCCACTAAAGTTTCCTACGGAGGACATTATAGCGAATGTGGAGGCAGGAATCCGTTTGTAATCGTCGCATTCCGCGGATGAAATCAGGACTGAAACAGCCAGAATATTACGCCAAGCGAATCCACCTACCAGCAATTTGTCCCAAGCGGAAAGGAGGGCACTGAGGGAGATCAATGCGGAGAAGAGCATTATTGTACTTGCAGCTGGTAAAGGAAATGCTACGGTTTTGCTGAACACCGAAGATTATCACAAGATGATTAGTGACCTTTTGGATCCCACTACGTACAAAAAGCTTCAGAAGGATCCTAAAACCAAAATTTTGAGACATACCAATCTTCTCTTTCTTCGGATGATAAAAAACAACTCTGCAAAACGGAAGCTTATCCACCCAGACTTTATGGACTCCCAAAGGTACATAAATCACAAGTGCCGTTGAGACCGATTGTGAGTGCCGTAGGATCTCCGACACAAGAGGTGGCCAGATATCTCGCCTGCTTGCTGCATCCACACATCGGCAGAGCGGACAGTTACATTAAAAACTCGACGCATTTTACTGAAAAACTGAGGGAGATTAACGTCAGTCCAAGTGATATTCTTGTGAGCTTCGATTTTGTGTCATTGTTTACTGTGGTGCCTGTAAACGAAGCTATTTCATATATAGCAGATATTTTTACGACTGACATAGTGGTTTTATTTAAACACTGCCTGAAGACAACTTATTTCCAGTATAACAACGAGTTTTACGAACAGATCGACGGGGTGGCGATGGGAAGCCCACTCAGTCCAGCTGTTGCCAATTTATTTATGGAGATCTTCGAACGGCGAGCACTGCAGACTGCCAGTAAAAACCCTGCTAAATGGTACCGCTATGTTGATGACACATTTGTAGTGTGGAATCGTGGTGAAGAAGAGTTGGATGTCTTCTTGGTGCACCTGAACATCATTAACCCGAAGATACAGTTTATGATGGAGAAAGAGAGGAACGGTCAACTCAGCTTCCTGGATGTGTCGGTAATTAAACGGGTGGATGGGACACTGGGCCACAAGGTATATAGAAAGAACACTCACACGGATCGATACCTCCACAAGGAATCTAACCATCATCCTAGGCAAAAAAGAGGTGTCATGGAAACCTTGGTGGACAGAGCCAACAAAATCTGCGAGCCGGCTTACTTACAAGATGAACTGAATCACCTACGGTCAGCCTTCATCAAAAACGGATACACCAGCAAGGAAATTGATCGAGCTTTCCATGAAAGAAGAAAAGTAGCCAGAAGTCCAGAGCAACAACGGTCTCCTACTGGAAAAGTTTTCCTACCGTTCATTAATAAGGTCACAGACCGTATCGGGAAAGTTCTGGCCAAGTATGGGATCGAAACAATCTTCAGAACCACCAAGAAAATTAAGGAATATTTAAGAACTGCAAAAGACGCCCGACATCCCCTAGCAACAACGGTGGTATACAAAATTCCATGCAGTTGTGGACAAGTATATATTGGAACAACGAAAAGAAGTGTAAACACCCGCTTAGCCGAACATAAAAGAAACTGTCGCTTAGGACACATCGAAACATCGGCCGTAGCTGAGCATGTTTTTCGAGATGGGAATCACGAAATTAAACTTAACAAGACAAGCGTTCTAGCACGAACATCCCATTATCATGCGCGCATGTATAGAGAAGCAATAAAAATTCACAAACACCATAACAATTTTAATAGAAAAGAGGAAGTTTTAAAGTTGGACAAAATATGGATGTCGACGTTGCGCCAGCAGAAAGACAATCGATTACTCTTAATCGAGAATGATGACGCCTTCCAAAGGTAGCATACCGTCGGCATCACGTGACGAATGGTGGTGCCCTCTATGCGCTCTATAAATGCGAGAGTGCATGGAGCCTCAGTGGCAGTAGCCGGACGACCTCAGATGATGTCTCCCGCAGATGGAGGCGAAACGTCAGGTGGAAATTTTATACATCGACCACGGCCTCTCAGCCCGGAAGTTTCAACTGAACTCAACTGAAGAGATATATGTGGATTCTAATTTTAAATAATGTAGACAACTGTACGATGGTTGGAACTTAAATAGAGGCAATTATTTATTCACAACTGATACAAAAGAGTTACATGTTTGCACCTGTTACTGTCCTTCAAAGTTAGTCGCCAGCGTAGTGTAGAACCCGTTGCCAGCGATGAGGAAGGCGTAGTATACCGTTAGCAGAGCCTATTCTGTTGATGGTGCGAATGGAGCGGTCTTCTGCCTGTCGAATCTCTGGAACAGTTCTGAAGCGAATGCCACGAAGTGGTTCCTTCATCTTCGGACTCAAATCAAAGTCACAAGGACTTACGTGGCTGTACAGTACTTCTCAGTCCCATCGACCGAACAGAGCAGCCACAGCTTGCGCTGTATGCGCCCGTGCATTGTCGTGCAAATTGATGGGTGGCTTGCGTAGAAAGTGCCGCCGCTTCTTTCGCAAAGCTGGTCGCAGGTGATGCTCCAGAAACGAACAGTAATACTGTGCATTGACGGTCTGCCATGGATGAACGTAATGCGTTAGGATAACACCATCACAGTTGTACACGAGAGTCACCATAAGTTTAGACCGTTCCATTCGCACCATCAACAGAGCGGTATACGGTATACTGCGCCTTCCTCATCGCTGACAACGGGTTCTACACTACGCTGGTGACTAACTTTGAAGGACAGTAACAGGTGGAACAACGTAACTCTTTTGCGTCGGTTTTGCATAAATAGTTGCCACTGTTTAAGTTCCAGCCCTCGTGTATTTCCAACTTAAAATAACCATCTATTCCACATCCCCCAGCCGTTTATAATTTGTTGACGGTTCAAGTAATGGTCAAAGTTCTCGAACTCCTGGAACCATTGCGCAATAACAAATACGTCCGTATGTAAAAGTTTAAGCTCCTCATACGCAGTCGCGTTAAATGTTTTTCGAACTTGTGAGACCAACACATCGAACTTCCAGCAAACACACATTTCTCCCCTAAGGCTGGTCATAGAACGCTCCACTCAACCTGTATGTAAGTAAGTACCTGTGCAACCCACTCTCCTCTCCATGGTAGTGCCACCGTTTATGTATATAAGAGGCGTCTTCAAAATGTACTGGGAATTTCCATTTTTTGAAAACAATTTTATTTATTCGTCTACATTAATGTTATCTCTTTCACTATAGTCCCATCTAGAAATTATACACTTACGCCAGCGCTTCTTCAAATCCCCGAAACCCTTCTGGAACCTGATCTTCCGGATAGCATTTAGTTCTTTCAGCTATGCGCTTTTAGTCTCATATAAACTTGTGAAGAGAGTATGTAAGCTTTTTCGGAAAAAAAGTCACATGGCGCCATAACTTCCGAAAACGGACGCAGAGGCATCGCTATTGTGTTGTTTACAGCAAAAAGTTCACGAATAAGCAATGAATTGTGAGCAAGTGCATTTTCGTGTTGCAAGAATCGTGCCATTTTTTCGGATTGTTTTCAGCAAACGGCATTGAACTTGTAGGTGGCACTCTTTGCTGATCGTTTGATTTTTGGCAAAAACTCATGACGCACTATGTCGTTAAAACTGAACAAAACAGTCAAACGAAACTTCACATTCGATCAGAGTTACTGAGGTTTTTTCGGTTTTAACGACCCGGAATGCGTCCACTGGTAGAACTAGCCTCAGTATCAACGTCATACCCACATAAAGATGTTTCGTCACCTCTTATAGCACGTTTCTGTAGTTCTTCATCGCTGTTGACTTTAGTTAGCGACTCATGAGCGATTTCCATTCGCCACTGGTTTTGCTCGAAGTTCAACACCTTTGGTACAAATTTTGCTTTAAATCATTTTAGACCCAAACCAAGAGCCAACTGAACCAACATCATCAACAACTTCTTGTATTATTATTCGGTGATCGTTCATAATCATACTTTCAATTTTTCCGCATTTTCACCGGTTTCATCTTGAACTTCTCCATGCCATCTTAGAAACTCTTATAATAGTCGTAAATATTTACTTTACTCATAACAGACTCACAAAAGCAATATTCAACATTTATAAAATTTTGTTACATTTAGTTCCATTTTTATAGTAAAATTAAATGCAAATTCTATGATCCGTTTTTAAAACAAATCAATAATCGCCGCTCTTAAGCACACACATGTAACCTTCTTGATAACTAACGACGGACTAAACGTCAAATATGGTTACCAGTGCACAGATTCATATATACTGGGCGTGGTGGTGTTGTGGCTACGTGACGCGCTAAGGAAAGTGTGTGAGAGAGAAATGTGGAATTATTACGGCAACAGTATGAGCAACACGTGGTGACGCGTAGTGACAAGCTATTTGGACAAAGAACAGATTGAATTTGAGAATGAGAGTACTTAGCGATTTCCAAGAGGCTTTACATGTACAGTGACGGGAAAATAATTTCAGCACCAGGAAAAGTTGTGCAACATAAACGAAAATTAGTAGGCGTGTTTCTACATATGAAAGATGTCTATTTAAATTTCGGACCAGCCGTATAAGAGTGGCACTAGTAGCCCCACAATGAGGATACAAATCTGGTTTGCTGTGTTGGTGGTGAGCGTATTTTACTTTTGAGATTGGGCGTAGTGAGCTAATGTTAGTCAAGAATACCTTTAAGGCGACAAAGGCACCTTTATCAACACGTTACGGAGTTTGAACGAGCTCGTGCTGTATGAACAGGAGACTCTGGATGTTCATTCTGCGATATTGTAGAAAGACCTGGCTGGAATTTAGCCATTGTATGTGATTGCTGGCAGCGGTGTTCATGAGAATGTACGGTCGCTAGAAGACCGGAGTGCAGACTGCCACATGGCGCTACCAGGAGGGAACACCACCGTGTTCGGCGCTTAGATCTATCGCATCGTACCGCATTTGCAGGACCAATTTGAGCATCAGTTGGCCCCACAGCTACAAACCAGTTACTTCAAGGACAGTTCCGAGCCGGACGCCCTGTAGCAGGCGTGTCACTGACCCTAGACCACCGCCATGGACGACCTCAGTGGCGTCAAGCGGGAGCTCGTTGGAGGGTAGGGCGGACGTTTCTTGTGTTTTTTGCGGCCAGTTGACAGCCTGCAACCAACCAGTCTGCGTGCTAGACACACTGGATGTACACCTGGAGTCATGGTCTGGGGCGCGATTTCATATGACCACAAGAGCTTCTCGTAGTTATTTCACACGCCCTGACTGCAGATATGTAGGTCAGTCTGGCGATTCACCCTGTTGTGCTGTCATTCATGAACAGAATTCCATTGGATGTTTCCAACACGATAACACCCGTCCACATACTGCTCTTATGACCCATTTGCGCCGCAGAATGTCGACACGTTGTCTTGGCCTGCTCGATCACCAGACTGCGCCGACGCGGGCTCTTCGAGTATTTGCTGCAATAAATAATTATGAAACGCGTTGTTATTAAGCTGTTTTTAAACGTATACAGTTGTTATAAATATAATCTAAGTGTTGTTAAATCACTGGAAGCGTTCGTGAAGTATAAAATAAGATTAAACGGGGTAAGAAACGTATTTTTCTTCTCGCGTCTGTAGCACGAATCCTAGGCCTAATAAGTAAGCAGTGAATTAAACTTATAGGTAAACGTTTCCAGTTAGTATAAATACACTCCTGGAAATGGAAAAAAGAACACATTGACACCGGTGTGTCAGACCCACCATACTTGCTCCAGACACTGCGAGAGGGCTGTACAAGCAATGATCACACGCACGGCACAGCGGACACACCAGGAACCGCGGTGTTGGCCGTCGAATGGCGCTAGCTGCGCAGCATTTGTGCACCGCCGCCGTCAGTGTCAGCCAGTTTGCCGTGGCATACGGAGCTCCATCGCAGTCTTTAACACTGGTAGCATGCCGCGACAGCGTGGACGTGAACCGTATGTGCAGTTGACGGACTTTGAGCGAGGGTGTATAGTGGGCATGCGGGAGGCCGGGTGGACGTACCGCCGAATTGCTCAACACGTGGGGCGTGAGGTCTCCACAGTACATCGATGTTGTCGCCAGTGGTCGGCGGAAGGTGCACGTGCCCGTCGACCTGGGACCGGACCGCAGCGACGCACGGATGCACGCCAAGACCGTAGGATCCTACGCAGTGCCGTAGGGGGCCGCACCGCCACTTCCCAGCAAATTAGGGACACTGTTGCTCCTGGGGTATCGGCGAGGACCATTCGCAACCGTCTCCATGAAGCTGGGCTACGGTCCCGCACACCGTTAGGCCGTCTTCCGCTCACGCCCCAACATCGTGCAGCCCGCCTCCAGTGGTGTCGCGACAGGCGTGAATGGAGGGACGAATAGAGACGTGTCGTCTTCAGCGATGAGAGTCGCTTCTGCCTTGGTGCCAATGATGGTCGTATGCGTGTTTGGCGCCGTGCAGGTGAGCGCCACAATCAGGACTGCATACGACCGAGGCACACAGGGCCAACACCCGGCATCATGGTGTGGGGAGCGATCTCCTACACTGGCCGTACACCACTGGTGATCGTCGAGGGGACACTGAATAGTGCACGGTACATCCAAACCGTCATCGAACCCATCGTTCTACCATTCCTAGACCGTCAAGGGAACTTGTTGTTCCAACAGGACAATGCACGTCCGCATGTATCCCGCGCCACCCAACGTGCTCTAGAAGGTGTAAGTCAACTACCCTGGTCAGCGAGATCTCCGGATCTGTCCCCCATTGAGCATGTTTGGGACTAGATGACGCGTCTTCTCACGCGGTCTGCACGTCCAGCACGAACGCTGGTCCAACTGAGGCGCCAGGTGGAAATGGCATGGCAAGCCGTTCCACAGGACTACATCCAGCATCTCTACGATCGTCTCCATGGGGAATAGCAGCCTGCATTGCTGCGAAAGGTGGATATACACTGTACTAGTGCCGACATTGTGCATGCTCTGTTGCCTGTGTATGTGCCTGTGGTTCTGTCAGTGTGATCATGTGATGTATCTGACCCCAGGAATGTGTCAATAAAGTTTCCCCTTCCTGGGACAATGAATTCACGGTGTTCTTATTTCAATTTCCAGTAGTGTAGTTATCTGCGGATGCGCACGCACGCTCCACGTGTACCTTATCTCCATGTCGCTGTGTGGCGCTTCCGCAGTTCCGTTTTTACACAGCGCCTATTATTACACATCCGATGCGCGCGCTCATGGTGGTAAGTGAAGCGTCTTGCCATCCGGATCTGCAATGAGTTGCTTTCTGCCGATTGAACTTTGCAGGTACGACACGTTATTCAGCCTTTTCATGTCAGTTTCGTGGTAATTCTTAAAATAATTTTATACCGGATTGTTTGGAGAATGAACCGATACGTTTTCCAATCCGATTTAGGTAAACGAGGGACAAGTACTGTTAATCTTACCCAATCCCCAAACGATCACGTATGGTAGGTTTTTGACCGGTCAGCTCATCAGGTACTGGTACTCATGGCGAGTGGAATTTAGTACTCATAACGAGTGGAACTTAGTGGTACTTTACGTAGCAGATATTAGCAAGTATTTTTTTTAGCTTTTGTGCTTTCTAGGTATTCGTATCAGGAGAGATTTATATGTTGTTATATGAAATTTTATAATTAACGTCCGCTACTTAGCGAAAAATTGCTGAATATGAATGCTGCTGGGTCATCCCATTCTCTTTTCTGATCAGAACAAGAGTTGATTTTGTGAGTATGTTCATCCCTAATGTCTTTCCCTTTTAGTTACGTTTCCTAGCCTTACAAGAGTTTTTTTCTGGTACGTTGTACAGATGCACTTTACATGCAGCTATAATGCTGCTTAACCGGTTGTGCTTGTAAGTAAATTACTTACATAGGAAGCCGTTTTATCTTAAAAACGAAAGAAGTTAATTTCTCGGTGTGGGTTCTGTCTCAGTTTATCGGTATGCTCAATATGATATTTATCCTGCAGGGGCTGTACGTTCGTCCACTTGGCACTGGTGCCTTATTCGTTGCCTAACGACTTAGGGCGACTACACAACTTCAAGAAGCTTTGCCGTATCACAACGCCAAAGCTATGTATTTCTGGAGAGGGGTTCCCACTGGAAAATGAAATGTTTGTGGTACCGCACGAGATGGAAACGGTTATCGTCTTTTTAAAACTGTTTTGATAATCCATGTTGTGGCTTTCTCTCGACCATGAAATTTTATTATAAAGTGGTTGTTGACACCCAATTTCAGTAGCGGTATGCTACTCTACAGGTAGAATTTTACGTTGGGCCTATCTCCGCTCCCCCTGGCTGAACGCAAAAATTCCGTAAAGTCAGCTGCAGGGAAGGTGCGGCTCTGTAACTGTGGAAACTATCACAGTCTCTAGCAAAATTCATCGAGACATTAGCGATCATTTAGTGCTCTCGTTTAACTCTATAGATTATTGGAAGGAGTGGAAACATGGGAATGTGTAGTGCTTCGTGTCGTGCTGGTACTCGGTAGATGTATGTGCTGTCTGCCTACCTCACTTGCGAACTCAGCGTTGAGATGCTATACGAACAAGTGCAATGCTTGTTAGAAATCGCTTAATCAGGATCAGCTGTATGGTTCAAATGGCTCTGAGCACTATGGGACTTAACTTCTGAGGTCATCAGCCCCCTAGAACTTAGAACTACTTAAACCTAACTAACCTAAGGACATCACACACATCCATGCCCGAGGCAGGATTCGAACCTGCGACCGTAGCGGTCACGCGGTTCCAAACTGAAGCGCCTAGAACCGCAAGGTCACACCGGCCGGCGATCAGCTGTAGAACAGTTGTATTTGTAAATACAAAGCAGATGTGCGTATAGCAATGTTTGACTCTGAGTTCGACACGAACCACAATGAAAATAACTGCTAATCAGTTATTAGTGAAACGAAAATTATTTCTCGTAAAATTTACTGCAAAGGGTGGCTCACTAGAAGCTCAAATACGTAATGACTGTACTGCCAACACTTTGAAGCAATCCTTAAAACTCTGTGCAAGACCGCTTGGAAAAGGCGATAAGCTCTCCTAAGCTGTGTAGTGTGATTGCAAAGTAAAGGGATTCAAGATCCATGAAGCAATACAATTCACGAGGCAACACAAGTTGCTTACCAGATTGCGCAAATTGTGAACTGCTCAGAAAACGGATAGCACAGGCGCAAAGTGAGGGGCTTAAACTCGCTCAAAAATTCAAATCTGGACCAGGCGCCTCTGTCACGCCGAATATACCCTCCAGAAATTTAGTCTCCTTAGGAAGAAAAGGGACTTACGATGCAAGAGTTTGGTACTGCCTGAGTACAACGTCCCACTCATTGGTCCTGCCTTTCGCGCCCCGGCACAGAGGCGAACCAAACCGACCTACTGGACTGGATGACGACGTCTGGAATGAAAGACACCTGATTCTCTCGTCGTGGACGGCATAGAAGATGCCTTTAGCCACGCTCGATGATTTTCTTAGGGACGCGCGATGGCTTAGCACAGGCTATAAAGGCAAACGCCGTCTGTGCCGACAAAAGTACACGGCTGGCTGGCTTCGCCGTCTTCTGCTAACCGCAGTCCCTTGGGAATCTACACTCCTGGAAATTGAAATAAGAACACCGTGAATTCATTGTCCCAGGAAGGGGAAACTTTATTGACACATTCCTGGGGTCAGATACATCACATGATCACACTGACAGAACCACAGGCACATAGACACAGGCAACATAGCATGCACAATGTCGGCACTAATACAGTGTATATCCACCTTTCACAGCAATGCAGGCTGCTATTCTCCCATGGAGACGATCGTAGAGATGCTGGATGTAGTCCTGTGGAACGGCTTGCCATGCCATTTCCACCTGGCGCCTCACTAGGACCAGCGTTCGTGCTGGACGTGCAGACCGCGTGAGACGACGCTTCATCCAGTCCCAAACATGCTCAATGGGGGACAGATCCGGAGATCTTGCTGGCCAGGGTAGTTGACTTACACCTTCTAGAGCACGTTGGGTGGCACGGGATACATGCGGACGTGCATTGTCCTGTTGGAACAGCAAGTTCCCTTGCCGGTCTAGGAATGGTAGAACGATGGGTTCGATGACGGTTTGGATGTACCGTG
The DNA here is from genome assembly GCF_023864345.2 of Schistocerca serialis cubense. NCBI lineage: Eukaryota > Metazoa > Arthropoda > Insecta > Orthoptera > Acrididae > Schistocerca > Schistocerca serialis. The sequence goes on along the minus strand of NC_064641.1, from coordinate 657,434,133 downwards.
CACTATTCAGTGTCCCCTCGACGATCACCAGTGGTGTACGGCCAGTGTAGGAGATCGCTCCCCACACCATGATGCCGGGTGTTGGCCCTGTGTGCCTCGGTCGTATGCAGTCCTGATTGTGGCGCTCACCTGCACGGCACCAAACACGCATACGACCATCATTGGCACCAAGGCAGAAGCGACTCTCATCGCTGAAGACGACACGTCTCCATTCGTCCCTCCATTCACGCCTGTCGCGACACCACTGGAGGCGGGCTGCACGATGTTGGGGCGTGAGCGGAAGACCGCCTAACGGTGTGCGGGACCGTAGCCCAGCTTCATGGAGACGGTTGCGAATGGTCCTCGCCGATACCCCAGGAGCAACAGCGTCCCTAATTTGCTGGGAAGTGGCAGTGCGGTCCCCTACGGCACTGCGTAGGATCCTACGGTCTTGGCGTGCATCCGTGCGTCGCTGCGGTCCGGTCCCAGGTCGACGGGCACGTGCACCTTCCGCCGACCACTGGCGACAACATCGATGTACTGTGGAGACCTCACGCCCCACGTGTTGAGCAATTCGGCAGTACGTCCACCCGGCCTCCCGCATGCCCACTATAAGCCCTCGCTCAAAGTCCGTCAACTGCACATACGGTTCACGTCCACGCTGTCGCGGCATGCTACCAGTGTTAAAGACTGCGATGGAGCTCCGTATGCCACGGCAAACTGGCTGACACTGACGGCGGCGGTGCACAAATGCTGCGCAGCTAGCGCCATTCGACGGCCAACACCGCGGTTCCTGGTGTGTCCGCTGTGCCGTGCGTGTGATCATTGCTTGTACAGCCCTCTCGCAGTGTCCGGAGCAAGTATGGTGGGTCTGACACACCGGTGTCAATGTGTTCTTTTTTCCATTTCCAGGAGTGTATTTACCATACAGAGAGCCCTGCCCTGGCCACCAAGAGAGTAAACGCACACCTGGATTTGCTCGTCCCCTTCAAGACAATATGAAATTTTATTTCTGAGCTAAATCTGTGCAGTCTCCTCCAGCTCAGTTAAGAAGAATAAAGAACTGGAAAATAATCAAACCTCGCATAGTGATATATGATTGTAACTTCAAAACGTTTCAGTCCAATTGCGTCCACTGCACATGACAATTTTCACTACCTGTTTCACGCAAGATATTCCAAGTCGGTCTTTATAACTTTCTCTAAACTCTGCCAAACTAGCTATTTCTGAATGTTGTTGCTGTAGTCTTCGAACTGCAACTCAACACATCAGTCTCTCGTGCGAAAACCTCTGCATCCCTGCATAACCTTCTCACCCTTAGACTTCCATCACCACGCTGACAATTTATTGAGGCCTCCTGATGTATACTATTTAACGAGCTTTTCCTTTACCAAGTTAGTGCATGGTTTTCACTGTTAAGACTGCGAGAATCCTGGTGTCTTTCAGTAGAAATCCTCGCATAAACTCCTTCATTCCCACTATCTTCCACGATCTATAATACAGTATAGTTAAAACAGATATGTGGTCATACAATGTTGACGTTACGCCAGCAGAATGACAATCGATTACTCTTAATCGAGAATGATGACGCCTTCCAAAGATAGCATACCGTCGGCATCACGTGACGAATGATGGTGCCCTCTATGCGATTTATAAATGCGAGAGTACATGGAGCCTCAGTGGCAGTAGTCGGATGACCTCAGAAGATGTCTCCCGCAGATGGAGACGATACGTCAGGTGGAAATTTTATACATCGACCACGGCCTCTCAGGCCGGAAGTTTCAACTGAAGACAACTCCGGCCGTGAAAGCCTACATTGTATGATTAAACTCCTCTACGGGGAGGAAGTGTCAGTTTTGGTTCGACGACTGGAGGGACTGCGCAAGAAGAAAGCACAACAACTGTGTAGGTTTACTTTCGTGCTACGCTGCCGGGACACCGCTACAGTGCCGAAGTTTCTGAAGAAGAGGAGAATGTTTCACTCGGCGCAAGCGCACCGTATTTACAACCGCATGGAACTAGCGATGCTACGGGAACGAATTCACCATACGCGGCGAGAACTAGCGGAAACTAGCAGTAAGCTGTTACATCTCCATTTATACATCAGTAACATAATGCAGTGTTATGACTGGAATGAGGTGGACTGTCTAACGTACAGGACCATGGAGCTCAGTGCAGAAATGGCAACTGATAGGCAAAAGAGGAAATTCGATGGCCTACGGAAAGGCAGAGGTGAAACATCAGTCGCTGGCAACTCTCGAACTGTGATTAACATGTCTGGGAGAGAATTAACAAAAGAGGAACATTCAGTTTTATCGAAAGGAGGCAACTTTGCAGTCACGCCACTAAAGTTTCCTACGGAGGACATTATAGCGAATGTGGAGGCAGGAATCCGTTTGTAATCGTCGCATTCCGCGGATGAAATCAGGACTGAAACAGCCAGAATATTACGCCAAGCGAATCCACCTACCAGCAATTTGTCCCAAGCGGAAAGGAGAGCACTGAGGGAGATCAATGCGGAGAAGAGCATTATTGTACTTGCAGCTGGTAAAGGAAATGCTACGGTTTTGCTGAACACCGAAGATTATCACAAGATGATTAGTGACCTTTTGGATCCCACTACGTACAAAAAGCTTCAGAAGGATCCTAAAACCAAAATTTTGAGACATACCAATCTTCTCTTTCTTCGGATGATAAAAAACAACTCTGCAAAACGGAAGCTTATCCACCCAGACTTTATGGACTCCCAAAGGTACATAAATCACAAGTGCCGTTGAGACCGATTGTGAGTGCCGTAGGATCTCCGACACAAGAGGTGGCCAGATATCTCGCCTGCTTGCTGCATCCACACATCGGCAGAGCGGACAGTTACATTAAAAACTCGACGCATTTTACTGAAAAACTGAGGGAGATTAACGTCAGTCCAAGTGATATTCTTGTGAGCTTCGATTTTGTGTCATTGTTTACTGTGGTGCCTGTAAACGAAGCTATTTCATATATAGCAGATATTTTTACGACTGACATAGTGGTTTTATTTAAACACTGCCTGAAGACAACTTATTTCCAGTATAACAACGAGTTTTACGAACAGATCGACGGGGTGGCGATGGGAAGCCCACTCAGTCCAGCTGTTGCCAATTTATTTATGGAGATCTTCGAACGGCGAGCACTGCAGACTGCCAGTAAAAACCCTGCTAAATGGTACCGCTATGTTGATGACACATTTGTAGTGTGGAATCGTGGTGAAGAAGAGTTGGATGTCTTCTTGGTGCACCTGAACATCATTAACCCGAAGATACAGTTTATGATGGAGAAAGAGAGGAACGGTCAACTCAGCTTCCTGGATGTGTCGGTAATTAAACGGGTGGATGGGACACTGGGCCACAAGGTATATAGAAAGAACACTCACACGGATCGATACCTCCACAAGGAATCTAACCATCATCCTAGGCAAAAAAGAGGTGTCATGGAAACCTTGGTGGACAGAGCCAACAAAATCTGCGAGCCGGCTTACTTACAAGATGAACTGAATCACCTACGGTCAGCCTTCATCAAAAACGGATACACCAGCAAGGAAATTGATCGAGCTTTCCATGAAAGAAGAAAAGTAGCCAGAAGTCCAGAGCAACAACGGTCTCCTACTGGAAAAGTTTTCCTACCGTTCATTAATAAGGTCACAGACCGTATCGGGAAAGTTCTGGCCAAGTATGGGATCGAAACAATCTTCAGAACCACCAAGAAAATTAAGGAATATTTAAGAACTGCAAAAGACGCCCGACATCCCCTAGCAACAACGGTGGTATACAAAATTCCATGCAGTTGTGGACAAGTATATATTGGAACAACGAAAAGAAGTGTAAACACCCGCTTAGCCGAACATAAAAGAAACTGTCGCTTAGGACACATCGAAACATCGGCCGTAGCTGAGCATGTTTTTCGAGATGGGAATCACGAAATTAAACTTAACAAGACAAGCGTTCTAGCACGAACATCCCATTATCATGCGCGCATGTATAGAGAAGCAATAAAAATTCACAAACACCATAACAATTTTAATAGAAAAGAGGAAGTTTTAAAGTTGGACAAAATATGGATGTCGACGTTGCGCCAGCAGAAAGACAATCGATTACTCTTAATCGAGAATGATGACGCCTTCCAAAGGTAGCATACCGTCGGCATCACGTGACGAATGGTGGTGCCCTCTATGCGCTCTATAAATGCGAGAGTGCATGGAGCCTCAGTGGCAGTAGCCGGACGACCTCAGATGATGTCTCCCGCAGATGGAGGCGAAACGTCAGGTGGAAATTTTATACATCGACCACGGCCTCTCAGCCCGGAAGTTTCAACTGAACTCAACTGAAGAGATATATGTGGATTCTAATTTTAAATAATGTAGACAACTGTACGATGGTTGGAACTTAAATAGAGGCAATTATTTATTCACAACTGATACAAAAGAGTTACATGTTTGCACCTGTTACTGTCCTTCAAAGTTAGTCGCCAGCGTAGTGTAGAACCCGTTGCCAGCGATGAGGAAGGCGTAGTATACCGTTAGCAGAGCCTATTCTGTTGATGGTGCGAATGGAGCGGTCTTCTGCCTGTCGAATCTCTGGAACAGTTCTGAAGCGAATGCCACGAAGTGGTTCCTTCATCTTCGGACTCAAATCAAAGTCACAAGGACTTACGTGGCTGTACAGTACTTCTCAGTCCCATCGACCGAACAGAGCAGCCACAGCTTGCGCTGTATGCGCCCGTGCATTGTCGTGCAAATTGATGGGTGGCTTGCGTAGAAAGTGCCGCCGCTTCTTTCGCAAAGCTGGTCGCAGGTGATGCTCCAGAAACGAACAGTAATACTGTGCATTGACGGTCTGCCATGGATGAACGTAATGCGTTAGGATAACACCATCACAGTTGTACACGAGAGTCACCATAAGTTTAGACCGTTCCATTCGCACCATCAACAGAGCGGTATACGGTATACTGCGCCTTCCTCATCGCTGACAACGGGTTCTACACTACGCTGGTGACTAACTTTGAAGGACAGTAACAGGTGGAACAACGTAACTCTTTTGCGTCGGTTTTGCATAAATAGTTGCCACTGTTTAAGTTCCAGCCCTCGTGTATTTCCAACTTAAAATAACCATCTATTCCACATCCCCCAGCCGTTTATAATTTGTTGACGGTTCGAGTAATGGTCAAAGTTCTCGAACTCCTGGAACCATTGCGCAATAACAAATACGTCCGTATGTAAAAGTTTAAGCTCCTCATACGCAGTCGCGTTAAATGTTTTTCGAACTTGTGAGACCAACACATCGAACTTCCAGCAAACACACATTTCTCCCCTAAGGCTGGTCATAGAACGCTCCACTCAACCTGTATGTAAGTAAGTACCTGTGCAACCCACTCTCCTCTCCATGGTAGTGCCACCGTTTATGTATATAAGAGGCGTCTTCAAAATGTACTGGGAATTTCCATTTTTTGAAAACAATTTTATTTATTCGTCTACATTAATGTTATCTCTTTCACTATAGTCCCATCTAGAAATTATACACTTACGCCAGCGCTTCTTCAAATCCCCGAAACCCTTCTGGAACCTGATCTTCCGGATAGCATTTAGTTCTTTCAGCTATGCGCTTTTAGTCTCATATAAACTTGTGAAGAGAGTATGTAAGCTTTTTCGGAAAAAAAGTCACATGGCGCCATAACTTCCGAAAACGGACGCAGAGGCATCGCTATTGTGTTGTTTACAGCAAAAAGTTCACGAATAAGCAATGAATTGTGAGCAAGTGCATTTTCGTGTTGCAAGAATCGTGCCATTTTTTCGGATTGTTTTCAGCAAACGGCATTGAACTTGTAGGTGGCACTCTTTGCTGATCGTTTGATTTTTGGCAAAAACTCATGACGCACTATGTCGTTAAAACTGAACAAAACAGTCAAACGAAACTTCACATTCGATCAGAGTTACTGAGGTTTTTTCGGTTTTAACGACCCGGAATGCGTCCACTGGTAGAACTAGCCTCAGTATCAACGTCATACCCACATAAAGATGTTTCGTCACCTCTTATAGCACGTTTCTGTAGTTCTTCATCGCTGTTGACTTTAGTTAGCGACTCATGAGCGATTTCCATTCGCCACTGGTTTTGCTCGAAGTTCAACACCTTTGGTACAAATTTTGCTTTAAATCATTTTAGACCCAAACCAAGAGCCAACTGAACCAACATCATCAACAACTTCTTGTATTATTATTCGGTGATCGTTCATAATCATACTTTCAATTTTTCCGCATTTTCACCGGTTTCATCTTGAACTTCTCCATGCCATCTTAGAAACTCTTATAATAGTCGTAAATATTTACTTTACTCATAACAGACTCACAAAAGCAATATTCAACATTTATAAAATTTTGTTACATTTAGTTCCATTTTTATAGTAAAATTAAATGCAAATTCTATGATCCGTTTTTAAAACAAATCAATAATCGCCGCTCTTAAGCACACACATGTAACCTTCTTGATAACTAACGACGGACTAAACGTCAAATATGGTTACCAGTGCACAGATTCATATATACTGGGCGTGGTGGTGTTGTGGCTACGTGACGCGCTAAGGAAAGTGTGTGAGAGAGAAATGTGGAATTATTACGGCAACAGTATGAGCAACACGTGGTGACGCGTAGTGACAAGCTATTTGGACAAAGAACAGATTGAATTTGAGAATGAGAGTACTTAGCGATTTCCAAGAGGCTTTACATGTACAGTGACGGGAAAATAATTTCAGCACCAGGAAAAGTTGTGCAACATAAACGAAAATTAGTAGGCGTGTTTCTACATATGAAAGATGTCTATTTAAATTTCGGACCAGCCGTATAAGAGTGGCACTAGTAGCCCCACAATGAGGATACAAATCTGGTTTGCTGTGTTGGTGGTGAGCGTATTTTACTTTTGAGATTGGGCGTAGTGAGCTAATGTTAGTCAAGAATACCTTTAAGGCGACAAAGGCACCTTTATCAACACGTTACGGAGTTTGAACGAGCTCGTGCTGTATGAACAGGAGACTCTGGATGTTCATTCTGCGATATTGTAGAAAGACCTGGCTGGAATTTAGCCATTGTATGTGATTGCTGGCAGCGGTGTTCATGAGAATGTACGGTCGCTAGAAGACCGGAGTGCAGACTGCCACATGGCGCTACCAGGAGGGAACACCACCGTGTTCGGCGCTTAGATCTATCGCATCGTACCGCATTTGCAGGACCAATTTGAGCATCAGTTGGCCCCACAGCTACAAACCAGTTACTTCAAGGACAGTTCCGAGCCGGACGCCCTGTAGCAGGCGTGTCACTGACCCTAGACCACCGCCATGGACGACCTCAGTGGCGTCAAGCGGGAGCTCGTTGGAGGGTAGGGCGGACGTTTCTTGTGTTTTTTGCGGCCAGTTGACAGCCTGCAACCAACCAGTCTGCGTGCTAGACACACTGGATGTACACCTGGAGTCATGGTCTGGGGCGCGATTTCATATGACCACAAGAGCTTCTCGTAGTTATTTCACACGCCCTGACTGCAGATATGTAGGTCAGTCTGGCGATTCACCCTGTTGTGCTGTCATTCATGAACAGAATTCCATTGGATGTTTCCAACACGATAACACCCGTCCACATACTGCTCTTATGACCCATTTGCGCCGCAGAATGTCGACACGTTGTCTTGGCCTGCTCGATCACCAGACTGCGCCGACGCGGGCTCTTCGAGTATTTGCTGCAATAAATAATTATGAAACGCGTTGTTATTAAGCTGTTTTTAAACGTATACAGTTGTTATAAATATAATCTAAGTGTTGTTAAATCACTGGAAGCGTTCGTGAAGTATAAAATAAGATTAAACGGGGTAAGAAACGTATTTTTCTTCTCGCGTCTGTAGCACGAATCCTAGGCCTAATAAGTAAGCAGTGAATTAAACTTATAGGTAAACGTTTCCAGTTAGTATAAATACACTCCTGGAAATGGAAAAAAGAACACATTGACACCGGTGTGTCAGACCCACCATACTTGCTCCAGACACTGCGAGAGGGCTGTACAAGCAATGATCACACGCACGGCACAGCGGACACACCAGGAACCGCGGTGTTGGCCGTCGAATGGCGCTAGCTGCGCAGCATTTGTGCACCGCCGCCGTCAGTGTCAGCCAGTTTGCCGTGGCATACGGAGCTCCATCGCAGTCTTTAACACTGGTAGCATGCCGCGACAGCGTGGACGTGAACCGTATGTGCAGTTGACGGACTTTGAGCGAGGGCGTATAGTGGGCATGCGGGAGGCCGGGTGGACGTACCGCCGAATTGCTCAACACGTGGGGCGTGAGGTCTCCACAGTACATCGATGTTGTCGCCAGTGGTCGGCGGAAGGTGCACGTGCCCGTCGACCTGGGACCGGACCGCAGCGACGCACGGATGCACGCCAAGACTGTAGGATCCTACGCAGTGCCGTAGGGGACCGCACCGCCACTTCCCAGCAAATTAGGGACACTGTTGCTCCTGGGGTATCGGCGAGGACCATTCGCAACCGTCTCCATGAAGCTGGGCTACGGTCCCGCACACCGTTAGGCCGTCTTCCGCTCACGCCCCAACATCGTGCAGCCCGCCTCCAGTGGTGTCGCGACAGGCGTGAATGGAGGGACGAATGGAGACGTGTCGTCTTCAGCGATGAGAGTCGCTTCTGCCTTGGTGCCAATGATGGTCGTATGCGTGTTTGGCGCCGTGCAGGTGAGCGCCACAATCAGGACTGCATACGACCGAGGCACACAGGGCCAACACCCGGCATCATGGTGTGGGGAGCGATCTCCTACACTGGCCGTACACCACTGGTGATCGTCGAGGGGACACTGAATAGTGCACGGTACATCCAAACCGTCATCGAACCCATCGTTCTACCATTCCTAGACCGGCAAGGGAACTTGCTGTTCCAACAGGACAATGCACGTCCGCATGTATCCCGTGCCACCCAACGTGCTCTAGAAGGTGTAAGTCAACTACCCTGGCCAGCAAGATCTCCGGATCTGTCCCCCATTGAGCATGTTTGGGACTGGATGAATCGTCGTCTCACGCGGTCTGCACGTCCAGCACGAACGCTGGTCCTAGTGAGGCGCCAGGTGGAAATGGCATGGCAAGCCGTTCCACAGGACTACATCCAGCATCTCTACGACCGTCTCCATGGGAGAATAGCAGCCTGCATTTCTGCGAAAGGTGGATATACACTGTACTAGTGCCGACATTGTGCATGCTCTGTTGCCTGTGTCTATGTGCCTGTGGTTCTGTCAGTGTGATCATGTGATGTATCTGACCCCAGGAATGTGTCAATAAAGTTTCCCCTTCCTGGGACAATGAATTCACGGTGTTCTTATTTCAATTTCCAGGAGTGTATAATATAAGTGTTGTTACATTAGTGGAAGTCTTAGTGAAGTGTTAAACAAGATCAAACGGGGTAAGAAGTTTATTTTCCTTCTCGCGCCTATAGCACGGTTTTTAGGCTTAATTTCACGCGCGCGTATCGTAAGTAAACAGTGACTTAAACTTATATGTAATGAGCAGTTTCTTTTTATTCAGTACTCTTTCAATTTATTTATATTTGCCTGAATAGTTTCTAGGGTCCTTCGTTTACGTTTTAGTCAGTACTTAAATCATAGTCAGTACTTAAATCAGTTTATACGATTTCTGTTTTTACCATGAGTGAGAAGTTGTTGACATGCCGTAGGATCGTTAGTTCCTGGGTGTGGTGTGATGGGTGCTGCAGTTTCTTTCATTGGGGCGAATGTAGTGGCGTGGGAAATGGGGACATAAATGAGGCTCACCAGTGGTATTGTAGGATCTGCAGTAGAGATAGGAAAATACTGGAACAGGAAGGGAAAATTGCAGCTCTTCATGCTGACTTAGACAAGGCAAGGGAGGGTCTGGACAGGTTAAAGAGGGGGAAGGGTGAACAGAGGTGGGAAGTGGCCACAGGTAATAGGGGGAACAGGCAAAGGAGAGCATCAGACAGCTTTGCAATAACTCTTGAAAATAGATTTGACCTATTGCCTCAGTCAGAATCGGATGAGCCTCATGTAGCTGAAGCTGTAGAAAGGGCACAACAAGCTTTCAAGGACTTCAAAAAGGTAGGGAAATTTGTAAAGAGAAAGAAAGTTCTGTTGTTAGGTAGCTCCCATGGTAGATGTGTTGGCCAATTATTGCACAAAATCTAGGTCCAGAGTACCAGGTCACAAACTTTTTCAGGCCTAGTGCAGATCTTGGTCAGGTAACAGAGGATGTAGGTTCCTTATGCAAGGATTTCACAAAGGAGGACGCCGTGGTTATAGTGGGTGGTCCGGGAAGTAGCATTGACTGAGACTCTGAATATTCCATAGAGAGTGACCTGGTGAAGATAGCATCGGCAACGAAGCTTACGAGTGTGGGGTTTATGTCTGTGTTGAGACGCCATGATTGGCCTCATTTGAACTCTTCCGTCACGAGGGTGAACTTGAAGTTGTAGTGGCTGCTTAGGACAGATATACGGTCCCATATTGGTTTGATTTCTGTGGATGCTATCGGTAGATGAGACTACACTAGGCATGGCCTTCACCTCAGTAGGAAAGGGAAGGGAAAGCTGTCTGGGTTGATTGCAGAAACCTTGAGGGGGGACACTGTCACAAGTGGTAAAACACCAATGGTCGCAGGTGTCAGAGGGATGCGTTTTTTAGGATAGGGAAGGGGGAAAGAAAACGAGTTTTAAGAGAGATTGGCAGACACACTCAGTTTGAGAAAACATATGAACAGGAGTCAGATTCTAGCATATGGCCTCCATTTAACAATGTTTAACAGAAAGTAATCAGAAACTGCCCGTTCATCTTCGCCAAAGTAGTTATAATCCCATCAGTATGCAGTATCAGTTACCTTTATTACACCAGAACATTCCGGGACTCAGAAATAAAGTTGATGAACTACTCATTTGTATTGATGAAACGAATTCATCTAACCAAATTGACATAATCTGCCTGTCTGAACATCAAGTGACCACTGGTGTAGATATGTTAGACATTTCAGGATTTAAGCTAGCTTCCTACTTCTGCAGAGTAGATGTGCATGGAGGTGGAGTTGCCACATTTATTAAAAACTGCCATAAATTCAAGAACATTGACATTAATAAATTCTGTTAAGAGCAGCATCTCGAAGCATGTGCAACAGTAGTAGAGTTCCATAACAGATCCTATATAATAGTAACTATTTACCGAGCACCTGCAGGAAATTACAATCTATTCATAAATAATCTAGAAGCTCTTTTGAATTATTTAACAGGAAAAAAGAAAGAGATTTTGATTGCTGGTGACTTAAATACAGATTTTCTAATGCAGTCTTCCAGTAAATGTTTACTGCAGTTAGTAATATTGTCTTTCAATCTAACTCACACTGCGAACTTTCCAACTAGGATCACTAAATCCTCAAGGACAGCCATTGATAACATTTTTATAGACAAATCAAAGGAACAAAATCATATCAGAAAACCTGTAATAAATGGACTATCAGATCATGACATGCAGCTCCTTGTTTTAGATGTAAATTCTAAGCAGAATATCAAGACTGCTAAATCTGAGTACAGGATAGTAGGCAATCAACCAAAAATAGAATGTTTTAGAAAACTGCTCAAAGATATGAACTGGAAAGATGTTTATAGTGCTCATGATATGAATGAAAAATATAACACATTCGTGAACAATGTCAGTACCATGTTTGAAAACTGTTTTCCTCTAAAAGTTACTCAAATTAAACAGAAGTCTATATTAAAACCATGGATTACACGAGGAATAAAGATTTCCTGTAAGACAAAAAGGAAAATGTATCCATCGACCAAGAATAGCTCCAACGCTGATGATTTAGCTAAATACAAGGAATACTGTAAAATATTAAAAAAGTAAATCAGACATCTAAACAAATGCACTACGAGAAGAAGATAGCAATGTCAGGGAACAAAATAAAAACAATATGGGATATAGTGAAAGAGGAGACTGGTAGAACCAGAAAGGAACAGGAGCAAATAGCATTAATGGTAGATGACACATTAGTAACCGATGGGCGCAGTGTGGCAAATCTATTTAACAAGTACTTTATATCCTTTACTGATAGAATGGGATTGTCAGGGTCAGTAAATAACGCCCTTGAATATCTGAAACTAGCCTTTACAAATAGCTTCAGGTGCATGAATGTGTCACTCTCTTCACCAAAAGAAATAACTTCCATAATAAAATCTTTAAAAACAAAGCATTCTAGTAGTTACGATGAAATATCAACAAAGCTAATTAAGGCAAGTTCTTGTGAGTTTAGTACAATTCTAAGTTACTTGTGTAACCAGTCAATTATAACTGGGACATTTCCTGACTGGCTAAAATATGCAGATGTTAAGTCTCTATTCAAGAAAGAGGATAAAGAGATACCATCAAACTACAGACCGATTTCACTTTTGCCAGCATTCCCAAAAATTTTAGAAAAAGTAATGTACAGGCAGATTCTCAACCATCTGACCACAAATAACATATTTTCAAGAACACAGTTTCGATTTCTGAAGGGTTCTGATATCGAGAAGGCTATTTACACCTACAGTGAAAATGAACTTAATTCATTAAATAACAAATTACAAGCACCACGTATTTTCTGTGATTTGTCAAAGGCACTTGATTGTGTAAACCACAATATCCTTTTAAATAAATTAGTATTCTATGGTGTCACAGGCAGTGCCGCAAAATGGTTTAAGTCATACCTCGCTAACAGGAAACAAAGGACGTCAGTGCAAAGGACTAGTGAATTAAGTCATCAGTCATCATCAGAATGGAAAGTAATTACATGTGGTGTCCCACAAGGAGCCATCTTAAGGCAATTGCTTTTTCTTGTGTACATTAATGATCTCTCTCATCAGTTACACTGCCAGAAGCAGAGTTCGTTTTGTTTGCAGATGACACATGTATTGCAATTAAAGTATGTCGAGTGTAATTCTAGAAAGATCTGCTAATGATATTTTCATTGATATTAATAAATAGTTTAAAGCCAACTCACTGACATTAAACTTTGAAAAGACTCACTATATGCAATTCAGAACCTGTAAGAGGTTTCCCCACAGCATATGCATAAAGTATGAAGAAGAGCAGATAGAAGAGGTTGACAGACTTATATTCCTGGGATTACAACTTGATAATAAATTCAGTTGGGAGGAGCACACCACAGAACTGCAGAAACGCCTTACCAAATCTGCATTTGCGATTCGAGTGTTAGCTGACATAGGCGACATAAAAATGAAAAAGCTTGCATACTTTGCCTACTTTCATTCCATAATGTCATATGGTATAATGTTTTGGGATAACTCTTCAAGTCAAACAAAAGTTTTTAGAGTCCAAAAGCGTGTAATACATATTATTTGTGGAGTAAATTCACGGACGTCCTGTAGAAACCTCTTCAAAGAACTGAGTATACTAACTACTGCCTCTCAGTATATTTACTCCTTAATGAAATTTGTCCTAAATAATATATCTCTTTTTCCAACAAACAGCTCAGTTCATACAAACAATACCAGGAACAAAAGTGATCTGCACAAGGACTTAAAAGCACTTACTTTAGTTCAAAAAGGGGTCCACTACTCAGGAACACTCATCTTAAATAATCTGCCCTCAAACATAAAAAATTTAGTTACAAATAAAGATCAGTTTAAAAGGAGCCTGAAAGATTTACTAGTGGCCAACTCCTTCTACTCCAGTGACGAATTTTTTAATAGTATATATTGTATATATTCATACTATTAGTATTGTTACTTCAGCTCAAAAAAATTATTGACATGTTGCACATCCACGAGGATCTCCTCAGCACGGATCTATGGAACGAAAATCTTTTGTAATCTGTCTCCAAACGAACACATACGGGACATCGTCGGACGACAAGGCCAGCATCGTTCACAGACGGCCTTAACCGTCCCTGTATTGACCGAGTGCAACAGGCAAGAGGCTCCATTGCAAAAACTGACATCCGGCACCTGTACAACACAATGCATGCTCTTCTACATACTTGCACTCAACATTCTGGGGGTTACACTGCTTATTAATGTTCCAGCAGTTGACGTTTGCAGTGGCTCATCTGGCGCTTACATTAACCTGTGATCTTGCAAATTAATCACTGAAATATGTTTGATTACTCTATATTAATTGTTTTTTGGTGTTGCAATTTTTTCCGCCTGTGTATTTTCAATTCCTGATGATAGAAGGAAAGAAGTGTATGATTCACTACATTTTCGCTGTTCGTACAGTAAAGCTTCAGTATCAGGTGCGACATTTGAATTTATTACTTCTTTAATACTAGCTCTATTCCCAATACATTTTGCAGACAGTACCCACATACACTACTAAAATTACATGCAAAATCACATCATTTTACGACTCATAGTCCAGGAGGTACGACGACGACGTCATAAACATTGAGATGCGTGAAAAAGTAGCTTTTATTAAAAAGCAACGCATATTATGCAGAATATATTCATCCAGAGTTTGATAATGGGAGCAATAAAAGACAGACTTGATGCATAACCTTAAATTTTCTAAATTTTTTATCACTCTATATACACATGAATAATCCTAAACTAATGGAAGCAAAATAATTACATAATTAGGGTCTTGAGACTTCAACCCTAAGGGTTTTATATTAATAAGGTCAAACATTTAACACATTAAATAACTGGTAAACTAATCAGACGTCTGAAACTCATTTATACACGAGAGATCGATTCTTTAAAGAATCGGGAGGGGGCTGCTACAGTTTATGACTCTACAGAAAACCATGATGCATAAAGCCTCAGCTGTGAATCAAACAAATGCTTGGGACTTAGCCTATAAATGAAAAAGTCACTCGAACGCGCAACTTCGCGTTTCGCGATCGTAGCTCTTACCGACTGTAGTATCGAGGCACGACTTACTATCAGTCCTCACAGCTTCACTGCTGACTGTATCTGCGACTCTTTAGACATGAAGAAAGTTGCCATGCATACCGACCGGGCAACTATTCCGGACGGAAAATACACTCCTGGAAATTGAAATAAGAACACCGTGAATTCATTGTCCCAGGAAGAGGAAACTTTATTGACACATTCCGGGGTCAAATACATCACATGATCACACTGACAGAACCACAGGCACATAGACACAGGCAACAGAGCATGCACAATGTCGGCACTAGTACAGCGTATATCCACCTTTCGGAGCAATGCAGGCTGCTATTCTCCCATGGAGACGATCGTAGAGATGCTGGATGTAGTCCTGTGGAACAGTTTGCCATGCCATTTCCACCTGGCGCCTCAGTTGGACCAGCGTTCGTGCTGGACGTGCAGACCGCGTGAGACGACGCTTCATCCAGTCCCAAACATGCTCAATGGGGGACAGATCCGGAGATCTTGCTGGCCAGGGTAGTTGACTTACACCTTCTAGAGCACGTTGGGTGGCACGGGATACATGCGGACGTGCATTGTCCTGTTGGAACAGCAAGTTCCCTTGCCGGTCTAGGAATGGTAGAACGATGGGTTCGATGACGGTTTGGATGTACCGTGCACTATTCAGTGTCCCCTCGACGATCACCAGTGGTGTACGGCCAGTGTAGGAGATCGCTCCCCACACCATGATGCTGGGTGTTGGCCCTGTGTGCCTCGGTCGTATGCAGTCCTGATTGTGGCGCTCACCTGCACGGCGCCAAACACGCATACGACCATCATTGGCACCAAGGCAGAAGCGACTCTCATCGCTGAAGACGACACGTCTCCATTCGTCCCTCCATTCACGCCTGTCGCGACACCACTGGAGGCGGGCTGCACGATGTTGGGGCGTGAGCGGAAGACGGCCTAACGGTGTGCGGGACCGTAGCCCAGCTTCATGGAGACGGTTGCGAATGGTCCTCGCCGATACCCCAGGAGCAACAGTGTCCCTAATTTGCTGGGAAGTGGCGGTGCGGTCCCCTACGGCACTGCGTAGGATCCTACGGTCTTGGCGTGCATCCGTGCGTCGCTGCGGTCCGGTCCCAGGTCGACGGGCACATGCACCTTCCGCCGACCACTGGCGACAACATCGATGTACTGTGGAGACCTCACGCCCCACGTGTTGTGCAATTCGGCGGTACGTCCACCCGGCCTCCCGCATGCCCACTATACGCCCTCGCTCAAAGTCCGTCAACTGCACATACGGTTCACGTCCACGCTGTCGCGGCATGCTACCAGTGTTAAAGACTGCGATGGAGCTCCGTATGCCACGGCAAACTGGCTGACACTGACGGCGGCGGTGCACAAATGCTGCGCAGCTAGCGCCATTCGACGGCCAACACCGCGGTTCCTGGTGTGTCCGCTGTGCCGTGCGTGTGATCATTGCTTGTACAGCCCTGTCGCAGTGTCCGGAGCAAGTATGGTGGGTCTGACACACCGGTGTCAATGTGTTCTTTTTTCCATTTCCAGGAGTGTATATCGCAGAGAAATAGCGTAGGGATCGTTCCCATAATGAATCTTTCTCTCTGCAGCGGGTATTCCACCATTTTTGTAACACTTGGCAGATGTAAACTGTATTCTTCCGGTACAGGCAAGGTTCTAATCCATCAGAAAGTTTCAAAACAGTGCACACCTTACCGCCCAGTCTAATAGTTTGTCTGGAAACAACCCTTGGGATGTGTAAAGCCTTTTCTTGAAGATATCCCTTCTTCCATGAGTATTAGTCCGACAATGTACGGAGAGCTTCTGCGAAATTTTGAAAACAAGAGAGAGGCACCAGCAGAATTGGAGCTGTAAGGGCAGATCGAGAATCGTGCGTAGCATAGCTCAGTGGGAAAAGCAAAGCCCGTGAAAGGCAAAGTTAAACCGATACCAATGAAATTTTCGAAATCCAGTATTCCTACAAAACGTCTGCTACCGGTAAAATTCTCAAGAGAGTAGCGTTAGTCTGTAAACTCAAAAATTTTCTTAAGGAGCCTTGTATCCTGGACCTTATGTAACTAGTTTATTCATCCACAGACTATTCTATAAAGTTACTACAAACAATATAACACATTAAATGTTAAAATAAAAAAGTGCAGACATAAATTTTATTATACGTCTAGTACATCTAGTTAATATCAGAATAATGGTCCACTATTCATTCGTACCTCACTACGAGTCACTGACTGTAATGAACTGATTGTGGACACTACACTCATTTCCTTACACTTGGCATCATGACCATGATGAGATCGTGCATTCACATTTTCCTCCATGAACAGGATGGTTATCATTTTCTGTCAATGTTTTGGGTACATAATTTTTCAGTAATGTTTGTTATACTCTGTAAATATATTTTGGATTGACAGAGATGAAGTTTTTAAACTTTTATCAACTTTGAGTTACTTAAGCAATCCAAAATTGTGTAGTATTTATTATTTACGAGGTAAGTTAGCTAAAATGGTTCAAATGGCTCTGAGCACTATGGGACTTAACTTCTGAGGTCATCAGTCCCCTAGAACTTGGAACTACTTAAACCTAACTAACCTAAGGACCCCTAGTGAGATAAGCCCCTACATCCTTACATTTGTCCTCTAGCCATCCCTGCTTAGCCATTTTGCACTTCCTCTGGATACTACACGAAAATTAAAGAGACCTTTGGAGAAAGGAGAACCACTTGTATGAATATCAAGAGCTCAGATGGAAACCCAGTTATAAGCAAAGAAGGGAAAGCAGAAAGGTGGAAGGAGTATATAGAGGGTCTATACAAGGGCGATGTACTTGAGGACAATATTATGGAAATGGAAGAGGATGTAGATGAAGATGAAATGGGGGACACGATACTGCGTGAAGAGTTTGTCAGA
Source organism: Schistocerca serialis cubense (assembly GCF_023864345.2). NCBI lineage: Eukaryota > Metazoa > Arthropoda > Insecta > Orthoptera > Acrididae > Schistocerca > Schistocerca serialis. Next base: position 657,416,295 of record NC_064641.1, on the reverse strand, counting down.
GCACTGAAAGACCTGAGTCGAAACAAGGCCCCGGGAGTAGACAACATTCCATTAGAACAACTGACGGCCTTGGGAGAGCCAGTCCTGACAAAACTCTACCATCTGGTGAGCAAGATGTATGAGACAGGCGAAATACCCTCAGACTTGAAGAAGAATATAATAATCCTAATCCCAAAGAAAGAAGGTGTTGACAGATGTGAAAATTACCGAACAATCAATTTAATAAGTCACAGCTGCAAAATACTAACACGAATTCCTTACAGACGAATGGAAAAACTGGTAGAAGCCGACCTCGGGGAAGATCAGTTCGGATTCCGTAGAAATACTGGAACACGTGAGGCAATACTGACCTTACGACTTATCTTAGAAGAAAGATTAAGGAAAGGCAAACCTACGTTTCTAACATTTGTAGATTTAGAGAAAGCTTTTGACAATGTTGACTGGAATACTCTCTTTGAAATTCTAAAGGTGGCAGGGGTAAAATACAGGGAGCGAAAGGCTATTTACAATTTACACAGAAAGCAAATGGCAGTTATAAGGGTCGAGGGACATGAAATGGAAGCAGTGGTTGCGAAGGGAGTGAGACAGGGGTGTAGCCTCTCAACGATTCTGTTCAATCTGTATATTGAGCAAGCAGTAAAGGAAACAAAAGAAAAATTTGGAGTAGGTATTAAAATCCATGGAGAAGAAATAAAAACTTTGAGGCTCGCCGATGACATTGTAATTCTATCTAGCAAAGGACTTGGAAGAGCAGTTGAACGGAATGGACAGTATCTTGAAAGGAGGATATAGGATGAACATCAACAAAAGGAAAACGAGGATAATGGAATGTAGTCGAACTAAGTCGGGTGATGCTGAGTGAGTTAGATTAGGAAATGAGACGCTTAAAGTAGTAAATGAGTTTTGCTATTTTGGGAGCAAAATAACTGATGATGGTCGAGGTAGAGAGGACATAAAATGTAGACTGGCAATGGCAAGGAAAGCGTTTCTGAAGAAGAGGAATTTGATAACATCGAGTATAGATTTAAGTGTCAGGAAGTCGTTTCTGAAAGTATTTGTACCGAGCGAGGTGGCGTAGTGGTTAGATACTGGACTCGCTTTCGGGAGGACGACGGTTCAATCCCGCGTCCGGCCATCCTGATTTAGGTTTTCCGTGATTTCCCTAAATCACTCCAGGCAAATGCCGGGATGGTTCCTCTGAAAGGGCACGGCCGACTTCCTTCCACATCCTTCCCTAAACCGATGAGACCGATGACCACGCAGTCTGGTCTCCTTGCCCAAACAACCAACCAACCAAAGTATTTGTATGGAGTGTAGCCATGTATGGAAGTGAAACATGGACAATAAATAGTTTGCACAAGAAGAGAATAGAAGCTTTCGAAATGTGGTGCTACAGAAGAATGCTGAAGACTAGATGGGTAGATCACATAATTAATGATGAAGTACTGAATAGAATTGGGGAGGAGTATGTGGCACAACTTGACAAAAAGAAGGGACCGGTTAGTAGGACACGTTCTGAGGCATCAAGGGATCACAAATTTAGCGTTGGAGGGCAGCGTATAGGGTAAAAATCGTAGAGGGAGACCAAGAGATGAATACACTGAGCAGATTCAGAAGGATGTAGGTTGCAGTAAGTACTGGGAGATGAAGCAGCTTGCACAGGATAGGGTAGCATGGAGAGTTGCATCAAACCAGTCTCAGAACTGAAGACCACAACAACAACAACAACATAAGGACACCACACACATCCATACCCGAGGCAGGATTCGAACCTGCGACCGTAGCGGTCGCGCGGCTCCAGACTGTAGCGCGTAGAACCGCTCGGCCACTCCGGCCGGCCGAGGTTAAGTTTTAAGCATCTATTCAAAGATATTGATTTTAATTATCTCTTTAATTTCATTGGACAGTTAATTGTACAGTCTGATGCTGTGAAATACTGATTTGAGTTTTTTATTTGGTTATTGTCGGGTCGTGTCTACTTCTACATCTACACTTATATGATTACTGTGCGATGTTAGCTGAAAATTCATAGAGGTACTTTCAGACTATTTCTCGACCGTTCGAAGAGCTGGTGAGAAAAACGAACACCTAAATCTTTCTGTGCGAGCCCTGATTTCTCGTTAGTTTGACAGTAACTAAGCGCCTGCCACTTCGCTAGAGTAGAATATATGGTCTGCACAGATCTTTTCTTTTTTTATTTTCTTTAATCGAATTTATATGTCGTTACGCTCATTGCTAATTTATAAATCTACATAGCGTGCAAACACTGTATCTAGTATACGCAAACAGAGTATTAAAATTTAATGAAGCAATTCTTTGTATAAGACATGAACGTAAAAGAAATTAATTGAAGGTATGTATTCTTACGCATTTTGTTCATGTACAAATCAACAATCTAGAAATTGTGTACCAGTTCATCGCAGACGGGTATTCCTACTCAGGGAATTACAATTAAAAGTGGTATCTAATAATGATTAGTTTGTATACTAATTACAACAAAAATAGTTGTGTAACTATATATTAGGCCTAATGAAAATTTAATGTGTTAAATATCCATTTCTTTTTGTATATAATTTTGACAACCGATTTGTCATGGTGACTATTAAATAGCTTTCTTTGATTTAGTTCACAAATTGCATCAACTAGCCTTTTCACGCTAATTAAGGTCATAGAAGCATATTTTCTCCGGATGTACTTCTGACCAAAAAGCGAGTCTGGTGGGTGGAGTCGGAGGTTTTTGTTAATTCTTCATTTTGAGTTCTGTGATGGTATTTCCACAGAAAATTTCATACCCTAACACATTTTTTTCTAACCGTGAAATAAAGTACCAATTTCCACGGACTTAGCTTCAAAAATGATTAAAAATATAATGAAATATTTTTATAAAAACTTTCATCCGCCATTTCATCCTCTTAGTGGCTGATTTTCCAAAAACATTGAACTACTTTTTATTTCGAACCCAGGAGCCAAATACAAATTTTCACAGATTTAGGTCCAAATAAGCTTTCATAAAGAAATATTTCAATAAAAGCCCCCATTCTCTAATTCACCCTCTTATGGACTAATTTTCCAAACAAACTGAACCACGTTCTTTTCAATTTGGAAATGAGAAGGCAAATACAAATTTTCATAGATTTATCTTTGAAAGGCCTTTCATAAGGAAATATTTTCATAAGATGTTTTATTCTCTATAACAGTCCATTATGGGTTGGATTTCCAAGAACAGTGAAACATATTTTTTTCATCTTCAACCAAGAAGCCAAATACCAAGTTTGTGATACTCCTTTTCCTAAATTAACTGGATAACCGTCGCTCCACAGGTGGGACGACGTGACATAATTAGAAAATTACGTAAACGTTATCTGTGACTATTCAAATGAGAACTAATGTCTGCTGAACAACTTTTGCAGTCCTGTCTTCCTCAGTTGCGTGTAATATTACAGTATATTGATAATTTTTACTTTTTGGACCTTCTGACTACAACTGAATGAAACACAATTTTCGTGTCATATGTGTTTCGCCTTTATTCTCTGCAAGGTATCTTCAGTGGCCGGGAATATGTACATATTTTACTGTTTAGGTAACATTTTGGGGCAATGTACCTGTAGATTATAAACAGTTCTGGTGGTTGGTTTTTGCTATGGTGTAGTAATATTTTAAATTCTACTTACAGGTTGCGTGCACGATTTTCTACATATTATCTTTCTGTTCCATTTTTGGTGCCACTCCTCTTCTTATACTAGTCACGTGGGGCTTTTTTCTACATTACTAATGTAAGTTTTAAAATTATACATTGGTACAGGTGTTTGTATGACATTATTTGTCTGGTAGATGAGCCAAATGAAAAAATAGATGAACTCCATTCGGAAATCAACAAAGCACATCAGAACATAAAATTCACAATTGAAAAAGAAAATCAAATAAATTTTCTTGGCATGACAATAAAGAAAGAAAATGGCAGACATACATTTAGAAAACCAACAGACACAGGAAACAGTAATACATTCCACATCTAATCAACCACACAACCAGAAGCTTGCAGCACTAAGATCTATGTTACATAGATTAAATAGGATACCACTCAACAAGACAATCTATGAAAAAGAAACGAGTACAATCATTCAAATAGCTAGAAACAATGGGTACGACACACATGTAGTACACAGGCTCAATCAAAAAATAAAAACACAAATACAAAACAAACACAATACTTCCAGAATACAAGATAACTTACAAGCTGGAAACTTACAAACAGACTCAAAAACACATGCAATGACAACATCACACAGAAAAGAAGCGGATGGTACACTATGACTTACACACATACATTAACACACAGAGTTGCAAACATACTAAAGAAACAGGGCTTCCAAATAGCATATAAGACTGGGCATACCCTCCAATCACACTTGAGTCAACCAACTACCTAAAGGGATCAGGAATATATAAACATGAATGTAAAAGTTGTGATGCAGTATACATAGGCATGACATGCAGGAATTTTAAAACACAGTACAAAGAATATATCAGGTGTTGGAAGTACGAAACAAACCATTCCATATTTGCAGAACATTTAAAACACCATAAACACCATCTTACAACATGGAACAAGAAGTGAAAATAGTGAGAATAACAAACCACCACAAATACCTTATATATGTGCAAGAAAACTTCCACATTCAGAAAGCCATCACTGAAAACAAACATGTGATAATGAGCAAACACACATTAGTACAGGTTCCCTACTACACTCAATAAAAATGGTTCATATGGCTCTGAGCGCTATGGGACTTAACTGCTGAGGGCATCAGTCCCCTGGAACTTAGAACTACTTAAACCTAACTAACCTAAGGACATCACACACATCCATGCCAGAAGCAGAAATCGAACCTGCGACCATAGCGGTTCCAGACTATAGCGCCTAGAACTGCTCGGCCATACAGGCCGGCTACACTCAATAAAAGAAATAATAAGATAGAAATCGTCCCTCTCTCACAGGCAGTTATAAAAAAATAGCTCACCAAAATAAATATTATTTCGCATACACGTGCGCGCGCGCATACACAAACAGATGACAGATACGTCAAAAATTACGCCCGAAAGTTGGCAATAACATTCAATCTTCGGCAATAACATCCGACAGTCGACTACACAAACCTAAACATTGCATCATAACGAGTCTTCAGTCCATAGTGCTGTCAAATGGGGAAGAAAACCAAATGACAATAGGAGTGGCACTAAAAATCGAAAGAAACATAATATGTAGAAAATCGTCCACGCAACCTGTAAGTAGAATTTAAAATATCACTACATCATAGCAAAAACCACCCACCAGAACTGTTTATGATCTATTGGTACGTTGCCCCAAATTGTTAACTAAGTAGTAAAGCCTGTACATATTCCATACCACTGAAGTCGCCTTGCAGAGAATAAAGGCAAAACGCGTATGACACGAAAATCGTGTGTGATTCAGTTGTAATCAGACGGTCCAAAAAGTAAAAATTATCCATGTACCGTAACAAGTGATACTAGTTTCTTTAGCTAGAGATCTTGTCTCCCTGACTCTCTTCTGCCTTAACTTCCGATGTAGACGAACGGTTTGCCAGGATGTCTGCATATTTTATGTTAATATATCATTTAAACTCTGAAATGTTCTCATTTAAAGTGAATTACTGCGTCTGCCTTGCCCTAACCTGTGTTTATCTGTTTCAGCATTTAGATGAGACGACTTAAATGTCTTGACAAGGTAATGCAGCTGATCGGCCACCATTGTAGCAACTTATATGAAAATTTCTACGATCAGTCACAGCAACTGCCTTCATTATCTTTTCATGGTTCTCGAAGCCCGATTACAATTTGTTGTACGCATTTTAATGCACGGCAGCATTGGTGATTCAAACCTTTTTTACCGGTACACGCTCTACCACACCCTATTAATGACTGGCTCACGAAAACCAGATACGTCGATTTTGAAGTAAAACTTTTACTCATTTTCTTTATCAGATCATCTCGTCTTTCCTTGTAATATTCCCGCTCTCATCTATAACAATGGGAAACGTTTTTTATGATTAACTTTGAAACGGAGCAGACATGTCATAAGTTTTTTTAATAACGACTTTTGACAAATATTTCACCCACTATTTCACCCCTTTGGAACTTCAATTTCGAAAAGATTGAAACACTTATTCTTTGTTAATTTCTGACTGAGAAACTAAATACGAGTTTTCATACTTGTAACCTTGAAATTGCGTTAACAGCGACATATTTTGAAAAACACTGTCGTCGCCCTTTTACTCGCCATGTGGAAGAAATTTCGAAAAATCCTTTCTTAAACAACGCCTGTAGAATAAGAACAACACTCTCCCAAATTAGAAGTTTCTATCCTTAGCGGTTTGGGTTCAGCGTTGATGAGTCAGTGAATCACTCAGGATATTTCCTTTTACATACAGAGAATATGATGGTTGTTTCTCCCTATGTAGGTGGGAATCAACAAAACATTTTCGGATATGGAGGAGGAAATCGGTGATTGAAATTTCGTGAAAAGAACTCGCGCAACAAGACACGCCTGAGTGGTACTTAATCCGCGTATCTTATGCTTGACACTCTCTTTCTGATTTCGTGAAAATACAAAACGAACTGCCGTTTTTTTGAACATTATCTATGTAATCCGTCAATTGAGGAGGATACTATATTGCACAGCAATACCCGAGAATAGGTCGGACATCCATTCTGTAGGCAACCTCTTTACTAGATATATTGTGACTTCTAAACAGTCTACCAACAAATGTGACCCTTCGGTTCATCTTTCCCATAACATTCACTATTCGACTGTTCGAGTTCAAGTTATCCGCAACTGCAATGAATAGGTATTTAGGTAATCTAAAACCTTGCAATTAGCATGATTTACCTTGTAACCGAAATTTAAATGAACTTTTAGTACTCATGATGAAGGCATCATACCTTTCACTTTTCGCATCTCGTAGATATCTTGTGGAAACCATTTTTTAAGTTTCAACGAACGTGTAATCTAACAATACGATTTATCGTCAGATTTAGATATTTTTGGTTCATGAAAACCAGCGTTATTCCCTGTTAATTAACTTGGGTAGTTTTGTATGTTTTTCTTTTAATTCAGCAATTCAACCGTGAAAGATTATAATGCTCTCTTCAATTAAAGCTCCCTTTTATATTATAAAAAGGAGCTCTAATTTAAGACAAACTCGTTAGCTCCGCTAGAAAGCGGCTCCTAATGAATAAACCCGACAAACTTCGTATCGTCCAAATGCAGTAATTAAACATAACTAAATTTAGTGCTCAGAAAAAAATATCGTAAATACTGGACTCAAGCTCTCTGCTCTTCCGTTTACTTGCTAATATCGGATAGTGCTCCCGTTGTTTTGTTTATAAACGATTGAGGAGTCAAAATGCCATAATGAAATGTTTAATTAACATCCAAGTAGCAAAATGTCGTAACAAGTTCGTATAATGTATTCACCGGAAGCTGCTTAACAGCATCAAGGTTTGAAAGACGAACGGGGTCAGGGAAGTTCTGTAGAGCTACTTAGTGATCTTTTCCGTCGTGGAGATGACCGTGTATCTTCTCTTTGTGAGTGTTCTCGAGGTAATTTACGATTCGTTACCTATTTTGTGACGAATGCGTGTTTGAATTGCGTAATACATATCTGGCTTCCGCATTTTCACTGTGTTACTACAATAATAAAATGAATATGAGCTATTGCGTTATACTCTAAAATGTAGAAAAAGAACATAGTCATTGTGTTTTTGTCGATGACGGTCGTGTGACAATTTTATGAGATTCTATATATTCATTAGCTTATTAGTAAGCTATCTGTAAATGCTAGTATGTGATTAGAATGACGCAAATGAATTGTGTCACACCATAAAGCACCAGTAAGATATTTGTCATACGTTGTGGAGCCGTTTATCACATAAAGGGGTTACATAATTCATTCCCATTGAGAAATGATGTCCGTCATCATTAGCATGCCGCGCGGGATTAGTCGAGCGGTCTCAGGCGCCGCAGTCATGGACTGTGTGGCTGGTCCCAGCGGAGGTTCGAGTCCTCCCTCGATCATGAGTGTGCGTGTTTGTCCTTAGGATAATTTAGGTTAAATAGTGTGTAAGCTTAGGGACTCATGACCTTAGCAGTTAAGTCCCATAAGATTTCACACACATCATTAGTATAACGCACGAAATCCCCAGGTACGAATAGAAGCTCTTGTATTAGTCGTGGAAGGGAAGTAAGCAGCCTCCACATGTCATTCTAAGGAATGCCTTGCTTGCACGAAAAATATGTTTGCAACAAAAGTACATATTACATACAACTTAATGTTTATATAACTTCAATAATTATAAAAACTTGAAATGGAACGTGGAGTGAGTGGCAACCTGAAAAAGATCGAGACCGTTCCAGGAACGAGACCGACCACGATAGTTCCAACCATTGCAGATTCGAGACCCGCCATGATCGTTCTGACCAATGCAGTAACGAGAACGGCCGCGATCGTTCCGACCATTTCGGAACGAGACCAGCCATGACTGTTTAGGGAACGTGACTGGCCACGACCAAAGAGAACGGTGAACAACCGTACTTGGAAAGTCATTCATCGGTCTGTCTGTCACTTTAGCTAACTGTTCCTTTAGACTCATTCGTCCGTGAAAGACCCACTTCTAAGTTCATGAAGATTATTGATTGGCGACTCCATGTTGTCTTGTGCACTACGACCAGGTAACAGGTATACTTGAAAAAAGAGACAGCATTGGTCGTATATTTTTTTACTATTGCAAAATCGATTTTCTGTCACTGAGTGACCATCTTCAGTGCTATATTGTATAACTTAAATTGGGATGCACTGTTGTCACTAAGCTTACGGCAATCACATAGACTATGTGATTGCCGTAAGCTTAGTGACAACAGTGCATCCCAATTTAAGTTGGTTGAAGCGTTCTAGTTTCTTCAGATCGCAGCGATATAACGTCCAGGTTTCGCAACCATATAGCAGGGTGGAAATGACTACAGCTTTGTACACCATCAGTTTGGTGTATAGTGTTAGGTCTTTATTCAGGAAGACACGCTTTGTAAGACGACCAAATGCTACATGTGCAGCACGTAATCTATTCTCCACATCTTTTCCAGATGAGCAGTTGGACGACAGTATGCTTCCCAGGTAGAGGAAATGGTCCACTTGTTCCAAGAGTGTATCATAGATGGATATGCTGAAGTCAGGAACGGAGGAGCCAGGAGTTGGCTGCGCCATCAACTTTGTCTTTGGAATATTGATGGAGAGACCAAATCGTTCGTACGCCCTGCTGAAGGAATCAACTGACAGCTGCAACTCTGCAGGTGAATGAGCTGGAGAGGCATTGTCATCAGCATACTGCAGCTCTGTCACACAAGTGGTACTGGTGAACCTTTTTGAATGGAGTCTGGACTGGTTGAATAATCCTCCATCAAACCTGTACTTTAGTTCTATTCCTGCATTGTTTACGGTTGTCTCGTAAAGCATAGCTGCCAGATGCAATGCAAACAATGTAGGTGCAAGAACGCATCCTTGTTTAAGCCCACTTGTTATTGGGAATTCACCAGTCATTTCATTCTGGCAGAGGACCTGTCCAGTCATGTCAACGTGGAGAGCTTCAATCAGGTCAACAAAAGTTGTTGTGCACGACTTCATAGACAATGGCAAGGAGAGATTGGCTACAGAGTGGTGAGGCAACTGTCGTCATAGGAAAGCTGGACAGGAGCAGACAAGCAAACATGAGTAGCGAACAACGTAACGGATCAAACAGAAGATTTACTTGCACTTCTCCAAGCTTACAAAGACTCAGCACAAACAATGCAGCAAGAATCAGAGTCCAGCTATTAGAACTGTTTCGTGACGCCGTTGGCGCCAGTCGCTTCTCTTTATTCATTTAAGATATCTGCGATCGACTTTGTATAGCGTGGCCGTGGTTTTCCTCTTTGGTCGCTTTTCGCCTATTTAAGCGCACGTCGCTGTGGGGAGACGGCTGGTTTTAGTCGGTTGGCTGGCTCTGCGACGTGCAGTCTGGCTGTCGGGTCGCTCTTTGCCCATGCTCTTTCTGTGACGTGGGTAGTGGGGCTGCGAACTGAGATGTGCGTGCGGTCTGCGAGTGTGTACTGCGTCTAGTGATCTCATCTGTGCTGCTAAACGGCGTTTGACAATGTGAGAAATTTATTATTAATGTTATTGTTACCAGAAGAAGATAATCGTGAGTTTGTATTGTTTCGTCGGCCGCAGTGGCCGAGCTGTTCTGGGCGCTTCTGTCCGGAACCGGGCGACTGCTACTGTCGCAGGTTCGAATCCTGCCTTGGGCATGGATGTGTGTGATGTCCTTAGGTTAGTTAGGTTTAAGTAGTTCTGAGTTCTAGGAGACAGATGACCTCAGATGTTAAGTCCCACAGTGAGTTTATGTGATCGCTCTAAGCTTGTGGTTATAGCTTGATAGCAGTGCCTACCAATTTAAATTATATATTACAGCACTGAGGATGGTCACTAAGTGACCGAAAATAGATTTTGCTGACAATAAAACAACAAAATAGGGCCAATGCTGATTTTCCTTCCAATTCTATCCACTATTTGGTCGTGGTACACACAACACGCCATGGAGTCGCCAATCAAGTCCCATAATGCTCAGAGCCATTTGAACTTTTTGTATTGCTTCAATTAGCGACTTTTTTTCCTGATTAAGTTCTGTTCCGTCAGTGATGAAGTTGTAAATAGAGGCAGGACAGAATCAGTGGCATAATTACAAACTTCAATATTTGCAACATGATTATACTGAAAAGATTTTAATTATTAATTTACAAAAACGAATTGCGACAACCTTGTCGCAATGTAGCCAATGTTGTCGCAAGCGCTGTCGTTCAAATGTTCAAATGTGTGTGAAATCTTATGGGACTTAACTGCTAAGGTCATCAGTTCCTAAGCTTACACACTACTTAACCTAAATTATCCTAAGGAAAAACACACACACACCCATGCCCCAGCCGCACAGTCCATGACTGCAGCGCCCCAGACTGCTCGGCTAATCCCGCGCGGCAAGCGCTATTGTGTATAGTATGCTGCAGAAACGTGGCATCAAGTAGAAGTGCACATAACGTAGTTCTGTCCCATATTTGTGTGTCTGATCGAAAAATTTTCTGGGAATAATTTGTGTACATCACTATTTCACTTGTTCGGTCAGTACAGGGACGGTTAATGCTGTTTCTGGATGACGCTGGAGCTGTCGTCCGATGATGTCCCATATGTGCTCCATTGGAGACAGATATAGTGATCGAGCCGGCCAAGGCAACGTGTCAACATTCTGTAGGGCATGCCGGATTACAACAGCGTTGTGTGGGCGAGTGTTATTCAGTTGGAAAACACCCCCTTGGAGTGCAGTGCAGGAATGGCTCCCCAACACGTACAAATTGGCAATCAGGGTGCGTGGCATAACGACGAGAATGCTTCTCCTGTCATACGAATTCGCACCCCAGTTCATTGCTGCAGGTATAGGTCCATTGTGTCTAGCACGCAGACAGGTTAGACAGGTTGATTGCAGGCCTTCAGCTGGCCTTTTTCTAACTGACATACGTCTATCACTGGCACCGAGGCACAACCAACTTTCATCAGAAAACACAACAGATCTCTACCCTGCCCTCCTATGAGCGCTCGTTTGACACCAATAAAGCCTCAAGTGACGGTGGTTTGGAGTCAGTAGAATGCATGCTACGGGGCGTCCGGCTCGGAGGTGTCCTTGAAGTAACCGATTTGTAACAGTTTGCTGTGTCACTATTGTACCAAATACTGTGAAAATTGCTGCTGCAGATGCCGTAAGATGCGCCAGAGCCATACGCCGAACATGAAAGTCTTCCCTCTCGGGACTTTCACGGGGCTGTTCAGATCCTGGTCTTCATGCAACTGTGCATTCTCGAGACCAGCAGTCACGCGTAGTGGCGGCATTCCTGCCAAGTCTTTGTGCTATATAGTGGAAGAAACATATAGCCTTGTTACACGACCTCGTTGAAACTCAAGGTGGTGTGGATAATGGCATCTTTGTCGCCTTGATGGCATCTTGACTAACTTCAACTCGCCACCAATATCAAAGTTAAGTAACGGTCACGATCATTACAGTGTTTATTTAAACCAAACCTGATTTGCATCCTGATAGTGGCGCTACTAGTGCCACTCTTATGCAGGTGGAGTGAAATCTGAATGTTCATCGTCTTTCAGATGTAAAAACGAGCCTTGTAACTTTCGTTTATGCCGCACAACTCCTTGTTGGTGTTGCGATTTTCCTCCGTCAGCGTACTTCAAAACATTCATGCAATACACAACATCAAGAAGGAGTTGTGCGATATAAACGAAAGTTAGTAGACGCGTTGATACATCTTATGTATTTTGAATCATTCTTGAAACACATAGAGAGGCAATGTGTAACGCGAGACAAATACACACACTAACTTCACAGTAATAAATGTGGCTTTGAAAAGGACCACTGCAGAAGACCGTTAGATATGTGTAAAGTCTCCTTTGTGAAGAAGTTTTGCTGATCTCACCCTAATTTTCAATTTTTTTTTTTCGAAGTATGTTTGGAAACTCTGGATCTGTATTCTCAAGTAAAAGTGTTAACTCTCGAAAACATGAAATTTTGTTTCAGTTATTAAAATTCCTTACTTAACTAGAACGATGACAAATCTAGTTACTGTTATTTAATTCTGATACAAATCAAGGGTATTGTTTGAAACTTTTTTCTGCCTTTGGACTTCTGTTACCAAACAATGGGTGATCTTACCAGATCAAGACTTCGTTACCGTTGAGAACCCTGAATTAGTAACCTCTCTTGAGGCTGCTTCGTTTTCAGTGTGTACGTCAATTCACTCTGGGGTTCAAGAGCAGTCAGTTGGCTGCCGTATTAAGGAGATAAGCTGTCCGTCTGCAGTGGAGACAATTCCCAAGATCCTCCCTGCTGCTGTAGGTTAAACTAGATACAACATTATTGTACCCATAAAGGTCTCTCACTACCTCTGTTCGCTTTGTTGCCATCCATCCTTAGTTACTAAAATTTGTGTTGTTAATTCGTATCATTTTCTAGTCTTATTATTACTGTTAGTAGCCACCTTAGTACAAAACCTGAGTTTTGATTGCCCCAAGCGACTAGAATTAATCTTTGACTCTAGAGACGGATTAACAGTAGTATTGTGAAGACCCAAATATTATGTAAGTGCTGAGGAGAAATTACTTCACAAATTGTTTGAGAAGTTGTGCTGAATTAAGATTACTCACTGGAACGAAAAATTCCGTAGGAAAGCCCTCATTCACAAAGATGGTTAAGTCGGTGCCGAGTGACATTTATAATAGAAGTTTAGATGCTTTTATTTGAGCTTCACGCAAATACTTTATTTCACTTTGCATATGACACTGACAAAATATGATAACACTAAATTGATGAAACTGAGTAATTAAAATTTAGTGAACAGATAATGTATATCAGTGTGGTCATGCAATCAAATTATCATTACAGCAATGAATACCGTGAAAATGAATTACATCACAACGTTTTATATACAAACCTAATAATGATAAATAATATTATTATAACAATAAATGAAAGAGTGTGATGTTCAGAGATACTGCTATTACACGCCTGACTGTACTGAAATTTATAAACACCGATGTATAAAACTGAAATACGATGCAGTGTGGATAATATTTTCTTCTAGTTTTTTTTTATAAAAAATGCCAAGAATTGTAATGAAGATACCTTGAAGCTATGATCCATAAGTGAGGGTTGGGCAGAATATCAGAAATGTTTAGTATTAGAAGTGTTAAGACAGCTGAACATATTTGCAAACTGTATTGCATAGCTTTTGACTAAATATATTATGATACTTCAGATGTCAAGCTCTACTGGCCCACTGCTAAAACACTAGATACCCCAAACACAGCCATGAAATTTATTAGTCAGTTGAGTTTTGCAGACTCTGCTTCAAAGTTTAGACCACCTATGTAATATTAGTGCAATCACAGACTGCTGATGTTAAGAGGAATCCTTTCTTTCATCAATTTTTTATCTTTATTCTGTAAAGTAAAACTGGGTATGACTGAATTTCTGACACATCGTCATTACTGAAAAATTAAAAAATTATCGACTAATACATTCCTCATCAGACTTTACAACTACATGTATCACCTAACACACAAAAGTTCAAATTTTCTGAAATTCAGTATAAATCGTTCAAATATCAGACATACATTATTTTAGTTGTATTGGAAGCATACAAAAATAGGTGTATCAGTCAGTAAAACAACTTCTCCCTCAGATTAGCTCAAGATAGCTTACTACAGAGCAATTAACAACATAACACAGAAAATCTTACTAAAATCCACTGACCAAACCTATGAGATAATCATGATTAAAGCAGTAAAGTCACATTAATGACTAGAGTATAAAATAAATAGATACGTTATATACTGAAATAAAATCTTACAAAACGAACAACAAAGAAAAGCCAGTATCAAGCAAGGATATAACCTTCTTGGTTTTCAAACCCTGTCGATTCGAGTATAATTCACAAGCATTCGATGGCTATATCCGCCATCGCCGTCAGGAGTAAGCCCACTGACTGAAGTTTCAATTTAAGTATCAAACAACACCTCACATCAACTAGTAGAAAAATGTATTGATGTGCCATTCTTTGAAATGATAAATTTTTTCTAAGGAACATGCTAAAACTATCTTTTCCACATGTTGGAAAATACTTTAATGGTTCTTCATGTGTGTCGCCATATTGCTTCACAATTTCTGAAGGTATTTTCGTTCCGTCGATACAATTACAAGAAAACGCATGTTTTTCTTCCCAGATGCCTTTCACTTTATTGAGGGAAGCATTATAAGTCGTCTGAAATTAAAGATGTTTACAATTTCATTTGTTTTTAAGATTGTAACGTGCACGTGGGGCACACAATACTCGTTAAAGTCTATCTATTGATCTGATTAAAATCGGGCATAGGTTACCCTAGAAATAACACTTTGCGCCACACACAAAATGTCAATTTTGATAAATATAAAACACTGATAAATTTTGACTTATATATTGACTTTAACTTTTGCAGGTCAAACCAATGTGGAACTCTTCAGAATTCAAATGAGTAAAAAGGGGGGGGGCCTGAAACTGTCATGATATATTAAAAAAATTGATTACTGAAATTATCATGCGTTCAAGATTTCCAGTATATGAGTTACTACTCTTTTTATCTTATTTACTTCTCATTTAAATACATTTACATCTGTCTCGAAATAATTAAACTTCATTACTATATCAATATTAAAGTTATCTTTCAACTTTGTTAGACCTTCGTTATTCATTTACTGGATCATTAACAAAACAGTTCTTTAAACACCATTCTCACATAACTAGGTCTGCAAGTAATTATTATTAACACAAAATTTAATTTTTCATTTCAGGACACTCGGATTGCACATTTGGAAAGGACCCTGTCTAGGTTAGTTGTGAGGATAATTAAATGAGGGGAAAGTTCTGGTAAAATTTAAGTTATTATTGAACAGTTCACTCTATGGCCCATACGAATACAGTACTAAAAGTTTCAACCTGCTTGTATCGATGCGGCGGTTGGCGAGCGGCGAGATGGCGAGGCACAGAGCACACATACAACCACAGCTATGGCTCTTGACGTATCGGCACTTTAATTCTTCTTAGCGTCGCAATACTTTTCCATTTAGTGCCTATGGAATTTTGCCATGTTGTGAGGGCGTTGGAATAGCATACCCGAGGCTCAGTGAAACTACGTCTTCCAGGAGAGCCTCCTTGCTCCAGAAGGTGTTGCTCAGACCAATGTCAGACTCCAACTACTACTGTTGAGCCCGTTGTGCCGTGCAGTGCCCGCGTGCATTTTCCCGCGCTCGCCTGTCATCCACCTTTTACCGCTCCCTTACAGACGGGGTATTCACCCGAGGTTTTGCACTCTACATATCCTAACACATTGCCTACGTATGGACCAGATGCACAGTTACAATTTTAAACATCTTACAACAGTTTCAATATTTGTTACATTTCAATTCTATTACAATATTACTTGACATTTGACATAAACATTAGTCTTCACATTGAAACTTGTTTACAGTTTTCTTAACACAATGGCATGAAACAAAATAGAAATGTAAGCAGAACATTAATTACACAAGTTTTTCGAAAAATCAGAAAAAAATTACTTATTTGTACAATAGTACATCTTTGTTGTTGTTACACATGCCCCTGTTTCCAGTTAATTTCACTTAGTGCAAATTTGATGGGAACACTAAACTTTATATTTACACAGTGGTACTGAATCTTTGTGTGAATGTGCCATCATAAAATTTTATATCACAAAACTTCGTTTCACTCACATCATATAGGTCTATACTTTTTAATATATCGAGAACATTTATCTATCATTTACTTAAGTGCCTTTGGCACAGTCCAACCTCCTATCACAACATGATTTAAGTAGCAAAGTAATCATTATTAAATTTCTCAGAGAAATAAAATCAAAATCTGGAACACAAACACTTAACTACAAAGCATATACAAATACCTATATACACTATAAAACAATTTATTGCTGCTTGCATTGAATGGCAGTCCATTTCGTTGTTTACTAATAAACACACAATACTATTTAGAAAAATCATTACACATATTTGCTGCCTATTATTCAGATTTGGGCAGTCCATTTCGCATCATTTTATCACATCACCTGTACCACACTTACAATTCTCCTTTTGACTATTTATCTGCCCTCTTTGGTGTTTGGCAGTCCTTTATATCACGACTCACATACTGCCCACTTTGATTTTTGGCAGTCCCATCTTTTATCTGGCTTGCAGCATTTGCTTTTTCTTTTCAGCCATTTTTTCCATACATCTTTACATTTATAGTACATTTGGTAATCTGAAACTTACATAAGTACATTAGCACACTGACATTGGTGTACATACATTTACAAAGATTTGTTACATTTAGAATAAAATAGTTTCAGCATAAGATACAGCACATTTACTGCAGATTGCTTTCTGATTGTACTTAGGTTACTCACTCCTAGGAACATACAATTTCAGGTCCACAACGTTTCTTACACCTAAAGGTCTCTTTGATTTTGGGTAGATTAGGTAGTAAGCATTATCGTGTGGAATGTTCTGTATTATATACGGTCCATTATAAATATAGTTAAATTTGGAAATTTCATGGTTCATCTCACTAGATTTTTCGTGGGTTTTTAAAAGAACATAATCCCCAATTTTAAATTTTGAAACTATCAGGTTTTTATCATGTTTTTTAGATCTAGATTTAGCTTTTTGCTTTGTCCTTTTTCTGACTAATTCTTTCTTTTGACTCAACACCAAGCTTGTACAAGGTGGAAACTTGTTTTTCCTCAATTAAACTTTTACTTCTGCTGCCTAACAAAATTTCTTCCGGTGTGAACCCAGTAGTTTCATGATGTAAGGTGTTCATGACATTCTCAAAGTCCAATATAAATCTGCCGCAGGCTCTGTGGTTATGACTGCAGTACATTCTACACAATCTCCCGATTTCTCGCATGTACCTTTCAACCAGGTTGCTAGCTGGGTGGTAGGCTGAGATATATTTAACCTCCACACAGTTTTGCTCCATTCCTTCTTTCCAAATTTTGGATATGAACTGGGGTCCATTATCAGATAGGACTGACTTGGGTTTCCCAATGGTTCTGATGTATTCGACCATCCTACTGAATACAGCTTTTGCTGTTGCCTTTTTCAAAGGGTATAATTTCACAAACTTTGAGAATACTTCCAAAATTACTAGAATATATGCACAGTTTCCCGAAGTCTTCGGGAGGGGACCATACAAATCTACTGATGATAATTCTAGGGTGTCCTCAGGTAATGTACTTTGCATTGGACCTCTACTAGTTCCGTTCGGTACTTTGGCCCTTTGGCAGACATCACACGACTTAATTCGTTCATTTACCTTCTTACTGACACTACCAGCAATCACTATTACATTATTCAGTTTATCCAAACATTTCTTTGGCCCACTATGCCCCAATGCTAAATGAAAATAATCTATGACATACTCTCCATTCCTCAGTGACTAAATCTTTTCTTCTGTATAAAATGCCTTTAAAGATTTTGTAGTATTTCTTAATTTGAGGATACTGCACACTGTCAAAATTTACCTTCACGGATTTCCATGTCGGATCCTCATTTTGATGGTACCTCATGTTTTTACATATTTGCTCAATTTTCCTTTTTCCTGAAACCTCTTTCATATACCTTATCTGGAAAGTACCCTCTTCACCATTTTCATCAGGCACTTCACTCATACCATTAGGCAATCGAGATAAAGCATCTGCCACGTAATTCTCAGTACCCTTAACATAGCAGATCTCATAATCAAACTGCTGTAGGTACAAAGCCCAACGAGTTAGCCTGCCATTAAGTAAATGACAATCTTTAAGAAAAGTTAAAGCTTTGTGGTCAGTATGTATGATGAGCTTATGGCCCCACAGATAATTCCTGAATTTCTTTAATCCCCATATAATGGCTAAAGCCTCCTTTTCCGATACAGTGTAGTTTCTCTCGCATTTTGTTAGAGTTCTGCTTGCAAACACGATAGTCCTGTGTTCGATTTCTTTGCCATCACAAAT
Organism: Schistocerca serialis cubense; assembly: GCF_023864345.2. Lineage (NCBI taxonomy): Eukaryota > Metazoa > Arthropoda > Insecta > Orthoptera > Acrididae > Schistocerca > Schistocerca serialis. Next base: position 657,397,588 of record NC_064641.1, on the reverse strand, counting down.
TTCTTGGAAAGCTTCTATACCAATCCCATAAGCACTACTATCAGTACTCATGTGGAAAGGTTCTGTCAGTATGGGATGATGCAAAATATTGTCATTCAAGATTTCACTTTTTAAATTTTCAAAATCTCTCATGCACCCTTCAGTCCAAACAAAGCACTATTTTTCTTAAGGAGATTATTCAAATGAGGACTATAAAAAGCTTGCCCCTTGACGAATTTTCTATAGAACCCACATAAACCTAAAAAGGCTCTCAACTGTTTTCTATTTCTAGGAGCTGGACACTCTGCTATTGCACTTAACTTTTACGGGTCCTTGCCAATACCGGTTGTAGTAATAATGTGCCCCAGAAACTTTATTTCCGACTTCACGAATTCACATTTCTTCCACTTTAGTGTCATGCCCCCTGCTTGTAGAGCAACAAAAACTTTCTGCAGTAATTCACAATGCTTTCGCCATTCCTCAGTAGCAATCAGTAAGTCATCTACATAAATGGTTAGCTGGGAACTCAATTCTCTCCCTAATACAAAGTCCAGTGTCCTAATAAATACCGCCACAGAAGTGCTAAGCCCAAATGGCACTACTTTATACTGATAGCATTTCCCGGCGAATAGAAAAGCGGTATATTTACGGGATACTTTGCTCAATGGGATTTGCCAGTATCTTGCGGTCATGTCCAAACTGGTTAAATACTTCACATTATAAAACTTTTGGAGCATTTCGTCCAGATTTTCAGGTCTGTCTATTTCCTTCTTTACAATTTTGTTCAAAGTCCTGACGTCAATGACTACTCTTACTCCCCCATCCCTTTTATTCACGATGATAAGGGGACTATTATATTCGCTGCTACTCCGTTCGATTACACCCCATTCTATCATTTTATCAATTTCCACTTGAACGGCCTGCCTCTTTGATATGGGTACCGAAAACGGTCTTACAAAGAAAGGTTTATGCTCTAATGTCTCAATCTGGTATTCAAAGTTCTTAACTAGGCCAGGTTTGTCCGAAAATACGGTGCTATTACTTTCTAAAAGATCAAACAATTCTATTTTCTGATCAGGAGGTATCTCTATCAAATTTTCCACAATTTCTTTAAAATCATTCCCTTGCCTGTCATTCTCATCTATGAATCTCTTGACATGGTACATTTCATACATGTTTGTCAAACCATCATTCACTTGGTCGATCTCCAATAATAAAGAACCAATTTCTGAATCGAACACCTTCCCATTCTCCTCAAATTTTATTTCCAAATTCGTAGATGCATTATTAATTTTGACCACTTCCTGGCTGCAATCAATAATAACTTTTTCTTTATCTAGCCAATCTACACGCAGAATCATTTCAGTACTCAAGTCTGGCACAACCAAAAAATCGTGTTCAAACTTTTGTACTTTTATACAAAATTCAACCAATATCTGGTTCTTTACTGGCTTGCTACTCTTGCCAGTAGCACCAACAATTTTTACGCCAGTCACTGACATAATTACTAGTCCAGGCTTATCACAGATGTGTTCGAAGAACGACTGGGAAATCGCACTTATCAGAGATCCCGTATCAAGAAGTACTTGCGATTTCACATTATAAATTTCAACTGGTATTACAGTTTGTTTAATCGACAAATGCCTTTCATTGTTGTGTTCTTCCCCAAGGAAATCCGGGTCGACGATAACATCGTCTCAAGATATGCTTTTGACCTGCACATCATGTATATCTGGCGGTTTCTTTGGTTCCGGGAGCTCAAAGTCATCAATTACTTGAACTCTTTGTAACATTGACACTGAGTCGTCCAATGGCTCCTTTTTTCTGTGTTCAGTCCCAACATCTGGGTTTTGTTTTGAAACTTCGTCAGCAGTAGGTACAATATCGCAATCAGCTGTATTCCCATTATTTTCACTAGTACCGAAATCCTCGTCATCTGAACCATCGTCAGAATCCGACCATTCTGGATCGCTTTCAGGTTCTAACATAAAAGCTTTTCTGAGACAGGCACTAAGTTCTTCCTCTGCATTGTCGTCAGGCTTTTTGATTTTAACTCAATATCCTCTTTTGGCAAAACAACCTCATTATCAGCATTACTCACATCCACTGTTACTTCATATTTAGTGTAATCCTCGTGGACTTCCGTTACTCGTAGGTAATTACATGCCCCTTCCCCACGGTGCCTTTCGGTAACAGCTTGTACTGTTGGCAGATCGTTAACAGAAGTTACTTCCTTGTCAATGCTTAAGATTTCATCCTCCAATTCCTTCCTATCTTTAACCATCGTCCTATCGGCAGCATGCGTACTTGGCGCGGCGCTATTTACTCTCTCCTCCCTAAATTCGGGCCACGTCATCTTATCGACGTCCTACTATTTCCTTTTTTACTAATTAACCTCCTTGCCTCATATTCATTCTTAAAATCCTCCCACTCACATTGCTTGAGGCCCTTGTACAGATCGTCGACCTGCACACGCCAACCAGTTATTTCTGGTAATTCATTCTCGCCATTTACTTCATTGCTAACACTGCTAACCGCACCTCTGTGTGTATCCACTGTTCCATCCACTATTTCCTTCGCCACAGAATTACCACTCGTAAAGTATTCGCCAGCTCTTATGGCAATGTTTGTACCTAATTCTGCCGCCTTGCTAGCGACTTCTCTCTGAACAGCTGTTCTGCTAGGCTGGGCCGTTGCCCTCTGATGCTCCACTCGCCTGTTAACATGTATCGCAGTGCGCGGCGAAGATGAATCATCTGTGCACGCACCTGACGCTTGTTTCGCAACAACACGCTGCGTCGTTCCACGCCTGTCTCTAAGCTGTCTCATAACGTTACTGTCAGTCCGGTAATGTTTCTTAAATCGGGGCCAGTATGTTTTGTCCGCTTCCATTTGGCCCGCAACGTTCGTGGAAATCAGTTTCCCGCGTCGTTATTATTTTGCGCGGTGTACCCTCTACCACGACCTGGATAACTCCCTCTTCCTCTTCCTCTGCCTCTACCTCTCTGTATCATGTTGACGCGAAAACCATCGCCGTCATTCCTCTCGTCATTATTGCGGTTATTCCTGTTACTAAAATTCTGATAATTGGCACGACTTTCGCGCCAGTGGTCTTCGTCTTTGACCCTTTCAAGAAACGCTTGGAAACTACGATAATTGCTTCCCACATATCTCTTCGAATCTTCTGGAAGCTTTTTATATAGCTCCCATACGATTTCAGAATAGGATCTTCTCCCTCTTAAGTGTGTCAACTTTCGGTACCAATATTCGCAGAAATCTTTCAAAGAATTTCTGCCCCTGTTATCATGAAGTTTGGCCATGATAAACTCGCGCCACAAATGATCCTGTTTTTGTTCGGACCAGTATTCTTCCGTAAACTTTTGTTTAAACTCTTCGAACGTCAATAGTTCGGTATTCAAGTTAATTCCCCAGCGCTTAGCGTCACCTGCTAAAGCGCTGATTACTACGTTTATCTTTTCCTGACCAGACAAGTGTTTAGGAAACATCCTCTCGCAATTTTTGATGAAATCCAACGGATGCCATCCGTTATGTTTTTTGGCGGGATCGAAGCGTTCCTCACCTTCCAAGAGCTTCATAAGTGGCGTGCCATTACAGACAACACCAGGCCTATCTTTGATTTTACTCTCGAGATCGAAAATTTTGCCTTGAATTTTCGATGTATTTTGTTCACACTTTTACACACATCCGATAAGTTTTTCGCCTAAATTTCTTTCAGTATCTGAAACTGCCCTTTTCAACTGTGAGACTCCATGTTGGCATTCGTTTACGATCTCAGTCTTAAGACCGAAAACTTTTTCGTCTACTTTTGTTTCAGCTAGAGGCTCTACTTTCTCTTGGATATTGAGAATTTCAACATCAAACCTACTGTTAATGTCGTCAATTTCCCCCTGCATATGATTCATATTTTTATTAATTGTGTCAATTTCAGACTTCATATTATTTACTGCAGAACTTAAATTACCCACTTTTTGTTCTACCTGTTCTATTTGTTTACTAATTTTAATTCCTTGTTCTTCGACCTGTGCTTTAAGCTGACCAACTTGTGTTTTAAGCTGGTCATTCTGTGTTCTGATCTGATTACTTTGTGTTTTAAGCTGCTCATAAACGTGTGTTTTAAGCTGACTAACCTGATTACTAACTTGTTTTTGAAGCTGATCATTCTGTGTTTTGAGCTGCTCACTCTGTCCTGCAATTTGTTTGGTTAATAGTTCAAATAAGTCGTTCATGCTTAAAAGTTTCACACTGTTTCGTTCTATGGAATCGGTGTGTTCCGATCCTACTTCAAAATTTTCTTTCGGTTCTTTCTTTATCTGTGGTGAATCAAACATGTCAGTGGATTCATTCACATACCAACTATCATCTACAAAGTCATCCGGTACTTCCTGTTTTATTCCTTGCTGTGTTCTAGGCAATCTCGACATTTCAATCTGTTCGTTACCATGTTCGTGGTATTGTGTGTACGCCAATTGTCTTCCACTAGCGCCATCTGTTATCTGGCCGCGTAAACTCCTATCATTGCCAGCCGCATCTTCCATTAAGCTCGGCTCATCTACTGTGTTTACGTTCTTGTCCATACCGAACGCAAATTACACCCCACTACCGTACTTGACGTTCACTGCTATTTACTTTACTGAATAGTATTGCAATTCGTGCCACTGAACATCCACTGTTCGGTATTCCCGTTAATTTGTGACCGACAACAACTGGTTGTCCTGTCACCGGGAGCCACTTGTAACGTGCGCGCAGGGCACACAATACTCGTTAAAGCCTGTACTATGGTAAGTGAGCGGCGTTCACCTTATGAGAAAGGATTTTCGTATAGATATCGACCGCGTGTACCTAAATGGTGGCAAATCAGACTTACACCCACTCTGTAATAACAATGATCCGTCAAGCAAGTTCGAAATGCAAATACACCTCAGTATGGACCAAAAGCAACACTGAAGATGCTACCAATTTAATAATAATACGGTCGCCAGCCTAATTAGGTATTAACTGAGTTTCTTCCCTATACAAGTTGGTGTATATTCATGCAAAACAACACGTAGTAACACTGCGTAATATAGTAAAATTTTAGAACCAGGAAATCTATTGAACTGATAGTTTCACGTTCTGTACTGATATGGAAAAACCATGAATACATAACACTACACTATAATGTATACTACAAAACTTCGTACTGTCTATTGATCTGATTAAAATCGGGCATAGGTTACCCTAGAAATAACACTTTGAGCCACACACAAAATGTCAATTTTGATAAATATACAACACTGATAAATTTTGACTTATATATTGACTTTAACTTTTGCTGGTTAAACCAATGTGGAACTCTTCAGAATTCAAATGAGTAAAAAAAGGGGGGGGGAGCCTGAAACTGTCATGATCACTATATTAAAAAAAATGATTACTGAAATTATCATGCGTTCAAGATTTTCAGTATATGAGTTACTACTCTTTTTATCTTATTTACTTCTCGTTTAAATACATTTATATCTGTCTCAAATAATTAAACTTCATTACTATATCAATATTAAAGTTATCTTTCAACTTCGTTAGACCTTCGTTATTCATTTACTGGTTCATTAACAAAACAATTCTTTAAACACCATTCTCACATAACTAGGTCTGCAAGTAATTATTATTAACACAAAATTTAATCAGACTAAGAACAGCCGACCAGTTGCAAAGGATAAAGCAATCTTTACCTAGGTTTCAATAGATATAAATCTATCTTCTTCAGAAGATGCAGTATTATAACAACATGAAGTGATATGTCCTTATCGTTTAGGCAAACATCTGCATAGTTACATTAATCATATAAAATATAGCCCTGACAACAGGGTTTGTCAAACAAATAAAATAGGTACATAGAAGTTGCAGAGCGCCTAAGATAGATTTATATCTATTGAAACCTAGGTAAAGATTGCTTTATCCTTTGCAACTGGTCGGCTGTTCTTAGTCTGATTTACGTGGAACCATTGCTGTAGCGCAGCTATGTTTAAAGTACAAAATTTAATTTTTCATTTCGGGACACTCGCATTGCACAACATTTGGAAAGGACCCTGTCTAGGTTAGTTGTGAGGATAATTAAATGAGGGGAAAGTTCTGGTAAAATTTAAGTTATTATTGAACAGTTCACTCTATGGCCCATACGAATACAGTACTAAAAGTTTCAACCTGCTTGTATCGATGCGGCGGTTGGCGAGCGCCGAGATGGCGAGGCACAGAGCACACATACAGCCACAGCTATGGCTCTTGACGTATCGGCACTTTAATTCTTCTTAGCGTCGCAATACTTTTCCATTTAGTGCCTATGGAATTTTGCCATGCTGTGAGGGCGTTGGAATAGCATACCCGAGACTCAGTGAAACTACGTCTTCCAGGAGAGCCTCCTCGCTCCAGAAGGTGTTGCTCAGACCAATGCCAAACTCCAACTACTACTGCTGAGCCCGTTGTGCCGTGCAGAGCCCGCGTGCATTTTCCCGCGCTCGCCTGTCATCCACATTTTACCGCTCCCTTACAGACGGGGTATTCACCCGAGGTTTTGCACTCTACATATCCTAACACATTGCCTACGTATGGACCAGACGCACAGTTACAATTTTAAACATCTTACAACAGTTTCAACATTTGTTACATTTCAATTCTATTACAATATTACTTGACATTTGACATAAACATTAATCTTCACATTGAAACTTGTTTACAGTTTTCTTAACACAATGGCATGAAACAAAAAAAAAAAAAATGAAAGCAGAACATTAATTACACAAGTTTTTCGAAAAATCAGAAAAAAATTACTTATTTGTACAATAGTACAGCGTTGTTGTTGTTACAAGATCAACAAAGTTTTTGTTAACAGCATGTCTTTGGCTTCTTTCATAGTTAGTCAATGATATTTGTAATCTACTTTTTCGCCGCTTTGCAGAACTATGCATTTTTTACGTTTTACACAGTACACTTTTTCGTACACCACGGTTTACTGTTTATTTTTATATGTCTAAGTGTGTACTGTATTTTGTGGTGTTGCCAACATTGCCAATAGTTTGTCTTTCACCTATATTATATTTTGTAGTTCATTATATATGTGTTATTTTATTTTATAATGTTGCAGTGTAAGGAAGGAGTGGTGATGGAGGTTTTTTGGGATGAACAGGTGGGGGATGAGAAGCAAAGATGAGTGAACGTAAGTTCATTGTAATGCGATGGAGGTGCGTTGGAGGAAAAGGTGAGTAGCGAGAAGTGAAATGAAACAGAGGGGAAGGGTGAGGGGACGTTGAGAGGGGGAGGAGGGGTTGCAAACGTTGAATGGTTTATACTGCACGTCAATGCTCTGATGTGTTCCTTATATCTTGTGCCAAATGTCCTGCCAGCCATTCCAGTGCATATTTTTTCACAGTATCTGTTGGTGAGCTGATTGATACCATATTTTTGGTATCTGTCTGGTTTCTTGGGATGTACTTTTCTATTGAGTTGTTCGTTTCATAAGCAGTGTTTATGCCTTTTTTCTAATATTTACCTAATTTGTGTGTGATTTTATTATGGTAGGTCTCTGTATGCCAGTTTTTGTGGTAGTGTAGGTTGCATGTGTTGGTGTGCTTTGGTTAGTTTCTTTCATTATTTGTGTCTTTATTTTTTGGTTACTTTGTCTACATTGTTTCTTTGTCTTCATTTTTAATGCTATTTGTTTTATAATGGCCAGCACTTTTTGGTAATCAGAAGTATTTAGAGGGATCCTATTCAATTTGTTTACATGCATCTGACTGCAACCTGTTTCTGATTATGCAGGTGGTTTGAGACTACATTTAAGATAGTGTCACTTGTGGGTTTTCTGTACTTGCGAGATGTATGTTTCTGATTGTCTTTTCTTTTGGTTATGTCTAGAAAGTTGAGTGTGTTTCCTTGTTCTTCTTATACTGTGAACGTTGTTTATATATTTATAATATATGCATATACATTCAACGGTAGTGAAGGCGGAGAGAACGAATCTCGGCACGGTGGAACTAGCGGAAGAGGCACATAATACAAAAAATCCACCTTGCGTCTGACTTGTAACAAGCGGCACTGTGGTCGGCGTCTGTTCACCAGAGGTGCGGCCGTAATACAAATTCTGGAACTAACCACTCCAGTCTTAACCACTGAGCTTTTCTGAGCTCAACCCTTTGATTCTAAGTACTATTATGGAGCGTTTTAGTAATTACAAAATTACCCCAGGTGGTAACAAATCCTCCGCCATCAGTGGCGCAACTAGTCTATCGGATTCTGGGGAGACTAGGCTGAAACGCTATATCCCAAACCAGAGGAAATCGAAGTCTTTTGACCGACTCATGCCCAAGGTCGAAACATTTTTTGGAACTATCAATATTAACTCTCTCTTGACACCAGGAAAACTCTATAAATTAGGAGACACACTAAAAGAACAAAATATCAAAATTTTAGCCCTGCAAGAAACAAGGTTGCCTGATGAGAATACCATGGATTTTGGAAACTACCGATTGTTTAAAAGTAAAACAGACAAAAGAATTCTTAAAAACACTCCGCATCTGGGTGTTGCATTCGCAATTTCGCAAGACATTCTTGGCTCCGTAATCCAAGTAAATCCAGTAAACAACAGACTAATGACAATTTCCATGAAATGTGCAAATAAAATGTACTGTTTAATTAACGCACACATGCCTATCAATCAGGAGAATAAAACAAATCCAGAAAAAGTAAATAAGTCATGGGAAGTGTTAGAGAATACAGTCTCCAAAATTCCTCAAAATTATGTAAAGATTTTAATGGGTGATTTTAATGCACAGTTAGGGAAAGAGAGAAAATTTAGAAAAACTGTCGGTGAATTCCCTGCACATAAATGGACCAATCAAAATGGAAAGAGGCTGGTAGAATTTTGCAGAAATTTCAATCTCAAAATTATGTCAAGTCATTTTAAGAAAAAACCTTCAAAACAAAAGACATGGCGATCACCTAACAAGGACATAGGTGAATTCCAAATTGACCATATTGCAATCTCGTATCCATGTCACAAAGAAATTTTAAATGTTCAAGTTCGTAAAGGCGCCAATATTGACTCAGACCATTACTTAACCCGTGTGAAACTAAAGCTAAAACCCCAAAATTTCAACAAAAGGACACCATTAATCCCCAAATTTGACACCAGTAAAATCCAACCATCATTATTAGCAGACGAATTTGACAAAACAAGTGCACAAAATTGGGAACAACTCAAACACAAGATTATCAAAACAGCTCAAGATCAAATTCCTTTACGAAAACACAAGAAACATGCTTGGTGGAATGAAAACTGTGATCATGCAATCAAAGCCAGACAAGAGACATTTAAAGCATGGAATAGCAACAAGACAGAAGAAACATATGATACATTCCTGACAACTAGAAAAGACACTTCAAAACTAATTAGACAAACAAAAAGACAATATGAGAATAGTCAACTCTTAGAAATTGAAGAAGATTTTCAGAAATACAATACCAGAAATTTTTATAAAACTTTTAAAACCAAAATAAAGGGGTACCTACCCCAGAATCTTTGCTTCAAGAAGGAAAATGGACAGTTGGCTCTTAACAACCAAGAAAATTGCAAAGAACTTTCTAAATATTTTAAGAATCTTCTAAATTGCCCCGAGCCACAGAAAGATTTCCACCAAAAATTCCCCAACAATGCAATCCAGTTTCACTTGCACCAAATGAAGAGGAAATCATTAAAGAAATTCGTAGGTTGAAAAACAACAAAGCATCTGGTGAAGATGGAATTGTTGCAGAACTTTTAAAGGCAGCTGGTCCAAAAACCGTTAAAGAAATTACTTCAATCATGCAAAACATTTGGCAAACTGAAAAAAATCCTGATGAATGGAAAACCGCCTTGATTCACCCACTTCATAAGAAGGGAGACAAAACTGATGTTAATAACTACAGAGGAATTTCTCTTCTTCCAGTCACATACAAAATCCTCTCTCAGTGTCTTCTGAACCGAGCACAACAACAACTTGAATGGAAAATTGGCGAATATCAAGCAGGTTTCAGGCCAAATAGATCTTGCCCAGAACAGATTTTAGTCCTCAAACTAATTCTCAGACATCAAAAAATTTACAATAAAAAACTAGTTTGTACCTTTGTAGATTTTAGAAAGGCTTATGACTCAGTGGATCGTGAATCTCTTTTCCAAATTGTGAAAGAACAAGGCCTGGATCCTAAAACCACGGCAATTATCAGAGACACGCTAACTGGTACAAAATCAAAAGTAAAGTTCAGAGGAGAAATTTCAGAATCCTTTGAAATAAAAACAGGCGTGAGGCAAGGTGATGGACTCTCTCCGTTGCTATTTAACTGCGTTCTAGAAAAAGTAATACAAGAGTGGCGCAAACGAAAATTGGAGTTCAAAATTGACCAACCAGTGAAATTAGGACGAACAAATATTCGAATAGACTGTTTGGCCTTTGCAGACGACTTGGTTATTCTAACGCAGGACATCCAAATTGCTCAGAAACAAATAGAAATTCTTAAAGAAACAGCAGAAAGAGTAGGTCTCCAAATCTCATTTGAAAAAACACAGTATATGACTAGCAACAAACTGGCACCCAAACTTTTGGAAACTAAGTATGGAAAAGTCAAAAGAGTTTCGCAATTCAAATATTTAGGTGAAACAATCTCAGAGACTGGTCTAGAAAAAATTGGAAATGAAATTCGTTGTCAAAAGATGGAGACAGCTTTTAGACTTACAAAAGACATCTACAACAAAAAATGTCTCTCGAGGTACTCTAAATTGAGACATTACAACACGGTCATAAAACCAGAGTGCCTTTATGGGGCTGAAACGCTAATTTTAAACAGAAAAAAGGACATTCAAGAAATCCAAAAGAGAGAAAGAAAAGTAATCAGAAAAATTCTAGGTCCAAAATATACTGAAGAAGGAACATACAGGCTAAGAGCAAATAGTGAAATTCAACAATACACCAGCATATATTCGGATATGAAAAAACGCAGATTAAAATTTTATGGGCATATTAAAAGAATGGATGCTACCAGACTAACTAAACAAGTAGTGGAATTCTACGAAAATCGAAGTAAAGCTAAATTTGAGACAATAAAATGGATTGCTGCTATAAAAGAGGACATGAAAGAGGCAGATATAAAACAAGATGAAATTCAAGACAGAAAATTATTTAGGCAAAAAATGCATGACTTGGTAGTTGGTCAAGCTGAAAAACCAAAGAAAACTGGAACCACATGGTCTGATGAAAGGAAAAGAGCTCATTCCGAGAGAATGAAAACAATTTGGGCAGAGAGAAAGTCTAAAAGAAAATAACTGAATGCCCCGTGATTGTACTTCGCGTGGTCCAGTAGGGCCCAAACGTGAATAATAATAATAATATATGCATATTATGCCATCCACGGACATTCTTTGTTATTATGTTTTCAAATATTGTTGGTTGATCGCAGAAATGCATTTGATGAGTTTAATGGGCTTATCTTGGCTCAAGATACAGTACGTACAGAAATTGCAGTAATCCAATGAGAGAACAGAACCATTGGGTAAAATGTCACTGCCTTATACTAAATTTGAAGTTTAGCCCTGTATATGCATAGCATGTAAATATTTTTCGCAACAAAACTGTTCTGCAGCTGTCAAGTAGTTAATTAAAATTTCTTAGAATTTACGTTTGGAGCAGAGCTTTGTGTGGTGGTGAATAATGAACTGTGGGAAAGTTGGAACGGAAGTTAATCGAAGATTTTTGGATGTGGTGTTGAGATGTGGTGCTACATAAAATTAGGTGATTCAAAAATGTGTGTGAAATCATATGGGACTTAACTGCTAAGGTCATCAGTCCCTAAGCTTACACACTACTTAACCTAAATTATCCTAAGGACAAACACACACACCCATGCCCGAGGGAGGACTCGAACCTCCGCCGGGATCAGCCGCACAGTAAACTGGACTGACAAGGTAAGGAACGAGGAGATCCTCCGCAAGACCGGCTGAAAAAGTAACATATGGAAAACACTGATAACACGGGACAATATGACAGGACATATGGTAAGACATCGGAGAAAAACTTGCATGGTATTAGAGACGAGGTTGACAGAGGAGAGGAATTCGTGGTGGTTGGCATCAGACCAGAAAAAAAGACTGCCTCGAAAATAGCCGAGGGCCTACAACGCTCACCGGCAGCGCCAGATGTCTCTGTGGTAACACTGGATGTTCCTTCTCTCCCCCCCCCCCCCTCCCCCTCCACACACACACATACAAACACACACAAAATACTGCTATGAACTGTGACCTTTGTCAGAAAATCACGGAACCAATCACATAGCTGAGACGATACTTCATGTTTACTCATTATGATTACAAGTTGCGCGTGAGAAACAGAGTTACAAGTATTATGGAAATCTAAAAGAGTAGAATGAACTAAAAATCACCTGTCGATAGCAAACGTTACTTCCTTTGAATAAGGAGCCAGTTACGGTTCACGGTGAGATATTTTCTGAATCTATGCTTGCTACGTTGCAATATATTGTTTAGTTCGAGGTATTTCATCGTAGAAAAAAGGGTATTTTCCAAAGTCTTAACAGTGTACCTCTGTTTCTTTTCTTATGTGTTGATGTCACATGAGCAGTTTCCAGTCTTAGGTACAAATATTTCGTCTTATTGTATATGACTACCAAAAATGGAGCTGTTTCAGCAGTATACTGTAAAAGAATCCAATTGATATTTAGTCTGGACCGGAAACCTTGCTTCACTAAACCGAAGATATCTATTTCCAAATTACTCTTGTTAGAAGAGTTCTTAATTAGATTTCTATAATATTTACTGCGTCTTGTTCGGTGAAGGAATTTTGAAAACCGTATTTAGTAACTCAGCTTTAGCAATACTGTAGTCGGTAATTTTTTCATGGTTACATTCTCTCCGATGGTATTCTTTATATCCGATAAGCAAGTTTTGGATTGTCTGCTACGTTTGGAGACAGAGTTTCGCTATGGAAATTTCTGAAAGCATCTTGTATTTAAGTCCACAATAAGTTTCGGTAAATGGGGGATGCGCTCTGTCTCTCATTAATTTATATGGTATTAAATTCCGAATTGCAGCGAACACTATTTCTTTGAATTAAAGTCACATTTGGTCGACACCTTCATAGTTAATGTGAGGAGGAAGGAACTTGTCTCTGATAAAGGCACCTAGCGAATATTTACCTGCTTTGTTCTTTTTTCTATAGACGTAATCTGCATTTATTTTCGGTAGATTTGGATGTTACGATATTGAATCTCGCTACAATATCCTTCGGGTCATTAATTCATGTACCTGTCACAATGATCTCTATTTGTTCCGGATTATTTTACGGTTGAGAGATCTGGTATGATGCCACAACTATTTACACGTCGCGCGTCCCTGAACTAACTTCTCTATCTAAAAGAAAATGTAGAAGACAAGTAAAAAGATGATAGGACATGTGCTACAATATTGAGGAATAATTTTCATGGTACTAGAGATAACCACAACGTGCAAAAATTGGAGGGGAAGACAGTGACTGAAATATGTAGATGAACAAGTGACATTCAATAAGTAATGCAACACATTTTTTCTCAGCCAATATCGGTTGAAAAAATGCTAAATTTCTTGTGGAATATCATGGAATATTCTCGCTTTTGCGTCTACAGTCTCTCTAGGTTCCTATACGTGGCGGCACTATACGTAGTCTTCAAAATAGCGACTAAACGCAGTTACGTTCCAGGGCGAGGCTGTCAATGAATTTCTTTTGGCAGAAAATCAAAGCATCGTAGATATTCATAGGTGCTTGCAGAATGTCTACGGATACGTGACAGTGGACAAAAGCACAATGAATCGTTGGGTGACGCGAGTATCATCATCGCAACAAGGTCGCGCAAACCTGTTCGATCTCCCGCACACACAGCTGTGACTCCTGCAGTGTTGGAACGTGCGGACACTCTCATTCGAGATGATTGACGGATCATAATGAAACACCTCGCTGCACAATTGGACGTCTCTGTTGTTTGTGCTGACACACTCGTCAACCAACTGTTGTGCTCACAGGAATGCGCCCGCCGGGTTCCTCGCTGCCTAACAGAAGACCATAAAGGCACGAAGAATCAATCATGCGAAATTATTTGCGCGTTTTGTCAAATATCGCGACAGGTCATGAAACATGGGTTCATCATTCCGAACCGGAAACAAAACGGCAGTCCATGGAGTGGTACCACAACACTTTGCCATAGAAGAAAAAGTTCAAAGCCTCGCCCTCAACAGGTAAAGCATGGCAACGATCTTCTGGGACTCAGAAGGGGTTATTCTGTTTGATGTCATCATGGTGCAACAATCAATTGGGAAGTTTATTGTGCAACACTCAAGTAATTGAAGAAGCGACTTTAACGTGTTCGTCACCGCATGGATGCAAACGAACTTCTCCGTGACATCCTAAGGCCTCACACAAGTCTGCGCACCCAAGTAAGCTCACAAAACTTCACTGGGCTGTTCTTCTTCATCCACTCTGCAGCACGGATCTCGCACCTTTCGTCTTCCACCTGTCTGGCCCAATGTAGAATGCATTCAGTGAGAACCCGCAACCGGCAATCCTTATTTAGCTTTCCCGTGATTTCCCTAAATCGCTTCAGGCAAATGCCGGGATGGTCCCTTTCAAAGGGCACGGCCGACCTCCTTCCCCATCCTTCCCTAATCCGAACTTGAGCTCCGTCTCGAATGACCTCGTTGTCGACGGGACGTTAAACACCAACATCCTCCTCCTCCTTCTACTCCTCTACATTCCGAGGGAAGCAGTAAGTGGATGATGGGGAGGTTATTGATGCAGAAAGACGTTGGCTCCGACGTCGACCAGTAGATGCTACCATGCTGGCATATGGGCAGTGCCAGTAAGATGGTATAAAGCTGAAATCGCATTGTAAGGATATTACGTTGATATTAGGATTTTGCAACCAGAAGAGTGGGGATTACTATGATCTATTGGAATCCTGAACAAAGCCAACCTGCTTTGAAAAAAGTGTTGTATTACTTATTGAGCAACCCTCGTATTATATAGCTCTACTTTTGGTTAAAATATTAGTGATCTGTTTTTCCTTAGAGAGAGAGGGAGAGAGTGAGAGATTTTGGATAATATGTGACTCATTTCATGCAAGATGCTTTTGAAATCATATTGTGGGAAAGCTGTTTTAATATTTTAGTGCCTCATTTTTTGTTCAAGTGTTGCTAAAATCTTGTTATTTAACTCATAGGTAAGAGTAGGGCATATTCAATGGTCCCGGTTATAAGGTCTTATTTAGAGTCATTACTTGTTTTTCAGATCACATTACCCAAGAAAGTGTCCCTCCTTCCTTTAGAGTGTAATGGATGCACCTGTATATGTGTTATAACTGTTCAGAATGCGTGTTTCAGATCACTGAAGAGTGTGATCCGCTTTGTATCATAACTAATTGGTTTGAGACAGCTCACAGCATTTTGGGAGGCCGGACCCAGCGGCTACGTTTGACGCTGTTGTGAGATGTTGTATTCCACAAACTGATCGTATCTGACTATTTTCTTTTTTTTTAACTGATCGCTTTTTTCAGAGTCATTTGATGAAATAAAGTTATGTAAAACTACCCCTCGGTACTTTTGAGATAGCTCAGCGTAAAAGTGATACTTGCTATTACAATCGCTTATTCAAAGTTGTGTGATACAGAACAATGTTAGAAACGAGTTCGTCTGCTGTTATTCAGTGGAAATGTTCGACGTCGCTCTCCTACGCAGAGCATTTTAGTACGAGGTCAGTCGAGAGAAAGGTTTTCTGTATCACACCATTAACAATAGTTCTTTACGATGCTGCTAATCATTCTATTATTGATATCAAGATTCTCATCATGGCCAAACTAAAAAGATAGACAATTTGCTTCAGCGTTGAAACGTCGAAGTAAATGATAAATTTAAAAAGATGGAGCTCATGGATCTAATATCGCTTGGTACATTGTAATTTATCACACTCAAAATTTACGATCTAGCAAAATATACGGTCATTAGGCTGTAGCCTTGTCACTGCCTTTTCAACCCATGGAACTGATATGGACCGAAATGAAAGATTACGTTGCCAGCAACAAAGCTATTACGAAAGTCACCTTTGAAGACTAGAAGACAGCTATAAACCATATGCAGCGCGCCTTGGAAAAGGTGTGACAGAAAGGTGTGCTTTAAGTACCTACATAGCAAAATTAAATTTTTATGTGTGTTAACTATTAATAAGAAGGCTATTATGAGCAACTGACTCTCAGGAATTCAGTCTTAATCGTACAAAAGAAAACCTTCGCGATCTTTCCTTTTATAGCTGTTGCAATAGTGAGGTAATGTATTTTGTAACCACAACTTTTCTTTTTGTCTGTCTACGTAGCTGAGTGGCCAGCGCAGATGGCTGCCATGCGGAGGACCCTTGTTCGATTCCCGGTTCTGACCAGGGTTTTTCCGTATGGGGTGCCAACTAAGCAGCTATGTGACTGAGAAGTAGCGACTTCACGTCCTGAAAAGTCGGCAAAACGGCTGGAAAAGCGGTGTGCTGTACACATGGCCCTCTGTACTGCATCCGTATGAAGCAGCAAGGAAGAGGATGACACTGTGGCCGGTCGACACCCCTTCGGCCTTAAAGGTCTCGACGAGGAGCTCTTTTTCTTTAAAGACGTAGAAAGTTTATTTTGTTAATTATAAAATTGATACTCTTTTCCACTCAATGAAACCAAACTGACGCCTGCTGAGATTATGACTTACGAGCTCTCCTTTATAGAATACTTACCTGGAGCAGATGAAAATATGATGCATTCGCAACATTGCGCTCTCTTATTCAATAGAGAAAAAGTTTCCTGAACTTAAAAAATTCGGTAACGTCCTGAAGAAAGGCATTTTCTCAAACTATCAGTATAACAAACTTCCTGGCAGATTAAATCTCTGTGCTGGACCGAGAATCGAACTCGGGACATTTGCCTTTCGCGCCCAAGTACTTCACCAACTGGGCTACCCAAGTTCGACTCACGAGCCGTCCTCACTTCCGCCAGTACATGACACAACTTCATCTACAAGCCATTAACATTACAGATTCGCCGCCTTGCGCCCACAGTCACACAAATGACACGGATGAACATCGACTTATATATGGATATTCTGCAGATGTGTGGCAAATGATTCAAAAAATGCTTTCCTTTCTTCTAAATACGACTCCCCATGCCATTTCACTGAAATCACTTCTTTTCCCGTATAAGACCTACACCTCACGTAGAAGATCAACACAGTGAACTAGATAAAAAGACTGTAGGTCTCTTATTTGCGTCATGAAGGGGATAAGAACTTCTTGATTTTTGGATTTTCCTACAAGGTCATTTTACCTTTATCACGCAGAATCCGAGATACCGTCAATACTATGATAACTTTTTGAATACTGTCTTCCTGGATCCCCACCTCACCCGCCACAGCTGGGATGTTCCAAGTATGAGAAGAATATCAGAACTTGGACCAATGTACCGGAAAAATGGAATATTCTTCGAGAGCACGTGCCCGGTATGTGCCTGATTGACTTAGGATTCTGAGAGCATCTACTCACAATTAGCGGCGCGGCGTGCGGGTGCCGTTTTGTTTGTTTCGCTGGGAGGGTGTTCCTACTTGAAATCGATTTGAATCTCGCAGACAGTCACCCCTTCTCAAAGGGAGGTAAGACGCTTTTCCTATTCTTAAAAATTCCTTTTGTTGTTCTGTGGTTACCAATTTCCATTATTTTTCACCTGCAGGGCGTCCTGTTTGATCTTAATTGTTTGTTGATCTGGGTATGATCACATGTAGTGTAATAGGTTCATACCTATTGTTTGCTTTCTCCTAAATATTTCATTTCTCAGAAAAAGTTTTATTTAAATATATAAAAAATGGTTAAGGCGACAAGTAAATTAAAAACAAAAAAATCTTTTGCTGTGCCACGGTCGTCAATCTTATATTTTTCGTCTGACAATAAATAAATAAATAGAAAAAAAGAAAAAGAAAAGTTGAGGACTTGCCCCCGAAGGTAAAGGTCCCGAGTTCGCGTCTCGGTCCGGCACACAGTTTTAATGTGCCAGAAAGTTTCATGTCAGGCGCACTTCACTGCAGAGTGCAAAATTCATTCTGCTATCAGTACAACGTCTGAAAACTTGCTATCGGAAATAAAAGTAAAATGAAAACATAAATCAGTTTTTCTGAAGGACAGTAATGTCAGTGCCATCTTTCTACATCGAATTTTTTGTGAGTCTGAGCGTGCTGAATGATGTTTAAGGTTGCGAGTGTGTTCTGTGCGGGACGTGGAAACTCCGCTCCCTCCTGCACGTGCTCCGAAGGACTGGTATTGGGAGCGTGGCTGTATTGTCAGTCAGTGTAACCTTTGCCTGCAGCTGTCTACGCAATCAGATCGTGACAGTTGGAAGGGATACAGACGTATGTACGTGGCACCACATCATTGAGGTGAATTGAACTGAAACACCTGGAGCACCAGTGCTATTGACGGAACTTGATTACATCCCAGTCAATACCATACTCATAACAATGTATCATCACGTGCTGACATCGATATTAACCCGTGCCGTAAATGACGAGTTTAACATTGATTCTTATCAAACATGTTAAAATTTACTACGAATAGGTATCTATATATAGATATGAGAAAACAGCGATGGCTAACTTGCAGTCGGACAGTAAAAATGAAAGAGAAAAAGAACATTTTAAAACTAGTTCCTGTTTCGTAAGTTAAGATGTGGATTTAGGACAATTCCACGCGCACACGAAACCCCGCTAATGCATTTCATCATAATCTGAAAATTTCATTCAGTAAAATATAGTGACTGCTGTTATGCGAAACAGTGACATTAGAAATGAGGCGAACACTCATCTTGTGGCGATCACATTTTTGGGTTATCCAAATGAAGACGGCTTTTATCGTAAGGAAAACATACGTACTACGACATATGAGACCAACAGTTACACGTACGATGAACATCAAAACGAGAATAAAGGAGTGAGACAAGAATAATATAATGCACAGAGTGGCAATAACTATCTTATTTTATATCTCTAATTGGTACAACTAGAGAATCATAAGCGTAAGACAATTTCTCAGTATCCGGAAAGAAATTTCTCAGAACCTCATAAGAAGAGAACAAAGTGGTGAACAAAGATAAAAGAACAAAATTATGGGTACAGCCGATACTTACAAAACCATAGAGAGTAGCACGATATTCCCTGCATCTACTTACAAGCATTTATCCACTACATTCATAGTATTAAAAATAATTCCTTGTGGCTGAATGACCCAATGTATATCTTTCAATTGTATTCCATGTAGGAGATGATGTACGTGTCGCTAATCTATAACAATAACCCTAAAGGGGAAAGGCGACCTACAGATTAACGGAGAATCCGAACAGTGCCTCGATCGTTGCGAGTCTTCACATCACTCAGAGATGAAGGGTAGGTTAGAGGCAGACTGAAATATTCCGTGGTCTGATCCGGCTTCGATGACGTGACTTAGGTTTCAAGGTATGCGCTTTCGACCACCAAGTGCGACAGCGTTTATAGTGCAAACACCGTCAGCACAATGAGACGAAAAGATGCTACAAGAAACATATTCGGTCTTCGTTGACATTAGCGGACTAAATAAAACTGTTTGGCTGTTGTCTTAATTTCATCCTAAAATTACCAGAATTTAATGGAGTATTTTGTCACTATCTATTGCTCCTTCTGCGTGTATTGGTGCGTGCACGACAGTGCACGGTATCAATATGTTGTAAAAAGCCGTGAGCGAAAATGTGATTTTTCCGTGGAGTCGTATCTCGGGTTTTATTGGCCACAAAGATAAGAGGTCAAGTGGTTTGATCAGTCCTTGTCCTAGCGAACATTTATGTACCTACCAGAGGAACGGGCATTGTGTAGCTATACTACAGTACAGCGTCGAAATTTAAACATTACACACAAATTGAGCAAATCGGTTGGTTCGTTTGCATTAGTTGACTAAAAAAGCACCATTTCTTCATGGGCGGTTCCTGAGAAAGTCCCGACAAACCATGAATTTTGGGTACGAAAAAACCAGTTGTGGGGATGGCCACTTCTATAATTCCCCTTCATGGCAGATGGCCAAGACTTTTACCATATTTTCTTAAGATAATATTCTCGGGAACGTCGAAACTTTTATCGAAAGGCAAAGATCCCGAGTTCGAGTCTCAGTCGGGCACACAGTTTTAATCTGCCAGGAAGTTTCATCTCAGCGCACACTCAGCTGCAGAGTGAAAATCTCATTCTGGAAACATCCCCCAGGCTGTGGCTAAGCCATGTCTCCGCAATACCCTTTCTTTCAGGAGTGCTAGTTCTGAAAGGTTCACAGTACAGCTTCTGTAAAGTTTGGAAGGTAGGAGACGAGATACTGGCAGAAGTAAAGCTGTGAGGACCGGGCGTGAGTTGTGCTTCGGTAGCTCACAGTCGGCTTCCAGCCGTGATACCGTGCGGACGGGCTCGGCGCGCCGGGCAGTGCTCAGCAGGTGTTGTTCTTTACCCGATAGCGCGCGGTCGCGTCGTTGTATTGCCTTATAGTACCTGTACCGACCCACCATGGCGTTCTCATATCGAAAAGCTACAATCAAACTAACGTTCAACGCATCGTACACGAGACCGAAGGCCCATGAAATTGAACGGTCTCTACGAGACATCATGCACATAGAACCACAAGAACTGAAAGGCATTCATTTGTCTATTGTAACCAACACAGTGTACCTCAAACTGATTGACGAAGCGGCCTGCGACAGATTATTCCAACGATCTGCAAACGGCTTTCGCTTCTGTCACGCAGACGGTAATGTGAGCGTGGTAGGAGTTGACCATGCTGGTCTGGGGGTGCGTACCGTGCGCATCTTTGAACTACCGTTCGAAGTTCCTGACAACCTAGTCGTTGATGCGCTGCGGCCATACGGCACAGTTCTGAGCCACACAGAGGAGAAGTGGAACACATTCGAAACGTACCCTGTCCTTAACGGGGTACGACAAGTGCGCATAGAACTTAAGAAGCACGTTCCATCATATATTTTCGTTGGTGGCGGCCGCGCAATTGTTATATATGATGGACAACCGAGGACCTGCTCGGGCTGCTGCCAGGAGGGCCATGTTAGAACTGAGTGTTTGCAGCGCCGCCCCGTTCAGGTGCCCCGCAATGAACTTCCCCAACGATCCACTATGACCTCTCTCCCGCTAACATATGTGGAGGCGGCACGACATGATGTGATGGATGATCAAAACCTGCTACCTCCTCAAGTCGCTGCCAGCTCCGTTGGAGAGTCAGCGCCGTCGACGACGCCGCAGCCCAACGGTGCAGAGGTTCCTACAGCCTCCGCCCACCGCAGCGTCGTGGGCACCCAGCCACCGTCACTGTCGGGATCGGGCACAGGGATTCCTAGCGACCGAGACTGTGTCGAGCTCCGCCCTCCAGTGGATGTCGAATCTCGGACGCGAAAGCAAAAATCACCCAAGCGACACAAGAAGAGGCAATTGTCAGTTGAAGAACAGGACAGGGATGTGAAGCCGGCGGAAGACATCGACTTCGTTGACTCGTCCACTATTGCAACGGACTCCAGTGGCATCATTCACCAGAAGGTGCCTGAAGACAAGGAACACTCTCCTAAATTTTGTGGCCCAGAAAACGAGGCGCATTGCGTCGACTCCCAAAATGTGGGCTCCTGTGAAAGCGACCAGCCACCAATGACATCACAATCGTCTGTTGGTGATTGGGCAGACGATATGGAGGCAGATGATGCACAGGAAACATCGATATCTCCACCAGAGCCCATGGCTGACATTGAGCCCGGAGGGCTCTGCTAGTCAGGGACTCATACGGCACAGTAATACACAGCATGCAGATGGATGTCTGTGTGGTGTGTGAGATCACTGGGCTTGCACCGGCACACTGCCTCCGCCACTTGATATGTATCAGTCATACCGTGTGGAAACAGTCAATGTAAATGGTGTCCACTCCACTGTCAAGACCCGCATGTTACACGACATGATCAGAGCGCCAGACTTGGACATTGCTCTTCTCCAGGAGGTCCGTCCCGAGCTGCGTTTAGACCTATATGGCTACACCACCTACAGCCTACCCTTAGGTGATGGCGCAGGAGGAACGGCCATCCTTCTCCGAGATGGCATAGACGCGACGGACGTGACGTACTTGCCGAACAGTCCGCCTCATTAACGTCTACGCTCCCTCCGGTAATCCGCACCGTGGTGACAGGCATGTCTTCTATTCGGAGGAGGTAGCCCCACTTTTGCAAGGAAATATGGACGATTACATAGTGGGCGGCGATTTTAACAGTGTTCTGTGGCCCGAGGACCAGATACTGCATTACGTCCCATGCCCGGCTCTACAAGCATTGATACGTGACCTCGCGCTCCACGACACATGGCTCTTACATCATGGGACCCAGAGAGGATATACGCACTTTACCAGCCATTCTGCCAGTCGTCTGGACCGGATATACGTCTCGCGTGCCCTCCGCACAGCAACCCGTGATGCAGAACTCTGGCCGACGGCCTTCACGGACCATCTCGCGTACATTTGCACTGTCACCTTACCCCGACAACTCACAAGACGCAGCAGGGGCCCTTGGACGCTGAACGTCTCCCTCCTTCGCGAGGAAGCGTGTCGGCGAGCAGTCACTGACACGTGGCGTCGATGTATCAGGCGTCTGGCCATGTATACTTCCACGTTGCTGTGGTGGCTGGGATGTGTCAAACCTGCACTCCGAAAGACCTTGATGGCCTATGGGCGTGACAGATCGAACTGGCAAAGGGCAACATCGGAATTTTACTATAAGCGTTACGTGAGCTGGCGACGCAACCGCCATCTCCCGAACGTCAGATGTCCGCTCAACGCATCAAAGCTCGTCTACTTCGCATCAGGACAGAGTAGCTAGAAGGTGTCCGCATTCGTGCGCAAGTGCAAGACTGTATCCCCAACGAAACGGCGTCAGTGTATCACATTGTGCGCGAGAGGCGCCACCGCAAACGTCAGCTCATTACGGCGGTAAACATGGAGGAGGGCGGCCGCGCAGTGACACAAACGGACATCGCGCACACGTTCACCAGACACTATGGGACCTTGTACATGGAAGACCCGCGAAATGTACGTGATTATGACGAGCTGTTGCATGATTTTCCCGCCCCTCGGGACGTGGCACCCGATGATAGTCTGCTGTTGCCCATTACACCCGACGAGCTGACATCGGCCTTGGCACGTGGAGCACCGAACAAGTCGCCTGGACCGGACGGTTTACCTCTGGAATTCTACCGCACTTTTTACGACCTTATGGGCGACAAGTGGCTCCAAATCCGCCCTGATTTCACTGTCCCCACAGAATTCACAGAAGGCATCTTGATCCCAGTACCAAAACCGAATGGTAGTTGTAGGTGGCAGCACTTTCGCCCACTCACACTCCTCAACAACGACTACAAGATCTTCGCCCTTATCCTCCGCGCGCGTCTCCACACCGCTATCGGGAAAGCCATCCACACCGATCAGACATGTTTAGGTGGTGTCAGCAACATTCATACGGCGTTAGGAGCATAACGCGACGTAATTGCTTTGACGGCGGCCTGCAAAATACGAGGCGCCCTTGTCGCCGTAGATATTGACCACGCATTCGACCGCGTCGACCACGGCTTCTTACGCGCAGTTTTGCAACACATGGGCCTCTCTCCGGAATCTGCACAGGTGGTCCATCGACTGGTCCATGGAGCGCGCTCCCGCATGATGGTCAAAAGTTATCAGTCTGGTCACATTGTTGTTGGGCGGTCAGTGCGACAAGGGTACCCCCTGTCGGGTATATTATTTGCTGCAGCGCTTGAACCAGCTTTACATGGTCTACGGCAGCGATTAACTGGTATCTCCTTGCGGGACGTGACCTTTCGTTGTGGTGCATTCGCCGATGACATGGTATTCCTGGCCAGATCAGAGGATGAAATGCATATGGCGCTAAAGTGGCTACGCCAGTACGGGGCGGTCGCTGGGAGCGTCATCAACGTGAAGAAGACAAAATACATGGATGTCGGAGGTGGGCTTTCCCACACAACGGCGGTGCCCTTTGACAAGGTGCCCGTACTCAAGTGTTTAGGAGTTCAATTCTATAGCAATGTCCGCCGCACGGCGTCGGCTACGTACCGCCGGCTCCTACACCAGACACGTGCTCTGCTGCAGGACAACAAACTGCGTCGCTTGGATATGCTCCTCAGAATACGTTATGTCAACACCTATCTTGTCTCAAAACTGAACTATTTTGCGCATATCCTTCCCGTGACGGCTACGATGGCCGACAGATTTCAAGCAGCATGTGGACATTTCGTAAGCACCGGTCTAGTTTTTAAAGTCCGATACGCCACCCTGACACTACCGCAGCGGGCGAGCGGTATCGGTTTAATTCATGTATATAATCGTGCGCGATCGCTTTATCTCAACACTATGAATCGCACATGGACCTCTGCCCACGCCACTCTGACGGGCACCCTTATAGCGGAAGTGGCACCACACTCTCTGCATCGCCCGGTTTTTGTAGGACACATTTCACCGGCACTCACCCACATCAGAGAGTTCTTGATCGACTACAGCTACTTATGGTCAGAACTTCCGACGACACGGAAGCCCAGCACAAAAGACTATTATCGCCTCTATCAACAACAGCAACCTGTAAATACGGTCGCCCACAGACATCCTCAAGTCACCTGGAACACGGTGTGGCGAGCGGTACACACGCCTTTTCTGCCTACGACGGTGCGTTCGTTGTGGTACGTGGTTGTGAATGGGAAGTTCGCTACTCGTCAGAGGCTACATTCCATACATCTGACGGTCGACGCTTTGTGTCCGACATGCTCAGTCGCTGACTCGGATGCACACCGTCTGACGTGTGCCGCGACCAGCGAGTGCTGGCTACTGACGCAGGGCATGCTGGCGTTACTCTTGCGGCGATTGCCGGAGTCTATCTCCCCTGATGATATATTGCGCCCCGACGGAGTATACTTTCCATCAACCAGGACGAACGTCGTTAACTGGCTAAAAGGCATGGCCCTTTACTACATATTTTGCGATGCTCCCAAAGGCACACTCGACTTTTAGTCCCTATTGATGACGACACATGCAGCTTTCAGCCGCCATCCGAAGTACAGAACTTGTTTCGCAAATTATTTAGGGTCATTACTTGCGGATCTTCCTGCTCACTGGGGCGTTCCGGGTATGAGACGCAGAAAATAAAGAAGAATCTTGGAGCATATTGATCATCTACGGACGGAATAGGGGGGACCCCTCCCAACAAAGACGACTCGGACGCTCGGCTACGGCAGTTGTATGATCTTTCTTTGTAATGAAACAAAAATAAATCTATAAATACAATACAAAATGAAAATTATATGGTTCAAATGGCTCTGAGCACTATGGGACTTAACATCTGTGGTCATCAGTCCCCTAGAACTTAGAACTACTTAAACCTAACTAACCTAAGGACATCACACACATCCATGCCCGAGGCAGGATTCGAACCTGCGACCGTAGCGGTGAAAATTAAAAAAAAGAAAAAATGTTCTAAAAATTAAAGAAATAAATAAATAAAACAACATCGACAAACCCACTACATCCTCTTCCTGATCCTTCGATCCACGAAAAAAAAAAATAGATGGTAGAGCACTCATTCTGGAAACATCTCCCAGGCTGTGGCTAAGCCATGTCTACGCAGTATCCTTTCTTTCAGGAGTGCTAGTTTTGCAAGGTTCGCAGGAGAGCTTCTGTAAAGTTTGGAAGGTAGGAGACGAGATACTGGCAGAAGTAAAGCTGTGAGGACCGGGCGTGAGTCGTGCTTCGGTAGCTCAGGTGGTAGAGCACTTGCCTGCGAAAGGCAAAGGTCCCGAATTCGAGTCTCGGTCGGGCACACAGTTTTACTCTGCCAGGAAGTTTCATATCAGCGTACACTCCGCTGCAGAGTAAAATCTCATTCTGGACTTCTAATCTTCATTACGTTTTATTTCACTGTGACATGTCTGTGACTCATTTTCATTGCTATTTAAAATACTTTAAAAGGGGTCCGAATTAGGCACCAATTTTCCAAAAAGAAAAAATGTAAGCTTTTTGTAATACTTTTAGAGTAAGAAATTATTTCAAACTGTTAAAAATTTCACTTAAAAAAGTTGACAACTAAATGAAGTATATACAGAATCCTCACAAAATTTCAGGTGTTATATACTTAAAAAAATAGAAACAAAATGGGGGTCCACTTTTGGGTACTTTCCTCTACCATAAACATCAAATCTGAGAAATAACCATGAACTATAGCTATATATGGCACTTAGAGGCATATGCATAACTCATAATGAAAAGACTTAATCCGACATGGCTTTTACAAGAACAAAGACCATAAATAGCAGTATTGTATGAAAGTACGGCTCTGTATGGCCTGTATGAATACATATTACACAAATAGAATCATAGTATCATGTGAGTAAAGAAACGATCTTTATAGGTTGTGTAGCACCTTCAGGGCTTAATAAAACTATCTATTAAATGACCTATATCTCTAACAATGCGCGTATCTACAGGGAAGGATATGGGAATTGCTTGATAAGGCCAATGCACTTTATCCGTAAAGAAAATGATTGACAGTCAATCGTCATTCTGCTATGGCCAAAGCAAAGAAAAAATGTGATTATAGTGTATGCAAGCATAAAGACCGGAGTACTAAGTGCAATATAGCTTACTGGCTAGGGAAATTTAACATATCATAGTAAATCATGAGATAAATATTAAAAGATGAGGGTATATTGCTGAAATAGTGGAACCTGTGAATTTGATTGGTAACTTAAAAAAGAAGTCATGCTTGCTAACATAAGAAGGCAGTATCATATGCAGTATCATGAGGAATGGTGTGAAATGTTTTTTTAGGTGCAAAGTTTCTCCCACAAACACCTTCGATTAGGTGACACGAGGTAAGACAGATTTTTTTTTTATATAAAAAGTGTTGTGAGGGGTATACGTAGTTGCACAATTCAAAGATTCAGTGTGAGGGAAATCGTCTTTTTCTTCAAAAGGCTCAACAGGGCGGTCATGAACGTCACCCCAGACGGTATTGTCGTTAGTACCAATGAAATGTAGTGAAGTTTCTGACATGGAAACTTAGCTTTGTTATCAGATTTGGTAGGCGCAATTGGTTCATTAATATTTCCGAGATTATCAAACTGCTGTTGCTGACGGTATCGTTGGAGAAAAAAACTGACAATTTCATGCTGCTTAATGGAGGTCATGTTAAATTTTTCAGTAAAGTTTTGCTCTATTTTGCCGATGGATTTTTCAGTAGGATGTGAGGTTTTCGATGTGGCAACGTCTGTAAAGGAATTTATACTAGCGTCAACAAGACTAGTGAGCAACTGCTGTTCTACTTCATGTCTTTGTGTTGTCAATGACTGTAAAGCTGATTGTGTTGCCCTGTGTGTTTACGGAGAAAGTCTTTCTATCGCTTTTCTGAGGTCTCTGCGTGAACTTGAGGACGTGAACCTAATCCACTATCTTGTTGATCTATTCTTTCATTAAGTGACTAGATTTCATCGGTAAGCTTTTTATAGGTTTTACTACACTGATATCTTAAAGCATTAATGTCATATCTTAGAGGTTTGGTACTGTCTACGCATTGCCTGGCTATGGCTTCAGTTTTATCGGAAAGACGTTTTTCACTTGCCTTAATATCTATATACCTGTTTAAAACGGTTATCAATCGTTTCTGTGTACGATTTAAGCTCGTCACGTACGCTGGAAAATTGTTCATTGAACTGAGTGGTAGTGTTCAAATGCTTCAAATGGCTCTGAGCACTATGGGACTTAATTTCTGAGGTCATCAGTCCCCTAGAACTTAGAACTACTTAAACCTAACTAACCTAAGGACATCACACACATCCATGCCCGAGGCAGGATTCGAACCTGCGCCCGGACAGGTCGCGCGGCTCCAGACTGTAGCGCCTAGAACCGCTGGGCCAACCGGCCGGCTGAGTGGTTGTGTCAACTTCTTTTTCTCGTATGATGGAAAATTGTTCATCAGTTTTGTTAAATAGTTCATTGAACTCAGTGGTGTCATCACCTTATTTTTTTCGTATTTCTCGTAACTGAGTATTCCGTTTAATCATCATCTGCATGGGATTTTGAAGCATCGCTTCCGTATTCTTTTCAACTGATGCGCCGGGTACCACCAGTGTTACGTTTTGTGGTGTAGAGGCATCATCTACAACCATGGACGCCTCGTTTGTTGCATTATCTACATAATTACCGTTCGCGGAATCTGACGGATTTTTAAAAATAGACTGAGTACTTTGTACTATTGTGTCCTCTAACATATTGTTGGCAATCTGATTAATTGTGTGAAAAGTATCTAAATCACTGACCTCATTCGGTAAAAAAATCAAGCTTTGAATTGTGCACATCTGCCATGTGCAGGTCAGCGCCGCCCCAATACCGGAATCTGCCGTCTGATTACTAGTCAAATACTGGGAAAGTACCAGAGCTCCAAGAGCTAATCGAAAGCACTGATGCTCAAATCCATATAGGCATTGAAAGCTGGCTAAAGCCGGATATAAGCTCAGCCGAAATTTTTGCGAAGAACCTAACGGTATTCCGAAAAGATAGGCTAAACACGGTTGGCGGTGGCGTGTTTGTTGCTGTTAGAAATAGTTTAACTTGTCGCGAAATTGTAGTAGATGCTTCCTGTGAGTTAGTATGGTCAGAGGTCATTGTTGGCAACCGGAATAAAATAATAGTTGGATCCTTTTACCGACCTACCAATTCAGATGATACAGTTGCTGAAAGGTTCAAAGAAAACTTGAGTTTGATTTCAAACACGTACCTGTCTCATACGATAATAGTTGGTGGTGATTTTAATTTACCCTCGATATGTTGGCGGAAATACATGTTTAATTCCGGAGGTACGCATAAAATATCATCCAAAATTGTGCTTAACGCATTCTCTGAAAATTATTTCGAGCAGTTAGTTCATGAGCCCACGCGAATAGCGAACGGTTTGAAAACACACTTGATCTCTTAGCAACAAATAATCCTGAGTTAGTAACGAGCATCAAAACCGATGTAGGGATTAGTGGACACAGGGTTGTCGTAGCGAGATTTAATATTGTATTCCCCAAATCCTCGAAAAATAAGCGAAAAATGTACCTATTTAAAAAAGCAGATAAAAATTCACTTGACGCCTTCTTGAGAGACAATCCCCACTCATTCCAAATTAATAATATAAGTGTAAACCTTACATGGCTTAAATTCAAAGAAATAGTATCGGCAGCAATTGAGAGGTTTATACCCAATAAATTAACAAAATGACGGACTGATCCTTCTTGGCACACAAAACGGGTTAGAACACTGTTGCAGACACAATGAAACAAACATGCCAAATTTAAACAGACGCAAAATCACCAAGATTGGCGATCCTTTACAGAAGCTCGAAACTTAGCGCGGAGTTCAATGCGAGACGCCTATAACAGTTTCCACATGAAACTTTGTCTCGAAACCTGGCAGAAAATACAAAGAGATTCTGGTCGTATGTGAAGTATGTTAGCGGCAAGAAACAATCAATGCCTTCTCTGCGCGATAACAATGGAGATACTATCGAAGACAGTGCTGCCAAAGCAGATTTACTATAAACACAGCCTTCCGAAATGCCTTCAGAAAAGAAGACGAAGTAAATATTCCAGAATTCGAATCTAGAACAGCTGCCAACATGAGTAACGTAGAAGTAAATATCCCCGGAGTAGTGAAGCAACTCAAATCACTTAATAAAAGCAAATATTCTGTTCCAGACTCTATACCAATTAGGTTCCTTTCGGAGTATGCTGATGCATTAGCTCCATACTTAACAATCATGTACAACCGTACCCAAAGACTGGAAAGTTGCACAGGTCACACCAATATTCAATAAAGGTAGTAGGAGTAATCCACTAAATTACAGGCCCATATCGTTAACGTCGATATGCAGCAGGATTTTAGAACATAGACTGTGTTCAAACATTATGAATTACGTCGAAGGAAACGGTCTATTGACACATAGTCAACATGGGTTTAGAAAACAACGTTCCTGTGAAACACAACTAGCTCTTTATCCACATGAAGCGCTGAGTGCTATTGACAAGGGATTTCAGATCGATTCCGTATTTCTGGATTTCCTGAATGCTTTTGACACTGTACCACACAAGCGACTCGTAGTAAAATTGCGTGCTTATGGAATATCGTCTCAGTTATCTGACTGGTTTTGTGATGTCCTGTCAGAGAGGTCACAGTTCGTAGTAATTGACGGAGAGTCATCAAGTGAAACAGAAGTGATTTCAGGCGTTCCCCAAGGTAGCGTTATAGGGCCGTTTGCTGTTCCTTATCTATATAAACGATTTTGAAGACAATCTGAGCAGCCGTCTTCGGTTGTTTGCAGATGACGCTGTCATTTATCGACTAATAAAGTCATCAGACGATCAAAACAAGCTGCAAAACGATTTAGAAAAAATATCTGAATGGTGCGAAAAGTGGCAGTTGACCATAAATAACGAGAAGTGTGAGTGCTAAAAGGAACTAGTAAATTTCGGTTACACGATAAATCAGTCTAATCTAAAAGCCGTAAATTCAACTGAAAACCTAGGTATTACAATTACCTGAAATTGGAAAGAACACATAGAAAATGTTGTGGGGAGGGCTAACCATAGGCTGTGTTTTATTGGCAGTGCACTTAGAAAATGTAACAGACCTACTAAGCAGACTGCCTACACTTCGCTTGAACGTCCTCGTTTAGAATACTCCTGCGCGGTGTGGGATCCTTACCAGGTATGACTGACGGAGTACATCGAAAAAGTTCAAAGAAAGGCAACACGTTTGGTATTATCGTGAAATATGGGAGAGAGTGTCACAGAAATGATACAAGATTTGGACTGGAAATCATTAAAAGAAAGGCGTTTTTCGTTGTGACGGGATGTTCTCACGAAATTCCAATCACCAACTTTCTCCTCCGAATGCGAAAATATTTTGTTGACACCGGCCTACATAGGGCGGAAGGATCACCACGATAAAATAAGGAAATCAGATCTCGTACGGAAAAATATAGGTGTTCATTCTTTCCGCGCGCTATACGAGATTGGAATAATTGAGAATTGTGAAGGTGGTTCGATGAACTCTCTGCCAGGCACTTAAATGTGATTTGCAGAGCATCCATGTAGATGTAGATGTAGATATAGTGGGTGAAATTATAGTGTCAGGAAACTGTACATTATTTTTGGAAACGGATCTAATGTTTTGTGTGATGCTATGCAACTGTTGCACCGCAGAGCGGTCACTACAATTCTGAACATCGTTGTCAATAATGGGAGAAACGTCTATTTCGGCATCTTTAATTGACAGATTACTCACCGAAACCTTAACACTTTTGCGTGGCATCGTAAATCACATATGGGTTCAAATTCAAAGACATAATATATTGAACAATGAAATCAATGGGAAACAAGGCGGAGCATAAGAATGCTGATGAACTGTGGAAAATTTTTGTACAAGTTAGTAAATTCCACTGCGCCGAAGAAATATAACACTGTTATTGCTACAGTGTGCTAGAGACAACATAATATATATACCTGACTATTCTAATATCAAAAGATTTCACAAAGCGAGCGACTGGCGTAGGTAACTCTTTTTATTTGATAATAAACTTTACGATTACGTTGAATGAATGTCTGATCTATGGAATGGATACTGAACTCGAATTATGATGTAGCGTGTTGTAAGTGCAAGTGGTGTGCTTACTTTGTGTTATTGTTCGCAAAAACGTTATACGAATTGATTGGTCAATTCAACTCCCAATACCAATAAAGAAACACTGTCACTGCAAAATACATTCAGCACCTTAGGCACTGAATCATCTGGCCCTGTTCAAAACTGATAACTTTGGTCCCTGTGCACATAACACATAAATTAAAATATCTTATTTCTAAAGCAGCAATCGAGTAACGCGATATATTATGCACTCTCACAAAAATTGCGCTAGCTACAGATTCAGCGGTGTGCAATGCTGGATGTAATACTTTGAAATGCAAATGACATTGTTTGGGCTGATAAATGAAAACATTTGAGAAAAATCCAACTTTTGTCAAAAACATGTGACCTGGACTGGGAGGCGGTACTAATTATAGTGTCTTTGAACAAAATTTATGTTGCAAGTTAAGTTTCTCTTTTCAAAAACATCTGACAATTGAAGTTACATTACTCACAACTGATTCACAAACAACGATATTTAAACATCAAGTATTGTCTGACCTCATTAAACTAATATAAATACAAATCATCAAACTGCATATGGCTTTGTTAACAAAATCTTAGAAAAATTACAAAAGTGAAATATCTAACTTACCTTTTCATCAAAACAGTTTATGTACATTCTGGGGTTACTCAACGATTACAAATTATCATCCATCTCATCGAGACTTAATGCACTGGCAAAAACAGAAATCATAATTGTTTAACATCTTTACCTTGCTTGCATGAAGACTTCCGTTTCCATGTTCAACAATACTGACGTACCTAAGTTAATTTAACCGTTGGTGTCTTCACACAGCACACCACAAAAAATTTCCTAGTCCATTGTCTTTTCCTCACAGAGAGCTACCTACAAATGTGCGCCAAGCACTCTCTTACTCCAACGTTATAATAATCTCACACCAGAAGCAGTATCTCTGGGTCTGCCGTCATACACAGTGATATAAAGCCTATCGAAGACATACATCGTTTTTAAAATCACATTTGTATGCGACATACAAATATGCTCCTCTATAGCCTACTCCTTTCAGTTTTTACGGCGCAACTTTTCAAGATGGAGAGTGTCTGCCAACGTACAGCATTATAGCAATATCCCCAGAAAATGCTCCGCTGCTGCCGTCTTGTGTCGATTATTTTAACAGACAGGCTAATAACCTTACGAAGCGAATGCAAAATTGCACATACATCATAGAGCACAATAGAGAGATTGCTTCTACAGAACCATTCGTAAACCATTAGTTGTCTGCACAAATATTCGGTGAAATGCTTTCTCGTGTGTGTGTTCGACGAGAAATTCTGTGATGACCGAGAACCGCTTATAAATGTAAACTAACTTTGTTTTGCAGTAGATATATTGAAAAAAAAACATGCAAATGGCAAAATTTGTCGTTCATCACATGTGCCGTATGTCGCAATAATTATTGTTTTCCATGTTTCTACTATCAGTTTCGTCCTGACTCGTGCAGTACTCCGTAGGCTACACACTAAATTTGCCACAGATGGAGATACAATAATGTAAGCAAAACGACTACACTAATTTGATGGAAAGTTCTCGTGTATCGTTTTTGTATTTGCAATCTCCTTACGAAAGTTCTTTTTTTCCCTTTTGTCATGATAAAGGATACGAAAATAATAAGTGGATGTTGTTGCATAGTCATAGTAAATCTGTTGTTAGAATTACATGGGAATGTAGAAAAAATGCAAGCAACGGGATTCGATCTAGAGAAGTCGCACTGATACAAGTGAGTGACTGCTGGTCCGGCTGCCGTCACATTGAATTCTAGCGTCTAAACAACGTATATAAGAAAGCCTCAAGTTTTCGAACTCGATTTTCTCGAAACGGTTGAGAGTTGCACTTGCTGTTCACGTATATTGCAATCGTAGTCGTGCCATACACAACCAGTCAATATGAATCAAATCGGCAAGAAGTTCGTGCGATGCACTGTTTAGTCATATTAGAGTAATTTTAGGCCTGTTCTGATGCAATCAGCTCTGAACATGGTCATTATGGACCGAAAGTGTCAGTCTGACGAAAATTTGTTTCTTAACATTGACTGTAATTAAAGAAAGTTGATCTGTACTTCCTGTATCATAATCTTTATTTGTGATTATGCCACAGTTTGAAACAGTTTGCAATAAACATTGTAGATCCAGCTCACACCACTATGTGTGGACGATGGTGCCTAATGGTGCGTTAAACCTTCAAAGTGTTGCAACCACGTAAATGAATTAATTTACTATGTTGTAAGTAGAGTTTTAGTTATTAATTTTTTCTGACGCTGTAATGACATATCGAAATTTTAACGGATCTCCAGAAATTCGCGTCTGGTGAGTGATCTAGTAAAATAAATCAAATGACACACGGTCTGTTGCGGTTCACACGTACCTTAAGTAACAATTATTTTACAGTAACTGTAGAAATGTATTGGAGCTATGATGATTCCTTGTGGTTCATCAGAGGAGAAACATAATCTATACTTTTGATCTTATAACTGTGTAAATATTGACAAGCTAAATGAAAAATTACGTGTGGGAGAAAAATCATACCGAGCGCAGACTATATTCATCCGTTCGAGAGTTTAATTGTCATTCGACCTCTTCGTTTTTGAACGTGGTTGTAGTATAAGTGGAAAAATATTATAACATTTTATTCAAAATTCAAAGAATGTAATGATTCATTACTAACTTCAGTTTTAAAGTATACAATATCTCCTCAACTGATACACCAAAATCACTTTGTTTTTGGTCCTTTCCACCAAATTAGTTCGTTAGAAATTGTCAAGAAGTGATTACTTTCTATACAACTTTGTAATGAAGGAAGTTTATGAAGTATTGGGAAAGATAAGTTTGAAGATAAATTTTTGTATTGAGGAGTGTAAATCCTCGAATTAAAGATCGCAAATAAATTGGAATTCGCGAATTTTCAGTCCTTAACATACAGTTAAGAGTTAACATTAAATGGTTGTTGCCTTTTTTTGTTTTTTCACAGATTAAATGATGGGGTCCCCATATTACATTGAGGAACGAAGAAGATACCTGCCTGCATGGAGGTCTTTCTGTCCTCAAGTATCGTACGTGAAAAATTCAAGGTTTGGACCGGAGGGGATGCACCATCGCGCCTGACAAATGGTACGAGGTACAGATGTCTTAATAGAGTGGGGGTCCGTTCCAAATTTCTGATGTTTTACATTCTTTTTTGACTTATACTGACGCAGATGTTTCATTTATTAAATCAGTTTTGTTGCCATACTTACAATACACTTGTGTAGCACCAGATGTGAGACGCTTCAACCTCCTTTTTTCTAGGTTTTCCACAGTCAACGATTCTCTTCTACACAATGCTGTGTTCCAGACGTACATTCTCTGAGATTTATTTTTAGAATTAAGATGTATGTTTCATACTGGTAGATCTCTTTTCTAGAGGAATGTCCTTTTTACCTGTGCTAATCTGCTACTTATATCGTCGTTGTTTCATCCCGTAACGCATTATTTTCTTCTCGGGTATTATAATTCCTACATTTCTTGTACTAAATGGTCCGAAGCTTTGATGAGAAGTTGGTGGCAAATCTCATTTCTCTTATTTCTTGTTGCTCTCTATCCGTATTCTGTGCTCATTACTCTCGTTCCATCCAACAGGTTCTTTAATTTTTCTTCACATTCGCTGAATGACCTCTGACTCTCATGCTACTGAGGTACGAGATGTACAGAATGTTTACTTTTTGGCCGATCTATTCCTGCACGTTGTCAGCTGATACTTTTTAAGGTCTCCACATTGCCCCAATTCCTCATGTTTGACCATCAGTGACTTACAGTGTTCCAGCTGTTTCAGTTTTGTTGCCCATTCTAAGTGTCAAAAATGTCAGTTATTAATTGGCAAACATGCTATAGTTACAGTTGATGAATAATGATAATCTCGTAGTTGAACTACATTTGTCGGTAGCGGATTAATGATTAATTGCCGCATTTCATTTCTTATTATCGGCATTATGGTATAATTTTTACAGTAACAATAAGAAAATTGTTGAGCATAGTTACAAACATCGACTGAAACATGATTTGCAGCGAT
This sequence comes from Schistocerca serialis cubense, assembly GCF_023864345.2. Taxonomy (NCBI): domain Eukaryota; kingdom Metazoa; phylum Arthropoda; class Insecta; order Orthoptera; family Acrididae; genus Schistocerca; species Schistocerca serialis. The sequence continues at coordinate 657,361,654 of NC_064641.1, read as the reverse complement.
TTTATCTTACGAGGGCTTAGTGTATCTTAAGAGTAACAGTGAAGTAGGTAACACATTTCTCCCCGTTTATGTAACCATGCGACATCCCACTAAAAATGAAGCAAAGATGGATGACAAACGTTTCTGCGAAGGTGTTATACTGCTTATTTTGATGGAAGTGGCGTATATGTTTACGGCTGCAGGAACAAAAGTAGAAGGGAAGTAGCAGAAATGTTGTTCCTGAAATACATAGGTCGAAGGAGATAAGAATATAAACGCCATGAAAGAACCATATAGAACCATTACAGAAGTAACCAGACATAAACAGTAATGAAATCCTAAACTCAGATTGGAATGTATACTGCAGAGACAGGCTGGACAGTGAAGGGGGTGGCGTGTTTATAGCGATAAGAAGTGCAATAGTATCGAAGGAAATTGACGGAGATCCGAAATGTGAAATAATTTGGATGAAGGTCACGATTAAAGCAGGCTCAGACATGGTAACTGGCTGTCTCTATAGGCCCTTGGCTCAACAGGTGCTGTGGCTTAGCACCTGAAGGATAATTTGGAAAATATTTCGAGTAGATTTCCCCACCATGTTATAGTTCTGGGTGGAGATTTTAATTTGCCGGATATAGACTGGGAGACTCAAACGTTCATAACGGGTGGCAGGGACAAAGAATCCAGTGAAATTTTTTTAAGTGCTTTATCTGAAAACTACTTTGAGCAGTAAAACAGAGAACCGACTCGTGGCGATAACATATTAGACCTTCTGGTAACAAACAGACCCGAACTATTTGAAACAGTTAAAGCAGAATGAGCGATCATAAAGCGGTTACTGCATCGATGATTTCAGCTGTAAATAGAAATATTAAAAAAGGTAGGAAGATTTTTCTGTTTAGCAAAGTTAAAAACCATCGTAAAATATGCGTTAGATGAGTATGAGCCAAGAAAGATCATAAGAGATGGAAAAGAGCCACCGTGATACAGCAACCGAGTTAACTGCTGCGGAAGCAAAGGGAACTTCACAGCAAACAGAAACATAGCCAAAGCCTTGCAGACCAACAAAAATTACGCGCAGGGAAATGTAGTGTGAGGAGGGCTATGCGAGAGGCGATCAATGAATTCGAAAGTAAAGTTCTATGTACTGACTTGGCAGAAAATCCTAACAAATTTTGGTCTTAATTCAAAGCGGTAGGTGGATCAAAACAAAATGTCCAGACACTCTGTGACCAAAATGATACTGAAACAGAGGATGACAAACTAAAAGCTGAAATACTAAATGTCTTTTTCCAAAGCTGTTTCACAGAGGAAGACTGCACTGTAGTTTCTTCTCTAGATTGTCGTACAGATGGCAAAATGGTAGATATCGAAATAGACGATAGAGGGATAGAGAAGCAATTAAAATCGCTCAAAAGAGGAAAGGCTGCTGGACCTGGTGGGATACCAGTTCGATTTTACACAGAGTACGCGAAGAAACTTGCCCCCCTTCTTGCAGCGGTGTACCGTAGGTCTCTAGAAGAGCGTAGCGTTCCAAAGGATTGGAAAAGGGCACAGGTAATCTCCGTTTTCAAGAAGGGACGTCGAACAGATGTGCAGAACTATAGACCTATATCTCTAACGTCGATCAGTTGTAGAATTTTGGAACACGTATTATGTTCGAGTATAATGACTTTTCTGGAGACTAGAAATCTACTCTGTAGGAATCAGCATGGGTTCCGAAAAAGACGGTCGTGTGAAACCCAGCTCGCGCTATTCGTCCGCGAGACTCAGAGGGCCATAGACACGGGTTCCCAGGTAGACGCCGAGTTTCTTGACTTCCGAAAGGCGTTCGATGCAGTTCCCCACAGTCGTTTAATGAACAAAGTAAGAGCATATGGATATCAGACCAGTTGTGTGATTGGATTGAGGAGTTCCTAGATAACAGAACGCAGCATGTCATCCTCAATGGAGCGAAGTCTTCCGAAGTAAGAGTGATTTCAGATGTGCCGCAGGGGACTGTCATAGGACCGTTGCTATTCACAATATATATAAATGACCTTGTGGATGACACCGGAAGTTCACTGAGGCTTTTTGCAGATGCTGCTGTGGTGTATCGAGAGGTTGTAACAATGGAAAATTGTACTGAAATGCAGGAGGATCTGCAACGGATTGACGCATGGTGCAGGGAATGGCAATTGAATCTCAATGTAGACAAGTGTAATGTGCTGCGAATACGTAGAAAGATAGATCCCTTATCATTTACCTACAATAGCAGGTCAGCAACTGGAAGCAGTTAATTCCATAAATTATCTGGGAGTACACATTAGGAGTGATTTAAAATGGAATGATCATATAAAGTTGATCGTCGGTAAAGCAGATGCCAGACTGAGATTCATTGGAAGAATCCTAAGGAAATGCAATCCGAAACAAAGGAAGTAGGTTACAGTACGCTTGTTCGCCCACTGCTTGAATACTGCTCGGCAGTGTGGGATCCGTACCAGATAGGGTTGATAGAAGAGATAGAGAAGCTCCAACGGAAAGCAGCGCGCTTCGTTACAGTATCATTTAGTAATCGCGAAAGCGTTACGGAGATGATAGATAAACTCCAGGGGAAGACTCTGCAGGAGAGACGCTCAGTAGCTCGGTACGGGCTTTTGTTAAAGTTTCGAGAACATTTCTTCACCGAAGAATCAAGCAGTATATTGCTCCCTACTACGCATATCTCGCGAAGAGACCATGAGGATAAAATGAGAGAGATTCCCACACAGAAGCGTACCGACAATCCTTCTTTCCGCGAACAATACGAGACTGGAATAGAAGGGAGAACCGATAGAGGTTCTCAAGGTACCCTCCACCACACAACGTCAGGTGGCTTGCGGACTATGGATGTAGATGTAGAAGTGCAGTGGTCAAGATAATGAAATATGGTGCAACCATATTGACAGAATATCAGACAGCAGAGTTATTGAATCGAAGAACACGGAAACTGGACAGTAACTGACTGAAGATATGCAGTGTGACTTGGTGTGTTGTGCGCTTTAAATGACTCAACTCTTTGAGCGCATCTGCTGCTAGATAGGGTGTGCGTTGTATGAGGTTTATGCTCTATGATCTTGAGAGGCTTTTAGAACCATGAGTTCTTAGTACACTTAGGTAAGCCTTAACCTCTATATCTACATCAGCATCTATAATCCGCAAATCGCCTTTCGGCGTGTGGTGGAGTGTACTTCGTTTACTACCGTTCTGTTGTCGCTTCCCTTTTCTCCTGTTCCAGTCACGTATGATTCCTGGGAAGAACAATTACTGGTAAGCCTCCTAGTATAATCGAACCTCTATGATTTTGTCTTCATGGTCTTTTCGCGAGATATACGCAGGAGGAAGCAATAAATTATTTGCTTCTTTTGGGTGATGATGATGTTTGGGTTGTGGGGCGCTCAACTGCGCGATCAGCGCCCATACAAAGTCCCAGTTTTTACACAGTGAAATTTTTTTGCACAGTCTAATCTAGCCACTGTCACGAATGATGGTAATGAAAGGGTGGGGACAACACAAACACCCAGTCCCCGACAAAGGAAATTCCCAAACCGGCCGGGAATCGAACCCGGGACCCCGCGATCCAGAGGCAGCAACGCTAGCCACTAGACCACGGGCTGTGGTCTGCTTCTTCTAGGAACATACGATCTTGGAACTTTAACAGTAGACCACACTATTGTGCAAGTCCGCCCCAGCTAGCTGAGTTGTCAGTCCAACAGAATGTCAATCCTAAGGGCCCGGGTTCGATTCTCGGCTGGGTCGGAGATTTTCGCATCTCAGGGAATGGGTGTTGTGTTGTCCTAATCATCATCATTTCATACCATCGACGCGCAAGTTGCGGAAGTGGCGTCAACTCGAAAGACTTGCACCCGGCGAACGGACTACCCGACGGTAGGCCCTAGTCACACGACATTTATTATTACCGTGGTGCAGAACGCGTTTCTTACAGCGTCTGCCACTGGTGTTGGCTGAGGATCTCCGTGACGCTTTCGCGCTTATTGAATAAACCTGCAACGAAACGTGTTGCCCTTATTTGTATTTCTCTGTGTCTTCTGTCAATTCTATCTAGTACGGATTCCAGACTGCCGAGCAATATTCAGGTATTGGCTGAACGAATGTGTTATAAGCTAGGATTCTTCCAATGAATCTCAGCTTGACATCTGTCTTACCAGCCATTAATTTTATATGGTCACTCCGCTGCAACTCACGCCGTACGCATGCTCCTAGATATTTTATGGAAGTAATTGCTTCCAGTGACAGTTCTGCAATCGCGTGATCATACAGTAAAAGTCTTTCTGTCTATGTGGGCGAAATAGATAACATTTCTTTATGCTGAGGATCCCTGTACCAGGGGTAGATCCTCTGCAAGTTCTACTGCATTTCATTACAATTTTCTAGCGTCGCGACTTCTGAGTGTACAGCGGCATCACCCACGAGAAGCCTCAAGGAACTTCCGACTTGATCTACTAGATCATTTATCTATTATTTTATTCGTAACTGTAAGGAAGTGTAGTATATATTTTAGAATAAAATGTAGTCATCAGCTGCAAATTTATTTTTATTTTGCTTTACCACTTTTGACAAACTAATTCATCGTCTGAAGCCAACAAAATTACGGATATTATAAATTCATAGACTTTGGCTATACAGTTATGTGAAGTGTAGGAAATGTATTACAAATCTTACGTAGTATTCGGTTAGCAGATATAAATACCAATACTACGTAAGTTTCTGTAACACACTTCTTATACTTTACACTAATGTACACCCAAGGTTTAAAGATATACAACATCCCAATTTTTGTAGGTTTATGAATGAGACAAATTAATTTATCGAACCCGGTAAAGGAAAATAAAATTATATTTGCAACTGGCGACAGAATTTTATTATGAAATCTTTATATATTCTGAAAATTAACGGTCCCGTAACAATTGCTTTGGGGCAGGAGCCAAGTTACTTCTGCTTAGAAAGACATCTCTCCGTTCACAATAACATGCCGTGTTCTGTTTGCTAGAAATGCTTCAATCCAATCACACAGTTTTTAAGATGTTCAGTAAGTTCCTATTTTCTTTGTGGTAGTTAATACAGAATTCTCTGTGACCAAGTGTTGCACTTTCTTGTACATCTTCTCGATGGTTAATATACTGTGGACCCTCCCTTGTTCTAAGAGGGCGGAAGCCGTGTTCACAGGGCTTCAAACTTAAATTCCTGGTTTGAAGAAACATTCAGGCCTGCCATCACACCTCAGCTGGCGCTAAACCACCTTATCTTACCTTGGGCACTAAATACCCGTTTCAGCCGTATTTAATCGTTTTATTATCAGATCATAACCGGTTTCGTGGCAATGAAAACCGCATTCTCATGTAACGTGTAAGTAAGTCATAAGAGCTAAGTTGCCCTGAACATGGCAACAAACTTTCGTTATCTGACCAAACTAATAAACCGCTTAATGGCGGTACGCCAATTAATCAAAATACTACATCCGGCTGATCTTGATTCATTGACGTGCCGCCGTTTCGCGGTATATTTGTTTGGCCAGACAACGAATGTTAGGTTCTATGTTCCAGGCTACTTTGCTCTTAGTTAGATGTCACCTAAAGATGTGGTTTTCAGTGCCACAAAACCGGTTGCGATCTGATAATAAAACGATTAAATACGGCTGAAGCGGTTTCTTAATCCCCAAGATTATTAGTCACAGCTGTGGTTGCCCTGTGTACAAGTTTTCTGCACCTGATCTTAATTGCTTAGAAAATATCTGGAGCTGTTCTGAACAGTAGATCGAATGTAGCAACATCACCGTAATTCAGGGATGTAATCAACGAGCGACTTTATCTGGATATGGCACACGTGGAGAAATGTCTGATCTCTCTTTCTTCACAAATAGAGCCATTATCAAGAATGGAGGAGAATACACAGCTTTAGCGTGACATCTCCTGGGTGTGACTAGATTTTTTGTCCAGTATACTCAGTTTTTAGGACTCCTTATCTCAACCTTATAGGTTCACCTTGTTGTCCGTCTGTCTGTCTATCCCAGTCCCCTTTTTTTAGGATCAGGTGGAAGTATCCAGTGGAAATTCGCGTCAAAATCCTGGATCCACAACTGCTTGGCGGTGTAAAAGGTTTAAGCTTGCAAGTCAATCCAGTCAAAAGATATGGCCATGTATGCTATATTCCGATACTCGCAAACTCATGAAAACCTATATATGAACTGTCTGTATACATAATTAACTTTGTACGGAACCCTCAGAGCACGAGTGGCTCTCACACTTGTCCGGTTTTTATGTAATCACTCCACTTTTGTACCTCCAGACGATTGTTGCTGTTTCCAGTTATTTATTGACCATAACGCAGTTGGAAGGTAACGGCTGCGCGGTACGTTACATTTGTTTATTTCGAAGGTCAACAGCTAGTCGCTGCGCAAAGCGTTTATTTCACCTTAGATTTTAGATGATTAGGATTCGCAGAGTTATTAGTTCTGACAAATTTGATTTATGTTGTAATACTTTCTGAAATTTTCTATTCATTTTTTACTGAAATGAATGCTTACACGTGTCTGATACAGCTGGAATGTTTCAGCAGGAATATTAAACATTTAAGATGATTGTAGTATAACCAAACTCGGGTAATACACTCCATGTAATATGTGTCCAACATTATTGGTTACTGCTTGTTACATAGAAAAGTTTTCATTTCACGTGTTGGTATTCCAATCAATTTTGTTTTTTATTTCAAGTAGTGAACTTATGTTTGAGTTTACATATTCGAATTTTTCAGTTGGGATGGCATAAAGAGCCGAAACCAGAAACATCTAAGGAGATGGTAGTATAGCCAAACTCGAGTAAAACACTCCATGTAATATGTGTCCAACATTATTGGTTACTGCTTGTTACAGAGATAAGGTTTTGTTTCGCGTATTGTCATTCCAGTCTATTTTGTTTTGAAGTTCAAGTGGTGAACTTATTTATGTTTGAGTTTACATATTTGAATTTTTCAACTGGGATGGCATAAAGGGCCGAAACCTGAGTTGTATTTACACAAACAGTAAAGTAGTCAAATGGCGGTGTGTTTCTTAAAAAACTATCGTTGTGTTTGTCCTTGTTGGTCCATTCTGGTGTGCCGTTTAAGCATGCCACATGTATTTACAAATGCTGAGTGTGCTGATATGGTATTTGTGTGCGGTTTTTGCAATGGGCACGCTGCTGCTACTTAGAACATGGCAGTCGATTTCCTGTACCGTAGATTACCAGATTCAAGAGTGTTTACTTCTGTCTTCCTGAAACTGCTTGAGAATGATGCAGTGCCCAGATGTCACATGTCATCTGAATGTACAAATGATCTGGATGTGGATAGAACAGAAGACATTATTCAGCTGGCAGAATGTAATCTTTTAACAAGCACAAGTAGAATTTCTACATGTATGGGTGTTACACATACAAAGATATGGCGGACAGTCTGTGTCCATAAAATTTATAGCGGATTCAACAAGTTCGGGAAGGAAATGAAGGTAGACGGCTGGAATTCTTGCAGATCAACGAGTAGTCTCGTTGGATGGTTGGTTGATTTCTGGGAGGGGACCAAACAGCGAGGTCATCGCTCCCATCGGGTTAGGGAAGGACTGGGAAGGAAGTCGGCAGTACCCCTGCAAAGGAAACATCCAGGAATTTGCCTGAAACAACTTGCACACATGCCAGTATCAAGAACACCCCGCACATTTCTATTCGTCGGTTGAGACACCACGAAAACTACGGCAACCGGCAAGCCGCGGCCCGGATCCGACCTACTACTGGTTTCAAACAGGGGCCCCCCGCAAGAAATTCGTGGGAGGGAGAACGAGGCACTCGCATTGTACTCCGTTCGGTACGCATTTTCCGATATTTCAGCCGACGCTTGGCTCTCTACATGAGTACTGCTTTCTTATTGGTCCTAGAGTCTGTAGAAGTTTTAGCAAGTTCTGCTGTCATGAGTTTGAGTGGTTTCGACCTTTTCTTATTGTGCTAACAACATATGATTCGTGCATATCACCTGCGATGGTAGTAATGTCACTGGAAGTAAATGGGGATCTCACATGGTCTATTCTCAGTACTATCAGTACGCACTGATCGTATCAGGCGAGTCTTATCCGCTTGATAATTCACCATTCTACTGTTAGCATTTTTTTAAATGGTTCAAATGGCTCTGAGCACTATGGTACTTAACATCTCAGCTCATCAATTCCCTAGAACTTAAAACTACTTAAAACTAACTAACCTAAGGACATCACACACATCCATGCCCGAGGCAGGATTCGAACCTGCAACCGTAGCGGTCGCGGTTCCAGACTGAAGCGCCTAGAACCGCTCGGCCACCAACAGCCAGCGCATTTTTTCTTTTTTCTTTCAGTTTGTGTTTCTGTGTCTGTGTAGAAGCGCTTTTAGCTTTTAAACTTTTTAAAATGAACGAAGAAATGTTGGCCTTTGGCCTTTTATTTTTCCATGATGGCATTTCAAGATGCCAGGCCTCCCATCCTGAGATGTTTACAGTAATTTACATATTGGGTACTTTATTTTTCTTTACGTTCACGGTAAACAAATCCGGCACAGCTGTAAAATACTTTATTGAGCGAAGCCTTGCACGACAAACGCCGCTATACACTTGAACGGTTTAGGGGTTTTAGCACCATTATCATCTGTATCTCAAACCTAGCAACAGCAGGATGTCATGCTCATGCCTTAACAGTTGCTAGATTTTAGATACGCAGGTCAGATGTTCCCGCCTCAACATCATTAAACTTACTTTCCCAACGACACACAGTCCACACATCAACACAGTCACCATAAACTGCTTTCATTCTCTGATGAATCTCCTTTGGGGTGACACCTTCTGCTGTCTACATCTACATCTACATCTATACTCCGCGAACCACCTTACGGTGTGTGGCGGAGGGTACTTATTGTACCACTATCTGATCCCCCCTTCCCTGTTCCATTCACGAATTGTGCGTGGGAAGAACGACTGCTTGTAAGTCTCCGCATTTGCTCTAATTTCTCGGATCTTTTCGTTGTGATCATTACGCGAGATATATGTGGGCGGTAGTAATATGTTGCCCATCTCTTCCCGGAATGTGCTCTCTCGTAATTTCGATAATAAACCTCTCCGTATTGCGTAACGCCTTTCTTGAAGTGTCCGCCACTGGAGCTTGTTCAGCATCTCCGTAACGCTCTCGCGCTGACTAAATGTCCCCATGACGAATCGCGCTGCTTTTCGCTGGTTCATGTCTATCTCTTCTATTAATCCAACCTGGTAAGGGTCCCATACTGATGAGCAATACTCAAGAATCGGACGAACAAGCGTTTTGTAAGCTACTTCTTTCGTCGATGAGTCACATTTTCTTAGAATTCTTCCTATGAATCTCAACCTGGCGCCTGCTTTTCCCACTATTTGTTTTATGTGATCATTCCACTTCAGATCGCTCCGGATAGTAACTCCTAAGTATTTTACGGTCGTTACCGCTTCCAATGATTTACCACCTATGGCATAATCGTACTGGAATGGATTTCTGCCCCTATGTATGCGCATTATATTACATTTATCTACGTTTAGGGAAAGCTGCCAGCTGTCGCACCATGCATTAATCCTCTGCAGGTCCTCCTGGAGTACGTACGAGTCTTCTGATGTTGCTACTTTCTTGTAGACAACCGTGTCATCTGCAAATAGCCTCACGGAGCTACCGATGTTGTCAACTAAGTCATTTATGTATATTGTAAACAATAAAGGTCTATCACGCTTCCCTGCGGTACTCCCGAAATTACCTCTACATCTGCAGATTTTGAACCGTTAAGAATGACATGTTGTGTTCTTTCTTCTAGGAAATCCTGAATCCAATCACAAACCTGGTCCGATATTCCGTAAGCTCGTATTTTTTTCACTAAACGTAAGTGCGGAACCGTATCAAATGCCTTCCTGAAGTCCAGGAATACGGCATCAATCTGCTCGCCAGTGTCTACGGCACTGTGAATTTCTTGGGCAAATAGGGCGAGCTGAGTTTCACATGATCTCTGTTTGCGGAATCCATGTTGGTTATGATGAAGGAGATTTGTATTATCTAAGAACGTCATAATACGAGAATTCAGTGACTCACGTTTCTTAAATCGCACTGATCGACCGTCTGCGCAGGGTTCCATACTTTACACTGTAACAACACAATCGTTCAATGCTAAGGCTTTCCGCCTAACTGGAGCTGTAGAGATGCGGCTACGGAACAAGCCAGTACCAGCCGCATATCAATGCTGCCAACTGTTGAAGAGTTAGGAAGCTGGAAGAATTACTTTTCAGCCAACCCTCTAGAATTTTGCAATGAAAGTTTTTAAGACAGATATTGTAAAACGTCGTAAGTAAACAAACAATCCACAACACGCATTTAAATGTTGAGATCCGTAGATGTGGTCGAGATAAAGTGAAAGTACTATCGAAAACGTGCGTATGAAAGGGAAAGAGGTGCTATTCATATCGGTTCGTTGCCTAATAAAATCATGGTGCCACAGTTTTGAATTCATGAGCTACGAGCACTGCAGTCGTGTCACGTGACTTAACATCCTGCCGACTGAAGTATGTATTTGAATCAGGCCCACAGGTCACCAAAGATTACCCATGCCTGAGCCAAACCTTTCGCAGAAAAATGGATCGGCACGTTTCCTGGCCAACAAACGTGCGGCACCTGAGTCTGAGGGTGGTTTAATGCGAAATCTACAAAGGAAAATTAAAAACAAGAGACAAACTGATCGTTCGGTTTACAAATAGTGCTGGAATCATTATATAACGTCAGGATGACCTCAGAAAAGCTGCTCTTGATTGTCAGGAGAACTCGGAAGCTCATCGAAGTCTGCATCCACATCAACATCTACAGGGATACTCTGCAAATCACAATTAAGTGCCTAGCAGAGGGTTCACTGAACCACCTTCACAATAACCCTCCTCTATTTTATTTCACTTTCGAACAGCGTGCCGATAGAACGGACACCTATATCTTTTCGTGCGCATTGTGATTTCCCATATTTTATTATGATGATCGTTTCTTCTTCGTTTTAATGATGTCCACCCCAAATCCTGTAACATGTCCATGAGACTTTCTCTGCTATTTCTCGATAACACAAAATGTGTTGCTCTTCTCTGCACTTTCTCGATTTACTCCGTTGATCCTGTCTGATAAAGATCCCACACCACGCAGCAGTACTCGAAAAGAGGACGGACAAGCGTAGTGTAGGCAGTCACTTAAGTAGATCTGTTGCAATTTTGAGTGTTGTGCCAATAAAACGCAGTCTGTGTTTCGCCTTCCCCACAACATTTTCTATGTGTTCATTACAATTTAAGTTGTTCGTAATTGTAATTTCCAGGTATTTAGTTGAATTTACGACATTTAGGTTTGATTGATTTATCGTGTAACCAAAGTTTAACGGATTCCTTTTAGCATTCATGTGGATCACCTAGCACATTTCATTATTTAAGGTTAACTGCCAATTTTAGCACCATACAAATACGCTATGTGATCAGAAGTATCCGATCACCTGGCTGAAAATGACTTACAAGTTTGTGGCGATCTCCATCGGTAATGCTAGAATTCAGTATGGTGTTGGTCCACCCTTAGCCTTGATGACAGCTTCCACTCTCGCAGGCATTCGTTCAATCAGTTGCTGGAAGGTTTCTTGGGGAATGGCAGCCCGTTGTTCACAGAGTGCTGCACTGAGGAGAGGTATCGATGTCTGTCGGTGAGACCAGACACGAAGTCGGCGTTCCAAAACATCCCGAAGGTATTTTGTAGGATTCAGGTCAGGCCTTTGTGCAGGCCAGTCTCTTACAGCGATGTTATTGTCGTGTAACCACTCCGTCACAGGCCTAGCGTTATGAACGGGTGCTCGATCGTGTTGAAAGATGCAATAGCAATCCTCGAATTGCTCTTCAACAGTGGGAAGCAAAAAGGGGCTTAAAACATCAATGTAGGCCTGTGCTGTAATAGTTCCCTCTACCATAACACTACTGTCTCCGAATTTTAAAGTTGGCACTACACACGCTGGCAGATGACGTTTACAGGGCATTCGCCATACCCACAACCTGCTGTCGGGTCGTCACATTGCGTACCGTGATTCGTCAGACCACTGTTAAATCTTCCAATGCTTACGCTCCTTACACTAAGGGATCCGCCGTTTAGCATGTACCGACGTGATTTATGGTTTATGAGAAGTCGCTCGACCATGAAATCCAAGTTTTCTCACCTCCTATCTAACTGTCATATAACTTGCAGTGGATCCTGATGCATTCTGGAATTCCTGTGTGATGGTCTGGATAGATGCCTGGCTAATACACTTTAAGATCCTCTTCAACTGTCGGCTTTCTGTGTCAGTCAGCAGACGAGGTCGGCCTGTACGCTTTTGTGCTGTACGTGTCCTTTCACGTTTCCACTTCACTATCACATCGGAAACAGTGGACCTAGAGACGTTTAAGCGTGCGGAAGTCTAGCGTGCAGACTATGACACAAGTGACCCCCGCGGAGCGCCCCATTCTGCTCTCTCACGATGTCTAATGAATACTGATTTCGCTGATGTGGAGTACCTGGCAGTAGGTGGCATCACAATGCATCTAATATGAAAAACGTATGTTTTTGTGAGTGTCCGGATACTTCTGATCACTGGTGTATTTTCTCAAATCGTTTTACAATTGGTTTTGATCTTCTGGTACTTTACAAGACGATAAATGACAGCATCATCTGCAAACAACCTCAGACGGCTATTCAGATTATCTCACAAGTCATTTATATAGATAAGGTACAGCAGAGGGTCTTTAACGCTACCTTAGGGAAAGCCAGAAATCATTTTTGTTCTGCTCGTTGACCTTCCGTCAATTACCAAGAACTGTGACCTCTCTGACAGGAAATCACGAATCCAGTAGCGTACCTGAGACAGTATTCCATAGGCACGCTGATGGAATATATGAAGAGAAACTTTGAACTTCATTATCTGCATTTGCTTAACACCATCTGTGACTATTTGTTTGAGCTATATTCGAATAGCTGCATTTTAGTAACCAAGGAAAGCTGGACACATGGAACGTTTTGTTGAAACTGCTTTATAGTGCACCTACTAAAATCTACTACTCTTCAATCCCCCTGCGTTAGGTGTGACTATTTCGCTATCTGGTGCACTGATCCTACTTGAAGATGATGACACCATGCAAATTCCAGAAAGATTTCTTACACACCTTGGGATTTCTTGTCTCTGTGGAATAAATTGTACTGGGAGACGGTCGGTTTTCTGCAAGCGTAAGCCTGCCGTCTCCTGCGTCAGAAGTCGCTGATAAAACGCTTACTCTTTTCTGGCGTGCGCTCTGAGGCTGAATGTAGCCCAGCGGGAACATCAGAATCAGGTAATAGCACCCGCAGAACTGGGTGGGGGCACCGGCCGAACACAATGTGGGCGGAGTTGCTGTGTCTGGCTCTCCTTTCAGCCGGCTGCGAAGGTCTGCCGTGCGGGGGTGGGGCTATAAAGGGTAGGGTTCACAGCAGCGAAGGTTCGGAGCAGGTGCGAAATGGCGTGGAGTAATTAAAACGGGCGGCGAAAGACAGCCAGCAGCAGGCCCGAGTAATTGCAGGCTGAGAGCTGCCAGGGAGACCGAGAAGCAGCGGCAAAGGTACTGGGAAGGGGGTGGGGTGGAGGAGGGAGCCGATAGGCAGGTTGTTGCAAGCGCCAGGGCCACGGGCCGCCAGCACCGGAAATCGAGCCATCCTTTCAATCCTCCTGGGCTGGCCGTAACTCGCGCTCAAGTGCCTGTCGTGGTCTGCTCCGCTATTTCTTTCTCGCCAGCCAGGCACGGAGGTGGCTTAGACAGCAAGCACAAAGACGCTACAGTGTTTTCCGATGAAATCCTGTGCCTATAAGTACTACCCCAGACGAAAAGGTGTAGTATAGAGACGTGCTGTGTTGAGGCCTCTGCAGAAATATCGCCATCTGCCATTTTTTAGTCCAAAGCTTTGTTTCTGTTGATCTTGGTGTTTTTTTGGACAAGCTTGAGATTTATCGGCTTCATCGCCGACTAAATCATACTTAACAAACAGAATGCGAAGTATTGCTAAATAATTTAATAAATATAAAATTTTCCTAGGGCTAAGAGTCGCGGTGCGGCCGGCACGCTGCTTACAGTGCCGGCCGCACACGCGACACTTAGCGGCGCGTCTTAATCAAGTTGTGCATTCCTAGGAAAATTTTATAATGTACAAATATATTTTTATCTTTAACGTGAGCACTGTTGCTCTAAACCATTTCATAACTATTCACTCTATGTAATATAAAAATGTTTTACTTCTGATGAAGGCTGGCTTAGAGCAGTTGAAACCTAGGTAGAGTTGAAAATTTTTTACCTTTGCTACCGAAGAGCTGTATTTTTAAGTAATATTATCATTTATACATCAAAGAAACAGGGAAAACTTCTGATAAGCAGAGATGATACGCAAACGAATTAGCAATTCAGTTGAATAAGAAAACTTTACAGAGGGAATCAGTATATGAATATCTGGTTAGGATGGTGATAAATGAATTTGATGGTACCTATACACAGTTTTCGTGCTCTCATTACGCCTTGTTCATGAGCATAAGACATCAAATATGTCAGCTGAATTGGCACTTTTGAAATCAGTGAACTTCACTGACATTCGGAAGGGTATGGCAGGATCAAGGTAACGGCTAAAATGTTTGAGGCCGCAGTAACATTTATCGTGCATGAATTCAACATCCTATACCTCGACAATGGAAACAAGAACCTTAAATTCAGTCAACAAGACACTCATGTACAGAGCTCTACTATTTAATTCTCGTTCAATGGAGAAAGAACACATCATACTAGTAGCAAGAACAAGACCTAGAAAAGGGTTCGAATATTATAAACGGTGTAAAAGCCAAGACGGAACCATAAGAATGGAAGACCAAGAATGAATTGTTCAGGTGAAAAATGATTTAACACAGGGATGCAGTCTTCCGCTCCTACTGTTCGATCTACACATCGAAGAAGCAATTTGTGGCTCTGTCGTTTGTTCTGCTGATTAATTGTCACCTTGCGTTGACCGCCTGGCATCGGACCGAAACGGTACTAATCGTGTGTACTAGCTGATGGCACCACAGTGTCACAAAATGCATGCGCCAGCGACATAAAGCGGTCGACCTACTATATTCAAAATCGTTGCATCCAAAAATCGTGGGAGGAAAGAATCAGTAACCACCTGCACTATAATTTGCATTTTAACGACAAGGTTACAGGGATTAGGACAAACGCTATAATCGCGACACATTAACGGCAACACTCCTATCTGGCTTCACGTTCTCCGACTATAAGACGTGTATATTTCTATCGTTTATTGTCAAATCACAATTTATGAAAGTTGTTTATATTTTATTAATAGGATTAAGTAGGAATAATTAATATTTGTCATGTTGAAAATAATTGTGGTAGCAGGGAATGTCTGCACCAAAGTATTGTTGACAAGAGAGGCCGCAAATTGATATAATTTTTAAAAGGGCAGGAGAGACCGCGTATGGATACATTTTAAGAAAAGAGTTACAGTGATACATTTTGTAATGGTAGCAGGGATTGTCTGCACCAGAAAGCATTGTTGGCAGGAGAAACGGCACTTTAGCGTTCGTAGGAGGTCAGTAGTAAGCGAGAAGTGAAGCGAGTCGGTAGCAGGTCTGAAGCGAGAGGTTGAGAGAAGCGGTGTGCCTGCCAGCCACCAGCTATGATTTACAAGAGATTATAAACGGATGTACAGAGACATCAGCTAACTATTATAATAAGAGGAACTAATATTATTGAATTAATTTTTTGAGAAACTCAAGACTACTGAAGGTATGTTTGCGCATTGCTAGTTGTAAGATTATTGTAAAAAGTAAGCCCCATTTGAACGTTTGTAAAATCATTTCATTCAGAATATAATTAACTTTTGCCAGCAATATTGCATTACTGATTATAATCCATCCCAAAAACCATCAACGTAAAACTTCGCAAAATTTTATTGTTGTCAAGCAAAAGTTTAACTATGAATTACGTAACTTCAGTCAAATTAATTAAAGAATAACTTCATCTTTGCTATTAAAGAATAACATCAGCTTTGGTAATAAATACAGCCACATATTATGAAAGCCCACCAGCAGCTAATAGAGTGTAGTAAAACAGAGTAAGTATATTCATGTTGCAGTTCGATGTAGCAGTCAGATGGCGATCCAGTAACAGTAAAAAAGGTAAGGAACAGTTTTGGGTTATTGCAGATAAAGACTGAGGGCCACGACGATGACACATTCTATGTTTCGTCGAAAAAATCAGAAAATTACTTTTAGTAAGCAGCAATTAAATTTGTATGCGAAGATAGAGAAAGAGAATAAATTTCAAAAGGAAGATTTCATTTGTTATTATTAAGCAAGAGATAGAAATCCTAAGAAAAGGTTACATAGTTTGTTGTAAAAGGAAAGGTTATCCATAACAAAAGAGGTAGAGAGGAGACGAGAAGGTTCACGACACTAGTGCAATATACCTTGTCCGTCATATTAACCAACATTCATGCTAAAGAAACACACAGTAATTTCTAGTATAGCTAACCTGTATAGTACTAAAGGTGCTATGCTCACGGTGGTGATTAGTTATAAGTGTAATCGTGTAGTAACATTTAACAACAGGTAAAAGTAAATTTCACATTCTTGGGCATTTAGTATCAAGTATATTCACGTTCTGCTACTCAATTACAAATGGAGACAGTAACGTAGTATTCATTTTAATAAACATAAGGCCAAAGAACACTTCTGCTATAACGACGTGCTATGTATCACTCACACATCTAATTTATAGTGGGAATATATTTCACCGTAATCTTCATTAACAAAGGAACAGTAAAAATTCGGAGAGAACTTTCCACACTACCACCAAGTAAAATCAACTCTTGAGACATATTTTTCGTTTAGCTGCAGAGCTCCGAATTTATATTTCTATATGAATCACCTCACATATTCTAGCACTACGGCTGCTCTTTAGGCACATGATAATCCGTCTGTCCTGATGAACTTAATTAATTTGTGTATCGAAGCAACTGACGTCGTACGACCTAAAGGAGTAATTCATATCGCACTTGCGTCGCATTACGATTGCATCTGTGAGGCAAAATGTTTTGACGTAATTGCCGGACGCCGCATGGGATATGGAGTGGACTGTTTCTGCTAATCGATAGGCCGTGGGGCAAATCTCATTATAATGTGTCGATACCATTACAGAACGGCCGGACGAGACACATGACACGTTAAACAATCAGCGCGGAACTGCTCTGATGGTACAGTTATGGCGCATTATGACGGCGATCCGGGCATTGCGAAATAACGAAGGAAATTAATGCATCGGCTACATGAGCAATTTCATCATTGTTGTCGCTGTCAGATGGCAGAGGACTGACAAACTTCGTTAGTAAAGAGATGTATCAAAATAACGGCACATACACAGAGATGTTCTTTGATTGCATACGCGCTATTTATATGTCCCGGCACCGAGAAGTGACCAAATTCTCGTTGGATTTTAATAGCTTTCGTTGGATGGCGCCTAGTAGCGCGAACATCTTTAATTTCCTATACATATACCAGCTGGATTTGTTCCGAATCACGATTCTTCATCTTACGTTCACCATACTATTAATGCCATCACATTAGGTGGATACGGACTGTTGTGAAATGTCACCCATGAAGCCATGTAGCACTACCGAATTATTGAAATTTTCACTACTGAGGGAATTGGTTCCTCGTGCAGTTTCAGTGTTACCTGAAAAAAAAAACATAATTGCCTTATCGAACTGCTGTTTATATGAGACCAACAGGTTTGGACACTATGTATATCTGCAGGTTTTCGTGGCCGTTGTCACTGATGTTAAAATCTTCTGTATTGTTAGGCATCGTTATATTTCTTCAAACAACCGACATTTCGACCCCTCTACGGGGACCTTCTTCAGTGTCCACTGTAGAGTGAAGTTCAGACTCTGTTGCATAGTCCTCAGCAACTGGTTTGTAAAATAAACAACAAATATTGTATAGAGTACTACACATGTTTCTGTATTTTCATTCATGATACACGAAACATTCTGCCATGAATCGACGCAACTGTAAATCAGTGCATATACATTGAAGTTGTAGGATATACATCTTGTGAATGCTGTTGTGAAGCAGGAACAATAGGAAAGCACTAGATCGTTACATCTACGAGCTATACGCGAAAGAACTAACTAGTAGACTATTGAGGTCTTCAGCGTTCTACCCAGTGGACACTCATTCGAGAGAACAGCAGTTCAAATGATCGTCCTTCTGACATTGAGGTTTTCGTGGTGTATCTCAACCGCTAAAGTCAAGTGAAACGATGATGTCTTGAAGATAGCATTACCGACTTCTGTCTCAGTATTTCCCCAACCCGAGTGTTTACTTTTAGTGATGGAATAATCGGCCGGACGTTCAGCACTAACCATAATAAACAATGCCCTATGAAACAATTGTAGGAATGGCCATTATGTCAAGCAGCACAGTTATCAGTTAATGAATAACATTTTGATGTAAGACGTCACGGCCTGTCAATTCATGGAATATTTTGTTTATGATGCTGTTTAGGTTGTGTGACCATCTTATAGCAGACAAACAGCCGAAAGAGTAACCGTTGATTACAGTTTTTTCCGGAAATTTACTCATAGTCAAATACTGCAGGCATCTAGTTCTCTAGTCTCCACTTTTTTTTTTTTGCGCATCTGTAGAGTAATAATCATTCATGTTTTGACCCAATACACATTCATAGTGTGCCGCGCGGGATTAGCCGAGCAGTCTGGGGCGCTGCAGTCCTGGAGTGTGCAGCTGTTCCCGGCGGAGGTTCGACTCCCCCGTCGGGCATGGGTGTGTGTAAGCTTCGGGAGTGATGACCTTTGCAGTTAAGTCCCATAGGATTTCACACATATTTGAACATTTGAACACATTCATAGTGTGCTTGGGTACCAACATGAATCAGCCACTTATTCTGTTACTGTACCAGAGTTGTAACCTTCAAAGTTTCAGGAAGAAATTTCAGATGGTTTCCACCTAGTAGTGGGGCCTACAGTTCGAACACACCAATTGTGTGATCACTAACGATTCTTATCTTACTGCTCACGCGGAATCTACACTGGATTTACCGCCAACGTGAAAGGTGGATTTGCGTCGGTGCACCCATGAAGATCGTAGGGACGAATTTGCCTTTTCTGGTGTATGTTACTTCGAAGATTGCTAGTACTCTGCAGTTGATATGTGACGTATTGCAAAATGCTCTGTAACGTTTAAAATCAAATTCTGCCCTCAACTATGTTACAAATAGTCCATTGTAAGGATACACTGGTTGATAATATACACTCCTGGAAATTGAAATAAGAACACCGTGAATTCATTGTCCCAGGAAGGGGAAACTTTATTGACACATTCCTGGGGTCAGATACATCACATGATCACACTGACAGAACCACAGGCACATAGACACAGGCAACAGAGCATGCACAATGTCGGCACTAGTACAGTGTATATCCACCTTTCGCAGCAATGCAGGCTGCTATTCTCCCATGGAGACGATCGTAGAGATGCTGGATGTAGTCCTGTGGAACGGCTTGCCATGCCATTTCCACCTGGCGCCTCAGTTGGACCAGCGTTCGTGCTGGACGTGCAGACCGCGTGAGACGACGCTTCATCCAGTCCCAAACATGCTCAATGGGGGACAGATCCGGAGATCTTGCTGGCCAGGGTAGTTGACTTACACCTTCTAGAGCACGTTGGGTGGCACGGGATACATGCGGACGTGCATTGTCCTGTTGGAACAGCAAGTTCCCTTCCCGGTCTAGGAATGATAGAACGATGGGTTCGATGACGGTTTGGATGTACCGTGCACTATTCAGTGTCCCCTCGACGATCACCAGTGGTGTACGGCCAGTGTAGGAGACCGCTCCCCACACCATGATGCCGGGTGTTGGCCCTGTGTGCCTCGGTCGTATCCAGTCCTGATTGTGGCGCTCACCTGCACGGCGCCAAACACGCATACGACCATCATTGGCACCAAGGCAGAAGCGACTCTCATCGCTGAAGACGACACGTCTCCATTCGTCCCTCCATTCACGCCTGTCGCGACACCACTGGAGGCGGGCTGCACGATGTTGGGGCGTGAGCGGAAGACGGCCTAACGGTGTGCGGGACCGTAGCCCAGCTTCATGGAGATGGTTGCGAATGGTCCTCGCCGATACCCCAGGAGCAACAGTGTCCCTAATTTGCTGGGAAGTGGCGGTGCGGTCCCCTACGGCACTGCGTAGGATCCTACGGTCTTGGCGTGCATCCGTGCGTCGCTGCGGTCCGGTCCCAGGTCGACGGGCACGTGCACCTTCCGCCGACCACTGGCGACAACATCGATGTACTGTGGAGACCTCACGCCCCACGTGTTGAGCAATTCGGCGGTACGTCCACCCGGCCTCCCGCATGCCCACTATACGCCCTCGCTCAAAGTCTGTCAACTGCACATACGGTTCACGTCCACGCTGTCGCGGCATGCTACCAGTGTTAAAGACTGCGATGGAGCTCCGTATGCCACGGCAAACTGGCTGACACTGACGGCGGCGGTGCACAAATGCTGCGCAGCTAGCGCCATTCGACGGCCAACACCGCGGTTCCTGGTGTGTCCGCTGTGCCGTGCGTGTGATCATTGCTTGTACAGCCCTCTCGCAGTGTCCGGAGCAAGTATGGTGGGTCTGACACACCGGTGTCAATGTGTTCTTTTTTCCAGTTCCAGGAGTGTACTTTTCTCCATAAACTACCGAGACATCTGATGCTGACAGCTAGTCGACGAGATTCTTTTCCAGTGAGCGATCCAAAAAACTCAAAATTGCCACCTCCACTGCGAAGCTTCAATGACGTCGGGACCTACCGGCGCTTACGATGATACATGTGCAGCGGCCAGTTTATTTGAAACGACGGACTACTGCTGCAAGTGCTCTGGGCATGGGACGTAGCTCGTCGGGTGGAGGTAGCAGAGTTCTAATGTACCGCACCGTTATGTCAAATCTTCAGAATGAAAACGTGGTCCAGCAAGTCAGATCCATAATGGTTAGTTCATTATTTCTTTATTTCGCCGTAGCCTCAGTCACAGCGATAAATGACCGAATAGCTACAGTCCTGGTGGTCTCTGGTGTGTCAAATGGTAAGCACATACATACAATATTGTTATATTGCATTTTTACTGTAGATTCCACTTGTGCCTAAAGTACAGGTACGTGCCTCATTACGCTGGAGCGAAACTTCCACGCGTCTAACCAAAGTTTTAAAATGTAATAGGCAGGACAGCTATACCTTTAATTAAAATATGAACCTGTCAAGATATTAATTGGTCTTCTCATGAAGAGAACCGTTTCGGCAAACAAAGTGGATGTTTATCCATGTATGTATTGAGAATCTATGACTGGTTGTAGGTGTTTCTAGCGGTCCGGAGATTTTCTCGAAACTCTAGGTCGCAGCATACATGATCTAGAGGAAAAATGAAGATACTGCTTTGTGTCCTCTCAGGACACAACCGCTTACCTCCTCCAATCCTGTGAAGGAAGGACCACCTTTCGCCCCAAACTATTGCTTGTTGTAAAATGTCGATTCAAAACACCTTCAGCCATCTAAATTTCCAGTTGTAATTTTATTTGAGGAACCAGTTTCAGCGCTACAACATGCCATCTTCAGGCCCTCTGAACGACGTCTATTTAGGATTCCACCTCTAGGTCAGTCAATATAGGTGCCAGCATTCAGTGATTGGTATCCGTAGATTTTTGGCGTAAATATTCCTTCGATCACCACTTGCGGACTGTTAGACAAACATTCAATAAATGTTTGTCCAACATTCGGTTAATGATGATCGAAGAGATCGCTTTTTGTATTTAAATGCCGAGGTCCCGCATTTATCTGCAGAAAGATTACAGAGTCTTACAGAGTCCTGTGGTTTTCAGTCTGAAGACTGGTTTGATGCAGCTCTCCAAACTAGTTTGTCTAGCAGGGTATCAATGTAAACTAATACCCTCATCAAAAGCAATAAACTCAAAAACAAATGTACTCCTACATACTGTACGTGACTAGGTTTCCATCTACAATTTTACTCCCTTCGCGGGCCCCATGACTCCTCCCTTCCCCCCAATCCCCCTCCCCCCTCCCCCCTCCCCCGCCCCCCCCGCCCACCACCCACATACACTTCACTCAGTTACCAAACTGACTTCTCCTTGACGCCTCAAGACGCCTCCTATCAATGAAACCTTCTTTTAGCCTAGTTTTAGCATAATTTCCTTTTTTCTCTAACTCTGTTCAGTACTATTTCATTGATTAATTACTACATATACGTATTTACTTCTAAATGACTGTATCAGAAAACATAAGTATCGTTTTGTAACGTAAGGAGTGCGTTCACTGGGTACAGATAGGACAAAAAAGAAGACGATCCAGAATGAAACACATACTTGCCAAAGGGTCAGAGAGGCTATATAAGCTTTCATCCACATAGATAAGGAAGCTCACTCACATGCAAAATAGTCGTCTATGGCACTATGCTATTACTGCACTCGGCCTTCGCCACGGTTAAATGAAGCTCGACTGGAGTTTGTCCCTGTTGTTGATTTCACTATTAACGGCTGGAAAATTGCATTATCGATAATCTTCCGTACAGATCATGCTTTCCATAAATCCATAACATCCGGGTAGCTAGGAGCGAGGGCACTTATCTACAAGTGTAAATGGGTCCACTCTAATCAAGGCTAACATTTCCCAGGTTTTTTTGCTGATGAGTCTACAGCTAATTAAAGTCAGTGAAAGAATAAGAATGAGAACTTGCCTTGGAATGGTTTCGGAGATCGCTTCTCTTAGGCACGAGAGCGGGAAAACTAGCATGATCCTTTTCGAACTGGCCTTAATGCTAGAAAGGGCTGGGGTGCAGGGTGGCAGTATTTTGGCCCTTACAGAGATTTCGTCCCACACCTATACATGCGATTATACAGGGTGAAGCGAAATTCGATCACACGGGCTTCGCAGCGCGACTCATCACATGCCTTCGATTACAAAAAAAAGTTCGGCGCAAAATTTCGTCCGGCGAGTGCATCCGGCAGAAAATGGACGTTAAAGAGTGGCAATCTGGCAACACTGTAACCACATGTATGGTAAGTATCCTTATGAGCACATGTTAGTTGTGCTACACAGTTTGTGCAGTGGATAGAGTTTTGGGCTAGCATGGAGGAGGTCGTGGGTTCGAACCAGGTTTGGGGTGCAATTTTTTTTGCTAATTTCATTCCGATATTTCGTATTGTACAAAACGCCGTTTCTTAGGTTATATGTATCCTAAATTTACAACATTTTGTAACTCTGAATGTAACAAATATGTTGTTAGACAAATAACAAATAGACATTTGAAGCAAATGACCTGTCATAGGACAGAATAACCACAAAAACAATATTAATTTCGAGATGCTAAAGATGCGCCTATTTCACATAATGCACGATACCCCTCTGACAGTTATTGTTCTGCATGATTCATACCGACATCGATAATTGTGCAACGTTCTGTTTCGAATTACAGTGTGTCCATAACGGTAACAGACGTGATGTTTCCACAATCCCATCGATAGAATAATAACAATAATAATAATGCATGCGCTTACCAAATTGTGTTGAAAGGCATGGGACCATGATGATAACACATAGAAATAGCAACCGAGTTTGGACATTATTCGCAAAGCACATTGGTAGTCCTATTGGCAACGTAAGGCCGTAACGAAATGTATTGATCTGAACGAGGTCAGAATAATAATTGCTACTAATCTCTAGGACCATTGGAGGACGATACAAAGAAAACAGGTTTCGCATGTGGTGGATGAGGTAACTGTGAAACTCCATGACATGATTAGGGCTTGTTCCTAAGCTGACCAATCTTACATTTCTACGATTGTAGTTTGTAAGCGCAAGTCTTTTCTATGGGACCCCCTGCAATCGCTGTTGACGATTAAGATGCTGTTACGGTGCTCGCTTATTTCCAAGTCCGTATCGATCTTAGTGCTGAGTTTTCACTCAGATGGCGCTTTGGCGTTTGGCGGTTGTTTCCGTGTGTGATCCCTGGCCGGGGCTTAGCTGGAGGCGTGTGAGGAGGTAAGAGGTGGCTACCTTGGCGTGAAGACAGTTCGGCTCGGCTGGTGTTGTTTGTGTCTGGACGCCGAGTGGGGCCCGATGGGAAGACCGGACCGTGATTTTACGGTTAATAGTGTGGACAGCGGCGTGGTGTGCCGTTTAACTTGATTCGCAAGGGGAGCAAAATCTCGCCTGTTGTAGTTTGTCCAGTAGCCTGAGTTTGAAATACCTTCTATTGGCGGCGGGATGTCATTTCGTCCTCCTGTCTCTCCGCCGCTGGGATTGCTATCTTCGTTTACCGTCCCATGGATGTATATCGATGGGTTACGCTGCTCTCCGTACTCTACTAGACGCTGGTGGTGGAAGAGCGTCGTTCAGCGGCACGTTAGTCTGGGTGCCTTATGTTTGATCTTCAAGTGCATAGTCTTCGAGTGGCACTCCTTCGAGTTTGCCTTGGGCAGTTAGATTGGAGTTTATTTTGTCTTGTGGTGCTTCCGCTTTCCGTTAACGAAGGTTAAGCTTGATTTGGCACTCCGTACGACGCTTGGCACCTCAGCAGGCGGGTCGGAGCCACCTTCGCGTCTAAACGGAAGCCTTTGGACTGAGAGGTCTTGTGTTTGCATATTGTTCATAAATTGTTGTTTTGGTATTAAGTTGGCTGAAGTTTCTTATGGATTTCCCGGCATTTGGTCGGTTGTTTGGCCCAGGCTAGGTCTCGTTATTTTAAAAGTCGGTCCTTGCTTTGGCTTAGTACGATTTTGGTTTACTGCCCGGTGGTTCTGGTAGTACGTCGGGTCGCTGTGGTCGTGTTCCATTTTCTATGGGGCTGTGTACTCGGAGCCATGGAGTACCATTTGTGTGAACTGGTTCACTGGGGAGTACTGATCGGGCCATTCTTGGTCCTCTTTTGTATGAAATGATTTTATTATTCTTTTAAAGTAACATTATCACTTGAATGATTTAATTCTTGTTGCGTTAATTGCAACTTTGGTACTGAGAAATTCAGTAGTTTAATTACGCAGGATTAAATAGTGGCACAGGCCCCTTTACCTGTTCCGTAATCTGTTAATTGCCGAAAGAACTTAAGCTCATACTCATATGATATGATTTTATTAAATTATTGTATTTTTATGTCATGTGATTGTTTTTTTTTTAATTTGCTGATCAGTAGTGTACTGTTCCAAGTATTAAAAAGTTTCTGGTAGCTATTACTTGGGTGTAACGCGCGGAACCGCTTTTAACGCAGAGAGTAGTTGCGTGCCTTACGTATCCGTTGTTGGCGCGGCCTGGTGTCCGTTGTTTGTTTTGGTGCACCTGAGTTGAGTATTGTGTTGCCTCCTCCCTTGCGGCCCAGTCGTATTCTTCTCATAAACATTTCCTTCACGGCATTTTAGTTAATTTTATGCTAGTATTATTTCAATTTCTTACATTGGTATAAGTGTGCGCCCTTCATTATGCACATTGTTTGTCATAGCGGAGTTGATGTGCCATTGTAATTTGTTAAACTCCATTGTATGTGCCCTTCGTGATACATATGATTATGATGTGCGTGTGTAATGGTGCAATAAATGGATGTTTGTTATTTCTGTTTTGGCGCCCTTCATGCCTCCTTTCTTGTCCCTATTAGTACGCTATCCTTGTACTTGTGTTGGTAACCCACATCAGATGCCACATACCGTATCACCTGCACTACATTTACCAAATAAGCAACATAGGCCTCAACCCAAGACCTAACCATCGACCTGCTGCATGTTATTCCAAAACTCTGTCCACTGCACCAGATTGCCACTCTTCAACGTCCATTTTCTGCCGGATGCACTCACTTTGTCGCTGGCATGTGAGGATCTGCGCTGCGAAGCCCGAGTGCGCGAAATTCGCTTCACCCTGTATAGAGATTAGGCAGTTGTTGGTAGGCCTGGAATCGTTTACTAAAGTTAAGTGGTATGACTAATGTCGTCAGGTATACTAACACTTGTAGTTTACGAATTTGCTGAGTGGTGGGCTTTTCTATTGGCTGCGTAGGGTCTAAGCTTAGTGAAGCCGTGGGCCCGAGGTTTAATTCTGCGGCTTGAGGCAGACACAAGTTCAGTGGGGTGTCTCAGGACGGCAGTAGTTGGTTCTTGAAGAGACGCTCGTCTTGGGCGGCCGCCAGAATGCAGAACAGTGTAGGAATGCGGCCACCGACCCTGCTGATTGCCGAAGCGCCCAGTTTTACGAGGGGCACAAGCGTTATCAGTACGGCGAGAGCTGTTCCACAGTGACCTCTGGAGACTGGCTGGCGCCGTGTAGTCGCGGACACAATTTCCTTCAAACAGTGCTGTGGCGAACTGGAAGCGGCCAGGCGACGGGCTGGCTCCTCGAGACTTAGCTGTTTTGGCACGTACACCATGCTGGTCCCCGCGATATTTTGAGTCGGATGTTCCAGATTGGCACATTTGCTTAAAGCGTGTGTAGGGGGAATGCCTTCCGGAAAATTCGACGAAAACTTGAGTGTGAGTGGCCGGAGCCGTTGAGTATGAAGACGGAGGGGTTTCTGAGTTCGCACCCGTACCTAGGCGCGAGGTAAAGAGAAGTGAGCTGGCTGTTTTAGCTAAGGGGTTTCATGTTTGATCTCTGGAACTCGCAGGAGACCCTGGCTCCGCTCTTGAAAGAGCAGGAACATTTTCTTGTCATTTTGCAGAGAAGAATTCTACTTTAGCCTCAGTGTCTTTGAGATCAGTAAAGGAACTGTATTTTGCTGCACGTTTAAGGACGATACTGGATGCCTGGATTCCTCATCCTGCGTCTGGTACACACTTCTTGGAAGCGCTTTGTTGTTGCTCACTTGCGCGTAAGACGTTGCTGAATACCGTCTAGTGCGGGGAGGTATGCGTCAGCTTTGCTTTAGCAAAATGGTTCAAATGGCTCTGAGCACTATGGGACTTAACTACTGTGGTCATCAGTCCCCTAGAACTTAGAATTACTTAAACCTAACTAACCTAAGGACATCACACACACCCATGCCCGAGGCAGGATTCGAACCTGCGACCGTAGCGGTCACGCGGTTCGAGACTGTAGCGCCTATAACCGCACGGCCACTCCGGCCGGCTTGCTTTAGCAGTTATAGACAGTAGTCAGCTGTCTAAGGTCTTAGGTTTCATCTCTCACCACATTTGCGGGTCTGCCGCTTTCTCACCAGCGGCAGTTACGTTGCTTTCACGCTTTTGCTATAGTGATATAGCCAACGGCATCGGCTTCTTAGGATTACGCATAAAGGTTACTCCTCTGAGGTTACATGCTAAATAGTCGATTCCTATAGATTCTTCCAGTTTTGGTGCGACAGACGAAGTCAGCCATATCGTGTGGTTTGAACTGTTCTCGGGTATCCGACCGGGTAGCGTCGTAATTTCTCCGCAATATTTCGGCAGACGTACACGCTGCCATCTTCAGGTGGTTCCTGACGAATGCTGTGCTGTTCCTCTCGGCGCCCTATATATACTAGCCGTTACCCCGTCCACCGCTCCTATCCTGGTGTCTTTGGTGCGGCCGGCGCGGCGGCTACTGGAGCCGGTGGGAGAAGCGGCGCCTGGGTCTGAACTGGGTCTGCAGTCTCCCTGCTGCCGCCGTCGGGGACGGTCCTCGATCTCTGGGACCGCATCTTTCTCTCCAGGCTGAGTGCAGGGTTCCAAGCCTGACTAAGTTGAAGGCCGCTGTCTTTATTAATTAGTTCGTCCTGTAGTCGGATTTCGATAGCCTCTTTAGTAATGCAGTCCCAGAAGTAGGAGGATTGACTGAGTATTTTTGTGTTTTCTTAGTCAGATCGCATATCGTGTGGTATTTTTCAGATCGTGTATCCACTCTGTGGAGAAGCAGGCGTTTTGGAATATTAGTCAAGTCTATGGAGTTAACAATTGTTTGAGTCCACAAGACAAGTAATGTTCCTTATTTGTGTTCAACATAAATTCTATAGTGAACACCAGTATTTGTCGTTTCAGTAGCAATACAGTTTATCCTTGGCCCTTCTGTTATTGATATGATTATTGTTTTAATTTGTGCTCTAACACTAGCCACAGGGGATATTTTTGAGTGACAGGGCCAGATTGCAACATCGCCTTACTTTCAAGTTTCCATTGCGCACATTAACACTGATAGGTCTCCCCAAACGCTTATCTCGAAACTCCACGATTGAAAGGTAGAAAAGCATAGGCGAAAATCACGCTTGTACTAAAGACACAATGGACTTTATATTCAATTCAGCATGGAAATATGCTGGTGGTATCTGATAATTATTTGCAGCTGTAAAGCAGACAGTACGTACAGAAATAAATAATAATGGAAGGGAAGTGGGTATGATCAGACTTAAGCAATCAAATAACAACACGTATCTGCATGATGATTTCAATATGTTTATTATTTCTATGATACAAAGGTCCAATACAGAGAGCATAGGTTTCTTAGGAATTAATAAAGATATTGAGTAAGTCAAAGGGGGGTATTTGATCAATTATTAGGGTTCCGTACATTTATTGACAAAAAGGAAACCCTTACAGGATTACTTTGTTGTCTGTCAGCTTGTCCAACTGTTAAGACAGTTTTTTCTCAGAAACAGGTGGAAGAGCTATCAAAAATGGTTCAAATGGCTCTGAGCACTATGCGACTTAACTGCTGAGGTCATCAGTCGCCTAGAACTTAGAACTAATTAAACCTAACTAACCTAAGGACATCACACACATCCATGCCCGAGGCAGGATTCGAACCTGCGACCGTAGCGGTAGCTCGGCTCCAGACTGCAGCGCCTAGAACCGCACGGCCACCACGGCCGGTGGAAGAGCTATCAAGCTGACATTTGCGTCAGTTACTGTATACGGCCCCTTGATGGTTTAAGTAATTTAACATTCTAAGTCAATGAAATCATAAGATACGGCAACATTTGTCACGTATTTTGAGACTCGCAAACACACTCATCAAAACCTGCAGATGAACCACCTACACAGACGTCAATCACATAGTTGTCTAAAGGTAAAGCGATTGTCTCGAAACCGACAAATCGCGGGCTCGAATCTCGGTCGGACAGCGGCTATATCAATCGTCGCTTATTCTGAGTTCACCTGTCGACGATGTGAGGAGTCTCCAGAAACAACACGTGACCCGGATTCCATGCTGAACTGTAGGTCCTCTTTCCGCGGCTGGATAACTGGGGAAGGTTAGGGACACCCAAGTCACCCGAATGGCGTCCAGTAGACAGATTTACACCAGTCACTGGAGCCGCACGAAGGTATTATTATTACCATGTGTACCGGTGAATGGGAAGAGGTTTGCCCAGAAAGTAATGCAACGATTTTTTTTCTCAGCCGAAAGCAACGCTACGAGTGCAAAACGTTACGTATGAATAATTTGAAGTTTCCTGAGTGAGCGCGCCAAGTTTCCGTCACTTCCGACGGGTATCGTAGCCTCAGCAAAGTTTCAAAATGGCGTCTATAGGTGATGTACGTTATAACCAATGTGCCGTCATTGAATTTCTCACTGCAGGGAAAGATACCGTGGGGAATATTCACAAATGATTGTGCAAAGTCTATGGAGCATGTGCTGTCGACAGAAGTGAAGTTAGTCGCTGGGCAAGGAGGATCATCAGATGGCTGTTTGACGGAGCTCCGCGATTTGCAGCGGTCGGGAAGACTATCCACGGCTGTCACACCTTACATGTTGCAGCGAGCTTCCACTTGTTTGGCCCATTAAGGGATGCCATTCGTGGAAGACATTTTGAAGACGATGAGGATGTGATTCACACAGTGAAGCACTGGCTCCGCCACTAGGGCATGGATTAGTACCGACAGGGCATACAAGCCTTTGTTTTGCGACGGGGGAAGGCCGAAGAACGTGATGGAGATTACGTGGAAAAATAGGGTGTGGAGATAAAACACCATTCTTTTGTGTGTGATTCTCATTATGTTCAATAAAGAATTGTTGAAGAAAAGAAATGTGGTGCTTTACTTTACGGGCAACCCTCGTATGTATAACTTTTACTCCTATTTGCAATAAAATTATTCATGCCTGCTGAGTAAACACATTGGCTGATCACCGGAATAAATAATGCTGAAACATTCCAGTGCTGACTATGTTCACTGTATTTATCCAAATGGATGGGAAGTTACAAGGACAAGAGATGCTTAAAGTATTCAGTGCATGCTGTCATTATGTAAATATACAAATACACAATTACCAAAAGCAGAAGCAGAATCTCTGTTTCGGGGTGTGTAATATCCACGCCTATATTTTATTCAGAATAATATTCACGACAGCATTATGTGTAGAATGTGAATGGACATTAATCGTATTCTCGTGATATTAACAAAAAGGACTTCATCGATAGCAAAATAATAAATAATTATTGTCAGTGACATAATTCAATATTTTTTAAAAAGTTATATCTCAGACAGTACCCATGGAAAAAGATAATGAAAATCTCAATCTTTTGTTATCTATGATTTTTCTAGAAAAATTCTTCTTCTCGCTCGAACTATTCTACTGATAAGATGTGATTGATGTCTCCTAACACACAGGTCTGTAAAAAACTGTATTATGTTTGCTAATTTAATATTTGAAAAATAGGGTTTATGTCTCATTGAAAATGAATTTTCTTTGCTTCGGAGTTTCATTTCCTCGTAATTCT
This sequence comes from Schistocerca serialis cubense, assembly GCF_023864345.2. Classification (NCBI taxonomy): domain Eukaryota; kingdom Metazoa; phylum Arthropoda; class Insecta; order Orthoptera; family Acrididae; genus Schistocerca; species Schistocerca serialis. The sequence goes on along the minus strand of NC_064641.1, from coordinate 657,330,838 downwards.
CGTCCTATAAAAATGTTAACTTTTCTGCTCAGCTACAGCCATTGACGCTATTGATCTACAGCGCGGTTTATTGGTAAATGCTGCATAATAGGTGATTAACACTGAGAAATATTTTCAAATGTTGATATATATAGTGAAGATACAAAAAGATGTAATATATATTATTTGTTAGTAGTAAAACAGGGCCCGAAGCAGATTCGATAAGTGATTGTCTTGTGTTAGCCGCCATCTTAGTGAAATACTGCAGCGGCAGTTTTAAATTGATTTTCTATACAGACATAAATGTTGTTGGTCATAATTGCTATAATAATTGTGTATTTGTGGCCGAGGATCCACTCTGAGATAATAAATTCCAGTTAGACTCCGAATACAGTGAACTTCTATGGATGCAAACAGCATCTTACATGATGTAAATTCTTATCTGCTGATGTATGAAGCCTGGTTATTTCCTAACACATTTACGAAATATTTTCACAGGAAGAAATACATTAGTGTTGTGTGCGTGTGGTATTGTATGACAAAACTGTTCGTTCTGTTTAAAGAAAATGGTTGCAACCTCGAACAACAGTAGCGTTATATTCGATAAAGCATCTGCAACTACCGGCCGAAGTGGCCGAGCGCTTCTAGGCGCTACAGTCTGGAACCGCGCGACTGCTACGGTCGCAGGTTTGTATTCTGCCTCGGGCATGGATGTGTGTGATGTCCTTAGGTTAGTTAGGTTTAAGTAGTTCTCAGTTATAGGGGACCGATGACCTCAGAAGTTAAGTTCCATAGTGCCCAGAGCCATTTGAACCATTTTGATCTGCAACTAGTAAAGATACTATTATAGAACAGCACTCTTGTTTACCTCAGATTACTTATCATGCATTTAGGTTGTTTGCTAGTTATATATGATTGCTTTTGTGCATGAATTTAGTGCCATTTACAGTCGTTGATAGACAACACTGTCACACGTTCCCAGGTGGAGATTTCTTTAGTAAAATAACAATCATTAGCCGGGAAAAACAGTGATTAAATAAAACCTCATGTTACATTAATAAGTAACTAGTTTTATTGTTATCTTGCTGAAACTGTACAACACGCAATCAAACATTACACGCGACATTGGCGCCCAACGTGGGGCCACAATACACAACATTTACTGTAATATTGTATTTATTGTAATTGTCTACAGGTGTTGTGTACCATAATAAAATATTAATACATATGTTATTCTCTTTTCATGTGAGTCTAACACGAGAGGCTCTCGACACCGTTTCTCACAAGCTTCTTCTAACCAAACTGCGTGCCTACGGAGTATCGCCTCAGTTGTGCGATTGTATTAGTGATTTCCTGCCAGAAAGGTCACAGTTCTTAGTAATGGACGGAAAGTCATCGAGTAAAACAAAAGTAATATCCGGCGTTCCCCAAGGAAGTGTTACCGGCCCTCTATTGTTCCTGATCTACATTAACGACATAGGAGACAATTTGAGTAGCCGTCTTAGATTGTTTATAGATGATGCTGTCATATACCGTCTTGTTAAGTCATCAGATGATCAAAACGACTTGCAAAATGATTTAGATATCTGTATGGTGCGAAAAGTGGCAATTGACCCTGAATAAGGAAAAGTGTGAAGTTATTCACATGAGTATTAAAAGAAATCAGCTAAATTTCGATTACGCGATAAGTCACACAAATCTGAAGACTGTAAATTGAACTAAACACTTAGGGATTACAATTGCAAATAACCTAAATTGGAACGATCACATAGATAATATTTTGGGTAGAGCAAACCAAAGACTGCGATTCATTGGCAGAACACTTAGAAGGTGCAACAGGTCTTCTAAAGAGACTACTTACACCACGCTTGTCTGCCCTATTCTGGAGTATTGCTGTGCGGTGTGGGATACGCATCAGGTGGGACTGACGGATGACATCGAAAAAGTACAGAATAGGGCAGCTCGTTTTGTATTACCACGTAATAGGGGAGATAGTGTCACAGACATGATACGTGAATTGGAGTGGCAATCATTAAAACAAAGGCGTTTTTAGTTGCGACGGGATCTTCTCATGAAATTTCAATCACGTTTTCTTGTCCGATTGCGAAAACATTCTGTCGGCACCCACCTACATAGGGCGAAATGATCATAACGGTAAAATAAGAGAAATCAGGGCTCGCACAGAAACATTCTAGTGCTCGTTTTTCACGCGTGCCGTTCGAGAGTGAAACGGTAGAGACTATATGACATCAGGAGTGTAGCCAGGATCTAAGAGCATTTCAGCTGTACTGTCCGCCGACATTATGGTAGTACAGCAGCAGATGATAACGTTCATGTTCCACGCTTACACACATGCATTCTTTTGCCATTAACTGAATGTGCATAGTTTGGCATTGCAACTGTTATACTAAACCGACAGTAGCAGTAATATCAGTGCTTGAGTTTACTGGCTGCGAGTGTAATATTTTCAAACATAATTCTTCTGGTAGATACACTGTGCACACATTTCACCCATTTAGTTATTGTTATTTGTATTTGTGTTAGCTGTAAGATATTTTGGGGAATATATTGTTATTGTCAGTGATATTTTTGTGCAGTATTAGTATCGAACACGGTTAGACCGAAGAAGTAAGTAAAATCGAATAAATATGCTGCTGCCGAAATGGCCTCGGACCGTCAAATAGACCAACCTTCGCACACTTCAGTGCAAGTTCTTGAGAATCTAAATATAGATGATAACGATTTATTACCTGATATTCTGAGCGAAAACGAAACTGAAGAGTCGTCAACACAGGCGGACATTCCTGCAATTAAACCTTTAGAAGCCTATTATAAATATTTCTACCGGGCAAGGGGCAGAAATTAGCAATTTTCAAGCTATGCCACCACCCGATAGTAAAATGCTAGCATTATTATTTGTAAAGTTCAATATCATGGAACACGAAAAGGAAACGCGAAGGCAACAAAAGGAGCAACGCGAGCTCAGGGAGCACGAGCGCGATAGGAAATTCATGGAAGAAATAACCAATATCTTTATTCGACGAGATAAGGAAACTGTCCAGAGAATTAATCAGGTGTTAGTGGATCGCTATACATCAGTTACGACTCATTTCAACAAAGAAATAAATGCAATAAAAACTAGAATCAAACCGTTGGCAAACATACCAACTCAAGTGAATAATCTTAAAACCGAAGTAGGTAAGTTAGAAACGCAATTCAAAGCTTTGACTACTACTGTGAAGTCGATACAGAATGATATTCCCACAGAAGTACAGAAACAAACCGAACTGAAGTAGCCAAGGCATTGGACATTGAAAATTACAATCTTGAAGCAATATCAGCACACAGCAACGAGGACGTTGGTACTAACAGGCAAAAGAACATTGACAGCCTCTATTACAGTGCATAATAGACCAAGGCCGGGTAATCAATCTGTATTACCCAGCAATTTGTTTCACCAAGAAACTCGAATTATGACGGAGAGTACCTTAATGAATGAAGAGAACTTCATCAAAATCGCCAATTCCAAGTATTCATCGAGGAGAGTAAAAAGAATATTCATCCTGTAGTTTTTATTAGAAACTGCTGAAGTGTTCTTCCAAAGTGTTGGACGGAGGAACAGAAAATCCAGTTTTTGGTTTCACACATTTCCGGTGACGCATCGCTCTGGGCGTTGAACGCACCAAAAACATGCAAAACATTTAACGAATTCAAGAAGGCGTTTCTCGACAAGCTCTGGTCAGCGTCGACCTGAGAACGACTAAGGTAGAATGTATATAACGCAGAAATATATAAGCCGAGGACAGGCTCTTAGAGAAAATACTTTGTAAAACATATTAATATGACAAGATACTGGCATGAACCAGTAACTACACGAGACCTGTTACGAGTATTGAAGACTATTTTGCCAATAGATATTAGAGATAATGAACTTAAGAAATTTTTATTCTGATAGATTCGTTAGACGTAGTCCAAGAAGACGCTAGAAAGAATTCTGACGCAATAGATAGTGCCAATGTTCTAACGCTTAAGGTTCCTGGAACGGAAGCGATGGAAATAGTGGCGAAGGCAGTCCCAAGAAAAACAAAAACAAAACGCATGGCAATGGAAAGTATAATAATACTAGCAATCTTTAGAACCAAAAATCTGCTTATATAATAACTACCAGAAAGCCATTGACTAATAGCATCCGAATGGTAATGAAAGACACTATAGTAATGAAAATGCCAACAATAATAATAATTCTAATCGTAAGAGACGAAAAAAATTGGACTGTGCGCACAAGGGTAAACCAAAAAACATGCGTGGTCACAACGAATATCGGTAACAACCAGGGCCAAGTCACTGGGGCGGTCGCAGCAAAATTTTGTGAATCCCGGTCAGCCAGTAAATTACGTACGGGCTATACCCAAGCCAAATAATCAGCATCCACAATGGTGGGACCCGAGTAGACCACCTCCGACTGTAGAATCACAAAATGTGAAATAGTGGAGGTGTCCTCGGAGCCGAAACAGAATATACCAAAGTCAACAAACAAATTACGGTCACCCTAGGCCACCGCCAGGAGATCGAGACTAAGAACGGAGGCAATAGGTATGTGCAAGAGAACGTCGGTATGATTCGCTATCAGGATGGTAAGAAAATTGAAGATGAATTCAATGTGCCGTCACTGATAGGGAAGAAAAGGAAGGTATTCAGGCAAATTTCAATGGAACGATCAATGGTGTAGCAACCATTATCCTCCTCGACACAGGTGCAAGTGTATCGGTGATGAACGCACAAGTTTTCAAGAAGGTAACGCAAATAAAAAGACTGCCAATTTTGCCTGTTACAAATTGCAAAGTTATAGGAGCGCTGGGAATAGAGGCACAAATTGTAAAGTACCAGACACAGGTTGAGGTTTTCTTTGGAAATGAGAGTGTTTTATGCACGTTCCTTTCAATGGAAAACTTATCAAAACCGGCCTTATTGGGCCTTGAATTTTTACGGGACAGAGAGGCTATAGTAGGTCTAGCCCGGGGAACATGTGTACTTAAGTACCGGCAGCAATCAATTACGTTGAAGCTGAATCGGGAGTTCGGTGAGAACCTTCCACTGACAAGAGGATTAGACGTATCTGTCAGCAAACAACATTGTTGGTGTTAGAGTAATATCACTCACAATAGTGTCATACTAAACGAAACAATGATGCACCCAATACCGTGAGTGACATCGGTGCATCAATAGAGGAGAAGGAGAAAGAGACATCTTGCATTGACGCTTCACAGGCTGGACAATTAAAAAAATTGCTGTCCAGTTAACATCAAGTATTTATAGATCGACCAGGTATCATAAAAGATTATGATATGAAAGACTGTCCCCATGCCTATTGTAGAGTTTCATATCCGGCCCCCTGGACAAAGAAAAAAGAAGTACTGAATGAAATTCGAAATATGCTGGACTGGCTAATTATCGAAACATCACCATATAGTAGCTCCTTGCTGGCCATAACCAAAGCAGATAAAAGTATACGTTTAGTTCTCGACGCACAAGACGTCAACAAGATTATTGTGCCAGTGCGAACGAGGTCTGAAAACCTCGAAGAGCAAATTGAGAAGTTCTTTGGTAAGAAGTATCTGACTTCACTTGATTTGCGTTCTTCGTTTTGGCAGACCCTGTTATCCAAGGAATCTAGACAATATACTGCTTTTGTGGTTGGGGACCGAAGCTACTAATTCTGTGTTCTTCCCTTTGGCTTGAATATTAGTGCTGGTGTGTTCATAACAGCCTTAGATAACGTACTAGGACTCCAGCTATTACATCAGGTCAAGCATATGTGGATGACCTTTTGCTAGGGACAGACACTTGGGAAGAACACCGTGAATTAATACAGGATGTGCTGGACAAGTTTCTAGCAAGGGGAGTAACAGAAAATTTAAAAAAAAATCCAAGTTTACTCGACGAGAAATAAAATTCTTAGGTCACATAATATCGCCTCAAGGGGTAAGACCAGATCCAAGCAAAATGGAGGCAATTGCGAATTTTCCGTACCCATGGACGAAAAAGCAGCTCAAAAGTTTCATTGGGTTAGGACCCTTTTTTCGAAGATTTCTGACGACTCAGCAGCTTAACAGCGAAGCGTTATTGAGGCTGTTAAAGAAAAATGCACAATGGTCCTGGACACTGCAGTGCAGGGGAGACTTTGACAACATCAAGGAGCACTCATTAACGCACCGATTCCCCACCATTCGGATATGTGAAAGGATTTCTTCAGATGCCTCAAATTATGGAATCGGGGCATGCCTGATTCAAACTGAACGGATAAACTGGAAGCCAAAATTATCGGATTTGCCAGTAGAATACTAACCAATTGTGAAGGTTCCTACACAGTGACCGAACTTGAGGCACTCGCTGTAGTGTTTGCTTTAAAAAAAAAAATCCGTTACTTTATATATGGGAAGCATGTTAACGTCCTGAGTGATTATCAGGCTTTGAGCTTTATGTTAACTTGCAAGTTACTGCAAGGACGTTTAGCTCGGTGGACACTAGCTCTACAAGAATATGATTTCGGAATGAGGCACTTTCACGGACCTGATAATGTAGGTGCCGACGCATTATCCAGGCTACCGCAAGGTTTACCAGAGTTTGCAGCCTTAGTTGAAAACTCCACAGAATATAAGATCTTGCTGGTAAAGGACAAAGTTTACAGAAAAAAAAAATCTATCGTCGTGGAAAAGACTGAAGCATGCCAAGAAAGTGATCCGATGTGGAAGAACATCAAAGACATATTGCGTCAGCAATGTGACAGTGCTTTCCACCAGTATTATCGGTTAAGCAACGATATTCTCTTTTACAAATCAGACAACCCTAACAGTAATCGGTGAGTGTGTATCCCATCAGACCAGCTTGAAGACTTAATTTGGTTAACACATCGAGCATGGGGGCAATTCGGCATCATCCGAATTTTTTTAAAAAGATACAAGAACTTATATGCCAGAAAGTAAAACTGAGCAACGTATGTAGGGACACTGAACTACATCCCATTATTGCGTCAGATCGCAGACATTATTGCAACCGCGACGGATCGCAGCTATCGACATTGCAGCATTGCAGGACCCCTACCAACTGCTAGAGGGGGCTGAAATATATCCTAGCAGTGTATGATTTGTTTACTAAATATATAAAAGTGTATTCACTCCGGAAGTCAACTGCCAGCAGTATTGGGAAAAGGTTAACAACGATTATATCAAGTTTGTCGGATGGCCATCTATTGTGTTAACTGATAATGCTACATATTTCACTGGAGATAGGTGGAAGGATCTTATGGGAAGGACATAACATCAAACATCCTCCAGAATGCGAGTCCAGTGTGCTAACCACTGTGCCACATCGCTCGGTGCAGAAAATAAACAGAGCACACGAGGGACATCAGAATGAAAAACGGTGCAGTGTCGTACGTACTGTGTTTATTCGTGTACGAGAGTAAATGAGTCATGAATGTTTCTATGAACTTCACCTATGTAAACGCACACACTTGACGGATGTTAGTTGAGTGAGAATTCGTGTGTTTGTTTGTATCCTCATTCGCTCTTTATGGAGCATTTTACTGTTGTCTATGGTTTTGGGTACGTTTTTCCTTACGCGATTATCTTTGTCGTTTGCTCTCATGAGCTTTTCTCTTGTTACGTGAACCGAACGTGGACATCTGTCCCATAATTTGATAATAACTTATAATTCTAACAAAAATATGAATAAATGAGTATAAATGAACATAAATAAAATACATGTCATCAGATATGAAAATGTACTGGTATCTACACAGTACAATGATGATCCTACGGTCAGAGCAATGCAGAGGAGTCTAACAGTCATCTTGTCATTTGTTTTGACAGTATATGATTTTTGTTATCATGTTATTACAGTATGGAACAACGTGAACATGAATAAAAATCCTTACTGTGTATTTTCTCTGCCTCGTGACGGCTGGGTGTTGTGTGCTGTCCTTAGGTTAGTTAGGTTTAAGTAGTTCTAAGTTCTAGGGGACTGATGACCATAGATGTTAAGTCCCATAGTGCTCAGAGCCATTTGAACCATTTGAACCAGCCTTACTGTGTAAAGTGTCAGTTGTATAGAAGATTGTCTGTTGTGTGGTTTACGAAACATTAGGAGTAATCAGGATAGTGAACCGTGTCTCAGGGAACTATGAAAGTCTAGTGGACGCGTGAAAAACTGTGTTTTCTTTTAAGGAAAGTGATGAACAGTGATTATAGCTGAGATTATTGATTATAAGAACGCTCATAGAGTGCTAATGTTAGCAGCAACGACATGGACCTTGAAAAACTGTTAACAGTATAAAAACTGATATAAAATTTCAGACCTCAAATAAAGCTGTTTGTTTATTGAAATTTCTGGAATTGGGATAATTCTCAGGAAAACAAACGACTACAAAGGAGTGAAAGGAAATTAGAATTGCGAAGAGATTCGGCAGAAAGGGTTGCTAGAGAAATGAGTCCGGATAATTTGCGACGTCATCTAACGAATGTTCTGCCGGTAATGCTTAGGGTGTGGAGAGCAGTGTAATCAGCCATTACGTACGTGTTAAAACGAAAACCATTCTGATGTAATGCCGACGATCGCTTCTAACAACTTCTAATGTCTCGTAGCCTCAAAGGCTGCTGTCCAATACTGTACTAATTTCTTATTTTATGAAGACTTCTGTCTCTAGTTGAATCATCGGTGATAAAATCTCGTTTGCAGAAAGTACGAGTACATGATGTGCACAAAATGATCTGAGCCGCGAAAGGCCGAGCGTCAAATTAGATACTTCCTTTTGTAACTTTAGACCTATAGAAAGGGCGTTAGACGTCGTCCCATCCACCACATCCCGAAGCCAACAGAGCTGTAGAGTCGTTGGAGATGGAACAGTTGTTTCTTTCTGTAGGGACAGCAGAGGTGAACTTGCTTTCCGAGGTTGGTGGGCCCCGATGAAATAGTTTGGGAACGGTGGCGTATTTACAAGATCCCTTTGAACCACTTTAAGTTCCATTTCAAGCACGCACATAAGATGGATTTAAAATATGTTTCACTTGTCTTACACGATGATATAAAGTCGAGTAAACTACGCATAATAAAATATTACATGTTGTGTAGCAACTTGGTATTACATAAAGAGACACATAACATGAATAGCGCATGTTAAGCGTTGTGGATCTATTCAGGCGGAAGACGAACTGGCGAAAATGAAGAGATTAGACAGTTCAACAGCAAGCAAGAACCTACACTGAGGGTCAAGAGAGGACAGTGAAGACGAAAAAGCGGAGATACAGGAAGTGAATAAACCCTGCTTCGTTAGCTTAAAAGGTAAAGATGTAACATACAGTTCACAAAAGGTAAAATTGGCAGGTAACAGGAAGTAAAAATGCTACATGATTTTCAAAGTAATTATAGTACAGCAGACGATGGTCGGAGAAAGTATCGCAAGAAATGTCAAACAAAGTAAGTCGCCACAGCAACAGTTCAGTGACTCTCTGCAAGCAAATAACATGTCTGCCTTGACGCAAGGGAAGTAGCGAGCAAAATGTGGTCTGCTGTTTATTAGTCAAGCCAAAAGTATTATATACAGTACATTTAGCAACCAGTCACGCCATTAGACATAATAATATCGTAATCTATTGAAAATATTTTGTAAGGCTTGGAGCTAGCTGCTGCTTTTCAGCTTTTTTCCTCACTGCTAATTCTTGTGGTGCATGTGATCACAATTTTCTACGACGTAAAAAAGTATGTTATATATGTCTTCCCACGCTACGACACAGTGCAAAATACTGGCCCATTGTCGTAAGATCGTACATGTTCTGGGTTTCGTGCAGAAATTGTGTTGCGGTACGGATAACAGGTGCATGCCACCCAGTGTGGCAGTGAAGTGGCGCTACGACTGGAATTCAAAGCCGAATCAAGCTAAACAGTACGCTTACCGTCAGCAGAACGTCTAAGCTCCTCACAGGTTCACAGTGAAATCCTAATTTGGCCAGGGTTACACAGAAGTGGATGATACAAATCGGGAAAGAAAGCCACCAACAACGACCACAGGCGACAGTGTCCAGCCAATCGCAGAACGGATTCGCAACAATGGCAGATTTTTCGGCGATGATAACGTTGTCAGTGCTGTTCCCGAATGGCTCGGTGGCCAAGGAGCGAATTTCTACCGTCCAGGAATTGAACGACTGGTAGAACGTTCCGACTGTTGTTTACAGAGACTTGGCGACTATGTTCAAAAATAGTATCATTTGTCTGTGTCACTTTGAAGTGTAGCGCAGCATTCAATAAAAGTTACTTAGCCTGCCATAACAATGTGTAACTTACTTTTTGAATTCCCATCGTATCTCTTCTATTGGATTCCGCGATGCCTTTCCATTTTACGCTTTATTCCCACATTGGTGTTCCACGTTTTTATCCTTAGTGCCTTCTGAAGACCTTCAACGTCACTTACTGTCCGCAACTTAACCAGTGTCTCTCCTCATCACGCTTTAGTGTTGCATGTTCACGCATTACTCATTTTATTTTGTTCTTAACGTGATAGCAACGTGCTGTGCAACATTTAACATTTTATTATGCGTAGTACCCTCGTGTAAGACATTTGTGACATATTTTAAATCAATTTTATATATAATGCTTCGACCATAAATCGATGCGTTCTTCACACTACTGTTTCGTAACGTAGTGATGAGTTGCTACGGAACATTTGCAATTAGTTATATGTAGTTCACTCTACATTGCAGATTTGCTACTGATTTCTTCTTGTTGTTCTTGTGGTCTTCAGTCCTGAGACTGGTTTGGTGCAGCTCTCCATGCTACTCTATCCTGTGCAAGCTTCTTCATCTCCCAGTACCTACTGTAACCTACATCCTTCTGAATCTGTTTAGTGTATTCAACTCTTGGTCTCCCTCTACGATTTTTACCCTCCACGCTGCCCTCCAATACTAAATTGGTGACCCCTTGATGCCTTAGAACATGTCCTACCAACCGATACCTTCTTCTAGTCAAGTTGTGCCACAAATTTCTATTCTCCCCAATTCTATTTAATACCTCCTCATTAATTATGTGATCTACCCATCTAATCCCCAGCATTATTCTGTAGCACCACATTTCAAAACCTTCTATTCTCTTTTTGTCCAGACTATTTATCGTCCATGTTTCACTTCCATACATGGGGACACTCCTTCAAATACTTCCAGAAATTACTTCCTGACACTTAAATCTATACTCGATGCTAACAAATTTCTCTTCTTCAGAAACGCTTTCGTTGCCATTGCGTCTACAATTTATGTCTTCTCCACTTCGAACATCATTAGTAATTTTGCTCCCCAAATAGCAAAATTCATTCACTACTTTAAGGCTCTCATTTCCTAATCTAATTCCCTCAGGATCACCCGAGTTAACTTGACATTCCATTATCCTCATTTTGCTTTTGTTGATGTTCACCTTATATCCTCATTTCAAGACATTGTCCATTCCATTCAACTGCTCTTCCAGGTCCTTTGCTGTCTCTGACAGAATTATAATTCCATCGGCGAACCTCAAAGGTTTTATTTCTTCGCCATGGATTTTAATTCCTACTCCAAACTTTTATTTTGCTTCCTTTATTGTTTGCTCAATATAAAGATTGAATAACATCAGGGACAGGCTACAACCCTGTCTCACTCCCTTCCCAACCACTGCTTTCCTTTTATGGCCCTCAACTCCTATACCATTTGGTTTCTCTAGAAATTGTAAATAGCCTTTTCATCTCTGTATTTTATCCCTGCCACCTTCAGAACTTGAAGAGAGTATTCCAATCAACATTGTCAAAAGCTTTCTCTAGGTCTACAAAAGCTAGAAGCGTAGGTTTGCCTTTCCTAAGATAAGTCGTAGGGTCAGCATTGCCTCACGTGTTCCAACATTTCTACGGAATCCAAACTGATATTCCCCGAGGTCGACTTCTACCAGTTTTGCCATTCGTCTGTAAAGAATCCGTGTTAGTATTTTGCAGCCGTGACTTATTAAACTGATAGTTCGGTAATTTTCACATCTGTCAACACCAGCTTCCTTTGGGATTGGAATTATTATATTCTTGTTGATGTTTGAGGGTATTTCGCGTGTCTTGCTCACCAGATGGTAGAGTTTTGTCAGGGCTGGCTCTCCGAAGGCTATCAGTAGTTCTAATGGAATGTTGTCTACTCCCAGGGCCTTGTTTCGACTTAGGTCTTTAAGTGCTCTGTCAATCTCTTTACGCAGTATCGTATCTCCAATTCCATCTTCATCTACATTTTCTTTCATTTTCATAATATCGGCCTTTAAGTACATTGCCCTTGTACAGACCCTCTATATACTCCTTCTACCTTTCTGCTTTCTCTTCTTTGCTTAAAACTGGTTTTTCGTCTGAGCTCTTGATATTCATACAAGTGGTTCTCTTTTCTCCAAAGGTCTCTTCAATTTTCCTGTAGGCAGTATCTATCTTACTCCTAGTGATATATGCCTCTACAACCTTATGTTTGTCCTGTAGCCATCCCTGCTTAGCCATTTTGCACTTCCTGTCGATTTCATTTTTGAGACGTTTGTATTCCTTTTTGTCTGCTTCATTTACTCCATTTTTATATTTTCTCCTTTCATCAATATAATGCAATATATCTTTTGTTATCCAATGTTTTCTATCTGCCCTCGTCTTTTTACCTACTTGATCCTCTGCTGCCTTCACTGTTTCATCTCTCAAAGCTACCCATTCTTCTTCTGGTTCTGTCAATTTTTTTAAATTTTATCTCATCATACATTTCTTCAATTTCTTCGTCATCTGCAGAGCTAGTTGGCATATAAACTTGTACTCCTGTAGTAGGCACTGGCTTCATGTCTATCTTGGCCACAATAAGGCGTTCACTATGCTGTTTATAGTAGCTTACCCGCATTCCTATTTTTTTTATTCATTATTAAACTGATTCCTGAATTACCCCTATTTGATTTTGTATTTATAACCCTGTATTCGCCTGACCAAAAGTATTGTTCATCCTGCCACCGAACTTGAGCAATTCCCACTATATCTAACTTTAACCTATCCATTTCCATTTTTAAATTTTCTAACCTACTTGCTCGATTAAGGTATCTGACATTCCACACTCCGATCCGTAGAACGCCAGTTTTCTTTCTCCTCATAACGACGTCCTCTTGAGTAGCCCCCGCCCGGAGATCCGAATGGGGGACTATTTTACCTCCAGAATATTTTACCCAAGAGGACGCCATTTGGCATGTGTTCACCCCAGCTAATTGACTAACAGATCAACAGAGAGTGCAAAACTGCCACAATATCTGATAACGCAAAGAAAGTAATAAGGCCCTGTGACTCCTCATTGAACTGCGGTGGCAGTGTTGACATTAACTGATTCAGAATTGATCACTTTTAATGAAAAAGGGGTGCACATTGATGTTATATGCAGCTATTGAACACCAGATGCAAATGTTGAACATAAAATTAATTAAGAAAGTGACTTGGGATTTCAACTACTTGATTGAAAACAGATGCAGTCGATTATCACAAATTTATTTTAACTCACGACCTTCAATCATCACATTACATGACTCTCCTACCAGGCAGTGGTAATAAATTGCGTTTGCGTGGAGTAAAGCTCGATACCTCAAAAGTAATTCCTATCGACTGACCCAGGTGTAATGCGAAGTGCGAGAAGAATTCTATAGTACATGGCCCATGAAACCCTTGTGGAAACTTTGCCAACCTGATCCAACAAATTAATCAGTGGCTGGAGCGGGCGCAATATCACCGAATACAACGTGGCAGAGCGGTGTCGTTGTGTGGACATCAGCCAACCTCGTGGTGCTGCAAGGGTGTGCTCGTCTATTCACTCCTAGCTATCTTGCTCAGTACGTAGCTGAACCAAAACTTTCTATCTCCAAGCTCAATCGTTCCATTTGCTAAGTCCTAAACTGCAGAGATGCTCACTCTTTCTCAGGCAAGCTGAGTAAAGAACGTCACGTCCACACTCTAGACAAGCTGGGAATGGAAGACCTCTACAGAGACTTCTCACCGTCTGCTCTTCACCTTGGTTTCCCCTCCAGCAAAGTCACTTACGCCAATTGCAGCGCAAGTCGTGTTAATTATGCGTCACTTCCCAGCGCCAACCAATGCCTGCTCTGGGAAGTGAACAAATTCCCACAAAATTTCCCTTCTTCTCAGCTTCTGCTATATAGCTCCTCGCAGGCCACCCATCAAGGTTAGCATCCGCACAAACACCAAGGTTTCCGGAATTCTGACTCCGAGGAGAGTACTTCAAATTCCTTGGTCCTACGCTCCCATCGGAGGCCGGCGTATTTCATTCTGTCACACTTCACCTGATTTACTTCAGGCTCTGCGGCCGTGAATTCACCGTGAAGTTGCTGTAGTCACAAACACGCAAATTTTGACCTCTGTTGACAGCTCCACCATAGCTTTGCGCGGCTTTCTCGCATGTTTCACAGAAAACGGGACGACGGACATTTATCAACATGCGTAAAGTTCTCCGTCTGTTTCCCAGTACATCAGCATGGGGTCGGGGTCAACCACCTATGCTGTCACTGATCTTAAGGCGGCTGGAGGTCGCGCTGCGTTACCGCTTTCTCAGAGCTTGAGCTGCCCTAAGCTGCCTATCGTCACTTCCCTTTGCCGTTCCCCATCCGGCCACGGTCAATTCTAAATACTTCCCTGGGGTAAACTAGCGTCCAGTAAATCGACGCGCTTCCAAAAACTGTTCATGTCGTGTGAATTACTTTAAAACCATCACCCGACATTAATTATTCCACTATGTCCATACTATACCCTCTAAAAGCTGCATTGTGCCTTGCCAGTCATTTTGTTCAGCCCTACTGTTCGCTCATCGTGAGTTAGGTGATCTTTAATGACTTCATGTAAGGGGCATAGTTCTTGCCATCTTACAACGTAGCTGAAAAAAGCGCTTCATGCAATTCACTCAGAGCAACAAACAATAACGAATTCCGAAGTCCGAGTAAATGAAATATGAAAACAATGATGGGCCTTATTTTCATTGCCATTTTCGCCTTACGACGTTATAAGGGAGATGAAACTGAAGCATTTACATCAAAGCTCATCACATTTACACAGTAGCCAAAATGCTTTAGGTTTTCCGTAAGTTACTCAGAACGATTTTCGTGCAGCATCGGATTTACGGTCAATGTACCCATATCCTGATGTCTGCGTACTAAGAAAATTTTAATACCTTTCACCATCTTTGCAAAACCCCTGTACTAAATCTGATGTATGAACGCAAGAAGCGCATTAGGAATCCACTTCTCATCTGAGTCGGATGACGCCTTCTACCAATCTGCCCGCAAACTTGGATTCGGCTTAGTTCAGTGATGGCTGACAAGAACCAGTAGGCCCACCAAGGGAGTGAGCGGGAGGACCGCACAACTTGAGGGCTTCAGAGGTGCCTCTTCCACCCGACTGCTCGTCAACTTCCTCTCAGTTCGTCACTAAGTTTCCGCAAGTAAAAGGCACTGGGTCTCCTATTTTGCCAGTAGGTAGGCGCTGGTAGCTTTCTCTGCAGTGCTTCGCTTATTTTGTAGGTGATTCCCTCTACGAATAGTTACTTTCCACCGTAAGTCACACCTGCAACTCATTTTCTTGTAAGAGACGAAACAGAAATACAAATGTGTCAAATGCTATCATAGCCAATGACGCACTGCGCACACCGCAAAATGTACATCGTGGTCACAAAGGGTTTGTTTATAAATAACATTTCTGCTATGAGTCACGACTTTCTTTTATTCATAATTTACACGACGCGTCTCGGGAAATGATTACCGTTTTCAAGTGTGTTTTCTCTTTGTACTATACAATTTTTACGTAATGTTTTCGACGTGTGAGGCTCTGCTTTGTTTTGTTTATTTTACTGCAATATACACGTAAAGAAAGAGCAGTTATTAGTTACTTACCGTATTTAATATGTAGTTAGTGACCAAATTTGGAAGAATTTGTACTTTCTATTTTCTTGTGGTCCATTTGTGCAGAATCTCACACATGTTAAATATCACACACAACTTTCACTGCACGGTATACATCGACATTAACTTGCATAACCAAACAGTTATAAAGATGTTTTTAGATTTATTTGACAGAGATAATATTACAGGTCTCCAACAGAATGTGATATGGTTCTGTACAGAGAGTATTTATTTCAACAATATGAATCATAATTTGCTTATATATGATTTACAATGGTGCTTATTTCTATGTGTTACAACTTTACTAAAGTTTATCGTCAAAGCACCTGAAGAAATTCACTGATTCTCTTTAAAGTTTCTCATTTAACATTGTGACTTGAGATTTTCTGTAATCTGCAGTTCTGCTAGTAAATCCATTTTATGTTCTTTATTTAGTCGCCACCAACTGCATATAAAAATCGAAAGCCATCTAAAAATTGTGCATTTTCACATATACTGCAGTTAAGCCACACGTCGAAAACATTAAGAAAAAATGGCATAATACAAAGAGAAAACATGCTTCAGAACTCGAATGATTTCCCGAAACGCGTTGTGTAAAATATGAAAGATAGCAGAAAAGTTATTTATAAACAAAGTCATTGTTTTCACCGTCCATGGTTTTCACAAAACCATTTATAATACACAAAATAAATTGTCGCAAAGGTTAGATTGTGATTCAAGCATTACGCACTTTCGTTGTCTTTTATACATCTGAAAACCATGTGTTCCATGCTGCTTAGAGAGTTTCACGCAAGAACTCATCTAGCATTTTGTTGTGCTGGTTGTTGCATCCAAAACGTATTTGTTGTCGGGGAGTCAATTAGCTGGTTGGCATATCTGATGAGGAGTCTTGACCTAACGATTCTCCTTGCAATATAGGATAAAGAGAAGAAGGTAGCCTGAAATTATCTCAACAAGAAACGGATTACAATTCCTACATTATTTCCTAAAGGGCTTCTCTTCTGCCCCTCTTATTTCTTGGGCTTCGTACCCAGAAAGAAACCAAGTCTTTATACAGAGACAGTGATCTGATGGCACCGTTCCGACTATAATGAATGTCACCAGCAGTCTAACATAATAATCGCAACACTCCATCTCGTTTTTGTTACCTACTGCGATAGCAGTGCGTCAAGATGATAATGATGTTTAGTTTGTGGGGCGCCCAACTGCACGTTCATCAGCGCCCGTACGAAGTCCCAATTTTTACACAGTCCAAATTTTTTCACAGTCTAATATGGTCATTGTCGCGAATGATGATGGTGATGAAATGATGAGGACAACGTAAACACCCAGTCCATGGGCAGAGAAAATCCCCAACCTGGCCGGGAATCGAACCCAGGACCCCGTGAAGTGCGCCAGGAGGGCAGCAGGTAGCAACACTGAGTACAATATCGGATGGGAGTAAATACTATCATTTATCTTGATTTATAACGTAGTTTTTACAGTAGGAAGCGTATGTAGTGCCATAAAAATCGACACTAACTAAAAATTACACCACATTAGTCATTCTTTAGTTTTAAAAGGGCGTTGGGGATTATAAAACGGTACATTACAGGGCAGTTTATACACGATTCTCTTGTAAAGAACAGATATTTACAGAAGAATGTCGTTTATCTTCAGTAACAAAAAACTGCCAGTAATCCCCAGATGACCTGACTTTCTACAAAAAGACGTCGTATATCTACCCAACAACGCGAAGTTTCGTTCGTTATACTTCCAGCCAATTCAGTGAATGTGGGATGTAAGAAATCTCAATGGAATGGAATACCTACATTATTTAACGTACCAAATAAGACATCACACTTGTAGCTGAAGGGATAACCGCTTAGATGTCACAATAAAACGTCAAAAGCAATGAAACTGTTTCCCGATAGAGAAGAAACGAATTTCACTATTTTTGCTACATCAGAGTCACATAAGGGACTGCCTCGTGATGACTGGGTGTTGTGTGCTGTCCTTAGGTTAGTCAGGTTTAAGTAGTTCTACGTTCTAGGGGACTGATGACCTCAGATGTTAAGTCCCAGAGCCATTTGAACCATTTGAATAAACCTGTGAAACCGTTGTCTCTGTCTGTTTATCTGTTTGAACAAGCGGACCTCCAAAACCACTAGACGGATTTTCAAGGGGTTGAGCATAGCTTGGGCCACCGTACAGACATTCTATTATCAAAATCGGACCACAGAAAAAGATGTCATAACTGAATGTTTCATCGTTACCAATAAAACATTGTAAATGCGAAAGTGGCTCTGTCTTTTACATTTCTTGCTACTGACCTGCTGAACCAATTTCGATGCAATTTGGTTTGCGGATGGCTTGTACCCCGAGGAGGAACATAGGAACATAGGCTGCTTTAGAAACTTTGTAGTACAAGATACTTATTGATTTGAATATTACGCAAATTATGGAAAAATGTTTACCCTTTGAAAAAGCTATTTACTGTTTTGAGCTCCATCATCTTTGTTGAAAATGCTTTAATTGTTTGATATGTACTATGCGATATGATTCAAAATTATGAATACAATGCTTATATAGTATTGAATGTCCTTAATCTATACTCCCACACTGTCTGTTGCTTAACGTACACATACATGTATAGCTGCTTCAGTTGCATGGTGCATAGATGAGCGCTCCTGCCTGTCCCCTTCAGTACGCAATTTTCAGCAGCGATGATAAGCATGCCAACGCATCGTACATTGGGACTAGTTGGGAGTGAGTTCAGCAGGGCATGCGTCATGAGATTTGCTTGCCTGAATGGACAGACCCATGAGGGCTGCTGATGTTACTGTACGTGTAGTAGCTCACTTACCTACCATCACTTGTAACAAAATTACTGATGTGCGAGCGCAGCCTCAGGTAACAGTTACCTAGTAATGAATACAGTCCTCATCTATGGAGATATTAAGTCACTGGTGGATTCTCTCTCACAACGCTAGTTTTATCACTAGATTTTGTTAATGTACACTACCTTGTGTGGATGTGCTAGAGATCTTTACAGAGTACTGACTGCTCTCGTAACCGCTCATATGTTTCTGTACCATTGGTTGTACTGTTGCCTCAGGACATGTTATTTGCAACAACTGCCCGGAGATAAATAATTAATAATAAATGCGGTAAATTAACAGATCTTTACTCATTTATAACTTCTTAATTTGAACGTATTCTACGCAATCCACTTTCTTTTTAAGTATTGTCTAACAGATTTTTCGTTGTGGTATCCAATAACGTAGACGACCTAACCTGCTTAGAGAGGTATTGTACAGCTATCCTCGCATACCACAAGTAATTAAGTAAGAATGGACATGGAGTTTATTCTTCGGAACAGTAATTATTTGCAGCCCAAAAAGTAAGATTTTTAAACAGTCTGTACCGCTATGAAAATACTACTGTATGTTTTTTTTAGTCATCAGCCTTCTGACTGGTTTGATGCAGCCCGCCACTATACCCTTTCCTATGACAACCTCTTTATATCAGAGTAGCACCTGCAACACACGTCCTCAATTATTTGCTGGATGTACCCCAATCTCTGTCTTTCTCTACAGTTTTTATCCTCTACAGCTCCCTCCAGTACCACGGAAGTCACTGCCTGATTGCTCAACAGATGGCCATCATCGTTCTCCTTGTCACGGTTTTCTTCATATTCCTTTCCTGTCCGATTCCGCACAGAAACTCCTCATTCCTTACGTTATCAGATCACTTAATTTTCAACATTCGTCTGTAGCACCACATCTCAAATGCTTCGATTCTCTTCGTTCCGGTTTTCCCTCAGTCCATGTTTCACTACCATACAATGCTGTCCCGCAAACCTACAGTCTCAGAAATTTCTTCCTCAACTGAAGGCCGATATTTGATACTAGTAGACTTCTCTTGACCAGGAACGCCATTTTTGTCTGAGCTAGTCTACTTTTGATGTCCTCCTTGCTCCGTCCGTCACTCGTTATTTTCCCCTAGGTGGTAGAATTCCTGAACTTCATCTGCTTCGTGATGCTATGTTTCTCGCTGTTCTCATTTCTGCTGCTTCTCATTACTTTTGACTTTACTCTAAGTTCATATTCTGTACTCATTAGACTGTTCATTTCATTCAGCAGATCTCGTAATTCTCCTTCACTTTCACTCAACGTCATCAGCGAATCGTATCATTGACATCCTTTCGCCTTGAATTTTAATTCCACTCCTAAGCCTTTCTTATTTGCTTAATCGCTTCTTCGATGTACAGATTGAACAGTGGTGGCGAAAGACTACATCCTTGCCTTACAAGCTTTTTAATCCGAGCACTTCGTTCTGGGGCGTCCACTCTCATTATTCCCTCTTAACTCCTACGCATATTGTATATTACCGGTCTCTCCCTATAGCTTATTCCTGATTTTTACAGAATTTCGAACATCTTGTACCATTTTGCATTGTCGAATGCCATTCCCAGATCGACAAAACGTATGAATGGGTCTTGAGTTTTCTTTATTCATGCCTCCATTAGCGATCGCAACGTCAGAATTGCCGCCTCTCTGGTGTCTTTATCTTTCCTAAAGCGGAACTGATCTCATCCAACACAGCCTCAATTTTCTTCTCCATTCTCCTGAATATTATTCTTGCATGTAAACTTTGATGCATGAGCTGTTAAGCTGATTGTACGATAATTCTCGCACTTGGCAGCTCTTGCAGTCTTCGGAATTGTATGGATGATATTTTTCCGAAAGTCAGGTGGTATGTTGCCAAACTCATAAGTTCTAAACACCAACGTTAGTAATCGTTTTCTTGCCATTTCCCCCAATAATATTATAAGTTCTGGTGGTATGTTACCAATCCCTTCTACCTTATTTGATTTTAAGTCCTCCAAAGCTCTAATTCTAATACTGGACCCCTATCTCTTCTAAACCGAATACTGTTTCTTCTTCTATCCCATCCGACAAATCTTCCCCCTCACAGAGACCTACAATGTACTCTTTCCATCTATCTGCTGTCTATGCATTTAAGGGTGGAATTCTCGTTGCATTCTTAATGTTCTCCCCAATGCTTTTCATTTCACCGAAGGCTGTTTTGACTTTCCTATATGCTGAGTCAGTCCTTCCAACAATCATTTCTTTGTCGATTTCTTCACATTTTTCATGCAGCCATTTCGTATTAGCTTCCCTGCACTTCCTATTTATTTCGTACATCAGCGACTTCTAGATCTTTCTGTTGCCCATGGTTTCTTCGCAGTTACCTTCTTTGTACCTACGTTTTTCTTTCCAACTCCTGTGATTATCCTTTTAGATATGTCCATTCCTCTTCAAATTTACTGCCTTCTGAGCTATTCCTTGTTGTTATACCTATAGCCTTAGGGAACTTCAAGCTTATCCCGTCATTCCTTAGTAGTTCCGTATCCCACTTCTTAGTGGATTCATTTTTTTCTGACTAATCTCTTTAACTTCAGCCTACTCTTCGTCACAACGATATTGTGATATGGGTCTATATCTGCTACTGGGTACGCCTTACAATCCAGTATCTGATTTCGGAATCTGCCTGACCACGATCTAATGTAACTGAAATCTTCCCGTATCACCCGGGATACCTCCACCTTTTGTGATTCTTGAACGGCGTATTCGCTGTTACTAGCTGAAATTTATTACAGAATTCAATTAGTCTTTCTCTTCTTTCATTCCTTGTCCCAAGCCTATATTTTCCTGCAACTTTTTCTTCTACTGCTTTCCCTACAACTGTATTCCAGTACCCCATGACTACTAGATTTTCATCTCACTTTAGATACTGTATCACCCTTTAAATATCCCCATATACTGTCTCTATATCTTCTTCTTCAGCTTGTGATGTCGGAATGTATACCTGAACTGTGGTTGTCGATGTTGGTTTGCTGCCAGTTCTGATAAGAACAACCCAGTCACTGAACTGTTCACAGTAACACACTTTTTGCCCTACCTTCCTATTCATACAACTGTTACTAATTAAAAATGATAGAGCAATTAATCAAGTTCACAACGTGTAGGTGCCAGAACACTATCCCACTTACTAAGGTGAACACAACGGTGATAATAACATAGTTGATTACAGTCGCCTCCAGCTTATAGGACACAGCGTTTGTTGGTTCCAGCGAGATTTCTCATCCTTACACACATCTCAATTGGTGCTAACTAATCCGCCAGCAACCTGCTTCAAGGAAAAGCCTTTGCTCTACATGTACGTATTATCCGCAAGCCACTGAACAGTAATTCTCAGAGGATATAACGTTACACGTTTTAATCTATCATAACTCTTCCTAACAGAGCACAAATGGTTTCGGAAACAATCTTCTCTAACGTAACTAAGTTATTTTTCAGCTACATCCTTTCATCCAGGAGTTCTAGTTCCGGAAGGTATACAGAGCATCGGTGATATTTGGGAGCTGCGAGAGAGGTACTGACAGAAGTGAAGACATGATGCCGGGCCGTGAGTCCTGACTGGGAGCTCAGTCGGTAATAGGATTGGTCGCAAAAGGCGAGGTGCTGAGTTCGAGTACTGGTTCGTGTACCGGGTGGCCCCTCCCGCCGGAGGTTCGAGTCTTCCCTCGAGCATGGGCGTGTGTGTTCTTCTTAGCATAATTTAGTTTAAGTAGTGTGTAACTCTAGGAACCGATGACCTCCACAGTTTGGTCCCTTAGGAATTCACACACATTTAAACATTTCTAGTTCTTGTACCGCTACCGCACAGGTCCGGACACCGTCTCAAGTATACTTACGAAGTCCTCAACGAATGTAACGAAAAGAGTGTAAGAAAATTTAACGCCTAACTTTATTGATATTTAGGACCGACAGGAGCGTTAATAGAGCACTTACCTGGCGGAGCGGACACGACAAATAATAATGATAATATGGAGTACCAGAATCTATACTTTCGTAAAATAGTTCTCTGAGCTCTGATTATTTATCAGCACGCGACTCACCACCTTGTTAATATAGGATTGGGTGAGGCGCTTTTAGAATTCATGCCTACGTGAAGCATCGATAGAGAGAAAAACGTAGACGTAATCTCAGGAAATATATTTCGTTTTATCACATGAAAATATTGCTGCAGAATATCTTTACCGTAGCGAAATTAATTGAACGAGATCTTTATAGGAAATAAATTAATTTATGCACTTTCTTTCCTTTACTAAGTATGATTGCGAGTCTTTTAAAGCGTCCTTTAATGACAGAACGCAATGAAATTATAATGAAATTATTCCTACACAAGATGTCTGCCAAGAATACTCTATTGTTCGGTAGTTCTTGTTGTTTATCCAGCGTACTGAAAAATCTTAAAAATAAATCTTCTGCATGAAGATCACTTTATACATGAAAGAAAAATGCGCAATTAGTATAAATTACAATTTATTCTTCAAAATTTACAAATGGCCGCTGTAGCGTGTGTTTTCTTCAAGGCTAGAACAGGGAGAATGTCTAATAGTGCTGGTCTCTTTGGTTTCTTGCACCAGCGAGTAAAAGAACAATTACATTGCTACGTAGATTCTATACAGTTATAGAGTCTTTTGATTCGTTAGTATTTCGTTTCATTACAAAGTACCGTTCTGACAGTTAATTACACACGTGCGATATTTTCAATAATTTAAAGTTTTACAATCTTCATTTTACTTCGTTTTGTGTCCGACTTGTCGTAGCACGATTTAATATTTTGTGCCGCATATCGGTACATTCTGTCACACAGTTTTAGTTTTCACGAGATTGAATATCACAACGAATTTTAGCGCACTAAGATCATGGATCGCTTAGGAAACACCCGTCCGATAAAAACTGTTTTTGAAGATAAGACACTGGAACAAGTGTCCAGTTTTAAGATGCGATATCAACTTAAATAACGATAATGATGTAAAGGAGAAAATTAATTAATTTCTGCACATATGACAGCCTATAAAAAACCCTTAAAAACGAGGAAACATACAAAATTAAAGTTTTACTAAGCAATGGCTGTGCCCGTCTTGCTCTGTGACAACAAATCGTGGATTAAACGAAAAGAGGATAAAAGTAGCATACAATCGACTGAAACGAGATTTTTAGGACGTGTCGGAAGTTGTTCAAGACGTGATCTTCTAAGAAATGAGGATATACGAGAAATAATTCAACGGGAAAGTGAAAGACTGGGAGTAATGGAGAAAACAGCATAAACGTAGGGAAGAACACAGAATTCCTGTCGCTGTAAACAAGTCCACAGGAGAAAGTCCGAGAAAAAGCTGGTCTTACAAAATGAGGAGTGCGAATAGACATATTGACATATAAATGATGACTAACTGAAACCCTCAGCTGCCGACAGGTGTTGTTTATATACCTCGATGTGGACAGCTGAAAATGTGTGCCCCGACCGGGACTCGAACCCGGGATCTCCTGCTTACATGGCAGACGCTCTATCCACCTGAGGCACCGAGGACACAGATGAATAGCGCGATTGCAGGGACTTTTCCCTTGCACGCTTCCCATGAGACTCACATTCCCAACTGTCCACAATTCTACATATGTAATGTACCTTATTGACAAATACCAGAACAATTAAAGAATGAAGTGGTGGTAATTGTTGAGGGGAAACGCAGGAAACATTTTAAACTTGTGAAATAAGATAGAATTCCTATCGTTACTAGCCCACAGAAAAGGAGACGTTGGAAGACCGAGGGAAATAAGTTGTTAAAAACGTGAAGATGGTTCAGGCATACTGCATGAAGCTTGAAGTAAAAAAGGCGCTGAGCGTTTTTCATTACAGGTAACATTATACACGATTTTTTGTGTATATGAAATGTCGAAGGACCAGTGCCAGACCAGTCAAGAAAATGATCACTTGACATATTTTTCCTTTGATAATAAATGTGCTTTATACTTACACTTTGCTCACAATAAAAATGCAATGACGTTTGAGTTGTGGCATCAGAAGTTGCTGAAGTGCGCCGCCTGAGTACAGCACTGACTACATGTAAGACGTGGCCCTTCGGAAACTCCAGAAAAGAAGAAACTGGAAGCGTTTGAAAAGTGATGCTGTCGTTGAATGCTCTGTTAAGAGGACTGATGAAGTAAGAAATGATGAGGTACTACAAATAACAGATCGGAAACTCTGGAAGTCCCTTACCAGAACAAGGGGTACACTACTTGGACAACTTCTGCAGCTGCCAGTAACGGTTAACTCGGTGCTGAAAGGAGCGATAGGAAGGAGAGATACTAGAGGCAAACAAAGACTACAACATATAAAGCAGATTATACAGGATGTTGGATGTTGTTACGAAGGAATGAAAGCACTACAAAAAATCAGAAAAAGAAGAGGAACATCAAAACAGTAGAAATCATGATTACCAGAAAAAAGTGGCTTGACACTTGCACTTTGACCGTAACCGTAACATAAGTGCAAATATGACTGAGCTGTTGTCATATGCATCTCATAATTCTGCTGTATTTTGAAAGCTTGAGAGCGGTGTACAGTAACTACACACATTTTCATTTGCCTTTTACTCTTTTCTCGATTAAGCGTAACCTTTTGATACCAGAAGTACTGTTGCTTAATTTCCAGCGAGATGTCTATACCACGAGTTCTACAGCCAGCACAGAAGCATTTGCGGCGAGAGGCCAGAGGGTGTCGCTCACAGGAGATCTTTCCTTCTCTCTCTCTCCACCCCTCCCCACCGCCATCACGCGCCCCCTTCCGCACCCACACGGCGTGACCAGCGGGCGTACGTAACACGCTTATCGCTGGGGCGTCGGCCACCGGGGGCACCATTAAACGACGGCACTGCTTCTCTTCTTGCTAATGGCTGCCTGCCGTCCCTCGTGAGTGGGGTCTCCTGCCTTGCTAAAGTTACTCACCGGTAATCACGCCTTTATGCGAAGCCTGAGTGGCTCCTTGATAGTTAGTTGAGACACCTGAAGAGGGCGAGCGCACAGGAAATCTGTACTGACGGTTAAATTGTGGACAGCGTGCCTACAGATGGCACACCTATTGTTTCTATACCTACAGCCTCTAGTGAAATGTTATGTCGATCATGTGCGACACATACTGACATACAATGAGTACAAGTAGTCTTCTGTCGAAACATTCAATTACGAGGGCAGTTCAATAAGTAATGCAACATATTTTTTTTCTCGGCCAATTTTGGTTGAAAAAACCGGAAATTTCTTGTGGAATATTTTCAAACATTCCCGCTTCGTCTCGTATAGTTTCATTGACTTCCGACAGGTGGCAGCGCTGTACGGAGCTGTTAAAATGGCGTCTGTAACGGATGTGCGTTGCAAACAACGGGCAGTGATCGAGTTTCTTTTGGCGGAAAACCAGGGCATCTCAGATATTCATAGGCGCTTGCAGAATGTCTACGGTGATCTGGCAGTGGACAAAGGCACGGTGAGTCGTTGGGCAAAGTGTGTGTCATCATCGCCGCAAGGTCAAGCAAGACTGTCTGATATCCCGCGTGCGGGCCGGCCGTGAACAGCTGTGACTCCTGCAATGGCGGAGCGTGCGAACACACTCGTTCGAGATGATCAACGGATCACCATCAAACAACTCAGTGCTCAACTTGACATCTCTGTTGGTAGTGCTGTCACAATTGTTCACCATTTGGGATATTCAAAGGTTTGTTCCCACTGGGTCTCTTGTTGTCTAACCGAACACCATGAAGAGCAAAGGAGAACCATCTGTGCGGAATTGCTTGCTCGTCATGTGGCTGAGGGTGACAATTTCTTCTCAAAGATTGTTACAGGCTATGAAACATGGGTTCATCACTTCGAACCTGAAACAAAACGGCAATCAATGGAGTGGCGCCACACCCACTCTCCTACCAAGAAAAAGTTTAAAGCCATACCCTCAGCCGGTAAAGTCATGGTTACAGTCTTCTGGGACGCTGAAGGGGTTATTCTGTTCGATGTCCTTCCCCATGGTCAAACGATCAACTCTGAAGTGTATTGTGCTACTCTTCAGAAATTGAAGAAACGACTTCAGCGTGTTCATAGGTACAAAAATCTGAACGAACTTCTCCTTCTTCATGACAACGCAAGACCTCACACAAGTCTTCGCACCCGAGAGGAGCTCACAAAACTTCAGTGTACTGTTCTTCCTCATGCACCCTACAGCCCCGATCTCGCACCGTCGGATTTCCGTATGTTTGGCCCAATGAAGGACGCAATTCGTGGGAGGCACTACGCGGATGATGAAGAAGTTATTGATGCAGTACGACGTTGGCTCCGACATCGACCAGTGGAATGGTACTGTGCAGGCATACAGGCCCTCATTTCAAGGTGGCGTAAGGCCATAGCATTGAATGGAGATTACGTTGAAAAATAGTGTTGTGTAGCTAAAAGATTGGGGAATAACCTGGTGTATTTCAATGCTGAATAAAACAACCCCTGTTTCAGAAAAAAAATGTGTTGCATTACTTATTGAACTGCCCTCGTACTTCACTATTCTTCTAAATGGAAAAACTATTTAATTTTGCCACAAATGTTTAGACGTTACATTTATATTTGTATGATTACTCTGTAATCCACACTTAAGTTTTCGTGCAGAAGTGTCATAGAACCTTTTTCGGACTATTTCTCAATCTTTTCATCACAAATAACACCTTGGAAAAGTGAACATCTAAATCTCTTACTGCGAGGTGATTATAATTAACACTGAAAAACCCTCACTATGATCTGTGCATTGACAAACGTTCCGGACTAGTGTCCCATTGGAACCTCCTGGAGGGGATTGCGACGGGGGAGATGACAATGAGGAAAACACTGAGTAACCAACGAAAAGGTAACATTCTGTGCGTTAGGGCGTGGATGTCAGAATTCTGAACGTGGTAGGGGAGCTAGAAAATCTGGAAGAGAAATACTAAGGCTCAATCTATGTATAATGGGGGGCCAGTGAAGTGAAATGAAAAGAAGACAAACATTTCTCGTCAGATGAGTATATGGTGATATCAGCAGCAGTAGAAAACGGTATAACGGGAGTAGGATTCGTTATGGATAGATAGGGAGGGCAGAGAGTGAGTCACTGTGAGTAGTTTAGGGACAGGATTGTTCTCATCACAATCGACTGCGAACCAACACCGACAACGATAGGTCAGGTATATATGCCGACGGCCCGAGCGGAAGATGAAGAGATACTGATAGTATATGAGGGTACTGAAAGGACAATACAGTACGTAAAGGGAGATGCAAATCTGTCATGGAGGACTGAAATGCAATTGTAGGGGAAGGAGTAGAAGAAGAGGTTGCAAGAGAATAAGAACTTGCGACAAGGAATGAGAGAGGAGAGAATAATTCTGTAATAAATTTCAGCTAGTAATAGCTAATACTCTGTTCAAGAATCACAAGAGGAGGAGGTATACTTGGAAAAGGCCTGGTGATAAGGGAAGATTTCAGTGAGATCACATAATGGTCAGACAGAGATTCCGAAATCAGATACTGGATTGTAAGGGGTGCCCAGGAGCAGATACAGACTCATATCAAAATGTAGTAGTGATGAAGAGTAGGCTGAAGAGACTAATCAGAAAGAAACATTGCGCAAAGAAGTGGGGTACGGAAGTACTAAGGAATGAAGAGATACTTTTGAAGTTCTCTGAGCCTAAAGATATTGTCATAAGGAATAGCTCAGTAGGCAGTTCGGTTGAAGAGGCATTCACAGAAGATGGAAAGAAAAATATAGATACAAAGAAAGTATCTGAGAAGAAATCAAGGATAACAGAAGAAATTCTGCAGTTGATCGATGCAAGAATAAAGCACATACTGTTCAAGGAAATTCACGAATACAGAAATACCAATTGCTTAGGAATGAAATAAATAGGAAGTGTAGAAAAACTAAGGCGACATGGCTGCATGAAAAATATGAAGAAATCGAAATAAATGATTGTCAAAAGGACTGATGCAGCATATAGAAAAGTCAAAACGACCTTCGGTGAGGTTAAAAGTAAGGGTGGTAATACTAAGAATGCAGTGGGATTTACACTGTTAAAAGCAGAAGAGAGAGAGAGAGAGAGAGAGAGCAGATAGATGGAATCACTACATCTAAGGCCTCCACGAGGGGGAAGACTTCCTTGATGACCCGAGAGAATAAGAAACAGGGGTCTATATAAAATAGATAGGGTATGCAATATTAGAATCAGAATTTAAGAGAGATTTGGAAGACTTAAGATCAAATAAAGGCCGGCCGAGGTGGCGGAGCGGTTCTAGGCGCTTCAGTCTGGAACCGCGCGATCGTAACGGTCAATAAAAGAAGTCGTATCAACTAAACACGCCACTTTTTAATTATTACCACCACAAACTACTTATCTGTCCTTTATTTCACAATAATACAAAAGATCTGCCCTTCTTTAAAATTTTACTATTTCTCCTATCTGGTATGGATGCCACAAGGCGCAACAATATTCCACAAGAGGACTAGCTGGGTAGTGTGGGCAGTCCCCTTAGAAGAATTGTTGCAACTTCTAAGGGTGATTCCAATGAAACGGTCTTTAATTCGTCTTCCCCACAACATATTTTATGTGATAGTTCTATTTAAAGTTATTTGTAATTGTTATAGCTTGGTATTCAGCTGAATCTATAAACATAAATTATTGTTATTTATCTTCTAATCGAATTTTAACATGATTTTTTAGTGCTCTTGTGCAGAACCTTATACTTTTTAATGGCAAATTTCCACTTTTCACACCATTCTCATATCTTTCCTAAGTTTAGAATTCGTTTTCATCTCCTAATAACTTTCCTGGACGGTAAACGACATCATCATCTGCAGTCACCCTAAGAGGGCTGCTTATATTGTCTCTTAATGCATTCATATAGATTATGAACAGCAGACAGCCTCTAACATTTCCCAGATATGAACTAAAAACAGGCTGAGAGGGCTAGTTAGATTGTATTTTGAATCGTTGATCCACATTAAGAACAGAATTTCTTTGGAGACCCCAGATATCACTTCGGCTACGGTCATGTTCGGATCTGTACTCCTGTAAAGTACACTACTCGCCATTAAAATTGCTACACTAAGAAGAAATGCAGATGACAAACGGGTATTCACTGGGCAAATATATTATACTAGAACTCACATGTGATTACATTTTCACTCAATTTGAGTGCATAGATCCTGAGAAATCAATACCCAGAACAACCACCTCTAGCCCTAATAACGTTCTTGATACGCCTGGGCATTGAGACAAACAGAGCTTGGATGGCGTGTACTGGTACAGCTGCCCATGCAGCTTCAACACGATACCACAGTTCATCAAGAGTAGTGACTGGCGTATTGTCACGAGCCAGTTGCTTGGCCACCATTGACCAGACGTTTTCAATTGGTGAGAGATCTGGAGAATGTGCTAGCCAGGGCAGCAGTCGAACATTTTCTGTATCCAGCAAGGCCCGTACAGGACCTGCAACATGCGGTCGTGCATTAACCTGCTGAAATGCAGGGTTTCGCAGGGATTGAATGAAGGGTAGAGCCACGGATCGTAACACATCTGAAATGTAACTACTGTTCAAAGTACCGTCAATGCGAACGAGAGGTGACCGAGACGTGTAACCAATGGCACTCCATACAGTCACGCCGGGTGATACGCCAGTATGGTGATGACGAATACACGCTTCCAATGTGCACTCACCGCGATGTCGCCAAACACGGATGCGACCATCATGATGCTGTAAACAGAACCTGGATTCATCCGAAAAAATGACGTTTTGCCATTCGTGCACCCAGGTTCGTCGTTGAGTACACCATCGCAGGCGCTCCTGTCTGTGATGCAGCGTCAAGGGTAATCGCAGCCATGGTCTCCGAGCTGATAGTCCATGCTGCTGCAAACTTCGTCGAACTGTTCGTGCAGATGGTTGTTGTCTTGCAAGCGTACCCATCTGTTGATTCCGGGATCGAGACGTGGCTGCACGATCCGTTACAGCCATGCGGATAAGATGCCTGTCATCTCGACTGCTAGTGATAAGAGGTCGTTGGGATCCAGCAAGGCGTTCCGTATTACCCTCCTGAACCCACCGATTCATATTCTGCTAACAGTCGTTGGATCTCGACCAACGAGAGCAGCAATGTCGCGATACGATAAACCGCAATCGCGATAGGCTACAATCCGACATTTATCAAAGTCGGAAACGTGATGGTACTCATTTATCCACCTTACACGAGGCATCACAACAACGTTTCACCGGGCAACGCCGGTCAACTGCTATTTGTGTATGAGAAATCGGTTGGAAACGTTCCTCATGTCAGCACGTTGTAGGTGTCGCCACCGTGGCCAACCTTGTGTGAATGCTCTGAGAAGCTAATCATTTGCATATCACAGCATCTTCTTCCTGTCGGTTAAATTTCGCGTCTGTAGCACGTCATCTTCGTGGTGTAGCAATTACATAGTTTACATATGCACGAGCATTGTACATCCTT
The DNA here is from genome assembly GCF_023864345.2 of Schistocerca serialis cubense. Classification (NCBI taxonomy): domain Eukaryota; kingdom Metazoa; phylum Arthropoda; class Insecta; order Orthoptera; family Acrididae; genus Schistocerca; species Schistocerca serialis. The sequence continues at coordinate 657,299,515 of NC_064641.1, read as the reverse complement.
CGTTGAATTCATAACCAGTACTACGCTGTCCAGTCACATTACTCTGACCACAAGTCAAAAGCCTGAGTAACCGCCTTTTGCAGCCCGCAGTCATTGACATTCTGGAAGATACCTCCAGGGATCTGGAGCCTTGCTGATCCAGTGGTCAGCAGCGCAATATTCCTCGCTTGAGTATCCATGGCGAGAACAACCCGAACGAGGCGATTTCACAGTTTTTCGATTATGGTTACATCCTAGGATTTCTGTGGCCAGTGGAGTACTGTAAACCGAACCTGGTGCTCTTCGAAACAAGCTCGTACATTGCGAGCTGTGGGGCAAATTGCCTTGTCCTTCTGGTAGATGTCATCGCGACGAGGGAGAAAAAAACTGCATGTAGGAGTGGACGTGGTCCTCAGGGATTGATGCGTATTCGTGTCGATCCAGTGTGCCTTCCAGAATTAAGAGATATTCCAGGGAATGCCCTGCGGCTTGGATCCTTCCGATGATGGTTGCAGGGTGTTCGTTTTCGACATTTCACGCCCTACACACCAGTGGTCATCTGTCCGATGGAGCATAAAACGTGATTCAACTGAAAAGCCCACCTGTCACCACTTAGTGAACGTGAAATTGCGGTACTGATGTGCAAACTCCAGCCTTCGTCGTCGATGAACAGAAGATAGCACGGCTTCACGGAGCAGACCCCTATAGTGGAGGCCCACACGCAGCAACGTGCGCTGAACGTTCATTGGGAGGCACTGTTATTTCATCTGGGGGTTCAGTTGCGCAACAGTTGCATCTCCAGTTTGAAGTTTCAGTTATACGTCTGTTCGCCTGTACACATCTCCGCAGCCGTCGTTCACCCCTGTCACCTATGGCCCATGGAGCTCGACACTTGCCTCGACGCCTGTTTTGGATAGAGTCATTTTCCCACGCACGGTGTTGTTTAATCGGTACACGAACAGTTTGCAAACTTGCTTCCACCCTAGGCCCGAAGACCAATGGTCATGTCTTTTCGGACGTTAGATAAATCGCTCAGTGCCCGAATTTAGACACTGTTTTGTTTTCTGCCTCCCAGCCATACGCTTGATACCCTCCATTGCTACTGCTGCCATCTGCCGTCTGTGGGTGGTAACTGCACGTTGAGGGCGAACGTAGACAGTGGTCACATTAATGTGACTGGACCGTTAATATCTGTTATCACTTTCCAGATGGATATGAATTGCCAATATATCAAAATCTTAAACATGGCTGCGAAACAGCAACTGTATAAAGCTGAGCAATTTGAAAAATCGCCCAACCAGTTGCAAATAGAGGTTTATTAGCCCTTGAAGGTTTCAATATTTGTGAAAATATCTTCTTCGTCATGTGATGTAACGAGGCCCACTACCTCTGAAGAAGGTATTTTTACAAATATCGAAACCTAGGTCAAGGGCTAATAAACCTTTATTTCCAACTGGTTGGATGATTTTTTAACCTCTTCAAATGCTGGTATACTTTATACCCTATTTTTTATGAGACTGATGAAACACGTGTCACATTTGTGAAGTTAGAGACGCAATACATTTGCTAGGTATAACATTACCGATCTCAAACTGACTGGATTTGGGCACCATCGGCATTACCGTGAGTGTCAAAATGATTCATCGAATTTCACTGGACTGTATCTTGTATATGAATGAATACAGGAACACAGGGTGAGTGATTAACTTATGCATTGAAACGAAAAGATTTCTTCAGTTGGAAGTCGGTCGGAGTATGTTTGGCTGCAAATAGCTTACCCCTTTGCTCGGCAGTTTACTATCCGACGTGCGTGGAGTCGAGATGATGAGAACACGACAACGCAAATAATTATAGTTAGGTTTTTTTTTAACTCTGCGCTTAAATTGAAATTCATCCGAAGTTTCTATTTTGATTCGTCGAGAAGATAAAGCCTTGTGAAATTGGATGTATCGTTCTCAAAAACCCGACACTATAATTTGTTGTTCGGGCATCGACATTTGTGAATCGTAAGTATGTAGTCATTTGAAATGGAAAATTACTGACAAGGTAACTTGATAGTTGCCAATGTTGCTTTAAAAATCGTGTCTTAGGAAGGGAACACAAACGAATTATCGTATTTACCTGAAATGATTTTGGTCAATAAGTCGCCTAGAAACCGATTGAAAACTGGTGCAAACAATTTTATAAAGTTCTTTGCAGATTTTTTGATTGGTACATAAAGAAACGAAGATAGCTGGAGATAATTTTATCAAATGATTTAGGTAACCCCAGGAATTATTTCGAAGTTGAATAGTGTATTTACTGAAACACAGTTCTGCTGTAACTGCGCTTCTTATACCAGCAACGCTATTAGGTAGCCAAATTCATAGAATCTGACTCAAACTGTCCCTCATAATTCGTTAATAAAAGCCCAAAATGTTAAATCTATAATGTGTATCCATATAACAAATTGAGAGGCATTAGCCGTGTCTGGGCCAACTCCTCTTATTTTTAATTCAATGTTTCACCAAATTAAAGTTTGTTTTACGTGACTTTATTCTCATTTGATATCAGGTTAATTACAACGAGATAATGATTACTAGGACCATATCCAATGGGTCCTTCAGTAGATTTCATCTCCTTATTTTCTTCTTGCATTTAGTATAACATCAGAGCATCTGGTGCAGTAGGCAGCAGGCTAGCGTTCACCAAATGTTTTGTTGTCATGCGCTAGTGCAAGCAGAGGAATTTATGGTGGACTTCCTGTTCGGGAACCTTTCGGCCTGAGCTAGCGGGACGGGAAGCAGACGACGTCTGGTCGCAACACTTGGTACGGCAGGTAACGGCAGAAGGTGTCGCTCAACCCACATCTGCAATCTTGGAAGAGGACGCTTTCTCTTTGGAAATGTGTAGTGAACAATTCAGAAAGACCCTGTAAGCAATAAAACTGAGCCTTCAGTTGTTTTCAGCTGTCTGAAGGAAGGCTAGAAAACTTTGTTCGCTAAAATGCATGATCCTTAGGAATGTAGCGGTAGAATGTTTCAAGACAGATGTCATCTTTTACTAGGTCGCATGAAAGCGTAGGGCTCTTAAAGTTAAGTATTTTGGTTTTGATTTTCATTCTTGTGTGGGAGGAACACGAAAACTGTGTAAGAGGATGAAGGCGTGAGTTCAGCACGCAACTACTGCAGGAAGGAGCGCATTTGATTGACTCTTCTGTGCTGAGTAGGCTGGTGAGTGTAAAGTATTATTGTCATTGATTTTTATTGGGAGCTGCATTTCGTATCTGACTTGCGAATGATCATGGGGATGATGCACAGGGTGCACTGCTCCAAGCTCAGGTGGCGAGCCACGCAGAGCGGCCAAAGCGGTTTCCGAAGTGAGAAGTCATACAGTTCGTAGAGACCAGCTGCTCCTATTTGGAGTCAGGAAGTTTTCGATGAGCAATATCTTGCCTTGATTACAGATAAAAGTCTTCCTCCCTGTATTGGACAGTGCAGCAGGGTTCCAACCTCAGTGGCAGTGGCTTGCAGATGCATACTTGCGATAGCAGCCTATCTCCATATGCTACTTGCAAACGAAGCGAGGCGCGACTTGCATCATCATTGCGTCATCTGCCGCCCTAATCAGCGAACCTGCTGCGGTAACAATAGTATGCAACGCTAAGTTTTGAGTCATCAACGACGGGCAGGGCGTTAGTTTTTAGATTATGCAACATGAGGTTCGATTACTAGAAGAAAGCTTAGGCATGTAATTGATGATCACATTCTCTCCTTGTGTTGTTTGAATCGAGTAATCACTCATCTCGATAGTTAAAGTCACGGGAATATTTGTTGTTGAGTCATGAAAGAAATAACTGCATTACCATAACTGCCGCAGTCGTTCCTTAAGAGATTGTTTGAGTTCAAACACCAAGTCCTCCAAGTTCTCTTCCTCTTGCGTCTCGACACCCCTGTCCCGCTTTCTATACCCCCACCCCCACCCCCACTACTTCTGTTACCTTACTTCCTATTGGCTGACGCTATCGTCTCTTCCCTACTATGCAGCTCCGTCTTGCTGACCTACGTTACATTAAAATTTGATAATACAGTTTTCAAGCAATCGGACATTATTACTAATCATATTTTCATAAAAAATTCCGCTCTAATGTGAATTAATAATATATCAAACAATACATATTTAAAATGAATAGCTTACTGTAAGAAAATGTTATTTTGTTTTAGTTTATTTTATTTTTTCCATCAGTTTTCTGGCTGGTTTACTGTGATCCGTCACGTGTTCCTCTCCTGCGCTAATTTTGTTATCTCAGATTAGTACTTAGACACCCTAAGTTCTGAATTATTTTCCAGTAACAATCAAATTCTTCCCAGATATCTTAACGTAGTCCAACCATCTTATTCCTTCTTGATGTAAATGTTTTCCATAAATTCCTTTCTAAGCAACTCTGTGGAGAACCTCCCCACTCCTTACCTTTTCAATCCATCTGACTTTCAACAATTTTTTGTAGCGCCACATCTGAAATGCCTCTATTCTCTTCTACTCAGGTTTTCCCACACTCCACGATTTGTGATGTTGTGCTCCATGGGTACGTTTTGAAAAGTACCTTCCTCAAATTAAGGCCCATTGAAACCTCGTAATTTAAGGACGACAGGATTGGGTTACTATTGAGGATTGGACTCGAATCAATTACTCTTGGTTTGCTTTGCAATTTCACTCATTTATTTACAAAAAATTTTTTTGAAGACAAGCCATTAAGGTCGCAAGGCACGTATCCACAATCACGACTAAAGGCCTTTAACGCGAAAAATGGCAATTATTTAAAGTTTAAATAAATACGTACAATACAGACAGTCAATAATTTTGAAGTCGCAATCAGAATCTTAAAGCGATTAACCACAAACACGCCTGAAGGCCATTAACGCCAAAATGGCAATTATAAAAAAATTAACAAATACATTGTCAAATGGCGAATGGTATAGCAAAGTTAATTTAAAAAGACAAACAACAGATCACCAAACAGGTGGGACAAATGATAGTAACTTAATAATACAATAATAAAATAAAATACAAGGGCCAGTGACAGACAGTGCTCCACGAATCGCCCCTGAATAGGTCACACCAAAAACACTTTCACCAAGCGAAGAGAAAATCAGCCAAGAGTTGCATTCAGACCACAAGTTGGTAACTCGGACTAGTGGCAGTCTAACGAGCGACTAATGACAATCTTGATGAGGCTACTTGTCATCCAACAAAAGAAATGCAAGATGTAAATTACGCCAAAGCCGGAACCTGCGATCTGGGCTCGCCCGCCGGTTCTGGGCGCTTCAGTCCGGAACCGCGCTGCTGCTACGGTCGCAGGTTCGAATCCTGCCTTGGGCATGGATGTGTGTGATGTGTTTAGGTCAGTTAGGTTTAAATAGTTCTAAGTCTAGGGGACTGATGACCTCAGATGTTAATTCCCGTAGTGCTTAAAGCCATTCTTGATTTGGGCTCCGCCCATAGAATACTGTGCTTAGAGAGGGAATGACTACCACTACGGTAGAAGAACGCCACCAAACTTACAATCAAGACACGCCTCACCAGACAAGGCGGCAAGGCGAGGAAATGTACACTGCCAACCCAGAGGGCAGGTAACTGGGGCGTTAGTGGCCACAAAACAGAAAATTCCGCTGGTTGAACTTAACAGTGTAAGAAGCTGAAAGTAGTAAATAGTAATTAGAAGCTCAGGAAGGCTAATTGGATCAGCCTTCCCCAGGTACTCCACTCGCTGCTTTTCGCTTCGGCGACACTACAAGCAGCAACGTGAACCCAAGTCACTGGAGAATCGCGAGATTTCACAATGGTGGAGGTTTCTCTACGCGAATTGCATTGCAGTCAACTTAAACATGCAGGATCCGGTTTCGACGAGGTCGTGCACCCTCGTGGCCGCTTCCCTTCGATTCGGCAGTCCATACTCGCCGCTAGCGGTACCGGTGTGTTGACAGACCTCCCTGCTCCTGCGTCCCCAACCAACCTCCAAACTCACACCAGGCGGAAAACGAGAATGAGGTCGCCCCAAAGATAGGGCACCAGAACTACATATCGATAAGTGCTACTGCTGCCACTATCGGACCGGAAGCACTTATGAAACCGAGTGGCGCCAGCGAACACCAGAAGAAGACAAAAAACGCAACCAGGCCAACTAAACGATATGGTCTGGCAGAAACCAACACACAGAACCAACGTGAGCCACAGCACGGCTCAGCAACAGTAGTAAATATTAACTCTCAGAAGATCAAACTATCCTAAACGCAAACATATTAAAGTTTACCTAGAAGTTTCTTTAGGAAAATTGTTCCTACACTTACGTTATGATTTTGGTTAGTACTACGAAAATCGGCCAATTCCGGTTCAAAGTTCGGTACTATTTTTAGGATGACAATTAAGTCTACAGTGGATGGTTAGTTGTGTGACAAATTGAGCAAGAGATTACCTCAGGTCGCTCGAGTTTACAGTGGATGCAAGCTGATGAACCAACAAGTTCACGCCTCTGCTCCCGGTATTTACCTCAAGCTACGATGAGCTGTCGTCTGCTAGGTCGCTCTCTTCCCCTGAAATTCTTATAAAACTAATTACACCTTTGCTGAATTTTCCAGCAGAAACTTTCCCTATGATTCTTGTTATGTGAGAGAACATGTACTCATCCCTAGTCTTAAAATGTGGCGATATACAAGCGCATGGCTGGAGCAGCCTCTCAGTTCTCGCAAACACAATTAACTAATTGGCAGGTTCGTTTCTCTACAGCTAGAGCTAAACGATGCTACAGCTAATTTCTAGTTGGATTTCAGCCGCTGTGAACGCAGTGTTCGCAAAAATTACTCCTCTGCGTCGTGCAGAGCGTTATGCGCTCCGTTCTGCGTTTGATGGCAGTTCCGAGAAAAGTCTCCGAAAATTTCCGTCTTGTCTTACTCATAGCTGAAATGTCTTCCCGCCTGGGTTCTTTCGTTCTTCACGTCACGGTTTTTTCCCGGCCATTAGGAGCGTTCCTCTTATTTTGTGGAAACTCTCTCTACCAATCGGAAGCTCCCTACCATTAAACTGCGTTGAAACTTTGGCTCTTTTCTCCTTCCTAGCGCGTTTTCGCCAATCAGACGTTTTGTCTCTGTTCCAGACGCCTGAATGCGTATATTGACTCTCTCACTGGATGCATCATCTGAAATGAGTCACTGGTCTTGTTTCATATCCATTTGGAATTCCGAAGCCCAGTTTTCTAAAAGCTTTCTTTCCTGTCCTCCCTCAGATGGGTCGTTATACTCGCTCTCCCAGTCTAAATCACCTGGTCGGTCGTTGACTTTACACCTGGGACACTGCTTAAGTGGTTTCTGTGGTACCCTCTGTAGCGTGGCCTTGCCTCTGCCCTCGTCCCTCTGAATTCCAAACTAAAACGCCTCTCGCTGCATGTTTCACCGGCTGCGGTGGTCTCGCGGTTCTAGGCGCTCAGTCCGGAACCGCGGGACTGCTGCGGTCGCAGGTTCGAATCCTGCCTCGGGCTTGGATGTGTGTGATGTCCTTAGGTTAGTTAGGTTTAAGTAGTTCTACGTTCTAGGGGACTGATGATCTCCGGAGTTAAGTCCCATAGTGCTCAGAGCCATTTGAACCATAGGAATGGTATGTCAATTACCGTCGATTGAGTGTCATCCCTTTTTGCATTACACACTGTTAGGCAAATTTGCTCATTACCGCCGAATTAGGTGTCATATTTACCTTCCTGTTGTGATGTATAAAGCTCTCATGTAAGGTCCCAATCTGACCTTCATTTATTCTGCAACCTTATATAGTTACTTTCTTTGTACCTATGTTCTCCTTTCCGTCTTCTGTGACTGCCCTTTTTTAGAGATGTCCATTTCTCCTCAACCGAACTGCCTACTGAATTATTTCTTATCGCAGTATCTATACCCTCAAACGTTTCTCTTCATTCCTTAGTGCTTCTGTATCGCACTCCTTTCTGCACTGATTTATCCTGACTAGCCTCTTGAATTTCAGTCTGCTTTTCATCACTACTAAGTTGCTACTAAATTGTGATCTGAGTCTATATCTGCTCCAGGGGATGCCTCACAATCCAATAAGTGAGTTCATAATCTTCGCCTGACCATGATGTAATATAACAAAAATCTTCTAGAATCCCCCGGCCTCTTCCAAGTTACCTCCTCCTTCGTAATTTTTGAGCGGAGTATTCGCTATTATTAACTGAAATTTATTGCATCGCTCAATGACTCTTTCTCCTTTCTCGCCGGCCGGAGTGGCCGAGCGGTTCTAGGCGATACAGTCTGAAGCCGCGCGACCGATACGATCGCAGGTTCGAATCCTGCCTCTGGCATGGATGTGTGTGATGTCCTTAGGTTAGTTAGGTTTAAGTAGTTCTAAGTTCTAGGGGACTGATGACCTCAGAAGTTAAGTCCCATAGTGCTTGGAGCCATTTGAACCATTCTCCTTTCTCATTGTTTGTACCAATCCCACGTTCTCCCACAAAGCTTTCTTCTCGCCCTTCCCCTACAACCACATTTCAGTCTCCTATGACTATTAGATCTTCCGCTCCCTTTATGCGCTCAATTGACCGTTCAATATCCTCATATACTCTTTCTATCTCGATTCGATTTACAAAGTCTGTATATATACCTGAATTATCGTTGTCGATGTTGCTTTGCTTTCGATTCTAATGATAACAAACCGGTCACTGAACTGTTCACACAACGAATCCTACTACCGTTATACCAATTTCTACTGCTGTTGATGTTACCCTATACTCATATAACCAGAAATCCTTGTGTTCTTTCACTACTTTGACCCCAAATATATGTAGATTGAGCCTTATGATTTCCCTTATCAGGATTTCTAGCTTCATTAATACGTTCAAACTTCTTATAGAACGTTATCCTTTCTGTGTTCATTTAATCTTTTTCCCATGGTCACCTCCCCTTTGGCAGTCCACTCCCAGAGATCCGAATTCGGAGGACTATTCGGGAATCTTTTACCAATGGACAGGTCACCATGATACTTTTCAGTTTCAGGCCACATGTCCTGTGGATACACAGGAATGCAGTGGTTTCTATTGCCTTCTGCATCCTCATGCAGTTGATAATTACTGATTCTTCCATCTTCTGGGGCAGTTTCGCACCCCTGGTGCAAGATAGTGTCCTTAACCTCTGTACGTTACCCAGCCTTCTTTGACAAGGCCGTTGGCAGAATGACGGTTACTTCTTATACCGGAAGTCTTCAACCGCCATTGCTGATGATTTTTATTCAGAATTTAAGCGCTGACGGGGTTCGAACCCGGTATCGAGGACGTTTTGATTACTAATCAAAGACGCCAACCATAGCCCACGGGTTTTATATTGCTGTTCTTCTTTGAACTGTGTTCGAATTCTGGAGAGATGAAGTTCAAGTCTTGACCACACTGGTTCACGTTTTCCACGGCGACCCACAATTCTTTTTGGGAAAGACATTATCTATTACTTTTTCGAACCTACTGTTACCCCAGCTAGAGTGCCGCCCACAATGGCTTCCTCGTAGACCTTTTTTAAGCCCTAATCTTCCTCGCGTTCTTTTTTTATCATTATACGACTGATTTTCTGTGAGACTTTTCTAAATTAATCTTCAGCCAGTAACCCCCAGATTACTTAAAGAATCGAACACACGTGTGTAAAACAGCTTTAAACGTCTGACTGCTTGACAAATGAGTCAACTGTTTAAGCATTTGATGTTATCCTTATAAGTGAGAAAAACTTCAAAAAAATATTTTAAATTATTGTTAAAGTTTACTGTAAGTTATAAGTGCTCTCATTATCAATCAATGGATGAGTGTGACATGGGTAATTGGCGCCCTGATTAGACGGAAAGTAGTTTTGCACGTATCTAAATGTTTATAACATCATATCTCCAGAGTTAAGTGTCGTGCAGTAATATGATTTGCAGGTAAATTCAGTGGATACTACTTGCATAATGTGTTGCGAGTAGAGTTAGTAGCATTGAAGTAATAAATTGAAATATGTTGGAAGCTGAAGTTTTATTGCATTAGCTGCGAAAGTATAGTAAACGATAAACATTTCCCTTTCATAATTTTGTGTGTGTGTGTGTGTGTGTGTGTGTTGGGGGGGGGGGGGGAGGGGCGTGAAAGTGGAAGGTGGGCGAGAGGGATTCAGTGAGAAAAGTTTGGTTCATTGATTTGGGGGAGGAGACCAAACAGTAACGTCACCGGTCCCACCGGATTAGTCAAGGAGGGGGACGGAAATGGGCCGCCTCTCAAAGGAACAATCCTGGCATTTGCCTAAAGCGATTTAGGGGAATCACGAAAACCTATATCAGGATGGTAGGACGCGGGTTTGAACCATCGTCATCCCGAAAGTAAGTCCAAAATGTGATAACGCATCCTCCCTGGGTGAGAAAAGTTTCCTAAAGGCTTGAAATTGTGCATAAAGTTTGCTGGAAATCGCTAAGCGCTCTCATTCGCAGTATTGGATGAATATAGTCTGAGTAATGAGAGCGCCGTTGCTTATGATTCCTCAAGAAATGTACACAGCTTCTAAGTGTAATACTTATCTTGCTGTGCTAAATTTTTTATATAAGATTATAGTTGGTAAAGAGTAGCTTATTACAGTACTTCAGTATTTTTAAAATTCGATCATAATTATATGAAATGTTGAAAATCAAATTTTTGTTAGTCCTGGAAGCTACTAGAAAGGAAAATTGAAGCCGGTACCATGAACAATGAACTGGGTTAGCAGTTTAGTGACATAGGTGACAATTATAAATACTTGAAATTCTTTACATAGAAGCAGATGTAGTCAATATATAACATAAAATTGCAGATTAACTCCTTTGATCAAACTTTCGCAGCTAATACTGTAGCCCAAAAGACTTCACATCCAAACACATTCGGCCGCATCATACTACTTTAACATTACTTAAGTTAAATATAATAAACTTAAATTGAGATAAATTTTGTCTTTACAAAGTTTCTGTTATGATCGGTTTTGGAGCTCTTCGGAAACCGTCTTTAGATTTTGTGGCTTGTGTACCATGTGTAGTTATACTTCTTACCATCAGAAATAATCATCAGGTATTTGGGGCCTCATATACTGTGTCGTTAAACAAATGAGTTTACCTTCAGTTAATACATGTGTCCAAAGAGTCGATGAAAACTAAAATTAGTCATAATAAACAAAAAGAATCTGTGATTCATACTATAGAGAAACTATTGTAAGGGAGCTTGCAGCAGCGGGAGACAGACAACAGCGCCGGACCTGTATGGTTTACCAATTTGGCTGTTGGAAGGCAGAATCCGACTGTTGTGCAGTTATATAGGGACACGCCTGCCTATTGTTTCTCAAGACTCTTTCCTTTGGTCCTTGTCAGTGACGAAAAATTCGTTGTTAGATGAACATCGGCAGTTACTAGTGCTACGCAGATAATCTTCATAGGAATTTCGGAACCTCCCCTGGTAAGATTAACGATACTGTTATAATGGATTAAGACTACAATAACGTTCCTTTGATAACGAAACTTACCTATATCTCAACAAATGGCTGTTTCTAAGAAATCATAAGAGGATGATGAGGGAGCAAGGAAAACTGTCGTTGGCGTATTAGGTGGAGAATTCAGGATCAAGGAAGGAGTAAGGCGCCTTTATGTCACTAGATCGTACTGGGAAAATATGTAGCTATCCTTAAAATAAAAATAAAAAGAAAGCCTGGCCAATTGCAAGTGGCATTTGCGCTCTGACGCTTCCATACAAACTTAATTATGCCTATGTGCAGTTCGTCCACCTTGGGAATCGAGAATCTCGACGAGTTTTGCCTCATATCCACATTGACACTGGGAAGATATCAGTTCCAGGAATACCAAGGCTTTCGATAATGTTTCAACTTTAAGTCTGAAGTCGAATAACAAATTACAAAAGAATTAATTTTTTCGTGTGATATAATTAGAAATTAACAACTTCCTGATTTTTTTCCATTTATTTATGCTGTGGAACCTTGCTTCTTGCCAAATTTCATGATTCTAGGTCAGTGTGAAATGCTCCAAACATCTGACGTAAATGCCCATATCTTTTGATCGGATTGACTTGAAGCTTAACTATATTACAACACTAAATAATCGTAGACGTTAGTGTGAGACATACATTTCAATGTGGTACGGCTAGACGTTCCTGAGAATAAGGTGTCGTAAAAAACACACGCACAGACAGACAATCTAATAACAAATGGCAAATATCAAATTAATACTTTCAGAATGTTTCCATTACCTGTATTGTGAAACTTTGCTTCCTGCCAAATTTTGAACGTGTTGATGACTGAGTTAGCGAGTATCAAAATATGTGACATAAATGGCCGTACATTTGACTGCATTAACTTAGAAGCTTAACGTTTTTACAGCATTAAGGGACCATTGAGGACTGTATGTGACAAATTTGTACTTGATTCGTCCACCCGTGTTTCAGGATTATGGACCTTATCAGACTGATGCTCAGATGGTCAGATAACAAATAAAAAAAATTCTTCATGTAATGTAACTGCAAATTAATAATTTTCGCATTTTTTTCCTTTTGTTACACTGTGAAAACTTACTTCTTGCTAGATTTCATGGTTCTAGGTCAATGGGAAGTACCGTATTGATTTTGGTGATTGACTTTGCGAGTATCAAAATACATGACATAAATGGGCCTATCTTTTGACTGTAGTGACTTAGAAGCTTCGATTTTTTACACAGTCGAGTGACCATAGACAATAGTATGTGACATGAATTTCAACATGACACGTCTACCCGTTCCAGACAAAACCGTTTTTAACAGGCGGACACACAGACAGACGGACACCGAAGTGATTCTGTGGGGGTTCCGTATTTACAGATCGAGATACGGAACACTGAAAAAGACTTACTTTTTATTTGTTTCTGTTTGTAAGTACAAATTTGGTATAAGTTTTTCCGCGAAACAGTTTTAATGTAATTAATTCGTACTGTGTCTATAAAAGTGTTAAGAGGCTTATGAGTCCGCCACTAGTGCAGCTTTCTCTACGGATAGTTGATCCTAAGACACTATGTCACTACTTATGAAACAAACAAGTTCTAGCAACAGAAAATGCAAGTCGGTGCCATCAGTACAGAACTGTTTTAGTTCATACACATACACTCTCACCAGAACTTGGCTTTCGACGTTCGCAGAAACAGGTAACACTTTCAGAAACATTCCACAGTCCTCAGTGAGACACCACACACTGTCATTAGATGAGACTCGTAGCGACTGCAGACCCCATATGTGCTCCCGCACTCCCTCATACGCCCCGCCTTCACACATCAGCCGAAAGCAATATTACTGAAACTTGCAGCTGGCATATTATAAGCATGCGTCGCAGCAGCGCTACGACGCTTTCATTTCGCTTTCCAATCACTCAAGTACAGCAAGGTTACGTAAGAGAACCATGCTGGAGTTCGGCTAGTAGGCTTACTTCGAAATGTTACGCGCTTCTGGATACATCACTTTGTAAGAGCTGTTCCTATGAAATGCAAGGATCTGGCTTTAGTTAACACAACGGTGCACTGTTTTAATCTGTCAGAAAAATCATCGCACAGTCCGCTTCAGAGAAACATTACTTTTTATTACATTAGCGGTACTTAATAAACATGAATTATTTCACTATATCCATGTGAAAGAAAGAACAGCTTGTGACGTGGACATATTTCACTACTCTCTTAGCCGGCCGGGGTGGCCGAGCGGTTCTAGGTGCTACAGTCTGGAACCGCGCGACCGCTACGGTGTTAGGTTTAAGTAGTTCTAAGTTCTAGGGGACTGATGACCTCAGAAGTTAAGTTCCATAGTGCTCAGAGCCATTTTGAACTACTCTCTTAATTCTGTGATTGCAGTGATACTGTTCGTCATTAGTTCTTCATTTGTGGCTGATACGTAGCGAGAACGTAAAAGAATGATAGTAGCTTGCTGGATGTATGTGGTCAATGTAACTCTCTTTTTTATTTGTTTTAGCGATTTTTTATTTGTTTTAGCTATTTTTATTTGTTTTAGTTATGTTTTATTTGTTGCAGTTATTTTCCCTCCCCATGGACTACCACACTGACGTTGGTGGGGAGATCCGTGCGTCTCAGTGATCCACTGTGCTTTGCTGGCAGCTACAGTGCTCCTTTTAGGGTCACCTATGCCAGACTGGTCAGTTGGTCAGATTCCAGAAAAACTATACTCCCCTTAGGGGTCTCCCTTGGGAGCATGTTGATGGCAATCACAAGGGCTCTTAACTGACATTACTTCCACTTACTTGAGTCAAGATTCTTCTTTTTTCTTTCCTGTCGGCCTGCCTTGGCCAATTCTTTTTTTAACCCCAATGGTATTAGGTTTAGAGACCCTAGGATGTCTTTCATTTCCTTTTCCATCTCCAACGGCGGCGAGAGTCCAGGGGCTGGACTCAGTATAGTGGAGCTGGCGGGACAAGTCCTTAAGTCTTAAAAGAATATCCAATAAAGCATCCTACGGTTTAGAGCGGGTTTGATGAAAACACAGAGTGGACAGAGCCCTTAATTCCACAACGACAATCGATGAAACGAAAGAAAACCTTGATTAAAAATTACCTGGTTCTCCAGGTTAGGAATGAGATGTTAGGCCTACTCGGAAAACACCATCCTGCAAAAATCCAAGAGTAAATCCTCGGATCCAGAACGGAATTAAACGGAATCAACACAGCAAAGGAAAACTGTGAATGAATTTTGGTACATGGAACGTTCAGGAGATTGAAATTTTATAAACAGAATTATTCAAAAAATCCAATTATTCAAACAAATCCATCGGAACACTGTAGACGTAATACCACTAACAGAATCAGAAAAGGAAGATAAAGTAGTAGAGGAAATAGATGATTATGTTCATATTTACAGTGGAGTGAACAAAGACTGTTGAGCAAAGAGGGGGGTATACGTTGAGGTACATACAAGTGTAAACGCTGCGTAAAGAAATGGGACTTTCTGAATGAACGTCTTTTGCGTGAGGATATGAAGCTAAAAGGATACGATATAACAATCATTGCAGCGTATGCACCCACAATAATGCTACTGACACTGAGAAGCATAACTTCTTTAATGATCTGACAAACCTCCTAGGTGGCATTACCAACAGCTAGGAGCTCAGGAGATTTTAATGGACTAGTGGGTAAGCAGGATGCTAGCAAGGTTGTAGGCAAATCTGCGGAGGATATTGTGAACGATAACGGAGAGAGGCTGGTAGAAATGTATAGAAAGTACAGTCTTCAGATACGGATTGACTTTTATCAATATAAAGGGATCCATAATATATGTGCATACAGCCTACAAGGAATCTACAATCTTTAGTTGATTATCCTATAGGGGAGGAACGTAATCCTACGAAGGAGGAAGACTGAGTCAACAGTGGAGCAGAATGTGGATTTGACCATTTCCTGCTTTGGCCTGCACTTCGGTTCCCCTTTCAAAAAGTTAGTAGGTGCACAAATAATTGTAATGATAAAGGAAAGAAACTGGATCAATCACAGTACAGCTTAAGTTTACTGCATGATCCGTCAACTGCTTTCCTATACAAGCTTGTTGAATGGGAAGGTACATTGGACTGAACATACGACAGTGGAAGTAGCGTATTAGACAACTACGAGAGCTGTTTATGCCGGCCGGTGTGGCCGTGCGGTCTCGGCGCATCAGTCTGGAACCGCGTGACCGCTCCGGTCGCAGGTTCGAATCCTGCCTCGGGCATGGATGTGTGTGATGTCCTTAGGTTAGTTAGGTTTAAGTAGTTCTAAGTTCTAGGGGACTAATGACCACAGACGTTAAGTCCCATAGTGCTCAGAGCCATTTTTTAGAGCTGTTCATGAAGACGCCTTTGAAAGTCTCGGTTTAGTTCAGAACACATCTCGAAAATTTAAAAGTGATTGGTGAGATGATAATATTCCGAAAAAAGGTGGCCTATAGCAAAAAGCTTATAAACAGTAAGGCTGATGATATAATTAGGTATGTAAGCCGGAGGAGAGTGGCAAAGAAAGCACTACTTAGAGCAAGAAATGTTATGTAGGACTTTAAATGTGATGAAGTTAATAACAGAATATAACATAACTCAAAGTTCAAAGAAGCATGGAAGGTAAAAAACAGTTAAGAAGAAATAAGAGAAGCAATTTGTACACTAACTTCTGATAAGCTTGGATAGATGGAAGACATACTATAAAGAAATGTTCAAGGAAATAGATCCAAATTTCAAGGTATGTGCTCCTTTGCAGACAACGAACATGGCATAGAAATCCAGGAGGTAACAACAGTAGAGGTACAGGATACAGTTAAACAGTTCACAAATGGAAAAGCACCAGGAGCTGGAGTGTATACACAGAGCTGTTGAGGGCCAGGTCAAACGTGTTACCCGAACATCTCGCAAAGCTACTTATTTAACCTCTTAGTGGAAAGGAAATCCTTGTCGAGTTTAAAGAAGGATTCATCACAAACATATTTAAAAGAGAAATTTTGATGACTGCGCAAATTAGCGAGGCATCGCAGTTCTCAGTTCCATATGGAGACTATACGCTAAGACGTATGTGAAGAAAATTCAGTGGAGGATGAGAATGACAAAGACTGACTATTTGGCTGTCGGAGATCTTGTTATGGATGATGCATCTGAAATAAAATTTAGTCGATCTTGCAAATATTTAGGAACAATCATGTGGGATAAAGAAGGAACAGCGAGGAAATAAAGCACAGAATAGGAAAGAGAAATGTGGTAGTTAAGCAGCTAAACTCCATATTTTGTATAAAACTAGTTAAAAATTTTGAAGGATATACGAAATTATAGTTGAGAGCGTTGTTCTGTATGATGCTGAATTGTGGGGAATCTCCTGTGTCAATGAGAAGAAATTAAAGGCAATGGTAATGGAGTTTTGGAGATGAAGCTGTGAAGTAACAAGAAGTGACAGAATAAGACGTGAAGTGCTACAAGAACACTTGGGAGTTAGCAAGGATATTGTAGACACTATTGAAAGAAAACAGGTATCATGGTATGGGCATCTTAGAAGAATGCCAGAGGAAAGGGGAAAATACGGCACTGTAGACCTCCACGACACAGAAAAAGAGGAAAAAGCGGGTACATTGGAAGGTGCAGTGAGGCGTGCAATACAGGACAGGGCCATGGAAGCAGAGGACTGGCGGGACAGATACTTGGGTGCGAGAAACGTGGAATGGTGTAGAAAATACGCACAAAAAGGAAGGAAAGTTACTCTGCTTCTATCGGATCCGGGTATGGGAGCTTTACATAGGGAGCACACTTAATTACTAAATTAACCAGGTTATGTGCTTAGTACGAACATCTGCCTCCTGTACTTTGCAAATGTGAAAGGCTCTCAATTAAAAGATGAAAAATGTCTCTTTGAAATTATAACAGCTCAAGTCACTATTCTTCGATTTCTTATCGATTCGGCAAGTAACAAACTCGTTATGAATGCCTTGGTGCATCCGCTCTTCTATTAATAGTTAAGCTCGTTTCACATTCACTGAAGTAACCGCTACTAAGTTGCGTTTCCGCATTAATTTAACAGGCAACCACCGATAACGGTAGCCCTTTTCAATTACTTACTAACACTAATATGTTCCACCACAAAATTTATTGATCAACAACACTATGATGTTTCGTCTACAAAATGGTTCAAATGGCTCTAAGCACTATAGGACTTAACATCTGAGGTGATCAGTCCCCTAGGCTTAAAACTACTTAAGCCTAAATAACCTAAGGAAATCACACACATCCATGCCCGAGGCATGATTCGAGCCTGCGACCGTAGCAGCAGCGTGGTTCCGGGCTGAAGCGCTTAGAACCGCTTGGCCACAGCGGCCGGCTCTCGTCTACAACTTCTATAAATATTTACCCGAGCCTTTCCGCAAATAACCCAAATCGCTTACACACTGTGAACCGACGTGTTATTTTCAGCTTATAACCACACGTTACAGCAAATTATTCCGGCTATATATGCGCGAAGCGGCTGCGCGAGGCAGCTCCGTACGTAACTCCATCCATGGCTCTCCCATGGCTCTCCACACACAAACTCGGCTCTTCACCAGTAGTTCTTGGGCTTGTTGACGACAAGTGGAAAGGCAATGGCCCCACCATAAAAACGCGCTCAGCATGGAAAATTCCAGAAGGCAGTGGTAATTATGGAGTACAATATCACAACGTCGTAACACTAGAGATGGACGTACTCCTTAAAGCAGATGATTTGTTTTCAGTTGAAACTTCCTCAAGTTCCCCGACAACGCTAGAAATGGACATTACCCAGCGAAAAGGAGTTCAATCTCCAGTTTATTGTAGTAACGAGCTTACAAACCCAGAATAACGCACGAGAACGATTAGCGAGGCAGAATTTATAATGTTTCAGATTTTAATAATAAATTTGATTCACTATACACCTTCAGGTGCAGATTATGGTGAGACATACTGGCCCATAAAAGCAAATATTGTGAGAATCAACTTTAAACTTAGCACTGCCGTCCGAAAAGGCGAAGCACTCAGGAGGAGAGGAGGATATGTGATGTTATTTCAGTGGTTAGAAAGTCGGGACAAATTTACATAGAACTAGTTGGTAGGAGCTCACTTATCGTAAGGATATTGCGCCCGTTCTGGCCTGGATGCATGCAATGACTCGGTTTGGAGGAATGGTAAAGACCGTTGTATCCTCTCCTGAAAGAAATTACAGTTAAATCAATACCATTAGCTGCTAACGGGCGTTGATATACATCAAAGAGGGCCAATCGAAAACGTGTGCCCCGACCGGGACTCGAACCTGGGATCTCCTGCTTACAGAGCTTAGGCTCTATCCATCTTTCTTTTTTTTTAATGTCATTTTGTTCGTTTCCGTTCGGTGTATCTGCTTGGGGCGGACGTCGAAAGACACCCGTTTCAGTTCTTTGTTGATCCATTAATTCAGTTTTTTTTAATTACAGAGGGCAGCTAGCCCTCTGACCGGACACGCTGAGTTGCCGTGCCGGCTGATCTGAGCCACTGAGGGCACAGAGGATAGTGCGACTGCAGGGACTTATCGCCGGTGCGCTCCCCGTGAGACTCACATTCTCAACTTCTTGTCCACATACTACATTCGTAGTGCCCCTGCCGTTATACCTATTACTCGTAGCAGACAATCCACTGAGTCCCATAAGAGTTCAGGCAATTCGTGTGCATCCCCACTGAAGGCGGGAGGACGACGGTTCAATCCCGTCTCCAGCCGTCCTGATTTAGGTTTTCCGTGATTTCCCTAAATCGTTCAAGGCAAATGCCGGGATGGTTCCTTTCAAAGGGCACGGTCGATTTCCTTCCCAATCCATCCCCAACCCGAGCTTGCGCTCCGTCTCTAATGACCTCGTTGTCGACGGGACGTTAAACACTAACCACCACCACCACCCACTGAAGGAAGTCATCAGCCGATTAGCCTTAGCGATATGAAGATGGCATCCGTTCTTTTCGATATGTCCGAAAGAACAGATGCCATCTTCATATCATCTCCTGAAAGTAGCTGGTCTGTGAAATCTTGTCTTTTATATTCCGGATACTGGCTCTGGGCCGAAGATCATATCCGAGCTGATCCCATACATATTCCACCTTGGACAGATCTGGGGATCTTAACGGTCACAGGAATACCTTAACATCATCACGTTCGTAGTGACACGTGGTATGTGTGGATGAGCATTCTCCTGTCCAGTAGTGGCACCAGGATGCTGTCTCATTAGAGGTAACACATGTCGACGCTCGTTGTCCGTGACGTGCCGTTGTCCCTCAAATATCCCTCAGTCACTACCAGCCATGATCTGACGCTATCCCCGGTGGCTCTCCACCCCGTGACGCCAGGAGTAACACTGCTGAGCCTCTGCAAGACGTTTGAGGCACGGCTGACCTCCCTGGCTGCCGCTGTATTCGCCGTCGGTTTTCGTTTTGGATAGTGTAAAATCACGATTCATGGATGAACACAACGCGACGCCTTTCATCAGCAGTTCATGCTTCTCTATCACAGCACCACACCAATCGCTGCAGAATGTGTTACGGTGTTAACAGCAGCTTACGCGTGGGACAGAAATTCCCTAGTCTGACTGCTGCTATTCTCCGACCAATGGTGCGGAATGGCACAGTGTGTTGGAAGGAGTCCATTTGTCGTTCTGTGATAGCAGGCGTAAAAATGAGAACGTTACGATGTGCTTGGTGCAAAATACGGCTATCCTTCCTTGTGTTGGCCAGATGTTGTCGACCGAAACCTTAGCGATGAGTATGCCTACACTCAGTTTCCCGTGCAGTCCCATATCGGTCCACTATCACATCCAAATGCCCACGATATCTGGATACTGAAGTATTTAACCAGCAGGACAAATGGAGACCCATAATGAAAATCCTTTCAAACTCTGCCAGTTGCTGATAACGCTGTCTCATACGAGTACGCGGAATCTCTATGTCCTTCACAGTGATCACTCAACATCTGCCACTCTTCCCACTCATTGTATACCCCATCATCTCGCATGAACACTACACACGAACAACGCTAAAGCACTACAGTGACCGCTCTACTTGACATCAAGCATTACAACTCTAATCATTTACGTATCTTTCTTATGGTCACGTCCCCCTTCACCTACCCTTCCGTAGAATGTCAATGGAGATATCATCATGACACATACTACAGAGAGATTGTCATGACACAGGCTACATGTCCTGTTGATACACGTTATGTGTCCTAAGTGCAATGGTTTCCGTTGCTTTCTGCATTTTGATGCCGTTGATCATTGCTGATTCTTCCACTTGTTGGAACAGTTCTTCAGTCCTGAACCTCTGCCCCCTCCTCTGCCCTCTTTGGCAAAAAGAATGATGGTGACTCTATATGCCGAAAGTCTTCGGCCGCCATTGATAATGATCTCTATTCAAAATTTAAGTATGGGCGGGGCTCGAACCAAGGACGAAGGTTGTTCTAATTACTAATCGGACACACTCCCTCCTAGACCACGAGCACAGAAAGCGCTCCAGGACATGAGAAGTTACTAGTATCAGTCATACGTGTTAATATCAGTAAGAAATTTCTGAGAATATACGTTTGGAGCAGAGCATTGTATGGTAATGAAAGATGAACAATGGTGAAACCGGAGCAGAAGAGAATAGAAGAATTTGAGATGTGGTACTACCGAAGAAATTTGAAAATTACTAGGACTCACAAGTTAAGGAAAGAAAAGTTTCTTCGGTGGGGAAAGGAGTATACGGAGAATAATTACAGGAATAAGAGACAGGATAATAGGACGTCTGTTAAGACATCACGAAATAACTCCCATAGTACTAGAGAGAGCTGCAGAGGATAAAAACTGTAGAAGAATGCAGATATTGGGATACATCCAGCAGATAACTGAGGACGTAAGTTGCAAGTGCTGCTCTGAGATGAGAAAGTTGGCACGGGGGAGGAGTCATGGCGGACCACATCATACCATTCAAAAGACTGATGACCTAAAGAAAAACAAAAAATGTTAACATATTCACCGATGGTGTGTACATGTACGAAGTTATATTGATATGCGTCTATGTGTTCCGTACGCTTCACTTTTCGTGAGGCGGTTTATTTTGCTAACAATAACAGTAACCCACAATGGCAAGACGAAAACTTTACGACAGGTTAGAAGAATTTCACATGTTGAGGACTGAGGTAAGGCCGTTTCTGGTATGGAAGAGAAATGCTCTCCGCATCTGATGTTGTAACGTTTACATCGTTCCTGCAATAGTTGAACTCTTGAGAACTTTTAGCTTTAGCATCAGTACGCTACTTTAGCCTTCTCTTCAGCCATGCCACCATTAGCTGGTTATGTTCATACGTTACTGGTAGTGTCAAGAAAACTGCTAGTAGAGAGTGTTTTGAATTCCGTCCTGTGAGGGTAGTAATCGCATGCTCATGACTATCTCCACGATGTTAAAGCTGTAACGCCTCATTGATGTCGACGATAGAGATGAAGCATAAGGTCAGTTGGGATAAAGGTGCGGATGGAAACCTTTCCTGAACCTTTCAGAGGAACTATTCCGGCGTTTACAGTAAACTATTCAAGAAAACTACGGAAAACCTTCATCTCAATGGCTGAACGTTGTTTTCAACTGTGCTCTCCCTAAAAAAAGTACATTGTCTTAATAGTTGGTGTCTTCAGTCCAGAGACAACCTACATCCTTCTGAATCTGTTTAGTGTATTCATCTCTTGGTCTCTCTCTACGATTTTTACCTTCCACTCTGTCCTCCAATACTAATTTGGTGATACCTTGATGCCTCAGAACATGTCCTACCAACCGGTCCCTTCGTCTAGTCAAATTGTATCACAAATTCCTCTTCTCTCCAATTCAATTCAGTACCTCCTCATTAGCTATGTGATCTACCCATCTAATCTTCAGCATTCTTCTGTAGCACCACATTTCGAAAGCTTCTATTCTCTTCCTGTCGAAACTATTTATCGTCCATGTTTCACTTCCATACATGGCTACACTCCGTACAGATACTTTCAGAAACGACTTCCTGACACTTAAATCGTTACGATGTTAACAAATTTCTCTTCTCCAGAAACGCTTTCCTTGCCATTGCCAGTCTACATTTTATATCCTCTCTACTTCGACCATCATCAGTTATTTTACTCCCCAAATAGCAAAACTCCTTTACTACTTTAAGTGTCTCATTTCCTAATCTAATTCCCGCAGCATCACCCGATTTAATTCGACTACATTCCATTATCCCCGTTTTGCTTTTGTTGATGTTCATCTTACATCCTCCTGTCAAGACACTGTCCATTCCTTTCAGCTGCTCTTCCAAGTCCTTTGCTGTCTCCGACAGAATTACAATGTCATCGGCGAACTTCAAAGTTTTTATTTCTTCCACATGGATTTTAACTCCTACTCCGAATTTTTCTTTTGTTTCCTTTACTGCTTGCTCAATATACAGATTGAATGACATCGGGGATAGGCTACAATCCTGTCTCACTCCCTTCCCAATCACTTCTTCCCTTTCATGCCCCTCGACTCTTATAACTGCCTTCTGGTTCCTGTACAAATTATAAACAGCCTTTCGCTCCCTTTATTTTACCCCCGCCACCTTCAGAATTTGAAAGAGAGTGTTCCAGTCAACATTGTCGAAAGCTTTCTCTAAGTCTACAAATGCTAGAAACGTAGGTTTGCCTATTTTCTAAGATAAATCGTAAGGTCAGTATTGCCTCACGTGTTCCAATATTTCTACGGAATCCAAACTGATCTTCCCCGAGGTCGGCTTCTACCAGTTTTTCCATTCGTCTGTAAAGAATTCGCGTTAGTGTTTTGCAGCCGTGGCTTATTAAACTGATAGTTTGGTAATTTTCACATATGTCAACACCTGCTTTCTTTGGGACTGGAAATATGATATTCTTCTTGAAGTCTGAGGGTATTTCGCCTGTCTCATACGTCTTGCTCAATAGATGGTAGCGTTTTGTTTTAGGCCTGGCTTCCCCAAGGATGTCAGTAGTTCTAATGGAATGTTGTCTACTCCCAGGGCCTTGTTTCGACTTTAGATCTTTCAGTGCTCTGTCTAAATCTTCACGCAGTATCATATCTCCCATTTCATCTTCATTTACATCCTCTTCCATTTCCATAATATTGTCCTCAAGAATATCGCCTTTGTATAGACCCTCTATATACTCCTTCCACCTTTCTGCTCTCCCTTCTTTGCTTAGAACTGGGTTTCCATCTGAGCTCTTGATGTTCATGCAAAGGTCTCTTTAATTTTCCTGTAGGCAGTATCTATCTTACCCCTAGCGATATGCGCCTCTACATCCACACATTTGTCCTCTAGCCATCCCTGCTTAGCCATTTTGCACTTCCTGTTGATCTCATTTTTGAGACGTTTGTTTTCCTTTTTGCCTGCCTCATTTACCACATTTTTATATTTTATCCTTTCATCAATTAAATTCAATATCTCTTCTGTTACCCAAGGATTTCTATTAGCCCTCGTCTTTTTACCTACGTGATCCTCTGCTGCCTTCACTATTTCATCTCTCAAAGCTACCCATTCTTCTTCTACTGTATTTCTTTCCCCCATCCTAGTCAATCGTTCCATAATGCTCTCCCTGGTTGTGGTGTTAAATAGATATCTTTGATAACTGTGGTATTCAATTGATATCCTGGATGTAACGTGTCTCCTGCTCTTGGTTGTTTCGTGACAGGTGGGGATTTCAGTATATTCTCACTGATACATTCAAGATTTTAATAAGGAACTTATACTGCTTATAGATAAGTTTTTAATGTTCACGATGTTAAGTTTTATGTGGATTTAGATGTCTGACACAGTGTGTAATCAGTATCCTTTAAATCTACATTATTCGACTTTATGGAAGCATCTTGCTATGAGAAAAAAATAGAAGAATTGTCAGTCAAAGACATCTTTGCTTCATGGTACCCGGCTTGGTCGCTTTGTTTAATAGTGGTGAGTGTTTTTGGAATTAAATTTCCTTTTTAATTGTTTCACCCTTCTTTTAGTTTTTTACGTCGCTCTTGTCATATACCGTTATTCTCACTGACAAATCACTATCTGTCATATTCACATAACGCGCAAACTCATTCCGATAATTAAAAAACGTAACTAACAGCACAAGTGATTGATGACATGGAAAAGCGAATATTTAAAAATCGTTCGCGCAAATACGAGGTTTTGCGCAGCGTGTTGCAAAAATGACTTTCTTCTTTTCGAGGGATAACATGAAACATGCAGTGTGTAGTGATACGGGATTTGGACTTTACCTCTAAAAACATTGTCACCTACTCGAAATACGATATGAAAGGGTCGGTAGAAGAATGTGCTAACACTCAATTTAGTAACGTCTAGTCTGATCACTTTTCTATTGCGTTTTCTAATCCATCACAGGCTGGTGGCAAGTAGTTGCAAATGAACTGCTAGAGAAGGCAGTCTACTATGTATTGATTTTCTTAAGTTTTATTTTAACAATATGTATAAAATATACTAATGAGTATACACTATCATGGGTTAGCATCTTTTTCCGCTGACGGTTTCATATGTGTATAGGCTGGGCCAAAAGTCACTACCCATTATAACCTAATTGAATAAAAGATAAAAAACTTGGGTTCTGAAATAACTGAAAACTTTACTGAAGCTGGTTGATGATTTAAAACACTCTTTCTCGAACTGTTTCCCATCTTTGTTAGTACATGTTGTCAGACGACCCGGGTCGCTCAAGCATACTTGTTTACAAAGTCGTTTGTTAGAATCTATGTCTTCAAAAGCGTCATAAATTATTTCTTTCGACACCTCAATTGTTTGGTGGAGATCCAATTTTCTCAAAACGTTTCCGTGAACTGCAGACAATCTTGTTTGTAGAACAGTGTTGAAATTATTACTCCACTCATTTACTATTGAATTATAACCACCTTTGTACCACTTTTTAAAGGAAATACTCTTTCTTTATTAGAAAACAATTCACAACATGTTATAATCAACAATGAATAATGTCAGAAATGTTTGATTTAATAGCAATGCACACTGTTGTTTGTATCAACACTTATCCGAAAAAAAAAACATTGGTGTGCACTCTGGTGTTTGTATCTGTAATTACCACTAACAAACAAGATTGCCTTAATATATTCAATGGGTTACGATTGGTACTGACTTGTGGCCCACCCCATACGACAAATGTAGTGGTTTTAATGTAGTAATATTTGATAAATGAAAACGTGCAAAGTGTTTTTCTTTCGTTGCACGTACATCGGCGAGATCTGGCAAGTGTCGAAGGCTATTCTTCATACGGCACGAGAACGTCACATTAATATTCACCCGGGCGATGGCTGTGTACCGCAACAAGAAACCTGAAGCTGTACCATATCTCCTAAGGGCAGCTGTGATCGTTCCATCAAAATAAATTAGTATTACATGAGTGTATTTAGTGATGTTAATCTTTAAAATCGTCTCTTTTTGTCTCTCAAGAGTTGACTCTTATTTTGTCACATGACTAACAGTTGTTAATTCATGGCATTATGTTGTAATCGCCGGAGATAAATAAACCCATTTCTTAATGTGTCTATGGAAGAACTTTATTCTCAAACATGTTTATTGAGGAAATTATACTCAACTGACTGTATATATCGGAGAAAGTATTTGAATCTGAAGGAGTGAAAAAAAGTGAAGAATGGTATTACTAGTTTATAAATATTTTTCTGTAAAAATCTATATTCGTATTCGGTGTCTGTAAGGCGGACATAAACTATTAAGTGAACGTTTACGAAATACTTTTTGCTCCAGTTACCTGAAAACAACCTTAAGGTATTTGCTATTGTGTCAAAAACTGACATTTTGAGCCCATGCCTGTCTACAAAACGTAGGTTTACTCTTACATAGAAGATGGTTGGTTGTTGTTATCTTCTATGCAGGAGTAAACCTATAACTTAAAGACCTTATTTATTTATTTATTTATTTATTGAGGCATCGATCACCTGACTTCTTTCATGGGGCCCGCCATCTTCTCTGCCAACCTCTTGATCTCAGAGCAGCACTTGAAAGCTACGTCCTCAGTTATTTGCTGGATGTATTTTACTCTCTGTCTTCCTCTACAGTTTTTACCCTCTACAACTCCCTCTAGTACCAAACTGTTCGTTCCTAATTTCTTAACAAATGTCCTATCGCCCTGTCCCTCCTTCATGTCAGTGTTTTCCATATTCCTTTAGTCGCCGAGTCTTCGTAGAGCCTCCTCATTTCTTACTGTATCAGTCCACCTAATTATCAACATTCTTCTATATCACCAAATCCCCAATGCTTTGATTCTCTTCTGGTACAGTTTAGCCACAGCCCTTTTTTCACCACAATACAATGCTATGTTCCGTACGTACATTCTAAGAAATTTCTTCCTCAAATTAACGCCTATATTTGATACACTTTTTGTCAGTACTGGTCTGTTACTTATGTCCTTATTTCATCAGTCACGGGTTATTTTACTGCTTATGGGACAGAATTCCAATACTTCGTGCTCACCAATACTAATGTTAAGTTTCCGCTGTTCTTATTTCTGCTGCTTCCCAATTCTTTCTTTCTTCGATTTATTCTCAAACCATATGCCATACTCATTAGGCTGTTCATTCCATTCAACAGGTCATGTAATTCTTCTTCACTATCTCTGAGATTAGCAAAGTCATCAGCGAATCTTATCATTGATATAATTTCAACTACAATTTTAATTCGACTCTTGAACATTTATTTCGTTTCCGTCACCGATTCTTCGGTTTACAGATCGAATATTAGAGACGAAAGCCTGTGCCCGTGTCTTACTCCCTCTTTAATCCGAGTGCTTCGTTCTTGGTCTTCCACTCTCATTGTTCACTCCTGTCAACTGTAAATATTATATATTAAGTCTTTCCCAATAGCTTACCTCTATTTTTCTCAGAATTTAGAAGATCTTTCACAATTTTACATTGTTGAACGCTTTTGCCAAGTTGACAAATCCTATGAACGTGTCTTCATTTTTCTTTAGTCTTGCTTCCACAATCAACGGCAACGTCAGAATTGCTTCTCTGCTGCATTTACTTTTCCTAAACCCGAACTGATTGTCGCCTAACATAATCTTACTTTCCTTTTCCACTTTTCTGTATATTACTCTTGTTAGCAACTTGGACGCATGAGCTGTTAAACTTTTGCAATCGTCGGAATTGGCGGCAAATATTTTTCTGAAAGTCAGATATTATGTCGCCAGACTCATACATTCTACTCACCAACATAAATAGCCATTTTTTTGCCACTTCCCCTGATGAGTTTAGAAATACTGATGGAATGTTATCTATCCCTTCTGCCTTCTTCGCTCTTAAGTCCTCCAAAACTCTTTTAAATTCTGATTCTATTACTGGATCCCCTATCTCTTCTAAATGGAGTCCTGTTGCTTCTTCTACCACATCAGATGGATCATCCCCCTCGTAGAGTCCTTGAATGTACTCTCTCCACCTATCCGCTCTCTCCTCTGCATTTGATAGTGGGATTCCCAGTGCATTCTTAATGTTACCAATTTTGCTTTTAATTTCACCGAAAGATGTTTTGAGTTTGCTGAGTCAGTCTTTCTGACAGTAATATCTTTTTCGGTTTTTTTCACATTTTTCATGCAACCGTTTCACCTTAGCTTCCTACAGTTCCTATTTATTTAACTCATAAGTGATATAAGTGATTTTTTTTTGTATTCCTCAATTTCCCTGAACATTTTGGTACTTCCTCCTTTCGTCGATCATTTCTTCTATTACCCATGGTTTCTTCTCAGTTACCTTCTTTGTACCTATGTTCATTTTTCTGTGATTGCCCGTTCTAGAGATGTTCATTCGTCTTCAGCCGAACTACCTACTGAGCTATCCCTTATCGCAGTATCTATACTCTCAGCACACTTCATATTTCCTTAGCACATCTCTATATCCTTTCTTTGCCGATTAATTTTTCCTTATTAGCCTCTTGAACTTCAGCCTTCGTCACTAGTAAATTGTGATTTGAGTCTATATCTGCTCCTGGTACGCCTTTCTATCCAGTACCTGATTTCAGAATCTCTGCATGATCATGATGTAATCTAACTGAAATCTTCCCATATCTCCCAGTCTTTTCCAAATACACCTCTTCTTCTTGTCATTCTTGAAAACAGTATTGGCTGTTACTAGCTGTAGTTTATTGCAGAACTCAATTAGTCTTTCTCCTCTGTCACTCCTAGTACCGATCCCATTTTCTCCTGTAACCCTTTCTTCTACTATAGCAGTGCATAGTTTCATGGCGATATGTAGTAATAAAAGTTTCTCAGGCTTTCAGCCACGTCAAGTGGTTTCAAATCCACGAGCTTTCGGCCGTATACTCCATGGCCATTGTCAAGTGGTGACTATCTTCTGGTTGCTGCTGCCATCGTTAAATAGTTGCGCTGCCTTCCGTGACGTCACTAGCGCCAGCTCCCGCACCATACAAGGCAATGTTTACGTTGTGCGACCTTCGAGAAGCAGGCCGCCGTCTCTGTTGAGCGTGTTGTCACAAATTTTTACTTCGATCACTTCTTTTATTATGCTATACCAAAAACTGTTAGTCCGTATGGTAATAGATGTCTGGTCGAATGCAATACAACGACCGTTTTCTAATGCACGCTCTGCTACCTCTGATTTCTCTGGGTACCGTAGACGAAAACATCTCTCGTGTTCTACGCAGCGCTGTTCAATGGTAAACACAGTCTCTCCGATGTAGAACTGTCAACCCCCATATGGGATTTTCCATACTCCTGGCGTTCTGATGTCTACGTCGTCTTTCACGGGCCTCAAGAGTTGCCGAATTTAGCTGGAGCCCTGAAGACCGAATGGATTGGCTACAATTGGAGCTAATGGGCTTCCCGTCGCAACGCCGTCCGTCTAGTTGAAATATTCTCCATCGTACAAGAAATACGATGACGTCAGAGTATGCTTGAACAGGACTCCGTGGAGGACTCGAAGGAGGTTGTTTTCTTGCCGTTCTGTGGCTCAATAATAGGAAAGATAAGCCGACTCCTAAAGAGACATAAAATCGATTCGGTCTTCACGGCTCCAGCAAAAATTCGACAACTCTTGAGGCCTGTGAAAGTCGACTTAGGCCTCAGAACGACAGGAGTTTATAAAATACCATGTGTGGGTGGCCAGTCCTATAAATCGGACGGGCTGTGCTTACCATTGAACAGCGCTACATAGAACACGAGAGATGTTTTCGTCTACGGTACCCAGAGAAATCAGCGGTAGCAAAGCATGCATTAGAAAACGGTCACAGTATTGCATTCGACCAGACATCTATTACCACACGGACTAACAGTTTTTGGAATCGCATAATAAAAGAAGCAATCGAAATAAAAATTTGTGACAACTCGCAAATCAAGACGGCGG
This sequence comes from Schistocerca serialis cubense, assembly GCF_023864345.2. Taxonomy (NCBI): domain Eukaryota; kingdom Metazoa; phylum Arthropoda; class Insecta; order Orthoptera; family Acrididae; genus Schistocerca; species Schistocerca serialis. Next base: position 657,269,649 of record NC_064641.1, on the reverse strand, counting down.
CCTGCAGCTAAGCACAAAAAATGGTTCAAATGGCTCTCAGCCCTATGCGACTTAACTTCTGAGGTCATCATCGCCTATAATTCAGAACTAATTAAACCTAAGTAACCTAAGGACATCACACACATCCATGCCCGAGGCAGGATTCGAACCTGCGACCGTAGCGGTCGCTCGGTTCCAGACTGTAGCGCCTAGAACCGCACGCAGCTAAGCACAGCACGGGACCCGGCCATCGGCAGGTTGAAGCTCACGCGGCGGCCGCACAACGCAAACATTGCCATATATGGTGCTGGAGCGGATACTGGTGACGTCACGGAAGGCAGCGCGGCTCTATAAGAAAAAAATGGCTCTGAGCACTATGGGACTTAACTTCTAAGGTCATCAGTCCCCTAGAACTTAGAACTACTTAAACCTAACTAATCTAAGGACATCACACACATCCATGCCCGAGGCAGGATTCGAACCTGCGACCGTAGCGGCCGCGCGGTTCCAGACTGTAGCGCCTTTAACCGCTTGGCCACCGCGGCCGGCGCGGCTCTATAAGGTTGGCAGCAATAACCAGAAGACAGTCACCACCTGATAACGGCCGAGGAGTACTCGGCCGAAAGTGTGGCTGGAAACCCGAGAAACTTTTATTACTTTCTTCTACTTCTTCCACTACAACCACATTACTACTTGATTTTCATCTGCTTTTACGTACTGAATTACTCATTCAGTATCCTCATAGACTTTACCTCTTCACCTTCAAGTTGCGACGTCGGCATGGATACCTGAACTGCACTGTGTTGTTTTGTTGTCGATTGTGGTCATAATCCTATCACTGAACTGTTCGAGGTAATTCAGTCTGTGCCCTACCGTCCTATTCATAGCAAATCCTACTACTGCTATTCAATTTTCTGTTGCTGTTAATATTAACGTATACTCACCTGACCAGAAATCCTTGCCTTATTTCCATTTCACTTCACTGACCCCCACTGTATGTAGATAGAGCCTTAGAATTTCCCTTTTCAGATTTTCTAGCTTCTCTACCACATTTAAGCTTCAAACGTTCCACGTACCGACTCGTACGTTGGTTATTCAGTCTTTTTCTCATGGCCACCTCCCCTTCGTAGTCCCCTCCTGGAAATGGGAATGGGTGAGTAGTCTGGAGTCTTTTGCGAATGGAGAGATCATCATGATATTTTTCAGTTACAGGCTACATGACCAGTTTACATAAATTACGTGTCTTTAATGTAGTGGTTTCCATTGCCTTCTGCATCCTCTTGGCGTTGGTCATTACTGATTAATTCTTCCTTGTTTAGAGGCAATTTTCCACCGAAAGGCCAAGAGAATGCACTGAACCTCTGTTCGCTCCTCCCCCCACTTTGATAATGCCGCCGGCCGGAGTGGCCGAGCGGTTAAAGGCGCTACAGTCTGGAACCCCACGACCGCTACGGTCGCAGGTTCGAATCCTGCCTCGGGCATGGATGTGTGTGATGTTCTTAGGTTAGTTAGATTTAAGTAGTTCTAAGTTCTAGGGAACTTATGACCACAGCAGTTGAGTCCCATAGTGCTCAGAGCCATTTGAACCATTTGATAATGCCGTTAGTGGGTTGGCTTCTTATGCCGGAAGTCTTCGGCCGGTATTTCTGATGATTTACATTGATAATTTAAGCTCTGACGAGGTTCGATCCTCAACCGAGGACATTTTGATTACCAATCAAAAACGCTACCTCTAGACCACAGGTCCCTTCTTGAAGCATACTTATGCGGAAAATTTGTAATTTCGTATTGACAGACAGCGTGAAAACCAACGTTTCATAGAATATATCTGAGCCCATGGTGGTATCATACCACTACGAACTGAGCCTCAGCATAAGTATTATACTTGGTTTTTTGACCAGCAAAAACTACCAACAACGTTGTAATGACAATTTGTGGTGAATCGTATCGAAAATTCGGCGTGAAAATTTTCGCATCACGTTACGCATCATGTGTGGTTTCTGAAACGTTCGTATGTTGCATTATTTTTGGAAATCACTTTCAAAGAGAACAAGGGGTTTCGTTTAAAAATGCAGAATTTTTTGTGCGACTTCGTTGAATATTTACACTTTAGTCCCTATAGTTTAATGAACTTCCGATAAGTGTCGGCACCATTCATAGCACCTGTAATGGAGGTGCGTTCCAAGTAGAGAGCCGTTGCTGAGTTTCTTTTGGCGGAGAACCAGAGCATTCATAGGCACGTGTAGAATGCCTTTGGAGACCTGGCACTGAACGAAAGCACTGTGTGTCGTTGGACGAGGCGTCTGTTATCCCAACAAGGTCGCGCGATCCTGTCCAAAGTAACAGCCAGCCGCACACAGGTGTGACATTCTCATTCGAGGTGATCGACGGATCGCAGTCAAACAATTCCATCATAACGCAAGACCTTACACAAGTCTGCACATACTAGAGAAGCTCACAAAACTTCAGGGAACTGCTCTTCTTCATTCATCCTACAGCCGGGGTCTTGCACCTTTCGATTTCCATCCGTCTGGCTCAAAAAATGATACACTCTGCGGGAAGCAGCACGTGAATGGTAGGGAGGGCACTGATGCAGCAAGACACTGGCTCTGACTTCGACCTCTGCAGTGGTACCGTGCGGATATACAGACACTCCAAGTAAGTTGGAGTAAGGCCGTCCCACTGAACCAAATTATGTTGAAAAATGGGGTTTTGTAGCCAAAAGAGTGGGAAATAATATGGTGTTCTGAGATGTTGAATAAAACCAACCCTCTCTGAGAAAAAAATGTGTTGCATTACTTTTTGAACGTCTTCCGTAGCTCTAATACTGAATGTTATTAAACACACATTTTTGTAAGTGTCCATTAAAGTTATGCATGATTCTAACGTTACTGCACGGCATTTACAGAGGGGGATAATACAATGAAATGACGAAAACGATGAATGCAGCTTCTGTGACCCCTGTAACTTAGGCACCACATCCCACTACTCTTTTATTTGTTCCAGTCTTTACCCCTTCTGATTGTGTTTTCCACTTTACTACCTTCTCAAAAAATTCAATACTTTTCTCTCTTCTGTGTCAGTTGTTTCTTCGGCTTTTTTTTTTTTAAAAAAAAAGAAAATTCAAATCCTTTTTCATTTCATGAATCCAACTTCTTGTTGACTTTTCATTCCGCAAGTGTTTCAAGATCGTTTTGGTTAAGTTACTGTATTTGCCTGTATGTAAATTTAAAAAAAAATACCGCACTTTTTCTCATTACTTCTAATAAGTGTTCTATGTCTCCATAAATCTTATCATTACTGCTGAAAGAGTCAATATGACGCGTTTTAGAAATGTTAAGAGCATGCCTTAGCATGCTGGCAGTCTCTATTCTTGTCGCTATCTTTCGCTGTCACAGCAGCACGTAGCGTGTGGAGAAGGCTAGCTCCTGTGTTTATTTAATCGCCCTTAAAGAGTTCCCAACACGGCGTCCCGCTGCAGACTGTTAACGAAGGTACGAGCTTATACAGTAATTCCCCAGACATGTGAGTGGCTCGAATACTTCTTAAGTAATAGACCCCAGTATGTTGTCCTCGACGACGAATGTTCATCAGAGACAAGGATGTCGGGAGGAGTGCCCTAGAGAAGTGTGACCGGACCGCTCTTACTTTCTGTGTACACAAATGGTTCAAAATGGCTCCAAGCACTATGGGACTTAACATCTGAGGTCATCTGTCCCCTAGACTTGGAACTAGTTAAACCTAAATGGCATCACACACATCCATTCCCCAGGCAGGATTCGAACCTGCGACCGTAGCAGCAGCGCGGTTCCGGACTGAAGCACCTACAACCGCACATAAATGGTCTGTGCGACAAGGCGGGCAGCAATCATCGGCTGTTCGCTGATGATGCTGTGATGTACGCGAAGGTGTCGGATTTCAATGACTGGAGGGGATACAATATAACTTAGAAAAAATTTCTAATTGGCATGATGAATGGCAGCTACCTCTAAATGGGGAAAAAACATAAGTTAATGCGGATGAGTAGGATAAAAGCACTCCCATAATGTTCAAATACGATATTATTACTATCTTGCCTAACATAGTCACGTCGTTTAAGTATTTGGGCGTAACGTTGCAAAGCGATATGAAATGGAAGGAGCGTGTGAGGATTGTGGTAGAGAAGGCGAGTGGTCGACTTTGGTTTATTGGGAGAATGTTAGGAACGTCTTGTTCATCAGCAAAGGAGGACGCATGTAGGACGCTAGCGCGACCTACTCTTGAGTGCTGCTGGAGTGTTTCGAATCCACACTAAGTCGCATTAAAGGAAGACATCAAAGCAATTCTGAGGCCGGCTGCTAGATTTGTTATCTGTGGGTTCGAACAGCACCCAAGTATTACGAAGATGCCTCGGTAACTCAAGTGGGAATCCCCGGAGAGGAGGCGACTTTCTTTTTTAGGAACACAATGGAGAAAATTTGAGGATTAGCATTCGAAGTAGACTGCAGAAGGATTCTATTGCCACCGGCATATATTTAGTGTAAGGACGATGAAGATAAGATACGAGTAATTAGAGCTGATGTGAAGGTATATAGATAGTCGTTTTTCACTCGGTCTGTTTGTGAGTAGAACAGAAAAGGAAGTCACTAATAGTGGTACAGGTGACCCTCTGGGACGGACTGTTTGGGGGCTTGCGCATTATGTAAGTAGATATAGATGTTGTTTTAAACTGCTCATGAAATATTTCTCGTTAATCGCACAGTACAACGTCCACCACAGTTAGTGGAGATTAGTGTAAACACTTCGTCGAAGTCAGGGGTTTAATCAGATGTGTGCAGCGTGAGAAACAAGGCACCTTATTTCGAGGCACAGGATAGTGGGACTATTATTTTCGATCTGGATGTCATTAGCTTGCCGCAAGGCATTACAAACAATAATGTGAATAAGGAATGAGGAAATTAGTCTCGAGACGTGGGAGATGATTTCATCTCCAGACCCCGAATATGAGGATGGGGCGATAAAATCAGTCGAGCACGTTGTACAAGAGATAGTCCCAGGCAGGGATACTGTTTCTCACAAACTGTTTATTATCAAATTGCTTGTCTGGGGAGTATCGCATCAGCTGTGCGAATGGATTCGCGTTTTCCTGTCAGAAAGGTCACAGTTCGTAAGAACTGACGGGAAGTCACTGAGTAAAAGAAAATTAATAGCTGACGTTCCCCAACGATGTGTTCGAAGTCCTCTTCTGTATTCTGTCATCTACGTTCTAGTAATGTCGTCGGGATAGCAAAAGCAATTACAAAATAATATGGACAAAATATCTGTATGGTGCGAAAAATGGTAATTGTCCGTAAACAACGAAACATGTGGGGCTATATGCATCACTTGTAAAAGAAATCAGTTAAATTTCGGCTACACGATAAATCACACAAGTCACGATCACATAGATGACCTTGTGGGAACTGAAGACTGAGATTTATTGGCGGAACACTTAGAAGATGCAATAAATCTACTATGGGGAATGCCTACACAACGCTTGTCCGTTCTCTGCTAGAGTACTGCTGCGCCGTGTGCGATCCTTACCACACAGAATTGACGGAGGGCATCGGAATAGTTCACAGAAGGGCAGCTCGTTTTGTATTATCGCGAAATATGGCAAAGAGTGCCACGGATATGATACGCGAGTTGGGGTGGCAATCAATAAAACAAAGGCGTTTTCCGTTGCAGAAAGATTTTTTCATGAATTTTCAATCTCCAACGTTCTCTCTCGAATGCGAAAATATTCTTTTGATGTCGACCTGCATATCAAAAAAAATTCGTCGTAATAAAGAATAGAGATCAGAGCTGGCACGCACGGAAAGAATAAGTGTTTGTTTATCCCGCGCGCTTTTAGAGAATGGAACGGTAGAAAAATCGTATGAAAGTGGTTCGAAAAACCCTCTGTCAGGCACTTACTTGTGAATTGCAGAGTAGTCATGCAGATGTTGGTTTAGGTGTAGGTTAGCTAGAGTGTTTGACAACTGCAGTTTATGGATTGTTTCTGGATAACGAAGAAGCTGATCGAAATACATAATTTACAAGTATTTAAAAATTTTCTTTGCTACTTAAGCCGTGTCCGCCATTTTCGTTTATGAAACTCATTCATCAAACACTGTCTTGTTCATTTAAGTTTTACTTTTATTGTAGCGCATACATTTTTTTCAGCTTACAACATACAATAACACCCTAACACAGCTACGTATCACCTCGTCCCTGGACACTGTGCAAGTTATGAGAACCAACAGTGCATGAAGATCCCTACTTAAACCGACGTCCCCTCATCGAGTTTCCTAATAAAATGTGTATTGTATATGTGGTGTCACCGCCAGACACCACACTTGCTAGGTGGTAGCTTAAATCGGCCGCGGTCCATTTAGTACATGTCGGACCCGCGTGTCGCCACTGTGTGATCGCAGACCGAGCGCCACCACAAGGCAGGTCTCGAGATACGGACGAGCACTCGCCCCAGTTGTACGGACGACATTGCTAGCGACAATACGGACGAAGCCTTCCTCTCATTTGCCGAGAGACAGTTAGAATAGCCTTCTGCTAAGTCCATGGCTACGACCTAGCAAGGCGCCATTAGCCTTACCTAGTTTGAGAGTTATCGTATAAATGTCTCAAGAAGAACGTTGTACACCAACAAAGATTAAAAGTTAAGAATATTCCAAAGCTACGTATTTTCTTTATAGCAGTCATAACGTATCCTGTTCCAGACTTGACGCCAGTCGGCGTGTGTGTACGCGTGCCTTTCGGCTCCCTTCTCAGTGTGGCGTAACTAGCTTGTTACGCCACAACAGTATACATTGTAATATACAAATAAACAAAACGTGCTAGGATTACCACCTCACATCCCTGTAGAGTTATCTTTAATTAAAAACTATTTGATTAATTTTCTTCGATATTTACCCTGATGCAATTTCTTCAGTTAATTACCATTAGTCAAGAGTAAATGCTGTAAATAAAATGCCAATGTAAGGCAACCTATCATTTTCAAGGCAGTAATGAAAGGTTGCCAGGTGCAAACATGTAAGCGTATAGGAGTAAATTATCCTGAAGTGGTTGAAAATTCAGCCAACCAGTTGCAAATAAAGGTTGATTAGCCCTTGACCTAGGTTTCCATATTTGTAAAAAAATCTTCAGAAGTAGTGGGCTTTGTTACATCAGATGACGGTTCATTAGATTAGATAAAGCTGGGCGGCTCTTGACATATAACAAAATGGACGAAAACAAGAACTAGCCCAAGACGTGGCTTGATACAGCAGCCAGATTACATATATCGTATTTCAGAATGAATATTCACTAGTAAATGCCCAAAGGTAGAGGCTCTTGCCAACATAAAATTCTAATAGGCGTCACATGATACAATATTTGCGGAAGTTACTTGTACATCATGCCAGAGACTAGGGCAGTTGGCCTTAGTCTCTGGCATGACGCACGCGTAACTTATGCAAATATTGTATCCTGTGAAATTAAAGGTAGGCAACCTTACTTTTATTTACATCTTTTACTGTTGACTGATGGTAATTTATTTAAGAATCTGCATCAGGGTAAATATCGAAAAAAATTTAATCTAACAGTTTTTATTAAAAATAGCTGCGATGGATTATGGAGCGGCAGTCCTAGTATGATTTGTTTAATTATGGATTATAACGTATAAAATACACAAATATACATTTTATTAGGAAACTCGATGAGAGAAGGGCGGTATAAGTCGGGATATTACCTAAAATAGACTACAGCCAATCACAAAGCACCAAATGGAATGGCATTGTGACGTAAGATATGGAATGATACGTTGTGAGGAGTCGTTGTTGATCTCTTTTAAGGTGAAGCCCAGAGGTTTGCAACACTGTGAAATCATCGCTGTGCTTTGTGCTTCAAATATGAAAATAAAAATCAGTAAACGTAGTGACGAGAGAATCGAAAGAAAATGTACAGGAATTCGGGCATTTATTTGTGATGAGTGTTCGTTTAAAAATACTCTCACTATATTACATCTGTGACCACATGACGTACACACACACACACACACACACACACACACACACACACATACACACACACACACATATATATATATATATATATATATATATGACAGAGAGAGTGATGGAGACAGAATAAAAAGTTATCAAAAGAAATAACATTACGAAACTGAATTTTTACGATGTGACCTTGGACATAAGAGTGATACCAGTCCGCTGAACGAGATGGATTAATTCCAAGACAACATCTTGTGTTAACCAGTTCCATACAGAAATCCAAAGTAAAAAGATTCACTATTTATTTTACTGATTACAGCTGTCTGGTTACCTGAACCCAGTTTCATATCATCCATACAGACAAAACAGTAATTTCCAAAATATCTTACAAAACTAGATGTCCGGATTATACATATACGAGTACGTATAACACACCCAATTTTAACCATGAACAGTGCAGAACAAACATATTATTATTTGTTTTGTCACTGTTCATAGTATATGTTTGTTCTGTAACTATTTAAGATTAAGCTTGACTTTGTTATATGTAAATGTGCTATATTGACATGGTTTATATGCTGTTACGGAAAACATTGTTTTTTCTGTCCGGATGATTTGATGATGGGTTCATGTAATCCGAAACTAGTCATCAATTAAATACAAATTTAATATTGCAACTTTGGCAGTTTCTGTATCGACCTTTAGGTATTCATTTCTTGTATTACACTCGTTCTACTTATCTTAAGTTATTGCGCTGAATAACGAACTTCCATAGATAATTTATGGTCAGTTGTATATTACGTGTACTAGAGTGGAGACAGGATGTATCTCACAACTAAAGCAAATATGCAAGAAATATCTTGGACATAGTGTAAAAGAAGGATTCAGTAAATCAAATGTAGGTAAACAGATAGCTGAATTACAATAAATCCCAGTAAATTATTACTGCTGATTTCAGGATGAGAAATTACACTTCGTCAAGGGCGAACAGCAGCATTCTTTCCGCTCAGTTCGAAAGAGTTAAGCCGTGAACCGAGCCACTCTTGCTGCCGTTTCTGAGAGCTAGTCATGCGTCGCTGATAGCTCAGGCTTTGTAATGTTTCCTTTTGCTCAGCTTCGCAGTTCGTTTAGGTTCCGCCAATCCTCACGCCGCGGCGGCTCTGCGGCTATCTCGGCGTGCTGTGTCGCTCGTTTTGAATAGGCTCAGAAGGAGATTTCGAGCGAGCATTATCTGCAGTTCTACACGTCCCACTGAAAGGCCAGAAACAGCGAAGGCGCAAGTTTGGGGATTGCAATAGCAGCCTACCGCCGGCAGCCAACGAGAAGGCGTCCTTCCTGCTATTTCGACTTTCTTGTAAGTGCTCATGGTAGATTAGGGAAGAAAGTGTAGAATGGTCAATGAGACATATGTAAAAGGTGGCTAAAAGTTAGAATGTAGGATTGGCCGGAAAATGGTCTATGGTTAATGTGAAATGGTGATGTTCAATAGCTAAGCCCGTATGTCATTCTCCTCCCTTTCTTTTATATCCTCCCTTGCTTATATAAGAGGTGGAGCCCCTCCACGCCCTCACCGGCATGATGGCCAACACAAAAGGTCTACTGCCATCTCTGCATAAGGGTTAGTTTTCACTAAAGTGAGGAGTCGCAGGATGTGTGTACTGCGATGTTTGCGTACGCCTGGTTAAAGTTAACCATTAATACGCGCTCATCTGGAGATAGATAGGGTCGAAAGTTGAACGAAGGGTAACGGTTTGAAGGGCAGAAGAAAGAAAGTGCCAAGCAAGAGCCAAGGGGAAAAAACGTAGGCGATAGTTGGGTCGGGTTGTAAGAACAGTAGCGGTTTTCTTGCTGCCTGCGGCGGGTCATGCAAGGGTAGGCTTTGTTGGTAATGGTATCATGCAGGCCGATACCTCTGACGTTGTGCGGTGCTGTTAAGCGGCGGCTGCCACTGGGTGCCGGTGTTGATTTCTAGGTCAGCGTCAACGTTTTGTGTCCGATAGGTCATATACCTGTTTCACAATAGAGGGTAATGTTGGCGTCAGTGTGTGATCTTGTCGGTTTCCCTGCTGTAGCCTGTTGGTCAGCTTTAATAGCAGCTGACACATCCAGTCAACGTTGCTGTTATGCAGGGGCTTGCCGATGTTGTCGCTTGTGGATGTATGTTAGCTTGCCATAGGTAGTTATTCCCTAGCTAGTAGACTCTTTGGTCGCTTATGCTTTCACCTATGGTTGTGATAATAGTTTCCCAGAGTAAGGATGAAAGGATTGTTCGAGTGTCTCGAGTTCCTGTATAACGTATGGCGTGTTGTTTGCATACTTCCTTGAGATTTTCAAGGCGGTATTTATTGTGAGGATCCACGGTGCGGGTGCAGCGTGGAGCGTTGCTAATGATGTGTAGCACTTTGTTCAGTACGATCTGCTGGCGGCGCAGGCCTGCAGGATCTGCGTATCCCCAGACGGGAGCTGCGTACGTCATCAGAGGTCTAATCAGTGTCATGTGTATGGACCTCGACACCCTCCTATTCAGTGTACTTTCCCTGTTCAACATAGGGAGAGTTGTTTGAGCCTCGCGTTCACTCTGTTGGCAACACAATCAGTGTGCCCGCCCCCCCCCCCCCCCCCCCCCAATTACGTAATTTTCCAGTCCAGCCCGACACCGAGGTATCTGACTTTCTCTCGGAAACGTATTGGGTGTGCGTGTAGTGATGCCTGTCGTTTGCACAGTAACTACGATCTGCATGTGAATAAAATTGCTTCGCACTTGTCGACGTTTATTTGAATACGCCGTCGTTCCAACCAGTACTCGGCAGTTCTGAATGCCGTATGTATTTGCGAATTTATGTTTACATACGTGCAGTCAGCTGTCCAGCGAGCTCGTATGCCCGTAATAGCTATTAGGAGACCAGTTAAAGGCACTGCTATATTTATAACGCGAAGGATACTGGATTGGAGCAGTTATGGCCTGAAGATGACGTGGTGTAACGTCGAAACTGGTTGCCCAGAAATAAACCTATACAACGGCGATTGGTATCGTTTTTATTGAAGGAAGAATGTGTATTCGATATTTTTAAAAATGTTGTCCGGAGATAACATTGTTGACTATCCCGCCACTTTCCCGTGGGTAGGGCGGAGAGCAACATTGAAATATTAAATAGAAATATCCCATTTTATGCTAGAATCGGATCTTCGAGGGTAAATACGTAATTTTCCTATGTATCACTTCGATCTTTGTGTGATAGACGGCGCTGTAATCGATAAATAACAGAATTGAGTTTTAAAATGGTACTATCTCGAGAAAAATGAATGGGATGAAAGAAAGAAAACCAGACATGTTCAGAAATTGTGAAACAAGGTTGTCTTAGTCGTGTCCTCTCACCTGTCACAGACTGCGTGCTGATTTGTAAGAACTGCTTTATTGTAAGTACTCAAAAATGTCGCTGCCCATTTCCATGCACTTATTTAGAGGCATATGGAATGAGTCGACGCAATTGAGAAATGTTCCAGATGTAATCAACTGACATGCATTGGTTATGCGCTATGTTACCGCGCCTTGTTGGCACTTTATTACAAATTTCGCTCTTCAAATAACCCCCCCAAAAAACGTCAGACGTAGTACGATCTGGCGATCTTGCAGGCCTCTTGTGATCCACGGACAGCTGTACACGTTTTCTAATACTTCCCGTGCTGCTGCAGAATAATGCGTGGACAACCACCGTGCTGAAACCATACTGTTTGTCGCAAGTGCAAGGTAGGGTCTGCAAGCAATACTGAAGGATCATCCTGCAAGAAGGATCGATATTGATCAGCGTTAACAAATAATGAGCCATTGAGTTTGTCACCGATTATTCCATACCAAACATTCACATTCCAAGGACGCTGGTGTTCATTTTGGCATAAACAATGTCGATTTCCCACATTACAATAATGGATTTTATATCGATTAATCGTATCGTGGTTAGTGAAGATCGGCTCGTCAGAGAACAATATTCGAGCAAAGATATTGTCGTCTCCCTGTATTTGCTGGAACGTGCACTGCCAAAGTGTGGTTCCGAAAATCACTGAAATGATATTCTTGATGGAGGGAAGTATGAGAAGAACGATATTTTCTACGCTTCAAAATTCGGCAAACAGTAGTCTAATTCCCGATTCACGACTTAACTGCCGAATTCTGATGTGAGGTCATGATGAGCTGCAGTTGATATCGCAGCTGCTTTATCGAAGCTGCATTATTTCTCCGGCAACTGTTCCTCGACGGCTCCTTTTTCGTGGCTGTAGAGCTTCGTCGGTGGAGAACTGTCGAGTAATCCAACAAAAAGAAGCACGCGGTCGTACCCAGTTTGGAAAACGTTGATCATAAAGCGTTACAGCATTATCGACATTCCTGCCACTTTCTTCATAAATGTAAACCATTTTAGTTTTCTCTACTATCGTAGGAGGTTACGTTCTAATTAATAACGCAACTAAGTTATGAAGGAGCGTATTTAAGAAATCAGGGACGATTGCAAGCAATGTGGTCAGTCAAATAATAAAAACTGTTCGGAGTAAGCTATAAAGCACTGAATAGTTTGTCGCACACGTTTCTTTCTATGTTTTTGATCCGACGTATTCCTGCCAAGCTAATTTAGGAATTAGATTTTATTACTTGTCTAATTCAGCGGCATTTACCGCGCAACCACAAAAGTGTTACAAAGTTATGTATTTTTCCCCGTCTAATCCGACTCTCCATTATAAATGAGATGTTCTTATTTAAGATTTCAACCCACATGGGGTTGGGGCCAGGAGGGGGGGGGGGGAAGGTGGCAGTTAACATTGCTATCATCACGTAGTACTTTCCGATGCATAATTTTTGAGATATTGTATCAAGATAAAAAGAACTCACCCTGTGTAATACTCACATATGGCTGAATGATGGAGTTTTAATTTTGCCAATTAGAATAACATTAGCTAGCCAATCCAAAATTATTCTTTTTTATTAGTTATTTTTCTTGTCAGCGTATCATTTAATGCTTAGGGAAACTTCCCTTGGAAAAGTTTTCAAAATAACGTAAGTGCGCAGTATTTCTCCTACTGCAATAACCAGAACATCACGGTGGTTTACCTATCGTTTCCAGTTGCTCTTAATGGGGTAGCTTTCGCCCCTTTATAGTTTGCTCGCAATATGCCAGAGATATGCCCCTAAAGACGGGAATCTCTTCTGTGTTGCCTACCTGCAGCATTTGGATAAAGTCCCTGTGGAAGTTGTGCGAGTTTGTGTCTACAATCTTCCAACAGTCTCTGTGCTAATGAGGTACTTGGATGTGTAAAGAGGCCACTTCCACGCATAAACGTGCGGCACCAACCGATACTCACGCGAAGTTCCGTCTTCGCATTTCCCCAGGCTTTCAACTGAAATATTTGCGAGAGACAGGCCCACAACGATCATTTTATACTTACAAAGGAAAGAAACTTAGCTTCGAGTACAGAAGTATTTCCCATCTATTGGCCCTCTTTAGGATTTCTCTGCTGAAACAGCAACTTGCATTACACTCCAACGCAGCAGATAAAATTTGTCCAAATCATAATTTATGCCAACACTCTAGCAGATTTACTCTTCGAGTAACGAACAGCTGCGAGTTTGAAATTTGCATCGTAACTGACCCAGTTCTATAGTTAACAATTTTCTACCGGTAGCACCACTAATCGGTAAAGATTGAATGCTCATCTTTAGAGAGGAAACTGAACCTGTGCTTTTACATAAAATGATGATACACGTAACTACCCAAACGAAATTTCGGCAGTCGAAAATTGTTATATTGTTGGCAAATACACAGTGATTGGTTTCCAAATGCTAGCGATGTTAGCACTCCATTTTCATCTAAAGAACGAGCACTACTGCTGAAGTTTTTGTAATACGAAATTATACCGGTATCTGTAGATAAGGCACGAAAAAGAACTCTAATTGAGGATAACGTGTGTCTTATGTTCTAGTAATACAGTATATCCAAAACCTGTGGTTATAAAAAACATGTAAATGCATTACACTATCTCTATACTAAGGAAACACGAATTCTAACGAATTTTCCATCAAAAGCTTATAAAACTGCAGTTCCAGTGGTTCGTGGTTTTTGCTGTCAGTAGATGTAGCTACACCTTTTTTGAACAGCTCAGCAAACTGCACCAGCTCGTCACCTAGGCTTTCTTCCAAATCTTCAGGATAAGCACTGACAACAATTGGAGTTCTTTTCAAGATCTCTTCTGCCGTTAAAAACTTAAATTACCGAAGTATGCCAAATACACTAGTCACTTGATCGCTTGATGGCAGGTTTCCACGAGTTTAGCTAATGCGGACAGCACATTATCCGTTATGACAATAAACACCTGCATATCACAATGGTGTCCTGGTATTTGATTTAGTACAACTTCATTGAGCGCAGTATAGCCGCTGAAATGCTCGTACTTTGTATTTCGCCTGCGTCGTCTTGACGTCTGTTGCTTATACTCTTCACAGCCGGCAGCACTTTAGTTTTTGTTTTGTGTATGAAAATGTGGACCACATTGAATGTATTTCTATAACGATTTAAAAACGGGCGCGTGCAGTGTTGAGGTCATGATCAGACGACTGTAGCGAAGCACTAGCCGCTTGCAAGTGTTCTAAGATTTCGTTCAAAGCCACAGTCATTATTACCGTATTCGGAAGTATATGAATTGTAACGAGACCATTTTATTATAAGATCAGGCGCCGATAATTGATACCTACATTACACTATCGTTGAGCGCACAACCTACGACTTTTTTAACTTTGTAGCAGTTGCAAACAAAACAAATAAACTTACCTTATTCTTCAATGTCTTGTTTCCCTGTCGGCCAATTTAACAATTAATAGACAAAATTATAGTTAACTTCCTTAATGTCTTCTGTTGTTGTTAAACACTAGTACTGTATATTAGACCACAGCAACCGGCAAAGAAACAACGATATAAGTGAAACTCAGGAACCCCGAAACTATAACAATTTATAGAACCACCAGTGTTGCCAATTGAAGGTTAATTACCCAATTTTCGCGTAAAACCTTGGTCGGGGGAACTTTAGAGGCTAATATGAAAGGGCAGGTATTTTCCGAGTAATTTGATGATTTTTACAACAAACATTGTTGTTTATATTCAAATGGTTCTTTGACTTTTCCAAATGCAAGCACAGGCCAGGTAAAAGAATATCATAGTTGTGACAAGTGCTATGCTATGCAATGAGTCTGGGAATTCCCCCGTTTCTCTGCTCTTGCTCTCGCTATTTGCTTGAACTGGCATGTGTCATAACTCGTAAGGTAACTAGCCTTGTTGTTGTTCTCAAGGTGGCGGCATCTCAAAGTTTGTCTGTCAAATCGTGTGGATAAGATACTGGAACGGTATAATGCACTTAGTACGTACCTGAGAAATGTTGTCATGGAACATCCATCTTCAATTACAGAACATTTGCTTTCAACTATTGATAACGCCTTTGCTTTCGCTTATCTGGAATTTATATCGCATGTTTTAGGTGTACATACAGACTTTAATCCTTTTATCAAAGTGAAATCCCTCTCTCTCACATAAAGTCAGAAGTAGAAAAAATGCCAAAAAAATATATATGTCCTAATTTTATTAATTTTGTTGTTATTAAGATATTTCCAGTTTTGCTGTTAGACCATAAAAATGTAAGGCACAGGAAACAGCCAACACTGAAGTGCAGCAACAAGGCACTTATTGTTGTTACAAAAGTTCTTTGATTTCTATGTAGAGTTCGTACCACACGTCAAGACTATTTAACTTTTGAAATCCCATTTTTGTAATAATTTCCATAATGGGATATAATTTAGCGCAATTCTACAATGGTAAATTCTTGCTTCCTATCGTAGAAACGTTTCCTGTTCTTCAAAAATTAATTAATTATCAGCAGCGGGATTCTGAATGGAAAAGCCATATTATCCTGGGGCATGAGAAAATCGGGTCAGATGTTTCTATCCCTGCCCGTGTATATTGGAAGGAAGTTTTTGATATGCAACCTGCAGCCGAAACATCAAATTTCCCAAATTTACGAAAAGTAGTCCCCCTTCTCCTCTGTCTTCCTTTTTCCAGTGCCTAGGTGGAACGAGTGTTTAGTACAGTTAAAAATTTAAAACGAATCATAGGAATAGACTGAAACCTGAAACAGGGTAAGTTAATCGATAATCAGTGGTAACACTGACAACAGTAGTTCACCAACAGGAAAGGAAGCTTCACTATAGACGGCTCGTTTCAAACGTACTGTAAGCAAACACACTGTAGAAGGAATGAATGAATGTAATAGTAGACATACACAAATCATTGCAGTATCTCTTTTAGAAATAAGCTAAAATTATTATTTCTCACTGTAGATTTGAGTACAGCTTGTAATGTCTCTTGCAGTTCCAAACATTGGGTTGTATCTGCGACCTGTTCGATTGTCTCTGAATCTGCCCCTCGCTGCACAGTTATTGAAATTTCCATTTCCCTTGAATCTCTGACTATTCCTAGTATAATAATTATTAAATCCGTTTCCGTTCCGGTTTGCTTTTGGCGCCTCAATCGCTCTCCTCTGCATAACCGGTTCTCTTGGCCGATGTTCATCTACCTCGATCGTATCTATAGTGTCAAGCGTAGTCATGAAAGAGTCAAGGTCATGCTCATTAATATACAGCATTCTATTTCTGATGCTGGCCGGAAGTCGAGATTTTAATATGCCAATCACGTCTTGAAGAGGCATAGGCTTATCCCAATACCGCGATTTGTTTATATATTTCTCAAAGTATTTCTTTAAAGACCCACGTGAAAAGGAAAAAGGTTCCGGGTATAATACCTCCTGCCTTAAACGTTCTTGTACTCCTTCAGACCAGTATTTGGATAAAAATGCTCGTTCAAAATCTTCATATGTGTCCCAAGTTGATATCATATCAGATGCCCATATAGCTCCTGACCCCTGAATATAACCGGTCACGAAACTAACCTTTTGCCACTCACTCCAATTTTTTGGCAATACTCCCCTAAAACTCGTATAAACACTACGGGATGAACATTTTTCTTGTCTGGGTTGTAGATCTGGAATTGACGTTGTTTCAACATTTTCTCCTCAGTATTGCTTTTACAATTACAGTCATTATGACTACCCTTCATAGTGTTGCGATTGATGTTGATTGCAAAAACGAACGTGTGCATTAATGTCCCTGTCTGCAGTTGGTCGGGTAAATAATGTAGCTTCATTGATAGATCTTGTTATGGGTTCATTTCCTTGCGTGGAACACAAATCTTCTCGATATAGATTTAAAGATCTCTCAATGTTTTCTTTCCATTGTTAAAGTTCTTCGCCTACTTGTTCTTTGGCTTCTCGAAAACCGTTATTAAATAAATTTTCTTCAGAACTCTCGGTCATGGATTGTATAGCTATTGTTGAAGTTCTTCGCCTAGTTGTTCTTTGGCTTCTCGAAAACCGTTATTATATAAATTTTCATCAGAACTGTCGGTCATGGATTGTTTAGCTGCTCTGACCATATGTTCAATATTGTCTGAAGTAATGCTTTGCGTTTCTAAACTTAACTGCGAGAATTTCCCCGCGAGAATGTTTACCTTATGATCAACTTCGTCTTGTCTCTCCTTTATGTTATTTATGGATTTATCCAAATTTTGGATGTCCTTCGGGATCTTGTCTTGTGATTGTCTCAAATCCTGCATATCTGCTGACATCTCATTTACTTGTTGCTTTAATTCATCTTGAACTCCAACTAATACCAGAATTACCGCGATAGAACATTGCATCTGTTCTTGTGCTTGAACTATCTGTGGGATTGACTCGACCTGCTCTTTAATAGTATCAAGATTAGTAGCAACATACTCAGTTAGCTCTAGGCGTAACTTCTTCGCATTTTCATTACACTGCTGAGTGACTTGCTCAATTTGAGCAGCTAATTTTAATTCTGTCTTTTCATTCTGAATTTTCAATTCTTCCGCCGTTTTATTTATCATCAAGTTTCTGAAAACTCTCTACTAATTTATTATATAATTCCGCTTGATTAGCTTCTAATTGCTCCTGGACTTTCACTTGATTGGCTGCTAATCGTTCATTCATTTCCCTTTTAATCTCTATTTGCGCTTTAGTTATTTCCCTTTTAGTCTCTATTTGCGCTTTAGTTAATTCCCTTTTAGTCTCTATTTGCGCTTTAGTTAATTCCCTTTTAGTCTCTATTTGCGCTTTAGTTAAGTCTGTTACATTTTTGGCTAACAGTGTTAACTGCTGCATGATTACAGTCAATGGGTTTATTTCGTCCTGCTCAGATGACATCGAAACACTTAAGCTTTGTTGTGGGGCCTGACTAATGCTGCCGCTAGGCACTACTTCAGTTAAGCTAGCGTCTAATGTTTCACTAACCTCAGAAACAGCTGAGGGCTGTTGTGATTCGCTCTGCTGTTGCATTGCCATTTTATAAGCCGCCCTAGTAAGAACCACTAATACACAGAACAACAAATATATAAAGTCACTCGCATCTGAGTTAATAATGTCACTTACCTAAACTTTGCATAATACTCACTTAAAATAAACACTTCCTATCTAAAGTTCAACCCAATCAATCTGATTCAAACCGATAGACATTTAAATAATTATTATAAATTTCTATCTACAAAAATTTAATTGTATATTGTCTGGCCTGAACGACGTTCTCGTAGGTTGTGGCGAAATTGTGATTTCTGGAACAGGCCGCGTCTTCTTTTCTCTCGTGCACATGCAACATAAAATTCACACAATGTTTAAGTAATGCTCAAAAATGAGTCCTGTCACAGTGAACCCAAATTTAATATATTTTGTATGGGATCTAAAATTTTAAAAACCTCTCTCACACCGGCCTGATTTAGCTTCACTGATCAGGATAGTAAAAACATGCGTATATTAAGGTAATTTACATTGACAAAGCAGGCTTATCACATTCACATAGTTCAATACTGTTCTATCCTGATAAAATTGAGCTTAACTTAAATTCCATAAGGCAGTGAAGCAATTTTGAAGTCTCGGTGCGACGAAAATTGTCAGTCGATCTCCTGGAAACATTTGTAATAATTATTAACTTTCGGTGATCATATTGGGAAGACCGGAGATCTGCTGGTAAGACCGTGTTAGCCTATTTATTTGAAGTAACTTGATATCTTGAGCAAACAAAACGGCAGGTTCGTCCAGTGTAAATCAGACGTTCCTCACTGATCCCGTGCAACACAGCGTAGTAAGCAGACACTGTCAATAATAATCAGTTAAATAATAATCGAACACACTTACTTTAGTTTAGTTCATGTATTAAATTCCTTCTCATACAGAATCTCATCAAGATGGCGACTAGCTCAACAATACATACATCCTTCTTTCACGACTAATCCGCAAGAAGTCCCCTATTCTTTTCATAAGAGAAAACATAGATAGCAGAGAAGCTATTCCATGGAGTAAATGGACGCTCCAAGGAATAATTGGGCTTGAAACTACTTTGCATTGATAATCGGTAAGATAAGAAGAGATATTTCGTGATATGTACTGAGTTATATAATTTATAAAATTTCTGAAAATATCGCGGAGAGACCGCTGCAAGAGACATTACAAGCTCTTTCTCCTTTGGATGGTCGCTAGAATACCATTCATATGTAACTGATAAATTTTTTTACACCCAGACTTGTCCTCCTACTGCACGGAGCCTGTAGCATTTGCTAACTCTTGCTACGTGGCTAATCCGGCACTGCTGGCAAGCTATGTAAAACTAATGCCATATGTCGCTGCTTGATATTAACGCTAACATCCATCCAGTATGGAGCAAATGAATTTGAATAAAATGGAGAGGGGAAACCAGAAAATGATCACTTTCAAACTGTTTTGGGGATGCCTACACCTTATATGAGAAACCTCTGTAATTAATTAAATTGGTTGTGTAAATTAGCTGGAAATGTAAAACAATAATACATCAGGCTATATTGTCAAGTTTTCATATCTTTTCAGCTGTTGTAAATAATTCACCTTTACTATACTGGAACAAAGTTAAATGAGCGCAGCGCATAATTAGTGAATAAGATCCTTCACATTGTGTTTAGTTTTATGTGTGGCTGAATTGCTAGTCAGTCAGTTGTGTAGCTCTAGGGCATTTTTATTTGAGGCCATTCTTATTTGAGGCTTGGTACAGAGAAGTTTAGTTATTCAGAGACTGAGATCTGTTTTTCGTGAATCTTGGAGAATCTATCTGGAACACTATATTATGGAGATGAAACTTCATTTATAATACCTTCTGTTCTTTAGATTGATGCAGAAGGTTCTGGAGAAATTTTAGAGGTAAGTAAGGCATGTCCATGAATGAAATGTTTGTTTGCCAGAACTGTTAATTGAAGGAAATCTTTTTCCCTCAAATAACAAATAACTTTCAAGATCAGCTGTATTGAACATCCAGCAACCGTATATTACTTTCAACATATGATTAAATAGCCAACCGGTTGCACATAACATTGCACATTACATTGACCTAGGTTACGACACCTACTAGGGGGTCTCCTCATCAGAGTAAACAGATGCTAAGTCCTATAAAGTAATACACCGGAAATCAGGTATGTCAAAAAAAAAAAAAAAAAAAAAAAAAAAAAAAAAAAAAAAAACACAAAACACAAAACCAAGACGACAATTTTCATGACGTACAGCTATGCTCAAGTCAAAAGTAGCTTTTGCCACGTATACCCAGCTGTTAACGTCAGACCAATCGGCCTAGTGCCTTACGTTGCTGCCGAGAGAACAATACGAGCTGCTCCACCATCAGGCGCGGACAGTAACGTGTGTCCATTTGAAACATTATAATAAAAATAATTTAAAAAACAAAATATAAGGAGAGCTTAATGCCGAACCATCTTTTAGGCTTTACAGAAATTGCTATTACGTAAAGGACAGAATGACAAAGAAAAAATTCTGCAAACATCTGTACAATCCAGAAAGTATTTGCATTAAGGTAACTTTAGCAGCACATATCTACGAGGCAAGAAGAAAATAATGTTTCGAGACAAGAAGCAGGAAAGATGTAGTAAAAAATAGATGAATATAAATTCCGTGAGCAGTAGATTGAAACCACTGAAAAATTTCTGTTACGTAGTTGTAGCAGTTCATTGAGGATGAGGCCATCGTTATTAGAAATATGCTTGAAAATCTCTAGCTTCCGAGTACATCGAGCCTACGACCTTCCCTTTCTCTATGTAAAATGAAATTTCTTCAGCACGTTTTGGTCTTGTCCAAAAATTAGTAGATGATCAGAAAAAGTGGAATTGAGAACATTAGTGCCTCTTTTTGCCAACAAATGTTCTTTGTACCTGATACTAAAAGGCAATTCTGTTCTACACTCCTGGAAATTGAAATAAGAACACCGTGAATTCATTGTCCCAGGAAGGGGAAACTTTATTGACACATTCCTGGGGTCAGATACATCACATGATCACACTGACAGAACCACAGGCACATAGACACAGGCAACAGAGCATGCACAATGTCGGCACTAGTACAGTGTATATCCACCTTTCGCAGCAATTCAGGCTGCTATTCTCCCATGGAGACGATCGTAGAGATGCTGGATGTAGTCCCGTGGAACGGCTTGCCATGCCATTTCCACCTGGCAGCTTAGTGGGACCAGCGTTCGTGCTGGACGTGCAGACCGCGTGAGACGACGCTTCATCCAGTCCCAAACATGCTCAATGGGGGACAGATCCGGAGATCTTGCTGGCCAGGGTAGTTGACTTACACCTTCTAGAGCACGTTGGGTGGCACGGGATACATGCGGACGTGCATTGTCCTGTTGGAACAGCAAGTTCCCTTGCCGGTCTAGGAATGGTAGAACGATGGGTTCGATGACGGTTTGGATGTACCGTGCACTATTCAGTGTCCCCTCGACGATCACCAGTGGTGTACGGCCAGTGTAGGAGATCGCTCCCCACACCATGATGCCGGGTGTTGGCCCTGTGTGCCTCGGTCGTATGCAGTCCTGATTGTGGCGCTCACCTGCATGGCGCCAAACACGCATACGATCATCATTGGCACCAAGGCAGAAGCGACTCTCATCGCTGAAGACGACACGTCTCCATTCGTCCCTCCATTCACGCCTGTCACGACACCACTGGAGGCGGGCTGCACGATGTTGGGGCGTGAGCGGAAGACGGCCTAACGGTGTGCGGGACCGCAGCCCAGCTTCATGGAGACGGTTGCGAATGGTCCTCGCCGATACCCCAGGAGCAACAGTGTCCCTAATTTGCTGGGAAGTGGCGGTGCGGTCCCCTACGGCACTGCGTAGGATCCTACGGTCTTGGCGTGCATCCGTGCGTCGCTGCGGTGCGGTCCCAGGTCGACGGGCACGTGCACCTTCCGCCGACCACTGGCGACAACATCGATGTACTGTGGAGACCTCACGCCCCACGTGTTGAGCAATTCGGCGGTACGTCCACCCGGCCTCCCGCATGCCCACTATACGCCCTCGCTCAAAGTCCGTCAACTGCACATACGGTTCACGTCCACGCTGTCGCGGCATGCTACCAGTGTTAAAGAGTGCGATGGAGCTCTGTATGCCACGGCAAACTGGCTGACATTGACGGCGGCGGTGCACAAATGCTGCGCAGCTAGCGCCATTCGACGGCCAACACCGCGGTTCCTGGTGTGTCCGCTGTGCCGTGCAGCTTGTACAGCCCTCTCGCAGTGTCCGGAGCAAGTATGGTGGGTCTGACACACCGGTGTCAATGTGTTCTTTTTTCCATTTCCAGGAGTGTATATAATAAACGGGACGTCCGCCTGCTTAGCTGGGTGGTAACGTGCTTGCCTCTCCTGCAGCGGGCCTGGAATCGATTCCCGGCCTGGTTGAAGGTTTTCTCCGCTCGTGGACTGGGTGTTGTGTTGTCCTCATCATCATTTCATCCTCATCACCAGCGCGCAAGTCGCCCAATGCGGTGTTGACTGAAATAAGACTTGTATTTCCGGAGGAACTTCCCCGGATGGGGCCTCCTGGCCAACGTTGGCATACGCTCATTTTATTTCATTTCAACAGGAAACAAATCACAAGTGATTTTATACAGTGCTGAATTATGTATCGGAGCAATTGTGCACTTGAGATTGTGGAAAAGATTTTTTTGTGAGTTATTGTTCGTGGAAAAGGCAACTTTGAATTCTTATTTTTTAATCAGGAAACGACGAATTTTATGTGTAGTAGGGCCGAAAAATGGAATCGAGCAAACATTTTTATACTCGTCGCAGTCAGGAATAGCAGCGGTGCATGAAGTGGTCACTTTAGCGCCAGTTTTAACTTCGAAGATCTTGACAGTTTATGTGTGATCATAGCTGTTATTAACTGCAATAGCTTTTATGATGTTCATCCCTGCATTAAGATTGTCATGTGACAAAGATACGGAGACGGTACCATGAGTGGCTGAATGGAAACATGTTTTCGTGTGGGTATGAGGATGCACTGAACTAGCGGGCACACTTTGATTTGTATTAGTGGTTTTTCGAAAAATGCCGTAAGAGAGTGTGTCGTTGTCAATAGCAATACTGAGGTCCAAGTAATTAAGATGACGGTCGTTACTTTCTAACTCATAAGTGAAGCTATTTTTTTCATGAAGACTGTTCAAAATTTCAAACAAATGCTGAGTTCCTTCCAGGGAATCACTGTATATGATCAAAATGTCATTTACGTACCGAGCATAAGACAGAATACCAAGATCACCAGCTGAAAAATTCTTGAAGAATTTCTCTACCAGCGAGTTAATGAAAATATCGGGCAAGATTCTTTCAAGTGAATTAGTTTCCAAGCTGTCAGGCTGATAGTATAATCTGCCACTGAAACAAAATTGTTGTACTTTACTGCTACCCTTAGCAAACGAATAAGGTCGGTAATTTGCTCTTTTGTAAAAGTACGTATGTTTTTTTCAACGATATCAAGGGTTGTTTGAGCAGGTACCTTAGTATATAGGTTTGTAATGTCTAGTGGAAACAATTTAGTAGCATGGTCGCGCTGCAGATCTTTCATTTTACTGACTAGATTCTGACTGTTGACAACAGAATATTATTTCGAAAAACAAAGTATTTTGTTATATTTTATCGTGAAGAAATCTTGCTTACTCATGATACGCACTGTTCATATTGTTTATAATCTGAGGTATCGGACGGTGACTTTTATGTACTTTAAACTAGGAACGCAATTTAGAGGCCTGTAGATTCATGTTAATAAGCTATCTTTAAGTAAATGCATAGCGCTGTTAACGGATAGCCTGATTTCGTTTTGTATCATGGACGGATTCTCATCTAGCTCCGAAACATTATTCTCCTCAAAAAATCGTAAAGTTTTAGACAGATATTCGTTCTGAGTAGCAATGATTGGAGCACTCCCTTTATCAGATTTCGTTATAAGGACATTGCTTTCTTTTGGCTTGACACTATCAAGGGCTATTTCAAGGTCTACAGTCATATTTACTACTAAATTTTTATCTGACAGGCTAGGCATGACATTGTATTTAAGTCCTTTTTTCATGATTAGTGTTATTTTGATCCCCTTGTTCTTCAGTATGTCACAAATAACTCGGTTGTTTGAAATGTTTGTAATCCTTTTTTAAGTGTTAGAGTCTTCTTATATTGAGCAGTCATTTCGTCAGTAACCAGAGTTTGATTTATTAAGAACTATTTTCCTTAAAGTAAAATCCACCTCCACGATTCATAGTAAACTTCTGAATATTTTGTCGCGTGGGATTACATCTTATGCCACACGAAGTCACAAATTGTTCCTGCCAAGCAAAAAGAAAGAAATTAGTAACGAGGAGTTCATTTTGTTTAGTTGCTGCATCTGCTAATTTGTATTTGATTTCGAGAACTTCAATACTTCAGACACAAATACGGCATGCTGATCAAGAGGTAAGTTACTTTTATTTCAGGGCAGATCTCACGTTGCATTCTTGAGCAAACAATGTGTAGTCGGGATCGTCACGTGCCATTCTAGTAAGCAGATTAATTTTCAGTGAACAGTGTTGGTAATTTCAAAAAGTAATTTTTTCTCAGTTGAGCAGAAATGTACTTCATTGCTGAATTTCAGCTGTATAGTTTTCACAGAGACAGAATTTGTTTCGTTTAGTACTTAATTAGATTAATTTTTTTTATTTAAAATTTTTCATTTCATGAATTTTCAAGTTTTAGTCACGGCACTGTTTACATGTGTCAATACAGGGCCAACCAGGAGTTACTTTCTCTCAGAAATTGAATACTGTATCTAACAATATATTCAGTTTTCACACATACAGTTAATTTTTCTGTAGAAAATTTTCGCATGTAGACTCTTTTCGCCTAGAATAGTCCTCTTGTTTTTCTATTGTAACGTAGTTAGACTGCAATAGAGGTTCTCGAAAGCAAATCAGCACTACTAGTGTATGTACTAACATTTGATTCTCTATGTCAGCTACTGTAATTTTTGTATATATATTTGTATGAGGTTCTTTTTCTTTGTTTTCCTGAAAACATTGATTGTGAAGATCTTTGTTGAGGAGACGACTGTAGTACAAACTGGACGAAATATTTCAGTGTTGCGTAGATTTTTCACAGATATCTTTGTTGAGTAAAAGAATTCATTACTTTCGATTATTTAACTACAAATGGAAATTTTGTCTGATAATCCAGTTTTTACGCTTCACCATTATGGCTAGCAATACAACATTTCGACTTTCTACTAGATCTCAAACCACTTGACAATGTAAGGACTCAATTATTAACGAAGTATAACGAACACAATAGTCGATACACATAAATAATGTACTTGATAGTTTTGAGAATGAAAAAGTTTCAACACAGTTAAGTTCTTTAATAGGAAATGCAACAGAATAGGTATCCAACAGTGAACAAGAAAACGGTAGGTGAAAAGTCGCCTCAGATATGCGAAATTTCCTGACAACCACCTACTGAGAAAGTCGATTTCGGTTTTGCTTCAGTTCCCTTTAATCAAACAGTACACGAGCCAATTTCAGTTACTAATAATTCTCACTCGGTCCTTGCAGATCCGGGAAACATGTGTGCGGAAGGCAATAATCCAACATTGTTAGAGTTGCTAAAAAACATGAAAAAACCTTGCAAAACACAAGTAAACTCCTAGAAGAAAACACAAAATCACCAGAAGAAATTAGTAAACGTATCAAAAATTCGAAATATGAACTCATATTACACATTCGGAAACCTAAGAACACTAGCAAAACCTTTCTGTAGAAATCCTACAAGAGATTAGAAATGACTGACAACCAATTATTACTAGGTCTAAGGCCAGGCTGCACAGCCTTGAAACTGGAAAAACATTTAAAAGTTGTACAACAAATTTGAAAATTTGTGGTAAGGACTAAGGAAGTAAACTGCTGAGATCATCGGTCCCTAGGCTGACGCACCACTTAATCTAAGTGAAACTAACTTATGCTAAGAACAACACACACACCCATGCCCGAAGGAGGACTCGAACCTCAGACGGGGGGAGCCGTGCGAACCGTGACAAGACTCCCTAGACCGCACGGCTACCGCGCGTGGCACTGTACAACAGAAAAGTGAAATAAATACTAATACAAATCACGATACTGAGCAATGGAAAAAATCGG
Source organism: Schistocerca serialis cubense (assembly GCF_023864345.2). Classification (NCBI taxonomy): domain Eukaryota; kingdom Metazoa; phylum Arthropoda; class Insecta; order Orthoptera; family Acrididae; genus Schistocerca; species Schistocerca serialis. Next base: position 657,243,047 of record NC_064641.1, on the reverse strand, counting down.
TTAAATGACGCAGTAGAACAACTGTCTAAAGATAATAATAGAATATCCTGTACGATTCCAATTCTTGTACAATAACAAATCGACCACCTTGCTATCGCGTCCCGCATAGTACACGAACAAACGGCTATCGTTTCGAGTAACATAAGCAGAAACTCAGATAACATTTTACTCGTCTGTTCTTCACGTGCAAAGGAACGTAAAGCTTTGAAACAGCACACAGACTATCATGTAAGAATAATGAAACAATAGCTTACATATAGTGAAAGAAAATGCAAGTGTCACTATTTTGGTTATTTTTATTTTCATTTTGAAACTTTCGATATTTATATACAATCGTGAAATTTATTTTTTATTTTGCGAAAACGGAATTTCATTTGCAGTCGAAACGGTGAACAGCCTTGGCGGTATAACAAAGAAGTTTTGTGGATGCAGTTATGATTACAAACATTTTCATACAGTCAATTTAGGCGATTACTTTCTTGTGCAAAATTACAGTTACTCTTAATGAACAGTTTGCGCATTACTATACTGAGCATCTGGGCAAAATAATTACGAAAAGACGTAACAATCTGAATTCTATGCATTTTACTATGTTTAAAAGTATGTAGGTGATCCATTATTATTATTATTATTATTATTATTATTATTATTTTTAGTACATCGATTGGCGAATGATGCCTTCCTGAGCTGCGTGTTAACTATTTTTCAGTTTCATGGTACACTCGTCTCCTGCTGCTATTATTTTTCGTCGACAATTACAATGATTCTTCTTCTGGTATCATAACTTTAGTGAGTTATGAGCTATGATTAAGAATGTGTCACATTGGCTACAGAGCGCATTCCGATACTGACAAATTGAAACTTTCGATTACATGCATTTCGTGACAGTAACTAAGAGACCCAATTGAAAAATGTAGAAATTAAACATTACTCCCATTTTATGAGTATTTGATCTCGTTAAGAAAAGATGTAAAGAAAAACAAGCGGCATTTCATTAAAATTTGTTCGCTGCACGTTCACAACAGTAGGTGACAGGAATGCGCTACAGGACAGTGACTTGCAGATCTGGCAGTAAACAATGAATCACATCACACAGAGTATACCACTGCTGCAACACTAAACTTTGTTCACTTAAAGAAGTGTGTGGGACATCTTACTGATTGTCCTAAGCACGGTGTTAAGCTGCCCACCTCCCACAAAAATAGGAAGTTTAGTTTCTCTAAAGTTTTTCTTCTCATTGTTAAATTTTTTGGAAGTGAAACACAGGTTGGAGAATCAAGTATACATTCATGAACACCATAATTTTTACGTACAGCAGTAGCAATCATGAGCTACAAAATGAAAGATATAGTACCAGCTGTGATGAGATATACAGATTGTTGGGATTATAGTTGTGTTGCCCAAATGGGACGTCAGGTATTCCCACACTGGTCTCAAGATCAACGATATGAGGCATTAAAGCAAATCTTTGGTGGACAATCAATATTTACCTACCATCGACAGAACTCAGCAAATAGCGTGTGTGCTTCCTCCCTGTGTCCCAGGTAATATTTGTTTTTTCATGAGCAGTTGTACAGTAATGAAGAGTTTTTTGCTCAGTAGTGTTATTTATGTAGTGTGACTAAGGAGTGTTTCTCATGTAAGGACTGCTTAATAAAAGAGAGCACAGAGTATTTACTATCAATATTTTATGAGCTATGAGAATATTATGAGATATGAGGTTATTATGCTGACAGTATTAGTAGTTATTAATGATGATGATTATGGGGATAATGGTGATAGTATGATAGGAAGAGACAATGGTTAGAAATTATGATGTATTATGAGGAATGAGTAGGTAATAATTAAGTCATATATTAGGGACCCTGTTTTTGTTGAAATTGATTTTTTCTTTCTGTGGATATATTTAATGAGTTTAATTGTAGTAAAAGGAAGGTGATGAAGAGTTACATGATTAGTAGCACAAGATCTGAAATGGTAGGTAACACCAATATGGTAAAATGTTTTTGGATCATCATGTACAGTTGGCATGGTATACATTTCTGACATATGTGTGATTTATGATCTATTGTAATCCATTGCAATCATTTTTTTATTTGCTACATAGGGTATACGAGCGCATAATTCTGTTGATGTATGTACCTTTTTCCCTTTTTCTTTTGTATCTAAGCACACACCTCCCCATCGTGATGTCAGTTTATGACAGACATTATATGAAATACGAATTTGGCTAAAGTGCATATAGTCCAGATTTATGAAACATAGTTGCTCATAGGATCCCTCAATCAATCGCCAGTTTTTGAGATGACGCTAAGCGGAGATGGAAAACATGAATGGGAAGACATTTACTCAAAATGTATATGTATTTTGTGGTAAAATGAATATTTTAATGGAAAATTTGCTACCAATCCATAATGTTTTTTCTCTTTCCCCCATTTTAGCACTTATTAATTACCTTCCTTGCCATGGCTCCAGTAGTATTATGAAATGTATATAATCTTGCTTCATGATATGACCACCAACTTTCAAATCGCGTAATGATCACAATTCAAAGATAAGGGAAATTAGAGGTCGTACTGAGGCGTTCAGACAGTCATTATTCCCTCGCGCGATCCGCGAGTGGAACATAGGAGGGGGGGGGGGGGAATATGACTTAGGCTCGAATTGTGCCCTCCGCCACATACCGCTTAGTGGCTAGAGGAGTTTATATGTAGATGTAGAACTGGAAACTCGAGAGCTCAACTCGAATGCAAGACTGCACAACTCTTACAAAATAAGCGTCTGTTGCAGCCGTATTAAGCTCAAAATTGCGGCAAACAAGACACATATTTACTGATCAGAGGAGCCTTGCAGAGAAACATCACCATTAGGTAGAATAACACTAGCATGCGGAGGAAAATAACAACAAGATATGTAGGGATACTTCGACGAATGACTGATATTCATCGAGAATATAAGACTTAAAACCGAAAAAGGGACAAGAATAACGGACGAAATCGCCACGCTAAACTCAACTCGCTGAAGACCACCACCGCAGACACTGCGAACGTATCGTACAGCCCTATTTGAATCTATAATATGCTTCACAACCAGGGCCTAGGCCCATCGACGGTCACCAACGACCCAAAAAAACCAATCAGAAATTCTTTTGTACATTTTGTAACTTAAATCCTAACACATTTACTATTATTTATAATTGTAAATTATTGTACTCACTCCTTTGTAATTTTTAAATTAATTCCCCTTGCATTACCACAGCTAAACCAATCCATATAAAATATTTTCTTGGGGGGCAGGGGATAATGTAAGGTTTTCATACGTTTCCTGCTATTGTAAATAATAGACTTTTACTGCACAGGGGAAAAGACGAATGAGCGCACTGCGTGAGTGGTGAATAAGATTCTTGACTCAGTGTTTAGTTTTATCTGTGGTTAACTTGCTAGTCAATCAGTTATGCACCTCTGTGGCATTCTTATTTGAGGCTTCGTAGCAAGCAATTGAGTTTTCCAGAGAATGAGATCTCCTTTTTGTTAACATGGGAGAAGCTGTCTGGAACACTTTATTATAGATATGAAAACTCATTTGTAATACTTTCTCTTTCTTTATGCTGATGGAGAAGATTTTGGATAAGTTTCAAACGTATCGAAGGCAAGTGCAAGCATGAAATGTTTGTTTATCAGAACTATTAATTGATGGAAATTTTTGTCCCTCAAATAACTAATAACTTTCATGACTAATGTTAATTTTATCTCTGTTTTCCTTTACGTCAAAAATAAATTAGTTAGTTGAAATGTTAGTAGTCCTTTTTTAATGAGATAATTTCGTACTTATGAGAATCCTCTTATGTTGTGCAGTAATTATGTCAATAATCAGAGTTTGACTTCTCAAGAACGAGTTTCTTTAAAGTAAAACGTACCTGCATGATTCATAGAAAAGTTTTGAATATTTTGTCGTATGTGTATTGCACCTTACGTCGTTCGAAGTCACATTCTGTTTCTTCCAAGAAAAAAGAAATTAGTAGTGAGTAGTTTATTTTCATCTGCTAATTTGTATTTGCTTACGAGAACGTCAATATTCCAGACACAAATACAGCATGCTGGGCAAGAGGTAAGTCACTTATTTTAGGGCAAATCTCACCTTGCATTCTTGAGCAAGTAGTGTGTAGTCGGAATTGTCAGGTGCCGTGTTAGTAAATAGATTAATTTTCTGTGAACAGTGTTAGTAACTTCAAAAACTTATTTTTTTTCGAGTAATATTGTAATTTATTTTTGCAGATATTCAAAATCAAACATTGCACTTCACGTCATGCAACGTTCATTGTGTACTTCGGTACTGAGTTTTAGTTACATAGTTTTCATACAGCACAAAATTAGTTTCCTTTGGATTTAGTTACATTAAATTCCTTTATTTCAAAATTTGCATTTCATGAAGTTTCAAGTTTTCTTTCGCGACACTTTTTACATGTGCAACACAAGGCCAACCAAGAGTCACTTTTGCTCGGCAATTGAATACTTTGTCTAAAGTACACGTTACACGAGGAGAAAGTTTTTGAAATCAATATGTTTAGTTTTCTCACAGATAGCCAGTTTCTTATAGAAAGCTTACAAATAGCTTTGTAAGTTTGTGGGTTTGTAATCTTACGACCCATAACGTCCACTGTGGCCTGCGCTCCCTTTTAGAAATGAGCTAAAATTGTTACTATTCATTGTATATCAGGACACCATCGTCTTTCCAACGTCTTTCCATTGAATGGTAGGTAGAATACAACTCATATCTGACTTGACAGACTTTTCTATATCTAGGCTCGGGCCTCCCTGAAGTGCAGAGACTGTAACGTTTATTAAGTCTTGCTAATTGGTTGATGTGGCACTGGTGATAGGCTATGTACAGTTAATGCTGAATGCTGTTGCTTGATAGAAACGTAGACATCCATTCAATCTGGAGCAATTGACTTTGAATAAAATGAGCACAGAAAACAGGAAAATGACGACTTTCAAATTGTTTTGAGGATGCCTACACGTCATATAATAAAGCTCTGGAACTAATTAAATTAGTTGCGTAAAGCAATTGGATTCGTAAAGCAGTGATATAGTAGATTTTATTGTTTTTTTACTTCACTGTACTTCTTTATGTTAGGAGCGTGATTGCCAGTTGTGTCCGTGGTCAGTTGGACTATTCGTTGTCTTACAATAAGTTGGCTAATGCAGATGCGAGACTATGTTAGAGAAATATCAAGATAAATAAAAAGTCTGTGTAGAAACACGCCACTGCATCTAATTTGACCCGACGTGCCTAAGCACAAGGACTCTACAAACTCTTGGAATTGTTGTTATGAGCAACAGTAATTAAAGAGCAAAATGTGAATTTGTGGTTTTAACAGTACCAACCGTTGAAACGGACGCAGGTCTTTGTGTAGCATACCGATCCTAGATGAACGATTGCTGATTGTGATAATTAACAACTGAAATCAAGAAGATGGGAAAACTGAAACAACGATGAGGCGTATGCAAGTTTAATAAAAAAATTATGTAGACTGTAACAGGTTCTTCAGTTGGTTTTTATTTATTTATTTAGTTACACGTCAAGTTCCGTAGGACCAACTTGAGGAGCAAATCTCCAAGGTCATGGAACATGTCAGTACGTGAAATTACAACGTAAAAGTAAAACAGATAAAAATAAAATGTTTATGAACCCGAAAAAGTTCAAGTCATAAGTTTCAGTAAACGCAATAAACAATACAACAACAGTCAGCTTAATTTTTCAAGGAACTCCTCGACAGTATAGGAGTGACCCATGAGTAAGTTCTTCGGATGTGATTTGAAAGCGCGTGGATTACTGCTAAGATTTTTGAATTCGAGTGGTAGCTTATTGAAAATGGATGCAGCAGTATACAGCACACCTTTCTTCACAAGAGTTAAGGAAGTTCGATGCAAATGCAGGTTTGATTTTTGCCGAGTATTAACTAAGTGAAAGCTACTTATTCTTGGAAATAAGCTGATATCGTTAACAGGAAACGACAGTAAAAAAATTTATATTGAGAAGCCAATGTCAAAATACCCAGACTCGTGAACATGGGTCGACAAGAGGTTCGTGAACTTACACCACTTGTTGCCCGAGCCGCCCGTTTCTGCGCCACAAATATCCTTTTAGAATGGGAAGAGTTACCACAAAATATGATACCATACGACATAAGCGAATGAAAATGAAGGAAGTAGACAAATTTTCGTGACGAACGATCACTTATTTCAAACGCCGTTCGAATAGTAAAAATGGCAGCACTAAGTCTTTGGACAAGGTCCTGAACGTGGACTTTCCACAACACTTTACTATCTATCTGAACACCTAGAAATTTGAACTGTGGAGTTTCACTAATCATACGTAAATTCTGTGAAATTAAAACGTCAGGTTTTGTTAATTGTATATTAGATACTGTAAAAAAGGAGTCTTACTGTGATTAGTGTTAGTTTATTTTCTACAAGCCATGAACTTATATCACGAACTGCACTATTTGAAAGCGAGCCAGTGTTGCACACAACACCGTTTACTACGAAGCTAGTGTGATCAGCAAGAAGAAATATTTTAGAGGTACACATAATACTAGAGGCCATATAATTTATATAAATAAGGAACAGGAGTGGCCCCAACACTGATTCCTGGGGAAGCCCCCCCCCCTCACCCCCGCCATTTGACCGTACCCCACTCAGACCCCACATCACAGCCATTCTCAACACTGTGAGTAGTGTCCTTTTGCTATCTGTTGCTAAAGTAAGAGGTGAACCAGTTGTGAGCTACTCCTGGCCCAGCTTCTGGAGCAATATTTTGTGATCAACACAATCAAACGCCTTACTTAAATAAAAAAATATTCCTAGCGTTTTGTTTAACCCATCCAGTACCTTACAGAGAAAAGACAATATAGCATTTTCAGTTGTTAAACGACTTCTAAAGCCGAACTGTTGATTTAACAGCAAATTGTGTGATATAAGTTTATCAATTATCCTTACACACACTGCGTTTTCAATAATTTTATCAAACACTGATGGCATAGAAATACGAGTAGGTCTAAAATTGTCTTCGTTATCCCTTTCTCCCTTTTTGTAAAGCGGCTTTAATACTGCGTACTTAAATCGTCCAGGAAACAGACCATTCCTAAAGGAAAAATTACAAATATGGCTAAATACAGGGCTAACGTGCGCAGAACAGTACTTTAATATTCTGCTAGGCACTCCACCACATCGACGAGAGTCCTTAGTCTTCAATGATTTAATTACTGACTCAGTCTCTCCCTTCTCTGCATCACAGAGGAGTATTTCAGACATCATTCTCGGAAAGGCATTTGCCAAGAGAGTTGTACGATTCCCTGTAATTCACCAGCAATGCTCAGAAGCTGATCGTTAAATACTGTACATTTATCTGATTTATCAGTAACAGAAATATTTTTACTACAAACTGACTTTATATCGTCGAGCTTGTGCTGCTGACCAGTCCTGTGAATTAACTATTCTATTTGTGTACCACATACTCTTTGCCTTCCTAATAATTTATAAGCACATTACGGTACTGTTTGTAATTGGCTCCTGCAACTTGATTGTGACTACTTCTAATATTTTGATACAATTCCCACTTTGTCCAACACGATATCCTGCTCCCACTAGTCAGCCACCCAGGTTGCCTTTTATTGCTTGTACCCCGTTTAGAATGTTGTAATGGAAAGCAACTCCCAAAGAGCATGAGAAACGTGTTAAGGAAAGCATTATATTTATCATCTATGTTATCGGCACTATAGACATTCTGCCACTCTTGTTCTCATAGACGTTCTTGGTTTCCTGTTGGGACACCTTTTTGTAGTTATCGATTTTGTGCACTAATTTTTTGTTAATTATAGTGCCTAGAAATAGTAACGGCCACAGAACGAGACCCCAGCAAAAAGAAAAGAAAGATCGTAAGAACCACCTGGAGCTGGGAACCGGTGATGGTTTGGTTTAAAGAGTCTCTGAAAGTTGAGAGATCTGGAACTTAAGTGACTGGTTCGTAACGCCCAGTTACATGAGCATGGTAGAGTGACGGCGGACGAGCCAGGTGTACATTGGTCTCCAAAAACTGGAGAGGTTTTCTGGGGCAACGACTCTGTCATCTCCAGCTCATGTATAGATAAATATGGAGTTAGTGGTACCCTTTGAATATAAAGCAATATGTCGTTATTACTACGTAATTACTTTAGTATATCTTCTTTGCGACAGAGTATAGTAAGCGTGACCGAATGTTGAGGATAGAGAGTAACGACTTTTCATAATTAGAGTGCAAATGCTAATAATAATTAGCAATAACAGTTCAAACATCGTAATCTCTTATAGAGTGGTCCTTACACTAGGTATCATGATCGAGATGCAGTAGCAACAGTTCAATCATAGTAGTCACTCATAGAGCGATCTTTACACTATACATCAAGGCCGACGTGGATTACAGTAGTAAATACTGTCTGTATTCGGTTTCCAGACGCTTATCAGTGAAAAGTAGCTACAAGGACATCCGTTAGCTATGGTGGAACTTCATTGTGCTTTGTTCACTCTTTTTCCTTCTCATACGCACCTCGCAGATTCTCCAGCTATCGCTACTGTAAAATACGTTACTCATGTTTAAAGATTCATAGTCATCACAATTAGAGATAGCTTTGTCGTCCTACTAGTACTTACGAGCTCGTTGGAAAAGCACTTCCTTGGTTAGAAACTTAATTTAATCTACCATCTTCATTAATCATTTACCATATTTTCGTTTTACGAAATATTATAAGAGCTTGTTACGGTAAATCACGATGCTATATCATGTTTATGTATAGAATACGTATAGAATAAGTAAATTAACAAGTGAGGGAAAAATAATACTAAAGTAAGGAACCTAACACCTTTTCAAAGAGAATAAAATTTGTTTATTTTAGTCATATATGTGGCGATATTAGTGTGATCATAGTAAGATAAACGTCAGTTAGAGGAGACATCTCGAACTGTGTGTGAAGCTTCAGTTAGAACTGATAAGATAAGCTGCAAGACGCTTAAAATACGTTAGTCCTTTCTATTTTCATGGTTATAGTAGAAGCCATTCTTAACGATGCTGCTCAAATAAGAACTGCTGTCTGGAAGATGGAGATGGGAGATATATTCAGTTAATTAGGTAGGTAGTTAATTTCATTTATTAATCATTGCGATGATGTTCATGAAAATCAACTGAAACGAGACAGTACTTGGAGTGTGTACATGATTTGTTTTTGATACGACCATATTCACCACATTTAGAGAGTAACATTAATACCGGAATAACTTCAATTTAATACAGAAATGATCGCATTAGGCTTTGACGCTTCCCTTGCAATGAGTGAAACATGTTTGAATTTATCAATTAGAGTATCCAATTAAAGTACAGTGAAGACAGGAAAATCTCTTAACTAATCTGCATTGTGGTTTTTAGTACGTTCTCTGTGTGGCCTCACTATCCTTTTAATGGTTGATTCATCCGTCTTCCTCACTATCCTTTTAATGGTTGATTCATCCGTCTTCACACTGAAACCTCCAGCAATTATTAAATATTCCGCTTTGGGTCTTCCATTAATTGTCATCTGCATTCAGATTATGTTCATCTGCTCTCTCTTTCCGTAATGTGGACCATATGCAACAATTATATTCACGTGTATACCAAATATTTTTATTCTTTCATTTATGAACGTATATCATTGCATCCATTTTCTATCGATACTGTTGTCAGAAGTGCAGCTACAGCTGGTGTCCGTTCAGTTCTACTTACTCCAATGTATATCATAAAATAACCACTAATTCCTGATAGTTTCTTCTTTGTTTCTGATTTTGCGGCTGTACCGGTTTTTGTAGTGTTCATTTCCTGTGTTTAGTTTTTCTTTCTTAGTGCTCATTCCTCTAACATTCCATGCTGCTGTTTTCTAAATTTTTTTTAGTGAATTTTATTCTTAATCGTTTTCCCCGCTTTAATCGTCATCAAAAGCGTTTTTCTACTCGGTTTTTGTGAGTGATGTTATAATTCCCCTCTTGCAGGATACCGACCTATGTACAGGGTGGCAGGTGGTGGAGCTGCTACCACTAGATGTCGCAACACATCTGTTTTTCTTTTGGGTTTGCCTCCTATTAGATAGTTGCCTTCACTAAGACAATAGGTCTATCTCGCCACGTTTTATAGGCTGCCCTTGCCTTATTTTAATAATTTTGTAACATGATTTTCTCTTTAAGGGAAGTCGGCTTCTGTATGAGTAATAGCCCCTCCCCCTATCCCTCCCCATTTCCCCTGCGTTGTAGACTGCTCTTCGTCTCATTTCTGCCGAAGAGATCTGACTGGTTAGGATACCTCTACTAGAAGCTTAAGCTCCAGCCAGAGTAGCTCTCTGGATCGTAGCAAACTCCACAATCCTCCTCGCCTCGGTAAGGCACCAGTCCTCGAGGAGGAGAATAATTAATGTTATTTTTTCTTATAGTATTGCGACAGTTTCATTGGTGTATAAAGGCGCTGTAAAGCTTCGTGTCTAACGCCTTGAAAGATACCAATGAGGTGATGTGAGTAATCATCAGACAATATTCTCATCGATTCCTTTTGAGTGATAAATGCTGTCTTTTCGGTTGACGCGCTATCTCACAATATTAACGATGAGACAGTAATGAATGGATATTATAAAATACGTCACTTTATTGATTCGGTTATTTTGCAGACTAATAATAACGCAAAAAGCAAATGTAATTGAAGTAAGACATTTTTCCATCTGAACAATATGTATGAAAATATTTCATTTTTAGCAGAGTTGCTGTTAGGTACTGACTACACAGTACTGGTTTTTGTTACTGGTCGTCAGGCACCTGCGATTTCATGTTAACACGTTCCAAACGTGTGTGGTAAAGGTTCTCAATGTTCTCGGCAACGAGGTCGGGCCACGACGGTTAATGTTACCTGCTCTGCACACCTGCGACCAGCCACTTTCAGGCAAAATAAATGGCGACCGTTGCGGTGAGTAGCTACCACACTACATCTACACATGTAACGTAGTTTTAATGTTATCTGTGCAAAATATACGGCGCGGAACCAGAATTTTAACTGCAGTTTGCAACGTGTGAAAAACCTGTGTTTTAGGGCGTACGCAGTCGTGTATAGGCTAACTGGATCCTAAGAAACGCTATTACCGTTTGATTACAGCTTTCCAATTTACTGATGCCATCCGAAATAGACATATCAATGTAATCATCAGTCTTCAATAATTTTTTTCTGTTATCCAGTTTCAGCAATACTGTATTAAAATATTGATATTTTCGTACCTACTGTATGCAGTGAATTCAGTAAGCCGTATTGTATATTCCAGTTTTTGTTAATCCTCGCTGTTTATATTCGTTGCTATGCTGTCATTTTCTGGTTATCTAGCGTCACAGAATATATTACTGAAACTTTTTTCATACACATCTACCCTTTCTAGAAAACTTCCTAACGCATTCCTCTAAGACTTCTTTATCGTTCCACTTTCATTTTAAACTGACTTTGCGTCGTGGCCTACGCACTGATAACGACTTCCTCTTTTTGAGATCTATCACTGAATATAAGTTTCAGCTCCGATTATTACAATACCTCTATTATCAAAGTTTCCCTGAAGCCTAGAACTGTATGTGATACCTATGGATTAGTTTTATTGAAGAATATTTTCATATACTGGGAAAGACTATTGTTACACCATTTAGATAACGGTAGCAGTAAAGGAAACAATGTGTAAAGTACTAGATTAACATGTCGACAAATATTTTTTTAAATTTCCGTCTTAACTCTCCTCAATAGGTTTTTGTGAGTACAGTTACTCATATTTCCCCGCATTTATCTATTTTCCTCTGAATACTGAGCATCTTTTCAATCTTATCTTGCCGAAGCCCATCACTAGAATTCCAAATGCCGTGTTTTGTCCTCTTCTTACATCTCAGGGTCGTCTGCCATCATCATCCGTTGTTTACTTCTGTTCTCCTGTGTATCCTTCCCAACAGTTTTGTGCGCGATATAATGATTCCCCAGCGTATTTCTCGAAAGTTCTCCTCAATATCTCGGCAAACAGGCATGTTTCTTAAACACACTGACCTGTATCTTCACGTCTACAGAAGTCGTCACAGCGCCAAGTGTTTTATGCTCTCTTGTTCACACAGTGCGATCCTTCTGATACATTGACAGCTTTACAACGAGCTGAAACACGTGGAGAGAAGCTTCTGAGAGAATCGGCACAGTAATAACCAGACAAGGCGTGTGTTTTGACTGGTTGCACTGAGACAATACTATACTGCAGGAAGAGAAAGAGCAGCACAAATCATTATCTTGTAAACTGTCAATATCTCCAGTAACATTAGTAAGATCTTAGAGTGAGATAATGATATATGCGCATTTGGTTCACCCCCTAAGACACTGAAACTACTACGTTCAGTAAGACATTGTCTAGGCGTTGGCAAACCAGGGGTCTGGCTATAGATTACAACACAACCGAGTTACTTAGGAAATATTCCTCCTGCTAGGACTGAGTGATTAAAGAAATCATTGAAAGTAAGATCACAGGTACCCTAATTAACTTTTTAGTGGTCTACAATTGGGTCAGACATAGAGCACTGCACAGAGCCAAAAAATCATAACATTCCCGTATAGAGAGGTCCTCAATCGGAGGCGATAGCACTGAGATTTGAGGCCGCAGATCACAGCCCACAACCACAACCCCTCACCACAAGGGCTCCGCCAACAGTGACGAGAGCGGAGAGGAGGAAGATGGCAACGTCTGTTTCCTGAAATATCATGGAGAGCTTACAGCGTGACACTTTCGAAATATTAAGATTTTACAAAAAGTAAATCGTTTTGTCGAAAGAGGAGAAAGAGGGTTTTCAAATAATCTCCATTAGTCTTAAAACAAACAGTTTCTAGTTTGACTGTACTTTGACATGCACATGGTTTAACGTTATGTAAATTATAAACGTTTCTCGAAATAAATTGTTTCTATATCCACTACATGTATCATTGTCATCAGCAATCAGTAAATCATTCTCTGAACAATAAAGTACATCAGCTGTACAGTGGGAATAAGATATAAATTTTTTTTGTAACTCTGGTATCTGTATTACCTATGAAAAGAGGTCAGGAGAGGAAAAAAAAACATGTATCTATTGGCATAAGTAATGGGTGTAAGAAGAAGTAGGTTAATTCCACGTTACGGTTTTACAACGCCTCAACCATCCCACAAATTGGATTATACGAACAGATATTGTAAATAACCCAATGTGAAAAAAGCGATATGTTATCACATGGAGTTTGTGCTTCGAATCGAAAGTTCATATGTTCAGTACAGGGTGCAGTGTGAGACTAAACTTGTTTTTACCACCACCGGTTGAATTAATACAGTGGGCTATATGTCAGACAGGTAGCGAAGATCGACAACATTTTTGTATGAAGAAAAATGAGCAAATCATTCTAAAAGTAGTGCAAGATAGTTTAAAAGACTGCAGATGTGTCCGAGGGACTCTGTGTATTTCATTCGAAGACAAATTAATGACTGAAGACGCTAAGCGTTCGGTCATTTTGTCTCCGAACCATTTGTTGGCTATTTCGCAGTTCTTACCATCGAATATTCTGAAAAATAATGAGTAAATATTCCTATGCATGTCAAAATTCAAAGGAAAGGAAAGTATTCTTCAAATGATAAAAGCACTAAATGCTACATACACAAGTATAATCTTATTTACAGGCAGGGAAAAATACCTACACGAGCCGACACTTGGAGAATAACTCTATGCTGAAGCGCAAAAGCCAGAAGACAAATCGAATTCACCGCACATTAAACAACGGAAGTATTTTTACGTTTTCTTGGTTTAGCAAACGAATGTCGGATAGCACTTATTTTCTAGAAATTTCTGATTTGAAATACTGATCTCTGGTATCCTTCATAGGATATGTGTTCCATAGTATCAACTTAAATGAAATTTGTGTGTACTTTATCAAAGAAGAAAAAGTGCACACACACAGCGGAGGTAGGTTCTACCCTTAATATTGACAAGAAAAACATGTATATTTTGTGAAGAAACATTTCATTGCTCCATTAAAGGCTTGAAGATATTTTACAAAGCGAATATACTTCAAGGCTCCGGTCACACTTGGATAATATTTTGTCATTTGGAATTAATTTTATGTTCTTTGGACTGAAACCAAATGTGAGAATCAGGCTAAGTGCTCAGGAAAAAGTAGCAAGAAAGAATTTTAAGAAATCCCAGTTAGGTTATATATAACAAATGCTGAAATTAGGGTAATGGATCCTTTTTTCTAGTTATCTGCCCAAGGCATCATGACAGAGGATTAGTAATTTGATTTCGTTTCAGATTGATTATTTGTGGCTGATATAGTTTCTTATCAATGGTATAAAATAATATTCTGACGAAAATTTTCAAACAGTTCTTTTCTTTTCTTACTGAGAGGCGAATTCAACGTACTTTTCTTATTGGTTTACTGTGGATTAAGATTTTGACTCGATACAATGCTATGTAGACTCTGTGCTTCGTGCTTTCATGGCATGTCTGGTGGTGAACAGATTGTATAATGCTACGCAGATTCCATGTTTTCATGGTGTGGGTGAGGGTGAAAGGGTTGTATAATTCTAGCTGTATGCAATGCTGTATAGACTCCATGTCTTCATGGGGTGGATGGTCGGCGTGGGAATGTGGTCCGCTGCCCCCCCCCCCCCCCACATTTAGTGACGTCACCCCAGCTCCACAGCGAGATCCATCTAGTTGCAGCAGCGATGTAGACAGCTGGCGATCTAATGTGTGCCTGGTCGGAGCTGCAATAATACTACCAATTCTCACCATCAGCATGGAAGTTGAGATAGCAGCACCAGTGTTACGTAGGAGCTCGGGATACGTGAAGCTGCCAATGGAATCAGCCTTAAATAAATTGCCTATCTTAATAACGTAACTTCCATTTAAGCAATGCATTCATGATCCACAACCTTGGGGATCATTGCACCATTTTTAGTTTGGAAGTGGTACCTGTGTATCCTACAACCTAGTGATATTTAAAAGTAAAAACAGTTTTGTTACTCTTAGCAGAGACTATAATCATGGATCCCTTATTTGTATTAATAATTTAGCCACCCACACTGCAGGAGCGTCCATTTATGACACTTCGGCATATCCCGCGCATAGCAAGAAATATTTAAATTTAGTACACACACAACACATAGCATGGACAACTGGGTCTGTAGCAGGGGTTAATACCAGTATTGCCAGCTGCCATACTGAAGGGTGACTCTTCACGACATCCGCTACACATCTCGTCCGTGCGTGTGTTGTTAAAAGTCATTGTGTTGTTCACTTCATGCAGATTTAAAGGATATTAAGTGTTCGTTGGATTTGTTACATGCTGCCTCCTCATTTGCAGCTGGACGGGGGTGAATGCATTACTACTGTGCACAATCATCTGCTTTACACACATTTCGTTTCACATTGGTGAGACAGCTTCCCCCGTACGAGCGTCCTATCTTGTCAAGTTAACTCACCAAGAGCATTGCGCTGAAATACACTGTTTGTATGCCTGTTCGCTTGCCATTCTGCTTATGAGAACTATAATACCTTTTACACTAGTCCCTGGGCCACGACAATTATTCTTACAAAGTTTTGCTCATTATACGCACATGATTCTTCTACATAGTATTTTGATAAACTAAACATATACTTCCTTCGTCAGTAATGTTACTTAACGACTTTGTTTCCAATTTTGAAACCTGTCGGTCATTGAGTTACGTTCTGGCCCAATGATTTGAACAATAGAAATATGAATACAGAAAAGGTGAAATGCAATGTTAACTTGACCCGTATAGAACGAGATCTAAGACGCTTAAGTGCTTCAAAATGTGATAGAATAAGTAATAACATACCTGTACGCGAGTAACACATGCATTAATGAACGAAACAAAACGTCCTGATCACGTTCTCAAACAGTTACCTGATAACTTACGGATCGCTTTGCGTTTTTTGTACGATGACATGACACATGCAGAAAGTAGTGACTAGCAAGTAGCCTTTACACTAAGTCAATTCTTTCCACAACTGCTGTTTCATGCATAAAAATAAGACACATCAGTTTATTCAAAATTATGGCAGTTGATTCACCTCCCAAGAGGATCGATTTCTTTTTCACTAAATTCTATACAGATATACACGATATATAAAGTTCACAAAACGGAATATTACATTGTCTACTTCCTAAGAAGGTCATATGGTGAAACGGATTTCGAGACATATTGATCATAATAAGTTATTGGTCTGTATCTGTTCTCTGTATCTTACATCTTTGGACCTTAGTCTTCGAATATATTTCAATGAATTTGTGCCTTTACACATACATTCCGGTAATGCATTGTTCTATATCATACATAAGCTTAAGGCTACTCATGATTGTTATTAACATCTAATGGATCCCGTGCGAACTTTCTTGTTTCCTATATTATTTTTTAGGTTTTGTAATAACGATCGCTTATAATGCTCATTATACTTGGCATCTTCTACTGAGGTTACAGCATTCTGTGACTGTAGTGGATCGCTTCTTTTATATAAAGCACTAAAACTGAATTGTCTTACTGGGTATATATGTAATCATTTTTAACTCCTAGGCCTCAGACTTGATTTAGATTAAACACATGTCTGCATCCTCTGGATGCTGGTTTGAGTTAGAATGACTTCACGAACATGTATTACATAATAAACAGAAATAATGCTCATTGTTTATTAATTTGTATTTTTACATGCATTGTATGTGGTATTGTTTGATGATATAATCTGTAGCAAATACCTAGGTGAAAGGTACTATGATTATACTCTTTCAATTCGATGCTTGTAAGCATCCTTAATGTAATATGTAATGGCTCAGTCATACCACTTACATTTTATCCATTTATTTTCCTGTTTTTAATTAGAGCTACTTATATCGCTGATTGCAACAGGCACCTGGATTTTGTGTTACAGTATTAATCGCTTAGTTATTTAATATCATGGATTTATAAATTTTTGATCATTGGCACTGTACACATGTTCCTACATCTTAAAATATTGTACTGTTTTCAATCGTGACCATATTAATTCCCTTCGTTTTTAGTGTGCCATGGCTTTGTATTACATAACAAACAGCTTATGTTCGGTATATTATTGAACACAGGTCTTTACATTTTACCTAACGTATATCTAGTAGAAACTTCATTACATCACAGTTCTTTGTATTATTATAGAGGCACGACTTTGTAAAATGTCGTTGGTTAACAGCGCCATCTGGCAGTTGGCGCTTTCGTGTAGCAGTAACGTTACATATTTGGCCAGTCTCTGACAGCCATAATACAAGTACCCCCTTGCTCCTGTAGTTAGAATTGCAAGTAATACGCCGTATTGACGTCACACATGGATTATAAGATAGTCACCACAATCACCTTGCAATGAAACACAAGAGTTGAAATTGTGCACTGGAGTCATATGTGGCTGATGCTGTAAATTATTTAATGATGACGACCAACTTTAGGGAAGGGCTTTATACCACTTACCAAATGTACTTTATATTTTTATTCCTCACTATTTATAAATTTTTTTTACTGAGTACATGACAGCAAGAACGATTCAGCTCAACAGATTATGATGATGTGTACTGCATGGTGACTGCTACACACTCAGATAAGTACTAAATTTATTCTTGAATATCACAGAAAGAAAGTTGAAATATAAAATGTTTTATGCTATTCTTTATCTCTTTTAGGCAGTTTTTGTGGTTGAGATCGGAAGGGGTTTCCTCAATGTGCCGAAACTAGTAATCAAAAAAAAGGAATATTAGCTGTCTTGGCCTAGTACTTTTATCCAGAGATTTTTAAAAAATTATCTCTTCTGATAACAAACATTGCTAAGGTGTATTATAAAAGACAACTCTGGCTGAATAATTTAGGTGTATGAAATCTGCTTTGCAATGACGCTACTGTATTAATGTCCTGTGAAACAATTTGTTGAAAATCGCCCTATAAATTTATTAGTTGTCTGACATGGTATGTTGCAAACAAAGTTGATCAGTGTGCCAAAGAGCTAACTGTTTTCATGCACAACCACTATTCACATAGGAAAAACAGATATATGTTCGCATCCTGGCTGCATTTTTCTCAGGTAATTTTCAGAAAGTTTGTCTGTGCTACCCCTTCCTAGACACTTCTCCTATACCCATTGATATTATTTTTGGCTATACTGAGAACAAGAACCGTGCACTAGATGAAGTCTTAGTTTCTTGCATATGTGCCAAATTGACCAGCAATTCAATGCATAAGAATTACAGTGCTATTGTTTATGTCGAACGGGCAGTCACTGATAATGGGGAAAGCGAAGGCAGTCCAGTAGTTATGGTTTCCAAATTTAAAGACACAGTCTAGTAGTTAAGGTTTCTAACTTTAAAGATGCCTGGTAAAAATCGTTCATGAATTTTCTTCAATGCAGAGTGTAAGTTTCAGAAGAGGATGTGTACCTGAAGCTCATCATACAATGGTGTCAATATTTGATCATTGCCAGCCAATTGTGGTATTAGGGCTGAGGTTGGAAGCATTGCAAAGGACATATGATAATGCTCAAAATGCACCAGACAGGTTTCGGAAGGTTAAGAAGGCTAAATATAATGATGTTCGTTCGCTGTTGGAACATTTTATTGTGCCAGAAGGTACCTCATTTTATAAAAAATGGTGTATGGAAGTTGTGTGGAAGATGATGTAGTAGATGTGGAATGATATTGTTTTTATGAAAATAAAATTAATTTAATGCATCCAATCTCTTCAGTGTTTACCATTGTTGGAAAAATCCATAGCAGAGATTGGAACAGAGAAAATAAAAACCTTACAGGTAATTATCTTAACTTCTTGTAATATTTAGTTATGGAAAAATCCCAACAGTGAGTATCAAAAGTTGTTATGTTAGCGAGTTAACTTTTCATCCGTTTTAAGTCAAAACTTGTAAGTCAGGTCAAGAAAAGAGAAAAAAAAGTTTGTCTCAGCTGTCATACATGCTGCCACATGTCAAAAAAGTGAGAGGTACTCAAGACAGTATTGTACCATCAAACTGGCCCAGTAAGCAAATTTCATTCATCCGTACTTATATTCTGATATTTAAGACTACATTTCAAAACATTAATCAGTTCTCCTGTAAAATTTTGAAAATGTGACAGAATCTTTTATTTATGAGTGATTCAATTGGATCACTTAATAAACTGACATTTTAGATTAGTAAATGTATACATTTACTGAAAGGAAAAATTCTTCACACTGGATCTTGGAAGTAATTACAGGATTGTAACATGATGATACCCAAAAATTTTGAATACAAGCGACTTTTGAAATATTAGCTTTTCAAGAAAGGTGAATCATTTCCTTGAGAAATAGTTTCTAGTAAGGTTCAATTTTGACTTGAAAATGTGTTACAGGTATTGTAAATTTTTAACATTTCTTTAAGCAAAATGCATCTATATGAAGTGAACTATACCATGAGAAATGAAGTTCAGAAAGGGCAGTGTGAATGACAAATTAATTATTTTATGTAAGTATGTTACATGCACTAATAATGAAAAGAATGGGAAAAACAAAGAGATACATATTGGTGTATGAGTAGTATAGGGAAAAGTAAGACAATCCTAAGTTGGTCTTTTAGCATATAAGAGGTTTGTATTGCAAAATAAAAATACGTTCTGAGACACAAATATGAACAAATAAGAAAGTAGAATATAACGTAATATGAAGAATTTTTTTAATTTGGAAAGAATTATTGCAGTTCACTGTAATAAATGTTTTATTGTAATGTACTAAATTGTTTATAATGTAGGGCAGAGTGGGGCACTCTGAACCACGGGGCACAATGAATCAGGTAGCATAATTTCAGTATGACGTGGTAAATTATTTTTTTCTCTGGGCATATGTTGTCAGTACTGCTCTAACGACTGCCATTTGTTTTCTGCAGGATCTAGTTCCTGCCATTAGTGTTGTACTGGTGATATGTTAGTTTTGCGACAGTGAAGTAATTTTTGGAGACATAGATAGACTGAATTTTGATCAATCCTATGTCACCAAATTTTAGAGAAAGTAAGTCATTGTAACAATATCAATACTGTAGTTTAAATATATAGATTTTCAAATATTAACAATGTTCATACATAACCTCACATGAGCTTTGTTTGAAATATGTACTGTTGGGGCACATTGAACCAAGCTCGCCCACAGCACAATGAGCCATGGTTCATTGTGCCCCAGGGTGGTCCATTGTGCCCCAGGACTCTTTTAATTACCCAATACAAGCACTGTGTACTTTATTTCCTTAGCATGGGTAAAAATATATGTGTAGGTATTTAAGACTTGTGGATGTGTCTGGTGAATCTGAGTACAACTTTGAAGACTTGGACAAATTATCAGAAACAGATGATTTTGTTTTGACCAAATTTGAACTGGAAAACAGAACACCGGTTTACTATGTGGGGAAGATTTTGAAACCGAAGGATGAGTCAGGAGAATATCAGGTATCATTTTTGAGAAAAAAGTGAAAAAATGGAAGTTTTATTTTCCTCAGGTGAAAGATGAAGCTTTTGTTCCAGCTAGCAACATACTTCATATGCTCCTATGATCTGGAATCAGCTTCGAGTCCATTGATGTTCAGTAATTCCATAATAATTTACATGATTGTGTGCCTACAGAATTAATTACATGATTCACATGTGGAATATATGTAAACATTATGTTTAAAGTACAATTATACTTACTTTCTATGCTAAATAGGTTCTTTCAATTAACCTGTTTAAAGTGGTTCATTGTACCCCGCATGTGGGGCACAATGAACCATTTACCAAATTTTCTTCAAAGGCGTGCAGCTAAAAGGCAATTAATGATAATGCAATCATATAAGGCCATTTGATACTTGAAGGATTAAACTGTAACATCTGCAAATCTCTACTTTGTAATAAAATTATTGGATGAGTAACATGGGGAAATATTTTTTATGGTTCAATGTGCCCCACTCTCCCCTATGTAATAATACATTACCGGGGCTGGATACTGTTTAAGGTTGCTTGTGAGCTGTTCGACTATAAAATAAATTTGAACTGTATTTGAAAAATGTCTGATTTTGTGAAATTCAAGCCTGGGTACCAAGGTAGTAAGTTAATATGATATGCACCAAAACGTTCTGTTATTTTTATTAACATGTTGCAGAAATTATGCAGGTGTTGGAAATACTGCAATGTACAACCACAAGTGTATTTGGTTCAAATAACACATGGGAAGAGTGGTGACAGTTACACACGAGGCATCTTAAGTAGGCTGTTATGCATACTAAAATATTTTCTATGCATAGAGAGGATGGGACATTATATCCGGGCACGCATCATTCTAGTAATTGCCTCCGAATCTCTACAGAACGATGGTAAACACGTGTGGATGGTTGGTGACCATCGCTGAAAGTCGATTTTCAGATCGCCATTCCAGAGAACTGCGGGTAATTTTGAGGAACGCAAGATATCAGTTTTCTCCAATGCTGCCCGAGCTGTCTTTTTCTTTTCTCCGCAGACAGCGAGTACTCCGCGTGGACGGGGAAAACATAAAAGGAAAGACCTTTAGCGAGTTCTCGCGAGTGTCGGCCGCGACGCACAGCAGTCTGCGGCGGCAGATAACACGCGTCCGTCGCCATGGCGACCGCGCTAATGGGCTTACAACTTGCCGCCGCTGTCCTGTTGTTGGAGAAGGCCCTGTCCCCGGGGAAAGGGGGGTGGCGGGCGTAGGCTGCCCAGCAACAGAGCCTACAGGGCTGGCTGGGAAAACATCGCGTGAGGCGAAAGTTAAACAGCGTCCGCGCTTAGCTCGGCCTTCGCCGATCCCTGAACAGGCAGGGCAGGCCATGTTTCAGGCAACAAGCGCTGCGTCGGGTACAGATTACGAGCGGAGAGGATACATAACCCTTTGGGTATTTTTTTGTTTTTTCTTTTCCTATCGGATATCCTGTGTCCCAACGCGCGACCGTCACAGATACAAAACTGGTCGGGTTTGACTCGCAGCAATTTCATGGAGTTCTTTTTCGATCGCGACGTTTATGATGCACCCGAGCAGAGAAACAACAGAAAGTTTTGGTGCTCCGCCAGCTTTTAATATATGGGTATGGATGTGCGTATGTGTTTCTTTAGAAAAGGTTTTTATTTACTAAGATCAATTTCCTCGTTATAATTTGTAAAAAGTTGTGCATTGGAGATTAGTTGAATGGAGAACCCAATTTTTAAGTTGGGTAGGTCGTTATTACATTAAAAAACTCTTAAACTTTCTTATAGGCCACTGTTACGTCCACTTACTGTAAATCAGTTCTTTTTCTGACTTCTGTAGGGCTGCGCCATAGACAGCACCGCATGCAAGCATAATTTAAAAGCAATTTTAAATCTGAACATCGGTCTGACGATGAAAATATCAGTCGAAGCTGGATACAGTATCATTTCAGTCAGGGTCAGTAAAAAAACGGTAAGAAAACTATTCATTATTTCAAAAATAATCACCGTAACTGTTAATACTTTAATTCAATGCCTTCATGCAAAAATGTTTGTGGCTGCTACACAACAGTGATTGTGTCCAGGCGTCCATCTACTCGTCCGAAGCAAATTGACAGCCACAAATGTCTTTCTTCAGGTCTCCAAAAATATGGAAATAGCATGGGAAAGATCGGGACTGTAGGAGGATGTGTAAGAGCTTTCCAGAGAAAATCCTTCAGTGTAGTCGAAATAAGTGCCACACAAGCTCTGGGAAATCATTATGACATTTTTGTTTGATTACAAAGGGCCGCTGCCGATTTACTTTCTGGAACATGGCGCCACAATAAACGCTCAGCAGTACGTGGATACTTTGCAAAAATTGAAGAGCGCCATCGAGTCCAAACGCCAAGGAATGTCAACGGACGGCATCATTCTGTTTCTGCATAATACCCACCCACATGTTTCCGAGATTTTTTTTCGGGTACGCTGCACAAGTGTCACTGAGAAGCCGTTACGCATTCTCCGGAAAGTCCAGCTCTCTCCCCATTATTTTTAGTACCGAGTCTTCGTACGAAGAGCTATGTAGCCGCCTAATCTGCATTCAAGTGTAAGAATAGTACTGTTCCATGGAAATAATAGTCCATTTCCGTTTTCCCTGCATTTCTGCCCATGGGGAGTGATGTGACAATTGACCAGTCCAAATGGTGCAAATCATTCTTACATCCACCAGGATATGTCGAAAGCTCAGCTGTGCCCTCAAACAAAGACATGGATTAAGAAACCAAAATAAGTTAGGGGCGATAATTTAGTATTGTGGACAATAACATTCCTGAAATGAAAGACCCTGCCCAGAGTCCCGACGTGACTCAACTGAACACATTTCTGCTGATTTAGAACATTGATTTTTCTCCAGAAATCAGCGTCCAACAACACTACTTTCCCTGGACAGGCTCTTGAGTACGAGTGGACTGCATTTCGTTCAGATATTCAGACACCGTATTGAGTGTGTCTTCAACGCAGTTCAAGCCGTCTTAAAAGTGAAGGGTGGACAAATCCCATATCACTTTCCATTAATACATGTCCAAATGCTTTTAACCATATAGTGTAAGCAACTCTAAAAGACAATAAAATTATATTAATAAGTGAATTTGCGCAGAGTTCTTGTATTATTTTTTTTTAAAAAAATGATGTTATCACTCTTGAAGTTGCCCTCCATATTTTTCTATCTTATGTCAATCTTTTCATCTGTGCGTAGCTATTGTACATAACATTCTCTATGATCTGTTTTGCATATCTTATTCTTTGTCTCTCTCTAGCCTTTTTTCACTCTACTGCTCTACTGATTCCGAAACATTTCTTCATTCCACGGAAGATGTCACACTAGTCTGTTCCTTCCTCCGTTAAGGGTCTTCCGCAGCCTCTAACCGGTGCTCAAAACATGCTCTTTCAAGAACTTCTTCCTCAGTTCCACATGAGTATCAAACAGCAGGAAATTTCTTTTCATGAAGAAAGATTTCTTCGTGTGTGACAATCTACTGTTAATTTGTTCCTTGTTAGTGCCATTAGGTGCAATCATGCATAAGATAGTTCTTTCACTTCTCCTCGTCAGTCCTGATACTGACGTTAAACAATTCGTTCGTTTCCTTCGTACTACTCTACAATGCCTACATCTTTACTTTGTTTCCCCTCATGCCTTTTTTTCAAATCATCATCCTTTTGACAAGAGTAATGTGGCCGGTCACGAATTCCTTTCCTGTGACAGCCTTTCATCTCAGAGCAGCACTTTCAACCTACGTCCTCCTCAATTATTTGCTGGATGTTTTCAAATCTCTGCCTTCCTCTACAGTTTTTGCCCTCTACAGCGCCATCTAGTGTCATTCCCTGATGTCTTAACAGATGTCCTATCATCCTGTCCGTTCTTCTCGTCAGTGTTTTCCACATTTTCCTTTCCTCTCCGGTTCTACCATACGACGCTGTGACCGAAACGTACGATCTCAAAAATTTCTTCCTGGAATTGAGGCCTATGTTTGATACTAGCGGAATTCTCAATTATGGCCTTTGTTAGATGCTAGCAGGGTTCTCTTGGCCAGGAATGTCGTTTTTACTTGTGTTAGTCTGCTTTTTATATCCTATGTCCATCATGGGTTACTATGCTGCCAAGGTAGCAGAACTGCTTAACTTCATGTACTTCCCAATCACCTATTTTCATGTTAACTTTCTCGCTTCCTTTTGCTATATTCTATGCTATGTTGCCCGTTCCTTTTTCTAAGTCTTTCTTATACCTGATCCAGAAGGCCTGTGTCGCCTGCGAATCTTAGCATTGGTGTCTGTTCCATATGGACGTTTATTCCTTGAGCAATATTTGCTCACATTATTATCCAAGTTGGACAACAGTTCTTATAAGCTGTTGACACGTTATAAGCTTGTTAACACGAAGTTTCATTATTGTCACTTAGGTTTTGCAACTGTTGTCGATCGTTCGTTTCCACCAATCTTCTAAAGACTGTGAACGTCTAATTCTACCTTAGACTGCCGAAGACTTTTTCTAGTACCACAAGTATTAGGAAGCTCTCTAAATTTTGTTTCTATTTAGCTGTCACTACCAAATGTTTCCTTATCAGATTTAAACACTCAAAATATAGACACAAAAACATAGCACGACAGGTTTATTTAATTCAAGAGTTAATTAAAAATCAGTGACTAAGAGGACGTAATGCATTACTTTCATTTCTGTATACAGGTTCAATTAAAACGGGAATCTCAGTGCCTAAAAATCTCACGGACTAACTGTAAATTGTGAAGAAGATTGCTAATGGACTTCTCGTCGAGTGAGAGGACGCCAGCAAATTACACTGTGGCGCCAGCCGAGGGGACAGGCCAGAGGAAATTAGCCAAGTTTCTCCCGTGTCCGCCCTTCGGGCTAGTGGCCAAGTTAATGACTTTTGTCTCCACTGGCGTCACCCTGAGAAAAAGCATCTCGACAGAAATTCTTACCAATTTCTTTTCCCCTGGTCATCCAGATGAACTTTCAATATTTGTTCTACAATTAAGAAGCACTTTATCTACTCTACTGAACCTAAGAAATAAATCTAAAGGAAATATTTCAGAGGGAAAAATTCACTTCCTATGACAAAAATTTAATTCACACAATCACCGGAAATCCCACAGATGTCAAGCTCTTTACACTTGAGACGAGGTAACAGACGAAATTAGAGACAAATGACTTACAGCATAACAATGTCATAAGTAAATCGTGTATAAGCAAGTGGGAGATGAAGTTTAAAGTCATAATCACATCTGCAAGTGGTCTCCCTCAGGTGGAATCTATAAGTGTTCTGGCTGGAGCAGTCAATAAATTTTCTTACGCTACGTGAAGTGTTACATATTGACAAATGCTATAAGGTCAAATCCGATCGGAAAGGTTTGCAAACTTGCAGAAAAGCATGTTCAATATTTCGTCACAGTGCTCAAGAATATGTCGGGAGATCAAACAAATTTTCGTCGAGTAACATCTCAACTATTTTGTGTAGGATGAATGCTTGCCCCACCTCTGCATAATTAGTATCCAGTATAGCTTAAAGAAACTATATGAATAAGTCCACATTCGCCTGTAAAGAAATCTTTGAACGTTACCTGGAGAGTGGTGAACGATGTGGATGCTGCAAGGTGCAGTTACCCCAACTTTTCAGCCTCATATCTACTTATGAGCCACGGATGATAGGTAA
Source organism: Schistocerca serialis cubense (assembly GCF_023864345.2). Taxonomy (NCBI): domain Eukaryota; kingdom Metazoa; phylum Arthropoda; class Insecta; order Orthoptera; family Acrididae; genus Schistocerca; species Schistocerca serialis. The sequence goes on along the minus strand of NC_064641.1, from coordinate 657,216,762 downwards.
CAATGTTACTGTTAAATAAAAAGCAGAGGTGCAGTAATATGTGTAGTCTTCCCGTACTAATAATCGTCATTAATATTATTGCCATCTTTTTTGTTAGATAGCTTTTGTATTTGCTCTTCATGAATATCTTTGCACGGTGTTCCATAATTAGCTTCGAAAGACACTTGTTGACAATCAAACCACATGTTAAGCAATATTAGTAATTGCCAGTAGCTGAATTAACAGTTTTCCGTATTCACAGACTCGATTTCTTACTTGACCATGTCTAATTATTTCACTAAGAACATACTAGACTTCACTATAACACTGCACTCTTCTCATGTCTGCAGACAAAAATCTTGATTTTTGACATTGGAAGCCAAGCACGACCTTTTATTTTTACACCAGGTAACATGCATCAGTCCATTGCTGGACTAGCACGTCCCATGCGCCCGCCCCCGGTAGCTGAGTTGTCAGCGCGACAGAATGTCACTCTTACCTGCCCGGGTTTGATTCCTGGCTGGATCGGAGATTTTCTCCGCTCAGGGACTGGGTGTTGTGTTGTCCTAATCATCATCATTTCATCCCCATCGACACGCAAGTCACTGAAGTTGCGTCAACTCGAAAGACTTGCATCCGGTGAACGGTCTACCCGACGGGAGGCCCTAGTCGCACGACATTTACATTTTACGTCCCATGTGTCCTTCATAACGCTTTTAAAATCGTTACACTCTCTGAATTCTACCCCTGTCACCTAATAAAATGATGAACACTTGTAATAAGCAACAACAGTTATTGCCATGATTATACATAAATAATGTGGCGGACAGGGTGAGTAGCAATCTGAGGCTGTTTGCTGATGAAGGTGTAGTGTACGGAAGTGACGTCATTGAGTTAAAGTAGGAGATACAAGATAACCTGTACAAAACATGTAACTTAAAGTTGATGGTGGTGGTGGTTAGTGTTTAACGTCCCGTCGACAACGAGGTCATTAGAGACGGAGCACAAGCTCGGGTTAGGGAAGGATTGGGAAGGAAATCGGCCGTGCCCTTTCAAAGGAACCATCCCGACATTTGCCTGAAACGATTTAGGGAAATCACGGAAAACCTAAATCAGGACGGCCGGAGACGGGATTGAACAGTCGTCCTCCCGCATGCGAGTCCAGTGGGCTAACCACTGCGCCACCTCGCTCGGTTTAAAGTTGATGAGTAGGAAAAATAAGTATGTAGTGCTCAATACATACCTTGGGGCAATGTTGCAAAGCAGTATGAAATGGAAACGAGCTAGTAAAGAGTGTAGCAGGGCAAATGAATGGTCAACTTTGGTTTATTGGGAGACTTCTAGGATAGTGTGCTTCATTTGGAGGGGAGACCTCACATAGGGGCACTACTTGAGCACTACTCGCATCTTTAGAATCCTCAGCATGTCGCATTAAAGGATGACATTGAAGCAGCTCGGAGGCGGGGTGCAATATTTGTTACTGGTAGGTTCAAACAACAAGTAACTTCGGGAACTCAGATGTGAATCCATGGAGGGGAAGTGACATTGTTTTCGCGGAGCACTACTGAGAAAATTTGTAGAATCGACATTTGAAGCTGACCGCAGAACGATGTTACTGCCTTCGATGTGCATTTTGCCCAAGGACCACGAAGATAAGAGAAGTTAGGCATATAGACAGTCATTTTTCCCTCGCTGTATTTGCGAGTGGAGCAGAAAAGGAAATGACTACTAATGGTACAGGGTAACCTCTACCAGGCACTGTCCGGTGGTTTTGCAGAGTATATATTAGATATAGAAAGTCAATTGCTTTTATATCAGTTGCCTCACTTTCCAGGTGGCTGTTTGGTGTGGGACATTTTCAATCGTTTAGCTGGGTCCATGATGAACCAGACTCAGGAGAGGGGCCGAGGACGATGATGTGATGTAATTTTACTCCCCCTCCTCCTACCGTCCCCGCCCCCTCCACCCTCGAGGTTTTGCTTGGCTTTCAGAGGACACAGACAGAAAGAGTGGTACGAGAAGAAGCGTCCACTAGTGGCAAGTACATACCGCAGTCCAAGCATTCTTAGGGCCGGGAATCTGGGCACCGGATTCCAACAGTTCGTCTCATAATGTGCTCTGCATACAATGTGGGCCAGGTCTACATGTACAGAAATCACATATTTCTCTATTGACTGAAGCCTCATTCATGATTCGATGTTATTTGCCTATGACTGTTTTTTTATGTTTCTGACGGATTGAAGCAATCACTGTGTCCACAACGGATTTTTCTTTCCATAACTCTTTCGTGTATTACTATTCTATGGCAATCACCTAAACTACCCATTCTTTGCTGGGACATTCAAGTGTAGGATTACTTCGATACGTGAAAATAATTGGGGCTTTTCGTATTCTCTGCATTCCAGAATTCCAATCAAGAAAAGCTGCCAAACATGAATAACTGTGGACTAGATATTCTTGGAATATTAAAGCAGCTTAAATCACTTATTAGAAGCAAGCCTTCCGGTTCAGACTGTATACCAACTAGGTTCCTTTCAGAGTATGCTGATGCAATAGTTCCGTTCTTAAAAATCATATACAAACGCTCGTTCGATGAAAGATCCGTACTCGAAGACTGGAAAGTTGGACATGTCACACCAGTACTCCAGAAAGGGAATAGGAGTAATCCAATAAACGACAGGCACATATCATTAATGTCGATATGTAGCAGGATTTTGGAACATATATTGTGTTAGAACATTATGAATTACCTTGAAGAGAAAGGTGTGTTGACACTTAGTCGACACGGATTTAGAAAAGATCCTTCTTGAGAAACACAACTAGCTCTTTATTCACACGAAGTGTTGAGTCCTATCAACTAGGAATTTCAAATTTATTCTGTATATCTAGAGTTCCAGAAGACTTTTGACATCGTACCTCACATGCGGTTTGTAATCAAATCGCGTGTTCATGGAGTATAGCCTAAGTTATGCGGCTGGATTCATGATTTTGTGACACAACGCCACAGTTCGTTGTAAGTGTCGGGAGGCATCGAGAAAAACTGAAGTGACTTCTGGTGTTCTCTAAAGTAGGCCCTCTGCCTGTCACTTATCACAATAAACAATTTTGGAGACAATCTGAGCAGCCGTCTTAGGTTGTTTGCATATGTTGCTGTTTATCGTCTAGTAAAGTCATCAGAAGATCAAAACCAATTTCACAACGATTTAGATAAGAAAACTACATGGTACTACAACTGGTAATTGACCTTAAATAATTAAAAGTGGAAGTCATTAACGTGAGTGCTAAAAGGAATTCGTTAAACTTCGGTTACACGATGAATCAGTAGACTCTAAAGGCCGTAAATTCAACTAAGTAACTAGCAATTAAAATTAAATTGGAAAGAACACACAGAAAATTTTGTTGGGAAGTCGCAGTAAGGACTATGTTTTATTGGCAAAACACTTAGAAGATGCAACAGATGTATTAAGGAGGCTGGCCTCACTACCCTTGTCCATGTTCTTTGGAATACTGCTGCGTGGTGTGGGATCTTTACCAGATAGGCTTAAGGGAGTACATCGAGAAAGTTCAAAGAAGGACAGCACGTTTTATATTATCGAGAAATAGAAAAGATTGTGTCACGGACATTGTACAGAATTTGGGATGGACATCATTAAAACAAAGCTGTTTTTCGTTACAGCAGGGTCTTCTCATGAAATTTCAATCAAAACTTCCTCCTCCGAAAGCGAAAATACTTTGTTGACGCCGACCCATATAAGAAGAAACGGTCATCGTAATAAAATAAGGGAAATCAGAGCTCGCAAGGAAAGATGCAGGACTTGGTTTTTTGTGTGCACTGTTTGAGTGTAGAATAATACAGAACTGTTGTGACGGTGGCTCGAGGAACCCCCTGAGAGGCACTTATGTGTGATTTGTTGAGTATCCATGTAGATGTAGATCTCTTGAGATCGTATAGATCCTCTAATAATTTTTTTATTTATGCATGTGCTGGCAGCGGACTTTATAATAAACAGGAAATAATGTGACCATTGTTTGATTCCATAGTTAGGTGATTACCCTGTTATTTTTGTGCAGTGCAACACCCATGTCTTATGTTTGTTAGAACTATCTCTGTCCTGAAACTTCCTGGCAGATTAAAACTGTGTGCCGGAGCGAGACTCGAAGTCGGGACCAATGCCTTTCGCGGGCAAGTGCTCTGCCATCTGAGCTACCCCAGCACGACTCACGCCCCGTCCTCACAGCTTTAAGTCCGCCAAAACTTCGTCTCCTACCTTCCAAACTTCACAGAAGCTCTCCGGCGAGGGTAGGAGACGAGATACTGGCGGAATTAAAGCTGTGAGGACGGCGCGTGAGTCGTGCTGGGGTAGCTCAGAGTAGGTAGAGCACTTGCCCGCGATAGGCAAAGGTCCCGAGTTCGAGTCCCGATCCGGCACACAGTTTTGATCTACCAGGAAGTTCCATATCAGCGCACTCTCCGCTGTAGAGAGAAAATTTCATTCTATCTCTGTCCTATTAGTTACCCTTGCGCAACATCTTGTTTTAAATGTACGTGAGCCTATAGGAATTGACCTGACAATCGGCCAGTCCAACAGATGTTGATAATTCTGACGTCCATAGAGATACGTCGAAACCTAAGCGGTATCCTCACACAAAGAGCTGGGTTGCCATCAGCATACCTAACTTATTTGGCTTTCTTCGTGAGTGGTTTCTTAGTGTCGAATTGTGAGGTTTCTTTCCACAGTATCAAGTATTTCCGCTTTTAACTGAATGGGAAGCAGAGTTCACACACATATCTATTGTTGAAAATAGTTACCTAGTCGAAATTGTCGATGGAAAGCAATGGCTGTGAGGCAGTAGCCACATAAATGAAAAACCTACAGTTTTCTTTCTGCAATAGAGGAGTTTTATGAAGGACTGCCAAGATACACTGTGTGATCAAAAGTATCCGGACCCCCCGAAAACATACTTTTTTTCATATTAGGTGCATTGTGTTGCCACCTACTGCAAAATACTCCATATCAGCGACCTCAGTAGTCATTAGACATCGCGAGACAGCAGAATGGGGAGCACCGCAGATCTAGGTCAGGTGATTGGGTGTCACTTGCGTCATCTAGACAAAATTTCCACACTGCTAAACAACCCTAGATCCACAGTTTCCGATGTGATAGTGAAGTGAAAACGTGAAGGGACACGTACACCACAAAAGCGTACAGGCCCACCTCGTCTGTTGACTGACAGAGACCTCCGACTGTTGTAGAGCGTCATAATGTGTAATAGGCAGACATGTATCCAGACCATCACACGGAAATTCCAAACTGCATCCGGATCCACTGCAAGTATTATGACAGTTAGGCCGGAGGTGAGAAAACTTGGATTTCATGGTCGATCGGCTGCTCATTAGCCACACAGTACGCCGGTAAATGCCATACGACGCCTCGCTTGTGCAAGGAGCGTAAACATTAGACGATTGAACAGTGCAAAAACGTATGGAGTGACGAATCACAGTACACAACGTGGCGATCCGATGGCGAGGGGTGTGTATGGCGAATGCGCGGTGGACGCCACCTGCCAGCGTGTGTAGTGCCAACAGTAAAATTCGGAGGCGGTGATGTTAGGGTATGGTCGTGTTCTCCGTGGAGGGGGCTTGCACCCCTTGTTGTTTTGCGTGGCACTATCACAGCACAGACCTTCATGGATGTTTTACTCACCTTCTTGCTTCCCGCTATTGAAGAGCAAGTCGGGGATTGCGGTTGCATCTTTCAACACGATCGAGCATCTGTTCATAGTGCACAGCCTGCGGCGGAGTGGTTACACGACAATAGCATCCCTGTAATGGACTGGCCTGCACAGAGTCCTGACCTGAATCCTATAGAACACTTTTGGGATGTTTCGGAACTTCGACTTCGTGCCAGGCTTCACCGTCCGACATCGATACGTCTTCTCAGTGCAGCACTTCGTGAAGAATGGGCTGCCATTCCCCAAGAAATCTTCCACCACCTTCTGCCTGAACGTATGCCTGTGAGAGTGGAAGCTCTCATTAATTGGGTTGTTTTGGGGGAAGAGACCAAACTGCGAGGTCATCGGTCTCATTGGTTTAGGGAAGGTCGGGGAAGGTAGTCGGCCGTGCCCTTTCAAAGGAACCATCCCGGCATTTGCCGGGAGCTATTTAGGGAAATCACGGGAAACCTAAATCAGGATGGCCGGACGCGGGATTGAACCGTCGTCGCGAGTCCAGTGTGCTAAACACTGCGCCACCTCGCTCTGTGGTATCATCAAGGCTAAGTGCGGGCCAACACCACATTGAATTCCAATAATACAGATGGAAGGCGCCACGAACTTGTAAATCATTTTCAGCCTGATGTCCGGTTACTTTTGATCACGTTGTGTATTATGGTGGTAGGTCATATGATCGTGCAATGTTTGTTGTAAATAGGCATTTATGTTATTGCTTAAACCACATAAAGCCCGTTACAAAAAGATATCAACATCGAGGAGTTGTAGAGGGCGCCTTGAGGAACGAACTGGCGATAAGTGCTCGTGTCCGGAAACATCCAGGACGCTTCAGAGTCTTATAGGCTGCGACTCCTGCCAACCTTTCGGCAGCAAAGTTTTTCCTGTACGCCGAAGAATCACTGGCGGAACGTTTGCAACAGGCCAGTGCTGTATGTTATTCAGTGATCACTACTGACTGCCATCTCGCCAGTGGAGGAGATGAAGCTAGCTACTGCGTAACAGGCCTTGTCTCCTATGAATGTGATGCTCTGTTCCGTTGGCTCGGTGGATGACAGTTTCAGATACGCAATTTATGTTTCTCCTTGAAACCTCTAAAATCACCAATGTTTTCGGTATACAGGATGTAACAAAAAGATACCGACAGCGCCAGGGTGCGAGGTCTGCCTACGTAGCAGCTATCGTCGTCTACTCTCCTGGACTTTGTGGTAGACAGTTTTTTTTTTCATTGAAAAACGGCAGAGTTTCAAGAATCCGGTGCTTTTATTTATTTTAAAGGGAGGAGATATGCATGCAAAGAAAAGAGAAGGAAAAATTATTAAGTATTCACTGTGGCAGACAACAGAAGACAAGTGTGGAAGAATGAACATTACTATTTGATCTCTCATATAAAGAAATCAAATAAAATTGAGATGAGGTGTTCAAAACCCCTGCCACCAGCATTGCAACAAGCCTGATATCTGTGTACGCATCTGTGTGTCTTACCCACTCACTCACAGATACTGAGCATGGTGCAAACATCTTTACATTCTGCATGTATCCTTGCAACTAAGCTATCTGATGATTTCACTGTGGCTTCATACCCCACATTCTTCAGACAACCCCTACAAGACAAAGACCTGTGATTTCAGGTAGGACGTCCGAGGAAGGCAAGTTACACGGCCACCTTGACCAATCTCCAAACCCCTGTCCGATTTGTGTTCTGATAGGTAGACTAAAGTTTGTGGGTGGTCTATCGTGCTGGGACCACATACGTTGACACACTGCAAGGGGAGCCCCCTCCAGTAACAGTGGCAGCATTTCTCCAACAAACGTTACGTGGCTATTGTCTGTGAGTCTAGGAAGAACCCTGTAGGGGAGAATCTGTTAACCGTGTATCAGGCCAGACCATAAATTTATGGTTAATTTTTCTAGATGACCACTTTCGTCAGTGGTATGGGAATTCTCTTTAATTTAATTTGACAATTGAGAACGTTGAACGTTGCCTTTGAGTTGAAGGACATCTCGTAAGTGAACAAAAAGTTCGCAGTGTAACACGGCTGCATGGAACGTCACTGGGAAAGCCACTGCACGAATACCACACGTGGAGCAAAACCATGCCACGCTCCCCCCCTCCCCCAACCACCTGTGCCGTCTGAAAATGGAATGAATGCTGTCCCTCCTCATGTATCACACTCCAACCCGCTATGTGGTCGCTTTGCAACACGTGTGACGCAGTGTGAGAGTTTGTGGATGGGTGTCGGTCGAATATTTCTAATACGCCCTTTTCAGATTTTATTTCATTGCATTTATTGTGTATTTATAAACCTGTTGCATTGTATTTTAAAACAGGGCGCACATTTTACAACTTTTCATATGGTAAAATAAATTTTGTCGTTATTCCAAGTAAATACTGCACTCAGCAATAAAAATCTAAGTAATAACAACGAGTTACAAAGATAAAAATGAGGGTGTTAGATAAGGTTGTTATGAAACTGTTGAAACTGAAGGAAGTTTAAAGATGGTAGGAAAGATCAGAGATGAATTGTAGATTTCCACCATTATAATCAAGTGGTGGCGGGGAGGGAGGGGGGAGGGGGGAAGGAAAGGGAGATACCTCGGAAAGACATGCTTCAATAACTTGTTATCATCATCGTCTGTGTTGTTTCTTGGGTCATTTCACCATCTTCCTCTGAAGTGTCTATTACGTTGACTGTTTATTGTGTCTTGGATTACCTCTTCAAATGGGGTAGCGTGCATACGCTTTGCACGCGGCCTCCACCATTTTGATGTTCTTTGAATATATTTGATTCACACTGTTGAATAGCCACAGATGTAGAATGATGTGGCTGAGACTCTTTGGATATCTTTGCCTACAGACACGTAAAGCTGAGTGCCCATGTCCTCTCGCCTAACCGTAAACGTAATGGTTATTGTGCTGTTCGGACCAAGTGAAGTTCTCCAGCACGAGACAAACTGTCAGTAAGTGCTCTGTTTCTACCGCGTATGATTGTCTTCCTCCCCTGCCGCCGCTGCTGTTGGCGGTCTGTACAATGTTGTCGTGCGGGCGTGGCCACGTTTAGCGTCCTATGACGTTCAGAATGCTGTCAGCTCTATTTTGAAACATACCACCTATGGGTCAGCGTAGAAGGTAAAGTTTGCTACTGAAGGGGTATTCTGCTGGCAGGAGACGGCACTTACAACTTCGACGCTCTGTAGCGTCACTGCTGCCATTTCCGGACATGTTTTCCTATCCTCAATCTGTCCCTCAAGACAAACCTTCAAAGTTTATTGGTGTAGTTTTGTTACACATCACATATAAAGTGTTCTACTGAGATATAACTCATAAGATCTGAATATATGGTAATAACAAGGAGAGAACTATGTTTAGTCGAACGCTCATTGAATTTGAATTGTATGGAAGTGGTGGTGTATATTAATGCACACCACTGGTGAGAAGAAGTCAGTTGTTTGCCATCCGTCAGAGCGCAGTTACTAGAAATATTTTTGTTTCTCATTGTAGGGAAAAATAAATTTTGTTGTATAACCATGCATAAATTAGGATTTATTGGCCCTAATTTATGTGCGAAGCTATGTGCTACCAGCACTATGGCTATCGACAACTTTGTACTTGAAAATGGGCTTATAACCCAAAACCTAGGTTGTGTAATAACATTAACGATAAATTGTGAAACAAGACTAAACACAGTGTTAGTTCAGTTAATTTAAATATCTTAATGCTTGTTTCTATTCGTTTGTCCATTCATTCACAATATCTTGTAGAGTTCATCAATAAGGGTAATCTTCAAGGTTGTGGAAATAGTCAAGGCACAAATTAAGAAATTAATCAGTATATTGTATTAATAATGAATGAACATTGTACTGTTTAATGTTCTTCAGGATTATTACAGCTAAATTTAGTCAAGTGAATTAGAATGGAAGATGCCACCTCTGAAAAAAGCTGCTGCTTCTGTTTATCTGTTGTTAGTAGCTTAATATTTACTCGATTTAAAGTATATATTTCAGAAAAAATAATTACTTAAACATGTAAATACATTTTCACATTTAGAATGTATTACGACAATTAAGTGCCAAAAAGAACTTCTTCCTCAAATTAAGGCCTATGTTTGATAGCAGTAGACTTCTCTTGATCAGGAATGCCCTTTTTTCCAGAGAGAGTCTGCTTTATGTGTTCTCCTTACGCCGTCCGTCATGGGCTATTTTGGTGCCTAGGTTCCGGAATTCCTTGACTTCGTCTACTTCCTAATCTTAAATTCTGATTAAGATTGTCGCTATTCTCATATTTGCTATTTCTCATTTCCTTAATATTTCTTCGATTAATTCTGTACTCTTTAGACTTCATTCTATTCAACAGATCCTGTAATTCTCCTTCTCTTTCACTGCAGATAGCAATGTCATCAGCGAATCTTATCACTGGTATTCTTTCCACCTGAATTTTAATCCTGCACTTGAATTTTTTTTCCCCATCAATACTTCTTTGGTGCGTAGACTTACCAGTAGGGACGGAAGACTACCTCTCTCTCTTACACCTTTTTTGCTTCAAGCACTTCGTTCTTGGCCTTCCATTCTTATTACTTCCTCTGGCTCTTGTACAAGTTATACATTATCCATCATTCCCTCTCTGTTCGCAGAATTTCGAACATCTTGCACCATTTTACATCGTCGAATGCTTTTTCCAGGTGTCTTGATTTTTCTGCGGTCTTGCTTCCATTATCAACTACAATGTCATAATTGGCTCTTCGTTGCCATGTCTTTCCTAAAGGCAAACTGATCGTCATGTAACATATCCATAGCATTATTATTTTTTATTTTGTCATTGTGAATACTTCCCAAATCCCATAGTAATAGGCTTACCCATTGTTTTATTGTGATAAGGATGGGTATGTATTTAGTACTGTTCTGGTAAAAAGAATAAATTAAATTAAACGAACAGCCTTGTTTATAGATATATAAATAACGTTATTTATCAACTTCATGAAGACTGCAGGACACCATCAATACAAAGCGTTTGTAATTGTATCAGACAAGCTAAACAATGGTCTACCATCCTATCACAAGACACTATCCAAAATGAAAAGGAGAAAATAAGTTACCTTGCCTTAATAAGAAGTTCTTAAATAACCAAGTAAGCCTAAAATACTCTCAAGTCAACCTCATCTTTAGGAAGATGAATAAAAAATATAAGTGACATATGTGAGTGGAGAAATGCGCAAAAAAAGCAATGAAATGTAATATGTCGGTATTAAATTATACCTAACACACCTTGATATTGGCAGCCTACTACAGAGATCAGTATTTGAGCATATGAAGAACATTACAATAGAAATGAACAGAAAACAATTTGGCATCGACATTATAAGATAATTAAAACTTTTCTAGTTAAAGACCAACACAAAAAATGAAACCAAAGGTAAATCAAAATTTCAGTTCTACAAATGTGTGTCACATCTTACTATAATTAACGTTGGTGGCAATGACACAAAATTACTACTGAAAAGTTTAACTTACAGTATTGAATGAAAATCTCCCACAGTAGTACAGTAGTGACTATCGGACATTCGAAAATTGAAAACAGTACAGCAGAGGTTTTGTAACGACAACTGTACATATAATAATTTTTTTCTTTATGAATTTAGATACATTAATGTAAGCAATGTTTTGAAATTTTTTTTCGGTTCGTATCGTTATGTTAAAGAGACTGTGAGCAACTTTTGAAATGAATATTATTATTTATATTAGATTTCAAATAATGTGGTAATCAAAGGAAAGTGTATTTAATGTTAAAACTATTGTAAGATGTGAAAATTGTAATTTAGACACTTGGTCCATACGTAGGTAATGCATTAGGATATGTGTAGTAGAAAACCTGTGGTGAATACCCTACCTGCAGGGGAGCGGGAAAAGGTGGAGGCAGGCGAGGCGGGAAAAGGCACACTGGCGCGGTTCGGCACAACGGGCACAGTATAACAGTCGGAGGCGAGCAACAGTCGGAAGTACACGTACTGTACCGAGGAGGCTACCCAGGAGAAGTGGATTCCATAGAGCCTCGGATGAACCAATTCCGACGAATACTTGGCATGGCTATATTCTGAGGCACAAAATTGGAAAGATTACGACGCTAAGAAGATGGAAAGTGCCGATGTTGTGTGAGCCTTAGCCGTGCTTGTATGTGTGCCGTGCTGCCCGCTATCTCGCTGCCCGCCAACCGCCGCACCGACTTGCACAGGTCAAACATTTATTTCATCTTTAGAAGTGTATCTGTGTGGACCAGTGTCGAAACTGTTTCTAACTGTTCAATAATAACGTGACTTTTACCAGAATTGCCTTAGCCATTACTGATCCTGATCACTGACCTAGACAGGATCCTTACCTCGTATTGTGCAATCCGAGTATCCTGAACTGAAAGTTTAATGTTAGTGTTAATGAAAATTATCAGCAGATTAATCTATGCCATAAAGGAGCCTAAAATTTCTATGTGTTATTGCAAATGTTGAGAAAGAACAAAAGTGTGACTAAATTGGAAGAGAGTTTTTGTTGGATTGAGTTAGCGATGTTATTTAATTAATCTGAGACAGAAATAATGACAGTTAAATAATTCAGAAGTGAGACAAAAGAGTAGTTATCCAGAGATTGATAATTTTGAGTGTTAATTTGCATTCAGTACTTAATAGTTTCAGTATAACGACCATCACAGTTTCAGCCCCCCCCCCCCCTTCTCTTGTCCATTCTTTCAAACCTTGAAATGTGTTGATCAGATTTGACCAGTAAAGCTAAATTATATATTGATCCTAAGTGTATTAGTGTTTTTCCATCCTTAATAGTGACATAGTGTGTGTACTTTCGAGATTGCTAATGCTAGGGCAATCTATGCCCGATTTCAGTCTCATCAATATACAAAATGTAGTTTGTAGTAATCATTGCTGTGTGGTGTTGTGTAAATGTAGTTCATCCAAATTAGTACAAAGGGAGAAAACTTTAGTTCAGTGGATTTTTCCGGTTTCAAACTTTGCCATATAATGCTTCATTACTATGAGTTACTATGCTTGTACATGCACCCACTTGTACAAGGAAAAACTCACTCATTGCCTAAGTAGGCTGGCGACCGAATTATTAATTATAGGTGACATCTACTGTGTGTACTTCTTGTCCATGCGAAAGAGTAATTATACTTTACATTTGCTTGACTGCATCACTGTAGTTATTGACTGAGTATAAGTCCGATCTTGCTTCTATTAGGTACACGCGGTCAACTAATGTACTAAAATCCTTGTTTATAAGGTGAAGCCCGTGAACTTATTGCAGTACAGGCTTTATAGAGCTAACGTACGTCCGAGTAGGGCGGAAGCGTTACAGTTTCAGTGGTAAAACAGAAAAATGTTCTTACTAAAATATCCAAAATAATTTGGAAGCATAGTAATAAACACTACAATAACAGAAAACTGATGTAGAAGCTTCCACCCTAAATGCTGTAAACAACATAACAAAAAACAAAGATTCCATAATTTACAAAACAGGCAAGGTAAAAACTATTCTAATAATGAAAAAACAGGAATACATCAATAAAACACTGAAATTTGCAGCAAGAACAGTCATAATATACATTGACAGAGGCCCAGCAAAACGATTTAAAACACTTACTAAAAAAGAAAACCTTAAGTACTGTAGACATCTTACTCAAGAAGACTGAAAAGTGATGACATACAATGCTGAATCCATCATTTGCAAAATTACGAGAGTAATCTGAAATACACAAACAAACTACAACAATCAGACTTTTCATGAAATGTATCAGCAGCCCTCCTTACTGCTCAAGAAAAAAACTAAATGAACATGCCCAACAGAAATTACATTCATGTCAATCTATTTTCGGTGTAAATTTCAACAGTCATCATAGATCGGATGAAAGACCAAAAATTACAGAAAAACCAAAAACATTTTCAATAGTGATGACCAGTCTGTACACTTATGTGACAGTTTATAATACCATCCACATTACCTGAGAAAATACTTGGAGACATGGCTGTATGGAGAGAGTAGAAATAAAGAGATGCATCTCACTACTCAAGCTAATGTTATCTCACAACTATAATATTTTCAATAACCAATGTTGTAGAAAAGGCAAAAGTCTTTTTATATTTATAATCAATTGAATCAGATAGGAAATATTTACTTTCCAAACACAATTCAGCAGCCTATGTCCCAATATGACATTCACAAATGAAGAAAAGGGTTAGAGATTCAGAATAATAAATCAGCACTTACTCTCAACATTCTGAGAAAACCTACAACTACAGATACAGCAGAAACAGTGGTCCACAGCAATTCTTGCCATCACAGAAGGAAAAAAAAAGTTGATTTCGGTCTTGTATCAGTTGAATATACAAATATCCATTATGTGAAGATGTAACTGCTCTATGGTAATGGAAATTATAAATGTGATCAGTTGCTACCTAACCAGCAGAGACCAAGTGAACTACTTTAGATTTTTAGTATGCCTCACTTAGTTCAAATGGGGGGTCAGTCATGCACTATTGCTTTAAAATATTATAGAGATTTATTATTAATCAGATTGTTTTTCATAGGCATTAGCGAAATAATTAAATAAGTAATAGACAATGATAATTAAAGGGTGGACACTAAGAGTAACCCCATAAGATAATAATGTGAACTACAATAGATGTGTTGACCTTTGACTATACATTTATTCAGATAAACACATAAATTTACATTTTAATGGTGGTGTCACACTAATAGAATAGAATGTTTAATTCATAGTGCAAGCAGAGCATACACAGACAGCAGCAAGTGCAGAGCAAATGCCTGGAACCAAGCAACAAATCTTTATAACAGGCAGTAAAAATACATAATAAACTTGAACAGTAGAAAATTTTCTGCAGTAAGAGAATATTGAGTCACTGATATCAGGGTTTGTCTCTAAGTTTATCAGCGTTTAAAGTCTTAAAACAGCCTAAGCTCTGAACTGATAGACAGTGAAATATTTTTAAGCCCAAAAAAATATACTGATGCTCATGCAGCTCTGTGCCCACACCTTAAAAATTCTTTACTAATCCCACTGCACACTGCACACCATGGAGGAACTTGAACTCTGGCTTGTTTGCCTATTTAACACCTTGCTCATGTTAATCAGGATAGTACATTTCGACATGTCCACCTTTTGCTAAATCAGATAGATAATAACATTCATACAAATTTAAATACACACATAAAACCCTCTTCATTAACTATATGATTTCATGTCATAATGTTCGCTCATGTCTTACTTGTTAAAATACGCTTTACATCCTTACTTTATTCATCAGATGTGGAACACAGTTAAAGCTGGTCAACAGAACATCTCTGCACACTTTGGCACTGCAATCCAACATTAGTCAAAAGACAGTACTAAATACATTAAATTTCCAATATATCACTACATAAACATGAGGATTGGTAGGATAATATGAGAGGATCCTTATACTGGCGATATTCAATAGTGTCAATAGGGCACTTGCAGGAAATCATGGTTCAGGTGCTCTTGTTCATGTTACAACTAAAAAGTTTATAATTGTTTGCATGTCTGTTTAGTAATAATAATAACAACAGAAGCTTGAATAATAATAGTGATTTGTTCATTCTGTAGATGGCATCAGGAGCTTCAAAATAGTGTATTGCATACATGCATTGTGTCTCTGAACCAATAATTACAGCTTTTAAGAACATTTTTATTTTCAAATATTAATATCTTTGTTGATAATAATTTTATGAACATAGTAATAATTTTAGTGATCTCCTCTCATTATTGCATTATTTTAGATTTTGCAGTTTGCAGTTTGTTGTTTTCAATGAGTATATCAACTTTTCATTTTCGTACTCTGAGTTACTTGTCCACATTGCCTCGCCTCTCTAACCACAATGCAGTGCACTCTCTTCCCTTTCCATTCGAAATTCCCAAGCACTCCATTTCCTGTAACCTACCTGCCAGCCATTGTGCACTCACAGTTTACTCTAACAACTGTCTAAAACCAGTCCTAACTAACATAGCCCAGCCACATTACAATAACTTTCCAGTCAAAAATGGAATACTCAGTGCTCATACAATTCTTAGTGAGCTGGACACATGTAACGTTGCATACCCCTACTTCATGTGACATTTACTAGGCTCGTTGTGAAAGCCAGCAGCACCAGAATATATATTCAATGAATTAATACTTTGTATTTTATTATGGAGTTCAAAATGGACAATAATGAATGTAACTAATGTCAAAATGCCCAGGTCTGTTTTATTTCATGTATGTCACACACACTTTCATTCCACTAGACACTATCGTTTGTAGATGCTGCATGTTGTCTGCTGAGTGCAACATGTGGACTCAATGAGTTTCTTGTATTTAGTAAAACTGCAGCCCTTCTTCTATTGCCTATGAGTATGGCCAGCAGTACTGTGCACCATTGCCAGCCAAGCAATGTCCTATCGAATACTGAAACAAAACTCCAACATGCCATTGCTTAAAGAAACTGACCCATGATACATGAGGTATCTGGGTACAAAAACCATTCGTTGGTGTGCCATGTGTCCACTATGCTTATCTCTCAAGTGAAACTTGCTAAGGCAACAAACAAACATACACTTTTAAATGCAATTTTCTGCACTTTTAGATTCATCCACATACTTCAGTACACTCTATAGCTTTAACAAAATTCACTTATGTTCACCATTTTACCTGTAACATTAATATATAAACAATGAGTGTACAAATAAATTCTAGATTTCTCAGCTGAATATCTATCCACAAACAATTCAACAAATGGATTATTAGTATTATCTGTATCTCCAAGCATGAACAAATGCATTTCCATACATCATCCCTTAATAAATTAATTAGTGTGACCTCTCACTCTCTATGTCCACTTCTTCCTTCCTCTACCTATTCACATCGTTCTCCAGTCTCCGTTTCCTCCTACCCATGCTCTCTGTCTCTTCATCTCCTCTGAGCCTGCACTTTGTCTGTTTCCTCTATCCCTGTCTCTGTTCATATATCCTCCTCCCTTTCTCTGACCACATAATCTCTCTTTTTCTCTCCAACGCTCCTTCATCATTTTCAACCTGACCACTACCCCTCTATGTACCTCCTTCTGCAGCAATCTCAACATGTCCCAGAGATGCTCATTGGCATGTGTAGCACTGCAAGTACAATTCTATAAAGCCTGCTTATACTACTACTACAGTATACCAGTCATGGAGGGCAGGCTATACATTAGGGCTTTAAAATCATTTATTTGATCCTGAGGCCACCATGCAAAGCAGGTTGATAAAGCAGAACGATACCACTCCAACACAACAGACCTGTCATGAAGGACAGGTTACATGCTGGGGTGCTGAAAATCATTTCTTGCTCTTGAAATGTAAGTTTTCCTGCGATACATGTTGATTGGGCAGCCGATAACCGAGACTTTCTCACACACATTGCCTGTAGTGGACTGCAGCCTGTACAGCAAGGACAGGAAAAAACACATATTGGTGCTAGAGGGTTATAAACCCCACATTGCTGTTAGGAGTCCTGCTGTTTCTGCGCCAAATTTAGTTGCAGTCTATCGAGCGATAGGAAGGATGTCCCTGATATACATGCATAAAGTCTCCCCCAAAATTCTTATATCTACATAAAACATAATAGATAAAGGTACACTTTACATACTAAAGCACAAATACATACTCACAGTGTTTCAGTACACAATCTCAGTTCAGTAACAATTTGTAGGTCGAGAGGTTTCCTAAATACAGGGTATTACAATCTTTAGGCATTAGGGTGTGGGCATTCAGCTATCTCACGTGGCTTGTGATACAACTCAAATAATTTTTTAATTCCCTGTCAATAACACTGGAATTTTGCCTTGGTTTTAACCAACATTCAGTGACTGAGATTGTTAAACTGAATGGAACTACACGAAACAGATATGCCCCTTCAAATAGTAAAGCTATATACTTCCTGCCTGCCTCCATTAAATGCATCTACTAGGAGTGTGAAGTAAAACAAGTACTAAGCACTACCTTCACACTGTTAACATTTAGCAATAGCTCATTCATGATTCCTGCCTGATCATTTGTGTTAAGTATTGAAATAATCCTGATACACCTTTTCTAAAAAAAAAAATTACAATAGGGTTGCAATACTTTCTCCCACATAGCTCTATAAACTACCAGTTTAGTGTCTTCTTTATTGTGAGCTGCACTGCCTCCTTTTCTTCAATAGCAATAGCAAAAAGCTTGACCTTAATGATTTCATAAGGTACCACTCTTAGAGTATATTCAAAATCGATGACGTTACCACGATTAACGGAAGAAAACATTTCTATATTTACAAAATAATTCTTTAATGTATGGTATTTCTCCCACAGAAAAGTGGCCCATCTCATCTATCGTTATTTATTTCTAATGCGAAACATTTTCTCATCCTCTTCACTTTCACTTCATAAGTGTGACATGACTTCATCTTCTTTCAGTTTCCCTTTAGATTTAAATCTTTTCTGTATTATTCAGCATAAGACCCCAAAATCCTGTATGTCAGAGCAGTCTTACAGTCATGTTTGTAGAGAAAATCCATCAGCAAAACAGTGTTCATGCTCAAACCGGGAATAAAAAACAGCTTATTCTAAAATGATGATCCCCCGTCTTAAAATCCTATAAAATTTCTTTTTTAGTCTGTCTGATACATCCCTCATTTGCTGTTTCATTTTAGCATCAGCTGCAGTTAGTTCTAGGAATTTCCTACACCTTATTTTTTGTAAGAATGATTCAGATACAAATTGGATTTAATAACACGACATTTCCAATACTTCTCGTTTTAACATGGCTCACTGCACCAGATCAATGTTTCTTCAAACATATTATCAACAATTTAACCCTGCCTTCTTTCTCCATTATACATATATTTGTATACACAGTTCTACCTTTAATCTTTGTATGTTCTAGCAAATTATTAAATATCTCCCAGTTCTCATGCTCCCCACTCAATCACTTCATCTTCCTGGAAACTCTAAACTTACCAAAAATATCTAGTTCATCATCTATATCATCATTTCTGCAAACATTACCAACAGCACATCCTCCACTTCAAACACACCACTCGAAGATTCCCGTTCATTCCTTTCCACTGTCTCAGCACACACCACTGCCTGCAGTTAACGCCATTGCTATCAATTACCTTGCCACTCGGTTCCTTCTCAACATCTGTTTTCACATCACGTAGGGCCAATGCCTTTGTCTCAGATATCTCAGTAATATTAACCAAATGGAAACCTTAATTTCCTTTTTTGACCATTTCTCATCCTTTTAAAGGCCACCTGGTGTTATTCATAGCATAGCTCCCACTGTGGAACCTAAGTGAGACATTAGTTAGTTACCCAAGTGTGTACACTAAAAGTTAGCACCTGCCAGACTTTTATGTTTAGGCCTCTGTCTGCCATCATCTGTTATTTGGTCAAGACTTTTCCTTCTCCCTCCAAAATTCCTGTTTTGCACCTGCTGTCTTTTCTGCAGCATCTATCCTGACTACAGTACCAATTCCTCTCATCTCTCCACCAATTACCTTGGCTTGCATACAAATTGTTACTGTTGCAGCTACCCCTATCCTCATTTCTACCAGTCTCCCTATTTTCAACTAATTTCACTCTGTAACACAGAATCCTATCCACGTTCTCAATGAAATCGAGAAATTATTTCACTGAATCAGTAGGACTGTGGATAAGTTTCCATTATAAAGGTTCTGGTAGTCTTCTATTCAAAGCCGAAATTTTTGGAAGTACACACAGTGATCTGCCAGTGCGAATTAACTTATTTAACTACCTAACACAGAAATTATTCATGATATCCTTTCCATTCTAGAAACCTGTCCCATTCAGAATACTATTTTTCAGTCTCAATGATTAGGCTGGTCCTATTACGTATTCAAGTACATTGTTCCGAAAGTTTTGTAATCCACACACTGTTCTGCGTGCTGGTTAGACCAAGTCTGAGTTGTAAGTGCGTCTTTACAAATTGAAGACTTCATAACAACAAGCAGTAATGTAGCCATCCCCGAGGTTCATGATTTGTTCTAATCAGATGTGGGTGAAACGATCCCTGTCCTGAGTTACAGCAGCTTAAAAATGTGTCAGTTCTACCTGATTTGTTCTGATCAGATATGGCGGAAACGACTATTCTCCTGAATTATTGCACCTCAAAATTGTGATGGTTCTATGGATGATTGTAATTTTCGGAGGATAAAAAATAGACAGTACCTTGTGTGTTACATTCATTAAGGTAATGCCTCTGTAGTTACCACATTACATTTTTCTTCCCTTCTTATGTATCAGGCATGTTATGGCCAATTTACGTTCTTCTGGCAATGTCTCATTCTTCTGTAATAACCGAATCAGTTTATAAATCCGTAAGCGAAAGCTCTCACCTCACTCTATCATTAATTCTCCTGTTATTCTGTCATGTCTGGGCCTTGTTGTTTCTGCGTTTTTTGATTGCCGTCTTCGAATCTTCCTCATTCACTTAACGTTGTTGCTTTCGTTCATGGTGTCAGCAGGTACATCTAATCTGTGTCTGGGCGATTCATGGGAAGTAGTCTCTCCATGTTTCTATAATTTTTTCATTGCCATTTATCAAGTTGCCGTTCTTTTTCCTAATGACAAAGGTTGGGCTCTGAACTCAACGTTTCCGACTTTTGACGCACTGGAAAAATTGCTTTGATTTTTTTTTTTTTGATTCTGTGCCTCAATTTGTTCTAATAAACTAGTGTGATACATTCTCTTCTCTGTTCACAGCCGCTTCATCTCCCTTCTGATGTTGAAAAATGTTCCCTCTTCAGCTCATTCTCCTTATCACCCAGTCAGCCCTGCCTCATCTTCCTTCTCTTTTATAAAACCTTCTGGTATATCTTGTTGAAACATTTTTCTTCTTCACTCTCTTCTTTCTTCCTAACATGGTCCTCCGCTACACTTAGTACCGTGGCCTTTATTTCTTTCCACATCTACATTCTCTCTTGCTATTCGATTTTCTAAAGCATCAAGATGCCTTTTGATTTCCATAGCATATTGTCCTTTAATATCATTTTCTCACAGTTTCCCAACATTCAAAGGAGGTTGTAGTTTCTCGTCCTTCCTATTTTCCATGCAGATGAATATCATTTTAAGTCTACAACCAATGAGGAACTGATCTGATGTGCAGTCAGCTCCTCTACACGAGCTGATGTCCATGATTCTATGGCCATAGCGTTGGTCCACTGTGATGTGCGCTGTATTGTTGGTAGTTCTTCCATCCAGTGAGCAGCATGCTCCCTTATTTATTGTCCTATGTTTGACGTAAGTCTAACTTACTCTCAGATTCAGTGAGATGCTGTTGGTCATTCTCTGACCATTCTCATTGGTCTCGTCATGAAAACTGTGCCTTCCTATTGCTGGTGTGTTGAATTCTTCTCCTCTTGCTTTTACACTGAAATCTCCCAGAATTATCTTGATATTTCTAGTTGGTGTGCTTTCCATTGTTTGATGTCATAACCAAGTTACTCTAAGTATAAAATCAAGGTAACTTGCTGGTGCTAAGAGAATACACCCAAATAGCCCAGTTGCATATGTCTCATTATCACCATAACCATGAGACATGTTCATATAAAATTCGTTTTGTTTCATTTCTGCAACCAGCAGTCATTGCAGGGAGCGCGCTTGCATCAGACATTTGTGCAGCATTAATCTTATCATTGTTAACAATCACAGTAATGGCTCCTTAGTAGGCTCCTTGCACACAGAATTCATTATTTGATCATATTTAATCATGTATGTCCATTATGTTAAAAATCCCAGCAAAGGTTTGCATTATATACTGGTTCATAAGGTAATAGTCGTGTAGACATAGCTAGCACAATATCCGGGGCAGCTGATCAATTAATACGGCTATTTTAACGTCATCCAATTCTGCTTCATGGGATAGTGGCAACTGAGCACACATTAAACTCGTTGGAGATCTTACTCATTATTATAGAAATTCAATAAAGTTCCCTTCCTTATCCTTAATCCTTAAAAAAAAGGATTATTGTAGCGCCGCTGTCACTTCGCTATGGCGCGGCAGTTGCGTAGCTGTTGCGCAATTCATGGTCGGCGGGAGAGGGGAAGTGCCACGAGCGAAGGGGCTCCCACCAGCTACAGGAGTTTTACATATCCTTGAAATAGTTTCCAGTGCGACCTTGCCGACTTTTACCAGTATTCCTCTTGCTGTCATTCTTGTGTAGGGGGTTTGGTATTTTTGCCTTGATGGTATGTTTTGCAGAAATGAACTTGGAGAATTTACCAAGTACACAAGCGTTAAATGCAGGTCCGCACATTTATTTCTTGAATAATACAGGCCTTCCCATTCTTTACCATTACGGCTACGAAAATCTTTCGCGTTCTCAGAAATAGACTTTACTACTATTCGCGAAGACTGTGCACACTCTTTACACTACTGCATCACTGTCTTCATTTGCGCTACTACCCATGCTGCCCACTTAGAATTCTCCTCAGATATGACTTCCAGTCGTTACAGTTTTGCTGTAATATGTTCAGTCTGTTACAATTTTTTTATAACATGAACGAATTATTTATAATTTTGCTATAATTTGGCAATTTTACAATTAATTTTGCAGTCACACTCCTACCAGCAACAAAAGTAACTGCTTAAGCTGCCAAAACATCCACTCCATGATATCTGTTTCTCCACTAAATGGTGTTTTTACGGAATCCTTGCCTCATAGCATACCCTAGCAATAAATTTCCATGCCCTGCTACTATTTTTTGGTAGGAAAATTGTAAATGCCTTATAGAGATTATAATTATTCCAAGAAAAGATAGAAAGAAGGTCAAATACATTTTCTTACCTTATTGGGGACAAGTATTAGATAAAATCCCGACTCCCTATAGTAAACAAACCAAAAAATCGGATTCATGTTACTGAACACAAACGAACACATATATAATTTTCGCTAGAACAACCCACTAACTTTTCTCAATCTGGAAGTTAAAAAATTAAAATACACCCCTGGAAATTGAAATAAGAACACCGTGAATTCATTGTCCCAGGAAGGGGAAACTTTATTGACACATTCCTGGGGTCAGATACATCACATGATCACACTGACAGAACCACAGGCACATAGACACAGGCAACAGAGCATGCACAATGTCGGCACTAGTACAGTATATATACCCCTTTCGAAGCAATGCAGGCTGCTATTCTCCCATGGAGACGATCGTAGAGATGCTGGATGTAGTCCTGTGGAACGGCTTGCCATGCCATTTCCACCTGGCGCCTCAGTTGGACCAGCGTTCGTGCTGGATGTGCAGACCGCGTGAGACGACGCTTCATCCAGTCCCAAACATGCTCAATGGGGGACAGATCCGGAGATCTTGCTGGCCAGGGTAGTTGACTTACACCTTCTAGAGCACGTTGGGTGGCACGGGATACATGCGGACGTGCATTGTCCTGTTAGAACAGCAAGTTCCCTTGCCGGTCTAGGAATGGTAGAACGATGGGTTCGATGACGGTTTGGATGTACCTTGCACTATTCAGTGTCCCCTCGACGATCACCAGTGGTGTACGGCCAGTGTAGGAGATCGCTCCCCACACCATGATGCCGGGTGTTGGCCCTGTGTGCCTCGGTCGTATGCAGTCCTGATTGTGGCGCTCACCTGCACGGCGCCAAACACGCATACGACCATCATTTGCACCAAGGCAGAAGCGACTCTCATCGCTGAAGACGACACGTCTCCATTCGTCCCTCCATTCACGCCTGTCGCGACACCACTGGAGGCGGGCTGCACGATGTTGGGGCGTGAGCGGAAGACGGCCTAACGGTGTGCGGGACCGTAGCCCAGCTTCATGGAGACGGTTGCGAATGGTCCTCGCCGATACCCCAGGAGCAACAGTGCCCCTAATTTGCTGGGAAGTGGCGGTGCGGTCCCCTACGGCACTGCGTAGGATCCTACAGTCTTGGCGTGCATCCGTGCGTCGCTGCGGTCCGTTCCCAGGTCGACGGGCACGTGCACCTTCCGCCGACCACTGGCGACAACATCGATGTACTGTGGAGACCTCACGCCCCACGTGTTAAGCAATTCGGCGGTACGTCCACCCGGCCTCCCGCATGCCCACTATACGCCCTCGCTCAAAGTCCGTCAACTGCACATACGGTTCACGTCCACGCTGTCGCGTCATGCTACCAGTGTTAAAGACTGCGATGGAGCTCCGTATGCCACGGCAAACTGGCTGACACTGACGGCGGCGGTGCACAAATGCTGCGCAGCTAGCGCCATCCGACGGCCAACACCGCGGTTCCTGGTGTGTCCGCTGTGCCGTGCGTGTGATCATTGCTTGTACAGCCCTCTCGCAGCGTCCGGAGCAAGTATGGTGGGTCTGACACACCGGTGTCAATGTGTTCTTTTTTCCATTTCCAGGAGTGTATATGAATTTGATAAATTAGACGTCTGTCAAACAGGAAGATATTTTTAAAAGAGATTTCATGAACACACATATAATAGTGAAAATAATCCATCATCGTTCAGTACACATCTCAGTGAACAAAATCTCAATGCCAGGCATGTCAGTTTCCCACATTGCCCTTATAGAGAAATATCTTAAACATTCTAGCAGAAATAGAAAACTTTACTTACATGAAAAACGATTAGAGTAGTATTTCAAACGAAGAAACAGATTTCAGAAACGAAAAATTTTTCCACACTGCCTTATTCACAACTCTTCGAGGAAGAGACATTTAGTAACATTCTGTGAAGTCACAGAACTAAATTACACGTAAGGACTGTACATTCTAATGCAAAACTTTGAACACACCCCAAATCACAGAGTATATAGTTTTACATATTGTATTTATTTACAGGGTGGTCCATTGATAGTGACCGGGGCAAATATCTCACCAAATAAGCATCAAACGAAAAAACTACAAAGTACGAAACTTGTCTAGCTTGAACGGGGAAACCAGATGGTGCTGTGGTTGGCCCGCTAGATGGCGCTGCCATAGGTCAAATGGATATCAACTGCGTTATTTTAAGTAGGAACCCCCATTTTTTATTACATATTCGTGTAGTACGTTAAGAAATATGAATGTTTTAGTTGGACCACTTTTTTCGTTTTGTGATTGGCGCTGTAATCGTCACAAACGTATAAACACGTGGTATCACGTAACATTCTGCCAGAGTGGACGGTACTTGCTTCGTGATACATTACCCGTGTTAAAAGGGACCGTTTACCAATTGCGGAAAAGGTCGATATCGTGTTGATGTATGGCCATTGTGATCAAAATGCCCAATGGGCGTGTGCTACGTATGCTGCTCGGTATCCTGGACGACATCATCCAAGATTCCGGACCGTTCGCCGGACAGTTACGTTATTTAAGGAAACAGGATGTATTTACCCACATGTGAAACGTCAACCACGACCTGCACCAAATGATGATGCCCAAGTAGGTGTTTTAGCTGTTGTCGCGGCTAATCCGCACATCAGTAGCACAAAAATTGCGCGATAATCGGGAATCTCAAAAACGTTGGTGTTGAGAATGCTACATCATCGTCGATTGCACCAGTACCATATTTCTATGCGCCAGGAATTGAATGGTGACGACTTTTGAACGTCACGTACAGTTCTGCCACTGGGCACAAGAGAAATTAGGGGATGGTGACAGATCAAGAGAAATTAGGGGATGACGACAGATTTTTTGCACGCGTTATATTTAGCGACGTAGCGTCATTCACCAACAGCGGTAACGTAAACCGGCATAATATGCACTATTGGGCAACGGAAAATCCACGAAGGCTGCGGATTTGACGTCCCCGGATTTCTTTCTGTGGGGAAAGTTGAAGGATATTTGCTATCGTGATCCACCGACAACGCCAGACAACATGCGTCAGCGAATTGTCAATGCATGTGCGAACATTCTGGAAGGCGAACTACTCGCTGTTGAGAGGAATGTCGTTACACGTATTGCCAAATACATTGAGGTTGACGGAAATCATCTTGAGCATTTATTGCATTAATGTGGTATTTACTGGTAATCACGCTGTAACAGCATGCGTTCTCAGAAATGATAAGTTCACAAAGGTACATGAATCACATTGGGACAACCGAAATAAAATTTTCAAACGTACGTACGTTCTGTATTTTAATTTAAAAAACCTACCACTTACCATCTGTTCGTCCAAAATTGTGAGCCATATGTTTGTTACTATTACAGCGCCATCTATCACAAAGCGAAATAAGTGGTCCACCTACAACATTCATATTTCTTTACGTACTACACGAATATGTAATAAAAATGGGGGTTCCTATTTAAAAAAACGCAGTTGGTACCCGTTTGACCCATGTCAGCGCCATCTAGCGGGCCACCCATAGCACCATCTGGTTTCCCCCTTCAAGCTAGACAGGTTTCGTTCTTTGTAGTTTTTTCGTTTGATGCTTATTTCGTGAGATATTTGGCCTGGTCACGATCAGTGGGTCACCCTGTATGTAAATGTGTTTGCCTCTGTAAGTTACGAAGTAATAGGTGTCGGAAATATTTATTGCGGTAGGTCACCATAAGAATCGTTACACTGTTTTCGGAGTTATGAACATAGTTTATTGTGTTATTATCCAAAGTGTTATCAGTAAAAAGATACGATTCTTTAAATGGAACGATCATTGTTTCTTCATGCACTGGGATCGGTAACACCAGCTGTGTATGCATTAATTTAAATTCTTATCACTTTTAGTTTGGGAGCTACAACCCTTGAAAGTTTCAGGGGCAGATACCACACACGCTGTGCATGACGCAATGCACCCTCTAAATGTGGTGCGACCGAGTTGTAACGTCGCCGGTGTCACGGAGCGAGAACCTTACTCGATGTGCTGTTAAAACTGGCGACGGTCGCCGCACACGGACGTATACCCAACAGTTCGAGACACACAAACATACGGGGCTCAATATATCATAGTTACTGACATCGGATGAGGATGCCATACACGAACAACGAGGACGTTGACATGTTGTTGATGCTCGGCGAATGCCGACACGATCCCACTGAAGCAGCCATGGCGTACGCCGTGAGATATCCTAGGCGAAGAGCTCTAGCAGACAGACGAACTAGTGGAACTTTATGTGTTTACTTTCACAATTCCCTATACTAGTTCGATGTGCAAATATCACCCAAGTGATCAGCAAAGTGTGGATTTTACGCGTCGTAGAAGACTGGCGGCGCCATGGAGATGCATCGTGGCGTCAAGAAAATAGATATGGCTCCACAATGAACAACTTATTGCTCCCAAAAACTCCTATGGTTAAGATACTCAGTTATCGCAGTCGCTTAGCAGTCTGCTTGCCTACACTGGGCAGGAGCCGAAATGTGTCTCTAATGCACGAGCGTAAATAAGCACCTCTCTGTACTAAAGGCGCCTGTTACTCTCTCTACAGAGAAACAAACTGCTCGTACTTCAAGAAGTGCAATCAGCACTGTACTAAGTAAGATATAGATTAGACACTGGACACATTGCCAGCAACGTCTCAAGATAGATTTGCTCTGTGACTGTTCTGCTTGCCTCCTCTCGCTCCACTGTTGCACGCTCACTACCAAGCCTCCGTTACTCCATTGCCCGTTTTGGACCCAGTCAATCACGGCTCTCCATTGTAAATGATTTTCTCCCACCCATGTAGGACGTGAAACCGGTCGCCAGCCTACACAGCGCTTCCAGAAGCTTCGAGTCCAATGGCATCGTTTCGCAACCTCACTTTGGCACGGCCAACAGCTACACGGTCACCGAACTATAACTAATAACCTCGCCTTGGTCCGGCTTCGCTGAGGGGTGGAGGGGGGGGGGGGGGGGGCGCAGTTTCGCTGCCGACACAACCGTTACGGACGTTCCCTACCCCTTCGTTGCTACCGCCAGCGAAACATTTAATTTTCCCTGCGCATGCCACTGTATTTTGTCAGGGAAAAGTTAGCCTCTATCGACCCTTTTCGTTAATAAACTGACACCTCTCTCAATAATCGATCTCTCTTGATTAAACATTTGTGCTAATTATCATAACTGATGACTTTTAATTGATAATTGTAACATGTTAGCTGACCAAAATACCGGCGACTTACATTTTTATTTTATCAAAAGTAATCGCCTTAACTGTTAGTACGTTTATCTCGCTGTGAGACGGGCCTTTCAGTGCCTTAATGGAAACATGTTCGCAGTTGCCTACGAAACTATGACTGTGCCGGGAGTCCACTACGTCGACCGAAGCAAATCGGCGGCCAAAAAGTCTTTCTTCAATGGTTCTAAATATTGGAATCGCAGAGGTAGAGATCGTAATTGTATGGTTAATGTGTAAAAGCTTCCCAGCGCAGGGCGGAAAACGTTGGCACCATGTGACCTCACCACAAGAACTATATTCTATACATGAAAACTAAATTCTATAGATGCTACAGCTGCCTAAACGAGAGGTGTTGCGGAATATCCGGCAATCACATCTAGAAATATATAAAAATTCCCTAAATAACAAACACTCTAGATTACAGAGTGTTGTGTGTAACGTGTGTGTGGGTGTGGAGGCGGGGGAAGGGCCAGTGCGCCTATGGTAACATCCACATTGCTCTTAACTGAGGGAGTATACAGTTTGTACGATTTTTATGCATATTTTGCTGTCGGGCACAAAAAGTGAGGTAATGTCTCTGGAGAATTCTGTTACTGTCTATCTTGATTGCATTAATTGTTAAAATTTTGCTGTAGGACAGATTCACATGGAATGGAATACATTCTCAAACAGATTTTTGTCGGCCCACTTGATTACATCAACGACTGGTTTCACTTCAACATGAATCATCCTAGATCTAATTGTATCAGTTACAAGTGTAAGTCGTCCAACTATCAAGAAAATATTCATGCTACAGAGACAACAATTTCATCCTTGACGTAGCATGTAAATTTTGCTGATTGTTGAACGAAATACATTTCGCGATACAATATGACCTGAGGATGGTTCATGTTGGACCGAAACCAGTCACTAATGTAATCAAGGGGGAGAACAAAGAATCTCTTTGAGATTGTATTCAGTTCCATGTGAATTTGTTCTACAACTACATTCCAATAGTTTTTGACTTGGGTTTGTAACGCAGAAAGAATGATACTGTATCGTAGATGCAGCGGCAGAGCAAATTTTTGGATACCAGAGCCGTCGGACAGTCTCATATGCAATGGTAACAGCGGCAAACGATATAACAACCAGGAGATTTCATTACAAATGGCTCTGGGTATGCTTGATGCTAGTCATTATGTATCAAATATCCTAATTCCGCTGAATTCAAAAAATGGTACAAATGGGTCTGAGCACTACGGGACTTAATTTCTCAGGTCATCAGTCCCCTAGAACTTAGAATTACTTAAACCTAACTAACCTAAGGACATCACACGCATCCATGCCCGAGGCAAGATTCGAACCTGCGACCGTAGCGGTCGCCCGGTTCCAGACTGTAGCGCCTAGAACCGCTCGGCCACCCCGGCCGGCTCCGCTGAAATCGACACTGACTTGCTGCGTATGGATATGTGGCAGTGCAGTATGAAAATTTTGTTTGAGAATAACACAGTTTTCTTTTTTTGGGGGGGGAGGGGGACTAGGTAATGGCATGCTCAAAAATAATTAAATATCCCACTTTTCAGATTCAGCGGCTTTTAACAGGATGTTAAACTGTCCGAGCTGTTCTCTCAAACTCACAATAGATATGATCAAAAGTATAACTAAAATTAGTAGAATCAATGAATCTAGAGGCAACAGGACAAGGAGTGATAGTTGTGTACCTAAAAATAAAAACAGGTAGAAATTCTCCGGTGAGTTTTGTAGGAGGAGCGTTTTTCACCTCGCCAGAGAACAGGATTTCCATTCATTCATCTAATACAATGGGCAATGAGGAGTGGGTTGAAAATCACTTTTTGTCTTCACTATCCAGTACCGCTGATCGTTTTAGTGCACCTTCGCGAGCCCAAACTCTGGAGTTTATGATTACCGTCCGTTCCGTCAGGGGGGGACAAGGGAAGCGCACTCTCAGAAATGATTAAACATCCGACTTTTCAGAGTCTGCAGCTTTTAACTGGATGTTAAATAAGGTAAACGCTACGCTTTTAATTTGCAATGTGGGCGCCGTCGGCCGTCATGTTTCAATTTATCCGCCCCGTCGGTCTCGCTCCTATCGATAATTATAGTCACGCGGAAATTAATTAACATCCACCGAGCGCAGCGAGCAAATTTCGCTGGCAAAGTTTGCAGCCACTGACTGCTCGCTTTAACTTGCGCCGAAATTTTGCCGTCGCTGGCAGGCCGGGCCTTTCAGCTGTAGCCAAGTCTGCGGACCGGGTCGATGGCTCCAGTTACGGTGACAGCGGGCAGAGCATAGCCAACCGGCAGCAGCTGGGTCCGGGGCTGAGGTTGAGGTTGAGGTTTAGGGCAGCGCGGCGGCCACTTGTGTACCGTGGTAGAGCAGTCGCGCGGGATTTCATCTCGCACCTAACAGTGTTTCCATTCGTTAGTGGAGCTTGTTGCGTTATTCGACCTCTGGATACAAATTTCGGCGTCTCCCTTGATGGTACAGCACACCTAAAGTTGTCGGGGGCTTTGGAGAATGCGTGATGCTCTCTGCTTTCGGTTTGGAATTTGTTGCAATCGCTGTAAGGCCTTATGAGATGCAGACTTATACCTGACGTGAGAAAAGTCATGGGATAGCGATATGCACATAAACAGATGACGGTAGCATCGCAAAAGGGGGTGTGACACGATATTAGGAGGTATCCAATACTTATGTCACCTCAGTGTAGTCCCCTTCAAGGTAAAATCTTCTGAATGATTAGGCCACCTGTTCCACTTCTTCTCCGAAAATCCGATGGATCGACCCCTCTACTGGAATATACCCAGTGGACTTGTTGTATCTAGGTCAGTGGTTCCCAACAGGTGGTCCGCAGACCCCCACGGGTCCGCGAGTATGCCATAGGGGTCCGCAAGAATAAAAAAATATATTAATTGTATTTCGTATGATAACAGATTTTTTGTTTTGGCCATATCCTGCATGAGCAGTTTTAAGCACGTATAAAAAGACTCTTAATTTGGCTTTTTTAGGTACGTGATACTGTAATATGAGAAGGTACCAATCATGGTTGATGAGGGGGTCCTCGAGAAAACTTTGTTGCGAACTCCTGATCTAGGTCATCAAGAGGGAGAGAAAGCAGGGATGAGACTGCTGTCACGAGTCAATGAGCCACATTTATTAAATATTTTAACAACCGTTTATGTACGAAAAATGAGTCTGAATTGTAGAAGTTTTAATTGGCGGTGAGACAAATACCACTTTACTGTCAGAAGCACTGAGTTATGGAGAGGGGATTTCCGTTCGTTACGAATGATTTTATCTTTCATACAATTGACCTCGCTGCTCTGCCTTGGAACATACAAAAAACGATGTTCCTTGGTGCCTTCTCTGCTTACTGTTTCTTCCACTGCTCCGATTACTGGTGTAATTGAATTCTCTGTTGGAGTCTTCTCGCCCACTCAGCAATAGCTAACCACAGCTCTTGGTGTATCGCTGTTTGGATTCACATAATCCCGTTTTAGGTTATCACATTTATATGTACTTGTCTCGGAATAGATGTTGGCTAGTCAATTAAACCTAGATGATACAGCTGAGACGTTTGAAAATAAATAAATTAATTAAATAAATAAAAAAGTAAAAAATAAAAAATAAAGATTTTTTTTATAAGAGCTGCTAGACATCTATACCCTACAAGCAAGTGTGGCGGGGGGTATTTTGGTACTACTATCTGTGCTCCCTTTCACCCTATGGTGTGTGGCGGGGGGTATTTTGGTGCTACTATCTTTCCTCCTTTTCCTGTCCCATTCTCGATTGGCACGTGAGAAACATGACTGTCGGTAAAGTTCCGTATGACACCTTATTTCTCTAATTTCCCGTGGTGATCATTACTAGTAGCCCAATATTTTTATGAGCTCCCATAATTCATATCATGCACTATGTGAATACGGACAGGTCTCCGGCTGTGTTTACAGTTTACGTACGAGGTCCTGTTTTGAATTGCTATGCCAGTCGTTGCCTCCATGAGGTAATAGCGCACGTTTTGGATTCTCCTTCGCTCTCTATTCATGCCAGATCCTGGTGAGTTTATGTAATTAATTTTTAATATTTTTTCCAAATGGGTTGCATTTTAGTACGTTTTATTCGGTGCAGAAAATTTCTGATTATTTAACGTGGGTTACGTTAATTTGCTCTACATAATTTCATTCGGTGAGTTTTTGAAGCTTATTTTGCTATTTTGGTAGTCCAAGAGAGGACCATGCCGGATTTATTGAAAAGTTGTCGTCCCCTTATATCTTCAAATAACCTGATGATGCCTTATCCGGGAGAAACCGGTCCTTCTTACGTTAACAGAGAACATTCTGAAACCTAAGATTCTTTTTTAAATAGTAATTTTGCAGTTGTTAAGAGAAATCTTAATAGTGGCTCTGGCTCTGAGCGCTATGGGACTTAACATCTATGGTCATCAGTCCCCTAGAACTTATAACTACTTAAACCTAACTAACCTAAGGACATCACACAACACCCAGTCATCAATCTTAATAGTGGTAAGGTATCTACGCAATATAAAGTTTCATTCTGCATACTGCAGCAGTCCCTATCTTTAGTCGTGGAACTTTCACAACAATTGTTATACATGCAGACAGTTTCCTTTTTGTATGTTTTTGGCAGTTGTCATGATAGGTTATAAAGTAAAAACAGCATTCGGTCTGTGTTTGAAGCTTATTTTGCTCTTATTGTAGTCCAGGATAGGACCACGCCGGAAATGGAAATAAGCGCATGGCGTCAGTGGCCGGGAGTTCCCAGTCGGAAAGTTCGGCCACCAAGAGCAGGTGTTATTGAGTGCGACGCCACATTGGGCGACCTGCGCGTCGACAGTGGGGATGGAATGATGACGGGGACAGCACAACAGCCAGTCCCTGAGGGGAGAAAATCTCCTGCCCCAGCCGGGAATAGAACCCGAGTCCCGGTGCGTGGCAATCCAGCGCGCTGACTATTCAGCTAATGAGGCGGACAGACCACGTCGGAATTATTGCAATGTCTTCGTCCCCTTATATTTTGCACCTGTTTCTTTTCTTCACATCAGTTGCTTAAGTTTTCAAGCAAACACCACAATTTCAATCGTCATCTTTCATGTCGCCTCGGCGTTGTTGTTTGGACGAACTGCCTGCAACATCTGGGGAATTGTTTAAGATTTCAGAGTTGGGTGTTGATGGGCTGGACGGTCGCTCGCTTTGAACTACATTGAGACAACTGGTCAACGAATCCTTTTTGCTCCTCTTATTGTGATCCATTAGGAACCTTCAACAGTTCTTACATATTTTCTGGAGTCCTAAAATTCGAACAATAACGTTATTTGATTTTTAATCACCAACAGTTTTGAATGATTAAACATATGCTGTCTTTCTTGGGACGCGCTAAATCGTAAGGAAGTTATCTGACTTGTAGCACGACTAATCCAAAGTATATTCTCCTGCAGCTCAGCAGTGTGGCTGAGAAGACGATGGTCTGTTTCAGGTGGTAATGCAAACGGCGTGCCCAGCTTTTGCATTTCCATTTCTGTGCGTTAGGAGTCTTCATTTTCCATCTAAAACGTCTTGATGGTTTTGTAGTGGACACCATGTAGTTGTGATGCTTTATATGTTGTCATAGCTTCATATTTCTCACGTCTAGCTGCAGCCAAGAGATGTTAAGGTTTCAATTTCACACACTTTCCTTGGTTATCAATAGCTTTCTTCTTAAGATCCGTTTTTAACCAAATACTAGAAGTTAGACATGTTTTTGCAAAAAGAAACTTGAATTATATTTTAAATGGATTTGTATTTAATAAATAATTTTTCTGTTGTAAGCGGAGGTAGCTTAGCAGGAAGCTTAGCAGCAGTAGGTTAGGTAATTTGGAAATAAGCTGAAATTCAAACTTGTTTATAGTTATGTGTGTTAAATACTTGCCTCCAGTAGTACTTGCATTAGAAGCCCTGCAGAAACGCGCAGAACTGTCGTAAGAGGAACGTCTACAGCCGTCGAGTTAAATCACCGAAGATGGAGTCTGATTATCGTAAACTGCACGTTAACTGCCTTAGGTACCAGGCTTCACATCCTTCACAAAAAAATTAACTAAATTATTTATGTAAATATATAGCACTAATAATAACTATAGTGTACGAATAAAATGTATATTACTTGCAGCTCTAAAATGGATTTAGAACTACGCAAGAAAGATCAACCCTGCTTATACCATGAGACGAGTTACACAACAGTAACATGTTTTCTCAGTTCCCTCCAGTGTAAGCGGGACAGCGCAGATGAAACACAGCTCGAGGAGACATTAGCATGCCATCTGTTGGCAAAATAAGAAAACGCTAAACTGGATTTGTTCATCGCAACAAGGTTATAACAAACCACTGCATAATATTCTACTCTTTGAAATTACCCTACCTCACCCTAATTGACTCTCAGGCCTTTCTGAAATATGCACCAAATTCCTCTGTTTATTTGGACACTCATATGAACTCGAGATGTAAATGGATTTCAGAATCTGTGACTTACAACACTAGGTGTATTTTATGTCGTAATACCAACTCGAGTAACTGGAGTTATTGTACGAGGACAAAGTAATAAATTAAATTTAAAAAACTAACAAATTAAGCACAATCTTTCTCTGAATGAAAACACTAACGTTCCTGTTAAACAGAGTGAATATTAAGTTAGGAGACACTTGAGGATATGATTCCTGACATAAGAGGCAATAAAAAATTCATACCAGCATATATCTTGAATGGATGGTGAGTACAATAAAGCAACTAGTACGGGTAAATTAGTTACACATTACATGGTATTAAGTTGTTATTCAACTGGTGAATGTTTGGCAACGTATATGACACTGATGAACAGCATTACTTTCTGTTGTGTAATTTCAGCTAGGTAGGAGTACAATGGTCCGCTAATCATTCCTAGAGAATGTTATACATGTAAATGGACAAGAGGTCGGACGCATTTGCTGATCCACTTATCCTTAGAGACAGAATCATCTCACAAACCTTTTGCATCCATTTATCGGTTTGAATGTGCGTATGGATTTGGTGGTCGTGATATGCTCATACACAAGCTCTGGAACGGCGTATTCTGCACAGTGAGCCGTGGACTCAGTCTTCGTTGGGGTTGCTTGAGTGCCTCAGCGATGCAGGTAGCTGAACCGTAGGTGCAACCACAAAGGAGCGGTATGTGTTGAGAGGCCAGACAAATGTGTGGTTCCTGAAGAGAAATAGCAGCCTTTTCAGTAGTTGCAGGAGCAACAGTCTGGATGATTGACTGGTCTGGCCTTGCAACATCAACCAAAACAGCCTTGCCGTGCTAGTACATGGTACTACTGAAAGCAAAGGGAAACTACAGTCGTAATTTTTACACGGGCATGCACCTCTACTGTGTGGCAAAATGATGATGGCGTTCTGTTGGGTGAAATATTCCGGAGGTAAAATTGCCCCCCATTCACACCTCCGAGCGGGGGCTACTCAGGAGGATGTCGTCATCAGGAGAAACAAAACTGGCGTTCTACAAAACGGAGTGTGGAATGTTAGATCCCTTAATCGAGCAGGTAGGTCAGAAAATTTAAAAAGGGATACATTGAAGTTAGATGTAGTGTGAGTAGTGAAGTCCTGTGGCAGGAGGAACAGGATTCCTCGTCAGATGAATACAGGGTTATAAATACAAAAACATATGCAGGTAATGATGGAACGGGTTTACTGACAAATAAGAAAATAGGAATGCTGGTAAGCTACTATGAGCAGCAAAGCGAACGCATTATTGTAGCCAAGACAGACCCGAAGCCCACGCCTACCATAGCAGTATAAGTTTACATATCAAGTAGCTCCGCAGATGATGAAGAAATTGAAGAAATATACGATGAGATAAAAGAAATTATTCGGACAGGTAAGGAAGATGAAATATTAATTGAGATGGAGGACTGAAATTCGATAGTAGCGAAAGAAAGGGAAGGCACATAGCAGGTGAATATGGACTGGGGGAAAGGAATGAAAGAGAAAGCTGCCTAGTAGAATTTTACAAATAGCACAATTTAATCTTCGCCAACACTTGGTTTAAGAACCATGAATGATGGTTGTAAACGTGGAAAATACCAGGAGACACTGGGAGGTTTCAGATTAATTATGCAATGATAAGACAGGAATTTCGGAACCATACTTTTAAATGCAAGACATTTACAGGCGCAGATGTGAACTCCGACCACAATTAATTAGCTATGAACTGTAGAAGGAAACTAAAGAAATTGCAAAAAGATGTATGAAAGAAAGGAGATTGGACCTGTTTAAGTCAAAAGAGCCAGAGTTTTTTGAGAGTTTCAGAGGGAGCGTTAGGCAACAGTACAGTAGAACAGGAAAAGAAATACGGTATAGGACGAATGGGTAGCTTTAAGAGATGAGATAGTGCAGGCGGCGGAGGACCATATACACACATAAAAAAAAGTTATGCGTCACCTCGTTTCCGAGAGTTCCGCAACATGTACAGTAAATTGGAATAAAGATCAACATAAACATCACTTCTGCCCTTTTTATTGCTCATGAAAACCACACTTGCATGTTGCATTACCATACAGCGAGACCTTCAGAGGTGGTGATCCAGATTGCTGTACACACCGGTATCTCTAATACCTAGTAGCACGTCCTCTTACATTGATGCGTGCCTGAATTCGTCGTGGCATACCATCCACAAGTTCATCAAGGCACTTTTGGTCCAGATAGTCCCACTCCTCAACGGCGATTCGGCGTAGATCCCTCAGAGTAGTTGGTGGGTTAAAAATGGTTGAAATGACTGTGAGCACTATGGGACATAACAGCCGACCGGTGTGGATGAGCGGTACTAGGCGCTCCAGCCTGGAACCGAGCGACCGCTACGGTCGCAGGTTCGAATCCTGCCTCGGGCATGGATGTGTGTGATGTCCTTAGGTTAGTTAGGTTTAAGTAGTTCTAAGTTCTAGAGGACTGATGACCTCCGATGTTAAGTCTGGTAGTGCTCAGCTCCATTTTTTTTGACATAACATCTGAGGTCATCAGTCCCCTAGAACTTAGAACTACTTAAACCTAACTAACCTAAGGACATCAGACACAGCCATGCCCGAGTCAGGATTCAAACCTGCGGTTCCAGACTGAAGCGCCTAGAACGCCTCGGTCACAGCGGCCGGCTAGGTTGGTGAGTGACGTCGTCCATAAACAGCCCTTTTCAATCTATCCCAAGCATTTTCGATAGGTTCATGTCTAGATAACATACTGGCCACTGTAGTCGAGCGATGTCGTTATCCTGAACGAAGTCATTCGCAGACGTGCACGATGGGGGCGCGAATTGTCGTCCATGAAGACGAATGCCTTGCCAATATGCTTCCGATATGGTTGCACTGTCGGTCGGAGGATGGCATTCACACAGCGTACATCCGTTGCGGCGCCTTCCATGATCACCAGCTGCGTACGTCGGCCTCACATAATGCCACCCCAATACAGCAGGGAACCTCCACCTTGCTGCACTCGCTGGGCAGTGTGTCTAAGGCGCTCAGCCTGACCAGGTTTCCTCCAAACACGTCTCCGACGATTATCTGGTTGAAGGCTATGCGACACTCATCGGTGAAGAGAACGTGATGACAATCCTGAGCGGTCCATTCGGCATGTTGTTCGGCCCATCTGTACCGCACTGCACGGCGTCGTCATTGCAAAGATGGACCTCGCCATGGACGTTGTTTGAGTCGTAACACGACTTTCTGTGGCTGCACGAAAAGCATTATTGCATTATTCAACCTGGTGGCGTTGCTGTCAGGGTTCCTCCGGGCCATAGTCCGTAGGTAGTTGTCATCCACTCCACTAGTAGTCCTTGGGCGGCCTGAGGAAGGCATGTCATCGACTTTTCCTGCCTATGTATCTCCTCCATGTCCGAACAACATCGCTTTGGTTCACTCCGAGACGCCTGGACACTTAACTTGTTGAGAGGCCTTCCTGTCACAAAGTAACAATGCGGACGTGATCGTACGGCGGTTGAAACGTGATTTATT
The DNA here is from genome assembly GCF_023864345.2 of Schistocerca serialis cubense. NCBI lineage: Eukaryota > Metazoa > Arthropoda > Insecta > Orthoptera > Acrididae > Schistocerca > Schistocerca serialis. Next base: position 657,178,895 of record NC_064641.1, on the reverse strand, counting down.
TTCAAAGTATATACTTAAGAATTTATTTTATTTACTAGCGATTCATCAAGAACATTAACACATTTAATCACACTATGTAAGCATGGAAGTAGCTGCCAGGGAGTATCTGACGAAATCATAACCAAATTCATTTTAACAAATGGGAATTTTATTTACTTTAATAGTGCCAAAAAGCATTTTTTAAAGAAACAGATTTAAATTTATAATCAGAAAGCACCCTCTAAATATCAAAGTTACAATTTATTCAGAGGCGGAAAGAAACACGTTTTGACTGTATGAGCTTTCGGGCAGAGAACCTTGCCGCTCCTTTTTGACACAGCCGTAGTTACGACTGCACTCAACAGCCTCTGAAAAACTGCACTGGTGCAAATCTGCAACACACCAGATAACTTTAAACTAAGAGTTTTAACAATTTACACAAGCACACAAACTATGCTCCCCCTGTAGAAGGGATGGGAATGGTACAAAGCACAAATAATTGAAATATTAACCCTTCCACCGAATGTGCAACTTGATTTTAACTTCTAACTAAAGTCTTACGGTGAAAGGGTGGCAACTTTATATACTAAAATGATCATTTAAATAAAAGCCCATGAAATGAAATCTTATATAAAATTCTACAAGGTTGGCCAAACAATAGTTAAGATGCTCTACAGTACACAGATAACGCCTTTCAAGATCATAGGCAATAATATGAAAGTTTCCAAAGATCAAAACATATTTCAGGTATTAGGCCGTTACATTCCAAGCAATAAATTTGTTAACACATCAAATCCGACAAACATGACAGAGGCAGCTACTAAAGTACGGTAGATTGATAGGGAGATTACCGAAAAAGCCGAACCGCAGGTTGCTCTAACCCGCCCCTACTCCTCAAGGGAAAAACGGACCACTCAATTCATAAACAGCCACCTTCCCGCAGGTGGGCAAACGGAGAAGAATGGTGGGACGACCCCAAAGCAAAATGGCTGGTGACCTCACCATTAAAACAAGTAGAATTTAACAAGAGTAAATCAAACAACATATCATCAATCACTTAACTTCTAATAAACTGCGATTTCTCGAGAAGACCTGGCGCAGCACCCCCAAATCGCTCTCCCGAACCGTCCGCTGCCAGCCGCTTCAACGGACGCAGGAAGGCGCGCTGATCTCCCGTCTCACGGCGTCGCAGCTCGTTCCGGCCAGACTGATGTCGTGGGTTGACTCTTGTTGCTCTCGTGTGGACCGCGAAGTCACTACCACTCACTATACGCCGCGGCCCACTGGATTCAAGTGGCGACCTCACATGCGCCGACGCTCAAGACGAGCAATTTATCTTGTGTCTCAGTGCGCGACCGACCAACCGATCGATCCAACCGCCAATGACTATTGCCTGAGCAAACATGAGCAGACTGGCGGCCTAGCGCCCAGACTCAGATGCAGGAACTAAGTCCCGACCGGGCGACCACTCGCTGAGTTCTATTACTGGCGGAGTGGAAAGATTCTCATTTTGCCGGCTTTAAAGGCTGATCCGAACGACAGACATTCTAGCACTCCGAATGACAGACAGACACTAACTGCCTAACAAATGCGGACGAGAGAGAGTCTATCAAGCTGAGGACGAGAGACTGACCCAGACTGACCGACTGGCGAGCTCATAGCGTCCCTTAAATGCACGTGAACAGGCAACCTTTCCCACCAGAGGGAGACACCAAAGCTGCGATTGCCACAGCGGCGCCACCGCCAGAAACGGAGGGCGACTGCCTCACACTACGCGCTGCGGTGCGCTCTTCAAAAAATGGTTCAAAAGGCTCTGAGCACTATGCGACTTAACTTCTGAGGTCATCAGTCGCCTAGAACTTAGAACTAATTAAACCTAACTAACCTAAGGACAGCACACACATCCATGCCCGAGGCAGGATTCGAACCTGCGACCGCAGCGGTCGCTCGGTTCCAGACTGCAGCGCCTAGAACCGCACGGCCACAACGGTCGGCCGCTCTTCAAAACAGTAATTTTTACCACGGCTCAGCAGTATTGACCCTCTACGCATGGTTGAACTACAACAACACGAGCCCTGTACCTCCTTCCTGGTGGAATGACTGGAACTGACTGTCGGACCCCCTTCGTCTAATAGGCGCTGCTCATGCGTTGTTGTTTACATCTTTGGGCGGGTTTAGTGACGTCTCTGAACAGTCAAAGGGACTGTGTCTGTGATACAATATCCACAGTCAACGTCTACCTTCAGGAATTCTGGGAACCGGAGGATGCAAAACTTTTTTTGATGTGTGTAGGTAAAAAGACAAGGCCCAGTACTAACGCTTGGATAACGCAAGACGTACTGAATTTAACTGGTGAAAGGAGAAAATATAAAACTGCAGTAAATTAAGTAGAGGAAAGGGAATACAATCATCTAAAATATAAGATTGACAGGAAGTGCAAAATGGCTGACCAGAAATGGCTAGAGGAAAAACGTAGCGATAGCATGTTCCACTAGGGGGAATATAGATACGCCTACAGGAAAATTAGAGGACTTTAGAGAAAAGAGAAGCAGCTGTATGAATATCAAGAACTCAGATGAAAAACGAGTCCTAACCAAAGATGAGAAAGGTGAGGGATGGAAGGAGCATATAGAGGGTCCCTACTAGGGAGATGAAGTTGAAAGTTAGAGAAAAGTTGAAAGTTACAGAAAAGAGAAGCAGCTGTATGAATATCAAGAACTCAGTTGGAAAACGAGTCCTAACCAAAGATGGGAAAGGTGAAGGATGGAAGGAGCATATGGAGGGTCCCTACTAGGGAGATGAAGTTGAAAGCAGTATTGTAGAAATGGAAGAGGACGTAGATGAAGATGAGATGGGAGATAAGATGCTGCGAGGAGAATTGGATACAGTACTGAAAGACCTATGTCGAAATAAGGCCCTGGGAGTAGCCGCCATTCCGTAAGGACTACTGATAGCCTTAGGAGAGCGAACCATGACAAAAAACTTCCATCTAGTGTGCAAGATGTTTGAGACAGGCGACATCCCTTCAGACTTCAAAAAGATTGAAATAATTCCAAATCCAAATAAGGCAAGTGCTGAAATGTGTGAATATTGCCGAACTATCAGTTTAATAAATCATGGTTGGAAATTACTAACAAGCATTATTTACAGAAGAATGGGAAAATTGATAGAAGCTTACCCTGGGGATGATCAGTCTGGGTTCCGGAGAAAAGTTGGAACACAGGAGACAATACTGAGTCTATAACTTACTTTAGAAGATAGGTTTAGGAAAAGTAAACGTACGTTTATAGAATTTGTAGAGTTAAAGAGAGCTTTCTTTAACATTGACTGGAACCTCTTGTGAAATTCTGAAGACAGCATGGGTAAAATACAGGGTTCAGAATGGCTCTGAGCGCTATGGGACTTAATTTCTGAGGTCATCAGTCCCCTAGAATTTAGAACTACTTAAACCTAACTAACCTAGGGACATCACACACATCCATGCCCGAGGCAGGATTCGAACCTCCGACCGTAGCGGTCACGCGTTCCAGACTGTAGAGCCTAGAACTGAAAATACAGGGAGCGGAAGGCTATTTACAACTTGTAGAGAAGCCAGACGGCAGTTAACAAGAGCCGAACAGAATCAAAGGAAAGCAGTCGTCGAGAAGTGAGTGAGAAGCAAGTCAACAGATTATGAAAACGTATTGTTCCGCATAAAAAAAGTGTTGTTCCTATACTTATGTTACTACAAACCCATTCTCATTTCACATTCTATACGGAATCTTTGCGAGGAGCTAGGAACACAGTAATCAGTAGTAGTACCATCGTTTTTTTATAATTCTTGCAAATCCAGAGTCCAGTTACAAATAGGCATCATCTTCTGTGCTAAAATACAAGGAAATTTCAGAATCAGAACTTAGTTACATAGAGTAATAAGCTAACCACCAAATTACCCAACAGAAATTACCCATTTTAGTCAACACACCATTTGAGTCACAGTCAACTAACCCCCGACAGTACACGCCGGCGCACGACTTCGTTGGTGTACAGGCAGAAGGAAACTGAGGTGTCGTTTACAACAAGTACAGCAGCCTCAGTTTGCGCCATGTAGTTTACGTAACGTCCTCTATATTTCAAAAAGTAGTTAACCCAGTTCCTTTTCGATATAGTAGTTTAAAACCCATTTTTATTAAATAAAATCAGTTAGTGTATTTGCATATCGCTTATAAAATACATCAAGAAATGCTGATTTAGAATGAGTTTATTCATAGCCAGTGGTGAAACGAGCCACCATATCTTACGCAAAAGATGGGTGTTAGGTTGTTCTCATGTCCGCGTCCTTCCTTCCGGACATGCATAAAATTTAGTTTAGAAGGATATGAGGATAAGTTGAACAAATGGTCACACACAATATATATTTTTATATTGAGATGGGAGGGACAATGGATGTAGGAGTGGTAAAGTGCCTAGTGTACAGAATAGTAACACAACTTTTTAATTGGCCTCAAGGGCATTAAATGATGCAAATAAATGGTTAAGTTGTAGAAAACTGCAATAATAAAAATGACATAGAGGTATTTAGTGACAATTCTGTTTTTGAGAGATTGTTTAATTTCATAAACACCTAAAACTTGTTCCCAGAGGTACTCAGAAATATATTGACAAGTACTTCGTCTACTTAAAAACAAGGATTAAAATAAATACCATTTGAATGACACTTTAAACATTTAAAGAAAATTTTAAGACTCCGAAACGTTTTGTCTGAAACAGCCTTTTAAGTCAGTAAGAAAATTAATGTTAGTTAAGTTTACAACCAGAAAGTTAATAAATCACAAAAGGGCAAAGAAATGCATTTGACTCATATGTTTAAAACAGAAATAAGGGAGCGGGAAGTGAATGGTTTAAACAACGTAGGGTTATTGACTTGTGAACTTCACTTCAGTCCACACATCACACAGTGGATTTATTCTGCGCAAACTCTAAAGCAAATACAGGAAATACATTAAAATCATATAACAGACAAATTACAGATTGCATGTGGATCTTTGATTTTGGTGCAGTAAAAACGGTAGATATTGTATTCGGTTAACTCATAAGGGCTTGATAGTTAACCGACAACTAGTGATACAAATGTTTTGTAACAGTTTCAACACCTAAGGAATCAGAATAAAACAAATATACATTTTCAAAAAATCAATATTTACGTTTTACTAGGCAACAATGTAACTAGAACGGAGCAAAATATGAGCTCTTTTACAATGTTCTTAACAATAACTCGGGCATTATCCAGCTATCAGGGGTGCTGGTCCACTGTAGAACATGGACCAAATAATATCTACTAGCAAAAGCTGCACAAAGCTACAGGTGAAAACGCAAAACATATTTTAGTCACTGGAGCTCAACAGAGAGCAGGAGTTTTCGTGAATCGCATGCAGTAGTTAATAACACTCAAAACAAGGGTTCACCATTTATTTCTATGCCAAACCTTGGTGAAATAAGGAATGCTGGTAGCAGTACATACATCAACCAAGACAGCAGGAACGGAAACTGTGCTAAGATTCAGCCCGCGACTGTAAAAGCAGAGGGAAGCGGTGGTTCTTCAAAACAGTGTAACCATGCTCTTCACTGTAAACAGTCGCCAGCAACGCAGGGATCAGACCTCGTACCTCGGCGTACGACCTCCGATGGTACATCTACATCTACATCTACATCTACATCTACATCTATACTCCGCGAGCCACCTTACGGTGTGTGGCGGAGGGTACTTATTGTACCACTATCTGATCCCCCTTTCCCTGTTCCATTCACGAATTGTGCGTGGGAAAAACGACTGCTTGTAAGTCTCCGTATTTGCTCTAATTTCTCGGATCTTTTCGTTGTGATCATTACGCGAGATATATGTGGGCGGTAGTAATATGTTGCCCATCTCTTCCCGGAATGTGCTCTCTCGTAATTTCGATAATAAACCTCTCCGTATTGCGTAACGCCTTTCTTGAAGTGTCCGCCACTGGAGCTTGTTCAGCATCTCCGTAACGCTCTCGCGCTGACTAAATGTCCCCATGACGAATCGCGCTGCTTTTCGCTGGATCATGTCTATCTCTTCTATTAATCCAACCTGGTAAGGGTCCCATACTGATGAGCAATACTAAAGAATCGGACGAACAAGCGTTTTGTAAGCTACTTCTTTCGTCGATGAGTCACATTTTCTTAGAATTCTTCCTATGAATCTCAACCTGGCGCCTGCTTTTCCCACTATTTGTTTTATGTGATCATTCCACTTCAGATCGCTCCGGATAGTAACTCCTAAGTATTTTACGGTCGTTACCGCTTCCAATGATTTACCACCTATGGCATAATCGTACTGGAATGGATTTCTGCCCCTATGTATGCGCATTATATTACATTTATCTACGTTTAGGGAAAGCTGCCAGCTGTCGCACCATGCATTAATCCTCTGCAGGTCCTCCTGGAGTACGTACGAGTCTTCTGATGTTGCTACTTTCTTGTAGACAACCGTGTCATCTGCAAATAGCCTCACGGAGCTACCGATGTTGTCAACTAAGTCATTTATGTATATTGTATACAATAAAGGTCCTATCACGCTTCCCTGCGGTACTCCCGAAATTACCTCTACATCTGCAGATTTTGAACCGTTAAGAATGACATGTTGTGTTCTTTCTTCTAGGAAATCCTGAATCCAATCACAAACCTGGTCCGATATTCCGTAAGCTCGTATTTTTTTCACTAAACGTAAGTGCGGAACCGTATCAAATGCCTTCCTGAAGTCCAGGAATACGGCATCAATCTGCTCGCCAGTGTCTACGGCACTGTGAACAGCCAGCAAGACAAGTCCTCGAAGCCAGCCACGCATACGATTAAACCTCTTCAAAGAGCCGTAAGGCCCCTATTAGGTGCGTGACATTAGTAGCGCCGCTAGATTCCAGAGTGTTTGGATCATTGTCTCTTAAGGGCATTGGCGAGAGCCAATTAGCCAACGGCGAATAGCGACACCAGTGACCCACTACCTGAAAGGCCAGGCAACAGCTCTGTCCACTTGGAGTTACCCAAGACCGTCACGAGGCACGTATATGGAACCTATTAGCCGTGAGCCACTAGTTACGTCACTCTTTCAAGAGGGTTCTGCGCGCGCATACGATACGACGCACGGGGACGTGCTCTTAGCCCCACAGCCCTTCAGTAGTTAGTTGCTACAACACATTTAACTTCGTTCTGTTGGATTGCGTTCCAAAATTATTATTTTCCTAATAAGTAACTAGATATGGAAATAAAAAATTCGCTTGACCGAGATGTTAAGGAATTGAATGAAATTTTCGAAAATAGAATAAAAACAAGAGACCCAGCTGATGCGATTGATAAGAAACTTGCAATATGGGATGTCATGGCAGAAGCATGCTCTGAGAAAGCAGAGACATTGTGTTCCTGGGACAAAATTGTAAATAATGACATTCCCGAATTCGAGGAGAAACCTGTGAGCGAGAACAATGTTTTGGGTGAGTTTTATACTAATTTCACTGCGTCAGTATAGAAGCAGCTGTCATCTCGAGACATAGTTTGATGTTATTTTCATTGCTATCATCCGGTTCTTTAACACAAATATACAACGCATGTAACAATGAACGAGCCAGACTGATTACGAGCATTATTACTTATGAGAGTGTAAGCACAAACATGGACTAAATAGTGCATTTCTTTTTAATGTTACGAATCCACACTAGGTGTAACACCAGGTAGCTAGTAACACCCTTGGGTATGAGTCTCTCCGTTGCACGCACCTAGCCAAGAAATTAGATGTCCGCGATTTTTATATTTTCTCATTTCAAGTTGAAATTTGGCATCTGCTTTTTACGTGACAGCACATAACTGTTGATTTGGAGGCAATAAGCAGGATGATTTCGTTGTCAGGTTATTTAGAACAAATCTAAAATTTTACTGGTACATAGTCTTTTCATTGTTTTACGAGTGTAAGAGAAACTCTTATTACTGATTAAGCAGTACAACAAACATATAGTAAATACAATCAACAATAATAAAATGAGAAATAGCTAATCCAGTCGAAAGTGTACAAACTTAATTGAAATACATTCATCCAGCCAGTATTACTGGCTTCAACAAGCTTTTTAAATACGGTCCATTCATCATGGGAGAACACCTTCCTCACCCACAAAATAACCGGCAAACTTATCTCTCAACTTGGTAGCTTTCTTTAAACGAACTTCGTTTCCATATTGTAGGTCAAATAAGCTTTCAGCTATCAGAGTGCCTTCAGTTCGAAAACCGTCTCTTTGCCTAATGAAATTGTGAAGAGCACAGTACACTTTAACAATGCCTTCACACAATGTTAATTCTACATTTACAGGTCGGTGAGAAGTCCTCCATTTATTAGCAATAATTCCAAATGAACTTTCTACGTGGCGGCGCGCTCTACACAGTTTGTAGTTAAACACACGTTTCTCGACATTAAGGAGTATTGCTTAGTATTGTCTGAGTATGCGAGGTGAGAGTCCAAATACTTCATCAGCAAAAGCCAGAAACGACTCCTATAAACGATTCCTGGGATGAGGGTATTTTTAAAGTGTTATTTTGAGGTTTCTTCAATAACACATTTATCCTGAAAGTTGTAGCATCAACTCATTTTCCTTATGCTCCAATGGAAAGAAAGCTTGTAAGATCGCTCACTAATTGCTACAGGCCAAACAGAAAAATAGTTTCTTAATTGCAATAGAAAGATCCAATAGCCACAGGCTTCACAACTCGTATTTGTTGATCGTCAGTAGCACCCACGCAGTAAGGAAAGTTAGACTTTCTAAAAATTCTGTGGCTCTATCTTGCCAGAATCGTTCACTCAGGAAGGCATATTGCTTTGACTTGCTCCCAAGTAGCTTTATATATTTGTCGAGTGGTGACTACTCCTGACTAATCCTAAACTGAAACTGCAAGTTAGCCATCGTCGTACCTGAGGCCAAATACGTGAAAGATGCTATTGGTTATAAAATGAAAAAGGTGAACAAACGACTTATTAGGGATCTGTACTGTTTCTTAAAGTGTGTTGTAATGTAAAGTAACTTTGAGCCATGATCCTAATACAAACTTATTTCGTAACCATTTATTGGAGTATCGATGTTTCTCACGTCAGAAGTTGGGTTAATTTCGGCATTGTCCCTCTCTTTGTATTTGGAGTGCTCTTGCCATACTGTGTCCACTTGTCGTGTCTCTAGAGGGAGTATAAAGCAGATGTCGCTACAGTAGCAGGGTTCTTACCCCAGCAGACTACTCAATGAGTGAAAGACTGAGTGTCCTGCTTGTAGAGCTCCGACTGCTGCAAGGTGGCGCTGATTACGGAACTTAGTGAGTATAATTTAGGAATAAGGGTAGAAATTCTAAGTGCCCTCACCTGCCACATAACATTTGAAGACGCCTCTGGCACTATCAGTCTGACTTCTCATCAATATCTTATCTGCTGTTTTGGAAATCTGTCTCCGTAGTAACGGCTAGTCAAATAAACGGAGTCCCACGTCCGGCGACAGGTGACACAGAGACGGTGTCAACTGGAGACTGCGGTGGGCCCTAGGCCTGCTTCCAGAACACTCTGAGCCGCTGGTCACGTACACAGTGTTCTTCTATTACCATTGGTCGTGCCTGGAGACTCCTTTTCGTTACTGTTCGAGTCTAGGCATGAAGAGCATGACAAAAGGCACGTCGAGGTCGATCCGCACTGCTAACGTGTTCCAGCACTGAAGCAATACTTCGTCGCTTCCCTGTAGCCGACTGCCTCAGTAGAAAAATTCCAAAATTTTCTAGTGTATATGTCGACATAGGTACAAAGAAGGTAGCTGCGAAGAAACCATGGGTAAAAGAAGAAATACTTCAGTTGATTGATGAAAGGAGGAAGTACAAACATGTTCCGGGAAAATCAGGAATACAGAAATACAAGTCGCTGAGGAATGAAATAAATAGGAAGTGCAGGGAAGCTAAGACGAAATGGCTGCAGCAAAAATGTGAAGACATCGAAAAAGATATGATTGTCGGAAGGACAGACTCAGCATACAGGAAAGTCAAAAGAACCTTTGGTGACATTAAAAGCAACGGTGGTAACATTAAGAGTGCAACGGGAATTCCACTGTTCAATGCAGAGGAGAAAGCAGATAGGTGGAAAGAATACATTGAAAGCCTCTATGAGGGTGAAGATTTGTCTAATGTGATAGAAGAAGAAACAGGAGTCGATTTAGAAGAGATAGGGGATCCAGTATTAGAATCGGAATTTAAAAGAGCTTTGGAGGCCTTACGGTCAAATAAGGCAGAAGGGATAGATAACATTCCATCAGATTTTCTAAAATCATTGGGGGAAGTGGCAACAAAACGACTGTTCACGTTGGTGTGCAGAATATATGAGTCTGGCGACATACCATCTGACTTTCGGAAAAGCATCATCCACACAATTCCGAAGACGGCAAGAGCTGACAAGTGCGAGAATTATCGCACAATCAGCTTAACAGCTTATGCATCGAAGCTGCTTACAAGAATAATATACAGAAGAATGGAAAAGAAAATTGAGAATGCGCTAGGTGACGATCAGTTTGGCTTTAGGAAAAATAAAGCGACGAGAGAGGCAATTCTGTCGTTACGGCTAATAATGGAAGCAAGGCTAAAGAAAAATCAAGACACTTTCACAGGATTTGTCGACCTGGAAAAAGCGTTCGACAATATAAAATGGTGCAAGCTGTTGGAGAGTCTGAAAAAGTAGGGGTAAGCTATAGGGAGAGACGGGTCATATACAATATGTACAACAACCAAGAGGGAATAATAAGAGTGGACGATCAAGAACGAAGTGCTCGTATTAAGAAGCGTGTAAGACAAGGCTGTAGCCATTCGCCCCTACTCTTCAATCTGTACATCGAGGAAGCAATGATGGAAATAAAAGAAAGGTACAGGAGCGGAATAAAAATACAAGGTGAAAGGATATCAATGATACGATTCGCTGATGACATTGCTATCCTGAGTGAAAGTGAAGAAGAATTAAATGATCTGCTGAACGGAATGAACAGTCTAATGAGTACACAGTATGGTTTGAGAGTAAATCGGAGAAAGACGAAGGTAACGAGAAGTAGTAGAAATGAGAACAGCGAGAAACTTAACATCAGGATTGATGGTCACGAAGTCAATGAAGTTAAGGAATTCTGCTACGTAGACAGTAAAATAACCAATGACGGACGGAGCAAGGAGGACATCAAAAGCAGACTCGCTATGGCAAAAAAGGCATTTCTGGCCAAGAGAAGTCTACTAATATGAAATACCGGCCTTCATTTGAGGAAGAAATTTCTGAGGATTACGTCTGGAGTACAGCATTGTATGGTAGTGAAACATGGACTGTGGGAAAATCGGAACAGAAGAGAATCGAAGCATTTGCGATGTGGTGCTATAGACGAATGTTGAAAATTAGGTGGACTGATAAGGTAAGGAATGAGGAGGTTCTACACAGAATCGGAGAGGAAAGGAATATGTGGAAAACACTGATAAGGAGAAGGGACAGGATGATAGGACATCTGCTAAGACATGAGGGAATGACTTCCATGGTACTAGAGGGAGCTGTAGAGGGCAAAAACTGTAGAGGAAGACAGAGATTGGAATACGTCAAGCAAATAATTGATGACGTAGGTTGCAAGTGCTACTCTGAGATGAAGACGTTAGCACAGGAAAGGAATTCGTAGCGGGCCGCATCAAACCAGTCAGTAGACTGATGACCAAAAAAAAAAAAAATGTCGACGGGACCGAGAATTGGAGCACCGTCTCATGCAATTTTATTATTATTATTTTTTTCATTGACAACTGCACAGAAGAAATGGATATCTATTTGTTATCTCGAGGGCTTCAAAAGAAGGAAAATGTAAAACGTGGTTCTCAAGCTTTTAAGAAAAATAATACATATATTTTGATCAACTGCGCTTCTTGGAAGCTATTTCCGAGAAAACAACAAGCAGTATGGAATAAGACGACAGTAACCATGACTATGAAGATATTGGCACAGAAGCTGATTCAGACAGGTGTGAAAATACATCTGAATTTGGAACATCCAAAAATAATGAGGAAGACACGTAAAAATGAGGACGATGAATTCGTGTTTGTTTCTTTAAACAAAAAACGACTGCTGCAGAAGCACATCCTAAGGAGGAAGCGAATGATGAAGACAGGCACTTCCTTCTGTCATAAATTGGCAGAGTGCCTCCTGAAACTACGTTCCGGCATAATTTCAGTTACTGCAGCGACGGAAGCCCCGGGTAACCAACAGTGGCCGTATCATGTTGTGTCACCTGTGCTGTACCTATTTCATCAGCTCACAGAATTTCCTCCTTCCGCGTTTCACCAAGCAGCCCCTCTGCAAGTGCACCACCCCATCTCGAATACTAACCTATCATAGACTTTGTAGTTATGTTCACCTTCAATGGAAATGTTTCTTGAGTTACAAGTAAACATACATGTTCATAGTCTTACTTAGTTGTTTGTTTCTGTCTACCTTACTTAGCACACGTTTACTGCGATTACTAGTAAAAGCAATTTTTGAAATTACAGGAAATGGCTGAAGATATATTATGAGAAATAAAAATAGCAACTACAGCATTGTTTATCTCAGTGTGAGGACCAATTTCTCTTCTGTTGGAACGCATTAGTTTGCTTACGAGTCGATTGCACTAATATCTTCTTTTATGTGGCGAAGCAACTCGTAAAACGAAGATTTAGACGTTAGAAGATAACTGAAAAACTTACTGCCGTCCGGACTTAGGTCCTCAAACAGTGTACAATACAATCCTTTGGTCAATCGATTAATATGCATTGAACATTATCTCATTTTTCAACCATTTGGGCTTTTCTTTTTTAGTAGAAGAGTGAGCAGAAGTAGTTCTTCATACGATGGCAATCTCTCAACTATTTCCCGATGAGAAGCGAGCTATTATCGAAAGGTGGCGCCACAAGTTGTTTGGTTCATAAAACCTCTGGTAGCTAGCTGCTAATAGACTACAAAGGCTCAACGGTGTTTCAGTGTCAGCTAGTCTCTTATCATTGAGCACTGGTGTACAATTTCACTTAATGGTGTTATCAGATCACATTTATATTATTCGCCAGTATATGTATTTTTACATGCACGGTACTTCTTATTAACGTTTAAAAAACCACCGAAGCGACGTAGATGTCGCTGAGACAAGTAATTTAACATAAGACGCACGGGGCTGCAAATGTCTCGATATGCCCCAAAAGCTGACAACAAATGTTGAAAATGTGATGACACCAGATGAAGTACCTAGAAGTAATGATCAATATTCCAGTATATGACAGGAACCATCACTCGAACCACGAATGTCTAGATAACACGGGCTAAAGAAGGATACGTTAACAGCTATAAGCAGCTGTTCATCTTTAATAATCAGAAACGCTTCTCTTCTACTGCATAATTGCTCACAGCGCTTAAGGAATTCATTCTAAGGCTCATGTTCACTAGACAAATTTTCTTGTTTCGTTGCATATTACCTCCCTCCAAAACAGAAAGCAAAGAGCTTTCAATGACAGAGACTTGTTTCAAAGTATCATTCTCAATAAAAAAATAGACTCGTGTTATATGGAACGTTTCATTCGATTAGTCTTTATAGCACCCTATAAAATTACTACTGGTCTACCCCAAATAGCCTTTTACCACCATAAAAGCATAAAAAAAGAAAACGTCGTTGCAGGGAACCTCCTTGTTCCCAAGAACCCTTTTCCACAAATGCGTTTCAACAAATAAGATGTTGCATGATGCTTTACGTAACATTACTCTGACCCATATGAAGCAAAGACTTGATAGAAGTAATTTTAGAGAGTGTAAACTGCATAATCATTATTCTTGATAAACCACTTTCATTCGTGATGGTACGAATAATAATCCGATCTTGTAGCCCTCATGCGTTTGTTGAGAACCGTTTTCAACAAGGCTTCTCCGTAAATATGTGGTGAGGTACGAAAGACAATAAGGGTTATGAAATGTTGTGAAAGATTGTAGGGTTACGAAATTTTGTGAAAGTTTGTAGGGTTATGAAATTTTCTGAAAGTTTGTAATGTGTACTAATTCTCCCGTAAATATTACCAAGAAGTGAACAAAACCTGTCCCTCTGTCCTAGTGCAACAAACCGATAATGAATTCAAAACGAGGTCCCAGAAAGAAACCAATAATCTTGTAACAAACATCTGACAGCGAATTTTTAAGAAATCCGAAACCGGTTACGGTTTAATTCAAATAAGCCTATTTAAAACACTCTTGTGGCTAGTTGCTGTTTCAGTTACAAACCTCTTTGTAATAAATACTGAGACTTTATGGGCTTTTTCGGTGTAACGGTCTATCCAGAGCTTTACACTAGATTCAGTTTTTTATCATTTAAGACAATACCTTTTACAAGAAACAGGAAGTTAGCCACCTATTCTTGGAATGACCCAGTATTTCCACATGGCTGAGTAAACATTTGCAATCAGGGAATATGCTCAAACACTAATACGTTATCTTTTCTACCGGCCAAATAAACGTACTGAACCATACGCAGAATCATCTCAGTTACCACGACTTCGTGTGTTTTATTCACGGGTGGTTAACGCGTTTGTTGTGCTGCGTAGGAAATGCGGTTTCGGCTGTGCTTGGGCAGCAGCTGGTGCAGCACACGTCGTTAACATTCGCAGCTGGGAATACGTTAATTACGCCCGATTTACTTCTCGGCTTTGCGAAGCGTGAGAGACAGGCGGGGTGCCACACGCGCATGAAAATTAATTTCGCGTGACGTGTTCGTTGTGGTCTGACAAGCATTGGGTTGAATACTTTTTCCCGCTTAATGATGGAGAAAACAGTTTCCTAAAAGACACAGAGTCTGATGAAACTTTATCAATAAATTACGATGGAAGGTATGCTTTTTCACCATTGTGATGCATATGGAATGTGGCAAGCAGAAGTAATTTCGTGTTACCAGCGGCGTAAACAGTAAATGAGCAATATGAGCATATTATATCACCCGATCTGCTGAACGCTGCTCACATTGCAGCTATTCATGCAGAAGTGATTCGTCGTCACCGATGTTCATATCCCTAAACAGAATAAATTAAAGGAGCTATTTGGAAGTGGAACTGACATCATATAGGGTGCCAAAAATAAAATCTGCCCGTAATTTATAACGTTAAACAATATCTACTCATTACTGTTACGAAGATTTAATGGTGCATAATAGCGTTGTTCTCTGATTTCCCGTAGCCAGAAAAGCTAAACATGACCTCATCTGAAGAAATTAAAAACTGAGGATGATAATGTCCTTATACTACATCTTTCAGAAATGACTAACAGAACTATGTACAAGAAAGTTTGTTTAGAAACTTCCGATAACTCACAACAGGAAATTCTTAGGGATAAAAATGCGAGTCCTTTTTGATGATACTTTGGCGCAGCGCTGTTTTAGTTCCTGTTTGCACAGGTAACAAGCATTTTTATGTTATCAGACTGTTTTGGTGGCTGTCTTTGACTTAAGCGAAATTTTCTCGTATACGTATTTGCTTCGGTAGTGTTCTAATGATGTCTGAACTATTTACATTACCTCGTCACGAAATGCCTAAAACAGTATTCTGATCAGCTTTTACTAGCTCGCTCTGTAATACTGTGTCCCTAGAAACTACATAGCTGACACAGAGCAACGTTTAATTTGTGGGAGCTTGAATTTCAAACTTAGCTTTTGAGCCGCTTTAGTGTAAACTTGCGTTATCTAAACTATCTGATCAAAAGTATCCGGACACCGGCACGTAATGCGGAATGACCACTAGATGTAATGAAAGGCGGACCCGGCAGCGCAATTGGAGATGGGGAGTATGGCGTTGTAGAGAAACAGTAACAGCAGAACGGGTCAGTCAGATGTCAAAGGTACACTGTTCGTTGGACGCCACCTGAGTAACAGATACATCAGTGATACTTCAGTGCTTCCGAAGTCGCGCAAATCGACTGTTTGTGGCGTGACTGTGAAGTGGAAACGAGAAGACATCATGTAATGACGAACAGGTACTGTCACACATTGTGAAGTGGGGTTCTAACAGACTGAATGAAATCAGCTGCCAGGATCACCCGCTAGTTCCAAACTGCTACCATTAGTCCAGACATCTCATTGATTGAGCGTAGTAAATTAAAAAGAATGGGTTACAGGAGCCAAGCAGCTCTAGAAAAGCCACACATTTCTTTATTCAGTGATAAGCGACGATTGAGGTGATGTAAAGGGCGATGCCACAGGACAGTGGATGACTAGAAACGAGAGATTTGGACTGATGAATCATGCTATAGCCTGTGGCAATCCGGTGGAAAGGTTTGGGTTTGGAGACTGCCAGGAGAACGTTATCTGCTTTGAAGTATAACGCCTACAATGAAGTACGGAGGAGGTTATGGGCTGTCTTTTTTGGTTAAGGTATGGTCCCCTTACTATGCTGAAGAAAACTCTAAATGAGGAAGAATACTAACATTTTTACAGAAGTGTGTACTTCCTATGTGCCCTGCCGTAGAACTTCATCTGTAAAGCAATGCTTTAGTGACAATAACTTTGCTGAAATGGACTGGTCTGCTCAGAGTCCCGGCCTGACCCCAATGAACCTTTGGGAAGAGTCGGAACGCCGACTTCGCGCCAGTCTCCAATGCTCAGAATCACTATCGTCACCGGTTTCGTCTCCCGAGGAGGAGTGGGCTACCATTCCTCCACAGGCATTCAGACGCTTCATTGAAAGTATACCAGGAAGAGTTGAAGCCAGCATAAAGGTGAAGGGTGGCACACCTCTTATTAATGTGCACTGATAGGTGATCAGATAGCGCACATTTCTGCCATATGCTCCCTAAGTCATTATATAGAGAATGGCATAAGGTTGTTCGTATCAATGTAAGGAATTTTCTGAGAAGTTACTTTTCCTTTCCGCATGGAGTGGGGAATATACACTGAGGTGATAGTACACCGGCTCGACGTGGGATGGACTCAACAAGTTGTTGAAAGTCTCCTGCAGAAATATTAACCCGTATTGCATCTATAGCCGTCCATAATTGTGAAACTGTTGACGGTACAGGATGTTGGGCACGAACTGATCTCTCGATTATGCCCCATAAAGGTTCGATGCGATTCATGTCGGGCAGTGTCAGTTGCCACATCATTCGCCCGAATTATCCACAATTTTCTTCAAAAGAATAGCGAACAATTGTGACCCAGTTACATGGGTCTCCCAGCAGTCAATGATCGGTTCAGTTGGACCGAATGTCCCACTCCGTTCCATTTAAACACAGTTCACATTATTATGGAGCAGTGCCTTGCTGACAACTTGTATCCATGGCTTCTTGGGGTGTGGGCCACACTCGAAACGTACCATCAGCTCTTACCAGCCGAAATCGGGGCTCATCTGCCCAGGCCAAAGTTTTCCAGCGTCTACGATCCAACCGATACCGTCACGTGAGGCGCTGCAGGCGATGTTGTGCCGTTAGCAAAAGCGCTCGCGTTCGTCGTCTGCTGCCATAACCCATTAACACCACATTTCTCCACACTGTCCTAATGGATCCGTTCATCGTACGTACCACATGGATTTCTGCGGTTATTTCACGCAGCGTTCGTCTGTTAACACTGACGACTCTACACAAAAACACAGCTCTCGCCCGTTAAGTGAATGCCTTCAGACACTGTTGTCCGTGGTGGGAGGTAATGCCTGAAATTCGGTATTCTCGACACACTCTTGACACTGTGGATTTCAGAATGTTGAATTCCCCACAGACTTACGAAACCGATTGTCCCATCCGGCTGACTCCAACTACCACTCCGCGTTCAAAGTCTGTTAATTCCAGTCGAGCGACCATAGTGAAACCTTTTCACACGAATCACCTGAGTTCAAAAGACAGCTCCGGCAATGCACTGCCCTGTTATACCCTGTGTACGCGATATTGCCGCCATCTGTATATGTGCATTTCGGTATCCCACGACTTTTGTCTGTATTATTATGCATATGACCCTATTCACTTCCTCAATTCTTTACCTAATCAGCGTTATAGGTATGCGGGACAATCAGTTAGCAGTATATGCTCTAAAGCATAGCTTCGATAAATAGCTGATACTTGGTAGAGTGCAGTAACCGCAATGAATGCAACTTGAAAAGTAGCTACGCACTGACTGTATGATAGAAGGCTCGGGACTGGAGGGTGTGTTTCAACTTTCACATCGCTTGTGTGAACTATGAGTGCTCATTGCGTTGTAGAATGTTGCTGCGTGGAAAACCAGTTTTGTTCAACTGATCATCTTTAGATATCATTAATTATTTCCAAGTACCGATATTAATGTCGTGTCAAAAAATTAAAATAAATAGTTATCACTAAAACTGCCGTCAACAGCAAAATTCATTTGTGCAGTCAAAAGTAAACGTGTTTAACCATCTTCGTATACTGTCCGTGTTCAGGTTCCATCTTCTTCTTTGGAGTACTGTCTGTAAAATGACGACTTCGCATTTGATACCTGTTTTCAAGTCGATACAAAGATGCGGCAGAAAGAAGCTGAATATCGGAATTGAGGATTACGGTAAACATAATTATCTTTCGAAGCAGAACTTCAAAATCCATAAGAATATCAGAAATCTTCCAACAGTGCGATTATAGCGTCCACTTCAGGAAGATTAGGCTTTTGGGCATCAGTTGGTCCCTCTGATAGGTTTAGACTGGGAAAAACAACAAATAAACAGAATTTATTCAGGGAAAGCGAAGATATCTGCAAAAAATGGTTAAATATTTTCGAGCCATTCAAAACTACACTATGTTATGTAGAAGATATTTATGTGCACTGATCACATGCTTTGAGATATGATAAACAACGAGACTTTCTTGCAGCGGTTTGTAAAAAAAAGTAATCATTGTGCCGCTCTAGTGGTGCTATTGAATTGTATGAAATGCAAGAAATCTTATGATGAACGTAATGACATAAAGACTTCGAGAAACGGTCATCGTCGTCGTTATCATAATCACCTCAATAATCATAATCATCATCATTATCATCATCTTCCTGTCAAGGATTAGGCTGTTGCCTGTTCCGGACTCACAAACATAATCACTCCCACCTTTTTCGAGGTCTTTCAATTTCTCTTTTCCTATTCCACTTGTAGTTCAGGATCTTCTGGGGAATTCTGTGACCTGGTTTTCTCTCTAATCTTCGCGATATTTTTTAACGTTTTCATTCATATTAAAAATATTTACTTCTGTTCTAATATATTAATGTATAGTCATGTATCTTCTTGTGCAACCCTTCGCCTCCCTTAGGAGCAGCATTTACTTCATTTTTTTTTTTTTTTTCGCGATAACGCATCTTTTGCTTCCACCGTATACCACTTTATACAATTTAGTGGCGGTCTCTTTTTGTACATTATGACCCAATGTCCTGCTAATGTTACCACAGATAGCTTGGAATTCGTATATTTTATTTTCAATATCAGAACCAAACCAAAATTTAGAGCGCAGCCCAAATAAGAGATTTGAGAGATCTATTCTAAAACTGAATTAGCCAAAATAATTTTTGTTATATTACCAGAAATTTTTAAGTAGTATTTCTTGCATATTTCTTTCAGTTCGTGTACTGGTGTTTGGAGGTCATCTTCACTCTTTTGAATAACAGAAATACCATCAGCAAGCAAAAGTAAATTCAGATATTTCTCATTCCATCTCTCAATTCTTTCCTTTACTTTACATTTCCATTTGCGAAGAACGAAGTCAATGTAAACACTGAAAAAGGGAGATGGTAGTCCATAGCCTTCTCTAACAGCTTGCTTAATAATCATTTTTCTAATCGGTTACTGCCTGTGTTTATTACAGTGCGTGTATTTGTGTAAAGACTGGTCACCACCTCTATTAGGTGATAAAGATATTCACATCCATCTTCCGTAGGCTATCACAAGTCACACGGTAGAAAACCTCGTGGGTTTCTATATTACGCTACGTTTTCCTACAACATTTTTAATTGCAAAACATTTTCTGTGCATAAATGAAGTGATCAAAATCCATTTTTTTCTTCATATAGTGTAGTTTATGTGCTATTCTTCATGCGTTTATCGATTATCTTTGAGTATAGCCTGTAGCCAGTGTTTAGATGATTGACGCCACGATACTTTTCACAGTCACTACGTTTCTGCTCCTTGAAAAGAGAGATTACTTCTGCTGTATTCCAAGGGTCTGAGATATCGCAGTTCGTCCATCATTCATTATTCATTATAAAGTTTTTTATCTAGTGGGAATCCTCCCTACTTAATTAGTTCTGTACTATATATTCCACCTAGTCCAGTAGCAAAACTCCAATCGAACTAAGTAGAAAAATGCCTAGCATAACATCACAGTTTACTCACCCCCCCCCCCCACCCCCCTAATCCTACCTGATTCGTAGAGTAACTCATTGTTAATTTACTAGCCTATTGTAGTAATATCAGCGAAATTGATAATGGTTACAACAATGAAGACGGAAGTGACTTTCGATGGAAGACAGCTGTCGTAGTTAAGATAATACGAGTATCTTCGACATCAAGTCGCTTAAGGGAAAATACTATTTCCTTAGGTATTACGTCCAGGAAAGAACTGGAAACAAACTTCCATGTGGCAAATAACAGTTAAAGGTTTATTTTTACCATTAGTGTGCGTGTAATTAACTGTGCGTCAAAGTGCCACGCGTGTTTTGTGGGAAGTCATGATCTGATGAGAAAACTACCAGACCTAAGGCATTGTGTTAACGATGAAGGCAACTTCCAAGACATGCTGGAAGGTCGTCGGACACTCATAAGAGCATAAGAGAGGGAAAAAGTAGATTTTGTTGAAAAAACTTAATGATATTTCAGATGTTAGACATTTTAATGCTTTTAATATTACTACGGTTGAATAATGTAAACCGTTTTCGACGAGATAATGATTAAAAGGACGTCTAAGTTCATGCTCCGAATGACTCACCAACTAAAACGAAGGACGATAAAGGAAGTAGTGGGGCCACAGCATAGTAAACTTGATTTGGGCGTCAAAATAGAAAAAAAACTTTTATTTTTAACATGGACAGTTTTTCCAGTATACGAGTTAGTAAAGTTTATGTGATTGTTTTTCAGGAGTCAAGCAGTCAGTGCAAATGTTGGTAGTTCGATTACATTGATGGAAGAAAGATCGCAACGCCATAAAATAATTAATGTAGAGTAATGAAATATCAGAAATACATTTGTCTAGTAACATATTCCGGTGATCAACACTGCAGGATCACAGGTTAAAACAAGC
The DNA here is from genome assembly GCF_023864345.2 of Schistocerca serialis cubense. Taxonomy (NCBI): domain Eukaryota; kingdom Metazoa; phylum Arthropoda; class Insecta; order Orthoptera; family Acrididae; genus Schistocerca; species Schistocerca serialis. The sequence continues at coordinate 657,157,630 of NC_064641.1, read as the reverse complement.
GCGATATAAGCCATTGAAGATGTGGAATTCTGCTACATTAATAAACGGTGTAACCGTCAGGATGCTGAATACAAGCATTCAAACGTACATGTACAGTATTTTGTTATAAAGGTGCCGGGTGTCAGTTTGTGAGATGGAATTCCATGTCTGTTTCCCTTGAGCGGTCAATACAGCACAAAGAGTGCTATTTGCAGATGACGCTGGAGTTGTCGTCGGATGATGTCCCGTATCTGCTCGATTGGAGGCGTATCTGATGATCGATCAGGACAAGACAATACGTCGACACTCTGTAGAGCATGTTGGGTTACAACAGTGGTATGTGGGCGAGCGTTATTCTGTTGGGAAACAACCCTTGAAATGCCGTTCGTGAATGCCACCACCATACGTCGAATCACCAAATTTGCGGTAAGGGTGTGTGAGATAACCACGAGAACGCTCTTGTTGTCATGCGAAATAGCACCCCAGACCATAATTCCAGATGTAGGTTGAAACACGTATGCAGCGATGGCGAGCCATGACAATCTCTGACCAGAGAGTAGTAGCGCGTGCGAGTTGCGAGAGAGCAGTTGCATGTAGGGAGTCGGCAGTTGTTGTTGTACGTAGCAGTCTGTCGGCAGTAGTAGTCTAGTACAGTTGTGTGAAGAGTCGCGAGTGGGACGCTGTCCGCGGGCGTCGACATGGGTCTCTGGTCAAGATGCTAAATGAGATATATTGTTAAATAAGGTAACGAAGCTGCATTGCGCACATCAGATAATGGAATGTATATTTATTGTAATTAATTTTCAAGAATTGCCCCAATAATAATTTTGTTTTGAAAGTATTTTAACAAAAGAGCCATTTAATTAAAAAAATATTTCCCTTAACAAAAGTTTCAGTTAAATTCAAAAAAAATATTTGCGATGCATTTCCTCCAAGCTATGGCGAAAAATAAGAGCAGATGCAGTTATAGTGAGGTAAGAAATTAATTCTGATTTTTTTGCACAGGGCCAAAGATCGACTTTTCGGTCTAATTGAGTTTTCATTGTCACTGAAATTTCATTATCATTGAATTATCTTTCATTTTTGTGGGGATCTGAATTTTGGAACATTTTTATGTCTTGCATTTTTGTAGGGAGCTTACACTTGGGTCAGATTGCGATTCTTACATTTAATTGTCATTATCAATAGATTTCATTGCGGGAGGGTTACACTTGGCTCCCATTTATTATTTTTTATTTAACTATTTCTGTGGGGACGATATTGCTTCGTGGCTCCATTATTTATTTAAGTTTGCTATACAGAATTTTCGGTGGGGAGGTTACAAGGTCCACTGTGTGTAGCACGCAGTGGAGTTAGTTATGGGCCCTCAACTGGCCTTCTCCTAACCAATACAAGGCAGAACCAGCTCTCATCAGGAAACACAACACACCTCCACACTGCCTTCCAATGATCTCTCGCATGACACCTCTGAAGTTGCAAATGGCAGTGGTTTGTGGTCGTAGAACGCACGCTACAGGGCGTCTGGCTCTAAGCTGTCCTTGGAGTAACCGATTTTTAACAGTTCCTTGGGTCACTGTGGTGCCATCTACTGATCAAATTGCTGCTGCTGATGCAGTACGATGCGGTAGAGCCTCGATGGACTTCCCTAGCAGTAGTGCCATGTGGCTGTCCAGAGCCCTGTCTTCTTGCGACCGTATATTCTCGTGAGAACCATTGCCTGCAATCGTGTGCAGTGGCTACAGGACTGCCAGGTCTTTCTGTAGTATCAGAGAAGGGATATCCAACTTCTCGTAGCCTTATCACACGACCTCGTTGAAACATAGTGGGGCTATGATAATGGTGTTAACGTCAACTCACCACGTCCAGTCTCAAAGGTAACTAACGATCACGACCGTTACAGAGTTAGTTATGGGTTGGGTTGGGTTGTTTGAGGAAGGAGACCAGACAGCGAGGTCATCGGTCTCATCGGATTAGGAAAGGACGGGGAAGGAATTCGGCCGTGCCCTTTCAAAGGAACCATCCCGGCATTTGCCTGGAGCGATTTAGGGAAATCACGGAAAACCTAAATCAGGATGGCCGGACGCGGGATTGAACCGTCGTCCTCCCGACTGCGAGTCCAGTGTGCTAGCCACTGCGCCACCTCGCTCGGTCATTTAGTTAACGCAAATCTAGTTTGCTTCCTTAAAATGCTAATAATATCGGCATTCTTATGCCACTGGCGCAAAATTTAAATAGACTTAATCTTTTATGTTTAGGAATACGCCTACCAGCTTTCGTTTATGTCGTACAACTTGGTGTTACGATTTTTTTCCCATCAGTGTATTTCGCGGGTCCATCGTGAATTAGAATTTTTCCTCTAGTGACATCGTAGCAGAAATTTAGCTTTCGGGGGATACACATAGCAGAAATAACTGTTCTGTTATTCATGAATTCCGAGAGACACTTTTAGTCTGCTTTTGTGAGTTTTGCTGCGAGCTAGAGTTTACTGAGATAACTAGTGTCAAGTTAAGAAGTTTGCAAATAACTTATAAATTTGTAATGTTTTGAAATAGTAACTCTTGCTGCGGTGTACGATCGACTTGAAGTGATGGTCCAAAATTAATTCATGTAAATTCTGCATTTATGTTCCCATTACAGGGTAAGTTTATCTGAACTAGGTGGTACGTAGCGTCACACTCCAGTGATAATTGTTTGGGAGCGCCATTATCGGTACGCCCTTCTCCGCCAACCAGTCGAGGGCTACGTTTAAAATGGTCATCATGCTGACAGACATCGACGCACTCTCCGTGTGCTGACGTCTTGCTGCAAACAAGCTCATTTGCTGACTCAACGTCCATGGCACGGCTGTACAATAGAGTGCGGGTAAGAGAGCGATATGTCTCTCCCCTCGGCACTGTAGTTGGAGTCATGAACGGTAGTCGAGTTTCAGCTTGTTTTGCGCAACTACACCGGCAATCTCCGGCAGCCAATGAGCGTTCAGTGATGTTCTGAGCGAACCTGCTGTGAACGTTGTAGGCAGTGCGATCAAGGAAGTTAAACGTGACCGTAGCGAGTTATTTAGTGGAATTTTATTCCATTTGTTGCGAGGTGATATAGCTAATAGTGGTTCAAAAATGGTTCAAATGGCTCTGAGCACTATGGGACTCAACTGCTGAGGTCATTAGTCCCCTAGAACTTAGAACTAGTTAAACTTAACAAACCTAAGGACATCACAAACATCCATGCCCGAGGCAGGATTCGAACCTGCGACCGTAGCGGTCTTGCGGTTCCAGACTGCAGCGCCTTTAACCGCACGGCCACTTCGGCCGGCCTAATAGTGGTGGGAAGCGGCAAATTCTACATAAAAAAGTGAGAGACATAACGCGCAGGACATTCGCGATCTTCAATCGCAAAGTACGAATATGTACGTACCGCAACTGTCGCTTAGAACCGGCAACACTGCAGTCCGTATCCGTGCTTCAACCTGCACGAATCCGTATCGTTCACGAATCGGATCAGTCACTTGGTGCTGCGCTACTCACGTGGTGACGTTGAGTATGGCTCTTCTGCATCAACCGAGTCTATATTCACAAGAAAGTGGTGGGATTCTGTTCAGTTCGAGCATAAATATCCAGTAATGATGAACTGCAGACTTCGTAAGCCACGATGCTACTGCCGTCAGTTCCGATATGTGCTGCTAGATGTCACTCCTTCTTACATGAGGTATATCAAGGGTCTTCTCTCAAACATCCAACTTTCAAACTCGATTTCTGAGAAACCCACTTCGTAATGTTTTCCTCTACAAAGAATGTAGATAGCGTTACTGTTACCTACTTGGTTGGTGCATGAATTGGCAGCGTTTTTTCTTAAGTTTAAGAAACACAACACCTACACACGACGTAGACATATTCTCCGTCAATATTTAAAATAGTTCGCCAACGCTGGAGTAATTTTTCAATTCCGCGACTGTAGAAATTACGTGGTTTCGAGGCGAAGAACTTTTTGAGCCTTACTCAGATCATAATTTCATCCGGAAAGGAAGTTCCTTTGAAGGCTGTTCGACAGACAACCAAAAAGTGGAAAATATAAGAGCGCAAGATCACGTGAATAAGGTCAGTGGGGAATGACCCCTACCCAACTAGTGTGCAGTGCTTTTTGTCAGTCTAGCGGAATGTGGGCGGGCGATATCGTGGAATAATATCGCTTCCCCCAGTCTTCCCTGCTCGTTGTTCTTGGACTGCTTGTGCAACACGTTACAATTTTGACAATAATTGTCGGCAGTGATGGTTACACGTCGGGGCAGCAATTCGTAGTACACCACACCGTCGTTGTTGCAGCAGATGCATTGCATTATCTTTTGTGGATGCGCGTACGTCTTTGTATACGCAGTTGTTTGGGCTCAGACATACCTTTATTTTCCCTATGTCAGCATAAAGACACCATTTATCGTCATCGGTAATGATACGGGCTGGGAATGGTCGTTATTGTTCAGGAGCCAATTGACGAGCAAACAGAAATGCCCATATGGACACCTGCTTATCTTTGTGATTTTGGCTTAGAACATGTGGTACTCATACAACCGGTTTCTGAATCTTCTCCGTTTCATGTCAATGTCGTACGAGGGTGGAATGATCACAAATCATTAAATTTGCCAGTTCTCGAGTACAATGACCTGGATTAATGCGTTCAAACGATCTTCATCAAACCCCGAAGGTTTTACTGAACGTGGAGAGTCATTATTGTCAAAACGACCCTCTTTAAAACGAGAAAACCATTTTCTCGTCATGTTCGCTCCAACGGCATTATCCTTAAACATGATACAAATGTTTCTGGCTGCCTCCGCTGCTTTCACCCTCTATTGAACTCAGAGAGAAGAATTTGTCGGAAATGTTCCGATTTCTCCAACAGGTACTCCTTTTCCTAGCGTCCATAACACCACTCACTATCTCCAAATGACAAAATTATGAAATGTAAACTCAAAAAGCAATTGTGAATTACAAATAAAAATTACAATCCATAAATAAACCCATAGCAACCGGAATACCAACATGCAAAACAAAAACGCTTTTAACATGAGCACCAATCCAATATATTATGCAGTTCTGAAATGCTAATCATTTGAACATTCTGGCATGACCATGCTAATTTAACGTTTGTTGTAGGTCGTCTTCATGGTGGTCAGTAGTGTATACGCATGTTTGGCCCAAATTTAGATAGTTAGCTGCTTATACAAGGTGCGTCTGAAAGGTTAGGTGAATGATCTCAGAAAATAAAAGAAACAAGAGTTGTAGATGAAACACCTTTACTGGTGAAACTTGCTGGCAGATTAAAACTGTGTGCCGGACGGAGACTCGAACTCGGGAGCTTTTCCTTTCGCAGGCAAGGGCTCTACCGACTGAGCTACACAAGGACGACTCAGGACCCGTTCTCACAGATTCAGTTCTGCCAGTACCTCGTATTCTACCTTCCAAACTTCACAGAAGCTCTTCTGCGACCTTTACTGGTCTTGCAAGAGGTTACAGTTGGCTACAATACACTGTAATCTGTTGTAAAACTGTTGGAACTTCTGAGGAGCGATACCTTTTCAGGGCTAATTTACGGTGGGTACACAAAAATAAGTCGGCGGTGGCAGATCTGGAGTATGAAAAGAGTATTATGAAGAACAGTCACCTTGCATGGACTGCGGAAGTTGAGCACGCAGGCGTTGCAGATACCCAACAACGCGTGACCACGCTACTTCGAGCGATTCCACAATGTTTGCTAACGTTTAGCATAAGACCCGATTTCAGAAGCGTGTTGTACCTAATGGTAACTAAAAGCCAGTAAAGATACGAGGAGCTTTCAATAAGTAATACAAAACCTTCTTATGTAATTTCAGCTGAAAAAAGTTCGGAATTTGTTGTGGTACATCGTAGAGTAGAATCGCTTAGCCCTTCTAGTTTCATGAAGTTGCGATTGGTGGCGGCACTGTATGTAGCATTCAAAATGGCGTCACTAACGGAGATGCGTTCAAAGAAGAGAGGTGTTATTTTCATAGGCGCTTGTACTCTACTGGCCATTAAAATTGCTACACCATGAAGATGTGCTACAGACGCGAAATTTAACCGTCAGGAAGAGGTGCTGTGATACGCAAATGATTAGCTTTTCAGAGCATTCACACAAGGTTGGCGCCGGTGGCGACACCTACAACGTGCTGATATGAGGAAAGTTTCCAGCCGATTTCTCATACACAAAGAGCAAGTGACCGGCGTTGGCTGGTGAAACGTTGTTGTGATGCCTCGTGTAAGGAGGAGCAATACGTACCATCACGTTTCCGACTTTGATAAAGGTCGGATTGTAGCCTATCGCGATTGCCGTTTATCGTATCGCGACATTTATGCTCGCGTTGGTCGAGATCCAATGACTGTTAGCAGAATATGGAATCGGTGCGTTCAGGAGGGTAATACGGAACGCTGTGCTGGACCCCAACGGCCTCGTATCACTAGCAGTCGAGATGACAGGCATCTTATCCGCATGGCTGTAACGGATCGTGCAGCCACGTTTCGATTCCTGAGTCAACATATGGGGACTTTTGCAAAACAACAACCATCTGCACGAACAGTTCGACGGCGTTTGCAGCAGCATGGACTGTCAGCTCGGAGACCATGGCTGCGGTTACCCTTGACGCTGCTTCACAGACAGGAGCACCTACGATGGCGCACTCAACGACGAACCTGGGTGCACGAATGGCAAAACATCATTTTTTCGGATGAATTCAGGTTCTGTTTACAGCATCATGATGGTCGCATCCGTGTTTGGCGACATCACGGTGAACGAACATTGGAACCGTTTGTTCGTCATCGCCATACTGACGTATCACCCAGCGTGATGGTATGGGGTGCCATTCTGCCATTCGTTACACGTCTCGGTCACCTCTTGTTCGCATTGATGGCACTTTGAACAGTGGACGTTACATTTCAGATGTGTTACGACCCGTGGCTCTACCCTTCATTAGATCCCTGCGAAACCCTACATTTCCACAGGATAATGCACAACCACATGTTGCGGGTCCATTATGGGCCTTTCTGGATACAGAAAATGTTCTACTGCTGCCCTGGCCAGCACAATCTCTAGATCTCTCACCAATTGAAAACGTCTAGTCGATGGTGGTCGAGCAACTGGCTCGTCACAATACGCCAGTCACTACTCTTGATGAACTGTGGTATGATGTTGAAGTTGCATCGGCAGCTGTACCTGTACACGCCATCCAAGCTCTGTTTGACTGAATGCCCAGGCGTGTCAAGGCCGTTATTACGGGCAGAGGTGGTTATTCTGGGTACTGATTTCTCAGGATCTATGCACCCAAACTGCGTGAAAATGTAATCACATGTCGTTTCTAGTATATTTGTCCAATGAATACGCGTTTATCATCTGCATTTCTCTCGGGGTAGGAATTTTAATGGCCAAAATGTGTAGAATATCTACGGAGACGTGGCAGTGAACAGAAGCGTGGAGAGTCGTTGGTTGCGGCGTCTTTCATCATCACAAAATGGTCGGCAAACCTGTCCGTTCTCCCGCATACCGGTCGGTCGCACAACAGCTGTGTCTCCTGCAGCGTTGGAACGTGCGGGCAGTCTCATTCGTGCTAATCAACGGATCACAGTCAAACCCCTCCTGCAGAACTGGCGGTGCTGACTCGTTCGTCCACCAGTTCAGATACTCAAACGTGTGTCCGTGTTGGGTTCCTCGTCGCCTACGAGAAGAACCATAAGAAAAAACGAAAGACCATCTGCGCCGAACTGCGTGCGCCTTACGAGGCTGATAGTGACAATTTCTGCCAAGCATCGCCACAGGCGGTGAAAAATAGATTCATCACTTCGAAGCGGAAACAAAACGGCAATCCATTGAGTTGCGCCATACCACTCTCCTCCGGAGCAAAATTTCAGTGCTGCACACTCATCTGGTTAAGTCATGGCGAGGATCTTCTGAAGCTTTGAAGGGATTGTTCTGCTTAGCGTAATCCCTCATGTAACGATCAACCTTGAAGTGCATTGTCCTACCCTCACGGAATAGAAGAAGCAATTCAGCATGATCGGCGCCGCAATAATGCAAACAAACATTTCCTTCTCCATTATAATGCAAGGCCTCACACGTCTGCGTATCCAGTAGGAGCTCAACAAATCTTCGCTAGATTATCCTTCCTCATCCACCTTACAGCCCCATCTCGCACCTTCCGACTTCCATGTGTTCGGCTGAGTGAAGGATGCACTCAGCGGGGAGCAGTACGTGGATAATGGGGAGGTTATTGGTGGAGCAAGACGTTGGCTCCGACGTCGAATTATGCGGACATACCGGCCCTCTCAGTAAGGTGCGGTGATATCTTCGCACTTGACGGTGATTAAAAAAATAGTTTTGCATTACTCGCCGACCGTTGTGGCCGAACGGTTCTAGCTGCTACAGTCTGGAACCGTGCGACCGCTACGGTAGCAGGTTAGAATTCTACCTCGGGCATGGATGTGTGTGGTGTGCTTAGTTTAGTTAGGTTTAAGTAGTTCTAAGTCCCATAGTGCTCAGAGCCATTTGAACCCCTCATATTCTGGGTGTTACCCTCGTTTCCCTTAATTTCTGAGAGTATTCATCGAACTTTGCAGGCGCACCTTTTGTAATAAATACAGGCGTGACGAAAAAAATCTATAGTTCTTTTAGTTATAAGACGCAGTTGTAGTGTAATGACGTAAGTTTTGTATAAATGATTTTCTTTTAACATATGACCATGTGCAGACTTCGTCACCTACGTCAGTTACAACACACTTCAAAATTATTTAAATTCCTTTTAAATCGTCTCTGAATGTTTCTTGAACGAAACTGTATTTAAAACATCATCATTTGAGTCGTATGCGCAGAATTACGTCACTCAGTCCAATTGGTTTGCGAAAACTTTTTTTTCGATTTAGATGTCATTTGTTTCTTCTCAGAAATTATATTAATGCAAGTTATCTGGTTTTATAAATATTAGAACCACATTGAATAAACTTTCAAGACTCAAACTCGCGACGAGCGTTTGCAAAATTAATAATCTTGTAAAATAAATTCGTAATTCATTAAAATAATTCTTCATAAATAAATTCTCAGAACACGTATTTCAACTTTAGTAGCATCCACTAGTTTATTATCTTCCTACATATAGACGTGAACTTGAGCCTTGACAAGATAGGACTGAACATTTACAACAAGATTAAACTTTCCATGACATCATTGTTGTAGAAACATTACAAATTCTTATTTTCTCAGTCTTTAGAAGCACGACGCAACAACTCGGTTTCAGGATCTTCTGTTGCTCTCTGGCTGTCGACCCGCGACCTATAGTGGCCAGCAATTTTCTCTCTGGCCCCGGCAGTGAAGATGCTGTCTCCGTTCGTTGCGCCGCCCTCTCCGTACATGAAACATAAAAAATAAATACAAAACTTTAGATAATTCACAACAATTACAAAGATTACAAAAACACATAAACAAAACACTAAACTAAATTTATATTCACCTGCAAACTGGGCTGACACTAGTGGATGGGTGACGCTTCAATTTCGCGTCCCACTACAGAGTGTGATAGATTACATGGTTTCGATAATTCTTCTTACAGGTCGGAAACAGTACCCTAGATACAGATTTCTTTTCAAACCGTAGTCTGTTGAGCGCCGTCTACAGGTTCTAGTATTCTGGAAACAGGGCTCTATATTCACTGCTCAGAACACAGCCGGTTGTTCGCCGCGGAGCAGCGCACAGAACCCACCGCTAGTGCAGGGCTGTCAGCCGTAACGGCCCTACAGCGGCCGACCCTCTAACGGCCGTGCGGCCGCTGCTGCTAGTGCCGTGGCTCTCGGCGGTCTCCGGCGGATGCAAATGTCATGTCACCGGCAGCGCGCTGCCCCGTCATCCGGACACACTGCCGCCACTGCTGTACTGGACCCAAACGACTCCACACACTGCCGCCTCGGGTGTCTGCGATCTCAACACGCTATCCGAGAGCACGAAGAAGAATACTACACATTCGTATGAGAAATCAGTGTCATTGTACTGTGTCAGAGTAGCCCAAACGAAAAGAGTCTTCACTTCTGGTTTGAAATAAGCAAACAGTGAGGGAAATTGTAAAATCTCTGAATGCCCATCGTTTCACACATGGTTGCTGGATCTCAGCTGTTCAGTACAGAATGTCAAATCAAACAATGAAACGCCCGCTAAACCCGCTGGGCAAAACAGGTGATTAGGATTGTGGAAAGGGCCAAGTAAGGTTGGGGTCAGTTTCACCTTAAAATTGTAATTTAATAACACATTTACAACCAAAGCGGCACTTGTACAATTGCGACTTACAAAATTTCACAACTGAAGGCCTCGAAACAAGAAATCTTAAAAAGCAACAAGATAAAAATGCAGTTTTAAAAAAAGCAACTAAAAAATAAATAACAAATAAAAATAGCATTTGCTATTTTAACTGCATTTTTATCTTGTTGCTTTTAAAGATTTCTTGTTTGGAGATAGCTAGGCGGAAAGCCTCAAGTCAAAAGTTGATAGACAAATATAAACAAGATGTAATACAAAGGGCTCAAGACCAACAGTAAAATTTTCAAGTTTTTAAAATTAATTACCATAACCTTCCAAAGGCAGAAGACCACAATGATTAAGCTTGAAAGGTAATTTTAAGAATGTTCCAAGCGGGTGAAAGGCCACAATTAATTTTCATTTACATAAAACAGAGTAAAATCAGGATTTTTTAAAATCATTAGCTATGAGATTATACAGACAATTAAACACCCATGAGAAAGACAGTAACGACAACGGCACTCAGAAGCTACCAGGGGGTCGGTCTGCCCTCGTTCAAAAAAATGGTTCAAATGGCTCTGAGCACTATGGGACTTAACTTCTGAGGTCATCAGTCCCCTAGAAATTAGAACTACTTAAACCTACCTAACCTAAGGACATCACACACATTCATGCCCGAGGCAGGATTCGAACCTGCGACCGCAGCGGTCGCGCGGTTCCAGACTGTAGCACTTAGAACCGCTCGGCCACTCCGGTCGGCCTTGCCACCAATCGGTACATGAGAATTCAAACACAAAATGTTACGGGCGTGATTATCCACAATCAGATATGTATATGTATTAAGCTGTCAAAGCAGCGGCAACAGGTGAGGCAAGGACGCTGCCTGAAATTACGTTAGTGGCCAGGGCAGGTAACTGAACACCGGCGGACACAAGGTAGAAAATTCCGCTGGTGCACTTGAATTGTAGTCAACCAATATAGTTAATTCCACCGCATGGCCGCTAAATTTCAGCAATACAAACACTCGGTGTTGCTCACAGGAAAACCTCGCCAACAGCGAACCACCGAAACGAACCACACAACATGAATGGACGTGGCTTGGGTACTTAAACCGCTACTCAACTTTGACGTCGTGTCTCGGTGAGCAACGAAGCTCGTAGCGATCGGACGGCTCCACACACTCTCCGACACTGAGCAGGGACCGCCAGCGCACCCAGCCGGCTGTACCGCGCGAAGATAACTTCCCTGGTCCGCAGCAGCCGACCGACTCACCTCAGAATGCCGACAACATCTAAAATAGACATCAGTGGAAATAACACCAACTATACACACAACCAGACAAACACTTGCACGAAGACCTGAATGATACACAGCGGTAACTATGCACGCATGGAGACAAATCGGGAGTCGATGCACACACACACACACACACACACACACACAGCCGGCTCATGAACGATCGGCGAGCCAAAACGTGTCGTCCGGTAGGACGAGCGACCGACGATCCTCCAAGAACGTGGCCCGGCTCAAGTGATGCGGGGAGGCAATGGTCGGGCGAGCCATGTCGACGCAGACCTCACTGCTGCTTCAACCCGACTGCACTAGTGCCGCTTTGCAACTCCCTGACTGGCAGGTCAGGACTGCGCTCCAGACGCGTTCCAGCTGACTGGCAGACCCGAACTCGCGACCCGAACTCCACTTGCGAAAGACAACGACCGGGAAGTAATAGCAGTCGAGCAAAGATACTACGAGGGAGGATATATGGATAAGCGCTGCTAGCGTCGCTCACGGTCAGGCAAAGCAGCAACTCAGTGACAGTATTAATTTAAATTAACGTAGTGAGGTGGAAGTACGTTAAAAACAGGGTGTAAAATACATTATGGCGGGAACACGAGCCACGCATGGCTCAAACAACTTTCAGCCGTAGAAATTTCAAAATTGTTATTTTACTGGGCTACCAGTTTCGGCGACATTCTAACGGCATCTTCAGGCTCCTGACCGACGTCGAGGAAGATTCTCACCTTTCGTTCAGTCAAAATTTTGGCCAGCATTCAAAGACCGATATAAGGAGATTTTTGAGACATCACTTCAAGCACCAAATGCTGACTCGGTCAGTGAACGTTGACCGTAGTGTGTCAACGTTTTTGTGTTACAAACCGGAATGGGACAGTATTCTAAATCAGGTGTTCAAAACATTCCACAGAGTTTCTTGATGAAGTGTGTGCAAAGGCTGTCATGCACACATTGACTCCTGAATACAAACGACGACGCGTGGACGCAAACTTCGACTTGATTGAAATTCAAAACGCGTACAACTCTTTTACGGGTGCCGAGACTTGGTTTTATTAATGTTATAACGATAAGTGTAGAACTTCACATCAAGAACAAACGTTTTTACGACATAACTGACTTTGAAGCCAATGTGACTCGCGGGTTGATCACCTTAAAGAAGGACTTTTCTGACAGTTTCACATGGTTGTACAATCGTTCTGTGCATTGTCTGTACGTGCGAGGGGAGAGACTATCCACAACAGCTAATGCATTAAAACCACCATCTTAAGATTTCTTTATTTGAGGTTGGACTCCACTGGGAACCATGTGCTCAACGACCGCAATATTACTATCGCATACACAAAAATTCCAAGAATCCGTCGCAGGAGATTTGAAATCATTTATTCAGCAAGTCTATTTCACTCACTGTGTCAGGATCATTAGTGAAAATACTACAGTCTTGAACACTCATGTAATGAAGGAATATATTACAGCTTCAACATAGTGTCGATACAGACGAACACAGCAATTAACGAAAAACAAAAAAAGTCTCACAGTGACTGAAAACGATTTGCTGTAACAAATTATTTCAAATCTGTGACGATCGATGCTGCCAGTTTTGTTGTCTACAGTTTCTTTGTTTTTTCAAATGGTTCAAATGGCTCTGAGCACTATGGAACTTAACATGTGAGGTCATCAGTCCCCTAGAACATAGAACTACTTAAACCTAACTAATCTAAGGACATCACACACATCCATGCCCGAAGCAGGATTCGAACCTGCGATCGTAGCGGTCGCGCGGTTCCAGACTGTAGCGCCTAGAACCTCTCGGCCACTCCGGGCGGCTCATTGTTTTTTATTAACCCAGTATCGAAAGTGTTCGCTTTGACAGGGTGTGACTAAGATTAAGCATAGTCCCAACAATAAGATGAAGCTTCACGTGATGAAATGGAAATATTGTTCCCGGTATTCGAAAATGAGTACCTAAAACTAATGAAACAGCGACTGCTGAATCGTTGTCCGTAATAGATCCCAAAAAAATTACGTCCTTAGAGCCACAAAAAACGCAGATGGTAACTGAAACAAACGAAAAGAAGTACATGGTATTCTCTGTAAGCGCTTTGATCTCTGAGTAAAATACCACCGAGTAAAATACACATTCGCGTTAGCTGATACAATTAAAGATATCCACAGAAGCGTAAACTTCGCTTTCTATGAAGTAGCCAACATATGTAACAATGGAAGGTGCCCATAATAAAGTTCCAGTTTCAAAAGCTGTAGAAGGAGAATCGCTGCTCAGAAAGACTCAAATTTGAAAAGCTTATTGCTGACGGAGGGGGAAACGTCAGGGAACAAAATACACTCCTGGCCATTAAAATTCCTACACCACGAAGATGACGTGCTACAGACGCGAAATTTAACCGACAGGAAGAAGATGCCGTAATATGCAAATGATTAGCTTTTCAGAGCATCCACACGAGGTTGGCGCCGGCGGCGGCACCTACAACGTGCTGACATGAGAAACGTTTCCAACCGATTTCTTGTACACAAACAGTAGTTGACCGGCGTTGCCTAGTGAAACATTGTTGTGATGCCTCGTGTAAGGAGGAGAAATGAGTACCATCACGTTTCACGCTTTGATAAAGGTCGGATTGTAGCCTATCGCGATTGCGGTTTATCGTATCGCGACATTGCTACTCGCGTTGGTCGAGATCCAATGACTGTTAGCAGAATATGGAATCAGTGGATTAAGGAGGGTAATACGTAACTCCGTACTGGGTCCCAACGGCCTCGTATCAGTAGCAGTCGAGATGATAGGCATCACATCCGCGTGGCTGTAAATGATCGTGCAGCCACGTCTCGATCCCTGAGTCAACAGATGGGGACGTTTGCAAGACATCTGCACGAACAGTTCGACAACGTTTGCAGCAGCAAGGACTATCAGCTCGGAGGCCATGGTTGCGGTTACCCTTGACGCTACATCACAGACAGGAGCGCCTGCGATGGTGTACTCAACGACGAACCTGGGTTCACGAATGGCAAAACGTCATTTTTTTGGATGAATCCAGGTTCTGTTTACAGCATCATGATAGTCGCATTCGTGTTTGGCGACGTCGCGGTGATCTCACATTGGAAGCGTGCATTCGTCATCGCCATACTGTCGTATCACCCGCCGTGATGGTATGGGGTACCACTGGTTACACGTCTCGGTCACCTCTTGTTCGCATTGACGGCACTTTGAACAGTGGACGTTACATTTCAGATGTGTTACGACCCGTGGCACTACCCTTCATTTGATCCCTGCGAAGCCCTACATTTTAGCAGGATAATGCACGACCGCATGTTGCAGGTCCTGTACGGGCCTTTCTGGATACAGAAAATGTTCGACTGCTCCCCTGGCCAGCACATTCTCCAGATCTCTCACCAATTGAAAACGTCTGGTCAATGGTGGCCGAGCAACTGGCTCGTCACAATACGCCAGTCACTACTGTTGATGAAGTGTGGTATCGTGTTGAAGCTGCATTGGCAGCTGTACGTGTACACGCCATCCAAGCTCTGTTGAATTAATGCCCAGTCGTATCAAGGCTGTTAATACGGCCAGAGGTGGTTGTTCTGGGTACTGATTTCTCAGTATCCATGCACCCAAATTGCTTGAAAATATAATCACATGTCAGTTGTAGTATAATATATTTGTCCTATGAATACCCATTTACCATCTGCATTTCTTCTTGGTGTAGCAATTTCAATGGCCAGTAGTGTAATATAACAAAATTTTAACCAATAGATGACTCTGTAAGAGCATATGCACAACAGAGTACTTACGCCTCACGGCTGTTCCTTAGTTTCTGGCCGAGACGCCAAACGTTACTGTCTGCACGAAGAACTGCGCGTTGCTGGTAAAGGTGTTTTACAAGAACGGTGAATGTGCGCCAATATCCCTGCAGAATTTCCTTAAACTCAGTATTATGGATAAGAGCATCGGTCTGACGTCTGCTTACGGTCTAAAAAAAATGATTACAAAATTCGAAAATGTGCGTCTTTTGGAGTGCAATGTGGCAGAGGGAGGAAAAATCTGTCGAATATGTGTCCATAACATTGCAAGAGGAGTCGAACGGTTGCGTGGAAACATGTAATGCTCGTGAATTTCCGAAACTTTGGACATGACTGCGAGCACGATGCATAAAATCCTACGAAACATCGTCAGTTGCTATCCATACGAAATCACCCATCCTCAGGAGTTGCTTCCGGCCGACCTGCCATCAAGACAAACACGTTCGCTCTGAAATTTCTTGTTTACGTGGATGTAGAAAATGAATGGTCATGGAATCTTCTGTGGACAGACGAAGCCCATTTCCATCTCAACGACACCGCGATACGCAAAACTGCAGAATATGTGCAACGGAGAATCCGCACGCACATCAACCAGTATCACTTTATTCTGCAAATGTGACTGCTTGGTGATATGTGACGGTATTGTTTATCGTAGGACCGTATTCTTTCCAGCAGATGAGTCCTGCGGTCCGCTGCTCCCCCTCTGCACAGCGACTGCTGCAGAGACATTTCGGTAATGCTGGAATTATCACGAGTCATTTCCCTACGGCCTGGCCACCCAGATCGCCTGATCTTAATACGTGTGACTTCTGACTGTGACGCTAGGTGAAAGATGTGTTCGGTGCTCCAATTACGAACATAGTTGAACCGAATGCACGCATTGCGGAACGCATTTTGAACTTTCCATACGTGACTTATGGCACAATTTGTTATAATTTGGCGGAGTTTTGGGTATAGAGTGATATGTGGAGCAGTTTTTCTGTAATATGAAGATGGATAGGATAATTCGCTACAATATCTGCTAGAAAAGAGGTAGTTTGTTACAGTTTTGGTTAACGGTAATGATGCGTGGGGAACTTTGTTGCAGTTTAGCTGGTGATGAATAGGACAATGTTTTACAATTTTGCTGCAACATGTCGATATATGGGATAATTCGTTATAATTTTTCTTGTGATATAATTATCTGTGTAGTAAGTAGTTAAAATTTAGATATAACATGACAGTGAATGGGGAATATGTTACAATTTCGATGATGCTTTTTTGGATCATCAGTCTTCTGCCTGGTTTGATAGGCCTGTCACAAATTCCTCTCGTCTACCAAACTTTCCATCTCCGAGCAGCACTTGCAACCTAGGTCCTCAATTATACACTCCTGGAAATGGAAAAAAGAACACATTGACACCGGTGTGTCAGACCCACCATACTTGCTCCGGACACTGCGAGAGGGCTGTACAAGCAATGATCACACGCACGGCACAGCGGACACACCAGGAACCGCGGTGTTGGCCGTCGAATGGCGCTAGCTGCGCAGCATTTGTGCACCGCCGCCGTCAGTGTCAGCCAGTTTGCCGTGGCATACGGAGCTCCATCGCAGTCTTTAACACTGGTAGCACGCCGCGACAGCGTGGACGTGAACCGTATGTGCAGTTGACGGACTTTGAGCGAGGGCGTATAGTGGGCATGCGGGAGGCCGGGTGGACGTACCGCCGAATTGCTCAACACGTGGGGCGTGAGGTCTCCACAGTACATCGATGTTGTCGCCAGTGGTCGGCGGAAGGTGCACGTGCCCGTCGACCTGGGACCGGACCGCAGCGACGCACGGATGCACGCCAAGACCGTAGGATCCTACGCAGTGCCGTAGGGGACCGCACCGCCACTTCCCAGCAAATTAGGGACACTGTTGCTTCTGGAGTATCGGCGAGGACCATTCGCAACCGTCTCCATGAAGCTGGGCTACGGTCCCGCACACCGTTAGGCCGTCTTCCGCTCACGCCCCAACATCGTGCAGCCCGCCTCCAGTGGTGTCGCGACAGGCGTAAATGGAGGGACGAATGGAGACGTGTCGTCTTCAGCGATGAGAGTCGCTTCTGCCTTGGTGCCAATGATGGTCGTATGCGTGTTTGGCGCCGTGCAGGTGAGCGCCACAATCAGGACTGCATACGACCGAGGCACACAGGGCCAACACCCGGCATCATGGTGTGGGGAGCGATCTCCTACACTGACCGTACACCACCGGTGATCGTCGAGGGGACACTGAATAGTGCACGGTACATCCAAACCGTCATCGAACCCATCGTTCTACCATTCCTAGACCGGCAAGGGAACTTGCTGTTCCAACAGGACAATGCACGTCCGCATGTATCCCGTGCCACCCAACGTGCTCTAGAAGGTGTAAGTCAAGTACCCTGGCCAGCAAGATCTCCGGATCTGTCCCCCATTGAGCATGTTTGGGACTGGATGAAGCGTCGTCTCACGCGGTCTGCACGTCCAGCACGAACGCTGGTCCAACTGAGGCGCCAGGTGGAAATGGCATGGCAAGCCGTTCCACAGGACTACATCCAGCATCTCTACGATCGTCTCCATGGGAGAATAGCAGCCTGCATTGCTGCGAAAGGTGGATATACAGTGTACTAGTGCCGACATTGTGCATGCTCTGTTGCCTGTGTCTATGTGCCTGTGGTTCTGTCAGTGTGATCATGTGATGTATCTGACCCCAGGAATGTGTCAATAAGGTTTCCCCTTCCTGGGACAATGAATTCACGGTGTTCTTATTTCAATTTCCAGGAGTGTATGATTGATTTATTCCAATCTCTGACTTCTCCTACAGTTTTTACCCTCCACTACAATGAAGGTTATTCTCTGTTGTCTTGACAGATGTCCTATCATCCCGTCCCTCGAGTCAGTGTTTCCCATATATTCCTTTCCTCGCCGATTCTGTGGGAAGAATCCCCTTCCTTAACTAGTCACTCTACCAAATTTTCAACGTTCTTATGTAGCACCACATTTCATAAGCTTCGATTTCCTTATTTTTTGGTTTTATCACATTCCACGATTCACTGCCGTACAGTAACGTGGTCCGAACGTACGTTCTTAGAAATTAATTCCTCATATTTTTGATACTAGTGCACCTCTTTCATCCAGAAATACCATTCTAATCAATGCCTGTCTGCTTCTTATGTCTTCCTTGCTCAATTGTCATGGGTTGTTTTGGTGCTTACGTAGAACAATTCCTTCTCTTCATTTACTTCCGGATTACCAAGTTTGACGTTAAGTTTCTCGCTGTTCTCAATTCAGCTACTTCTCATTACTTTTATCTTTCTTCGATTTACTCTCAATCTACATTCTATTCCCATTAGACAGTTCATTCCATTCAATAAATCCTGTAATCCTTTACATTCATTGAGGGTAGAAATATCAGCACATCTTATCAATGATTTTTTCACCTTTAATTTTAACCCACTCTTTAGCTTTTCTTTTATTTCCGTGATTTCTTCAGCTATGTTTTGATTGAACAGTTGGTGCGAAAGACTACATCGCTGTCTTACTCCATTTTTGGTCTGAGCAGTTCGTTTTTGTCTGTCTGTCTTATAATTCTCTCTTGGTTCTTTCACATATGTTACCCATCTTTCCCTATAGCTTACTCATATTGTCAGTGTTTCGAACATCTTACACCAATTGACATTGCCGAACGCTTTCTCCAGATCGGCAAATCCTATGACAATGTCTTTATTTTTCGTTAGTCTTGCTTCCATTTTTACCTGCAACGTCAAAATTCCTTCTCTGGTGCCTTTACCTTTCCTAAAACCAAACTGATCATGGTCTAACATATTCCCAATTTTCTTTTCCATTCTTCTCTATATTATTTTTGGTAGCAACTTTAATGTTATCTGTTGATTGCTCAATAATTCTCGCACTTATCCACTCTTGCTATCTTCATAATTGTGTCGATGAGGTTTTTCTGCCATTTCTCCCAATGATTTTCAAAATTCCGATTGAATGTTATCTATCTCTTCTGACATATTCGATCGTAATTTTGATTCTAATACTGAATCCCCAATGTCTTCCCGATCGACTACTTCTTCATCTATCACGTCCTCAGACAAGTCCTCCTCCGCCCCCCCCTCCCCCCTTGGAGCCCCTTAAAGGTACTCTTTTCATCTATCATCTTTTCCCTCTGTATTTAAGGGTGGGATTTCCATCGCACTCCTAATGTTACCGCCCTTACTTTTACTTTCACCAAAGATTGTTTTGACTTATGTGCTGAGTCAGTCCTTCCGACAATCATTTCTTTTCCGATCACTTCACATTTTTCCTGCAACCATTTCTCTTTAGCTTCCTTGCAGTTCCTGCTTATTTCGGTCCTAAGGAACTTCTGTCTCTGTATTCCTGAATTTCTCAGAGCATTGACGTACTTCCTTCTTTCGTCGATCAACTGAAGTATTTCTTCTGCTACCCATGGTCCCTTTGCAGTTACCTTCCTTGTATCTATGGCTTTTTCCATTTTCTGTGTTTGCCCTTTTGAAGACATGTCCATTACTCTTTAATAGGACTGGATACTCATCTATTCATCAGTGCAGTGTCTATAGCCTCAGAGCAATTCAAGCATGTCTTTTCATTCCATAGTACTGCTGTATCCCAGTTATTTCACGTTGATTCTTCTTAACCAGTCTCTTAAATTTCAGCCTACTCTTTATCATTACTCAATTGTGTTACGAGTCTATATCTGCTTCTGGATTCGCCTTACAGTCCTATAAGTAATTTCAAAATCTCTGTCTCACCATGCTGTAATCTGACTGTAATCTTGCTGAATCGCCGGCTGATGGTAGCCGAGCGGTTCTAGGCGTTTCAGTCTGGAACCGCGGGACCGCTACGGTCGCAGGTTCGAATCCTGCCTCGGGCATGGATGTGTGTGATGTCCTTAGGTTAGTTAGGTTTAAGTAGTTCTAAGTTATAGGGGACTGATGACCACAGATGTTAAGTCCCATAGTGCTCAGAGCCATTTTTTTTCACTATATATATAAATGACCTAGTAGATAGTGTCGGAAGTTCCACGCGGCTTTTTGCGGATGATACTGTAGTATACAGAGAAGTTGCAGCATTACAAAATTGCAGCGAACTGCAGGAAAATCTGCAGCGGATAGGCACTTGGTGCAGGGAGTGGCAATTGACCCTTTAACATAGACAAATGTAATGTATTGCGAATACATAGAAAGAATGATCCTTTATTGTATGATCATATGATAGCGGAACAAACACTGGTAGCAGTTACTTCTGTAATACATCTGGGAGTATGCGTGCGGAACGATTTGAAGTGGAATGATCATATAAAATTAATTGTTGTTAAGACGGGTACCAGGTTGAGATTCATTGGGAGTGTCCTTAGAAAATGTAGTCAATCAACAAGGGAGGTGGCTTACAAAACACTCGTTCGACCTATACTTGAGTATTGCTCATCAGTGTGCGATCCGTACCAGGTCGGGTTGACGGAGGAGATAGACAAGATCCAAAGAAGAGCGGCGCGTTTCGTCACAGGGTTATTTGGTAAGCGTGATAGCGTTAGGGAGATCTTTAGCAAACTCAGGTGGCAGACTGTGCAAGAAAGGCGCTCTGCATCGCAGAGTAGCTTGCTGTCCAGGTTTCGAGAGTGTGCGTTTCTGGATGAGGTATCGAATATATTGCTTCCTCTTACTTATACCTCCCATGGAGATCACTAATGTAAAATTAGAGAGATTCGAGCGCGCACGGAGGCTTTCCGGCAGTCGTTCTTCCCGCGAACCATACGCGACTGGAACAGAAAAGGGAGTAATGACAGTGGCACGAAAAGTGCCCTCCGCCGCACACCGTTGGGTGGCTTGCGGAGTATAAATGTAGATGTAGATGTAGATACTTACGCCTGGAGGTCCTTTCGTTACACGTTGTTAAATTTGCAAAGGGACGGTACACCACAATACAGACACAAATTTGAATGCAGCGAACAGACACGTCAATGAACGGATGGACAATTTATAATTTTGTAAAAAAAATGTCGAGCACTTGTAGGGTTTGAACAAGGATCTCCCCCTTCGCAGTCCAACACCGTGACCACATGACCACGACACCACGGTCCGTCACAGACAATCGATATTGCAAACGTTGATCTTGGACCGTTCGTTGTTTCTATTTTGCGTCTTACTTCCACAATTCAATACACATTCTTCCTGGTTTCATGCTTCATCTGTGTTCCGATTTTGAAGGGCTATCCAATGACCCATCTTATCTTAATCTGAGGGGTGTGCGATGAGGATATTCCTTTGTAAGTCCTCTTCCGCTTTCAAAACCGTTCAGCATCTTCACCTTGGCAGGGGCCTTACAAGATACTACCAGCCGGACCAGCTAGATCAACCTTTGTTAAAATGTGTTACAACTATAACTTCACTTTGTCCTTTCTTGTGACAAGCAGAACTTTGCTTCACAAATTTTGGGTCCAAGTTGGTCGGGTTTAATAACGATTCTAAAAACACTTAATAGGACGTTGATATTATGTTCGGTCTCTTTGACGCAATTCGAGAGAACTCATAATCAATACCGCTTAACTATATTCATGCAAATTTTAATGCATAATTGAGTCTTATTTTGGAATCCACGTTAAACAGTAAGTCTCCTCATAGCTGGGAGGGTAAGATAGTTTAGAGGAAATTAGCGGAATTCTACAGCTAACAGGACTTTTGACACAGCAGGATTGGTGACAAGTGCACACAGTTAAACTGAACATGTAATAAAGTGTTGACCTAAAGACGTTATGCTGCACTCGATGAATGTAAAGTGTGTTAACTAAGAATACCTGTGGTGAAACTAAAAATATTTATTTTACTGTCCAATCCAAAATCAAAAAAAGTGTTACTCACATATTCTCCCAGTACCTTTATACAAGCAAGCAAAATCAGGATTAAAGGAAATTTATACTTCTTTCTCTGTCTTTATGTATAGTTCCGACAAGTACACGGTAGCAAAGTTATTGAATTATAAGTATGCAAGCACCCACAAACGCACTGTCATTCTAAATACTCTGACATGTCCAAGCCATGCCACTCGCGTAATATTGTAAATAAACTAGCCCCAAACGCATGCACTCCAGCTGTGAGATTTGAATGCGGGCTTGTGGTGATGTTTGACCAATCAGAACAATCATATTTATGATGCGTCCACGCGCTCGCCGCATAATGGCGGTTTGCAGATCTGTCCGCTTCGTAATTTAAATGTGTACAGCCGGAATCTGCGGAACATGGCAAATATGCTGAATGAATGAGAGCGTACATGACTGTTATTTTGCATATTAACAGAAAATTGTACGGAGGGATTTGGATAAAAGATTACATTTATACGCTGATGAGCCAAAACATTATGACCATCTGAATAATAGCTTGTTTGTTCGTCACTGATTCCTTGTGTCAGGGATCCGGTAGTTTGCAGGTCGGTTTGTGGAAATATGTGCATTAGATGTCTACGCACAAGTCATGTAATTCGTGTAAATAACGGGCTTCTGAACTGCGTGTGCGGTGATGGCATCCGATAGCGACCGAGACGGGTTCCACAGGGTTTACGAGTACATCAGGTGAATTTGGTCGCCGAGACATCAACGTGAATTCACTATAACGCTCCTCAGACAACTGTAGCAAGGTTCTGGCTCCGAGGCATGGACAGTTGTACTGATTAAAGATGACATCGTCGTTGAGGAAGACATCAAGCATGAAGGGATGCATGTGGTTCGCAGCTGTCAGCATGTCTTCGATTACTACCACCTCTCCCATGTAAGCGCAGGGGAATGCTTCCTATAGCATAATACTGTTCCCGCCAGCCTGCGTCTGTGGCGCCCTGCACGTTTAGAGGGGCCGTTCACGTCAATGACCGGTTTTGTGGAGATGACCAGCGACCCAGTGTAGCAAAAACGTGATTCACGCTAAGAGTCGACACGTTTCTATTGGTCGACTTTAGAATCCTGATGGCCCCGTACCCTCTACGACTTTAAATGACGTCGTTGTGTCAATACGTGAACTCGTAGGAGTAGTCTGCTGCGGAGCTCTATGTTCAACAATGTACGATGAACGGTGTGCTTCGAAACATTTCCGCGTGCACCAGCTTTGTGCTCTTTCGGCAGAGACCCCACTGAACCGTGATTTATTTTCAAAGAATATTCTTAAGAATTTATTTTATTTATTAGCGAATCTTCAAGAACATTAACACTTTTAATCACACTATGTAAGCACGGAGGTAGTTACCAGGGAGTAACTGATGAAATCATAACCAAATTCCTTTTAACAAATGGGAATTTTGTTCACTTCAATAGTGCCTAAAAGCATTTTTTAAAGGAAAGAGAAATCACCCTTTAAATATCAAAGTTACAATTTATTCAGATGCGGAAAGAAACCAGTTTTGACTGTATGAGCTTTCGGGCAGAGAACCTTGCCGCTCCCTTTTGACACGGCTGTAGTTACGACCACTCACAACAGCCTCTGAAAGACTACACTGGTGCAAATCACTAAGAGTTTTAACAATTTGCACAAGCACACGAACTATGCACTGCCCCCCCCCCCTCCCCCTCCGTAGGAGGTATGGAAATGGTACAAAACACTAGCAATTAAAATATTAACCTTGCCACCGAAAGTGCAACTTGATTTTAGCTTCTAAGGAGAGTCTCACGGGGGAAGGGTGGCAACTTTATGTACTAAAATGACCATATGACCATTTAAATAAAAGCACATGAAATGCAATCTTATATAAAATTCTGCAAGGTTGGCCAAACAATAGTTAAGAAAATAAACAATTTTTTCAGCCTTCAGTTGCAAGGTAATTTTTACTCGTTTACCTAGGTTTCGATTCCAGTAATGGAATCTTCTTCAGAACCTATAAATTAAACCACATACGGACATATCAAAACCTAGGTAAACGAGTAAAAATTACCTTGCAACTGAAGGCTGAAAAATTGTTTATTTTCTATGCATATACGGTTGCTGACGCGCAGCATTATGTTAAAGATTTGCAATAGTTAACATGCTCTACAGCACACAGATACCGCCTCTCAAGATCATTTTTTTTTTTTTTTTTTTTTTTTTTGTCATCAGTTTACTGACTGGTTTGATGCAGCCCGCCACGAATTCCTTTCCTGTGCTAACCTCTTCATCTCAGAGTAGCACTTGCAACCTACGTCCTCAATTATTTGCTTTACGTATTCCAATCTCTGTCTTCCTCTACAGTTTTTGCCCTCTTGCCCTCTACAGCTCCCTCTAGTACCATGGAAGTCATTCCCTCATGTCTTAGCAGATGTCCTATCATGCTGTCCCTTCTCCTTATCAGTGTTCTCCACATATTCCTTTCCTCTCCGATTCTGTGTAGAACCTCCTCATTCCTTACCTTATCAGTCCACCTAATTTTCAACATTCGTCTATAGCTCCATATCTCAAATGCTTCGATTCTCTTCTGTTCCGGTTTTCCCACAGTCCATGTTTCACTACTATACAATGCTGTACTCCAGACGTACATCCTTAGAAATTTCTTCCTCAAATTAAGGCCGGTATTTGATATTAGTAGACTTCTCTTGGCCAGAAATGCCTTTTTTGCCATAGCGAGTCTGCTTTTGATGTCCTCCTTGCTCCGCCCGTCATTGGTTATTTTACTGCCTAGGTAGCAGAATTCCTTAACTTCATTGACTTCGTGACCATCATCCTGATGTTAAGTTTCTCGCTGTTCTCATTTCTACTACTTCTCATTACCTTCGTCTTTATCCGATTTACTCTCAAACCATACTGTGTACTCATTAGACTGTTCATTCCGTTCAGCAGATCATTTAATTCTTGTTCACTTTCACTCAGGATAGCAATGTCACCTTGTATTTTTATTCCGCTCCTGAACCTTTCTTTTATTTCCATCATTGCTTCCTCGATGTACAGATTGAAGAGTAGGGGCGAAAGGCTACAGCTTTGTCTTACATCCTTCTTAATGCGACCACTTCGTTCTTGATCGTCCACTCTTATTATTCCCTCTTGGTTGTTGTACATATTGTATATGACCAGTCTCTCCCTGTAGCTTACCCCAACTTTTTCAGAATCTCGAACAGATTGCACCATTTTATATTGTCGAATCCTATGAAAGTGTCTTGATTTTTTTTTAGCCTTGCTTCCATTATTAGCCGTAACGTCAGAATTGCCTCTCTCGTCGCTTTACTTTTCCTAAAGCCAAACTGATCGTCACCTACCGCATTCTCAATTTTCTTTTCCATTCTTCTGTATATTATTCTTGTAAGCAGCTTCGATGCATGAGCTGTTAAGCTGATTGTGCGATAATTCTCGCACTTGTCAGCTCTTGCCGTCTTCGGAATTGTGTGGATGATGCTTTTCCGAAAGTCAGATGGTATGTCGCCAGACTCATATATTCTGCACATCAACGTGAATAGTCGTTTTGTTGCCACTTCCCCCAATGATTTTAGAAATTCTGATGGAATGTTATCTATCCCTTCTGCCTTATTTGACCGTAAGTCCGCCGAAGCTCTTTTAAATTCCGATTCTAATACTGGATTCCCTATCTCTTCTAAATCGACTCCTGTTTCTTCTTCTATCACATCAGACAAATCTTCACCCTCATAGAGGCTTTCAATGTATTCTTTCCACCTATCTGCTCTCTCCTCTGCATTTAACAGTGGAATTCCCGTTGCACTCTTAATGTTACCACCGTTGCTTTTAATGTCACCAAAGGTTGTTTTGACTTTCCTGTATGCTGAGTCTGTCCTTCCGACAATCATATCTTTTTCGATGTCTTCACATTTTTCCTGCAGCCATTTCGTCTTAGCTTCCCTGGACTTCCTATTTAATTCATTCCTCAGTGACTTGTATTTCTGTATTCCTGGTTTTCCCGGAACATGTTTGTACTTCCTCCTTTCATCAATCAACTGAAGTATTTCTTCTGTTACCCACGATTTCTTTGCAGCTACCTTCTTTGTACCTATGTTTTCCTTCCCAACTTCTGTGATGGCCCTTTTTAGAGATGTCCATTCCTCTTCAACTGTACTGCCTACTGCGCTATTCCTTATTGCTGTATCTATAGCGCTAGAGAACTTCAAACGTATCTCGTCATTCCTTAGTACTTCCGTATCCCACTTCTTTGCGTATTGATTCTTCCTGACTAATGTCTTGAACTTTAGCCTACTCTTCTTCACTGCTATATTGTGATCTGAGTCTATATCTGCTCCTGGGTAGGCCTTACAATCCAGTATCTGATTTCGGAATCTCTGTCTGACCATGATGTAATCTAATTGTAATCCTCCCGTATCTCCCACCCTTTTCCAAGTATACCTCCTCCTCTTGTGCTTCTTGAACAGGGTATTCGCTATTACTAGCTGAAACTTGTTACAGAACTCAATTAGTCTTTCTCCTCTTTCATTCCTTGTCCCAAGCCCATATTCTCCTGTAACCTTTTCGTCTACTCCTTCCCCTACAACTGCATTCCAGTCGCCCATGACTATTAGATTTTCGTCCCCCTTTACATACTGCATTACCCTTTCAATATCCTCATACACTTTCTCTATCTGTTCATCTTCAGCTTGCGACGTTGGCATGTATACCTGAACTATCGTTGTCGGTGTTGGTCTACTGTCGATTCTGATTAGAATAACCCGGTCACTGAACTGCTCACAGTAACACACCCTCTGCCCTACCTTCCTATTCATAACGAATCCTACACCTGTTATACCATTTTCTGCTGCTGTTGATATTACCCGAGACTCATCTGACCAGAAATCCTTGTCTTCCTTCCACTTCACCTCACTAACCGCTACTATATCTAGATTGAGCCTTTGCATTTCCCTTTTCAGATTTTCTAGTTTCCCTACAACGTTCAAGCTTCTGACATTCCACGCCCCGACTCGTAGAACGTTGTCCTTTCGTTGATTATTCAATCTTTTTCTCATGGTAACCTCTCCCTTGGCAGTCCCCTCCCGGAGATCCGAATGGGGGACTATTCCGGAATCTTTTGCCAATGGAGAGATCATCATGACACTTCTTCAATTACAGGCCACATGTCCTGTGGATACACGTTACGTGTCTTTAATGCAGTGGTTTCCATCGCTTTCTGCATCCTCATGTCATTGATCATTGCTGATTCTTCCGCCTTTAGGGGCAATTTGCCACCCCTAGGACAAGAGAGTGCCCTGAACCTCTATCCGCTCCTCCGCCCTCTTTGACAAGATCGTTGGCAGAATGAGGCTGACTTCTTATGCCGGAAGTCTTCGGCCGCCAATGCTGATTATTTATCAAAATTTAGGCAGTGGCGAGGATAACCCGGGACCGAAGACGTTTTGATTATGAATCAAAGACGCTACCCCTAGACCACGGATATACAATAATATCAAAGTTTCCAAAAAATGGTTCAATGGCTCTGAGCACTAGGGGACTTAACATCTATGGTCATCAGTCCCCTAGAACTTAGACTAACCTAAGGACATCACACAACACCCAGTCATCATGAGGCAGAGAAAATCCCAGACCCCGGCGGGAATCGAACCCGGGACCCCGGGCGCGGTAAGCGAGAACGCTACCAAATGGCTCTGAGCACCATGGGACTTAACATCTATGGTCATCAGTCCCTTAGAACTTAGAACTACTTAAACCTAACTAACCTCAGGACAGCACACAACACCCAGTCATCACGAGGCAGAGAAAATCCCTGACCCCGCCGGGAATCGAACCTGGGAACCCGGGCGTGGGAGCGAGAACGCTACCACACGACCGCGAGCTGCGGACTCTAGTTTCCAAAGATCAAACATATTTCAGGTATTAGACCGTTACACTCCAAGCAATAAATGACAGAGGCAGCTACTAACGTACGGTAGATTGATAGGGAGATTACCGGACGACCCGAACCGCAGGTTGCTCTAACCTGCCCCTACTCCACAAGGGTAAAACGGACCATCCAATTTATAAAGAACCACTGCGTCGCAGCTCGCACCGGCCAGACTGATGTCGTGCGTTGACTCCTGTTACGCCGCGGCCCACTGGACCCACGTGGCGACTTCACATGCGCCGACTCTCAAGTCATCTTGTGTCAGTGCGCGACCGACCAGCCGATCGATCCAACTGCCAATGACCTTTGCCTGAGCAAACTCTAGCAGACTGGCTGCCTCACGCGCAGACTCAGATGCAGGAAATAAGCCCCGACCGGGCGACCACTCGCTGAGTTCTCTCACTGACGGAGTGGAAAGACTCATTTTGCCAGCTTTAAAGGTTGATCCGAACGACAGACATAGCAAGCTGGGGACGAGAGATTGACCCAGACTGATCGACTGGCGAACTCATAGCTCCCCTTAAATGCACGTGAACAGGCAACCTTTCCCCTTTCCCTCCAGAGGGAGACACTAAAGCTGCGATTGCCACAGCGGCGCCACCGCCAGAAACGGAGGGCGACTGCTTCACACTACGCGCTGCGGCGCGCTCTTCAAAACACCAATTTTTACCACGGCTCACCCACAAGTCGCCATTTATCCCACTTTGCAAAGGCGACAAGCCTCCGAATCCCACGTTAGGGCGTAGTGGTAGTTCCACTATCCTACGTCTTTCCGTAAATGCTCATGATAGTAGCACGTGACTATTCAACCAACTTCGCCGTTTTCGAGATACTTATTCATAGGCTCTGCGCTGTAATAATCTGCCCTTTCTCAAAGTCTCTTATCTCAATGGATTTATCAATTTGCAGCCCATATCTTCGCTAGGCTGATCCCCCGTCTCTGTCTGCTCCGCTTGCATACTTTTATTACATCATCATGTGCCCATAAATTCACCACGCGGCATCCAATGTCGCGGTGGTAGTGGTTTGGCTGGTCAGTGTATGTTCATACTGTTGCAGCAATTCGTGACAATGCTGTCAGTCTAAGCCAGTGTTAGAAGAGGAGCCACACCTAATTTTGAAGAGAAAAACAATACATAACTTTTGCGTTTGAGAGCCTGATTTTAATTTTCAGCTTGTTTTAAGGATCTCCGCTTTGGCCGCGCTTCGTCTTATTGCAAGACTCCGAGATACTGTAACGACGACGACGCGCGATGCTGGTATCTCACAATTCTGCGTCGAAAATAATGTTTCCAGATCCCTTTCATTTCTATTCCAGGTAACAATACGACTACAAGTTTTGAAAGAAAGCATGCTACGATTCACGACCAGCCAGAAAAAACACGTGTATTACAGGTCCACGTGCTCTCCACGTAACGGCGGTTTGAGATCGCTTAGCAAGTTCGTTGGGACTTTGATGATGTGGAATTCCAATTTTTTTCCACTTGCTGCTTTTTTCTTTATTACCCACCTTCTGATTGCTTATAGAAGGTCATGTCTTAGAGCCCTTTAGCCGCTGTGATGGGTCGTGGGATCTGAGATGATATGTACAGATCATGCCAGCTCCCACCTCCCATCCAACCGTTGCCCATGTCCGCCACGTGAAGCCAGGCTTTTATATTTCTTTTCTTTTTGTTTTCTTTATCTTTTTTAATTTTTTCTTTATCTTTTATTTTAATTTTTCTTGTAGATCATTTTTCTTGTTTCTGTCTGCAGTGGATAGATAGTTTATGAATTAACAAAATTTTGATAAATCGAAATATAAGCCACTCCAAATTTTTAGGAAGAATAAAAACAGCACATTGGAAATATGATAGTGGAAGAATGTCCATTCACTGAGTGTGTTTGACGGTGAGTGTCTTGAAATTGTACATCAAGCCGGTGACCGCCAATCACAGATCTTCGTATAAATCTAACATATACTCCACATTTCCTATAAACTAAACCTTAACGTCTAACAATTGTCTTTACAGTGTGTTCTTTTTCTATGTGGATGCAGAGTTGTTGATATTGTTAAGTAGAAGAAGGTGTAATTAGATGAATGACGAACACTAACTTCACTTAACGAAGGTTTATTCAGCACTCGCACATGCAAGAGCGCGGAGCGAACAGCCTCCGGCCAGAACACATACAGTATATAAACAGCTACACAACATTCCAGTACAATGATTCTTGACATTTGTGGATACTTCCTGAACGTACTCGAACCGAATATAGAAATTAAAACTGTACAGTCCAGGTGAGTTTTGAATTCACGACCCTTCACGAAAGGAATTAGTATCATAACCACTGCACCACGGTGCTACTCAGATCCTTCTGCAACATTGCTCCCTCGTTAAGAGTACAGCGCGTCGGTGTTACGTCGTCCTAGCCCGGGAACGAGCCATCGGTCCTGCATACTCCGACTCCTGATGACTGATTCCCGCCCTGGTGGCGATCTTCTTAGAACTTCTTTTGCCGCTACGCTCTTCGTCACCTTTCCTCTTGCTGCCCGTCGCTAGAGCTTCGAATTTACCCTGGGTTGCATGGTCCTTGTAGGGCTTCATTCGAAGGACATTGACCGTATCTCTGATTTTTCGTCGTCTTGTGTCGGGGTCGAAATCTTGAACTTCATAAGTAATATCAGACAACTGTCTTACAACTTAAAAAGGTCCAAAGTAGCGCCTGAGGAGCTTCTCGGAGAGACCAACCTTTCGAACAGGACTGAAGATACAGACGCTGTCACCAGGCTGGTGGACAACAGGGCGGTGGCTCGCGTCATGCCTTCGGCAATCGTTTCCTTGAGCCTGCACCATCGAGTCGAGCTAACTGCCGAGCTTCCTCAGCTCTGGTTAACACCTGGGCGATGTAGTCGTCGTCCACGTCATTAGGACGTAACGGAATCAGTGTCCATCGTCGTAGTCGCCTCAAGCCCATGCACAAGATGCCCTGTTTGGCGGTGTTGTAGGCAAACATCACAAAAGGCAGCACCTCATCCCGGTTGCTCTGCTCAGCATTGACGAATATTGATAGCGTGTCGGCCAGGGCGTTCAGTAAGCCAGTTAGTTTGCGAATGGTAGGCAGCCATCATGAGTAACGTTGCACCGACAGTTTATCTCTGTCACGGGATTCGATTGAAAAACTTTTCCTCGATCCATAATTCACGACCTTGGGGCACCGTGTTTTAATTCAATGTCTTCCACGATGAATTTGGCTACCTCGGATGCTTCGGCTGTTTTCACGGCTTTTGTAATGGCATAGCGTGTCACATAATCAGTGCAAACAATAGTCCATCTATTGCCCCTCGCAGACGTTGGAAATCGTCCGAGGAGGTCAATCCCAATACGTTGGAAAGGCGTTTCGGCTGGTGGAATTGGTATAGGTAGGTCAGGTGGTTTCGGAGGAACTGCCTTTCACCTCTGGCACTCTCAACACTACAACACATAGTGACCGACACTCCTAAATAAACGTGGTCAGAAAAATCTCTTGCGGATTCTATCGTATGTCTTAATAAATCCTGAATGTCCGGCTTCAGGTGTGTCATGGAATTTCTGTAGAACATCTAAGGGCATGTGTTCAGGAATCACTGGTAGCCACCTCTTTCCAAACGGATCAAAGTTTTTCTCGCAAAGTAATCCATTAATTACCTTAAACTGTCCTTTCACACCCTCTGACCGATTTAAGGCAAGCATAATTTGAGTTATCTTAGCGTCCGTTTTCTGCTCAGCAGAGAGATCCAGGACTGCAACGAGACAATCTTCATCAAAGTCTTGATGGTCTTGCACAGGGTTTCTTGAGAGACAGTCTGCATCTTGGTGTTTTCTTCCACTTTTCTACACTACGGTAATGCCACGCTCTTGAAGACGTAGTGTCCACCTGGCGAGTCGTCATGTTGGCTCCTTAAGACCTATCCACTAACAAAGCGAATGATGGTCTCTAACAACTGTGAATGGCCTTCCATACAGATACACTCGAAATCTGCACATGGTCCAGATCACAGCAAGACATTCTCTTTCTGTAGTTGAGTAGTTTCTCTCGGCTTTTGTAAGCGTCCTAGAAGCATAGGCTTTAACTTTCTCTTTTCCATGCGAAATTTGCATCAGAACAGCACCGATCCCATACCCGCAGGCATCTGTGTGTGCTTCTGTAGGTCCTCTCTCATCATACAGACCAAGTACAGGGTCAGTAGTCAGAGCTTTTCTTAGTACATCGAAAGATTCTTGTGGAGCACCTCCCCAGATAAATTTATCATCAGCTTTTAACAACTCTTGGAGTGGCCTGGCTTTGATACAAAAGTCTTTGATAAAACGACGGTAATAAGAACACAATCCGAGGAAGCTTCTCACAACTCTAGTACTTTTAGGAATAGGAAGTTCCGTTATAGATCTCACCTTTTCTGGGTATTTTGATTTCTTAGCTCCAAAGAGAATTTCTTGGATTAAGTTTCAGTCCTCATTGTTGGAGACACTTAAGAACGGCCCTCAGTCTTTTTATATGTTCCTCAAAAGTCTCTGAGAACACAATAATGTCATCTAAATAACAAAGACACATCGTCCACTTCAGGTGCCTTAGAAGATTATCCATCATCGGTTCAAAAATTGCTGGTGCATTACACAAACCGTCAGGGGTGATGAATGCAGTTTTCTCATTATATGATTCATCAGTTTAGATTTGCCAGTATCCCGAGTACATGTCCATTGTTGAGAAAGACTTAGCCCCATTCAGGCAATCTAGTGTATCCCCAGTTCGTGGAAGAGGGTAAACGTCCTTTTTATTTATCTTATTGAGCTTCCTGTAATCAGCACAAAAGCGCCATCCTTCTTCCTGACGAGGACCACTGGTGCCGACCACTGGCTCTGCGAAGGCTGACCGATGTCATTCTTCATCATTTTCTCTACCTCGTTGCGAATTAATCGACGTTCCGTTGGTGACACACGGTATGCTCTCTGGCTTATTGTTTGATGGTCTCCAGTGCTAATCCGGTGCTTCAGCGGCGATTTGTCTAATTTGCTCTTCACCTGTGAATTGAAGGATTCAGAGAACTCTTGAAGAATGGCAAGTAGCTACTTCTGTTGTTCCTTAGTGAGATCTGGTGATAGGGGAGCTAGAAGATCTTGTCTCGTAGTGGTAGCCCTAATTTCGCCCACAGACTCGGCATGGAAGGTTTCTATGATGCTCAGCTGTTCTTCCATTAACGGCTCAGAGTTTGCTACGCACATGCTTTTTGGAAGGATCTGCGGTTCTCGGCGACAGTTAACTATCCACAATTCACCGAATCCGTTCTTAAATGAGACGACAGAGGCTGGGATGACCACGTTATTCTTCAGTGGTATGATTCTCTTACATTCCATTACAAGATCCACGGGTTGATACATGGCATGACACATAAGTTACCTCTCTATGCTGACTGCAGGAATGATCACTTCATCCAGCACAGATAATCTCTACACACTCGGATGCGCATCTTCCTGTCCACAGTATCCCATCTCGTCTTGGATGATCTTCGAGCGACCGCAATCTATAAAGGCCTGAGAAGCTTTCAAAAAGTCCCATCCGAGAGTGACGTCATGACTACACTCCTGTACGACGATGATTTCTTACTGCTGTATATGGCCGCTTATACCCACACGAATGGTACATCTTCCTGTAGGTTTTACATATTTCCCATTAGCCACCTTCAGCAGAGATGTTTCGCTGTCGACGAATACCGTTTTCTGCAACTGGCGACGATACTTCTCCGAAATGACTGAATATGATGCTCCAGAGTCCACAAGAGCTTGGGCTGGTCGGCCATCCATCAGGATATCGACTTAGTTTCCTATTGTTTTTGTAGTGATCGACAGTGGCGAAGTTTTCTCTTCGGCGGCCTCACCTCCATGGAAGGTCGCACTCTTTAGTTTTCTAGGTTGCGGCGGCTAGGTTTTCGACTGGAGTTTCTAAACGGCGATGGAGACCTTGATCGACGTGTTAGGGAGTGTCCTCTGCAGCGGCTAGCTTGCGGTGATGGTGACCTACGTCGTCCTGCACCCAAATCTTCTTGTTCACCTTCGTTGTCGCGGAGTTGGCGTCGGCTAAGATCGGTCTGCTGTCTTCTGGCGCGGGCGTCATCAATATCCGCCGCCTTTCTCGACTATAGCGCACCACATGTCCTGGTCGTCCTCAGTGGAAACGTACTGGTTGGTTATCCTGGGTCCTCCAGACGTCAGTCTTCCTTGGTGCCCAAACAGGTTCCTCATGCGGCATTGTAGGAACGTAACTCCACCTGGGTCTCGACTTTTTCACTGTTTTAAATGGAAATGAAAGACGAGAGATTGGGTTCAATGTCTGTTCCACTTCCTCCTTTATGATCTTTTGAAGCGTCACGGTTTTTTGCTCGCCGTGCAGTCAAAGTGCCTTCTGAACTTCCTCTCTCACTATCTGACGAAGAAAACTTGTGAAATCAGTTGCTACCTCCACCAAAGGCATCGATACGACGTCTGGAAGCCGTTCAAACTTCTTAAGTGTAATTCTTTTTCGATGCATTGTCTCAATGTACTGGCACCATTTTCTGAAGTCGTCTGCTGTCGAAACATCCTTCAGGAGTAGGGCTTGACACATGACCTCAGTAACACCCTTCATGAGATGTGCAACCTTATCTTCCTCCGGCCGGCCGGAGTGGCCGAGCGGTTCTAGGCGCTACAGTCTGGAACCGCAGGACCGCTACGATCGGAGGTTCGAATCCTGCCTTGGGCATGGATGTGTGTGATGTCCTTAGGTTAGTTAGGTTTAAGTAGTTCTAAGTTCTAGGGGACTGATGACTTAGAAGTTAAGTCCCATAGTGCTCAGAGCCATTTGAACCATTTTTTTATCTTCCTCGTTGATTCTAGGATGAACTATTTTACACAGCTCCAAGACGTCTTGAATGTAGGATGCTGTAGTTTCTCCTGGACGCTGTGCCCTGCACTTTAATTTATCTTCAGCCTTGCACTTCTGTCGTTATGTGTCGCCGAAATACTTGAGCAGTTCCGTCTGGAATACTTCGCAGCTTGTGAACTTCTCCTCATTGTTCTCATACCATAACTTGGCAGTGCCCTTCAAGTAGAAAAATACGTTAGCCTAACACACGGTGTCATCCCATTTGTTAAATTTTTCTATAGGCTTATATACCTTCAGCCACTTATTTGGATCTTGGCCATTGTCACCGGAGAACCTGTAAGGATGTCTCATGTGATGGCACACAGTTGCTGTCATCGTAACGTCCTCTTCTTCTTCTGTCTCCGATAGATTGCGATCTTTTGAATATGGCTCGAACTCGGGTTTCTCGCCACCTAAACGGCGGCTCTGCCGTGGCCTGATGGGAGCCACTGTGTCGTCGATAATGTGTGCTATCACAAGTTCCAAACCCAGCGTCTCCAACAGAATAATGTCACCTAGAAGAAGGTGTAATTCGATGAATGACGAACACTAACTTCACTTAACGAAGGTTTATTCAGCACTTGCACATGCAAGAGCGCGGAGCGAACTGCCTCCGGCCAGAAGATATACAGTATATATCCGGCTACAAAACATTCCAGTACAATGATTCTTGAGTTTCTCCCGGCGTATTTGATAATCAAAATAACCACGGGTGTACTGCCGGTCTACAGTGTCCATCGGGCGCAATATTTCGGCGATCATACATGTCGCCATCATCAGGTGAACTAATGGACTGAGCTCCTGTGAAGGTGCCGGCACGGAGATCCGTACGCTATGGCTGCTCAGAGGGAACTGGGTTCGGTCGCGGCGGCGGCCGATTTAAATGCCCGCCGCCCGCGGCGCGCTCCCTCCGCTGTCCGCGTCCCGCGCCAAGGTCGCGCGGTGGAACAAATTGCGACAGCGTCTGAGATGAGAAATACAGTTCTCAGATGTTCCAATTCCTGGGGTAGACTCTCTGCGTCAGAGATAGTGCGCGCCCTATGTACTACAGTTTCCGTGGATTTTGTTAAACGCCTTGATAGCTTCAGGTTGGATGAGTCAGATATCATGGTGAGTTTTGACGTCGTTTCCTTGTTTACGAGGGTACCCCTGCGAGAGTCACTAGAATTGATTAGTCAGAAGTTTGACGAGAAGACCACTGAACGTTTTAGGCATCTCTTGACTTCCACGTATTTTCTTTTTAATGGAGAATGCTACGAACAAACGGAGGGAGTCGCCATGGGTAGCCCACTCTCACCGATGGTAGCGAATTTGTACATGGAGAACTTCGAGGCGGAAGCCCTGTCGTCATCTGAATGGAAACCTACTTGCTTTTTCCGTTACGTGGACGACACGTTCGTCATCTGGCCACATGGTATGGATAAACTCCTTGACTTCCTTACACATCTAAACTCCATACACCTCAACAGAGGAATGGGGTACTTAAAACTCTAGTACATAGGGCGCGCACTATCTCTGACGCAGAGAGTTTACCCCAGGAATTGGAACATCTGAGAACTGTATTTCGAAAAAATGGGTACTCAGAGTGGCAGATTCAACGTGCTCTCCGCCCAACCACTACAGCACAACCTGTGGAGATGGATGAAATCAGGAGGGAGGAGGTAGGCACTGCGTTTATTCCAGATGCAGGCGCACTCTAGGGGAAAATCGTCCGCATTTTGAAGAAACATCGGGTCGTAACTGTGTTTTGTCCTCCAAATAAAACTCGTGCACTGGTGGGGAGCACCAAAGATGACCTCGGTTTGAGGAAGGCCGGCGTGTACCAGATTCCGTGTCAATGTGGCAAGTCGTATATTGGTCAGACGATGCGTACCGTCGAGGATCGATGCCGTGAACACCAGAGGCACGCTCGACTGATGTATCCGAGCAAGTCGGCGACCGCTGAACATTGTTTGTCGGAAAATCACGCTATGGAGCATGACCGCACGAGGATTCTGGTACAGACGTCGTTGTTAGAGAGGCCATCGAAATTCGCACCAATGACGACCTCATAAACCATGACTGTGGCTATAATCTTAACAAGGCTTGGGAACCAGCGATTGGGTTAATCAAGAGTAAATCGAGCACTGCGGACAGAGCCATCACTCAGCAGATGTAGACTCAGATCAAAATGCAATAGTGATGAAGAGTAGAAAGTTAGAAATAATCTGTATGCAAGGAAGTGGGCTACGGAAGCACTAAGGAATGACGAAATACGCTTGAAGTTCTGTAAGGCTATAGATACGGCAATATGGAATAGCTCTGTACGCAGTATAATTGAAAAGGAATGGGCACCTCTACACTGGGCTATCACCCAAGTTGGAGAGAAAAACATAGGTACAAAGAAGGTAATTTCAAAAAACCATGGGTAACACAACAAATACTTCAGTTGTTCGATGAGAGGAGGAAGTACGAAAATGTTCTGGGAAACTCAGGATTACAGAAATACAAGTCACTGAGGAATGAAATAAATAGGAAGTGCAGGGAAGCTAAGACCACAAAAAATTGTGAAGATATCGAAAAAGAAATGATTGTCGGAGGGACAGACTCAGCATACAGGAAAGTCAAAACAACCTTCGGTGACATTAAAAGCAAGGGTGGTAACATTGAAAGTGCAACGGGAATTCCACTGTCAAATGCAGAGGAGAGGGCCGATATGTGTAATGATATATGTAATAGAAGAAGAAACAGGAGTCTACTTAGAAGAGATAGGGGATCCAGTATTAGAATCAGAATTTAAAAGAGCTTTGGAGGAATTACGATCAAATAAGGAATAAGGGATAGATAACATTCCATCATAATTTCTAAAATCATTGGGGGGAGTGGCAACAAAACGACTATTCAGGTTGGTGTGTAGAATGTATGACTCTGGCGACATACCACCTGACTTTCGGAAAAATATCATCCACACAATTCCGAAGACAGCAAGAGCTGCCAAGCGCGAGAATTACCGCTCAATAAGGTTAACAGCTCACGCATCCAAGTTGCTGACAAGAATAATATACAGAAGAATGGAGAAGAAAATTGAGGATGTGCTAGATGACGATCAGTTTGGCTTTAGAAAATGTAAAGGTAGGAGTGAGGCAATTATGACGTGGCGATTGACAATGGAAGCAAGACTAAAAAAATTATGTCACGTTCATAGGATTAGTCGACCTGGAAAAAGCGTTCGACAACGTAAAATGATGCAAAACGTTCGAAATTCTGAGGAAAATAGGGGT
This sequence comes from Schistocerca serialis cubense, assembly GCF_023864345.2. Classification (NCBI taxonomy): domain Eukaryota; kingdom Metazoa; phylum Arthropoda; class Insecta; order Orthoptera; family Acrididae; genus Schistocerca; species Schistocerca serialis. The sequence continues at coordinate 657,119,297 of NC_064641.1, read as the reverse complement.
AAGCTATAGGGAGAGACGGGTAATATACAATATGTACAAATGTAAAAGAACTAGGAGGGAATAATAAGAGTGGACGACCAAGAACGAAGTGTTCCGATTATGACAGGGATGTAGTCTTTCGACCCTACTGTTCAATCTGTACATCGAAGAAGTGATAATGGAAATAAAACAAAGTTTCAGGAGTGGAATTAAAACTCACGGTGAATGGATATCAGTGAGACGATTCATTGATGACATTAATATCCTGAGTGAAAGTGAAGAAGAATTAATAATCTGCTGAATGGAATGAACAGTCCAATAAGTTCAGAATATGGATTGGAAGTAAAACGATGGAAGACGAAAGTAATGAGAAGTAGCAGAAACGAAAACAGCGAGAAACTTAACATAAGGATTGATGGTCACAAAGTAGATGAATTTAAGGAACTCTGCTACATAGGCAGTAAAATAACCAATGACAGATGGAGCAAGGATGACCTCGAAAGGAGACCAGCAATGGCAAAAAGGGCATTCCTGGACAAGAGTAATCTACTACTGTCAAACATAGGTTTAATTTGAGGAAGAAATTTCTGAAAATGTAGTCTGGAGTACGGCATTGTATTGTAGTGAAACATGGACTGTGGGAAACCAGAACAGAAGAGAAATGAAGCACTTGAGATGCGGTGCTACAAACGAATGTTGAACATTAGGTGGACTGGTAAGGTAAGGAATGAGGAGGTTCTTCACAGAATCGTAGAGGATAGGAATATTTGGAAAACACTGATAAGGAGAAGGGAAAGGATGTTGGGACATCTGTTAAGACATGATTCGTAACCAGGCTGTATGTGGCGACGCTGCTCCTTGCCCGCTAAAGTCGCCAGTGACAAGGTACAAAGCTGCAGGGAAACGTTGGTTCCCACCAACGTTTCGGCTCACTGCTATCGCCAGGACTCCGAGCATGCATGCACACCCGTCCTGCTCCGTGTCCCACACACCACTCGCCACCACACAGCACCACAGGGAACAAATAACCAAGCATAGGTGATACGACGAGGGCCAGAATCGGTGGAACGCTCGCACAAGTGGCGCGCGCCCCTCAAAGAAGCCGTCACGGCTCAAAATCTACAAACAGGACGATGCACCGTCTCACATAGCTCACAGTGTAGGTGCGTGGTTGAGACAGTACCATGATGACTTAACGTATTCCGGATAAAAACCTTATCTTGAATCTGTGAGACCATTTAGATCGGCCTGTTAGCTCGACACTGGTGTCGGCGTGTCTGTACATCCCTTTTGGTAACTTCCAGAACTTCATTGACCCTCATGCACCACGACTCGTAGTGATGCGCGCTGCGGAAGATGGTTATACAGGACCTTTAACTGGTGGTCACATAAACATGACTGTAATTGCGGATAAAGGTTACAAGTGCTGTCCTGTGATGAAAATGTTGGCACTCGATAGGAATTCCTGACGGACCATTTATCTTTATATTTTTATTTTTTAATTTTTTATAAAAAAATTTAAAAAAATTCATGGAATAAAAATATAAAACTGTGATATTTGAATCTGATGATAGTTATTACTAAATAAAACGAAAAAGAAGCACAATGATACAAGGGGGAAAATATTTATATACGCTCCCTGGGCTTTGCAGGCTACGTCGATCCATCACTGCAGTCTTTCCCGAAAGCGAACCATCCGGTTTTGTCTTAGCTAAATAGTGTGACCCTTCTAACAACTACCAACAAATATGGTTTTTACAGTACACTGAGATGACAAAAGACATGGGATGCCTCCTAATATCGTCTCGCACCTCCTTTTGCCCGGCATAGCGCAGCAGCTGAACGTGGCATGGGCTCAAACAGGTTTTGGAAGGCCCTGCAGAAATATTGAACCATGCTGCCTCTCTAGGTGTCCGTCACTATGAAAGTGTTCCCCTGCAGGAGTCTGTGCACGAACGGATCTCCCAATTATATCCCATAAATTTCGATGACACTCATTTTGGAAGATGTGGACGTCCAAAACATTCTCTCTAATTGTCCAGAATGATCTTCAACAGATCGCAAACAATTGTGGCCCGGTGACATGACATCGTTGTTTGAGAACATGAACTCAATGAATAGCTGCAAATGGTCTCAAAGTAGTCGGAAATAATCATTTCCAGTGATCACTTCAGGTGGACCTGAGGACCCAGTGAATTCCACATAAACCCAACTCACACCATTATGGAGCTACCACCAGCTTGCTCAGTGTCCTATTGACAACTTGGGTACATGACTTCGTGCGGTTTGTTCCATGCTCTAAACCTACCGTCAGCTCTTACCAACTGAAATCGGCACTCATCTGACTAGGCCACGGTTTTCCAGTGGTCTACGGTCCAAATGATATTATCACGAGCAGGGAGAAGTGGTACAGGTGGCGTCGTGCTGATACCAAAGCAATCGCATCGATCTCTGCTGATACAACCCATTAACGTCAGATATCGTTACACTGTTCTAACGGATAAGTTCGTCGTACTTTCGACATTGATTTCCGCTGTTATTTCACGCAGTTTTGCTTATGTGTTACCACTGTCAACTCTACGCAAACGATGCCGCTCACAAAACAAAGAACTAGAGCGGTCACTAAGTCGCATTCCTTGCAAAATGTTATCAATTATTCCCCCTTCACTGTAACTCGAATACAATCTTCTAGCGCTGTCTTTTATCCTTTTGTCATGTATCTCTAATCGTTTATCAGAATACTGCACCGAAAAATAGCTTTTGCGTCCATAAAAATACATTAAAAACATAATGAGAAACAAGGACCAGATTCTACAAATGAACTTACAGCAAACATTTGATAGTACGAACAGATACAGACATTGTCACATACCTGAAGTATACCGTAACGAATTTTCACTCAATACAATGTACAATTATTTATTAATAACTTTTTTAGAGAACTATTCCATGATTTTTAGTGTCCAGTCGGACCTAAATCATCTGCACAACCCTGTAATAACCTGCTGAAAGACAAAATAACTGGAGAAGGTGATGAAAGTATAGAGGACGTAAAACCTCATAAACAAATAAAGAGAACGAACATGACCTATGTGTCGTGGCAAAGTATAAAATGGTAATCTGTATACATATTCATGTTCCTTCTCTTTACTTATGAGATATTGTCTCTTTTATACATTTATCACCTTCTACAGTTATTTTGTCTTTCAGCAGGTTATTCCAGGGTTGTGCAGATGCTGTAGGTCCCACTGGACAATAAAAATCATGGAATAGTTATTTAACGAATTTGTTAATAAATAATATAATTATACACTGTACTGAATGAAATTACATTATGGTATACTTTAGGTATGTGAAAATGATCGTATCTGTTCGTTCTGTCCAATGTTTGCTGTAAACTGACTTGTAGAGTCTTGTCCTTTTGTCTCATTCTGTTTCTAATCTGTTTTTATCTTGCTTGATTAATAAGTTGATAATGCTATCGTTACTGTTTTATGCATACAGGCCTGACGATGGCACATTGTAGCGCCGAAACTGATTACAACAAAATAAATAAAATCGTAAGGACGGCTGTAGGCGTTTTATTTTCTCACAACAACAAGTAATATCTGCTACATTGAATACAACCCATTTAGGCAAGTAATAAAGGTATTAGTCTCATATGACACCCACGTCACCACACTCGAACCATTCTCTGCTACCAAAGGGTAACAGAAATAGTTAGAAGGAAGGTTAGGAGGAACTGGGTGTGACATTCTTTTGAACAAATACTATTTATTATACTTCTAAACACAGCAAAAATTTTAAAAATCCCAAGGTTATCAGTAGGGGAAATCGGTAATGTAATCTTGGACACAATAAATGATAATGATACTATTAATGACACACAATTTCAAACAGTTGATTCCAAAGACTTAGGTTAGTCGAAACTATAACTGAATGAGTTGAACAGCCCAACTAGTACACAGATAAATGATTTTCAGAATGCGCCACCTTAAACCACAGGTCCCACTACCTGCAGGAAGTCTTGCTTAAGCACCTGTATAACATTAAATTCAATGGCAGCGGCGCTGACACCGAGACCGACCAAAATGTTAACAGGGTGGTGATACAACCGGCGTGCTGCAGGAAGGCGGACCAACTTATCGACTCTCGCAGACGGACAGCTGGACCACAGGAGAGGTCGCGGCGTGGCCGGCAAGGACCGGCTACCAGCAGAGGGCGCCACACTCGCACCGCTCCTGGAGCCGCGCCACGGCAAGTCCCGGCGAGGCGGAGAGGGAATTGAAGTCGCCGCAGCTCGGCCAAAATTTGCATCTTTTTTTTGGAACTTCAATTCTATCAGCATATCTCTGTAATGTGACTTTCGAAATAACAAACTAATTACGATATGCAATTCTCACTCCAAGACAACTCGATGGTACCATTATTAACAGGGGTGGGTGAAATGCCCTGCTTAACCCCCAGGACAGGACAGGACAGATAGAATAAATTGTGGAAAGGGGCCAAAATAAGGGTTGTCAGTTACAATCGAACATACAACTTTATTATCTGATGAAACATTACAAGAGCCCAAAAAATTTTAAACAAACAGCTTTAATCTTTGGGACTTATTTACCGGCTGAAAGGCCACTTCAATTTTTAATGGCTGGAGGACAATAACTTAAAAGGCAAGCATAATCAGAAATTTAAGAGGCAAACCTTATGTTACAACAGTTCTTTAGTTAGGCTGAAGCGAACAAGTTAGAATGAAATCGGCTGAAGGTGGAACACTTAACACTCCAAAACTTTAACTTTTTTTTAATACCAAAGTCCTTGCGCGAAACAGTTCTTTCATTTAGGCTGAAGGTCTTAAGAACAAACAACTGAAATTCAACCCGTCTGAATGCCGAAGACTTAAAAATTTAAAAAAAAATTTAAAATTCCTAAGGGCTTACGTGAAACAGTCCTTTAAACTAGGCCTTAAGAGTAAAACAACTCTAATTTAAAACACAAAACCGGCTAGAAGCCGCACCAGTACCAACAACAAGAACAAATTAAAAATATAAGGCAGTCCACACGAGGGCGGCGAGATGTTCGAGGGTCAGCCTGTAATTCAAGCACTAACGCTTGCTTAGGTGAGACAGACAGTCGGGACCACCATTCACGATCCGACGACAACCCAACCGACGGGCAAGATAACTTCCACTTCACCCAAACAGGCCACAAGAGGGAGTTCAACTGAACAACGTAAAACATATTGGCGCCCACAACCAATCACACACGGAGCTGTCAAACCACACACGGTGCTGGACAGCAACAACACAATGAGGAAACTACACTGCCTGAAATTTACGTCAACGCCCAGGGCAGCTAACCGGAACTTTAACGGCCACGGGGCAGAAGATTCCGCTGGTTAACATCAATTCAAATAACCAAATACAGTGAAACTCCGCCGGAGGGTGGCTAGAATTTTCCAACTTGAAAACCACGTTGTTGATCGCCGGAATATCCCAACAGCCGACAACGAACTCCAAAGGACACCATGTGAACAGTCTTGACTTGCCGGTAGGTTAAATCAAAACTTTTGTGCCCAAGGTCGGTGAGCCACGGACCTCGTAGCAATGGGAACAGCGCCACACTCTCCGACACCGCGTAGAGACCGCCAGTGGGCCCCGGCCAAACTACGCCCCACCGAGAATTCCTCACTGTTCCACGCCAACCGACCGACTCCTTGCAACCAGTACGCCGACAACATTTAAAACAACTTGTCAGTCAAAACCACACAAACTACACACAGTTTGGCGAACACTTGCACGAAGAACTAGACAATGCTAACGGCAGTGACTGTACAATATCAGGAACGAATCACGCGTCGGCGCACACAGCCAACCCCTAAGCGATCGCCAGCCAAATACACGTCGCTCGGCAAGACGACCGACCGACGACCAACCAAAGTCGTCGCCACTCCAATCATGTGTGGCGGCAACTGTCGGGCAAGTCACGGCGGTCCGGACCTCGCTGCTGCCGCACCCCGACTGAACTTGTGCTGCGTACCAACTCCAACACCCCCAGGTCCGAACTAACTGGCCGACACACGACGACCGGGAAGTAATAGCAGTCTAGCAAAGGTAATACGGCAGGGCTTATATCGATAAGCGCTGCTGCTGCCGCTCACGGGCAGGCAAAGCAGCAACTCAGTAACACAAGTAATTGAAACTAACATAACGAGGTGGCAGTACGGTAAAACAAGATGCAAAATAAGAAATGGCACGAACACGAGCCACGCACTGCTCAGTGGGTATCTAGTACACGAAATATAAGGTACATGTAAAAATTTAAGTTAAGTAGGAAGGTGCAGGTTTTGATAAAGCAAGACTAGAACAAGCCTACATTTACAGTCAATACGAGTGTGTACTTTAGAGTGCACTTGTATATGTGAGTTTCAAACATACGTGAGGTATTAGGTACAAATATCTTGAAGCGACGTACCTAAATGGGCGGCATATAGCACTACTTTCATTGACAAAGGCTATCGTCTTGTAAACCAGTTGCCACATTCACATTCAATATCAGTGCGACAAATGGACAACACTCGCTTTTAACAATTAAAATTTTAATTTCAGACGAGTAATAAAATATTGAAACATATGAATCAACAGCTACAAATCTTAGTACATGTTTATGGATTGAATATGAGACATTTACAAAACAGTTTCACCAGCAAAATGATAAATTTATTTCTACACCATTACCAGGACATTGCTCGTGTCATACCATGACCGTATTTGCTTCAAGTTTTTCTCGCTACTGCGATATAATTCACGGCACCGAATGGAAAAGAGATGTCAGCTATTTCTTTCATGCTAATGTATACTCTTGAAAGTCAAGTATACATTCGATAAAAGGAAGAGTGTGAAGGAGACTAATCTGGTGCCGTTTGGGAGATAAACCACTTCTTATAAATACCTTTCTGTGTGTTACCGAGGTGTTATTATGCAGAAACTCAGTGACGAGTAAAATCTGTCTCTTCCATCATCGTGACCTGCGTTAACTTATTAATCATAGTACTTCATAAAGTGAATACTGTGTAAACTGTTAAACTACGGAACTATCTCTGTAAAACAAGGAAAGTGCACTGTTATTCTCTGTGAGTAGTCGATAGGTGATGGTGTTTTTTATTACCGTTTCATTTGGTTGTGGGAAACTCATTATTTTTAATTAAAAATTATAGCAAATTAAAAAATATGTTAAAATATGATTATTGCGTAGCCTTTTGAAAAAGCTAATACATTACTCTTCTTTCTCTCGCTGGACATAGTCCACTGACCCCGAGCAGAATTTGTATTGTTGATGGTATCAAACATACTCGCGAACAGAGAAAGGAAAATTAAAAATCAACGCGTACTGAACCGCTGGTATTAATTAGATCAGCATGCGTTGTTAGGATTCAATTTGCTCGTCCTCTCAATGTAATTAACATTTTACTGGCTCACGTAGTGGGCCTTGTCAACAGTCCTTTAGAAAACAACAATATCCCATGTAATTTTAGCTGAGGTAAGTAAATTTTACAAATGCAACAGTATAAACAGTGCGAAATTTGCAGCACATATTTTTAAAACTGTATTTTTCGCTTCAATTATTCCTGTTAGTCCACCATATAAACAAGTAATGCTATCAAAAGTAAGAAGAACTACTCATTTAGATATGCAGTACACAACCCTCATTGATTTTAAATAACATTCTTGCAGTTTATGCAAGACTTAAGTGTCCAAGTTAAGTTTCGTCTAATTTCTTATGTGTATGAATGCCACAATTGATATGTGTATTTTTTAAAGGTATCAATTTGCAATTTAAAGATTCATATTTAATGCGATGATTTTTCAAAAAGGGACAAATTTCTGACTCCTCCCATTAAGTTGTGTGACCAGCTTGTTCGGGTTGTTTCGGTAGTTTTTATCATTTGTTGACTAAAGTGCAGTACGGATGGTCCCATTCTTCTTTTCAGTGCTTCCCATATGTTGTTTTCCTCCCCGGTTCTACAGAGAACTTCCTCATTCATTACCTTCGGTATCAGTCCACCTAATATTCATCATTCATCTGTATAAGCACATATCAAGTGCTTCGATTCTCTTCTGTTCCGGTTTTGCCACAGTCCATGTTTCGGTACTATATAGTGCTGTGTTCCGAATGTACATTCTAAGACGTTTCTCCCTCAAATTAAGGCTTGTGTTTGATTCTAGTACACTTGACCTAGATTGTCTTCCTTGCCAATGATAGTCTACTTTCTACGTCCTCCTTGCTCCGTCCTTCACGGATTTTTTGCTGTCTAGGTAGCAGAATACCACTTCTGATGACCTATTCTGATATTACGCCTCTCGCTGTTCTCATTTCTGCTACTTCTCATTACTTCCGTCTTTCGTTGATTTACTTTCAATCCATGTTCTACACATTCCATTCAACAGATCTCGCAATTCTTCTTCACTTTCATTTATAGTAGCAATGTCGTCAGCGAATCTAATCATGATATCCTTTGACTCTGTATTTTTATTCCACTCTTCTTTTACTTCCGTCATTGCCTCTTCGATGTGTAGATTGAACAGTAACTACGAAAAGCTGCATTCCTGTCTTACAGCTATCACTCCGAACGCTATCTTCTTCGTCTTCCAGTCTTGTTGTTCTGTCTTGTTTCTTCTACGTAATGTGTACTGCCCGTCTTTCCCTACAGCTTAATCCAATTTTCCTCAGAATTTTGAACGTCTTGCACCATTTGACATTGTCTATCGCTTTTCTCAGGTCGATTAATCCTATGACTGTGTCCTGAATTTTTCTTAGTCTCGCTTCTATTATCAACCGCAATGTCAGTACCGCCTCGCCGTTGCCTTTACCTTTCATAAATCCGAACTGACCATCATATAACGGAGCGTTAATTTTCTTTCCATTCTTCTGTATATTATTCTTGTCAGCAACTTCAATGCATGAGCTGCTAAGCTGACTGTGCCATAATTCGCTCTTGCAATGTTCAGAATTCTATGCGCGATATTTTACCGATAGTCTGATGATATATAGCCAGTCTCATAGATTCTACACACCACCGGGAATAGTTTCTGTAATTCCATCTGGTATAAATAGAAAAATGGGACCACGGGTGGTCGATGACTTGCAGAAAACAGATCTTTAAGGCTGTTGGATAGCTGCAGAACGTGAATAGTCGCTTTGTTGCCGCGTCCCGCAACGATTTTGAAATTCTAAGCGAATGTTATCTATCAGTTCTGCCTTATTTGATCTCAAGTCTTCCAAAGCTCTTTCAAATTCTAAGTCTACTGCTGGAACCCCAGCTCATCTTTTGACGTATGGTGTAATTGTGCGTGTGTGTGTTGTACAAGTTCAGCAGGATTACAATAAAATTAGTTACTTATTATTAATGTAACATTGCTTTCGCGGCTAATGAACGTTATTTTGTTAAAGAAATCTCCACCTGGGAACTTGTAGCAATGTTTTCTGTCAAGCAGTGTAAATGTCCCTAAGTTCATTCACAAAAGTAATCATTTAAAACCAACAAACAAGCTAAATGTATGATAAGTAATCTGAAGCAAACAAGCTGAATGATTTTTAGTAATTTCAGTGCTGTTATTCAAAAGACTTTGGTAGTGCAGGTCGTCTATCAAAATTAACGCTACTTTTATCTCGAGGTGGCAGCACTTTTCTTTAAGCAAAATGAAAGGTTTTGTCACACAATACCACACGAACACAACACTAACGTATTTTCCTGTCAAAATATTTGATAAAAGTTGCTATCAAATAACCAGGCTTCACACATCAGCAGATAAGAATTTATATCACGTAAGATTCTGTTTGCATTCATAAAGGTTCAATGTATTCGCAGTCTAACTGGAATGTTTCACCTCAGAGCTGGTCCTCGGCCATTAGTACACAATTATTATTGCAGTTATAATCAATAACATATAAGTCTGTATAGAAAATTAATTTGAAACTGCCGCTGCAATAAAAAAAAATGGTTCAAATGGCTCTGAGCACTATGGGACTTAACATCTGACGTCATCAATCCCCTAGAACTTAGAACTACTTAAACCTAACTAACCTAAGGACATCACACATCCATGCCCGAGGCAGGATTTGAACCTGCGACCGTAGCAGTCGCGCGGTTCCGGACTGAAGCGCCTAGAACTACTCGGCCACCCCGACCGGCTGCTGTTGCAATATTTCACTACGAAAACGGCTAACATACGAGAATCACTTATCAACTCTGCTTCAAGGTGTGTTTTATTAGTAAAAATAATATATATTAAATCTTTTCTCACCTTCACTATATGCATTAACATTTCAAAATATGTCTCCATGTTACAAGATACATTAATATTCACCATTTGTCAGTAAAATGCGCTGTGGATTAATAGCGCAAATGGCTGCGCTCTTTGGTAGCCGAGCAGAAAACTTAACATTTATATATGACGAGAATTACAATGAAATAAAACTCCAAACAAAGAAGATCCATTTCAATAATACATAAACTCTATTTTCAAATATCAGTTAGCAACATAACAACTTTTTTGTACAGTTTTTTACAAACCTCTGTATTGTGAGACATTAATGACATCCTGTGAGTACAACAGTTCGAACAAGAAAAAGAAACATCTTTCTACAAAATCATAGATAACCAAAGATAGAGATTTTCATTACCTTTTTACATACGTATTGTCTGAGATACAATTTTTTACAAAATATTAAATTATGTCGTTGACAATAATTATTTATTATGTTATTAACGATGAAGTCCTTTTTATTAATATTACGAGAATAGGATCAAAGTTCAGTCACATTCCACATACAATGTTGTTGTGAATATTATTTTGAATAAAATATAGGCGTGGGTATTACAATATGTATCGACTCCTGTATCAGACATATCCTCCGCTACATAGAGGCCTCCAATGTACTCTTTCCGTATATCCGCACTGTATTCTGCATTTAACAGTGGAATACCCATTGCGGTCTAAATATTGCCCAACTCCCCTGTGCTATTAATCTTAACGGAGGTTGTACTCTTTCCATATATCCGCACTTTACTCTGCATTTAACAGTGGAATACCCATTGTGGTCTAAACATTACCCAACCCCCCTGTGCTATTAATCTTAACGAAGGTTGTTTTGACTTTTCTATATATCAGTTCTCCCGATAATCATTCAATTTTCGACATCTTCACATTTCCATGCAGCCATTTCTCCTTAGATTTCCTTCACTTTCTATTTATTTCATTCAAATGTGACTTGTATTTCCATATTCCTGAATATCCCTGAAAATTTCAGTACTTCCTTCTTTTATCAATGAACTGAAGTATTTCTTCTTTTGCACATGGTTTCTTCGTGGCTACCTTCTTTTTACCTATGTTTTCTTTCAAAATTCTGTGAGATGTCCCTTTCTCTTCAACTGTACTGCGTACTGAGATATTCATTATCGCAGTGTTTGTAGCTCCATAGAGCTTCAAGCCTACCACTTCATTTCTTACAGTTTCTGTATTCCATTTCTTTGGGCTTTGATTCTTGCTGACTGGTCTCTTAAATTTCAGCCTACTTTTCATCATTACTATATTGTGATTTAGGTCTTATCTTTTCCAGGGCACTCCTTACAATACAATGTCTAATTTCGGGTTCTCTGCCTGATCATGATGTAATCTAACTGAAATCTTCCCGTGTCTACCGGCTTTTCCAAGTATACCTCCTCGTCTTGTGATTCTTGAACAGAGTGTTCGTTATCACCATCTGAAATTTACATTTACTTCAGTGCTGTATTAATCTTTTTCCTGTCTCATTCCCACTACCAAGCCCAAATTCTCCCGTTATCCTTTCTTCTATTTCTCCCTTACAGTCACGGTCCAGTCCACCACAATTATTAGATTTTCATCTCACTTTACGTACGTTACATACCCATTCAATATCCACATACACTTTCTCTGTCTTACATGATCTGGTTGCGATACCGGCATGTATATGTAAACTATTGTTGTCGGCGGTGGTTTGCTGTCGAACGAGCCTATCACCGGATGAACTGTAACACACTCTCTGCCCTATCTTCCTATTCATAACGAATCTCACTCCCGTTACTCCACTTTGTACCGCTGTTGACATTACCCTGAACTCATATGACTAGAAATCCTTGTCTTCCTTCCATTTAACTTCACTGACGCCCACTATTTCAGGATTGAGACTCAGCATTTCCTTTTTCATATATTTCAGCTTCCCTACCCCGTTAAAACAACTTCTGGCATTCCACGTTCCAACTCATCGAAGGTTTTCCTTTCGTTGGTTATTCAACATTCATGGCCACCTCCCTCTTGGCAGCTCCCTCCCGGAAGTCCGTATGGAGGCTACTCCGGAATCTTTTGCCAATGGAGTTATGATTATGACACTTTTTCATTTACAGGCCGCATGTCCTGTGGGTACACATTCTGTGTCTTTAGTGCAGTGGTTTCCATTCCCTTCTGCATCATCATGTTGTTGATCATTGCTGATTCTTCCGCCTTTTCGGGGCAGTTCTCGCCCACCCCCTCCCTCCCCCACCCTTAGGGCAAGACAGTAACTTGAAACTCAGTCCGCTCCTCCGCTTTCTTTGACAACGCCAATTGCATAATAGGAATGACTTCTTATGTCGGAAGTCTTCGGCCGCCATTGATGAAGATTTTTATTCGAAATGAGGGAGTGTTGGGGTTGGAACCCGAGGCTTAGGACGTTTTGCTTCCTGGTCAAAGCCGCTAGCCCTAGACGACGGATGCACTGCTTATGAAGACCCGACCTTACTAGTAGTCTTTAAAATACTCCCAATGCTGCATGTAACCAAACGAGCAACTGCTTCCAAGAGCGTTGTTAATGTGCTTAACGTATTATTGCCCTACGACTGTTGTGAGGTGCAGTGGTGATGGAACGCATATAAGTTTTTTTTCTATGAGGAGATAATTACGAAGATCTGATTTGTTATTTAATACAAGGAGAACTTTTCAGTTTCAGGAAGTCTGGTGACGTATGAGGTTCAAACGGCTCTGAGCACGATGGGACTTAACTTCTGAGATCATGTCCCCTAGAACTTAGAACTTCTTAAACCTAACTAACCTAAGGACATCAAACACATCCATGCCCGAGGCAGGATTCGAACCTGCGACCATAGCGGTTTCGCGGTTCCAGACTGTAGCGCCTCGAACCGCTCGGCCACTCCGGTCGGTGACGTATGAGGAAACGAAGATGTACCAATATATCGTTTATTTGAAATATCGATATCACCAGTATAGTCGGTTGCCGTTTATGATACAGTAATTAAAATACAGGTAAAGGGAGATTTTGTTTGCTGTTGCAAACAATAGCACAGAATGGGAGGCGAGATCCCTAGGTAAGCTGTTGTGTGGTATCGGACGGACAGCTCTTGGAAGGTGGAGGAGGAGTGGCGCAGGGATTCGTAAGGAGCAGAGCTGTGTGATGCACTGCCCCCGTTTAACGAATAGTGACAATACCTCTCTGGCCTATCAGGCTCCAGCAATTGGGTTGTCAGTTTTACTCTAGTCTACAACTATAGTGTTTCGGCTGTTGCTCTTACGAAGTCATTGTTCCTGCTGTGGTGGGAGACGTGTACAATGTCCATTTGCAAAAACAGCTGGAGAAGAGTAGATGCACAGAACGTCCAATACGGCGTAACCGTTTGAAAAGAGAAAAATTGGTTTTGTAGTGCATTACGAGTCATCATCTCATATTTAACCGAATTCTCAAACAGTATAAGTTTTTCTTCCTACGCTGTTTAATAATTCTCACCTGTGTCATATTTATCACTTTTAGGGGCATTGAAAAATGGTTCAAATGGCTCTGAGCACTATGGGACTCAACTTCTAAGGTCATAAGTCCCCTAGAACCTAGAACTACTTAAACCTAACTAACCTAAGGACAACACACACATCCATGTCCGAGGCAGGATTCGAACCTGCGACCGTAGCGGTCGCGCGGTTCCAGACTGTAGCGCCTTTAACCGCTTGACCACCCCGGCCGGCGGGGCATTGAAGCTGTATTCAGTTGGTAGTATTTGATATGTTAAGCAAAGACACAGGTACAAAACAATATTAGTGAGGAATACAGCCATAATGAAAATTTTAAATGATAGCGCCGCCGTCATTTGACTGTAAGCTTTTATTTTTTTCGCTATCGCGATTTCGTTGTTTTAGCCATAGTCACATGCAACTGCGAAAGATATCCGTACGTGTCAAACTTTTCTACGTATTACGTCGTAGCTAAAACATTATTTGTTGTCATTTTATTCCTTAATGCTGGGGCAGGCTTGTGGCAGTTATGCAGCCCTTCAGCATGTGAAATGTAAAAGTAGGATGAAAAACACAGAAAGATGAGACAAGATGATATTATTAAAAGCCGGCCGGAGTGGCCATGCGGTTCTGGGCTCTACAGTCTGGAGCCGAGCGACCGCTACGGCCGCAGGTTCGAATCCTGCCTCGGGCATAGATGTGTGTGTTGTCCTTAGGTTAGTTAGGTTTAATTAGTTCTAAGTTCTAGGCGACTGATGACCTCAGAAGTTAAGTCGCATAGTGCTCAGAGCCACTTGAACCACTATTATTAAAAACAGATTGGTGCTGCTCGGAATCGATGATCTGTTGAAGCCAATGCTGATGGTTATTGCTTGATGAGCAGCTCCAGATAATTGGTAAGTGGTGGAACGTCCCCTTAGAACAATTATACAAGACTGTGCTTAAACTGACACACAATATTTTTAGCGCAACGAAATCTGACTTTCAAAAATCCCTACAAAAGAATGGCCCTGACTAACATTAACCTATACGTTTCACAAATCACTTACCTCACAAAAATCTTGGTTCCTCGAACTACTGCAATACAGCGAGCGCCACTACTGCCAGCTAAATAAAAGATTCAAACTACGGAAGGCACTAACTACTGATAGGCATAGTTAGCAAATGAAAGATTGTAATAGAGAACAAACAATGTATTTACCTTAATAGTCATCAGAAGTCATAATGTATACAGCAGTTCATGACATCCAGTCTTACAAATTTCTAAACTCCGCCATTTCTCTCCCCACATCCACCACTGCCGGCGGCTCACCTCCAACTGGGCAACGCTACGTGCTGTTAACAGCCAACTGCCCAACGCTACAATGGCAGACAACACTGCAAACTAGCCACAGACTGCACACAGCACAGCCAGTCATTTTTCATACAGAGCGCTACGCGGCGTTTCTAATAAGAAAACCTAAACAGCCTACTTACATAGCCCCCATGCTCCCCACAAAAAATTTTACAAATTCCAGAATGAGATTTTCACTCTGCAGCGGAGTGTACGCTGATATGAAACTTCCTGGCAGATTAAAACTGTGTGCCCGACCGAGACTCGAACTCGGGACCTTTGCCTTTCGCGGGCAAGTGCTCTACCATCTGAGCTACCAAAGAGCGATTCACGCCCGGTACTCACAACTGCCAGTACCTCGTCTCCTACCTTCCAAACTTTACAGAAGCTCTCCTGCGAACCATGCAGAACTGCATGGAGAGCTTCTGTAAAGTTTGGAAGGTAGGAGACGAGGTACTGGCAGAAGTAAAGCTGTGGGTACCGGGCGTGAGTCGTGCTTCGGTTGCTCAGTTGGTAGAGCACTTGCCCGCGAAAGGGAAAGGTCCTGAGTTCGAGTCTCGGTCAGGCACACAGTTTTAATCTGCCAGGAAGTTTCAATTTTACAAATTGTTTTGGGCACTGGCCAATACAAATTTGAAAAAATTTTTCATAATTACAGTAAGAAAGGTGTCAAATGCACACACTTATTAAAACAATGTTGGTCAAAAGCTAAAATTTTCTCACAGTCGATAAAGACAGTCCTGATCATTCAACAGAGTAAAACTGCCGTTTCTTTTCTCAAAGTCTCAGCAGTAAAAGAAAATGCACACAGAAGTAGTGGATTTCCATGCAGCCTTGAAGAAGTAGTGTTGTCCTTCCAACGGAAAGACAGTGCTGACTCTTGACATTCTGACAGGTAATGGGCCACAACAGAGCAAACCCACAGCAGAGTCATTCGACGTTTTGAAGAATATTGGTAGGTAGGTCATCACAGAGCAGACCCACTGTAGTCCTGATAGAGATTACGGTATTGGTGGGCCACCAGAGTGCAGACCCACTGCAGTCCTTGTAGAAATAATGGTATTGGTGGGTCATCAAAGATGCAGACCCGCTGTAGTCCTAGCAGAAATAATGGTATTGGTGGGTCATCAAAGATGCAGACCCACTGCATTCCTTGTAGAGATGGCCAGCAGCCATCTGTTGTGCCTGTGCAGGTGCACAATCACCATTGAAGAGTCTTTCAGATAATATAGCAAGTCCATAGCCACCACTTGTGAACTCACAAAGTTTCTGGAATTGTCCTTAGAACCAGCAATCCTGTTATCCAGTCCCTTGCTGAATTATTAACACACATGCAAACACTATCAGTCCCTACTTCTCACATATTGTCCATATACTATGACCAACAAAACGTGTGCAGTGAAATGTAACTTACAAGTTACTTAATCTGATGAACTGGTGTCCATTACAATTTTATAACATAAGAATACAATTACAAAGATACAGAATACATCATTAAAGAACATAACAATACAGATAACATTTGTAATAATAGGGGCTTTACAAAAGAATAGAAATAAACATATACATCAGTGTTACAGGAATTATGACATAAGTAAATATATAAAAGATCAGAATAACTTTTGAAACATCAACTTCACACATAACCATTAAAACAAAACAGAATAAATAATGTCTAAACATCTTTACAAAGTAAATAACGTATTATCAGAAAAATTATACAATGTAACTCTCATCAGATAAACACATAAAGACAGGAAGAACGTAAATACACAAGGGAACACTAACACATAGTGGGATAAGACAAGGAAAGGACAGGGTTTCTTTTACTGCAGTATTTTGCAAACAAAACTTTCTTTACTTCTCGGAGATCTCCCTTTGTTCTTCATTATTTCCAAAAAGTCCTATCTATACCTGCTTTCTGTACATTTTCCGTATGACTTCTCAATGCATTTCTTCCAATTCATCGCAACTCATTCTCTTACATAGTCTACCCCCTCTTAAGCTAACTTAAATCTACTGAGCTCAGATGCTAAACTAAGGGACAAGGCAATGCAGCAGCACAGAACAATTAACACAAACAGCAATGACAATAAATGCAAATTGCCAAACCAAGCAGCTGTAAATCTAAATTAACAGAGAAAATGCAACATTAAAACTATTATGAGCCAATCTGCATCAACAAGAAAAATAAATCAGTAGTAAAACTGGCTTAACGGAGTAATACAAAGTGAAACTCAGAAGCACTATGCCTGGCAAACAGCAGCAGCAAATGCAATAGCTTATATCTAATCATGACAGAGCTCAAGCACAAAAATATTACACTAAAGGCAACAATGCAGATAAGGGAAATGTCTATTCACATCTTAATGTCTATGTCATTAAAGTGGTGCACCACAAAAACTTATTCAATGAAATAAATTACCAAATACTTGAAAAGAAAATTATGTAAGCGATTCCTGTGAAGAGAAATGTCTTTTTGTGCTCCCTCATTTTTTTTTGGAAGTGTCACAAAATTATTATTTACTGGATCCGTAGACAGAAAATATCTATATTAGTACATATATAAAATTTTATTTTAACCGATGCTGCAGTGCAGCTAGAAACTAGATATTAAACAAAATAGGCAAAGCAAGGTGTGAAACGTCATTCACTAGCCATATGGCATTTCATAATGCAGTAAACAATCTTTCAACTAGCAAGACAATAGACATGAAATGTTTCTCATCATTTCATTTCAGTAAATATCATAAATTAAGAACTCTACAGTTTAATCATGTTTTCAAGTTTGAGGGTGTCATATTTACGATGCTTTCTACAAAGGAATGTCAATAGCGAGGATAATGGCCTCTATTTTTTTCTCCACCTGTGCCTCTGAAAGGCACACACTAATGGCTTTTTTTCCAGGCGTCTGTTGCGCAGCTGGGTGCCCATGACGCATTACGTGAAGGTGGTCACTTAACTTTCTTACCGAAATATTTACGACAGCAGCTTCTGCTACAGTGACAGTCTCATATAAAAATATTTTACAGGTCAAGAAATTGCGTTACAAATATGTAGAAACAAAATAATATTGATATAACAGTGTCCAAAAATTTTTCGTCGGCATTGTAATACATTCATGCATTTACATACATTTCATAACTCTTAAAGTACGATTCTTGGTTTCCAACATCCTTTTCCACAAATCAGAGTCCCTAACCACTACTCATTATTCCTTACTTTATTCGTCGACACTTCTTCAATATTTCATCATAACAGATATGTAGCATAATCAAATAACTCATATAGCATCAGCTTATTGATCATAAACTTACCGCAACAGGATAATACACATAGTCATCGTAATAATAACATCATAACACCTCAGTCAAATCTCAAAAACGTCGTAGCTTTCTGCAATAATGTCAAAACCTAAAAAAAATTCTCTGCTCATGTCAAAAGTGTCATCTGCCTCAAACGCACTTTAAAAATCATGATCCCATACCAAATACATTATTCAGAGCTCTCATAGTATCACAATGGTTCCGAAAAAATACGAACAGTTCACAAAGTACAGACGAAATACAATTTCATAAGTGTGAAGTTATCCATCTGTGTAATTGCGTAAACATGTGTCACTGATGTAGTAAAAAAATGTTTGTTTCTCTGTTAAATGATCAGATAGCTGTGTAATTGTGTGTTAGAGAAATATGGTACCGATGTGTAAAGTTGTGTAAGCAAATACCATATTAGCTAGGGCTCCTTGTGCTTGCCAAACACATGATACACACAGTAAGTGTGTACCCCCCTGAGGATTAATGTAATTATACCCTCAGGTGTTACAGATTAGAGCAATGGAATGAAATGTATCACAGAAAACCTTTGTATCATTGTATCTCAAATATCTTTAAAAATAAATGCTTTAAGTGCAAAACTAATCACTCAAATACGTGTACTGTAGCGCTAAATGTGCGTTTTGTTGTAAGATAATCTCTGTGGAAGTGTAGTAGTTATTGTCCTCCGAAAGCTAAGTTCTGCAGAAGCCAATGTACTTACCTCATGATAAACAAAAGTGAAATGCTTTGTGTATAGATATCTTAGTTATTACGCTTATTGCCGTGATGAAGAAAGTACTGTGCTGTAACGTACTGTTGTGCTACGGAAAAGGCTGTCTCATTGTAGCTATACCACAAAAGTTATTACTAATACGTGTTTTACTTTCCAGAATAATTCAGAAAAACTGTGCAGATATGAAACAGAAACACCGCAAAAGCAACATTGTAAATTGTCACTCATTAGCAGCATCGTGATAAAATCGTGTAGCTGTCACATAAACTAACCACTGTGTCATCTGGTATCTCACAGAAAGTACTTTAAATCCAGAATGTATTTTCAAGAAAACCAAAATGTTGCATTAAAATCTGATTAGCAGTACCAGTATATGTTCTAAGTATGTGAGCCTTATAGTCGTTACGTAATCGTGCAGCTAACAAGCAAGAATGTACAAATAACAACAGTGTGTCGTCTGTTCACTATAACAATGCATTCGTAATTTCTATTGAAATAAGTTCTCTTGGTTCTTGACTGGTCATTTAACTTCAAACATTGTTGCATGGTAACTCTTTCTTATAAGTCTGACAAAGCATACTAGAAATGTGAAGTGAAAAGTTTTATGGCAAAGACAAAGTTAAAAAGCAGATTATCTTTCAATAAACGGTTTAACATGTGAAATGTGGAGTAGTCTTTTGCCCTTTTCAGTGCGCAGAGTTTCAGCTTCAAAGCAATTATCATGTTGTATACGTCGGTAAAGAATGCTAAAATTTTTCTCAAGGCTAGTGTCTTACGTTATTTTTCTCGGAGCCAGCGGCCGCACGTGGCTGCCTGCGGTGCGAGTCATTGTCTGTCTCTTTGTTGGCGCGCGTCGTTATTGGGATTAGGAGACCTAACTTCTACAAATTCGCCTTGTCGAGAGTGCCCTGCTCTGTTTGAGTCCCGCCAGTTCTGATGAAATTCAGGTTTGTCGTTATGATTATATCGTCTGTCGTCATGTCGGTAGTTTCTGTAGTTTCTTCCTTGTCGGTTAAGTGATGGAGAATTTCTCCATGAATTATCACTGCATGGTGGTCCGCTGCGTCTGAAGTTATTCTGTCTCCCCTGATAATAATAGTTCTGGTTGCCATACTGTCTGTTTCTATGATTGTCTCTGTCATATTCATTACTACGGAATGCGATCTTTCTCTGTAACTATTATTCGGCCAACAGTTGTCATAAGGGTGATGTCTGTTTTGGTCACAATTTACGTTGTAAGAATAGCCTTGTCGTGTATTATTTCTGTCATCACGGAATTGTGACAGATGTGACCTGTAATTGTTGTGCTCCTGCTTACGCGTTCCGCGATTGTCAGTGTCAATTTCCAGTTCTTGTAACAGTCCCTGAAAAGCCTCAATGTCGTCTTTGCAACGTCCTGCCAAAATAATATGTCGTAAATGTTCAGGCAATTTGATTAAGCAAATGCGGATGAGTTCTGAGGGGCTGTATGTGTTTGAAAGATACTGATTCTTATGCAACATGTCTTCAAAATATTTCATAAGACTGGAAAATTCAGATTGTTCGAAACGTTTCATCATTATGATGCTATGTTTTACTTGGTCTTGTGTAGCTTGAGACCAATACGCTGAGAGGTAGGCATGATAAAATTCTCCCTCACTGTGACAATCGTGAATGACCGATCGCATTCTTTCAGCTGGTTCATTCTCTAAGTAGCCACACATAAATTCTAATCTGTGCTCTAACGACCAGTTGGGAGGAAAACAATGAGAGAATTGATGGAGCCACGCTTGTGGATGAATGTCATTGCCAGAATTCTTAAATGTTTTAAATTTACGTGTTGTAATGAACAGCTTATAGTCAAAATCATCGTGTCGGCGAGTCGCACATCGCTCATTGTTACTTCCTTTCGGCGGTTACATCTCAGAATCCAATGCGCCTTGGCAATTTCTTTCATAATTTCCGAAATGCGCTGTGTTATTATTTTGCTGCTTTTCCGTATTTCTAAGTCCCTCTTCCCATATTGGGGCGCGAGTGTCCTCTGAAATACGTAATTCTTGTATTACCGGTGTCAGCTGATCTTGTACTTCCCGGATTTCTCTTTGGTGTTGCGTATTAATTTGATTCTGATTTTGTTTGAATTTCCTAATTTGTTCGCACTCTTCTGTGTCATTAAAGACTACCGGTTTTGTGTCATTCTGATTATCATCTACCTTTGTAAATAAATTATTTAGCTGATCCGAAAGTTCAACTACTTTCTCTGATAATGAACTAATTTCCTCCATGTGTCTTTCTGAACCAATTTTCAGAGTATCTACTGTGTCCTTTAAGTTTTCCTGAGTTTTTGCAAGTTGCGTAACCGAATCTGTAGATGCAACTGAGTCAATTTTAGCTTGCAAGGTCTCATGACTTTCATGAACAATAGTTTGCAGGTCTTTTATGGCTGCTTGGTGATTCTGTAATGCATTTTCATGACGCGAAAAAATACGTTGGAAATGCTCACAAATTTGGGTTTTTACGTCATTACAGACATTTTGACATTTCGATTCGATTTTATGTAACTCAGTAGTTAAATCTTCACGTGTTTGTTCAAGTGTAGTGTGAAGATTTTGTTCCATTGCGTCTAACTGTTGCTGTGTTTGTCTCTGGTGTTGTTCCATTGTGTCTAACTTTTGAAGATTTTGTCCCATTTGTTTCTGATTTTGTTCAAGCGTTGTGTCTAACTTTTGTAGCCTTTGTCCCATTTGTTGCATTAACTGTAATAACAATGCAATGGTGTCTGAAACATGTTCCTCAGTGCTTTTCGGCAGTGATGTTGCACCTGCAACATTCACATTTTGACAAGCAGAAAGTGTGTCTTGACTTATTTGAGAAAACGGTGAGGACCTAAAACCTGAATCTACAGTATTTGCAAGATTGTGTCCTGTCATTTCGGATTCCCGAGGCGAACTGTTGCTGACCGATCGATTGATAATGCTTCCCTGTTCACTAATTGTTTCACTGTCTACACCATTATTTGCCGCCCGCTCCATTTCCCTATGCACAATTACCAAATTCCTACTTTGAACATTAGTTAATTCATTACTCGGTGGCGCTAACACACTGCTTTCGTCTTCACTGTCATTTCTCAGTTGGAGCCTAGTATTACGTTTTTCACACGCCATTATTGTCATAATAACACAGAAAACCACATTTTGAAGAGCAAAATAAGAAAACACATTAACATAGCACTGAAAATAATATCTAGTTAATTGCAAGCGCAACTGTGAAATACTTGGTGCAAATCTACATGCATGCCACAACAACAGTGAAAGACTGGAACTACAAAGTAGATTCTCTCTACAATTACGCGCTAGCAATAAACAATAGCTACACTAATTACACAAACTACAAGAAAAAAATCCGAAGATTCCAGTGAGGTATCCTCGGCTGAGGGTCGACATATGAAACATCCCCTTAGAACAATTGTACAAGACTGTGCTTAAACTGTCACACAATATTTTTAGCACAACGCAACCTGACTTTCAAAAATCCCTACAAAAGAATGGCCCTGACTAACATTAACCTATACGTTTCACAAATCACTTACCTCACAAAAATCTTGGTTACTCGAACTACTGCAATATAGCGAGCGCCACTACTGCCAGCTAAATAAAAGATTCAAACTACGGAAGGCACTAACTACTGATAGGCATAGTTAGCAAATGAAAGATTGTAATATAGAACAAACAATGTATTTACCTTAATAGTCATCAAAAGTCATAATGTATATAGCAGTTCATGACATCCAGTCTTACAAATTTCTAAACTCCGCCATTTCTCTCCCCACATCCACCACTGCTGGCGGCTCACCTCCAACTGCGCAACGCTACGCGCTGTTAACAGCCAACTGCCCAACGCTACAATGGCAGACAACAATGCAAACTAGCCACAGACTGCACACAGCACAGCCAGTCATTTTTCATACAGAGCGCTACGTGGCGTTACCGATAAGAAAACCTAAACAGCCTACTTACAGTGGGAGAACGGATGAAGGATGAGAATAAAGAACTGACAGTGCAGTTGTAGAGAGGGAGAAAAGGTGTTGGCTGTCACTGTGCGAGTGTTGTGATGACGGGATGTTGTGGCTTGATGACGGATGCCGTGGTGTTGGATGTGCTGCTCGAAGTTGGCTAGGAAAGTGTTAGACGAGAGACCCCAGTCGGCAAAATAGGAATTGGGACTAGTGTTGGAGGAATGTGACCGAAGCATTTAAAAGGAAATTGCAAAGGGCAGCAAGAATAGGATAAATGAGCGCGCAAATGGGGAGATATTGTATAGCGTCAGATTCTGATATCTTGAGCTGTAGAGCAGGATGTAAGGAGTTGTTTGGGTGGAGTGGTGTACCGACCGGGGAGACTGGGACGATCAGTTCAGGTGCGGTAGGAGAATATTTAACTTAACACTTATAGAAGTTAGTGGAATGAAAGTGGGTGCAGACACTGTAGAGGGATGGGGAATGAATGTTGGGACAGTATTGGTACAGATTGTCAGCTTTGCGATGAGGGAACGTGGATGAGTTTTTGTAGTCATGAGTTTGTTGTCATTGTAGATAAGGAACTTGCGGCAATGGTAGGCTTGGAAATGAGATCGGGAAGGTTCTGCTTTGTGTTATCGGTGACATATGTAGGCGGAGCTGATGTTTGGTACATGCATCTTTGGAGAAGACTTGGATAAGCAATGTAGTACCAGAGTGATGGTGAATGTGGAGAGTTTTTCAAACTTGGGCGTCGGGACTGGAAGCTCTCACTCGACACCCCCCACCGTGATCTGAGGGCGACCCGTTGATCACAATTGTGACAGTCGGCAAGCGGTGGAGGTTTCAGGCTGTTTAGAATGTGATGGGATAGAAAGCTGTGGTAGGAATTTATGCAGCAGATGGTTGTGGAAATGGGGAGTAGGAAATTTTATGGTCTTAGAATCTTTGTTGAGTGCTGGATGGTGCTTTTTTACTTTTAGAAATAACATTTAGGTCTGAGGAATTTGACGTCCGGACGTGATAGGATGTAGGGATGTATTGGAAGAGACGCTTGGAATGGAATGGGAGTCCATTAGTTGTGTGTAGGGATGCTATGGCAGTTTTTGGGTCTAATGGATGAGTTTAATATATGTGCTAGGTCGCTTGCTGGGACTTTTTCCGAATGGGATGTGTAAGGGTATCGATTAGTGAGTGGGATGGGTTTTTATAACTCTATTTTGTCGTACCTCTCCAATGCTTTAGCTGAGTGATCATGCCCGCCATGCAGAGGGCGGAGGATGCGGTTTTAGTGCCCAGCACTGCCAGGAACTTTTCCATGGTGGGACGATGAAGGGGGAGTACTCTGTCTCTTGATGCCAACCAGGAGCTACTTATCCCATTGGAAGCGGCTCCAGGCCTTGAAAACTGATAGCAGGCGGGAGAGCGGCGTGCTGACCCCAATGTCCCTCGACACAACATTCAATGACGCCAACGGTGGAGGTTGTCACTACAGTCGGGTTCTGTGGACAGAGAGAATTTTTTCATATCTGCATTTGATGAGACTGATGTATATGTGTATGTTGCAGTCACTGCTGTTGCCTATGAAGTTAGTGAGGGTTTGGTAGCAGCTGAAGTAGTTGTGGCTAGCGCTTCTGGTTCTGGACCCAAATATAACTAAGATTTTTGTGGCAACAGAGGAGCGGTGAGGGCTGGCTATGCTGCTGGCGTATGCAGCTCTAATGATGATTGTGATGAAGGTGGCAATCGTATCAGACCTCTCCATTCAACAAGCCCAGCAATTCTTAACTAAATTTTGCTGAATATACCAGTAGCATCAAAGACACATGCTTTCAGCAGGGGTGAAACACTACAGCCCTGATCATTTTGGGTCTTGTGCACAATACATGTTATCCAGCTGTCCCTATAGCTTACACCCATGTTCTCAAAATTTCAACTATCTTGCATAATTATACGTGGTATTATGTATTTCCTATGCCATCCAGTCATAAGGACGAGTCTTTAAGTCTTGTTTGATTACCAATCATACGCCAGAAAGCCTTAACATTTCCCAAAGCCAAACTAACAGTCATCTAACAGATCATCAGTTTTCTCTTCCACTCTTCTGTGTTTTATATTTGTTAGCGACAGGGTGCATGGGACGCTAAGTCGATGTGATGTGGACCTCGCAGTTACCTGTGCTTTCTATATTCACCATCATAAGTATAATCAGTTTCTGAAAGGCAATGGTATGTTTCCAGGTACGTTGTTGTTGTCGTGGTCTTCAGTCCAGAGACTGGTTTGATGCAGCTCTCCATGCTACTCTATTCTGTGTAAGCTTCCTCATCTCTCAGTACATACTGCAACCTCCATCCTTCTGAATCTGCTTAGTGTATTCATCTCTTGGTCTCCCTCTCCGATTTTTACCTTCCACGCTGCCCTCCAGTACTAAATTGGTGATCCCTTGATGCCTCAGAACAAGTCCTACCAACCAATCCCTTCTTCTAGTCAAGTTTTGCCACAAATGTTTCTTCTCCCCAATTCTCTTCAGTACCTGCTCATTAATTATGTGATCTACTCATCTAATCTTCAGCGTTCTTCTGCAGCATCACATCTCGAAAGCTTCTATTCTCTTCTCGTCTAAACTATTTATCGTCCATGTTTCACTTCCATACATGGCTACACTCCATACAAATACTTACAGAAACGACTTCCTGACACTTAAATCTATACTCGGTGTTAACAAATTTCTCTTCTTCAGAAACGCTCTCCTTGCCTTCGCCAGTCTACATTTTATGTCCTCTCTACTTTGACCATCATCATTTATTTTGCTCCCCAAATAGCAAAACTCATTTGCTACTATAAGTGTCTCATTTGCTAATCTAATTCCCTCAGCATTACCCGACTTAATTCTAGTATATTCCATTATAATCGTTTTGCTTTTCTTGATGTTCATCTTATATCCTCCTTTCAAGACACTGTCCATTCCATTCAACTGCTCTTCCAGGTTCTTTGCTGTCTCTGACAGAATTACAATGTCATCGGCGAACCTCAAAATTTTTATATCTTCACCATGGATTTTAATACCTACTCCGAATTTTTCTTTTATTTCCTTTGCTGCTTGCCCTGTCTCACTCCCTTCCCTTCCACTGCTACTCTTTCATGCCCCTACGAGTGTAGCCACCTGGTTTCTGTACAAATTGTAAATAGCCTTTCGGTCCCTGTATTTTAACCCAGCTACCTTTAGAATTTGGAAGAGAGTATTCCAGTCAACATTGTCAAAAGCTTTCTCTAAGTCTACAAATGCAAGAAGCGTAGGTTTGCCTTTCCTTAATCTTTCTTCTAAGATAAGTCCTAAGTCAGTATTGCCTCACGTGTTCCAGTATTTTTACGGAATCCAAACTGATCTTCCCCGATGTCGGCTTCTACCAGTTTTTCCATTCGTCTGTAAAGAATTCGTGTTAGTATTTTGCTGCTGTGACTTATTAAACTGATAGTTCGGTAATTTTCACATCTGTAAACACCCACTTTCTTTGGGATTGGAATTATTATATTCTTCTTGAAGTCTGAGGGTACTTCGCCTGTCTCATACATCTTGCTCACCAGATGGTAGAGTTTTGTCAGGACTGGCTCTCCCAAGGCCACCAGTAGTTCTAATGGAATGTTGTCTACTCCCGGAGCCTTGTTTCGGCTCAGGTCTTTCAGTGCTTTGTCAAACTCTTCACGCAGTATCGTATCTCCCATTTCATCTTCATCTACATTCTCTTCCATTTCTATAATATTGTCCTCAAGTACATCGCCCTTGTATAGACCCTCGATATACTCCTTTCATTTTTCTGCTTTCCCTTCTTTGGTTAGAACTGGGTTTCCACCTGAGCTCTTGATATTCATACAAGTGGTTCTCTTTTCTCCAAAGGTCTCTTTAATTTTCCTGTAGGCAGTATCTATCTTACCCCTAGTGAGATAAGCCTCTACATCCTTACATTTGTCCTCTAGCCATCCCTGCTTAGCCATTTGGCACTTCCTGTCGATCTCATTTTTGAGACGTTAGTATTCATTTTGGCCTGCTTCATTTACTGCATTTTTATATTTTCTCCTTTCATCAATTAAATTCAATATATCTTCTGGTACCCAAGGATTTCTACTAGCCCTCGTCTTTTTACCTACTTGATCCTCTGCTGCCTTCACTATTTCATTTCTCAGAGCTACCCATTCTTTTTCTACTGTATTTCTTTCCCCCGTTCTTGTCAATCATTCCCTCATACTCTCCCTGAAACTCTCTACAACCTGTAGTTTTGTCAATTTTTCGAGGTTCCATCTCCTTAAATTTCCACCTTTTTGCAGTTTCTTTAGTTTTAATCTACAGTTCATAACTAGTAGATTGTAGTCAGTGTTCACATATGCCCCTGGAAATGCCTTACAATTTAAAACCTGGTTCCTAAATCTCTGTTTTAAACCAATATATAATCTATCTGAAACCTTCTAGTATTTCCAGGCCTCTTCCATGTATACAACCATCCTTCATGATTCATGAATCAAGTGTTAGCTATGATTAAGTTATGCTACCAGGCGGCTTCCTCTTTCATTTCTTACCCGTATTCCATATTCACCTACTACGTTTCCTTCTCCACTGTCAGTCACTGGTGACTACTAAATTTTCGTCTCCATTCACTATCTGAGTAATTTCATTTGTCTCATCATACATTTCATCAATCTCTTCGTCATCTTCGGAGCTAATTGGCATATAAACTTGTACTACTGTGGTACGCGTGTGCTTCGCGTCTATCTTGGCCACAATAATGCGTTCACTATGCTGTTTGTAATAGCTTACCCGCACTCCAATTTTTTATTCATTATTAAACCTGCTCCTGCATTACCTCAGTTTGATTTTTATTTATAACCCTGTATTCATCTGACCAGAAGTCTTGTTCCTCCTGCCACCGAACTTCACTAATTCCCACTATATCTAACTTTAACCTATCCACTTCCCTTTTTAAATTTTCCAACCTACCTGCCTAATTAAGGGATCTGATATTCCACGCTCCGATCCGCAGAACGCCAGTTTCTTTCTCCTAATAACGACGTCCTCCTGAGTAGTCCCTGCCCGGAGTTACGAGTGGGGGACTGTTTTACATCAGGAATATTTATCCAATAGGACGCCATCATCACGTAACCATGCAGTAATGCTGCATGCCCTTGGGAAAAATTTGGGCTGTAGTTTCCCCTTGCTTTCAACCGTTCGCAGTACCAGCACAGTAAGGCCGTTTTGGTTAGTGTTACAAGGCCAGATCAGTCAATCATTCAGACTGTTTCCCCTGCAACTACTGAAAATGCTGCTGCCCCTCTTCAGGAACCACACGTTTGTCTGGCCTCTCAGCAGATACTCCTCCGTTGTGGTTGCACCTGCGGTACGGCTATCTGTATCGCTGACGCACGCAAGCCTCCCCAGCAACGACAAAGTCCGTGGTTCACAGGGGGTAGATTCTAAAATTGGTTGGAATTTCATCTCATGGTTTTTGAAGGTCCGGAGGATTCTTTTCTATTACTTCCAATTTATTCGATGGAAAATTACTTTAGAATCTAACACTTGTTCCCCTATGTCTTCCAAGTCGATACCCATTTCACGTCATCAGACGTTTCTTCTCACTCCTAGAGGCGCTCAGTATACTCTTTCCGCCTGTATGCTCTTTCCTCTGCGTTTAATAACGGAACTCTTCTCCCGTTCCTTTGTTGACGCCTTGACTTTGTTTTTTGTGCTGAATCAGTCCTCCAGACGACCACACCCCTTCCGATTTCTTCGCACTTTTCCTGCAGTCATTTCTGCTTTTTTCTTTTATTTCACTACTAAGAGAGTTTATCGCTGCTTTGTTGTCTTTCACTGAAAGATTTTGTGGGTGAGACTGTTGCACCACGAAAATAGTGTACGACTTTTGTTTCCTGGTCGCTGTTTCAATATAATGACTGATTTTACAATGACATAATGGAATTCGTACTAGGAAACGCCATAAGCAGTTTCCAGCGTTTTGAACCTTTTTGCTGTTGTGTTACATGAGGGTGTGTTTTGCGCAGCTTTTGTAAATCTTACGAGGTAGAAATATTTAAATGTGAAAAATATTTTAAACTATTTGGAAGGTTCTTCAGTTACAGAGCTTCATAATGAACTCAATTCCATGTAGTTTAAAATGTACACTGCACAAGAAAATTAAATTATCACTTTTTCCAAATCCCGAAATTACCTTCCATTCCAACGCATAAGATTGAAATTTTGCTCCGAGGTGCCTACGACATTCCTCTGTAATGGTGCAAAATCACGGCGCCCTGCGACTTCACGAGGTAAGCGACGCTTCAAACAGCAAGTTGTCGACACATGAAAAATAAAGCCACAGTATCGAAAACCAGTTACAAGTTAAAAACATTTTAAAGTGGAAGCTATTGACAGCCAGCAAAAACTTCCATTTTCAAGACAAGTAAAGTTGTTAGTACATTTAACTAAGATCGCTTGCAAATTTGACGTGTGCCGTAATAGAAGAACTACCTTTTCATGCTACAAGATGATGTACGACTTTTGTTTTATTAGTGTGTACTAGAGTAATAATGTAAGACACAGAGTATGAAATACAGTACTGACAAGATTTTCTCGATTTCAACACATTTAAATTTTAATAGCATATTTGTTCCTAGGTACGTGACCATATTCTACCTTGGAACACTTTTCACATTTGAAGAAACAATAATTTTCCGGAGTAATTTTTCGTAATTTTAGAAAAATCTGCAGGACACATACAGTCAAACGCTATTATTTAAAAATGGAATAAGCACATATACTAAACTCATATTAAGCGGCTGGCTAGAGACGAATGTCTGAAATGCGTTCCAAGGTAGAACACACTCCCCTATTACCTTCTTTCGGCGATCAGTTGAAGTACTTCTTTTGTTAGCCGATGTTTCTTCGCAATTAAATTTCTTGTAACTGTAGTTTTCTGGCCAACGTCTGTGATTGACGATTTGGAGAAGTCCATTCAATTTCAACTGAACTGCCTCTCGTGGCATTTATAACCCCAGCATCTACAGCCGTAGAGAACCTCAGAAGAACTTCAACTTCCCTCGGTACTTCAGCATCCCACTCCCCTCCTTAGTGATTCTTCCGGACAGTTCTCTTAAATTGTAGTCTGCTCTTTATCATTACTCATTTTTATCTGTTGCTATGCTTTTCCCAAGTATGTCTCCTTCTCCTGTGATTGGTGAGCAGTGTAGTAGACATTACTAACTGAAATTTATTACAGAGATCAATTAGTGTTTCTTTTCTTTCTTTCCAACTGTCGAGTCCATATACTCCCGTAGCTCTATATTTTATTTTGTCACTTATTACAGAGTTACAGTCACCCATCATTATCAGATATTAGTCTTTCTTTACATGCTGAATTACACCATCAATATACTCATACACTATATCTATCTCTTCGTATTCTGCTAACGAGGTCGTCATATTAGCCGAACTACTGTGTCGGCGTTGTTTTTCTATGAGTGCAGATTAGAAGTATTGACAGTAATTCACTCTCTGCGCTACCCTGTTATCATGACGAATTTCATACCCGTAGCACAAGTTTCTGCTGCTGTTGCTCGTATTTGTCTGACCAGGAATCCTACCTTTCTCTCCATTTCATTGCATGACTTCACTATATCTGACACGAACCTTTGTATTTCTCCTTACAGATTTTCTTGTTTACCGTTTCCATTCTTCTTAGATTCCACGCTCCGACTCGTTGGGCGTTATCCTTTCGTTTATTCAGTGTTTTCTCGCGGTTACGTCCATCTTGACAGCCCCTCCTGCGGATCTTAAAAGGGGTCTAACACGGAATCTTGTGTCAGTAGAGAGATTACAGGCCGCATTTCCTGTGGATACACACAGTGTCTTTAATGCAGTAGTTTTGCTAGCGCCTGCTGCATCCTTGCGCCATTTATTAGTTACGATTGTTCTGCCTTCCTCCTCCAAGGACTGCCCTAGCCTCTGCCTTGTTTGACATGGCCATTGGCCCAACGAGGGTGACTCCGTATACCGGAAGTCTTCGTCCGCTTCTGCTGACGAATTTTATTTGAGATTTAAGTAATGTCTGTTATCGAACCCTGGACGTAAGTCCTTTTGATTACTAGTGAAAGACGGTACCCCTAGTCCACAGTGATAATTTTACCAGTAGTCACAATCATTCAAAACTTGTTAATTTTATTTTATTCTTATTTATTTCTCTTTTTTTTTTTGTCGTTAGAATGAGTATCTCTGTGACACTGCAGACACCAGTTTGAGGCTTTCTGGGAGAAATTTCCGATCAGATTTCATCCTATCCTAATAAAAACAGTCGTATTAATATTCGAGAGTTTGTTGAAGTAGTAGTCTCTTTGTATGATTGGCAACATGTTATCCTGAAAACTAACCCGAATCTATGATGGTTAGAACATTTGATCATGCTAGACAGAATTGCGATCAAGCACGTCTGACGTAATTTGACCGTCCATGAAGCGTACACTACCCTTTTTGCTTAATATATGACCAAATTTAATCAGAGATCATCATCAGATATCTGCCTAATCTAGTAACAAAAGATAAAAATCTCCTTGCCACGAGAAGCACAGTCGAAGGTGGTAAAACCGTAACAAAACTGTGATAAAACACAATTAATCCATAGCGTAGGGTCACCAGTAATATGCATTCGTTCATAAAATGAAGAAAATAATAGAGAGCAAAGACTGGTTTTAATTCCACAAATTTTAATTATTGGGCAGCTATACACTTAATTGTGATTGCGTCACACCTCATATAGGATACCGAATAACGGAACATATCTGAACCACCTACTACTGATCGTTCGTTTTTAGTGTATGTAAACTAGAACAAAATATGAGCCAGTCAGTTCTGAGAGCCAATAAGGAAATTAGTAGTGTAGAATCAAGACACTGAAAAGTGAATAGCATAAATTAGAAATGAAATCATAGAACTTGTTGATGCGTTTTGTATTTAGGGCTGCTGAAGACATGGTCAAAAAAAGAATGCAGCTGAGTGAAAATGGCCTGTAATGCTTTTAATAAACTATAAAGGTTTTTCCGAAGCCAAACTTCTTATGTGGCTTAAAGGAAGCCGTTCAGTTGCTGTATATTAATTGTTTTGATTTGTTGCAGCGTTACATGGACTTTTAAATCAAAAATCATGCAAAACGTGAATAACGAGCAATGGAAAGGGGCATGATACAACTTGATAGTAGGAGCAGGGAAAAAAATGGACCAGAGAAGAAACTGGGGAGGTAGATAATTATAAAGAATGAAGTGGAGGGATAGGAAGACATGTAATGACACAACAGAAGGTGGGGTGACAAGAAAACCTGCAGGAACTATGTGGGTATGTATCAGGTCCATATTGCAGTGGACGTATGGCGGAATCACCTCGGATACTTCAACGTCATTAAATATCAATGTTCCTTTTTGTATATTACTCACATAACTTTGCTCTGTGATTTACTACAGATGACATTCACTTCAAGCTTCCGCAGAGGGCTTCCCCGACATTCAGGACCAGACGGTTTATCGATTTGCAGGAACAGGGAAAAATAAAAGATTGAGTTGGGACTGAACGGTGAAGTGGACTTCGGTGATTGCAGAAGTGCGCCGCCAGTCCGCAGCAACGCTTTTAAATGGAGATTGGCCATACAAGAGCGGGCTTTGTTCCGAGACAGAGCGAGTGCAGTCTGTCAGCCGGGCGGAAGTGCATTAGACGGCACATTCCGTACGTGTGGCGGCGAACGGACCACTGTGCGTGACGTCTGTGAAGCCACAGCTCAACATGGAAAACAGTGCCTAAGGCTGCTTCATTTCAGCCACAATTCGGTTCTTTGAAGATAGCTACTTGTAGTTGGCATATTTATTATTGTGAAAGATGTTACCAAGTTCTAGTACAGTTTCAACTTCATGTAAATGGATACATTTGTTTGGTGGAGGTTAAAGTTTTTATCGCCTGAAACACTCTCGCCTCGATGAACTGTACCCCAACACTAAGGCAGCCGAAGAGTCAGCAGTCCATACTACACAGTCCAGTACCATTAATGTGACAATCGCCTATTTTCGACGTCAACGTGCAACAACCACTGACAGATGGCAGGTGGCAGGGTATACAAGCATCTCGTTGGCTTTTGGGTCAAGGGTGGTAGCACTTCCGAAACGGCTAAGCTTGTAATCTGTTCGCGAGCAGCCTTGGTTAAAGTATACGGCAACATTGTGCTATTCAGAACTGGCGTCGAGGCAACTGTGGTACACCACGGCCCACAGATGTCATGGGTGGACGACAGCTGCGTAAAGGTTGTAACACCATAGCTCTAATACTCTACCGATTTATTTTGCCTTTTGTTTTATTTAATGTTACATTATTGAGCTTCAGTAAATGTTTTTTTATCGATAACACAAAACTGTATATTCCTTTCTTTGTAAAAACTTTGATGTCATGATTTGATTCTACGCACTGTAATGTATCTATCATTTAATTTCTTTGTCTCATTTGGGCGGAGACAAAACTTACTGTATATAATCGTAATTTTGTTTACATAATTTTTTATAGAAATGTTAATATGTGCAAAGGTTCTGTATTATTTAAAATGTTTGTTCTCTGTTATGTAAACTGCCCCCCCCCCCCCCCCCGTGAACCCGTGAACTATGGACATTGCCATGGGTGGAGGGGCTTGCGTGCCTCAGCGATACAGATGGGCGGCAACCACAACGGAGGGGTATCTGTTGAGAGGCCAAACAAACGTGTGGTTCCTGAAAAGGGGCAGCAGCATTTTCAGTAGTTGCAGGGGCAACAGTCTGGAAGATTGACTGATCTGGCCTTGTAACAATAACCAAAACGGCCTTCCTGTTCTGGTACTGCGAACGGCTGAAAGCAAGGGGAAACTACAGCCGTAATTTTTCCCGAGGGCATGCAGCTTTACTGTATGGTTAAATGATGATGGCGTCCTCTTGGGTTGGTTGGTTGCTTGTTTTCGGGAAGGAGACCAGACAGCGAGTTCATTGGTCTCTTCGGATTAGGGAAGGACGGAGAAGGAAGTCGGCCGTACCCTTTGAAAGGAACCATCCCGACATTTGCCTGGAGCGATTTAGGGAAATCACGGAAAACCTAAATCAGGATGACCGAATGCGGGATTGAACCGTAGTCTTCCCGAATGCGAGTCCAGTGTCGACCTCTTCGGTAAAATATTCCGGAGGTAAAATAGTCCCCCAATCGGATCTCCGGGCGGGGACTACTCAACAGGACGTTGTTATCAGGAGAAAGAAAACTGGCGTTCTACGGATCGGAGCGTAGAATGTCAGATCCCTTAATCGAGCAGGTAGGTTAGAAAATTTAAAAAGGGAAATGGATAGGTTAAACTTAGATATAATTTGAATTAGTGAAGTTCGGTGGCAGGAGGAACAAGACTTTTGGTCAGGTGAACACAGGGTTATAAATACAAAATCAAATAGAGGTAATGCAGGAGTAGGTTTAATAATGAATAAAAATAGGCGTGTGGGTAAGCTACTACAAACAGCATAGGGAACGCATTATTGTGGCCAAGAGAGACACGAAGCCCACGCCTACTACAGTAGTACAAGTTTATATGCCACTAGCTCTGTAGATGATGAAGAAATTGATGAAATGTGTGATGAGATAAAAGAAATTATTCAGACAGTGAAGTGAGATGAAAATTTAATAGTCATGGGAGAGAAGGAAACATAGTAGGTGAACGTGGATTGGGGCTAAGAAATGAAAGAGGAAGCCGTCTGGTAGAATTTTGCACAGAGCATAACTTAATCATAGCTAACACTTGGTTCAAGAATCATAAAAAAGGTTGTATACATGGAAGAATCCCGGAGATACTAAAAGGTATCAGATAGATTATATAACGGTAAGAGAGAGATTTAGGAACCAGGTTTTAAATTGTAAGACATTTCCAGGGGCGTATGTGGACTCTGACCACAATCTGTTGGTTATGAACTGCAGATTAAAATTGAAGAAACTGCAAAAAGGTGGGAATTTAAGGAGATGGGACCTGGATAAACTGACTAAGCCAGAGGTTGTACAGAGTTTCAGGGAGAGCATAAGGGAACAATTGACAGCAGTGGGGGAAAGAAGTACAGTAGAACAAGAATGGGTAGCTCTCAGGGACGAAGTAGTGAATGCAGCAGAAGATAAAGTAGGTAAAAAGACGAGGGCTAGTAGAAATCCTTGGGTAACAAAAGAAATATTGAATTTAATTGATGAAAGGAGAAAATATAAAAATGCAGCAAATGAAGCAGGCAAAAATGAATACTAACGTCTCAAAAATGAGATCGACAGGAAG
Organism: Schistocerca serialis cubense; assembly: GCF_023864345.2. NCBI lineage: Eukaryota > Metazoa > Arthropoda > Insecta > Orthoptera > Acrididae > Schistocerca > Schistocerca serialis. Next base: position 657,083,816 of record NC_064641.1, on the reverse strand, counting down.
TGCAAAATGGCTAAGCAGGGATGGCTAGAGGACAAATGTAAGGAAAGGATGTAGAGGCTTATCTCACTAGGGGTAAGATAGATACTGCCTACAGGAAAATTAAAGAGACCTTTGGAGATAAGAGAACCACTTGTATGAATATCAAGAGCTCAGATGGAATCCCAGTTCTAACCAAAGAAGGGAAAGCAGAAAGATGGAAGGAGTATATAGAGGGTCTATAAAAGGGCGATGTACTTGAGGACAATATTATGGAAATGGAAGAGAATGTAGATGAAGATGAAATGGGAGATACGATACTCCGTGAAGAGTTTGACAGAGCACTGAGAGACCTGAGCCGAAACAAGGCCCCGGGAGTAGACAACATTCCATTAGAACTACTGACGGCCTTGGGAGAGCCAGTCCTGACAAAACTCTACCATCTGGTGAGGAGGATGTATGAGACAGGCCAAGTACCCTCAGACTTCAAGAAGAATATAATAATTCCAATTCCAAAGAAAGCAGGTGTTTACAGATGTGAAACTATCAGTTTAATAAGTCACAGCTGCAAAATACTAACACGAATTCTATACAGACGAATGGAAAAACTGGTAGAAGCCGACATCGGGGAAGATCAGTTTGGATTCCGTAGATATACTGGAACACGTGAGGCAATACTGACCTTACGACTTATCTTAGAAGAAAGATTAAGAAAAGGCAAACCTACGTTTCTAGCATTTGTAGAGAAAGCTTTTGACAACGTTAACTGGAATACTGTCTTTCAAATTATAAAGGTGGCAGGGTTAAAATACAGGGAGCGAAAGGCTATTTACAATTTGTACAGAAACCAGATGGCAGTTATAAGAGTCGAGGGACATGAAAGGGATGCAGTGGTTGGGAAGGGAGTAAGACCGGGTTGTAGCCTCTTCCCAATGTTATTCAATCTGTATATTGAGCAAGAAGTAAAGGAAACAAAAGAAATGTTCGGAGTAGGTATTAAAATCCATGGAGAAGAAATAAAAAACTTTGAGGTTCGCCGATGACATTGTAATTCTGTCAGAGACAGCAAAGGACTTGGAAGAGCAGTTGAACGGAATGGACACTGTCTTGAAAGGAGGATATAAGATGAACATCGAGAAAAGCAAAACGAGGATAATGGAATGTAGTCGAATTAAGTCGGGTGATGCTGAGGGAATTAGATTAGGGAATGAGACACTTAAAGTAGTAAAGGAGTTTTGCTATTTAGGGAGTAAAATAACTGATGATGGTCGAAGTAGAGAGGATATAACATGTAGACTGGCAATGGCAAGGAAATCGTTTCTGAAGAAGAGTAATTTGTTAACATCGAGTATAGATTTAAGTGTCAGGAAGTCGTTTCTGAAAGTATTTGTATGGAGTGTAGCAATGTATGGAAGTGAAACATGGACGAAAAATAGTGTGGACAAGAAGAGAACAGAAGCTTTTGAAATGTGGTGCTACAGAAGAATGCTGAAGATTAGATGGGTGGATCAGATAACTAATGAGGAGGTATTGAATAGTACTGGGGAGAAGAGGAGTTTGTGGCACAACTTGACGAGAAGAAGGGACCGGTTGGTAGGACATGTTCTGAGGCATCACGAAATCACAAATTTAGCATTGGAGGGCAGTGTGGAGGGTAAAAATCGTAGAGGGAGACGAAGAGATGAATACACTACGGAGATTCAGAAGGATATAGGTTGCAGTAGGTACTGGGAGATGAAGAAACTTGCACAGGAGAGGGTAGCATGGAGAGCTGCATCAAACCAGTCTCAGAACTGAAGACCACAACAACAACAACATGTAAACTGCTGACCTTCACTTAGGGTTCTTAGTTATTTGTATGTAAAAGGTGTGGTAGTCCCCCTCGGGAACGGAAGTGAGTAGCTCGCGCAAATTGTGGTTGACCTAGGTAGAATAGGTGGAACAAGACTCAGTCGGGAACGAGCTACCAAACTGTGCACTGCCCATGTAAAAGTTGTATATTGTGCTGGTTCCGAGAGAGGCTTTTCCTGCCGCTTACCAATGCCTCGGATGGATGGATAAATAGCTGGAACTATTCTGGAATTGGTCTCTATCATCGCCACCAAGAACGTACAGAGTCCAGCAATTTTGCCTGCAAATCCACCTACCAACATGCAGTTGCCACCACATTGCGCAATCACTGTATCGGAATACGATAATAATGTACAATGAAGGATCAGCTTATTAGATATGTTAATGTGGTCAAATATAAGGTAACTTATAATTGCATTCATGTACCTACCTTGATCATAACACCTCTCAGGTTGCTCTCCATTTGAACTACGATTACCGAATGTCCTAGTTTGTGGAAAAAATGAAAGCCTCAAAGCAAAATAGCTGATTAAATAATGTTGATTGATCTTTGGTAAAATGGGAGTATTCAGATTTACTGTAGATTTAGTGAAATTGTGGGAGGTAGTAAATGTAGTTTTGTGAAAGCCTCCCAGTGATGGAAACAATCCAATTATAGTTTTGTGGAGTTTCAAAGTCACCTGTTTAATCATTTACTTGAAAGTAGAAGACTGTGGTAATGAAGACAATTTGCTGTTTGTTTTAATGATTAAAAGTTCTTCAAACTGAGGCTCATAAAGTTTTGCGTAGTTAATTATCATAGTGCTGCCTGTAGTAAAATTTAAAATGTGAGCCAGTTTCTTGCAAATTTGTCAACATTGTGTCTCACTGCAGTAAAAGTCGTGAATTGCAGTTGTGGAGAGTCATATACTCATACTTGCTAAGCACTTGTTTCTTTTGGGTGTTTGAAGTGCATATAAATAGTGTAATAAGATCCGCAGGTCATCCTTTACCACTATTTATGGAAACAATAATTTCTTTATTCAAAAGACAGTGAGAAGTAACCTGTTAGTGAATTCCATTTAACATTCATTCTAAATAGAAGAGTATTTAGTTGATAGACACCAGTTCATAATTTTGCAATGAACTTCATTTATAATTTTATGTCAGTTAGGAAAATGTTTGAATAATAATACTGAACTTATGTCCAATTAATGGTTCTGCAGTGAATATTAATAGTAATGTTATAAAGACCATTCAGTCCGAATAAGCCCTGAAAGTAATACTGTGTTTCATTATCTGTGATATTTACGCAAATAGTCTGTCCTGCTCTGTCAGCTTCCAATCTTAACCGTGAACATATGCAGGTGTCAGAGTTCGTTGCATTCGCGTGTGGCAAAATATAGGTTGTGTTTGTCCGTTAAAGTTACTTATACCTATACTATGTTAAACAAGAACGTTAATCTGTCTCTTGCATTATTAGGCTGGCGACCGTTTTCCTTATTCTTTAAACAGTGTAGCTAGGTAAAATATTATTTGTTACTGTTTGAATATTTACGTAATTCTGGCTTTCACTTACGATAAGCCACCTCCGTTAGGTACAACGCGGTCAATATAACAAAATTCCTCTCAGAGGGTAACACTGCTCTGTGGCGTTATACCATAATTGCTTTAACAAGATAGTTTTATTTCACAACCTGCCTCCAACTTTAAGGTTAAGGTACAGTAGTAGCAGTAGTAGTGTTATAAGGTGTATGGGCGGCTGCTGAGCAACTGACTGCCCATATAAACCAAGTGGCTATCATCAGTATCTCCTCAACGATCGTTCAATGAACGATACTGCGTATGGTTATCGGCAGCAGGCATCTCGTTCGTGCACAAGTTCTGACAGCTGTTCATCGGCAACGCAGTGTGAAATCTGGACGCCAATACCGCAACCAGACGTCCACTGTGTGGCCTTTTTAGATGAATCAAGTTTTATGTATGTACGACATGAATCGCCTGAAAGGGGACACCTTGTAAAAATCTTCTTAAAGGTCCAGGCCGGAGGGTGGAGCGTTATGGTCTGGGAAATGTCTTAGTAATGTTCCCTGCGTGACAGCGTCATTCTGGAAAGCACAGTGGATCAACAGAGGTGCGCATCTATCTTCGGGCACAATCTCCACCCCCATATGCAGACTGTTTTTCCTCGGCACGCTGGAATCTACCAGCAGGACTATGAAACGTGTCATATGGCTTGCAGTGTACCTGCGTGGTTTCAAGAGCACTGGATGAGTTTACCATAATCCCATGTTGAGCAGACTCCCCGGATTTCGACCGAGTCGAGAAATTGCGAGACCACATCTGTCGGGCTGTTCGCGTCAGCTGTAAACTTAGTGCACCTGGGCACGACGCTAGAGTCAGTATGATGAAGATTCTGACGAGAAATAAGAGCACGATAGCTACAAAAGTCACCACATATATGAATATCTTGTCGACAACCCTGTCACCTACATAACAGGGGGTGTTAGAATTTAAATACATTCACCAGTGATACAAATGCCTGTAACAGGAAAACTTTGTGCCATAGCCGTATAACCAAGACCATAGACCAATGGAAGAAAGTCACTTGGTCAGATGCATATTGATCTACAATGTTACTAACTTATCCTGGCCGGGTTTACATTCCAAGAGTGAAACATGGCGGGCGTTCGGTGATGATTTGGGCAGCCATGTCATTGTATTCCTTGGAACTCATGATTAGTCTGGAATGTTGCCTTACTGCTAAGTTTTATGCCACCATTTCGAGTGATCAGTTTTATCCCATGATACAGTGGTGATGTTCTGCTCCAAGACGACTGGCCCTCTTTCCACACAGCATGCATCTTCCACGAGTGGTTTTGTGTACAAGATGATGAATTGTCGCTTCTCCCTTAGCCACCACAGTCAACAAACCTCAATATTATTGAGCCTTTATGGTCTGATTTGGAGAGAAGTTTGCGTAATCACTATCCACCTTCAACATTGTTATCTGAAATTATCACTGTTTGGCGGGATGATACAAGTTTCTCTTGAAAATCCTGTATTTATCCATACTGAGACGACTGGTGCCCAATCACAGGCAGCTTACGAAAGTCCGAGCGTGTGGTTTAGGTGCCAGGTATTTGAGTAACTCGAAGACGTCTTAAGTAATAGAACCCAGTACGTTGTCCTCGGCGGCGAGTGTTCATCAGAGATAAGGGTATCGTCAGGAGTATCTGAGGAAAGTCTGATAAGACCTTTATTATTCTCCACAAACATAAATGATCCGACGGAGAGGTTAGCAGCATTCTAAGCCTATTTGCTGATGACGCTGTGGTGTATTGGAAGGTGCCCCAGTTAAGTGACTGCAGCAGTATTCAAGATAAAATTTCTAGTTGGTCCGATGAAAGCCAGTTTGCTTTAAATATAGAAAATTATAAGTTAATGCGAATGAGTAGGAAAATCAAGCCTGTAACGTTTGAATACAACATTAGTAGTGTGCTGCTAGGCACAGTCACATCCAGGCCTAACGTTGCAAAGTGACATGTAATGGAATGGAGACATTGGGTTGGTAGTAGGGAAGGCATATCTTTGACTTTGTTCATTTGAAGGGCTTTTGGGAAAGTGTAGCTCACCTAAAAAGAAGACTGCGTGTAGAATGCTAATGCGACCTATTATTGTGTACTATTCTAGTATTTGGGATGCCCATCAGATCGATCGAACTAAAGGAAGACTTCGAAGCAATTTAGAGGCGTGTTCCTAGACTTGTTACCGGTAGGTTCGATTAGTACGCAAGTACTACAGAGATTCTTCGTGAACTCAAATAGTAATCTCTAAAGATAGGAAGATGCTCTTTTCGCCAGGCATTGTTGCGGAAATTTTGAGAATCGGCATTTGAAGACAATGTATAACGTTTCTACTACGGCCAATATACTCTTCGCGTAAGGGCTGCGAGTATAAGATGCGAGAGATTGGGATTCTTACGGATGTTTTCAGACAGTCGTTTTTCCCTCGGTCTGTTTGCGACTGGAACAGGAAAGGCTGCGGCTAGTAGTGTTACGTGGTACCCTCCGCCATGCACCTTAAGGCGGCTTGCGGAGTATGTATTTACACGCATATACAGGGTGGTCCATTGATCGTGACCGGGCCAAATATCTCACGAAATAAGCGTCAAACGAAAAAACTACAAAGAACGAAACTTCTCTAGCTTGAAGGGGGAAACCAGATGGCGCTATGGTTTGCCAGCTAGATGGCGCTGCCATAGATCAAACGGATAAAAACTGCGCTTTTTAAAATATGAACCCCTATTTTTATTACATATTCGTGTAGTACGTAAAGAAATATCAATGTTTTAGTTGGACCACTTTTTTCGCTTTGTAATAGATGGCGCTGTAATAGTCACAAACATATGGCTCGCCATTTTAGACGAACAATTGATAACAGGTAGGTTTTTTAAATTATAATACAGAAAGTAGGTACGTTTGTACATTTTGTTTTGGTTGTTCCAATGTGATACATGTACCTTTGTGAACTTATCATTTCTGAGAACGCATGCTGTTACAGCGTGATTACCTGTAAATACCACATTAATGCAATAAATGCTCAAAATGACGTCCGTCAACCTCATTGCATTTGGCAATAAGTGTAATGACATTCCTCTCAACAGCGAGTAGTGCGCATTCCGTAATGTTCGCACATGCATTGACAATGCGCTGGCGCATGTTGTCACGCGTTGTCGGTGGATCACGATAGCAAACATACTTCAACTTTCCCCACAGAAAGAAATCCGGGGACGTCAGATCCGGCGAACGTGCGGGTCATGGTATGGTGCTTCGACGACCAATCCACCTGTCATGAAACATGCTATTCAATACCGCTTCAACTGCACGCGAGCTATGTGCCGGACATACATCATGTTGGAAGTACATCGACATTCTCTCGTGTAATGAAACATCTTGTAGTAACATCGGTAGAACATTACGTAGGAAATCAGCATACATTGCACCATTTAGATTGACATCGATAAAATGGGGGCTATTATCCTTCCTCCCATAATGCCGCACCATACATTAACCCGCCAAGGTCGCTGATGTTCCACTTGTCGCATCCATCGTGGATTTTCCGTTGCCTAATAGTGCATATTATGCCGGTTTACGTTGCCTCTGTTGGTGAATGACGCTTCGTCGCTAAATAGAACGCGTGCAAAAAATCTGTCATCGTCCCATAATTTCTCTTGTGCCCAGTGGCAGAACTGTACACGACGTTCAGAGTCGTCGCCATTCAATTCCTGGTGCATAGAAATATGGTACGGGTGCAGTCGATGTTGATGTAGCATTCTCAACACCGACGTTTTTGAGATTCCCGATTCTCGCGCAGTTTGTCTGCTACTGATGTGCGGATTAGCCGCGACAGAAGCTAAAACACCTGCTTGGGTATCATCATTTGTTGCATGTCGTGCCTGACGTTTCACATGTGGCTGAACACCTGCTGTTTCCTTAAATAACGTAACTATCCGGTGAACGGTCCGGACACTTGGATGATGTCGTCCAGCATACCGAGCTGCATACCTAGCACACACCCGTTGGGCATTTTGATCACAATAGCCATACTTCAACAAGATATCGACCTTTTCCGCAATTGGTAAACGGTTCATTATAACACGGGTAATGTATCACGAAGCAAATACCATCCGCTCTGGCGGAATGTTACGTGATACCACGTACTTATACGTTTGTGACTATTACAGCGCCATCTGTAACAAAGCGAAAAGAGAGGTCCAACTAAAACATTAATATTGCTTTACTTTCTACACGAATATGAAGTAAAAATGGGGGTTCCTATTTTAGAAAACGCAGTTGATATCCGTTTGACCTATGGCAGCGCCATCTAGCGGGCCAACCATAGTGCCATCTGGTTACCCCCTTCAAGATAGACGAGCTTTGCTCTTTGTAGTTTTTTTCGTTTGATGCTTATTTCGTGAGATATTTGGCCCGGTCACTATCCACCCTGTATAGAAGTAGAAGCTGTTTTGTATGCCTACGCCGTATTGGGATTGCAATGTGTTGTGTTTTTGCTGCTTCCATATTTTTCTCCACCCACGGTAGAGTAGCTACCGCGTGGCAAACAGCTGCTACGACAGACGTCTACCACGTCACGTTGCCTGCCCGCGACACACATATTCCCATCACGTGCGTGGTCTGCGCTTCCGCATGTCTACTCCACAATAGCGGGCCGCCACTGTTGCCCAGGGCACGAATAATTCACCGTGTCCGGTCTCGCAGCGAGTGAATGGCGGCGCGCCCGAACACAGCGCAGTACATTATTCAAATATTATCGCACAATTCAAATTAATTTGCTCTCTGTCAATGAGCACAATGAACTGTAACACTGAATGTATCTACAGCATGGCGATTACGTCGTTAAATATTGCCAGTGAATGCAACAGACCAAAAATCAAACAACTGACTTTAGAAATTAACATAGGCTTCACATTTGTTCTACTGCTCTCGTTTACTCGCAGATAATTGTGTTACTGTTCTATGTGTGTAAGTTCAATTTCCGTAAAACTCAGCTAGGCTTTAAGTGTCGTCATTTTGTAGAATGATGTACTAACGATTCTGCCAACATTGCAAGTGACCTTCTACAAGGTATGCAATACTATTAGGGCAACGCAAAGAAAAGCACCTCGAAGCAGTTATTTGAATGGGATGAAAATCGGTAGATTATATTTACATGTGCAGACAAACAAGTGATTAGAATTTCTGAAAAAATGGATGGTTTATCCAAGAGATATAGCTTCACAAAATGAGTAAGTTGGTCCACCTGTGCCTGGCCCTCATGCGAGCAATTATTCGTCTTGGCATTGGCTGATAGAGTTGTTGGATGTTCTTCTGAGGGATATCGTGCCAAATTCAGTCAGATCGTCGCGTCAGAAAGTCAAAATCCCGAGCTGGTTCGAGAGCTCCGAATACTCTCAATTGGGGACAGATCCGGCGACCTTACCGGCCAAGGTAGGGGGTCGAAAGCACGAAGACAAACTGTTCAAATGTGTGTGAATTCCTAAGGGACCAAACTGCTGTAGGTCATTGGTCCCTTGACTTACACACTACTTAATCTTTCTTAAACTTACTTATGCTAAGAACAACACACACCCCCATGCCAGAGGGAGGATTTTGTATTTTGGAAGAGGAATGTTGACTTTCATGTAGCCATTAAAAATGTGCGATACGGACTCTGTTAAATACCTGCGGGATACAGCCTCTTGACTGCACTACATGCGTTTCCCTAAAGATTTTTTTACTTCCTTCTCTCGTATATCTATTGAAGAATCTCTTCTGTTACCCACGGTTTCTTCGGAGCTACCTCTCTTGTACCTGTTACATTGTCCATCATCTGTGATTGCTCCATTGACGGATGTCGTCTGCTACTCTCGTGTTCCTTATCGCGGTATCCACATCCTTAGCGAACTTCAAAAGGATATCATCATTCCTCAGTACTTCAGTGTCAGACTTCCATCCTCACTGATTCTGTCTTACAATTCTCTTTAAATTCAGTCTACTCGTCATCATTACTAAGTTCTGATGGATCTATGTTTGCTTCTGCATACGCTTCACAATCCACTATCATATTTTGGAATCTCTATCTGGCCATGATGTAATCCAACTGGTATCTTCCAATGTCTCCTCCTCTTGTTATTCTTGAACGGATCATTGGATGTTAACTCATTTTCTCCTTTGCTTTTTGGTGAAACAATACAATAATAAATGAAAAGCACAATATTGTGTATGCTCTACAGAATTAATTTATATAATAAGCCGATCTTTTGCTTACAATGCCACCTTACCCATCGTCGTCAAGGAAGTCAAAATATTTGTAACAACATCGGGAAAGTTGCTACTCATCTAGACTGAGACACAAATACACAGTAAACGTTATCTTTGACAGGGCAGCAGTAATGCAATTAAAAAGGTATATTACTAGACGATAAATGATCGCAGTTCATGTATACCTTCCAGAACTAATACCTCTTCAAGTTACTCTTTAGTAATCTTGTCAAATACTGATTTTATTTTATTGGGATTGTTAATTGAATGTAAATGGTAATATAGACACTGTTTTTAGATTTTAGTGTTAATGTTTTTTTCTAGTTTACCCCATTCACATTTATTTATTTTTCAATTTTTTATCTCTTTAATTGCCTTATCACCACACTGTGAAAGATTACATATACTGTGTCTTTGTGCCTCAGTATAGATGACTATCGTCTTTTTCAATATTGTTTACACATATTGCTACTTCTTTGATGATGGTAGTCAATTATAGTCTGATGGTGGCCTTGTAATCCGATAATCGGTTAACTAAATAAATTAATCCTGTAGAACATAACAGTATTCTGCGTTTTATTTATTTTGAGTATTCGTTATTACTGTCTGAAATTTATTGCTGAACTCAATTAGCCTTTCTCGTTTCTCATCCCTGGTACCAAGCCGATATTCTTCCATAAGTCTCTCGTCTGCTCCTTATCCCACAAGCGCGTTCCAGTCCCCCACGATTATTAGATTTTCATCTCCTTCTGCTTATTGTATATCCTCATATGCATTACCTATATTTTCAATTATGAATGCGATGTCGGAGTATATACATACACTATTGTTGTTTCGTTGGTTAGCTGTCGATTCTCATGCGAGTAATCCTATCATGAACTGTTCAGAGTAGCTCACTCTCTACCCTACACTCCTATTTACAACGAATTCCGTCGCTGTTATACCATTTTCTGCTGGTGTCGATATTACCCTGTGTTCATCTGATCAGAAATTCTTATCTTCTTTCCATTTCTCTTCACTGCTATCAACTGTGTCTAGACTGAGCTTTTGGGTTTCCCTTTCTAGATTTAATAGGTTTCCTACTACGATTAAACTTCTGACATTTCATGCTTTGACTTGTAGAATGATATCCATTTGTTGGTTATTCCATTCTTTTCTCATGATCATCTCCCCCTTGGCAGTCCCCTCCTGGAAATACGAAAGGCGGACTAATCCAAAACCTTTTGCTGATATAGAGACCAATTTCATACTTTCTCAATTTTAGGATTATGTGTCTTTAAAGAAAATTGTTACAGCCTGGTTCGCGTTCAAAAATATTTTTTATAACCAGTTTCGACAGGCAATACTGTCATCGTCAAGTCTTCACAATCTTTTTTGATTGTACATTATGTTCCATTGTGGTTTCACTATTCATACTACGTTAACATTTTAGTGGCTATAAATAATTTTTTTGAAGTTTATACAGGTCGCTTCTCCTCATTTCTCATTATGAGAAACCTCAGTCATGAGGCGTTTATAACATAGTGCTTCCCATTCCCTTCTACACCGTCATGCCATTGGCTGTTGCTGATTCTTCCCTCTTGTAGAGAGTGTCAAAAGAAACCTCTATCTCCTGCTCCACCCTCCTTGATGAGGTGGAATACGGTTGGCTGACTCAGCGTTTTTAGCCAGCACCTGCAGTGCTACGCCGCTGGCGCTTGAAGCCTTTTTGTACAAGGCAGTTAAATTCCTTAATTAATCGGAGTTTTACAGGTAGGAACTGGTATTGTTACTAGGATGGCCAGAAATTGTTCACACACACACACACACACACACACACACACGCACGCACACGCACGCGCGCGCGCGCACACACACACACTCCCGTACAGCTCACAAGAATTTATACTCATAGATTATATTTTAATTATGTGTGGGAGAATGGTCATCTTTGTTCCGAAATACATTAAAACAGTTTCAGTCTCTCAGTTCTGATCAAGGCGGTTAGAAAGTTTCCCTTGATTATCAAGTGAATGCTACAACTGGAAGCCTCTCCCAAATATTTTCAGTTTGGTTTCCTTCTGCGCCACTTCTTGCCTGCTAGAACATTTAGCTGAAATGAACTGCAGCACACAGCTGAGGACTGTGTGCATAGCTCTGTACATGAGGATTGGGAAGCAAAGATAATAGATGAGTGTAAATACAATACTTTTGAGCAAACAATGATGATGCATTGTGATGGGTTGAAGATGCATTTCGCAACTCACGTCGAGAGATTCTTGTGCTGGAAAAGTCTACCTTTTATGAAATGCGCTACCAATACATCCAAGAGGTGAATGGGTTTTCTTCACCAACAATCCCTGATCGAGTGAGCTAATTCACAAAACTGTCACAGAGAGTGCTTTAAGTGGGATTGGCACCCCTACCACTTCTTTCAGGAAACAATAGGAATGCGGTATTGCCTCTCCCAACCTGAAAATTGGCAGGAGCTAATAGGGATGCAGGAACACTACGACTGGTCTCATGATCATGACGATATGTGCGATATAAGGGGAACACGGTAACACATCCCGCCTCAGTCAGTAGAGTAGTAGTCATGAAGTCAACAGCAGAAGAAGCAGCAGCAGCCTAGAACGTCCAGCACCTACCAGCACAGAATACAAAGAAGGGGAAGAGTAAGTTCTCATTACATGTCTTTACTACTATTACCCCATATAGTGGTTGTTTGTCAGTTCCTTTCCTGTTCAAATGGTTCAAAAAAAAATGGTTCAAATGGCTCTGAGCACTATGGGACTTAACATCTGTGGTCATCAGTCCCCTAGAACTTAGAACTACTTAAACCTAACTAACCTAAGGACATCACACACATCCATGCCCGAGGCAGGATTCGAACCTGCGACCGTAGCAGTCGCGCGGTTCGGACTAAGCGCCTGAACCGCTAGACCACCGCGGCCGGTTCCTTTCCTGTTCATCTCCATGCCTTTATCTGTGGATGGTTATTGTTCGTTTTTCTTCTTTGTTCAGCAGGTTCCTGTGTTTCTGGGCCAGCGATGATCTTCAGCAAGTCTGGACCGGCAGGAACCACAAGCATGTCTGGCGTAGCAGCGACCTCCATCCTGTCGGAACCAGTAGCAATCTCGCACCTGTCGGGATTTGCAGGACCGTGGGACACTGTGATGCACTTGGCTGGCATGTCAGATCAGGACAACGAGCTGCTGTTATCTACCCCACGCATCGATTTAGACACTCATCTTGTCCCTGAATCTATGAAGAAGTTTTCTAGGGGTCCAACACCAAACAGTTCAGATCAGTACTGGACTCTGACACTCCATCATCTCAAAACATTCCCATGGTCTGCAAGAACAGGGTGTAGATGTAATGGGGGAGAAGCTGCTGATTCCTCCCAGAGATTTAATTCAATTCAATTCAACGAATAATTTAACAACTAGCGCTTTAAAGCGTTTAAATTTCAGTACAGAAGCATCAGTGGACAGTGACTGGCATTATGTGTTAGAGATTGAAAATGCACTGAGAGCTGCTAAATTGCAGTTTATGAATTCTAATGCAGAACTCTATATACATCAACATACGCCCACAGAGCTTAGCCACAGCTGTGAGGACGGGGCGTGAGTCGTGCCTGGATAGCTCAGATGGTAGAGCACTTGCCCACGAAAGGCAAAGGTCCCGAGTTGGAGTCTCGGTCCGGTACACAGTTATAATGTGCCAGGAAGTTTCATATCAGCGCACATTCCGATGCAGAGTGAAAATCTCATTCTAAAAACAATATGTATATTACAGCAAACTGTGTTTTATTTATTTTCTATACCTTTCCTAATAACGACACTCTTCTCAGTATTTCAATGCAATGTCTAGGATACTATGGCAGCAGCAATCTGTCTGAATCACGTCATAATTGTTAAAATGTGTGGTAGATGAGACTTTCAGTGTAAATATATTTACTATAGAAATCCACTGTATGCCAATACTAGAAGTAGTTGGTATCATGGCAGGGTGAGTGAAGCATCAGAACTTGAAAGTGACTGGTCCTGAGGTGTGGAAGAAGTTGTCCATGATAATGCATGGGTGATAAGTGCAGGTCCATCCAGTTGCTGCAAGACAAATGTTCTCATATCATTGCTACACACGCAGATGGAGTCCAATCTGAACATGTATGTGTGTGCCTGATACTCTGTTTCAGGCCAAGTACCAGTTGCTGCAAAAAATGCTAATAGGCTTCGATGGTTTAACATACATGACATTCACTAAAAGCAGTGAAATCCCTGTGTTGGAAAAAGTAAAGCCAAAGACTGTGTTCACATTTCATGATGTTTCTGTGGAAAACAAGGACCAAATTCTACGATATTTCTATTTTGGTCATCGTATGGGCGTTAATGTATTTTATTTGAGTCAAATATATTTCAAAATCCCAAAACAATTGGTGAGGGGTAATGCAAACCTCATTATAGCCGGCAAATAAGACAATTTGAATGTAAAACACACTTACCAAGTGGTGGTACGAACTAATATGTCATGCAATGAATTTGTCAAGGTGTGTGGTGATTGCTGGAATCACACACAATGTGGGATTCTTGTTATTGATAAAACAAGAAACCTCAATGATGGTAGGTACAGACGCAACAGCCAGGAGTTTATATATATATATATATATATATATATATATATATATATATATATATATATATATATAGCTATGAAAGAGGTGGGCATGTTGGTATACATCCATCCACTGACAAGTTCACACACGTCAGGCACTCCTACTGAGGGTATAGGTGTGCACAGACGAAGAAATCGTCAATACATAGACGAAAAATTTGAGCCTCTCGAATATGAAGTTAAGAACCCAGGCACATATTCCCTTCAGCTTTTGAGATTGATTGGATGCTACGGTTACCCACTTGAAGATAACATAAAAGAATTAAATCTAAAGGTTGACGGAACTGAATGGAAAGTAGAGGACTTACACATAAATGTTGCTAGAATTAGACAGGTATGGTATATGAGGCGCATTATTTGAAGGAGTTCGCTTGTTATATAACAACATGTCGACTAAGCAGAAGGTCATCATGGCATGGAAGGCTGTACGACAAAAGCTATGGCTGTTGAAGTTAGGGCATTTGGATCTAGAGCAAACACTGAGTGAAAAGTTTAAACCAGTTACTGAATCTGTGGATGAACTCGCAGTGAAATTACACAATGACAGCGAAGTTGTTGATTTCATTAACCACCTCAGCGATAATAGGATTGACAAAATATTTGGAGTTAGTGGTAAGCTTAAAAGAGAAAACAATACAGATAGGTAATAGTGAATTTCAAAGAACAGTAGGTCTAATGTATCTCATTTATATAATGTTACAAACTTTGTAAGTTATTCGTACACAGATGTGGAGATGTGTATTGAAATACTGCAAGTGACTGGTGTACGTAGGAAAGCAGGAAATGGACATAGTGGCAAATTGAAAACCATATAAGACGAATATTAGATGTCCTAAACAGCACTGATGATGGTATTAACATCCAGCATAAAAGAGTCAGCAATTGACCCCTGCAGTATATGTACTATGACGATTCTAGTGAGCTAATACATCGGCTGCAACTGCTCATAGCATCAGCTGCTGTTAGTAAAACTGCTCATTCAAACGAGTTTCTTTCAACACTTTCAGAGCTTAATAAGAGAGGTATAATCGAATAAGAATGGAGACAGAAATTCAAGAATTGCACAAACCAGCACATATAACATACCTTTGTAGTCATGTTACGATTAAAGGTTTGGATGACTTATGGCAAGCTGATCTTGTAGATATGACAGAATATTCACATGCAAATAATGGATTCAAATATATTTTAATAGTCATTGATACATACTCTAAGTCAGTCTCGGTATTACCTCTTAAAACAAAGTTAGGGAGGGATGTTGCGCAAGTGTTTGAACATTTCCTGCAGACAGGGACTAATCAGTGTCCTGGCAATCTTCATACTGACCATGGTCTTACAACAAATATTTCAGGAGTGTGCTGCAAAGATATAGAATACATCACTATTCAGTGTTCACCCACATGAATGCGAGTGTCATGGAACATCTGAACACTACAATAAAAGGTCAAATATTGATGCGTTTAAATATCTAAATGTCATACAAACGGACAGGCATACTCCCAGAAATAACTGCACAATATAATCAAACCAACCATAGCACCATAAAAGTGAGACTAATCGACGTTCGTAATAACAGACTCATGGATACGTATTCTATTGTATTCTAATGTAGGATCCACATGAACAGAAATTTAATGTAGGTGATTTGGTACATGTTTATTCTATTGTATTATAATGTAGAATACACATCAATAGAAATTTAATGTAGGTGATTTGGTACGTGTCTGAAAGTACAAGGTAGCATTTGAAATGTCATACCTACCAAACTGGTCGAGTGAGATACTTACATTTTCCAAAGTGCCAGAATATCTCCCAGAACTTACATCTGAAAAGGTACTAGTGGCACTTAAATTTCAGGATGCTTTTATATAGAGGAATTGCGTACGATCTTTGAACCACATGTGTTTCTCGTAGAGAGACTCGTAAGGTATTGAGAGGGAAGAGCACTAGTAAATGGCTTGGATTTACTCCAACACAAAACAGCTGAATTGACTCTGACGATTTGCTATATAACTGGGTGCACAGAGCAAAACCAGGTCTGTACCATAGCATATGTGATGACAGTCACATTATAAGAGGTTCTGTTATTAGCGACGAACTTCCAATTGAATTTCACATTCCAGGTACTAATCATCGAAAACGATTGGCTTGTGGTGATGAGAGGATTAATCTGCTTGATTAGGTATTTTTGGAACGTGACATTGAATACATAAAACATAAAGATTTCCCAGGATGCCATGCAGGAGATCGAATTTTGGCTAATAAAGTCAAGGCAATATGTGTGAGAAAGGATATCAATGTGGGACAGCGCAGTCCAGGATTTTTAGTCTATAAAACCATGTGTCGTATAATTGAGTTGAGCTTGGGTGTGAATTTTAAGCAAGTTATGAACGCTGTATGGCATGTAATGAAAAAGAAAAGACAACGATGTAGAAGAAGAAGGCATGGCAGGGTTTTTTAAAAAAGTGTTTCCTGACACTGATGTGTGTGACAGAAGTGCTCTGAAATGTAAAGGACCGGTTAAAGCATCCTGGGTTCTACTGATACCCATCAGAACAGGTAGAATTATCCTCTTCCACATTCCTGTACTTGCAGACTTCTCAGAGATGGGTCAACTGGCTGGTGGTGTTTCAGCTATTGTAAGAACAATCAAGAACACCCAGAACTCTCAGGAGCAGCTATAGGAAGCAAGAAGATAGAACCGCATGATGCAAGCAGCAGCCTTCAGAAAAGAGCTATTCCTGAAACCATATGAGAAAGAACAGCGTCTCTTCATAAAAAAAGTCCATTAACCATACTATCAGATAGACCACTTATGAATACAAATCTGCTCAAGTTCGTTAAGGGGAAATTCAGCACTGCAAGATTCCGAGATATGTTTATGCGGAATACACAAGTGAAGGCTATGTGGAAATCCAGAGAATGCGGAATACCATCACCTTGGTGGCGTCTGTTAAGAAAAAAACAAATAATATTTAATTTCGATTCATTCGAAGAACTGCAACATCCAGAAGAGTTACAGTGCCACTTCACTGACATAAAATGTGTCCTACAATTTTCATCGATACCAAGACTTTAATACTTACCTGTGTGGACATCTGGCACCATGTTCCCCCTTATATTTAGGAAGAAATATGTACATAAGGAGGTTCATTAAACATCCAGTCATCAGCTGAGGTCCAGAAGCAATGTTGTACACTTTGACTTCAAAAGAACGATAGCCATCATTACGTGCGAATTACTTCCCGCCGATTGATTTAAGCAAAGGAGAATGAAGTACTGCGCTCATTGGACTGGAGACATACAACAATATGCCAAATATCACAGAGAACAACAATGAATTTCACCTGGAAAATAATGGAAGAAAATAAATTGTGGAAATAGAACCTGGTGCATACGATATTGCCAATTTAAATTCTGTTTCAAAACAGTGTGGGAAAGGGATTGTGCTCTGTACAAACATCAATACACTTAAATCTGAAATAAAGTCACCGAATGCAAATATGACAGCTACTAGGTTTCAGAAATAGATGGATTTTGAAGAAGGATCCTAACAAATTTGACAGATCAGATCAGGCAGTGGATATACTTCCTGTCAGCACAATCTGTGTCGATTGTAACATTGCAACAAATCCTATCTCAACAACAGACTGGTTCATAAAATTTACAGATTCTTCCCACCAGTTGGAAATGGGTACAAGATCGTTGAGACCCATACCAACACTACACACCTCCTAGTAGCAGTTCAGACATTGGACTATTTGCAAACGTGTATGTGGGTAAAGATATTTAGCTTGTTGACTTTCGTGGGGAGAAAACCATTGTATGACTACATCCAAAGTGGGATAGGCAGTGAACTCGAATGGGAAGAGACCTGCTGAAGACAGCCTTCAGCTTGTTGGCACCTTTTGGAGACCAGAAGCGCCGGTGACCTTCAGTCAGTCCGAACTCGCAGCAGCCAGAAGATTCCCTACGTCCACGTATTGCCAATGAAGACATGATTGGTGTAAGGCATAAAATCACCATACCCGTATCACAGCGTGGCACTTCACAACAAAACACCGAGGTGATAACATGTGGAAACTGTGAGTTTTTAAATCAGTAGGTTTGAAACTTCACAATGATGTCGTTCAACATAACTAACCCAATGGAATATGATGAGCGTGTTATATGCCAAGAGTACACCTCGGATAAACCTTATGCTTCAACCACTTTTAATAAGAAGATGACGTTAGAGTAGTCATCCAGCAACAGATCGCTTTAACTCTCCAATGCAAGATTTTCATTTATCTGGAGACGGAATTTAAGAAGAAGGATGGTACTGCTCCGGTAAACATTCCTGTTTCATGAGATAGAGTGTGAATTTAACGGGGTAGAGATTGACCATACACATAACGCTATAATATCATCTCTTAAAACATGTGTCTCTGCTTTTCCCCAGGATGTGAACAATTTAGAAAATGTAGGTAGAACTGCTGAAGAGTACAGGAGATATATTACATGCATACCCCTAAAACTGTTTATGGGTTACTTTGAGGATATGCAGCAAATTGTTACGATCGCTAAACAGGGACTTGCCCTGGTATAGAGTGCAGCAAGTATCAACTAATATATCAAGGAGCTAAAGAGGCGGACGAGATCATCATAAGTAAAATAATATAAAAAATGTCGCACATCACTGTATCTGAAAAACAGTGTTTGAATGTTTTAAAAGTTCTGAATGCAGGTATATTCTACCATGAACCTTCCGTTCATGGAAGCTGAGTACCCAGTGCTACCCGTGTGATGCAGGCAAATGTGGACTACTATAGCTTCTGTTCAATTGGAGACGCCCAGATTCCTCATACTTGCATTTCAGAGCAACAGAAGAGATATTATAGCAAATGATTCCAGCGAATTTGTCAACTGCAGGTTAACTAATGTCAGAGTCTACCTGAACTCAGAATTCTACCTGTATGACCATTTACACCTGAAGTGGGATGAAAGTTTGTACAGTCTAGCATTTGACACGTATGCAAGGAATGATATCCAAACTCCACAGGGATTCAAACAGCTGGCACCGAAAATCGTAACAGACTGCTAAAAACAGAATGAGATAATTAAATCTGAACCTAAAGATGTGCGAACTGGATTTGAATCTTCTGCGAATTTCCTAGAACACACTACAGCTTACGCTCCATTTCTGCATGACCATATGATTAACTATTGCCCAATCACTGGTGTGCCAGCTGTATAAATGAACATGTACTGTGCCATACTAAAGCATTTCGAAATGCCATCTCTAGGTGTGAACATCATGGCAGACGTTCATATTTAAAGATGTTGCATTCGCAGCGTACACAGAAGATGCTGGTAAAATGGAGACACTCTCAGCATGCATTGGATCGCTGGGGTCTTTCAGGGATGTGAAGTTTGCTAAAAGACACAGGAGCGCAAAGTGATTAACACGTTTCCACCATGGAATTCACTGACATTATCCTGGTATACCTCATAAAGGTATGGTGACGTTACTTCGATTATTCGATCGCAATGATACCATCATCTGCGTCAGAGGTGAAGAGATCAAATGGATACGTCGAATCTTCCAGTTTGCTGCTGTTCACGACCTGGACTTCTTTTGATGCCCTGCTCTCCACTGACTCAGAAAGAAGTTGTGTGAGCTTGGTGTTGCTGTGTGTGCTTATGAAAATACAAATTTACTTTAAAATTGGATAGAAAATTAATGAATTTTTACCTCACAATCTGTGTACATTATTTTTTCACACTTTGTTAGTATGTAACTTTACACAGATTCCATGACTGTGGTGCTCCTCAAGCACTGGAGATATAATGTTAAACATGTTTGCAATATACCTCTGGAAGTGGACAGTCACGTGCCATCTACTCCCACAGCTAAACACCTGCTGCGTGCTAGGCATAGGCCCATGCAATTGTTACATATATTTCGTTACTATACATCTTAAACTTCACCTCCTTAATAGCACTCATGTTCAAAAGTAGTGCACTTGTGTCCTACTTATCCTTTATATGTACTAATGGAATAGGTTTTTCATAAATAACAACAACAACGAAGACATATGGTTAGGAACTTCTTTTCGTTTACTCAATTCTTACATATACATTTTACACTTTGGTACGTGAGATACATTACAGTTCTTTGGATTATATTTTAGTTCTTGAGATTACAATTTGTTTCTTGAGATTACAGTATAGTTATTGGAATACCATTTGGTTTATGAGATACAATATAGTTCTTGAGATTACGATCTAGTTCTGGAAATTACAGTTTGCTTCTTCAGAATACAATTTGATTCTTGAGATTACAATATAGCTCGTGAGACACAATTTGATTCTAATAATAACTTCATTCCAAAGAAACTTTAAACTTACATATTGTTAATACTAATAGCTATGAATAAGAAAGAAAACCTTCCACAGTACACCCAACAATATTTTGAGAATATATTTTTACAATTTTTTCAGTAGCACTGGTTGAAGATATTTCTTATAATTTTTTCAAGAGCACTGGTTGAGGATATTTTTAGGTGGACTGGGAGCTATGTACACTATAACTGTTCGGACTGAACGTTCGGCAGGAGGTGAAACTTACAAACTATTTTTCTTTACATGACGTGCAGTGGTCATTTGTATGATAAGCATATATATCTCTATGTATTTCAGTTTTAACACATACTGTATACGAATATTTACGAACACACATAGTGTATAAACCATGCATGGTGTGGATATATTTTTTATTTACGCAAACACACATAGACAGATACACACACACACACATACTTACTCTAGAAATATTTACACTATGAGCCATACTCTTCCTTATACATACAACAACGACATTTACACAATCACCCTCTCTCTTTCAATCAAGCACCCTTTCATCCCGTGAATAGTTTGAGTAGGGGTGAGTTTCAGTTCCGTCATCAGAAATGATTTTCTTAGCGTCAAGAGCCGACAAATCGATTTTAGGCTGCACAGACGGAATATTGCTTTCCTGCATAATGTGCGGTGGCTGCAGTGAAGCCCAGCAAACATAGTCATACAGACAAAGCAAATAGTTTTTAGTCTCGAGAAACCTTGGCGCAGCACGAAACACATCCAAGGCCCACCTCTGAGTGGCACCTTCCAATGTGTGGGATGCATATATATTGGATCATAGACCCATTCGCCTCGTTTCATTGGGTCGATAACATTGTTTTGCGGAATAACGCCCTAAGGATTATCGGCAGTGTATGAAGACGTGTCGAATTCTTTAGCGTAGCAGCTCATTACTTCATATGAATCGCAGTTCTTCACCCAATAATGAAGCTACCTGTGTCCATATGAAGTAACTTATGATCGGCGAAATGAGGTTTCCGTAATTATAGCAGTGCATGTGAAATTTGTGTAAGTCTAGTATGCAAGTCCCCACATAGACAGGTATCGTGAACTCATCTGCAGGCTTTGCCTTCTCCAAAGCAACTAAGTTCCTGTTGAATATAGTGACCCGTTTGAAATCTGGTCTGGCGCTACTCTTCCTTATGCCATAGCGGCCATCCCAACACGACCTAAGAAGAATTTCAAGTGTGTTGTGTACATAGTTCTGCGTAGTCAATGCGTACACAAATTTCCCACTAGAGCGCGTTCCGCTAAGCACAACAGCGCAGGCGCAGCGCTCGTCCATCTCCGCACTACGAGATGGCGCTGCCATAGACACGGACCAAATTCTGATTCCGCCGATCCGCGTATTAGTATGTAACACAGCGAATGAGGTTGCTGCTAACGTAGAACCTTTTCTCCTCACAGATCACACTCACGCAGTGATACCTGAATGCGCGAGGTATTATAACGAGTGTACAGACCTCCGATCAATCAGTCTGCATTAGTCTGCATTTGTCTGCACCAGTCTGTACCAGTCTGCATTAGTCTGTACCAGTCTATAGTCAAGTTTCAGTCTACTCCTAATAAGATTATCATATTCCTGTACATAGCCATGAAGATAAATGTATAGACACTTTGTCAAGTATCAGAGATATGTGAGAATAAGATTAACGTGCCAAGACCAATGGAACTTCAGATAGTCAATTGTAAACAGCATCCAGAATCAAGTTACATAATTTCTATGCTTTTTATTATTTTAATAAATGTGTGTGAAAATTAATCAAGTTCTGTTTAAAGTTGGTCACCGTCAATCTGCTACTCTAAGCGTGCAAGTGGCGTTTCTATCATCTGACCTAATGGCAGAAGATAAACACGCCACGATAAGACCACGAGACATATTGCTTACACTCGCCTACTTCGTTAGAGCGACAAGTCAAATAATCTGATGTTTTGTGTACCGAAGGTCTTACAGTACACACACCAAAAAGTGTTTTCTCAAATTCTCCATAGTCTTAACGAAAATAGCATTCATCATCATTTAATGATATATTTTTCGAAATAATTTTTTGTGGATGTGCTCTCTTTCGTGTTCATCCTTCAACAAGGGTGACTGCCTAAAGGAGATAGCGCGCCTAATTGCAAGTAGCTCCATCCCTAAATCTGGGGATTATGGTCATGAACAACGTATTGCTCCTTATCCCCAGCATTGTCATCAACCTGAGGATGTGCCACCTCGTGGCACTAGGAAGTCTAGACATGGCGGCAAATAGCGTTGCGCATCAGTCACACTATTAGGGTATGCCAGGTCTACCTCCAGAACATACCTTACACCAGAATCAGCCGCCATACCACCACCACTACGGACTGTTTCACCTAATGCGAAGCATTCATCATCGGACAGCCACCGAAACTCCCCAATCTGTAGCGCTTGCTGCACGGCATGTGTGTACAAGATACTGATGTCTAACGTAACTCCAATCGTCGAATGCGTTGAATTCCTCACCAATACGTCGGTTATTTGCCTTGGCGTGTGTATGATCATATTGACATAGTCCCAAACAGATCCCTATGCTCAAAGAAAAGGCTCGATGTTGACCCTCGTTTTCTTGAGCAGGGCGTCCGAAAACCACCCAGTGTAGTAAAAGGCAGGCCATGGACACATTCCGGAATTTCTCGAAAACATCGCCAATGAAGCGCACGTCAGTGTCCATGTAAATCTTGAATACTCGCCGCCAAATTTGGTATGTTAAAATCCTGCCAAACATTCAAAGTATGTCATACTCTGCGCCCGATATGTCATTGCCTGAGAGATTACTGGAGAACACAGTTATGTTGCGTAGCTTGGTTTCGTTTTACCATATAATCCAGATATTCATATGCGAACATCGCCTTCCTTGTCGTAAGCTGAACCTTTGCGTCATCACGATATGCAGCTCGAGTGATGTGCATGTGATCCCGAGCCAACGTTTCAACAAGTTTCTTTGGTGGTTCATGCATAAAGCGTAGAGAGTGCAGGAAGTGGAGAGTGATTGAAATTCATTTCTCGACAACATCAGGCAGGACACTGACCTTATCGTTTTCAACAGCGAAATTTGAATGCTCAGTGCTCCCAACAGCACCACAGAGCGCCAGCAATACTCAAAACACCACCTTCCTTGGACTTACGTCAGTAAGCCGACATGGGGCTGCGGTGTGCGTCATAGTACGTGACGCTACAGGTCTTATGAGTTACAGCGATCAAATCCAGCGTGGAGCGCGTTACTATTTGAGAAGAGTTTAATAATTATCAGACATGCATTTAAATACATGCAGGCTCTCGATGACACAAGACAAAACTAAGACCTTTAGGAGATACCGTTCCCTCAAACGGAGCCGAGCTTTTGCGATGTAGGGAGGGCAAGGCAACTAGTGTGATGAAAGCCATACTTTTCGGGGCACGAATGCATAGGTGTCTGGCATCAACGAGGTCGCTACCAGTCCACAGGCGCCGCTATCTCAGAAAACTACAGGAAAAGGCCTTCGCCAACAGCACCTTGTATGCTACCATTGAAGTACTGTATGGGAGACATCAAGAATGTATTTATGAAACAATTCTTACTGCTTCAGTCACATTTTACTAACAAATCTAACATTTATTATAATTACGCATTTATGCAGCATGTTGCATCATGACGAGGGTTGCAGTTAAATGTACATTCATTTGCAGTGTGATGAGGATTATCTGCTGGACGTGTTAGCAAGTTTAAACTCCGAAATTTAGTTCTGAACAAAAATATTCATTTAGTTTTGTGTGTACCTTAAGTGAATTTTACGTCTAAATCATTTCCTTAATGTATTTAGTTACAAATCTGCTGAAAATGTATAAATGTATTTGTCTGGCGTGCATAGCACAGTAGTAAACATATCATCTTCAGTTAGTAGTTGCACATTCAAATGTTTACATCCAAAAGACTCTTCACTGCTAAGGTAAACTTATTTTAATCGCTAAGATCGTACAACCAATGAAAACAATTCCTTTTTTACGTCAGGATACTAGAGAACCCGGCAATGTCTCGTTTCAAGTGTTGAGTACGCACTGGAGTTGGATATAAGTCCTGATTTGCGGTATTCCTGGGAATTGTGTCACGACGCATATTTCGGCTCCTCCTTGTAACTTCGCCCAATTAAAGATATGGAACCCGAGATAATAAAAAGTCTTGTCTACTAATATATAACGGGGTGACGAAAAGTACTTGACTGGCTTTGATCTATTTCAAATTTTTGCACGATAGTCTTTTAAACACTCCAATCGTAAATCAACTTCTGTGTATTTGAATGTCCGGTCTTGATCCATCTTTATCACAACTGTTAACGAAACCTTCGTTCGCTTTTGAACTAACTGGATTAATTGATTCGGATCATTGGCAAACAGAGTACGGGAGAGATCTCACCAGCTGTTGGATTTGTGGCTATAGTAGCTTCAATGACAGCATTTCGCCAAGTTGTAACCAGCGAATGGGTAACATTGCGAAGCTTTTGAAGATTCAGACTGTTTAGTAGTATTCTGATCATTAGCCAACAAGCCATAAACTCTAATTTCGTATTGTAATGGCTTTCTGTTAAAACAAACTGTGATGAAGGAAACAAAACAACACTTTGGTGCGTACACATCTTTGTTTAAAATTATGTGTATGATTGCCAATGTACAGCCTATAAACAATATGTCTAATGGTTTAAATTCTCTAGTATTTTACGAGTCACAGTATAGAAAGTTGAAAGAAATCGGTGATGATCGTTCTGAATTTTTAGCATCATTTCCCCGATATTTCTAGTTATTCATTAACGTTAAAAACAGTATTTTTTCGGTTAATTGTTTATACGATGGTTGACTGAAAAGTAATGCCTCCACCTCCGCAACTCTTCAATAGTTGGGAGCCTTGGTATAGACAGGTACTGGCTTGTTCCGTAGCGTCTTCTCTACAGCTCCAGTTGTCGGAAAGCCTTAGCATTGAGCAGTTGTGTTGTTACAGAGTAAAGTATGGAACCCTGCGCAGACGGTCGGTCAATGCGATTTAAGCAACGTGTGGTTGCGGAAACAGAGTGTCGACCTCTTTCATGACGGCTTCAGAAAACTTTTTCATCGTTGGCAGAAATGTATCCAATTGGCTGGTGATTACGTGGAAAAGTGAATAATGGTAATTAAAGATCACATTCTAAGGATTGTTTCTGCGTTTGATTTATTAAAATATTCCCATACAAACCAAATTAACGAAGGTGGAGGCATTGCTTTTCATTCGCCGTGTTATTAAAACAAGCATTAACTTAAGAGAAATTTTTATAGAAATTCACACTGTTTTCTTCTAGCATATGATTTAGCATCCTGTTACCCTTCACTTCGCCATGGATGAAAATTTCTAGTTCTGCAAACATGTCAGTTAGTTAAGTAACATATGATGATTGTTCATGATTCCCTGGAATGTATGGCCAGTGTCCTTAACTTGACAGACTGTTGCTGATTTAGCATATGGTTTGCTTGGTAGGCATTTCTTTATCCATTGTATCTTCTCCTGGAAGTCTCTCCTAGTATGGCGAACACTGGAAGTCCCTCCTAGTATTGCCAACATAGACTTGAAAAAAAACGCACCTGATGATGGCAACATGCTGCCGAATTGCGTCACACTAATAAATATTAGTAATAAGTGACTCATGCATAGTCTCCCGGCATTTTCAAGTATACCTCCTCCTCTTGCGATTGTTGAACAAAGTATTCAAAATTACCAGCTGCAGTTAATCTTTCTCCTCTCCGATTCCCACTACCAAGCCCATATTCCGCCGTAACATTTTCTTCTGCTCCTTCCCCTACTACCTGAATTACCCCTTCAATACCCTCATATACTATCTCTATCTCTTCCTCTTCTCAAATTTTCTAGGATACTTACCACGTTCAAACTTCTGACATTCCATGTACGGATTCGTAGAAGGTTATCCTTTCGTTCGTTATTCAGTTTTTTTTCTCATGGTCAACCCCTCGTACTCAATCCCTTCCGAGATCCCAATGGGGGACTATTCCGGAATCTTTTGCCAATGAAAAGATCATCATGGCATTACAAGCCACATGTCCTGTGCGTACAAATTGTGTCTCTTTAATGCAGTGGTTTCCATATCCTTCAGCACCTTCATGCCGTTGATCATTGCTGATTCTTCTGCCTTTAGAAGCAGTTTCCCACCGCAAGGGCAAGGGTGTATCCTGAACCTGTGTCCGCTCCTCCACCCTCTTTGAAAAGGCCATTTGCTGAAAGAAGTTGGCTTCTTATGTCCGAAGTCTTCTGCCACCATTACTGATGACTTTGTTCAAAATTTAAGCAGTGGTGGGGTCTGAATCCGGGAACAATGACGTTTTGATTAATAATGAAATCCGTAAACCCCTAGATTACGGGCAGCTGTCACCAGTTGCTAACATCCACATAAAGTATAAAAATAGGTACACTTATATATATATATATATATATATATATATATATATATATATATATATATATGTATATATCCGAAAGAACAGATACCATCGGTGACCATGCAGGTCATTAGAATGAATTTACAATTAAATCGTACAATGAAATGAATACCCTAGCTGCATATAGGAGATCCTGGTTTCGAGTCCCCGTCAGGGCATACATGTTCATTCAACAGTCCGTTGACGTATATCAACGGCAGTATGCAGCTAAGGTTAGTCGTTTCATTGTATTGATTTAATTTCAAATTCATAAAAGCAGGCGTATGTATATCTATGTATGTATTTAGGTTCCACATCTCCTCCTCAACCACAGGACCAATTTCAACCACACTTGGTACACATACTATTTACTGTTGGGAAACAATCACAGTGGAGGTAAGAAACACCTACCTATGAAAGAAAAGTGGTTGGGGCCGAAGAAGCATTGCATCCCCCCCAATGCGAGAATATTCATATTTTAGTAACTGCGTATTTGGGAATGAGAGCACTTACAGACTAACACTCTGTACACACAATTTCAAACCCTTATGAAACTTTTTGTCTCCTACGAACCCCACAAGATGATGAAAGGAAAAAAGATTGTTGGTTACCACATTTTCGCTGTTAATGCAGTAAAACCGTCACATGAAGCATGACGTTTAATTTTTTACTTCTTTGCTACCAACTACATTTGCTATTCATTTTGCAGGTAGTATTCACATACACCACTGAATGCACCAGAAAAATTACATAACTGGACGACACTTATTTCGGGAGATACGACCCCACAAATGAATGCATGCTAATCTAACGCATCATACAAAACGTTTTAATTTATTACTTATTTGCTACTAACTCTATTCGCAACACATTTAGCAGACAGTTTTCACATATGACGCTGAATGCAGCTACATAAATATGTCATTGTACGAAACATAGTTTGGAGATATGACGCCAGGTACTGAGATGCGTGAAGAACTGACACATTACGCGTGACGTTTTAAATATAATCGATATGGGCTTTCGGAACCGAAGGTCCACACGTGTATCCATGATGACTGTACGACAAAAAGCGTTACACCTCGCCTGGGCCCGTCAGCACCGACATTGGACTGTTTATGACTGGACACATGTTGCCTGGTCAGACGAGTCTCGTATCATATTGTATCTAGTGGATGGACGTGTATGGGAATGGAGACAACGTCATGAATTCATGGACCCTGCATGTCAGCAGGGGCAAGCTGGTGGAAGCTCTGTAATGGTGTGGGGCGTGTGTTGTTGGAATGATACCCCTGATACCACTCTGACAGGTGACACGTAGGCATCCTGTCTGATCGCCTGCATCCATTGATGTCCATTGTGCATTTCGACTTGGGCAGTTCCAGCAGGACAGTGCGACATCCCAGATGTCCAAAATTTCTAAAGAGTGGCTCCAAGAACACTCTTCTGAGTTTAATCACTTCTGCTGGCCACTACACTCCACAGACGTGAACGTTATTGAACATATCTCGGATGCCTTTCAACGTGCTGTTCAGAATAGATCTCCACCCCTCGTACTTTTACGGATTTATGGACAGCCATGCAGGATTAATGGTATCAGTTCCCTCCAGCACTACTTCAGACGTTAGGCGAGTCAATGCCACATCATGTTGCGGCACTTTGTGTGCTCGCCGGGACACTACATGATATTATGCAGGTGTACCAGTTTGTGTGTGTGTGAAATCTTACGGGACTTAACTGCTAAGGTCATCAGTCCCTAAGCTTACACACTACTTGACTTAAATTATCCTAAGGACAAACACACACACCTATGCCCAAGGGAGGACTCGAACCTCCGCCGGGATCAGCTGCACAGTCCATGACTGCAGCGCCTTCGACCGCTCGGCTGTACCAGTTTCTTTGGCTCTTCAGTGTATACTTGATAAGTGTATATGGCAGCAAAGCCAAGGGAAGGGAGCTCATTCTAACACCTGGAACGATGTGAATCAAATTTGGTACACATATTAGTTACAGACTGGAAAGAGGTTCTGTAAAGGTAATAACCACCAGCCTTCTAAGGGTGCGACTGTGATAATGTTATGTACATAGTTCCGCGTAGTCAGCACGTACACAACTTTCCCACTAGAGCGCGTCCCGCTAAGCACAACAGCGCAGGTGCAGCGCTCGTCCATCTCCGCACTACGAGATGGCGCTGCCATAGAGACGGACCAAATTCTGATTCCGCCGATCCGCATATTAGTATGTAATGCAGCCAATGAGATTGCTGCTAACGTAGAACCTTTTCTCCTCACGGATCACACTCCTGCAATGATACATGAACGTGCGAGGTATTATAACGAGTGTACAGACGTCCAATTAGTCAGTCTAGATTTGTCTGCAGCAGTCTGTACCAGTCTGGATTAGTCTGTACCATTCTGTACGAGTTCTACATTTGTCTGTACCAGTGTATAGTCAAGTTTCAGTCTGCGCCTATTAAGATTACCTGTACATAGCCATGAAGATAAATGTATAGACACTTTGTCAAGTATCAGAGATATGTGTGAGAATAAGATTAACGTACCAAGACCAAAGGAACTTCCAATTGTCAATTGTAAATAGCATCCAGAACCAAGTTAAGTAATTTTTATGCTTCATATTATTTTAATAAAGGTGTGTGAAAATTAATCAAGTTCTGGTTAAAGTAGGTCACCGTCAATCTGCTACTCTAAGCGTGCTCGTAACATTTCTATCATCTGACCTAACGGCAGAAGATAAACACGCCACGATAAGACCACGAGACATATTGCTGACACTCCCCTACATCGCTAGAGCGACAAGTCAAATAATCTGATGGTGTGTGTACTGAACGTCTTACAGTACGCACACCAGAGATAACATGGAGAGACAAGAGAGGACGATGAGATGGATAGACAGTGAGGTGGAAGGAGTAGATGGACAGAGAAAGGACGGAGGAGGAGATACAGTAATGAAAGACTGGAATAAATTAATGCCCAGGCAACACCGGGCTTCTCAGCTAGTTGTACATAAATTTAAGATAGTAAAGAATGGTTCCCTTAGGTAACTATTCCTGGATTCACGTTCACCGCGATACAGGAGACCCAATATGTGAACTTCCAACACACGCAACAACATTCAAACCTGGCCAGGCCGTATCGTCGGAAGACTAGAGACAATGGACTGTAACAGCTTGAAATCGATATATCGGAAGTTTTCACTGTAACTTGTTTGTGTAGGACAGCCTTTCGTAAGTAACGAACGTAAGCGTGGTGGCGTTGAGACAGCGAAGCGCGTGAAAGCGATCGCCGAGGGTTGTGCCACCTGCAGCGCGTGCCGCTCCTGCCGCGGCTGTTGCTGCTGCTGCTGCGTTTGTCGGGGACCGAGAGAGAGAAACGCCGTGGGACGGCCGTTTTTCTTAATGCAGCTCCAACGACGCCGTGCGACGTCGCAGACTCCCGTCCGGGCCTTCCTGCTGAAAGCGAGATGCGCCCGCCAGCACATAAATCCTCCTCGCTCGCGCCGCCGGCGCCGCGGTGTCTTCCGTTCCTCCCTGAAGGTCGTATTTCACACCGCATTCCCCTGTCGCTGCCTTTTCTTCTCGTGCTTTTGGTCGGTATCAAGAGACCTCTCAAAACGTGTCGTTAGCTCTGCTGATTTCGAGAAGACATGAAACATCTACGCAGGCATTAGTAAATATATACTACACTACTGGCCATTAAAATTACTACACCAAGAAGAAATGCAGACGATAAACGGGTACTCATTCCACAAATATATTATACTAGAACTCACATGTGATTACATTTTCACGCTATATGGGTGCATAGATCCTGAGAAATCATAACCCACAACAACCACCTCTGGCCGTAATAACGGCCTTGATACGCCTGGGTATTGAGTCAAACAGAGCTTGGATGGCGCTACAGGCCAATGCAGCTTCAGCACGATACCACAGTTCGTCAAGAGTAGTGACTGGCGTATTGTGACGAGCCAGTTCCTCGGCCACCATTGACTAGAAGTTTTCAACTGGTGAGAGGTCTGGAGAATGTGCTGGCCAGGGCAGCAATCGAACATTTTCTGCATCCAGAAAGGCCCGTAAAGGACCTGCAACATGCGGCCGTGCATTATCCTGCTGAAATGTAGGGTTTCGCAGCGATCGAATGAAGGGTAATGCCACGGGTCGTAACACATCTGAAATGTAACGTCCACTGTTCAAAGTGTCGTCAATGCGAACAAGAGGTGACCGAGACGTGTAACCAATGGAAACCCATACCATCACGCCGGGTGATACACACGTATGGAGATGACGAATACAAACTTCCAGTGTGCGTTCACCGCAATGTCGCCAAACTCGGATGCGACCATCATGACATTGTAAACAGAACCGGGATTCGTCCGCAAAAATGACGTTTTGCCATTCGTGCAACCAGGTTCGTCGTTGAGTACACCATCGCAGGTGCTCCTGTCTGTGATGCAGCGTCAAGGGTAACCGCAGCCATGGTCTCCGAGCTGATAGTCCATGCTGCTGCAAACGTCGTCGAACTGTTCGTGCAGATGGTTGTTGTCTTGCAAACGTCCCCAACTGTTGACTCAGGGATCGAGACGTGGCTGCACGATCCGTTACAGTCATGCGGATAAGATGCCTGTCATCTCGACTGCTAGTGATAAGAGGCCGTTGGGATCCAGCACGGCGTTACGTATTACCCTCCTGAACCCAGCGATTCCATGGATCTCGTACAACGCGAGCAGCGATGTCGCGATACGATAATCCTCATTCGCGATAGGCTACGATCCGATCTTTATCAAAGTCGGAATCGTGATGGTACGCATTTCTTCTCCTTACAGGAGGCATCACAACAACGTTTCACCAGGCAACACCGGTCAACTGCTGTTTGTGTATGAGAAATCGGTTGTAAACTTTCCTAATGTCAGCACGTGGTAGGTGTCGCCACCGGCGCCAACCTTGTGTGAATGCTCTGTAAAGCTAATGATTTTCATATCACAGCATCTTTTTCCTGTCGGTTAAATTTCGCGTCTGTCGCACGTCATCTTGGTGGTGCAGGAAGTTTAATGTCCAGTAGTGTATTTAGAAGAAGTCTGTTCCAACAGCGGCAATGTAATATTTATTTTCTTGTATCTAGATATTTCTGCATGACAGTGCCAGTTTTAAGTACACCTGTGGGTGTTGTGAATAATGAATCTCATCTACATCTTACTAATAATCAAGAACCTATTTTTGTAGATCACATTTGGTGATCCTATGACATCCAGGGGCCAACTGTGAACTTACAGTTTTCAAATACTGTTATTACAGGCACGTAGCTGTTATAATATGAAATGTTTCATGATAATAATGGTTTGAGAGCTATTTGAAAGTTGGAATTCTTAGATGCTACATGTTTACAGTTTTCTTTTATCATTAGGTGTCAGGAATGGTGTTTTTGTTGCATAAGTATTATACGACTAAAGTTTTTTGTCATACGTATTATCTGTGATTTCATACGTTTATCCCTTGTTGTGGTGGAAAATTTCGGTAAAATATTCTAACCAGGGCTTGTGTTTCAGGTCAGCTTTTACCTAGTGTGGTAGTGCAGTGATTAGCATACTGGACTCGCATTCTGGAGGACGACTGTTCAAACCCGTGTCGAGCCATCCTGATTTAGGTTTTCCCTCATTTACGTAAACTACCTAAGGCAAATGCCAGGATGCTTCATTCAGAGCAGCAGGACCGCTTTCTTTCTCTATGCTTCCCTAACTCCAGCTTGTGCTTTGTCTCTAATAACCTCGTTGTCGACAGGACGTTGAACACTAATCTCCTCTCCAGGTCTGTTTGTTCACTGAGAAGCTTTTTGTATGCTCTTCCAAAATATCCATAGCACATCCTTAAGATATTCTGCGTCAAAGTTTTACAATGTTTCCAATGTGTGCTGCTTTATGATCTTCATTTTTAAGGTTAGGTAGAACTCTGACTGAATGCTTTCACATGCTCTCGTATTTTCTTTTAATCTAACGCTGATGTTTCTTTCTGATTGCCCAGTGTAGAATTTAGTACAGCAAACGAAAAATAATCTAAAAACACAATTTCTATCAGGAAAAGCAGAATTACCAGGATTTTCTAACCCAGGAGTCAACAAAACGTCTTCTGAAAATTGCAAGAAATTCAACATCGGACAAACGGGAAGACTCAAAGAACGTACGAGAGCAGGTGAAAGCAATCCGTCAACATTCTACCTACATACCACCTTGAGAACGCTGTATAAATTTCATACAAAATCTCTAAAGGACGTACAGTGAATATTTTGGATGAACTGGAGATACACGTACACTCATACGAAAAATTTCTCCAACAACTTACTCAGCGAACAAACTGACTTGAAACACAAGCCACATTTTCTATTGACATTTTCGACCGCAAGTGAGGATAAACATCTGCAATCCCATATGACACATACACAAAAATTATTTGAACCATGTACAGTAATGTGCCAAAACCTTATGACCACCTTCTTAAAGCCGACCTGTATGGCCGAGCGGTTCTAGGCGCTTCACTCTGGAACCGCGCGACCGCTACCGTCGCAGGTTCGAGTCCTGCCTCGGGCATGGAAGTGTGTGATGTCCTTAGGTTGGTTAGGTTTAAGTAGTTCTAAGTTCTAGGGGACTGATGATCTCAGCAGGCAAGTCCCATAGTGCTCAGAGCCATTGTTAAGTCCCATAGTGCTCATAGCCATTTGAACCATCTTCTTAAAAGCTTGTTTGTCCGTCTTCGAAACGAAATACTTACAGATTCTGCCTTTTACCGATCCGACAGTTTGTTGGTAGGTTTATGGAGGTCTGTCGCATTAGCTACCCTCTCACAGGTCATGTGATTTTCGTAAATAACGGGCCACTGATCTGCGCATGCGTTATGGCGCCCAATAGCTACTCACATAGGTTTCATAGGATCTACATCAGGCGAATTTTGTAGCCGAGACATTAACGTGCGTTCACCATAATGCTCCTCAAATTACTGTAGCACGGTTCTGGTTCGTAGACACGGACAATTATACTGCTGAAACATGACACCGCGTCGGGGTAGACATCAAGCATGAAGGGATACAGGTTTTTCGCAGTTGTAACCGTGTCTTCGATTACTACCACAGGTCCCACGCAAGCGGAGGAAAATGTCTCCCATACCATATTACTACTCGCACCAGTCTGCGTTGGTTGCAGTCTCAGTCTACACGTTTCGAACAGCCTTCACATGGATGAAAGCGTTTGTGGACACAATCATCGACCTAGTGTAGCAAAAATGTTGTTCACCCGAAGAGCCGACACGTTTCCGCTGACTAAGAGTCGAATCCCGACGGTGCCGTGTCGACTGCAATAGTAAATGACAATGTTGCTGGGTCAACGTGTGAACAAATAGTGACGATCTGCTGCGGAGCTACATGTTCAACAACGCAAGATGAACGGTGTGCTACGAAACTCTTAGGTGCGCACCAGCATTGTTCTCTTTCAGCAGAGATGCCACACATCGCACTCTGGCCTACTTTGCAGAGCAGGCAAGCCTCCGAGCCACACACAGTATGGGGAGTCGTGGACGTGCAGCCATTCGGTGCCTAGTAGTAGTATCACTATGTTTCTAACTCTTTCTGTAGATGTTCACGGCAGTAGCACTTGAACATTAGACCAGCTTCGTCGTTTTCGAGATACTTGTTCACAGGCCCTGCTTAATGATAGTTTGCGCTTTGTCAAAGTCACTTATCTCAGTGGATGATTGCCAACTCCATCTAGTAGTCAGTAGAAATCTAATCTTCGCTAGGCTTATCCCCTGTCCGTTTCTGCTACGCTTACACACTTTTGTTACGGCGTCACGTGCCAGCAAAGCCACCAGGCGGCATCCACAGTAAGTAGGAGGTGGTCATAACGTTTGTTGGCTTATCTGTGTAACTTCCAAATATAAAATAACTGTATCATACAGCATGTAAGAATTACAGCTGTCAAATAGCTATCAAATAATACTCGCTACGAAAAAATTTCGTATTTTAACAGCTACTTGACTATAAAAACAACATTTCACAACAGAAGTCTCGTAGTTGGCCCTGGATGCCGTCTGATTGTCAACTTCATCTAGACGTCAGTAGAAATGTAATCTATAAAAATACCGTCTTCATTATTAGTAGGATGTAAACAAGGTTCATTATTCACAGCACCCAAAGGTGCACTTGAAAATGATCGTGTAAACCAAAATCAGAAAGCTTGTTGTACAGAAATATTTATATACTAGCAAATAAATATTAAATTACTGCCACTGATAATTCAACATAGTTCACGCCGCGGGCCCTACTCACAAAAAATGCATCTACTTCTAACATACATTTTTTTATAGCGCACTTGTAGCGAGTATATCTTTTTACTAATGCTTCTGCAAAAAATCGGCATAAAGTAGCATTCTGATTGGTTTGATGCAGCCCACCAAGAATTCCTCTCGTGTGTGTATCACACTCTTCATATCAGACTAGCACTTGCATACTACGCCCTGAACAATTGTTGAATATATTGATATATCATTATGTTTGTATCCTCTACTGCTCGCTGTACTTCCACGGAAGTTACCTCATGATATGTCCTGTAATCCTCATCTTCCTTCTTCTCAGTATTTATCATATGTTTTCCTCTTCGTTGATTCTGTGGCGAACCTCCTCATTTCTTACCTTACCAGTCCATCGAATTTTCAACATCCTTCTATAACGCCACATCTCAAGCGCTTCGGCGGTATTCCCACAATCCATGGAACGCTGTGCTCCAAACCCTTATTCTCAGAAACTAATTTATAAAATTAAGGCCGATCTTTGATACTATCAGACTTCTTTTGGCCACTAACGTGTTCTTTGCCAGTTCTAGTCTGCTTTTTATGTCCTCCTTGCTTGGTACGTAGTGTATTATTTAGCTTCCAAGATAGCAGAATTTCTTAACTTCGTCTACTTCGTGGTCCCCAATTTTGATGGTAAATGTATCGTTAATCTTATTTCTACTACTAATCACTTTCGTCCTTCAGTTTTGTTTCAATCAGCATTCTGTATCCACTAGATTGGTTGCTCCATTAAACCAAATTCTGGAATTCTTCTTCATTCTCGCTGAGGATACCAATGCCATCGGCGAACGTTACTGTTGATATTCTTTCACCCCGACTTTAAATCTGAATCTTTCTTTTATTTCGGCCATTGCTTCTTCTGTGTGTAGATTGAACAATAAGGACGAGAGAGCATCTCTGTCTTACAGCCTCGGTAATTCGTGGACATAGGTAAACTGGATTATTGCCTACATGACAGCGCACAGAAGAACGTTGTCTCTTTGTTCAGACGTATTTCTAAAGTAAAAGGAATGAGAAATACGTCTACACAAATAAATCGCGTGCGTCTGTGCGCGGCTACGTTGGCGATACTTATGTAGCGTATCTGACAGATTATCATATAAGGGAAAAAACAGCAGTAAATAGATGTGTCTTTAACAACTAAAATAATGACAATTGCAAGTAGAACCCTGTAATTCAGAAATAAACTGCTAGTAACTAAGTGATGGATATGACTAATTTAATCATTTGCGATTGCAATCGTAGTGCAGGGCTACGGCTGCACACCTTTGACGTGCACTGCCAAATTCTGTCACCGTTCTACATCTACAACATACACTGCAAACTATCATCCTGTGCAGGTCGGAGCCTAAAGTCAAGTCATGTGAGATGTTGCCTGGGACACTATAATTGAGGAGGACGACGGATCAAATGGCGCCCGGCCATCCTGATTTAGATTTTCCACCCTTTCTCTAAATCACTTCAGGCAAATGTCGGAACGGTTTCTTTGAAAGGTCGCGACCGATTTCCTTACCCATCCTCGCTTAATACGAGCTTTGCTCCGTCTTTAATGACCTCGTTGTCACCGGATGTTAAACTCTAATCTTCCTTTCTTACCTACCCTGCGGGTAGGTTCAGTCACTAAGTCGTAAAGGATTTTCCGTCTCCACATGGATGACCCGTTTCGTTGCTGCATCTTATGTGTATCCACACTGTCTAGTCACATTAATGTGACAACCTGTCAGAACCCCGAATAACAACCCTTTGCGGCACAAACTGCTGCGAGGTAAGCAGGAAAGAGTCAATGACGGTCTGGAAGGTACAGACTCCAGTGCCGTGGCCAGCTGCACAAGAGTTCCTGGTTGAGGATTGGTAACGCAAACAGACCGATCGAGGTGGTCCAACACGTTCTCGTCTCGCTTTTAACCCCGGGTACTGGTGGCCAGGAAAGAGTGAGAAATTCATCCTAGTGTTCTTCGAGCCATGCATGTCCCTTGCGACGTGTGTGACACGTTGCATTGTCTTGGTGATAGAAGGATGGAAATGGTCCCCAAGAAGAAATGAATACTTGATTTGAACCATTGTGCCTTCTAAATGACGAAATTACCCAAGGAATGCTACGAAGATATTCCCGAAATCACAACACTCACTCGTAAGGCCTGGACCCTTCCAGCGGTTGTTGCAGAGTGTTTTCTTTCAGACGTTTCACGATGTACACGCCAAATGACATCTCTCTTCTGAAGGAACCACCTGTGGCCACCCGAGGGACGCCAAGATTCGGAACTGGCGTGGAAGTTTCAACCTTCGTCGCCAAAGTACAGTTCCCAGCTGCGGAGGCCCGTATGGAGCAATGTTCGCTGAGCGGTCGTTACGGGTACACTGTTGGTAGCCCCTTTGTTCTGGGCAGTCAGCTACCCACAGTTGCACGTCTGTTGCATGGGGGGTTAATTAAAAAGAATAATGAATGCAATAATTTTAGTAACTGTGTGACCGGTTACAAAGTCTCGTAACCGGTTGGCCCTAACTAGTATTAGCACGCAATCTGACTGTATACAATAAAAATAAAGAATGACAAGAAATTTCCATTAACACAATTGATTAATTAAGACCCCTGCAACTATAAAAGCTACGAAACAACAAAGCACAACTGTAACTGTTCTGTGTGTGATAGTGTGACTCAACGTACATGTATCTGGCTCGGTTCTTCCTCAATACGGCAAGATATTTTAAACACCATTTACAATGAACTAATTGAAAAACCAGAAATACTATAATTGCACATAGAAACCAGAGTTACAAGTCTAATACATGAAAACGAGCCAGATGTTTTGTTGACTGAACCTGTGACCAAGAGGCATTGTCATTACAGAAATCTGTAATACTATTTTTTGCCTCAATATATATTGACGAAAAATACATTGCGATCATTGCAACATCTTCCATCTATACATTACACCAACCGAACAGCATCTACTCTCTCCCCCAACAGAACAACTGCACTCGACATCCTCTGAACTACTACTGCTCCAGTGGAGGCGGCGGAATAATAATCTTTGCGCAATCTCTGGCGCTGTGACTCAGTGTAGCCACCTTTCATGTGCCCCTCCTCCACGGGCTAGAATTTGGTGGTACTTTTGCCAGCATTGGTGGTGAAAATACCAATAAATTCCTCCAAAACACACAGAAAAAATAAAAGATTATATTAATAAGTAAATATTACGTAACTAAATAAATTTTGGTTTTGCACTGACCCTTCAATAACGTAATATATAAAAATACAGTAAGGAATACAAATGCTTGCATACATGTGATTTTACATAATAGTTTTCGCAAGTATCATTTCTCAGAGTAGTTAAACAGTTGAATCAATAGCATCAGCAATGACGAATAGGTGCAGGTAAGAGTGTCATAACATTTCATAAATAGTATATACACAAATAAATCAGTTCACACAAATATTCACATAAAATCTTTTCAATAGTTCAATAAACAATAGCACTCGTCAGAGTAGTTGACAGTTCCAACAGTGGCACCCAGCAATGGTCAACAGGTGCAAATAGCAGTGTCATAACATTTCATAAACAGTAAATATACAATAAATCAGTTCACAGAAATATTCACATAAAATCTTTTCAATAGTTCAATAAAAAAGTAGCATTCCTCAGAGTAGTTGACAGTTCCAACAGTGGCACCCAGTAATGTTGAATAGGTGCATACAGTAACTAGTGACATCATTTCAGTAGCAGCAGTTCCAACAGTGGCACCCAGCAATGGTGAGCAGGTGCAGGCAGGAATGAGTGACATCACATCAATAGTAGCAGTTCCAACAGTGGCACCCTGCAATGGTCAACAGGTGCAAATACCAATAAGTGACATCTCATCACTGGTTGAGCAGATCTGACAGTGGCACCCAGCAATGTTGAACAAGTGCAGGCAACAGTCCACAATATTCACCAGCAATAATTAAACAGTTCATCAGAGTTCATCAGCAGAAATGAAACATTTCCAAGTGGTATCCATCAATGATAATAGGGGTAAGCACGAACAAGAGTTTGAATGCACACACAATTGCTTTTACAAAATTATTATCAATGCCCTTACACTAAACATACAAATTATAATAAATACACAAATTATATCAGATAATTGTCACATTAACTATTACAAATACACAAATATCAGTAAGCCTATAATATTTATGGGTGTCAGTGCAAGCCACAACAAACAAGTAAAATAATATTTAGCAGGTAGTTCGGTACCAATTATTTGGGATTAGGAAAGGAAACCACACAAAAACACACTCACTCATCTTTCATCCACATATTAAGTACTATTGTGTAATTGAATAGTGTTAACTGTGTAAATGCAATTCTGTCACAATTTGAAGTTCAACATGTGTATCAAACAGAAGTGGCAGCAGTTTATAACAGTCCATAATAGTTAGTCAACGTCATAGTCATCATGTCAAGACCAATGTTTGCCAAGCCAAATCAAAATGTACGGTTGCTGGACAACTGTCAGTGTCCCAAGATTCGCAAATACTTCCTCTCCATATATATATATATACTGCTTGTTGATTTAACAAAGTGTGTGTGTAGACAATCTTCCTTCCACTGGAGTGTTGTAGTCTGCCATCTTCATACTTCTTGTTCCATGTAAACCAACAACAACAAAAAAAAGTTCCTCACTTACTTTACTTCTTATCCACCAAAACTCCAATAATCATCAGCATCACATAATCTCAATACTTCAATAATACCTCTTCAATACGTCGATACATCTAAACCTTATCATCAATATCATTTCACTTCCATAACAACTCTTCCCTCTAGTCAGTCTCCTCGAACAAGTACATATAAAATCCTAGTGCAAACTTCAATTCATCATCCCATACAATCCGAAGACACAGTGTCCACACACAACCTCTGTGTAATCCACCTGAGCCAAATTTTCTACTCATTATGAGTTATAAAATACATTTTGGTTACATTGTCCATCATAAAATAAAAGAAATGCATACATGACCTCTAACAGCCTTCTGTTTGAATAACTTTCAGTAAGTAGGTGCGAGTGTGCAGTATGAATGATCACATAAGACTTTGAATGAATAAATGGTAATATTTCACAGTGTGTGCACCACTTCAAGAATCATGGCAAAACAGAAGCAAACATGAGGAGTATTTCTTTGTGTCAAGTGTCACTTGCTATTTCAATTGCTCACGAAGAATGCAGTGTGATAACTGTCAATGGCCTAAAGCTAGTGTTAGTATTTCATGTCGTCAGCTTACTTTCTACTAGAATGAATTTATACAACTTCCATAAAACCTCAAGTTCATGTGACTTCAATGAAGTTTCTCGTGCCAATGTAGTTCGTAGAATTATAGTAGTTCATTTTCTTATCTTAAAATGTAAAGTACTGAGCGTAAGCAAAACATGCAATAGCGAGTAAATATACCAGTAGAGAACAAAATGTCAACAAGTGGATGCAGCACAATCCCTACAACGAGGCTCTGCCAATCGAACAATCTATAATTAATACCATAGTGTAACATAAACTCTATGTTCGTACACAGTATATAAGTATTTATCTATACTAAATTAAAGAGTAGTTATGACAACAAAACAGAAATGTGTAAATATGCAATCCATACGCAAAGCAGCAAGTATATATCTTGAATAATAAATAGGTCATTAGCATCATATCAGCATAAGCAAATAAATGTTCATATGTAATCTTAATAAGTAAACATGAAGGCGCAAGCAGAAAAATCACAAAGTATAACTTACATACATAACCATATCAGCACAACTAATCAGGTGACAATTATAATTTAAATAAATAATCACAGCAGGCACATAATAAAAAATATGACATCAGCGAAAAAGCAGAGTAGCCAAGCGATGCATATAGTATACGTAAGTAACAACCCTGTTCATTAATCAGTCATTGTCAAAATCAGTTAACACAAAGTATAAATCACGTAATCGCGAGCAGAAAATTACGTATAAAGTACGTACCTAAGTATAAATATGTTACCTGAAAAATAAACTCAATTAATAGTTACCTTTTTAGTTTATTACTTTCTTCTTCGAAATTACATTCGTCCTGAAATTTTCTCCATAGCAAGTCCTCTTAACGTCGAACACGCACAGAATTTACCTGAAGTTCTTAAATATTTTATACAACTGTATCCTGGAAAAACTGAACGTTAATAACATAAGTTATCAAGTCACTACAGCTTTATATTGAATTTAATCGGAGAAATTAGACTGTGTATTTGTCTACGGCTGTCAACGCATTCGCACTGAGCGCTCGATCAGCTGTAGGTAAGCGTGACGTAGGAAGTAATTGTTTGCGGTCAACGGCTACCTTGTGCGGCGCGCGGACTGACTGTCGCTTTGTGTATGTGCCGCCCCCCCCCCCCCAGAACACGACGCGGCGCCCTTGCATTCTCTGCGTGTCCACGCGCAACTGTTAATCTCTCAAAAGTATGTGA
This sequence comes from Schistocerca serialis cubense, assembly GCF_023864345.2. Taxonomy (NCBI): domain Eukaryota; kingdom Metazoa; phylum Arthropoda; class Insecta; order Orthoptera; family Acrididae; genus Schistocerca; species Schistocerca serialis. The sequence goes on along the minus strand of NC_064641.1, from coordinate 657,041,855 downwards.
TTCCGCAAAAATTTTAACGTTCGATATATGATGCATTCCCTCAGAGCGCTGTGATTTAAGAGTTTCTACTTCAACAGTGATATCATGAATAATTTTGCGAACTCTATATGGACCGTTATAAAGCAGAAAAAATTTGCGACACAGGCCTTTTCCTTTGTGAGACAAACGATGCGACTTAATTAACATCTTTTGACCAACTGACAAAGTTTTTAAACGACCAGGACGTTTAGCTGATTTCTCTCTCAGATGCAATATTTTGTAGAGCCAGGTTGACAACTTCAGAATGCCGCAGTTTCCGTGTAGGCGGAAAAGGAACTATTTCAGAAATGCGATTTGTCGGTGCTTTATTTTTTAATATCAATATAGGCTGTAAAGAAGTTGAATCATTACGGAGTTCATTCAGAAAGTTTTGAAAAATATGAAGATACTGATCCCATGTTCTGTGATTATGATGACAATAAAGACGACACGATTTATTGATTTCCTTCAACCATCTCTCTGAAGCGTTAGATTGAGGGTGAAAAAGTGAAATGAAAATTGGTTTAATCTTACGACGCTGTAGAGTACGAAGCCAAATTTTAGAGTGAAACTGCGATCGATTATCTGATATAACTTTATCAACATGACCCACTTCTTTAAGAAAATGTTTGATGAAAGCATTAGATACTGAACGAGTTGTTGCTTTGCGTAAAGGTGTAAAACACACATATTTTGATGTCAATTCCACTACTACCAAAATGTACGCAAAACCATTAGTAGAACGAACCACTGGACCGAACAAATCGACTGCAGCCATCTCCTTTAATCTCGCTGGAATGATAGGAAACAACGGTGCTCTGTGAGAAATTGTTGTCGGGTTAGCCTTTTGACATAATTTGCATTTGGCAAGAACAAATCGAATACGTTTTCCCTTATTACTGAAGTAGCAATTTTCTCGTAATTTATGAAAGCATTTTCTGGGACCAAAGTGTGCATAACTGAAATGTGTATACCAAATCAATTTATTAACCCACTCATCAGGAATGCAAACTAACCAGAGTTGTCAACAGATTATCGTTTAAAAAGAATATCATTGCGAACTAAATAATACTGACTAATCGCTACGCTTTCCTTTCTCCTCCACTTCTCCTTAATGTCCTTCCAGATTCGATCCTTGTTTTGCTCCTTAGTAATGTCCTGGAGCGAAGACGAAATAAAATTTTCAAACGCAACACCTTCAATATACATCAAACAACATTTGTTTTCTTTGCAGTCCTCCTCAGCACTTTGTTTCAAACCCATAGGTGCACGTAATAAAGCATCAGCAATAAAATTTGAAGAACCCTGGATGTAAACAACACTAAAATCAAATTCCTGTAGATACAGCGCCCATCGTGACAATCTTCCATGTGTTAATTTTGTCGACATAAGAAATTTCAGAGCTCGATGATCGGTGTAAACCTTAGTATGTCTGCCATACAAAAAGATGCGAAATTTTGTGAAAGCCCAAACAATAGCCAAGGCTTCAAGTTCCATAATCGAATAATCTGTACTACAACGCCGATTTCTTCTATCTCTTGAAATAAATGTGCACCTAGGCCTTTGTATGATGAGTCCGTCGCCAAACAAAAATCGTTAGATAACTCCGGATGTGAAAGAAGTGGAGCAGCAACTAAAGCATCACAAAGTTGTTCAAATTCTAATTGAGCTTCCTCATCCCAAAACCCATTAGAATTCTTTCCAGAAAGTTCACATAAACGAGGTGCGGCCAAATTGTCCAATCTAACAAAGCGTCTAAGAAAATTACAGACACTAAGGAAACTACGAACATCACGTTTTGTAGTAGGAACAGCATAATTACGAATAGCGTCTAGTTTCTCTGGATCAGGAAGTATACCTTCTGTAGAAATAATATGAACAAGCAATTTCACCTGAGAACGACCAAATTCAGATTTTTCCAAGTTCACTGTAATACCAACTCTTGCAAATATACGTAATAATGAATCCAAAATTTTGTTATGCTCACTCCAACAACGTTTAGCAATAAGAATATCGTCAACATATGAAGTAATATTGTTACGATGATGAAGAGGTAAAATTTCGTTTAAACCACGAATGAATGCTGCTGAAGATACAGTAAGTCCAAACGGTAATTTCCTAAATTGATAACAGTTACCAAAGGCTAAAAAGGCAGTATATTTTCTACAATCAGGGTGGAGTTCTAATTGCCAAAAACTTGCGCGCATAAAAACTTGCGCGCATATCTATTGTGGATAAAACTTTAATTCCATGGAAATGTTGAAGAAGTTCATCTAGATTTTGTGGACGATCAGTTTCAGGAATGATGATATTATTTATCTGTCTGGAATCCAGAACCAAACGAATTGACCCATCCTTTTTAAGAACGACATGTAATGGCCTGGTATGACTGACTGCTGGCTCAATAATGTCTTGATCTAACATGCATTGAAGTACACTCTTAACCTTGTCTCTATAAGCCAAAGGAATAGCGTACGTTTCCCCCCGAAATGGTGTGTGTTCTTTTACTTTAAATAAATATTGTAAGCCTTGTATAGTTCCTGTGTGATGACTAAATACTGTCGCATGTGAAGTCAAAATTTGGTGCAATTCTTCTCTTGCAACGTCATCTATCATTTCAGCTTTGTTAACCTTTTCATTATTTAATTCTTCACTATAAATTATATCATCCATCGCGTGTCTGTATCTATTGTCGTTGTCATGAATGAACACATTGTCGTCATAATACTCAGCGAAAACATCAGAAGTAAGAAACCTTAAACATTTTGTGTCTGATTCAGATTTCGTTACACACTCGAAAAACTTCAAACGTCTCGCCATTCCGGCAACAGTCAAGTTCATACTTCCTTCCTTAAAGTTTAAAATTGCCTTATATGTGTTAAGAAATTCCGTACCTAATATAATTTGTGTACTGAGTAATGGAACAATAATAAAATTAGCTGAAAATTCATATCCTTGACAAATGAAATTTAAGTTGGTCTCTTGTTTGACTTCCACACTTTTTCCAGAATTAGCTCCACGAATTGTAGTTTTAAAAACAGGTAACACAGGACAAGCAATAGTTCTTACACATATACGAAAAACTGATTCACTAATAACATTCAATGGGCTCCCAGAATCTAAAACCGCAGTGAACTTATTCTTACCCACACATACTTCAATAACAGGATGTAAAAATGCGTCTACATTATTTTCCTTTTCGTCTAGCAAAACGTCTCTCACGTCTTCCAGGCGTACGTAGTGTAAAGTCGTAGTGTCATTACTTTCTGAAACGTCTATATTGCTGCCAGAAGCCAAAGCTACAAGTCACTGTCGATTGCTTGCGTCACGTCTTTGATTATTCGCGTTATTTCGCGGATCAATATTTACGATTTGCACTTGTCTCTCGGAATTTCTGTCACGCGGAGGATGCCAATTAGGTCCCTCCTGTCTGTTACATGTAAATTCTTGATTGTGTCTGTTATTAAAATTTCTGTTTTCCTGTCTATCTGCATGACTACTTCTTGTGTAATTTCGACTGTCACTTCTGAAATTACTGTTAGATCTACTAGCCTGGTTATTTCTGTAGTAAGAATTTCTATTATTGTATGAATAATTTCTGTCTTGATGATACCGATTACTGTTTCCGTATGATTGATCATTTCGGTAGGAATTTCCGTTATTATAATTGTCTGTGTAATTTCTGTTAGAACGTCTGTTATTGTCATAAGGCTGGTATCTATTGTCCCGTCTGTTTCGTCTGTCAGTCTCAAAACTACCCATATAACGTCCATTCCGATCATTATCCCTTCTCTCTGAAAATCTATTGTGATTACCGTTACTGAAAAAATTACAAGAAGTCCCGCCGTCGTTGTCATACTCAAGGTCTTGTAGCAAAGTCTTAAAAGTCTCAATGTCGTCTTTACATCTTCCGGTTAAAGCAATTTTTCTTATCGATTGTGGCAGCTTAGTTAAACAAATGCTAATTAATTCAGTCGGGCTATAAGGGTTGGAAAGGAACTGATTCTTTCGAATCATGTCTTGAAAGTATTCTGCTGTCGTGCAGAACTCAGACTGTTTAAAATTACGCTGCATAATAAGACTATGTTTGACTCTGTCTTGCGTGTTTTCGGACTAATATGCCGATAGAAATGCATGATAAAAATCATTTAAATTATTACAGTCTCTAATAAGTGCGCGCATGCGCGTCGCCGGTTCGTTTTCTAAATATCCACACATAAATTCCAGTTTGTGACTTAGTGGCCAATTTGGCGGAAGTGCGTAAATAAATTGATCTAACTTTGAACATGGATGTATGTCATTATTAGAATTGCGAAAGGTCTTAAATTTCCGAACAGTTGAAAAGTGTTTATAGTCAAAGTTTTCGCCTCGTGGCGACAAAGACCTACCGCGTCTGTTCCAGTCCGAATGTCGATTATTGTCAAGTTCGCGCGACTGGCGCTCTCTTGTTGCATCTCGTAAATGAAATAAATTGTTTTCTTCAAAACCCGCTGGTATCGGTGTTTCTAAATTTCTTCTACTGTATTTTCCTACGATTTCGCTTTCAGTTTGTTTAACTTGCTTTCCTAACGCCTCAAATTCCCTTTTAACGCGTTCATTAAATTTTCCCTGATTTTCAACATGTTTATTTATATTCTGGCACTCTTCTGTTTCTGCAAATGGCAATGGAGCTGTATCATCTGAATCTCTATCCCCATTTAAACTAAGACTTGTCAATTCATCTGAAATCACCTCAACTCTTTCCGATAAGTCACCTATTTGTTCTTTCTGTTTATTTATGTCTTCCGTAAGTGTCGTGACTCGGGTTTCAGTACTGACACATTTAGTAGTTAACTGTTCATAATGTTCTGTTAGGTTATTTATTCTGTCATTTTGTACGGATGCCTCGATTCTTTCAAATATTTCTTCCTTATCGTGTGCACGTTGTAAATTTAACTCTGAAAATTTTTGCACTATCACGCTATTCTCTTTCTTCATGTTCTCTAACCTGTTCCTTTTGTCTAATATCTATTGAAATTAATCTATTATTGTGAGCATTCAAAATTGGTTGTACTTCTTCTCTAATTTCTTTCTTTAATTCATATTTCATGTTTTTAAAACATGTCCCTATTCGTGAGTCTAATCGTGTTGCCAATGTTCCCATATCAGTTTATAACCGTGTTGCCAATGTTCCCATCTCTGTTTTTGATTCAGACCCTAACTGTGATCCCAAATTTAATATTGTATGAATGCAGAGTCTCACGGCGATAACATTGAATAAAATGTTCTCGGGTTTCCAACCGCGTCAATTGGTTAAAACTACACGAGCTATCGGCCAAGCACTCCTTGGCCATTGTCAAGTGTTATGACTGCCAGTGGGCTGTTGGTGCGCCCTTATATACGCTAGCTGCCGGCTGTAACGTCACTGGTGCCCGTGACATTGCCATATATGGGCATGTTTTGAGTCGGCGTTCGATGTGCCCTCTTCAACCGCGCGATCGCTGGATCCGACGCAGCGCTGAGCTGTAAGCCACCGTCTCTATTCAGGGTGTTTGTGGTAATTTTTATTTTAATAGCTTCCTGTATTAAACTGTCCCAGAAGACGTTAGTGCGAGCCACGACAGAGGTATCGTCAAATTTTATGTGGTGACCGTTTTCTAACGCATGCACAGCTAACGCAGATTTCTCTGGATAGCGTAGGCGATAGTACCTCTCATGTTCTTTCCTGCGTTGCTCCACAGTGCGCACTATTTCTCCGATGTACTTCTGGCCACACTCACAAGGTATTTCGTAAACTCCAGGTGTTCTGAGACCTACAGCGTCTTTAACTGATCTCAGTAATTGACGGATTTTCGTTGGAGGCCTGAAGATCTATTTGATGTATCTTTTTAACAGGCGGCTTATCTTGCCCGACACAGAGCCACAGAATGGCAGCAAAGCACCTGCTCTTCGTCGCTGGTCTTATTCTAATATTTCCCAGAAATCACTTCTTTCACTTGATGGGTGCTGTAGCCGTTATTCCTGAAAACCTTGCGTAGGTGGTTCAGTTCGTGGGGCAGGTTGTTGTCGTCTGATATTAATCTTGCACGATGCACCAATGTTTGCAACACTGTGCGCTTCTGTGCTGGATGATGATGGCTGGTAGCGTGCAGGTACAGGTCTGTGTGGGTGGGTTTTCTGTAGACGCTGTGTCCAAGGCACCCATTTCGTTTACGGTGGACAAGGACGTCGAGGAAGTTCAATGCATTATCTTTTTCCCCCTCCATGGTCAACTGGATATTACTGTTGATGCCGTTGAGGTGTTCCAAAAACTCGTCTAATTTCTCGCGTCCGTGTGGCCAAATGACGAACGTGTCGTCAACATATCGAAAGAAACACTTAGGCTTCAATGGCGCTGTATCTATGGCAATAAACTCAAAATTCTCCATGAAGAGGTTTGCAACAGCTGGAGCCAACGGGCTACCTATTGCTACGCCGTCTGTCTGATCGTAATACTGGCCGTTGTACACGAAGTAGGATGACGTAAGAGTGTGCCTAAATAGCTCGACCACGTCACTTACAAAGTACTGGGAAATTAGATCCAGAGAATCTTTGATAGGCACATTCGAAAACAGCGCCACTACATCAAACCTGACCATAATATCGTCCTCACTAAGGCGTAGACGGTTGATTCTGCTGATAAATTCTGCTGAGTTTTTTATATGATGTTCACAGTGTCCCACATGTGGATCGAGGAGCCTGGCCAAGTACTTCGCCAGCTTGACTGTTGGAGAACCTATTGTGGACACAATAAGGCGAAATGGCGTCCCGTCCTTGTGTATCTTCGGTAAACCATAAGCAGTAGGTGGTCTAGGCGCCTGTGGGAGAAGGTTCTTAACCACACTGTCTTCCACTGAAGATCGCTTAAGAAGTTCTGATGTTTTTCTTACTATTCTTGATGTCGGGTCGCGCAGGAGCTTCCGATAAGTATCTTCGCTCAGTAGCGCACAGATCTTCGTATCATAGTCCTCGAACTCCATAATTACGGCGGCATTGCCCTTGTCATCGGGAAGTACCACAATGCTTTCATCATTACGTAGTGCTCGAAGGCCGTTGCGCTCAGCCCTGGTCATGTTGGATGCTGGTACCTTCGCCTTTGTCAGTTTACGGCTGGTTTCTCGCCGTATTTCGTCCGCTGTTTCAAGTGGGACCTTGTGGACTGCCTGGACACTTCCCTTGCTGAGAGCCCATCCTGGTACAAAGTAACAATGCGCACATGATCGAACTGCGGTACTGACCGCCTTGGCATGGTTGAACTACAGGCAACAAGAGCAGTGTACCTCCTTCCTGGTGGAATGACTGGAACTGATAGGCAGTCGGATCCCCACCGTCTAATAGGCACTGCTCATGCGTGGTTGTTTACATCTTTGGGCGAGTTTAGTGACATCTCTGAACAGTCAATAAGACTGAGTCTGTGATACAATATCCACAGTCAACGTCTATCTTCAGGAGTACTGGGAACCGGGATGGTGCAAAAATTTTTTGATGTGTGTATATAAAACAACTTTCGCACTAAGCAAAAAAAAAAAAAAAAAAAAAATGGCTTTGAGCACTTAACATCTGAGGTCATCAGTTCTCTAGGACTTAGAACTGCTTAAACCTAACTAACCTAAGGACATCACAAACATCCATGCCCGAGGCAGAATTCGAAACTGAAACCGTAGTAGTCGTGCGGCTTATGACTGAAGCGCCTAGAACCGCTCGGCCACCGCTGCCAGCTAACAACAGCAAACTCTTGCCTTTTATCATTATGGAAAACGTTCTATTGCGTACAAAATAACTATAATTATATATAACTTTTATGTTTGTGTATGCAAATTCTACTTGCATCAAAAGTTATTGGTTTGGTTACATAGAAGCCCAGAAGTTAAGCGATCAACAAATGTTTATTACTTACAAAGTGTAATTTATATTAAAATACAGAACGGGCTAACACCGAATGATGTGCGATTCTTATTATGTGCAAAACAAGCAACCAAACGAACAAGAAAACAAAGAGAGGTCGTCGGCTTCCATTTTCTCTCATACACATTAATTTATAGTCCATTAAATTTCAGGCATTCAGCCGCATAAATAAAATTTCATCGACTGATATTTCGGCCGCGTATCGTCCGGCATCCTCAGAGTGAGTCACAAGACTGACGACAAGACGCCACTGCGGGGGCACTGCGCATGCGGGTCACAGATGCTGGTCGGCGGCAGAGACATGCGCTTACACATACGCCGCCTGTGGTGAAGGCGTGCAAACATTCGATTCGCTTATCGATTTATGGTCGGCGGCGGTTACACCATGACGACTTTTTTGCAGTTTAATTACCCCAAGAGCCGGATTCCATGATTTGTCCAAATTAAAACCATTATCTCTGTTTATTAAATTATTACTAATGTAATCTCTATAGCTTCCTTGAAGACAGATTCCCAAAAGCAAGAGGTGGATGTTAAAATCTTCACATCACTGTAATTCTTGGAATGCCCTATATCAATACAATTTTCCGCTACAGCTGACTTGTCTGGCTGTAATCAGCGGGTGTATCTTCGTTCCTCCGTACATCTCTCATGAACGGTGCGTGTTGCTTGACCTATGTACGACTTCTCACAATTTCCGCAGGGAATCTGATACATGCCCGCTTTACGAAGCTGTAAATCGTCCTTCGCAGAGCCGAGAAAAGTAGCAATCTCCGTGGGGGCCTGGAAGATCATCTTAACACAGTGTTTCTCAAGAATACGGCCTATCTTCGACGGAAGAGCACCCACATAGGGCAAAATCGCACTAGACCTGAAGGAATTACCATCTTCTTCACCATCACATACCTGCATTACAGGTTTTGCATTGAATGCTCTACGAATTTGTTGCAAGGATCCATTAGATTTAAAAATTCTCTGTAGGTATGTGAGCTCTTCTTGCAAATTGTCTTCAGCGGATATACAGTGCACCTTATGCACTAAGGTCTTAAGGACACGTATGGTCTCTGAAGTGTGATGGAAGCTAATGGCATGGAGATATAGATTTTTGTGTGTTGGTTTCCGATATACGGCATGTCCTACTGTACCATCAATTTTACGGCGAACGATAACATCCAAAAAGGGGAGGCAGCCGTCTTTTTCTATTTCCATAGTAAATTTGATGCTAGCGTAGACATAATGCAGATGCTTAAGAAACCGATGTAATTCATCCATCCAGTGCGGCCATACCACAAATGTGTCGTCCACGTATCTCTAGAAGACCGATGGTTTAAAACATGCTGAGTCCAGTGCCTTGTCCTCGAAGTCTTCCATGAATAAATTAGATACCAGAGGGAGAGGGGGCTTCCCACAGCAACACCATCAATCTGTTCATAAAATTCACCATTAAAATGAAAATAAGATGATACAAGCACATGTTCAAATAAGGCAGGATGTTGCTCGCCGTAAAGTTGATGGCACTTTAGGACAAGCCGTATATCGGAAACCAACAGACACATCTCCATATTTCCATGCCAGTAGCTTCCATCACCCTCCACAGACCGTAGGTGTCCTTAAGACCTAAGTGCATAGGGTGCACTTTATATCCGATAAAGACAATTTGATCTAGTGCGTTTTTGCCCTATGTAGGTGCTCTTTCCTCGAAGATAGGCCGTATTCTTGAGAAACACTGTGTTAAGGTGATCTTCCAGGCCCTCGCGGAGATTGCTGCTTTTCTCGGCTCTGCGAAGAACGATTTACAGCTTCGTAAAGCGAGCATGTATCAGATTCCCTGCGGAAATTGTGAGAAGTCGTACATAGGTCAAACAACACGCACCGTTCATGAGAGATGTGTCGAGCATCGAAGATACACACGCTGATTACAGCCAGACAAGACAACTGTGGCCGAACATTGTATTGATACAGGGTATTCCTTGAATCACAGTGATGTGAAGATTTTAACATCCACCTCTTCCTTTTGGGAATCTGTCTTCAAGGAAGCTATAGAGATTATATTAGTAATAATTTAATAAACAGAGATAATGGTTTTAATTTGGACACAGCATGGAATCCGGCTCTTGGGGTAATTAAACTGCAGAGAAGTCGTCATGGTGACACCGCCGCCGACCATACATCGATAAGCGAATCGAATGTTTGCACGCCTTCACCACAGGCGGCGTATGTGTAAGCGTATTCCTTCACCGCTCTTGGAATCTTGTCACCAGTCTTGTGACTCACTCTGAGGATGCCGGACGATACGCGGCCGAAATATCAGTGGAGGAAATTTTATCTGCGCGGCTGCATGCCCGAAATTTCATGGACTATTTATTACGCCGCGACAAGTTGAAAATGCACACATTCATTTATGTTTTATTCGCTGTCAGTTCAATCAGTACTGCCGGTAACCCTACAATTTACTACGTCATTTATTTAGCGTACCAAAACTGCCGTAACGTAGTTTTGGTAGAACACAATTCTGCTCCTGTATGAAGCAGAAACTTCTACCAGAATGTTTGGGAAATAGACCGTGGCAGGGCTGAAGCCTCTAGAAACTGTGAGTTATTGTTCCACGTCACTACTGCTCATTTCATCCTGGACTCCAAGAGTGTCCTGCTAATATGGAGTCGGTGGGTTCAGTAAGACCATAGTCAACGCTATACAGGATTTCAGCGACAGTTTGCGACTTTCGCTCGACGCGACATATTGTTCTCTCGACCTTGCAGGGTCAAACGATCCGGTCTCATACACTCAGTCGGTCTTGTTCGCAGTGTGACAAATATTCATGCAGACAGTGCGAGAACATCAGCAATGCCACGGGCCGTCAACAACTTGTTGTGGCTTCCATTCACGCGGCGGAATGTAGGTTCAAATGGTTCAAATGGCTCTGAGCACTATGGGACTCAACTGCTGTGGTCATAAGTCCCCTAGAACTTAGAACTACTTAAACCTAACTAACCTAAGGACATCACACACATCCATGCCCGAGGCAGGATGCGAACCTGCGACCGTAGCGGTCGTGCGATTCCAGACTGTAGCGCCTTTAACCGCTCGGCCACTCCGGCCGGCTGGAATGTAGGTACACGATGTACGCCTGCCGTTTAAATGTACACGTTCCAGTCATGTTAACGCCACAACCACCTATGTTCACATCAAAGTGAAATAACCACCGAGAGAGATTGCGGCACTAGCCGTAGATGGTATATAAAGCGTGTCCGGGGGACGCGGAAAACAGTGCAGTCGTGATGTGGAAACGGAACGATTCAACTGACTTCCAAAAGGGCACGCAGCTTTCGGGCCAAGCGTGGAGACTTTCCCGAAACGGCTAAGTTTGTAAACTGTTCGCTTGCAGCCGTGGTTAAACTTTAGCGTTCAGGGCAAAACGGCACCCTCCAGAAACGGCTACCAGACAACTGTGGTGCACGATGGACCGTAGATGACAGCAATAAACGACAGCTGCGGAGACGTGTGTGGACGGGAGAAGAGATGAGCAATTATTGAGTAACTGACTGCCCAGATGAACCAAGGGGCTACCGACGACCATTCAGTGAACATTGCTAATTATGGGCCTCCACAGCAGTTGCCTGGTTCATGCACCCATTTTGACCCATTAATGAAGACCGGAATCTGCACGCCACTACGGCAATTGGACGTCCACTGTCAACAGATGGCCCATTCAGATGTATCACGTTTTATGCTTAATCGGTCAGATGGGCGTTGGAACGTAGAGCATTGTAAGAATGTTTGAAAGTGTCCAGGCAGGAGGATGGAGTTTGAGGGTCCGGGGAACGTTTCGCGGCGTTTCCTGGGATATCTCGTCGTTCAGGAAGGCATACTGGATCAACACCAGTATGCATCTACCCTTGGGACTGATGACTTCAGATGTTAAGTCCCATAGTGCTCAGAGCCATTTGAACCATTTTTCTTTTTTGGATGGGTTCTCTTCCACGTAACGAGGAACGTCCTCTTCAAAGCCGGGAGTGCAACAAGTCCGTGGATCACTACAGTCAACCATCCTAGTTGCGAAGGTACCAGTTTCATGCAGTCGTATTAGTAGTGTGTGATGTCATAACTACAACACGGACTAAAGATAACGCCCTATCTTCTGTCGGTGAGTGCACCGCGAGATTTGAAAGTGATCCGATATTCGAAACTTATTTTATGCCAAAGCGGTGTCTTTCCGGATACGAGTTCCTTGACAAAGTCTTATCTACTAAGTACCATCCACAACTCTTAGAAGCCTGTAAAGAGAATTGTGGAACACCCTGTACAACTGGTGTCATATTAGACTTGAAGGAGGTTTCATGCTCGAGAACGTTGTTGTCATTCATGTCAACTGTGCCAGCAGTTATGTGTTTAAATGACAAACGTACACTTTGTACACTAATGTAGGTTGCCCTTGAAGTTGAGAGGGCGTGAGTAAGTATCGTAATGAATAAGTAGTGTAATGATTGAGTGAAGAAGGACTGCCAGAAATACTTTAAAAATCATGAATATTTGCAGCAAGCCTTGTGACTGAGATACACAGCGCCAGCCGCTTTCGCCAGTTGCCTATAGGGGTATACGCATTAAGAAACTGCTCATGTCACGCCCACCGACTGCGAATTGGACGCAAAAGGCGACGCAGTCACGCACCATCTGCAAGCAAGCAGCCTCAAATGCAGTATATAGGGACCATCAATCGACAAGCGTGGCAGAGTTTGAGCCAGCAGCAAAATTCGACCCTGGTGTGTATCTAACCACAGCTGACAGCAGAAACTAAATGGGTGAAGAGCACTGTACTCATTTACGATTGGACACTAGAAGGATTGTAAAACTATCATGTTTGTACCTCTGGATTGTGATTAGTGGTTTCATTTGAGTGTATGCCTTTACGTATCTGTATCGTTTTGTTACTTCCATTGTGGAGTGTAAATGAACCTACGGGTTCGATTACACTACAAAAACAGGCTCTTTTCATGATCACTGCTCTTAAATATCATGTTCAACCGTTGCTGAAAGTATCTTATTCCTAATAGGGTGCGTAAACCAGTGTGGACAGCTGTACCGGTATTTGTTTGCAGCATCTAGGTATAGCATGACGTCACAAACCTTATCTACGTTTTACACTCACTCAAGTGATAAATTAGCCCCGGCTGTTTTGACCGAGCGGTTCTAGGCGCTTCAATCTGGAACAGCGTGACCACTACGGTCGCAGGTTCGAATCCCGCCTCGGGCATGGATGTGCGTGTTGTCCTTAGGTTAGTTAGGTTTAAGAAGTTCTGAATTCTAGGGCACAGATGACCTCAAGATGTTAAGTCCTATAGTGCTCAGAGCCAATTTGAGCCTTATGGTAAATTAGCACCAGCATGTAAGCACCTGAAGAAGAGCGTTAAAAATAGACCAATCCAGAGTTTCATTTTCTTATTACCACTATACCTACATTCTTAGCCTGACATCCGAACGTTTTGTATTGTCTCTAACGAAAAAGGGTCGAAACATCTCACCTTAACCCCTACCGCCGTGTAACTCCTGCATTTAGCGTCTCGCGTGCCCTAGGAGGATGACCTGAAATCGCACTTCAACTCTGATCTGATCGTGAGATTCAATATGTTTGTGACTTCCTCGGTTGACGCCTAGCTCTTAAAAATGACCAAAAAAAAAAAAAAGCTTCAAATGGCTCTGAGCACTATGGGACTTAACTTCTGAGGTCATCAGTCCCCTAGAACTCAGAACTACTTAAACCTAACTAACCTAAGGACATCACACAATCCATGCCCGAGGCAGGATTCGAACCTGCGACCGTAGCGGTCTCGCGGTTCCAGACCGTAGCGCCTAGAACCGCTCGGCCACTCCGGCCAGCTGAAAATGACACATCGCCAAAATCACGTGACAGTATGAAATGCGCTATTTGATCAAAAGTTTCTGGACAGCTCTATTCAGTGGGAAATCGACCTCTAGAGGTTACGAGAAGCGTTTCCGCAAGTATAAATAGAGCTGGTAAGTACACTCCTGGAAATTGAAATAAGAACACCGTGAATTCATTGTCCCAGGAAGGGGAAACTTTATTGACACATTCCTGGGGTCAGATACATCACATGATCACACTGACAGAACCACAGGCACATAGACACAGGCAACAGAGCATGCACAATGTCGGCACTAGTACAGTGTATATCCACCTTTCGCAGCAATGCAGGCTGCTATTCTCCCATGGAGACGATCGTAGAGATGCTGGATGTAGTCCTGTGGAACGGCTTGCCATGCCATTTCCACCTGGCGCCTCAGTTGGACCAGCGTTCGTGCTGGACGTGCAGACCGCGTGAGACGACGCTTCATCCAGTCCCAAACATGCTCAATGGGGGACAGATCCGGAGATCTTGCTGGCCAGGGTAGTTGACTTACACCTTCTAGAGCACGTTGGGTGGCACGGGATACATGCGGACGTGCATTGTCCTGTTGGAACAGCAAGTTCCCTTGCCGGTCTAGGAATGGTAGAACGATGGGTTCGATGACGGTTTGGATGTACCGTGCACTATTCAGTGTCCCCTCGACGATCACCAGTGGTGTACGGCCAGTGTAGGAGATCGCTCCCCACACCATAATGCCGGGTGTTGGCCCTGTGTGCCTCGGTCGTATGCAGTCCTGATTGTGGCGCTCACCTGCACGGCGCCAAACACGCATACGACCATCATTGGCACCAAGGCAGAAGCGACTCTCATCGCTGAAGACGACACGTCTCCATTCGTCCCTCCATTCACGCCTGTCGCGACACCACTGGAGGCGGGCTGCACGATGTTGGGGCGTGAGCGGAAGACGGCCTAACGGTGTGCGGGACCGTAGCCCAGCTTCATGGAGACGGTTGCGAATGGTCCTCGCCGATACCCCAGGAGCAACAGTGTCCCTAATTTGCTGGGAAGTGGCGGTGCGGTCCCCTACGGCACTGCGTAGGATCCTACGGTCTTGGCGTGCATCCGTGCGTCGCTGCGGTCCGGTCCCAGGTCGACGGGCACGTGTACCTTCCGCCGACCACTGGCGACAACATCGATGTACTGTGGAGACCTCACGCCCCACGTGTTGAGCAATTCGGCGGTACGTCCACCCGGCCTCCCGCATGGCACTATACGCCCTCGCTCAAAGTCCGTCAACTGCACATACGGTTCACGTCCACGCTGTCGCGGCATGCTACCAGTGTTAAAGACTGCGATGGAGCTCCGTATGCCACGGCAAACTGGCTGACACTGACGGCGGCGGTGCACAAATGCTGCGCAGCTAGCGCCATTCGACGGCCAACACCGCGGTTCCTGGTGTGTCCGCTGTGCCGTGCGTGTGATCATTGCTTGTACAGCCCTCTCGCAGTGTCCGAAGCAAGTATGGTGGGTCTGACACACCGGTGTCAACGTGTTTTTTTTCCATTTCCTGGAGTGTATTTTGATGATCTCTCCATTGGCAAAAGATTCCGGAATAGTCCCCCATTCGGATCTCCGGGAGGGGACTGCCAAGGGGGAGGTTACCATGAGAAAAAGATTGAATAATCAAAGAAAGGATAACGTTCTACGAGTCGGGGCGTGGAATGTCAGAAGCTTGAACGTGGTAGGGAAACTAGAAAATCTGAAAAGGGAAATGCAAAGGCTCAATCTAGATATAGTAGGGGTCAGTGAAGTGAAGTGAAGTGGAAGGAAGACAAGGTATTCTGGTCAGATGAGTATCGGGGAATATCAACAGCAGCAGAAAATGGTATAATAGGTGTAGGATTCGTTATGAATAGGAAGGTAGGGCAGAGGGTGTGTTACTGTGAACAGTTCAGTGACCGGGTTGTTCTAATCAGAATCGACAGCAGACCAACACCGACAACGATAGTTCAGGTATACATGCCGACGTCGCAAGCTGAAGATGAACAGATAGGGAAAGTGTATGAGGATATTGAAAAGGTAATGCGGTATGTAAAGGGGGACGAAAATCTAATAGTCATGGGCGACTGGAATGCAGTTGTAGGGGAAGGAGTAGAAGAAAAGGATATAGGAGAATATGGGCTTGGGACGAGGAATGAAAGAGGAGAAAGACTAATTGAGTTCTTGTAACACGTTTCAGCTAGTAATAGCGAATACCCTGTTCAAGAATCACAACAGGAGGAGGTATACTTGGAAAAGGCCGGGAGATACGGGAAGATTTCAATTAGATTACATCATGGTCAGACAGAGATTCCGAAATCAGATACTGGATTTTAAGGCGTACCCAGGAGCAGATATAGACTCAGATCACAATATAGTAGTGATGAAGAGTAGGCTAAAGTTCTAGACATTAGTCAGGGAGAATGAAGACGCAAAGAAGTGGGATACGGAAGTACTAAGGAATGACGAGATACGTTTGAAGTTCTCTAACGCTATAGATACAGCAATAAGGAATAGCGCAGTAGGCAGTACAGTTGAAGAGGAATGGACTTCTCTAAAAAGGGCCATCACAGAAGTTGGGAAGGAAAACATAGGTACAAAGAAGGTAGCTGTCTGATGTAATAGAAGAAGAAACAGGAGTCGATTTAGAAGAGATAGGGGATCCAGTTTTAAAATCGGAATTTAAAAGAGCTTTGGAGGACTTACGGTCAAATAAGGCAGAAGGGATAGATAACATTCCATCAGAATTTCTAAAATCATTGGGGGAAGTGGCAACAAACCGACTATTCACGTTGGTGTGTAGAATATATGAGTCTGCCGACATACCATCTGACTTTCGGAAAAGCATCATCCATACAATCCCGAAGATGGCAAGAGCTGACAAGTGCGAGAATTATCGCACAATCAGCTTAACAGCTCATGCATCGAAGCCGCTTACAAGAGTAATATACAGAAGAATGGAAAAGAAAATTGAGAATGCGCTAGGTGACGATCAGTTTGGCTTTAGGAAAAGTAAAGGGACGAGAGAGGCAATTCTAACGTTACGGCTAATAATGGAAGCAAGGCTAAAGAAAAATCAAGACACTTTCATAGGCTTTGTCGACCTGGAAAAAGCGTTCGACAATATAAAATGGTGCAAGCTGTTCGAGATTCTGATAAAAATTGGCGTAAGCTATAGGTAGAGACGGGAAATATACAATATGTACAACAACCAAGAGGGAATAATAAGAGTGGACGACCAAGAACGAAGTGCTCGTATTAAGAAGGGTGTAAGACAAGGCTGTAGCCTTTCGCCCCTACTCTTCAATCTGTACATCGAGGAAGCAATGCTGGAAATAAAAGAAAGGTTCAGGAGTGGAATTAAAATACAAGGTGAAAGGATATCAATGATACGATTCGCTGATGACATTGCTATCCTGAGTGAAAGTGAAGAAGAATTAAATGATCTGCTGAACGGAACGAACAGTCTAATGAGCACACAGTATAGTTTGAGAGTAAATCGGAGAAAGACGAAGGTAATGAGAAGTAGTAGAAATGAGAACAGCGAGAAACTTAACATCAGGATTGATGGTCACGAAGTCAATGAAGTTAAGGAATTCTGCTACCTAGGCAGTAAAATAACCAATGACGGTCGGAGCAAGGAGGACATCAAAAGCAGACTCGCTATGGCAAAAAAGGCATTTCTGGCCAAGAGAAGTCTACTAATATCAAATACCGGCCTTAATTTGAGGAAGAAATTTCTGAGGATGTACGTCTGGAGTACAGCATTGTATGGTAGTGAAACATGGACTGTGGAAAAACCGGAACAGAAGAGAATCGAAGCACATGAGATGTGGTGCTATAGACGAATGTTGAAAATTAGGTGGACTGATAAGGTAAGGAATGAGGAGGTTCTACGCAGTATCGGAGAGGAAAGGAATATGTGGAAAACACTGATAAGGAGAAGAGACAGGATGATATGACATCTTCTAAGACATGAGGGAATGACTTCCATGGTACTAGAGGGAGCTGTAGATGGCAAAAACTGTAGAGGAAGACAGAGATTGGAGTACGTCAAGCAAATAATTGAGGACGAGGTTGCAAGTGCTACTCTGAGATGAAGAAGTTAGCACAGGAAAGGAATTCGTGGCGGGCCGCATCAAACCAGTCAGTAGACTGATGACCAAAAAAAAAAAAAAAAAGGTATTTTGTTGTCATCAGAAGATGAGCATTAACAGCAGAATGGGACATTTAGCTGAGATCTGTGAATTCGAACGTGGAGTAGCCGATGTATGTCACCTACACTACTGGACATTAAAATTACTTCACCAAGAAGAAATGCAGACGATAAACGGGTATTCATTGGACAACTACATTATACTAGAACTGACATGTGATTACATTTTCACGCAATTTGGTTGCATAGATCCTGAGAAATCAGTACCCACAACAACCACCTCTGGCCGTAATAACGGCCTTGGTACTCCTGGACGTTGAGTCAAACAGAGCTTGGATAGCGTGTGCAGCTTCAACATGATACCACAGTTCATCAGGAGTAGTGAATGGCGTATTGTGACGAGCCAGTTGCTTGGCCACCATTGACCAAACGTTATCAATTGGTGAGAGATCTGGAGAATGTGCTGGCCAGGACAGCAGTCGAACATTTTCTGTATCCAGAAAGGCCCGTTTAGGACCTCCAACATTCGGTCGTGCATTATCCTGCTAAAATGTAGGGTTTCGCAGCGATCGAATAAAGGGTAGAGCCACGGGTCGTAACACATCTGAAATGTAACGTCCACTGAGCAAAGCGGCGTTAATGCGAGCAAGAGGTGACCGGGTCGTGCAACCAATGGCAAGCCATACCATCACGCCGGGTGATACATCTACATCTACATCTACATCTACATTTATACTCCGCAAGCCACCCAACGGTGTGTGGCGGAGGGCACTTTACGTGCCACTGTCATTACCTCCCTTTCCTGTTCCAGTCGCGTATGGTTCGCGGGAAGAACGACTGTCTGAAAGCCTCCGTGCGCGCTCTAATCTATCTAATTTTACATTCGTGATCTCCTCGGGAGGTATAAGTAGGGGGAAGCACATCCAGAAACGCACCCTCTCGAAACCTGGACAGCAAGCTACACCGCGATGCAGAACGCCTCTCTTGCAGAGTCTGCCACTTGAGTTTGCTAAACATCTCCGTAACGCTATCACGGTTAACAAATAACCCTGTGACGAAACGCGCCGCTCTTCTTTGGATCTTCTCTATCTCCTCCGTCAACCCGATCTGGTACGGATCCCACACTGATGAGCAATACTCAAGTATAGGTCGAACGAGTGTTTTGTAAGCCACCTCCTTTGTTGATGGACTACATTTTCTAAGGACTCTCCCAATGAATCTCAATCTGGTACCCGCCTTACCAACAATTAATTTTATATGATCATTCCACTTCAA
The DNA here is from genome assembly GCF_023864345.2 of Schistocerca serialis cubense. Taxonomy (NCBI): domain Eukaryota; kingdom Metazoa; phylum Arthropoda; class Insecta; order Orthoptera; family Acrididae; genus Schistocerca; species Schistocerca serialis. The sequence continues at coordinate 657,022,580 of NC_064641.1, read as the reverse complement.
ATCGTTCCGCACGCATACTCCCAGATATTTTACAGAAGTAACTGCTACCAGTGTTTGTTCCGCTATCATATAATCATACAATAAAGGATCCTTCTTTCTATGTATTCGCAATACATTACATTTGTCTATGTTAAGGGTCAGTTGCCACTCCCTGCACCAAGTGCCTATCCGCTGCAGATCTTCCTTCATTTCGCTACAATTTTCTAATGCTGCAACTTCTCTGTATACTACAGCATCATCCGCGAAAAGCCGCATGGAACTTCCGACACTATCTACTAGGTCATTTATATATATTGTGAAAATCAATGGTCCCATAACACTCCCCTGTGGCACGCCAGAAGTTACTTTAACGTCTGTAGACGTCTCTCCATTGATAACAACATGCTGTGTTCTGTTTGCTAAAAACTCTTCAATCCAGCCACACAGCTAGTCTGATATTCCGTAGGCTCTTACTTTGTTTATCAGGCGACAGTGCGGAAATGTATCGAACGCCTTCCGGAAGTCAAGAAAAATATCATCTACCTGGGAGCCTGTATCTAATATTTTCTGGGCTCATGAACAAATAAAGCGAGTTGGGTCTCACACGATCGCTGTTTCCGGAATCCATGTTGATTCCTACATAGTAGATTCTGGGTTTCTAAAAACGACATGATACTCGAGCAAAAAACATGTTCTAAAATTCTACAACAGATCGACGTCAGAGATATAGGTCTATAGTTTTGCGCATCTGCTCGACGACCCTTCTTGAAGACTGGGACTACCTGTGCTCTTTTCCAATCATTTGGAACGTTCCGTTCCTCTAGAGACTTGCGGTACACGGCTGTTAGAAGGGGGGCAAGTTCTTTCGCGTACTCTGTGTAGAATCGAATAGGTATCCCGTCATGTCCAGTGGACTTTCCTCTGTTGAGTGATTCCAGTTGCTTTTCTATTCCTTGGACACTTATTTCGATGTCAGCCATTTTTTCGTTTGTGCGAGGATTTAGAGAAGGAACTGCAGTGCGGTCTTCCTCTGTGAAACAGCTTTGGAAAAAGGTGTTTAGTATTTCAGCCTTACGCGTGTCATCCTCTGTTTCAATGCCATCATCATCCCGGAGCGTCTGGATATGCTGTTTCGAGCCACTTACAGATTTAACGTAAGACCAGAGCTTCCTAGGAATTTCTGTCAAGTTGGTACATAGAATTTTACTTTCGAACTCACTGAACGCTTCACGCATAGCCCTCCTTACGCTAACTTTGACATCGTTTAGCTTCTGTTTGTCTGAGAGGTTTTGGCTGCGTTTAAACTTGGAGTGAAGCTCTCTTTGCTTTCGCAGTAGTTTCCTAACTTTGTTGTTGTACCACGATGGGTTTTTCCCGTCCCTCACAGTTTCACTCGGCACGTACCTGTCTAAAACGCATTTTACGATTGCCTTGAAGTTTTTCCATAAACACTAAACATTGTCAGTGTCGGAACAGAAATTTTCGTTTTGATCTGTTAGGTAGTCTGAAATCTGCCTTCTATTACTCTTGCTAAACAGATAAATCTTCCTACCTTTTTTTAATATTCCTATTAACTTCCATATTCAGGGATGCTGCAACGGCCTTGTGATTACTGATTCCCTGTTCTGCACATACAGAGTCGAAAAGTTCGGGTCTGTTTGTTATCAGCAGGTCCTAAATGTGATCTCCACGAGTCGGTTCTCTGTTTAATTGCTCGAGGTAATTTTCGGATGGTGCACTCAGTATAATGTCACTCGATGCTCTGTCCCTACCACCCGTCCTAAACATCTGAGTGTCCCAGTCTATATCTGGTAAATTGAAATCTCCACCTAAGACTATAACATGCTGAGAAAATTTATGTGAAATGTATTCCAAATTTTCTCTCAGTTGTTCTGCCACTAATGCTGCTGAGTCGGGAGGTCGGTAAAAGGAGCCAATAATTAACCTAGCTCGGTTGTTCAGTGTAACCTCCACCCATAATAATTCACAGGAACTATCCACTTCTACTTCACTACAGGATAAACTACTACTAACAGCGACGAACACTCCACCACCGGTTCCATGCAATCTATCCTTTCTAAACACCGTCTCTACCTTTACAAAAATTTCGGCAGAATTTATCTCTGGCTTCAGCCAGCTTTCTGTACCTATAACGATTTCAGCTTCGGTGCTTTCTATCAGTGCTTGACGTTCCGGTACTTTACCAACGCAGCTTCGACAGTTTACAATTACAATACCGATTGCTGCTTGGTCCCCGTATGTCCAGACTTTGCCCCACACCCGTTGAGGCTGTTGCCCTTTCTGTACTTGCCCAAGGCCATCTAACCTAAAAAACCGCCCAGCCCACGCCACACAACCCCTGCTACCCGTGTAGCCGCTTGCTGCGTGTAATGGACTCCTGACCTATCCAGCGGAACCCGAAACCCCACCACCCTATGGCGCAAGTCGAGGAATCTGCAGCCCACACGGTCGCAGAACCGTCTCAGCCTCTGATTCAGATCCTCCACTCGGCTCTGTACCAAAGGTCCGCAGTCAGTCCTGTCCACGATGCTGCAGATGGTGAGCTCTGCTTTCATCCCGCTAGTGAGACTGGCAATCTTGACCAAATCAGATAGCCGCCGGAAGCCAGAGAGGATTTCCTCCGATCCATAGCGTCACACATCATAGGTGCCGACATGAGCGACCACCTGCGGATGGGTGCACCCCGTACCCTTCATGGGATCCGGAAGGACCCTTTCCACATCTGGAATGACTCCCCCCCGGTATGCACACGGAGTGCACATTGGTTTTCTTCCCCTCTCTTGCTGCCATATCCCTAAGGGGCCCCATTACGCGCCTGACGTTGGAGCTCCCAACTACCAGTAAGCCCACCCTCTGCGACCGCCCGGATCTTGCAGACTGAGGGGCAACCTATGGAACAGGACAAGCAGCCAGGTCTGGCCGAAGATCAGTATCAGCCTGAGACAGAGCCTGAAACCGGTTCGTCAGACAAACTGGAGAGGCCTTCCGTTCAGCACTCCGGAATGTCTTTCGCCCCCTGCCACACCTTGAGATGACCTCCCACTCTACCACAGGTGAGGGATCAGCCTCAATGCTGGCAGTATCGCGGGCAACCACAATCGTAGTCCGATCGGGGGATGCGTGGGACGAGCTGGCCGTCCCCGACACACCCCCATCCGTACCCTCACAGTGATGCCCATTGGCAACAGCCTCAAGCTGTGTGACCGAAGCCAACACTGCCTGAAGCTGGGAGCGAAGGGATACCAACTCAGCCTGCATCCAAACACAACAGTTACAGTCCCTATCCATGCTAAAAACTGTTGTGCAAACAAATCGACACAAAATTTAAACGCTTATTAAAATACAAGATTCCCTAGTAAATGCAGTAATGCTGCTGTTTGCGCACTGCTGACACACTGCTCGGCGGCGGAAGGAGACTGCGCGATTTTACACTATTCAGGTACTAAAACGCGATGCTACAACACTCAAATACTAAAATACACCCGAAATTTATGAATTAAACAATGCAAGTACCAAAAACACGCAAAGAAATTAAGAATTAAACTATGTAACAAATGAGTGAGCTAGGAGTATACGACTTGCTGCTGCAGCTGCTTATCCAACGGCGGCAGGGAGCACACTGACTGTGATCAACCGACACTGGCCGTTCAAAACAAAAACAGAAGACAAACGACTACGCGAATTTACACTATTCAGGTACTAAAACGCGATGCTACAACTCTCAAATACTATAATACGCCCGAAATTTGTGAATTAAACAATGCAAGTACCAAAAACACGCAAAGAAATTAAAAATTAAACTATGTAACAAATGAGTGGGCTAGGAGCATACGACTTGCTGCTGCAGCTGCTTATCCAACGGCGGCAGGGATGACGAATGACGATGATGATGACGAATACATGCTTCCAATGTGCGTTCACCGCGATGTCGCCAAACACGGATGCGACCATCATTATGCTGTAAACAGAACCTGGATTCATCCGAAAAAATGGCCGTTTTGCCATGCGTGCACCCAGGTTCGTCGTTGAGTACATCATCGCAGGCGCTCGTGTCTGTGATGCAGCGTCAAGGCTAACCGCAGCCATGGTCTCCGAGCTGATTGTCGATGCTGCTGCAAACGTCGTCGAACTGTCTTGCAAACGTCCCCGTCTGTTGACTCAGGGATCGAGACGTGGCTGCACGATCCGTTACAGTCATGCGGATAAGATGCCTGTCATCTCGACTGCTAGTGATACGAGGCCGTTGGGATCCAGCACGGCGCTCCGTATTACCCTCCTGAACCCACCGAATTCATATTTGGCTAACAGTCATTGGATCTCGACCAACGCGATCAGCAATGTCGCGAAACGATAAACCGCACTCGCGGTAGGCTACAAACCGACCATTATCACAGTTGGAAACGTGATGGTACGCATTTTTCTTCCTTACATGAGGCATCACAACAACATTTCACCAGGCAACGCCCGTCAACTGCTGTTTGTTTATGAGAAATCGGTTGGAAACTTTCCCCATGTCAGCACGTTGTAAGTGTCGCCAGCGGCGCCAACCTTGTGGGAATGTTCTGAAAAGCTATTCATTTGCTTATCACAGCATCTTGTTCCTGTCGGATAAATTTCGCGTCTGTAGCACGTCATCTTCGTGGTGTAGCAATTTTAATGGCCAGTAGTGTGAGTAACAGGAGGGAAATGTCAACTATTGTAAAGGCGGCGAGTTGACTGTTGGTGACATGATTGAGGAGTGTGAACGCGAAGTATCAGCTGCAGCTGAACCAAGACAAGGCAGATCTCCTGTAATGACGGACATCGACCTTCATGCAGTGTGGAGGATGGTTGTGACAAACCGCATGAAATGAACGGAAGGAATCACTAGGGAGTACCACACAGCTGTCAGCAGTCCAGCTAATACAATTATTGTGCGTAGAGAGTTAAAAAGGACAGGATATAATGATGGAGCAGCCCTTCATGAACCACACGATTCTGTAATCAAAGCAATCAGACGCTTGAGGTGGTGTAAAGAGCAGTGCCACTGGATACTGAATAAGTGGAAATGATTGATTCGGATTTATGAATCACGTTATACCGTGAGGCAAAACTACAGAAGGGTTTGGATTCGTCGAATGTCTTGAGAAACTTACCTGCCATGATGTGCAGCGCCAACATGAGGCGTGGAGGATATGGTGATACGATATGGGGATGTATTCCGTGGATAGGGTGTGGTCCACTTATTGAGCCAAAAATGATAAATGTGGACGATTATTAGCACATTTTACAGCATTGTGTGCTGCGTTCAGTGGTTCAACAGGTCGTAAACGACGTTTGTGCCTGAATAACAGTGCACCGACTCACAAAAAGGCGTCTGTGAGCCAATGGTTTATATCCATTCACGTTCCTGATGTAAATGGACAGCCCATAATCCCGATCAGTTCGCAGTGCAACAGCTTTCGAATGAGTTAGAGCATGAGAGACAAGGGTGCCGACAGGAGTGCTCCAGAGAAGTATAATGGGGCAACTGTTATTTTCTGTTTACATTAATAATCTATAGGACATGGTGAGCTGGAACCTGTGATTGTCTACCGATGATGCTGAGTTGTACGTAAAGGTGTGATCGTTGAATGAATGTAAGGGGGTACTAGATGACTCAGACAGAATTTCTAGTTCTCTGTTGATCCATAATGGAAAGGGGACATCAGCTGTTTAAGTAATTGTTAATATTAATCAACTTATCCAAGAGGAGTCTAACCAAGATGTTATTTTATTTTATTTTGACGACAACCATTTTCGGCATTTCACTATGTCATCTTCAGGCCCCAGATGGATCTCATAAAATAAACGATAATGCCATACAAAACCATATATCCCTGGGTTTCGTGAATTCAAACTGTTTCACAAGTGCTTCACTCGAAGACTCGATACAACTCCCCATGCTATCAAGTCTTCAACTGAAGCACTTGTGAGGCGGTTTGAATTCACGAAACCCAGGGATATATGGCCTTGTATGGCATTATGGTTTATTTTGAGAGATTCCTATGGGGCCTGAAGATGACATAGTGGAATGCCGAAACTGGTTGTCGTCAAAAGAAAAGAAAATAACATCTTAGTTACACGACTCTTGGAAAATTTCATTAATATTAACAATTAAAGCTATTGTTGGTGTAATGAATGGTAGCTAGCTGTGAATGTAGAAAAATTTAAACTGATGAGCAGGAAAAACAAATGCGCAATATTCGAATACAGCATTACTTGTGCGCTGCTTGACAAAGTCATGTCGATTAAATACCTGGGCCTAGCGTTGCAAAGTGATATAGTATGGAATGCGAATGGTCGACTTCCGTTAACTGGTAACATTTTGGGAAAGTGTGGTTCATCTGTTAAGGAGACCACATACAGAACACCAGTGCGAGCCATTCTTCAATACCGCTTGAGTGTTTGGGATACGAACCAAGTAGGTTTGGTGGAAGACATCGATGCAATCCAGTTGCAATCTGCGACATTTTATAAATTGAAATGCGCACAGTGTGCAGAGAGAAATTACGAATTACAAATTATAATTGAGTAGTTATTCAAGAGCTAGTTTTATAATTGACGTTTTCCTCATTTTGCAGTTTTGAGCGTGGTGTCTCACAATGTTTCTTACACAAACCACAAACACAGTCTTCGTTCGGTTGATGAAATCTCTTGTTTTGGCAGAGTTTACGGTGAAATCCATGCCTGGCATAACGCGTTACTACATGTCGTCGCTTCTAGTTTGTTTGTTTCCATTCGTTCGTCATTATGGCGTCTGTGGAGTAGAAATCGGGCAAGACAGCTCTGCACTTTTCGGTGAGGGTGTGACGTGCTTTCTCGTAGTGCTTCGTATTTGGCAGCCAAAACTGCATTTTGATGTGATCGATGAAGTAGTTCGCCTTGGTTAATATATATGTTAGCCTTGAGGGTGCTGTCTTCCCGATGCCTAGAATCGTTTTCATGTAGCGAGCTTGGACTTTCTCCATTTTTATCAGGTCTCTTAGGGTGAGTTTTTCCCTTATGATGCTGATCCTACAGTTAGCTACTGGGGAAATGACTGTCTTGAACAGTAACGATCTGCTACATTTGTTACTGGTAGGTCTGAACAATATGCAGGTAGCATGGAGCTGCCTCAGGAACTGAATTCTAAAACCCTGGAGGGAGGGCGGTGTTGTTTTCGAGGAACACCATTAAGAAAATTAAGAAAACAGGCATTTGAAGCTGACTTTAAAACCATTCTGTAGCCGTCAAAGCACATTTCGCGTGGGGACCAGGACGATAAGAGAAATTAGTGCCCTGTGGGAGGCATATGGACAGTTGTTTTTCCCTTCCTCTATTTGTGAGTAGAAAAGGAAAGGAAATGGCTAGTAGTAATACAGCGTTCACTCCGCCATACACCGTGTGGTACTTTGCAGAGTGTGTATGTAGACGTAGAGTTAGTTGCAGATCTCCACGCCCAACATCACTACCTTCTTTGGTTTCAGCTCTTGGGAAGAATCGGCAGCCACTTTGCAAGATCCCCTCGCTTCTAAACTGATACTGTTATTACTCAGCTTAGCCGCGAGTCCATAGAGGGTGGTATATGTGACGTACAATATGACTGGTCAGCATCTCCACCCGGAATTTGCGAGTGTAAGTCGGACCTTCCTTAATCTGCCTTGGTGGGTCGTGTCGTCGGATTTCCTGCTACCTGTGCGCGGTGCAGCTCTCGTAAATGTCGTCCCGTGCAGATTCTTGATTGGCGCCTTGGATATCTCTGTCGGTGGAAGCTAATTATCTGAAAGTGCTGACGATCAACTTTGGGGTATCTACTTATTCGTAATTAACATTCAGAATGCCGTAATATCACTTTTATTCCTATTAGATCAATAATGAAACACTCATGTCGCAAACTACTCGTAACCGAGAGCATGGCTACCATCGAACAAGACAGGAAGAGCTCTTAACGCCGACTGCCGACTTTGGCGCGCAGTCCGTATCTCTTACTAGTGTCGCCTCAGTTCGTGGATTTTCAAGCAAGTTCGTACTTACTATGATATGCATTTGTTAATGAATGGATGTGAATTTTAACGAGGCAAAAATATGATAAATAGCTTTAAACATCCAGAGGCTCCTCCTGGTATTCATGTTGTCATAAATGATTTTAATTTAAATATAAATAAACAAAATCGGTAACTTTGGCACCAAGATGGCGGTACTTCCCGTCATTTATATTTCCCAGCCTGACGCTTGTTGCTATGGTCCAGAGCTGAGCCCCACCCCACTACGCGCGACATACGGTCGCTTCGTCACCTAGCCAGCCAGCGTGGGAAATGCTCTCCGATTCATGGCCGGCTACGGACTACAGCACTTCCTGAGAGAGACAGTAATTTATTAAAGCTGGTAAAAATGTCTTCCTCACGTAAGAGGCACCTTACAACTTGTCTACAGACATTCAGACATATGACTGACAGTGTCCGCAAACGGCCTTGCTGCAGTAGCAGCACCTACTTCCGTTAGAGCACCGAAGTTAAGCGTTGTCGGGCTTAGCTAGCATTTTCATGGGTCACCGTCTGGGTCTGCCGAGTGCTGTTGGCAAGCGGAGTGCACTCAGACCGTGTGAGGCTAATTCAGGCACTACTTGATTTAGAGGTAACAGCGCCGGTCACGAAAACTGACAACGGACCAGAGAGCAGTGTGCTGACAACATGTCCCTTCGCATCTGCATCCGGTGACGCCTAAGTGCCGAGGATGACACGGCTGCCGGTTGGGCCTTCAAGTACTGTAAGAACGATATTTGCTTTCTTTTTTTAACTGATGGTGTTCAAGCTGCAATAAAGATGAAGGGTGGACGTACCCTTTATTGATGTTCACCAATGGGTGTCCTGTTAAAATAGTGTAAATGATATGGTCATAATTCAGCGAAATCAGAAAGTGGAATGTACTTGCAATGTCAATGGTCACATGTGTATAAAACAAAAGATATTTCATCCCATATGTTATCTGGATATTCGGATTCGAGAAGTTGAGTGGACACGAATGTGCTGCCATCTACGGGTAACCCCTCGGTTAGCTGCAGGCGACAGCAGCGGCAGCGGCCGCGTCGGACTGTGAAGGCGCGACACAAAAGAACGGGCACGCCCCCGCCTCAGGCAGCCCGGAGCGGCGACTGCTTGGCGTTCCCGGCGAGTGCGCGGGCAATCGCGAGCCGAGCAATTTCCCGGCCACTGCTGGTGCAGCTCGTCGCTACCTCGTTCCTGGCTGCATTGTCTCCGCCCCCGCCCCCAGGCGGCGTCCCATCAGCTGCAGCAGCAGACGGCACCGCACAAAGACCCGCGATTAGCGGTCGGCCACGCGTAGCTGCTAATGAGCCAAACAGGAACCAGCGCAGATTTGCCGCTGCTGTGTCTGCTGCCTACGGAACCGAGTCGCATTCACAATGAGTTCTCGTCAAAGGACCAAAGCCGGTATCGGCTTTATGATTGAAGCTCAGGAGTTAGCTGCTCACGGTAGATTTCTTTGGACGACTTTCCGTCTCCATATTTTACACATTAGGCATTACCTTGCGTCACGCTGCCAGCTTATTCATAGACATAAAAAACACTTAATTAAACTGTTACAGGTTATTTCAACTAGTATGTATTTAAACATACCGAGAGCGTTACGCCGATGTTACAACGGAAACTCCAAAAGTAAGTCACCAATTATTATGGCAGACCAAATAACTTTTATTGAATGCTGCACTACACCTCAAAGTCAAGCAAATACGTGACACTATTTTTCAATGTAGGATCCAAGTTTCCACGAACAACAATCGGAACTTTATACTAATCGTTCAATTCCTCGACAATAGAATTGGTCGTGGAGCCATTTAATCACCCGAGTACCAATGTGTGAACTTCAGCGTCCGAAAATCCCCCCTATCCCCAAATGTTTTGTTAACAGCTCCCAGAAAAGACGTAAATGGCATTGTGCAAGATCTGAACGTAGTGGGTCAGGCTGGCTATGAGGACAGACAATTACACTACTGGCCGTTAAAATTGCTACACCAAGAAGAAATGTAGATGATGAACGGGTATTCATTGTACAAATATATTATACTAGAACTGACATGTGATTACATTTTCACGCAATTTGGGTGCATAGTTCCTGAGAAATCAGTACCCAGAACAACCACCTCTGGCCGTAATAACGGCCTTGATACGCCTGGGCAGTGAGTCAAACAGAGCTTGGGTGGCGAGTACATGTACAGCTGGACATGTAGCTTCAACACGGTACTACAGTTCATCAAGAGTAGTGACTGGCGTACTGTGACGAGCCAGACGTTTTCAATTGGTGAGAGATCTGGAGAATCTACATCTACATCTACATTTATACTCCGCAAGCCACCCAACGGTGTGTGGCGGAGGGCACTTTACGTGCCACTGTCATTACCTTCCTTTCCTGTTCCAGTCGCGTATGGTTCGCGGGAAGAACGACTGTCTGAAAGCCTCCGTGCGCGCTCTAATCCCTCTAATTTTACATTCGTGATCTCCTCGGGAGGTATAAGTAGGGGGAAGCAATATATTCGATACCTCATCCAGAAACGCACCCTCTCGAAACCTGGCGAGCAAGCTACACCGCGATGCAGAGCGCCTCTCTTGCAGAGTCTGCCACTTGAGTTTGTTAAACATCTCCGTAACGCTATCACGGTTACCAAATAACCCTGTGACGAAACGCGCCGCTCTTCTTTGGATCTTCTCTATCTCCTCCGTCAACCCGATCTGGTACGGATCCCACACTGATGAGCAATACTCAAGTATAGGTCGAATTAATGTTTTGTAATCCACCTCCTTTGTTGATGAACTACATTTTCTAAGGACTCTCCCAATGAATCTCAACCTGGTACCCGCCTTACCAACAATTAATTTTATATGATCATTCCACTTCAAATCGTTCCGCACGCATACTCCCAGATATTTTACAGAAGTATCTGCTACCAGTGTTTGTTACCTATAATATAATCATACAATAAAGGATCCTTCTTTCTATGTATTCGCAATACATTACATTTGTCTATGTTAAGGGTCAGTTGCCACTCCCTGCACCAAGTGCCTATCCGTTGCAGACCTTCCTGCATTTCGCTACAATTTTCTAATGCTGCAACTTCTCTGTATACTACAGCATCATCCGCGAAAAGCCGCATGGGACTTTCGACACTATCTACTACGTCATTTATATATATATTGTGAAAAGCAATGGTCCCATAACACTCCCCTGGGGCACGCCAGAGGTTACTTTAACGTCTGTAGACGTCTCTCCATTGATAACAACATGCTGTGTTCTGTTTGCTAAAAACTCTTCAATCCAGCCACACAGCTGGGCTGATATTCCGTAGGCTCTTACTTTGTTTATCAGGCGACAGTGCGGAAATGTATCGAACGCCTTCCGGAAGTCAAGAAAAATAGCATCTACCTGGGAGCCTGTATCTAATATTTTCTGGGTCTCATGAACAAATAAAGCGAGTTTGGTCTCACACGATCGCTGTTTCCGGAATCCATGTTGATTCCTACAGAGTAGATTCTGGGTTTCTAAAAACGACATGATACGCGAGCAAAAAACATGTTCTAATATTCTACAACAGATCGACGTCAGAGATATAGGCCTATAGTTTTGCGCATCTGCTCGATGACCCTTTTTGAAGACTGGGACTACCTGTGCTCTTTTCCAATCATTTGGAACCTTCCGTTCCTCTAGAGACTTGCGGTACACGGCTGTTAGAAGGGGGGCAAGTTCTTTCGCGTACTCTGTGTAGAATCGAATTGGTATCCCTTCAGGTCCAGTGGACTTTCCTCTGTTGAGTGATTCCAGTTGCTTTTCTATTCCTTGGACACTTATTTCGATGTCAGCCATTTTTTCGTTTGCGCGAGGATTTAGAGAAGGAACTGCAGTGCGGTCTTCCTCTGTGAAACAGCTTTCGAAAAAGGTGTTAGCATTTCAGCTTTACGCGTGTAATCCTCTTTTTCAATGCCATCATCATCCCGGAGTGTCTGGATATGCTGTTTCGAGCCACTTACTGATTTAACGTAAGACCAGAACTTCCTAGGAATTTCTGTCAAGTCGGTACATAGAATTTTACTTTGGAATTCACTGAACGCTTCACGCATAGCCTTCCTTACGCTAACTTTGACATCGTTTAGCTTCTGTTTGTCTGAGAGGATTTGGCTGCGTTTAAACTTAGAGTGAAGCTCTCTTTGCTTTCGCAGTAGTTTCCTAAATTTGTTGTTGTACCACGGTGGGTTTTTCCCGTCCCTCACAGTTTTACTCGGCAAGTACCTGTCTAAAACGCAGTTTACAATTGCCTTGAACTTTTTCCATAAACACTCAACATTGTCAGTGTCGGAAAAGAAATTTGCGTTTTGATCTGTTAGGTAGTCTGAAATCTGCCTTCTATTACTCTTGCTAAACAGATAAACCTTCCTCCCTTTTTTTATATTCCTACTAACTTCCATATTCAGGGATGCTGCAACGGCCTTATGATCACTGATTCCCTGTTCTGTACATACAGAGTCAAAAAGTTCGGGTCTGTTTGTTATCAGTAGGTCCAAGATGTTATCTCCAGGTGTCGATTCTCTATTTAATTGCTCGAGGTAATTTTCGGATAGTGCACTCAGTATAATGTCACTCGATGCTCTGTCCCTACCACCAGTACTAAACATCTGAGTGTCCCAGTCTGTATCTGGTAAATTGAAATCTCCACCTAAGACTATAACATTCCGAGAAAATTTATGTGAAATGTATTCCAAATTTTCTCTCAGTTGTTCTGCCACTAATGCTGCTGAGTCGGGAGGTCGGCAAAAGGAGCCAATTATTAACCTAGCTCGGTTGTTGAGTGTAACCTCCACCCATAATAATTCACAGGAACTATCCACTTCTACTTCACTACAGGATAAACTACTACTAACAGCGACGAACACTCCACCACCGGTTGCATGCAATCTATCCTTTCTAAACACCGTCTGTACCTTTGTAAAAATTTCGGCAGAATTTATCTCTGGCTTCAGCCAGCTTTCTGTACCTATAACGATTTCAGCTTCGGTGCTTTCTATCAGCGGTTGAAGTTCCGGTACTTTACCAACACAGCTTCGACAGTTTACAATTACAATACCGATTGATGCTTGGTCCCCGCATGTCCTGACTTTGCCCCGCACCCGTTGAGGTTGTTGCCCTTTCTGTACTTGCCCAAGGCCATCTAACCTAAAAAACCGCCCAGCCCACTCCACACAACCCCTGCTACCCGTGTAGCCGCTTGTTGCGTGTAGTGGACTCCTGACCTAACCAGTGGAACCCGAAACCCCACCACCCAATGGCGCAAGTCGAGGAATCTGCAGCTGCAGCCATCATCATCCCGGAGTGTCTGGATATGCTGTTTCGAGCCACTTACTGATTTAACGTATGCTGCTGTAAACAGAACCTGGATTCATCCAAAAAATGACGTTCTACCATTCGTGCATCCAGGTTCGTCGTTGAGTACACCATCGCAAGCGCTCCTGTGATGCAGCGTCAAGGGTAAACGCAGCCATGGTCTCCGAGCTGATAGTCTATGCTGCTGCCAACGTCGTCGAGGAATCTGCAGCTGGACAGGGCAGCAGTCCAACATTACCTGTATCCAGAAAGGCCCGTACAGGACCTGCAACATGCGCTCGTGCATTATCCTTCTGAAATATAGGGTTTCGCAGGGATAGAATGAAGGGTAGAGCCACGGGTCGTAACACATCTGAAATGTAACGTCCACTGTTCAAAGTGCCGTCAATGCGAACTAGAGGTGACCGAGACGCGTAACGAATGGCACCCCATACCATCATGCGGGGTGAAACGCCACTATGGTGATGACAAATACACGCTTCCAATATGCGTTCACCGCGATGTCTCCAAACACGGATGCAATCATCATGATGCTGTAAACAGAACCTGGATTCATCCAAAAAATGACGTTTTACCATTCGTGCATCCAGGTTCGTCGTTGAGTACACCATCGCAGGCGCTCCTGTGATGCAGCGTCAAGGGTAAACACAGCCATGGTCTCCGAGCTGAGACCATGCCAACGTCGTCGAACTGTTCGTACAGATGGTCGTTGTCTTGCAAACGTTCCCATCTGTGGACTCAGGACCGGCCGCGGTGGCCATGCGGTTCTAGGCGCTTCAGTTCGGAACCTCGTGACTGCTACAGTCGCAGATTCGAATCCTGACTCGGGCATGGATGTGTGTGATGTCCTTAGGTTACTAGGTTTAAGTAATTCTAAGTTCTAGGGGACTGATGACCTCAGATGTTAAGTGCCATAGTGCTCAGAGCCATTTGAACCATTTTTTGTTGACTCAGGGATCGAGACGTGGCTGCACGATCCGTTACAGCCATGCGTATAAGGTGCCTGTCATCTCGACTGCTAGTGATACGAGGCCGCTGGGATTCAGCACGGCGTTCCGTATTACGCCCTGAACCCACCGATTCCATATTCTGCAAACAGTCATTGGATCTCGACCAAGGCGAGCAGCAATGTCGCGATACGATAAAACGCATTCGCGATAGGCTACGATCCGACATTTATTAAAGTCGGAAACATGATGGTACGCATTTCTCCTCGCTACACGAGGCATCACAACAACGGCGGTCAACTGCTGTTTGTGTAAGAGAAATCGGTTGGAAACTTATTTTATGTCAGCACGTTGTAGGTGTCGACACCGGCACCAAACTTGTGTGAATGCTCTGAAAAGCAAATCACTTGCATATCACAGCATCTTCTTCCTGTCGGTTAAATTTCGCGTCTGTAGCACGTCATCTTCGTGGTGTAGCAATTTTAATGGCCAGTAGTGTATTTTATCTCAAGGTCACAACTCATGCTTCTAGGGCGACTGAGCGTGGTATATTCAAGGTCAGGATGTAACCTGCTACCTATCACGTGTCAAGATAACGCCCTGCCTTTCACCGCCCATTCCATTCAGGTAATTATGTGACATTAAAAATGGCGGAAAAACGAAGCCAGCCTCCCCCTACCCCCTCCCAACCCCACAATGATCTAAGCCAATAGCGTAATATAAAAATGTGCGGAAGACAAGCTACCCCTCCACACCCACTTTTCTCTCTAGTCCAGTTGTGTGAGCCTCATCATTGACGGTATGAACAGTGAAAAGATCAGCTGCATTTGAATTACTAATGCCATTTGGTTTGGTGGTGATCACGGTGTGAGTGTTTTTTTTTTAATACAATGTCAGGTATATAAATGATAACAATTTAATTTCTCGTTTATTACCAATATTTAGATACACATTTTTTGTTATTTACTACAAAATATATTTTGTTAACAATATGTACTTATAATGGTTTTCCTTTGTCATAAATTTTTTATATATTTTTTTATTTTTGTTGACAATTTTTTATACCGAGGGATACTTTAAAGATTAGTAGAAAAACTTACACATATGCTGAAATACACTTTATTTACAGTAATATTGGCAGTCTTTTTGTACAGGTAATTTAATAATAACGACTAGAAAATTCTATAATATACAGGGCAATCAGAAAGAATCTGAAAAGCTTGTAACGGGGGTTGCACGTTATGTTGTGCTGAGAAGTACACTAATGGCCATAATTGCTACACCAAGAAGAAATGCAAATGATAAACGGGTATCCATTGGACAAATATACACTCCTGGAAATGGAAAAAAGAACACATTGACACCGGTGTGTCAGACCCACCATACTCGCTCTGGACACTGCGAGAGGGCTGTACAAGCAATGATCACACGCACGGCACAGCGGACACACCAGGAACCGCGGTGTTGGCCGTCGAATGGCGCTAGTTGCGCAGCATTTGTACACCGCCGCCGTCAGTGTCAGCCAGTTTGCCGCGGTATACGGAGCTCCATCGCAGTCTTTAACACTGGTAGCATGCCGCGACAGCGTGGACGTGAACCGTATGTGCAGTTGACGGGCTTTGAGCGAGGGCATATAGTGGGCATGCGGGAGGCCGGGTGGACGTACCGCCGAATTGCTCAACACGTGGGGCGTGAGGTCTCCACAGTACATCGATGTTGTCGCCAGTGGTCGGCGGAAGGTGCACGTGCCCGTCGACCTGGGACCGGACCGCAGCGACGCACGGATGCACGCCAAGACCGTAGGATCCTATGCAGTGCCGCAGGGGACCGCACCGCCACTTCCCAGCAAATTAGGGACACTCTTGCTCCTGGGGTATCGGCGAGGACCTTTCGCAACCGTCTCCATGAAGCTGGGCTACGGTCCCGCACAACGTTAGGCCGTCTTCCGCTCACGCCCCAACATCGTGCAGCCCGCCTCCAGTGGTGTCGCGACAGGCGTGAATGGAGGGACGAATGGAGACGTGTCGTCTTCAGCGATGAGAGTCGCTTCTGCCTTGGTGCCAATGATGGTCGTATGCGTGTTTGGCGCCGTGCAGGTGAGCGCCACAATCAGGACTGCATACGACCGAGGCACACAGGGCCAACACCCGGCATCATGGTGTGGGGAGCGATCTCCTACACTGGCCGTACACCACTGGTGATCGTCGAGGGGACACTGAATAGTGCACGGTACATCCAAACCGTCATCGAACCCATCGTT
The DNA here is from genome assembly GCF_023864345.2 of Schistocerca serialis cubense. Taxonomy (NCBI): domain Eukaryota; kingdom Metazoa; phylum Arthropoda; class Insecta; order Orthoptera; family Acrididae; genus Schistocerca; species Schistocerca serialis. The sequence continues at coordinate 657,005,987 of NC_064641.1, read as the reverse complement.
CTACCATTCCTAGACCGGCAAGGGAACTTGCTGTTCCAACAGGACAATGCACGTCCGCATGTATCCTGTGCCACCCAACGTGCTCTAGAAGGTGTACGTCAACTACCCTGGCCAGCAAGATCTCCGGATCTGTCCCCCCATTGAGCATGTTTGGGACTGGATGAAGCGTCGTCTCACGCGGTCTGCACGTCCAACACGAACGCTGGTCCAACTGAGGCGCCAGGTGGAAATGGCATGGCAAGCCGTTCCACAGGACTACATCCAGCATCTCTACGATCGTCTCCATGGGAGAATAGCAGCCTGCATTGCTGCGAAAGGTGGATATACACTGTACTAGTGCCTACATTGTGCATGCTCTGTTGCCTGTGTCTATGTGCCTGTGGTTCTGTCAGTGTGATCATGTGATGTATCTGACCCCAGGAATGTGTCAATAAAGTTTCCCCTTCCTGGGACAATGAATTCACGGTGTTCTTATTTCAATTTCCAGGAGTGTATTATACTAGAACTGATATGTGATTACATTTTCACGCAGTTTGGGTGCATAGATCCTGAGAAATCAGTACCCAGAACAACCAACTCTGGTCGTAATAACGGCCTTGATATGCCTGGGCATTGAGTCAAACATAGCTTGGATGGCGTGTACAAGTACAGCTGCCCATGCAGCTTCAACATGATACCATCGTTCATCAAGAGTAATGACTGGCGTATTGTGACGAGCCAGTTGTTCGGCCACCGCTGACCGGACGTTATCAATTGGTGAGAGATCTGGAGAATGTGCTGGCCAGGGCAGTAGTCAAACATCAAACATCAACAAAGTTCCATCAATACGAACAAGAGGTGGCCGAAACGTGTAACCAATGGCACCTCATACCATCACGCCGGGTGATACGCCAGTATTGCTATGACGAATACGCGCTTCCAATGTGCGTTCACCGTGATGTCGCCAAACACGGATGAGACCATCGTGATGCTATAAACAGAACATGGATTCACCCGAAAAAAATGACGTTTTGCCATTCGTGCACCCAGGTTCGTCGTTGAGTACACCATCGGAGGTGCTCCTGTCTGTGATGCAGCGTCAAGGGTAACCGCAGCCACGGCCTCCGAGCTGATGGGCCATGCTGCTGCAAAGGTCGTCCAACTGTTCGTGCAGAGGGTTGTTGTCGTGCAAACGTCCCCATCTGTTGACTCAGGGATCGACACGTGGCAGCGCGATACGTTACATTGAAGTTAGCCATCACACCACTCCACTTGCAAAGTCACGGGGCCCACAAGGTACAACTAGTGTCTGTTGCTAGTGTCTGTTGTTTTGATAGCATAGATGATAGCACATGAGATTCTCGGCCTTTGGCTCGGGTTTGATGTTTACTACCATCCCATGTGTAATATTTGTATCCTTTTCTTGTTTGGGTTTTGGACGCCAAATGAAAAATACATTTGGCGACACTGTCTTTGATGGGCCGCTTGGCCTTTTGCACGCAGTGGCCTGATAGACTAGCTTCAATGCTAGTTAACTCAGAAACGGAGCGATATATCGATTTTTTAAGAATGTTTTAACAAAAAAACCTACCCCACAACAGCCTAACAAGCTATTGAGACTGATTCTGACAACCACGTACAGTCATTTATACTTTCTATTCACACTAATGCTAGTATAAAAAGAATCTGTATACTAAGTTTCCCGTGGCAGTCTTAAAAAAAATATTTACAGTAGTCATTTCTTTTCTGATACATAACAGGAGCTTTGTTTTACATGTTATTATTCATTTATACCACTTCACTTAAGGCGGAAACAAGCTCTACTGAGGGAGGCCAAGAAAATCTCTGCATCACCTTCTCTACCACTGCACCAGGAATTCTGTCATCCGCCACAGCAACGATTGCGATCAAGAAGACAAGTAAGTATTACTGCACGACAACTCACCGCGGATGGTGTTGATCTAAATGAAAGCTGGAAGTATGAATGGTCAACAAAAACATTGGGAACAAGAGCCCATCACCTTGATCCCACAAGGAAGCCAAAAGGTTTTGACCTTCCGAGGAAACTTTGGTGCCACCTCAACAGGTTAAAGACTGGACATGGTTGCTGTAGCTACTTCAGGTACAAATGGGGCTGGATTAGTTCACCAATGTGTGAATGTAATCAAGAAGAGCAGACAATTGACATTTAGTCCTACGCTGTCCATTTATACCCTGGAATTCCCGATGACTTGTTCACTCTCACACCCAGCTTAATTAACTGGTTGAAAAACACGGAATTTAAGGTTTAATCTTGTCTTATATGTATATTGTATAAAATCATTTCCCTTATATCAACTGTATATTGTATAAAATCACCATATGATTAAATAATACCACCGTTTCAATAATTAATAGGAATCATACTTTACTTGACAATTGACTTTAGTCAATAATTCGATGTTGACACATATCTTTTTTTAAGGTGGCGTCCCACAAAAACCTTGGCACAATATAATAAAAAACAAGATTAAGGGTACGTGTGATCATCTACGAGAGGCGTTCGCGCGGGATTAGCAGAGCGGTCTAGGGCACTGCAGTCATAAACTGTGCGGCTGGTCCCGGCGGAGGTTCGAGTCATTTCTCGGGAATGGGTGTGTGTGTTTGTCCTTAGGATAATTTAGGTTAAGCAGTGTGTAAGCTAAGGGACTGATGACCTTAACAGTTAAGTCCCATAAGATTTCACACACGAGAGGCGTTCAATAAGTAATGCGACACACTTTTTTCTCCATTTTCGGTTAAAATACGTAGAATTTGTTGTGGGACATCGCAAAATCTTCGTGCTTCAGCCCCTATTTATCAAGTTCCCGTAGGCGGCCGCACTATGCATAGCTTTCAAATTGGCAGCTGTAACAGACGCGCGTTCCAAGCAGAGAGCTGTCATTGGGATTCTTTTGGCGGAAAACCAGACCATATGCAGATATTCATAGGTACTTGAAGAATGTCTTCGGATAACTGTTAGTGAACAAAAGCACAGTGAGTCGTTGAGCGAGGTGTTCCTCACCGTCACAACAAGGTCGTGCAAACCTGTCAAACCTCCTGTGTTCCGGCCGACGGCACCAGGCTGCGACTCCTGCAATGCTGAACATGCAGACACTTTCATCCGAGGTGATGGAAGAATCACAGACGCCTTTTAACACAAAACCCAGTGCTCACATATAAATTTTTTCTTGCCTTATTAACTATATACAATTAAATGAAGTGTATAATATGTTGTGTATATTACTGTGTTGTACAAATATTTTGATAATTTCCTGTTTGAAAAATAACCAACTAAAGAGAATATAAAGAATTGTAGTAGACACACTGGTCACGTCAGGGAATACCATTACGCAAATCAAAGAGGTTACTGTTATTGTCACACTGTCGCTCGGTGCAGGAGCGCAGAGCAGTCGGGCAGTGTCTGTCTGGTGGTAATGAGAGACGGTTAGTAGGAATAGTAGGGTAGTGGGGTAATGAGAACAGTTTTGATATCAAATTGATATACAAATTAATGAAATTGATTAATTAATCCCCACACACATCCCTGCCCCTGTATGACATACATGATTACACAGCTGCACGTGTGCCCCAGCTCCCACCTCCCCCCTCCCCCCCTTTCCCATTGCCACCAACCTACCCCACTGATGGATATTTTGAATTTTGGTGAAAATTTCTTTGTCTCAGGGCTATGCTGTTATCACCCCCCCCCCCACCCTCACCAGGGAACTGAAGGGAAAAGGACTCAGCCTCAGTTTGAGGCAGTGCTCCATCCAGTGTGTTCACCACGGGGACTGGAGTCCAACTGACCCAGTACACAGAACTGCCACCAGAGGGTGCCGTGTACCTCCTGTGACGTAATTCAAGATGACGGTCTGGAGGGGAAAAATGGCGGGAGAAAGACTCAGCCTGTTCTGGGCTACTGAAGAGAGGAAGGATGTACTTTATTTATTTTTCGAACAATTTATTTACGGACGAATTCCGTGTACTTTATTTATTATGCTGATACAAAACACTGACCATGACATGCTTGAGGTCACAGTAAATAGTATACAGACCTGCAAACTATTCATAAATAATGGAGTCAACTGATGTGCAGAGAAGCAAGCAACTCGAAGATTACCGAAATAATGCAGTACACAGCACACAGATGTGCAAACTACTCATAGAACACCGAGATAATGCATGTGTAATGCTATGCAATCACGTTCACGACGATTAAATACCCGAAAATAATGCAGTGCACAAACATTCATTGCACATAAAAAACGCAACATATCAGCAACTCAAACCCTGGTCCTCCTGGGCGGAAAACCCAAGTGTACACACCTAACGCAATTAAATCACCGGAGGCATTTGGAATTGATGGAAAATTAAAAATGTCAGTGCTCTTTCTGGGACTCTAACCCTGATTATACTGGATGGAAAGTCCCAAGTGCACCCTCTGATACATGGAAACTGTCCTGATTGCGGGAAAGGAAGGTTAGGTTAGTGTACTTTATCTATTTTGGCTGGGAAGTTGACGCAAATATCGATCCTAATCACTTAATTAATCACAAAGATTGGTCCTAATTACACAACTATATGCATAGCGCTACACAAGGATCGCAAAAAAGCGCAATACGCCGCTAAAACTGACAATATCATACAACTGGTGTTATCCTTCTGGGAAAAAAATTCGCAGTGTCAATCGAAACCAGTTGCAGGCACACTCAAACTCTATCCTACACCTACAAGTTGGCGGTAAAAAGGCTGGAGTTAAGGTACTACCTTTATTTTGGTGGGAAATTTGTTAAACTGACGAGCTGCTGATATTGGACTGAGAGGTGTTTAAAAAGTATATTACCTGTAAGCCTACCACTTCTATCGCTATTTGAAATTGGAGTTCGCTACAGACACCTACTAAAAATCACCCTACAGCCCAGCTAACTGAAGCCATACATGCTATCTCAACTGATGGAGAAAATGCACCACAGTTCTAATTACACTTCGAAATTGTCATGGAAAAACGAGCACTTGTAATGAACATGTCATAATGCAGCACATGTACTGGGGAAAATCGTCGTCCTAAAAGGCTCAAATGGAGTGGTAGCTGAACATGCATTCTTCTCCTCCATGTACAATCACAAACTGCCGAAAATCGAGGCCCTCTCCCCTCCCTCCCTTCAACTACCTATAGAATGGATTGAGGGAGGGAGGGAGGGAGCTACTCCTCTTACAGGCTCATGGCACCTGCTGGAAGCTGTCCGCATTGTGGCGATGGTCGTTCATCAACACAAAAGTAGTTACAGTTAACTAAAGAATAGGTGAGAAAAGAATGGCTGTCCCAAATGCATCTTGGTTGTCTAAAGTATAGTGACACAGCCGCCCCTAACGATTAGGGGGCGCACCTGTGGCGACGAGCTGTCACAGACTAGACAGGTCCCCAATGCTTCCAATAGGCCTCTCGTTCTGCGATGGATAACACTTTTATTTAACTTCACGTAGGACGCTCCAGATGGCAGCGAGGGAGAGGCATGGTCTCGTACGGAAGTCGCCTGCCGTTTTGCGATGGGCACTTTAACATCAACTCGGCTCCTATAATAAAGCAACTATTAAAAAAAAAGAAAAAGAAACATTTGCGATGATAATAAACGTCCTCTTTTCATGAAAATAGACAAAACCCATTTACATTTTGTTTTATGAGCAAATCGGTATAGTTTTTACATTCGACTGCAGTCGCATCTTATTATTTTGTGACGTCCAGCGAAGTACATCGCCACCGATCACAAATGATCAGCAGAGACATACCCACACTGCGTAAAATCAGGAATAAAAACTTCGACTATTTTGATGCGAAAACTACCAATCACCACAGAATGTCCTCGTTATTTCGAAATTAGATCGATCATATGAGTCCCTTTGCATGCCGAGTAAATTTTTTTTTTCTGTCAGAGGATTACACTCACCAGGTAGGTCAAATGGGATTCCGTGGAGGGAAAACAATGTTCTTTTCGAGGAGCACTATTGAGAAATGACATCTGAAGCTGACCACAGAGGGACTCTACAGCCCACAACATACATTTTGCGTAAGGACCATGCTATTAGAAACAAGATCGTCACGACTACATTACTGTCACTCTGTATAAAGAGTGGTCTTGAGTGTACAGGTATACACACGAGACACTGATAATGTAATACTTTCTGGTAGTAATACTGTCTGCAATTTGGAATCAATTCTGTCCTTTCAACCACTTACTTGCGTTGGATTCTGTAGACACATCTTTTAATATTTACAGCCACTGATGAATCATATTTGTGGCACTCTCATATCTAGAAATGAACCACCTTTTTTTCTCTCACGGTGCATTCATGTCTGTCACCCAAACATATGTGGCGATCCTATTAAATATACAGGTATTGGTTCATTGGAGCAGGTGGTTCGTGATTGAAGTCATTCCCACAAATCGGTGTAAAGTTTCGTCACCCGTACTGTAAGATGATCACATACAACAGACTATAAATCACACAAGAGGGTTTCTGTATTGCTCCTTCATAAGCAGTTTAATACATGGCTTTCTCAGTTGTAACACATCCAATCAGTGTACACCGCCATACACTTTGATTTTTCTACTATAACTTCCAGACTCATGTCAACTGTTGCTAAACCAACATTAACACGCTTTGATCCTCCGGCTCTCACAGAAAACTAAGCATCGCATGGCATAATCTGTACAACTACCACCCCACAGGCTGGTAGAAATAAGACACAGGTGTGATGTTTCTCATTGACAAAAATGTGTAAGACACCTCAACATATGGAAACTGGAAGAGTCTGCGGTATTGTAGAGTACTTCTAAGAACTATTCGAAGGTAATTACCTGTACAGTTAATTTCATCTTCCCATCGAAAGGGTAGCGGATGTCTCGCTGCTCCTTTTCGAAAAGCATTGTTCCTTCATTTTACAGTCATTTACATGACTGCTGTTCCGGTGTTGACCATCTCTGGAAGCTGCTGTCCATAACACTTGTGAGGTAGCACAAATAAGAAGAGGTACTGTTATTTTCTTGGTGAAAAATAAAATAAAATAAAAACATGTGTAAGGTATCACAGCATATGTAAATAGCACGAGTCTGTAGCAATGAGTAACGCTTCCAAACAGTTCTCTTAAGGTGATGACCTCCACATTTAGTCCCATGTTCCACAGTAACAAGTAGCAGATATCCAGTGTTCCATCAAGGATCCCTCCATCTCAACAGAGTGGTGTCGGTCAATCACTATGCATTAATCAACAGCATACCCAATGGACAGTCAGGATTGGAAAGACGCCACTGATGTGGAGCAATGTACTGCAATACACACTGCAGTTGATAGCGAGATAAATTTTAGCAGTTTTACCCAGAAGTCGGAGAGAGCAATATCCACCACATTCTATAACTTGTTTAGAAACACAGTGAGATGAGTTAACGCTATAGGAGATTGTTTTGACCACTCGGTGGAAGTGGGAAAATTGTTTCGTAGATGTGTTAAGTCAGTGTCAAATGCAGCCTGCTCCTGCTACACGACGACAGTGCGATCAGTTGTGGTGAAGTTTCTTGCTGAGAAAATTAATAAGACTTAGCATCAAAGCAGATCTGCATCCCTCAGGATCCATTCACGTCTATTACCCAAACATTCTAACATCATTACTCTGTACCATCCAGCGGAGAAAAATTACAACTATCAGCATGCCAGCATTGTGCACATGTAACGAGCCTATTAAATATACAAGTATTGATCCATTGCACAGACCAGTGTAAAGTTGCATCGACAGTACTGTAGGAGGATGACCATATCCCACACACTATACAATAAGTCGCAAGGGACGCTCTCTTTGAACCTGTGTCGTTGTTTGAACATTGCTTTTCGTGCTGTAATACGCTTTGTACACTGCCAGAACATTTTATTTTTCCGCCACGACTTCGAGGTCCATGTCAGGTTCTAAACCGACATTAACATGTTCTGATCCACTACTTCTCGCAGAAAATTAGACGTTGCACTGTGTAAATCATGTTGCTACTGCTGCTACCATAACACATCACACGCATTGGATGATTTTAAATAAAAGACACTTAGAACATAAGGAAACTGCAAGAGCTTTGCGGTGTTATGGAGAGTTTCTAAACTGCTGTCCAAAGCTGATTGATGACCTCTACATTTACACTCATCTGTCACAGTGATAGAATAGCTGATGGCTCTGCATTCCGTTTCACTGACTAGCCATCCCCAGAAAGTGTTGCCCCTCCACCAAAGCTCTTCCCCCATCTCAAACAAGCGATGTCAGTCTATCATTATGAGGTATCCAAAAGTGTACCAATGGACAGATTGGGTGGAAAAGACGCCGTCGGTGTAATGTAATAATAAGAACCATAGTCGATAGTGCGAAAAATTTTAGCAATTTTACAGTAAGTTCAACACTGACCAATGACTAAAACGTCCCTTCTCTACTTTGCGAGTATCATTGCAAATGTGGATAGATGACTGTGGAATACATCCATTGACTGTTAATTCCCGAATGTATACATCATCAAAGTACACCAGAAAGCGCTCTTTATATGTCTAGCACCTCGAGCACAGCACAAAATTTATGATCTAGCTCTATGCGGGTGGGAGTCACAGAGAATTCTAGCAGTCTTAGGATAAAATTAGAAAGACCACCTCACACTGTCTTTGACATTGCAGTATCGCTGAAGGGTGATTTTTAGTACGCGTGTGTTGTGAATTCTGATGTCAAACAGCATAAGACGCTATATGCTTACAGGTAATATAATTTTTAAACTTCTGTCTATACAACACCAGCGTCTCATCAGTTGAACATATTTCCTGCCAAAAAGAATGGTTCAAATGGCTCTGAGCACTATGGGACTTAACATCTGAGGTCATCAGTCCCCTAGAACTTAGAACTACACTCCTGGAAATTGAAATAAGAACACCGTGAATTCATTGTCCCAGGAAGGGGAAACTTTATTGACACATTCCTGGGGTCAGATACATCACATGATCACACTGACAGAACCACAGGCACATAGACACAGGCAACAGAGCATGCACAATGTCGGCACTAGTACAGTGTATATCCACCTTTCGCTGCAATGCAGGCTGCTATTCTCCCATGGAGACGATCGTAGAGATGCTGGATGTAGTCCTGTGGAACGGCTTGCCATGCCATTTCCACCTGGCGCCTCAGTTGGACCAGCGTTCGTGCTGGACGTGCAGACCGCGTGAGACGACGCTTCATCCAGTCCCAAACATGCTCAATGGGGGACAGATCCGGAGATCTTGCTGGCCAGGGTAGTTGACTTACACCTTTTAGAGCACGTTGGGTGGCACGGGATACATGCGGACGTGCATTGTCCTGTTGGAACAGCAAGTTCCCTTGCCGGTCTAGGAATGGTAGAACGATGGGTTCGATGACGGTTTGGATGTGCCGTGCACTATTCAGTGTCCCCTCGACGATCACCAGTGGTGTACGGCCAGTGTAGGAGATCGCTCCCCACACCATGATGCCGGGTGTTGGTCCTGTGTGCCTCGGTCGTATGCAGTCCTGATTGTGGCGCTCACCTGCACGGCGCCAAACACGCATACGACCATCATTGGCACCAAGGCAGAAGTGACTCTCATCGCTGAAGACGACACGTCTCCATTCGTCCCTCCATTCACGCCTGTCGCGACACCACTGGAGGCGGGCTGCACGATGTTGGGGCGTGAGCGGAAGACGGCCTAACGGTGTGCGGGACCATAGCCCAGCTTCATGGAGACGGTTGCGAATGGTCCTCGCCGATACCCCAGGAGCAACAGTGTCCCTAATTTGCTGGGAAGTGGCGGTGCGGACCCCTACGGCACTGCGTAGGATCCTACGGTCTTGGCGTGCATCCGTGCGTCGCTGCAGTCCGGTCCCAGGTCGACGGGCACGTGCACCTTCCGCCGACCACTGGCGACAACATCGATGTACTGTAGAGACCTCACGCCCCACGTGTTGAGCAATTCGGCGGTACGTCCACCCGGCCTCCCGCATGCCCACTATACACCCTCGCTCAAAGTCCGTCAACTGCACATACGGTTCACGTCCACGCTGTCGCGGCATGCTACCAGTGTTAAAGACTGCGATGGAGCTCCGTATGCCACGGCAAACTGGCTGACACTGACGGCGGCGGTGCACAAATGCTGCGCAGCTAGCGCCATTCGACGGCCAACACCGCGGTTCCTGGTGTGTCCGCAGTACCGTGCGTGTGATCATTGCTTGTACAGCCCTCTCGCAGTGTCCGGAGCAAGTATGGTGGGTCTGACACACCGGTGTCAATGTGTTCTCTTTTCCATTTCCAGGAGTGTACTTAAACCTAACTAACCTAAGGACATCACACACATCCATGCCCCAGGCAGGATTCGAACCTGCGACCGTAGCGGTCACGCGGTTCCAGACTGAAGCGCCTAGAACCGCACGGCCACACAGGCCGGCCCAAAAAGAATGAAAATAGTACCTTACACCCAAGACTTTTTCTCGCGATCTTGTAGGTGTAAGGTTCAGCTTGAGTGATTCTGTCTCTGGTTTCGAGTGGTATTGCGAAATTTTTTCCCAGCAGGATAACACCACTTGGATGGTATTGTCAGTTTTTGCGCTGTATTGCGATTTTATGCCGTCCTTCTGCAGCGCTATGCATATAGTTGTGTAATTAGTACCGACCTTTGTGATTAATTACGTAATTAGGGATGCTATTTGCAACCATTTCCGCACCAAAATAAATAAAGTGCACTAACATAACCTTCCTTTCCCGCAATCTGGACAGTTTCCATGTGTCAGAGGGTGCCCTTGGACTTTGCATCCTGTAGAATTAGTGTTCGCGTCCTGGAAAGGCCACAGCCATATTTAATTTCCCATCAGTTCCAATCGCCTCATAACCTCCGGCGATTTAATTGCGTTAGCTGGGTACACTTGGGCTTTCCGCCCAGGAGGACCAGGGTTCGAGATGCTGATGAGTTGAGTTTTTAAGTGCACTGAGTGTTTGTGCACTGCGTTATTTTCGGGTATGTAAGCGTCATGAGCGTGTCTGCATAGCGTTACATATGCATTATTTCGGTAATGGAGGAGTAGTTTGTACTTCTGTTTGCTGTTTACTGCATTATGTCAGTAATTTACAAGTTTTTCGCGTTTCTGTATATCAAATGGTTCATATGGCTCTGAGCACTATGGGACTTAACATCTGAGGTCATCAGTCCCCTAGACTTAGAACTCCTTTAACCTAACTAACCTAAGGACTTCACACACATCCATGCCCGAGGCAGGATTCGAACCTGCGACCGTAGCAGCAGCGCGGTTCCGAACTGAAGCGCCTAGAACCGCACGGCCACAACGGCCGGCTTCTGTATATCAGTATACTGCATTATTTACGAGTTGCTTGCAGGTCTGTAAACTATTTACTGCAAAATCTAGCACATCAGGGTGAGTGTTTCGTATCAGCATAGTAAATAAACTACATAAAATCTGTCCCTAAATAAATTGTTCGAAAAACAAATAAAGTACACTCGTTCCTCTCTCCAGCAGGTCAGATCAGGCTGAATCCTTTTCCCACCATTTCCCCCATCCAGACGGCTATCTTGGATTATGTCACAGGAGATATAAAGGCGCCCTCTGGTTGCACTGCTGTATACTAGGTCAGATGGACTTCGGTCCCCATGGTGAAGACATGTTGTTTAAATAAAGACTGTTTAAATAAAGACATATGTCCATCCTATGCAGCACAGACTGAGTCCTTTTGCTGCCAATTCCCAGGTGGTGATAGGGGTGTGATGTCGGCACAGCCGTGAGACAACGAAATCCCCGCCAAAATTCGAAATTCCCGCCAAAATTCAGAGTATCTACCAGTATGGTAGGTTGGCGGAAGGGGGACGGGTGGGAGGGGGGAGGGGGGGGGGAGGTTGGGAGGAGGTGGCTTGGGCACACGTGCAGATGGGAAAACATGTGACATCATGTGAGGAGCCAGGGTGGTCAGGGAGGGGGGTGGATCTGATTAATTGATCAATTTAATTAATTTGCATATCAATTTGATATCAAAACTGTGCTCGTAACTCCACTATCCTACTACTAGTACTGAAGGAGGCGGTCGGATGCAAGAGGATGTAAGACATGTTTCATTGCGAGATTCCACTTTCGGTATGGCCAGGCATAATGTGTAGAAGTAATTGGGCACAGCGCAGATTATCGAGGTTAAACAGTGTTTAAGAAGAGCTCAGGGGCCCAGAGTTGTGGAAGAGCATGTGGTCGTTTATTGTCGTGGTAATGGTCCTTGCCGCACCGACCGCACCGCTATGAAGTAAATCCCGACCAGTTTATCATTTAGAATTGTAAAAAGCTTTCCAGTATTAGCTGTGAATCGTCCAGTAACAAATACTTTAGCAACTTAAGTGTGTCAAGGTGTGTAACCTTCAGTAATAACTAACTGACAGGATCCTCTCAGTATCGATAACTAACCGAGTGTATCATTTTGAACTAAAAGTAAATGATAAGAAGAGTGAAGTTTACCTAATTCATTAATAGTTTAATCGAAAGTGAACAATAAAGATAGTTCTTTTTTTGCACTTGCTAGTTAAGTTCTGATTATTGACAAATAATTTGACAAAGCAGTGTAGTCAACAATATTTAAAGTTCAGATAATTTTGTGTGAGAAGTAATTTACGTAACAAAAAGTTAGTATATTGTGGATTTGCTAGTTATGTTACTGAGTATTGCCAAATAATTTGGCAAAGCAATATAATTAACAGTACTTCAGACAATATTATATGAGAAGTAATTTACACAACGGTAGATCAAAGAAGCGAACTCTACAATCATTTTAAAAACCGCTTATTATTGTAGAACAGACCATTCAAATACTAATATTCTTTCGAAAAGTTTACCTTTGAAAAACAGTTTAATGGCAGTTAGCATGATAGTGAGTCACGCAGTTAAGGTGTTATGTAACTGGTAGTGTAATGAACTTGAGTTAATTTCATTAGGTAGTTGCAAGTTTCCTTTGTCCATGACTGAAAATTTTCTGGGTGATCTTTGTGTTTTGGTAATGAGTGCAAGTCAGTGCCTTTGCGGCTGTCCACGCCTGCAAACGTACTACAACAGTAACGTGATTTAATTTCAAAGTCATGTTTTGACTGATTTCGCTCACACTAAGTGAGCTGGTGACCGCTCATTTACAGTAATTTCCAGAGTCAAAAATAATTCATCATCTCAGACCAAAATTTCTCTAGATAGATTCCATATTATTTGGTATATTTTTTATGTCTGCCTATCGTTATTGCATGAAGTAAAGCCCACAATAACAAAGTTATGACAGCACCTGAGTTCTTCCCGGTAATATTTTCATTCTGGATTCGATGCCTTATTCCGAATTAATATCAAACTTTTAGCAACACTGTAGTTCTTTAATTACTCTACTATCTGGAGAGGGAAAGGGGGGGGGGGTTTACACGTGGTGACGTTTGATTGTACAGTTTCAATCTTATGATTGTCCAGCGCCTGGGACCTTGCAAATTTGATTTTATAATTAACATTGGTTAGTGGGAATTTTGGTCAAACAATAGAAAAGCAAAGTTGTTGAACTAGACGTTGCAGGCGGGACGGCAGCCACAAAGGCGTAGGTCGTGTTCGGAATTGTTGAACGGTGAGCTGGGTAACGACGGTGGGCTGGGTATCTCAATAAAATAAGAAATAAACAGTGTGACTATAAAGTTAGAGGTTCATGATTCCTATCAGGAAAAGGCGGGAAAAATGTTCACAGAGGGTGAAAATTATGTACAGGGGACTGAGACAGAAACAAAAGTGGAACCAGTACTAAATCAGGCATGCAGTTTGAATTCAGACAATTGGAGTAAGTTACTTTAAATGAGGGGTTCAATGGAAATCGATATAGGCTCAATGAAATGTAGGATGAATTCGATAGAGAGTGGATTAAGAGCTGACATGGGTTTGGTAAAAGATGAAATATCTTCTTCAATACGCAAAGATTTGGACGATAAAATAACAGAGAAATTACGTGAGTTAGGTGACAAGGTTGATGATAAAATGTACTATACTCATTGTACGTAAATCAATGGATGCTGGACTCCTTACCTTTGACTTGCAGAAATTGGAAATTCCGGCTGTTAGTGTTTTGTTTCTGAGCATAATAACAATAACAATAATAATAATAAAATAATATTGTGCACAGCACGCTACCCTTATCTACACTCCTGGAAATGGAAAAAAGAACACATTGACACCGGTGTGTCAGACCCACCATACTTGCTCCGGACACTGCGAGAGGGCTGTACAATCAATGATCACACGCACGGCACAGCGGACACACCAGGAACCGCGGTGTTGGCCGTCGAATGGCGCTAGCTGCGCAGCATTTGTGCACCGCCGCCGTCAGTGTCAGCCAGTTTGCCGTGGCATACGGAGCTCCATCGCAGTCTTTAACACTGGTAGCATGCCGCGACAGCGTGGACGTGAACCGTATGTGCAGTTGACGGACTTTGAGCGAGGGCGTATAGTGGGCATGCGGGAGGCCGGGTGGACGTACCGCCGAATTGCTCAACACGTGGGGCGTGAGGTCTCCACAGTACATCGATGTTGTCGCCAGTGGTCGGCGGAAGGTGCACGTGCCCGTCGACCTGGGACCGGACCGCAGCGACGCACGGATGCACGCCAAGACCGTAGGATCCTACGCAGTTCCGTAGGGGACCGCACCGCCACTTCCCAGCAAATTAGGGACACTGTTGCTCCTGGGGTATCGGCGAGGACCATTCACAACCGTCTCCATGAAGCTGGGCTACGGTCCCGCACACTGTTAGGCCGTCTTCCGCTCACGCCCCAACATCGTGCAGCCCGCCTCTAGTGGTGTCGCGACAGGCGTGAATGGAGGGACGAATGGAGACGTGTCGTCTTCAGCGATGAGAGTCGCTTCTGCCTTGGTGCCAATGATGGTCGTATGCGTGTTTGGCGCCGTGCAGGTGAGCGCCACAATCAGGACTGCATACGACCGAGGCACACAGGGCCAACACCCGGCATCATGGTGTGGGGAGCGATCTCCTACACTGGCCGTACACCACTGGTGATCGTCGAGGGGACACTGAATAGTGCACGGCACATCCAGACCGTCATCGAACCCATCGTTCTACCATTCCTAGACCGGCAAGGGAACTTGCTGTTCCAACAGGACAATGCACGTCCGCATGTATCCCGTGCCACCCAACGTGCTCTAGAAGGTGTAAGTCAACTACCCTGGCCAGCAACATCTCCAGATCTGTCCCCCATTGAGCATGTTTGGGACTGGATGAAGCGTCGTCTCACGCGGTCTGCACGTCCAGCACGAACGCTGGTCCAACTGAGGCGCCAGGTGGAAATGGCATGGCAAGCCGTTCCACAGGACTACATCCAGCATCTCTACGATCGTCTCCATGGGAGAATAGCAGCCTGCATTGCTGCGAAAGGTGGATATACACTGTACTAGTGCCGACATTGTGCATGCTCTGTTGCCTGTGTCTATGTGCCTGTGGTTCTGTCAGTGTGATCATGTGATGTATCTGACCCCAGGAATGTGTCAATAAAGTTTCCCCTTCCTGGGACAATGAATTCACGTGTTCTTATTTCAATTTCCAGGAGTGTATGTTGTAGCAAGCAGATTGTGTGAGGTATCTGTAATCTTAAGCGCTGTCAAGACTTAACGTCAGTTATTGAGAGGGGACAGAAAACAGTCTTTGATAACTTATATAATCAATGTCAGAGTTTAAAAAATTCTGATAATGGTTACGGTCTTTTATAAAAAATTTAGTTTCAACACTGAAACACAATCAGACCTTTCGTCTTCCTACCACTGTCCCTCAGAAAACTTCATTGTTTCCCTCAGGGTACCCCCAGATTGTGAACCATTGCTGTAGAGGGGTACAATTCTCGACTACAGTACGCTGGTCCATATGGAAATAGGTTGCAGATTTATGAAGATATGAAGAGCCTTTCACAGATTAGGTTAACGTCTACCGTTGCTTCGGAACCATCTCCAAACGACAGTAACAATAAGAAGTTACTGAAGCCATTATTTTCATTTGTGTGAAGTGCTACGTTTTCTGTACGTACAAGTGCGGAATGCTGTTACGAAACCTCATTGTCAGTAATAAGCGAACTCAAATCAGAGAGGAGACTATTATGCTTTGTTGCGGCCTAATTATTTCTAATTTCAAATATTAAAGCACATGTCAGCACTGCAGCATAAAGATGCATAAATATGGTAGTGAGGAGAAGGATTCCCGATCCTTAGAACGAGTTATAGAGATCGATACATACGGTCGGGACAGTTATGTTTATTTTTAGTGCGCGCCTCTTAAACCAGACTTTGGATTTTTTAAATCGTACTAGAGCCATTTCGTTATAAACGGAAATGAAACCAAATATGAAAGGAAATATTCGCAAATTCTGCACGTAGTTAGCGTCATATGATGGCTTGGTGTCAGTGCCTCATATATTTCATCAACCATTCACAGAGAAGGAAAATAAAACTAAGGGAAAAAAGATAGCAACTTAGAATCTCAATTTTTGCACAGCTGTTTGTTCTCATTCAATGTGGCGTGATTAACAAATAAAAAAAGTATTTTATTTATTCTTTCGGTTTTGGTATTACCTGTGAGGCTAGGGAAGGGTGGCCACACCGGTTTTAAAGTAATTAAGGGGAAGTTTCGCAAACAGGCTGGGAGCAGTAGTTAATTTGTGAAGTTGGCGTATTTCGTTAATTAAAGTTTGTGTTCCGTAATTCTGATATAAGTACATACAGCTACCTACCGAAGTAAAAACAAAGAAATACGATCACCAGGAGAATTTTGGCGCTGGAATTTATACCAGGCATACAGTGGATAGTTAGTTGGGAAAGGTCAGGTCAAATGAGAAGCCGTTGTTAGTATTCGTTAATGGCATAAGAAGTCAAATTATGTTGTTACATTGTGAGCAAAGAGAAACTGAGAAGTAGTTGCGTAATGTACACGTACGGGATGATAGCAATTTTAGTTGACAAGTGGGAATTAGTTTCTGTTTTTCGCCGTTTCTCTCCTAGAGCCCACTAGAAGTATTTATTGGTGCTAAAATTTTCTGTGATGTCGTGCTATAAGTAGTATCTTGCACAGTTGGCCCAATATTTAGTTTTCTCCGCAATCTTCCTCTTTCGACAAAGAGTGACCCAGATTCGTATTCGTCGCTCCGATATTGACAAAAACTAACTTTTTTGTTATACATGTGCAAAATTCACAAAATATTTTAATTGGTTGGAGTATATATCTTCAATGCTCGCTCCTTCAATTTCTTCTCCAGGTTTCACAATACATTCTCTTTTTCTTTTTTTAAAATATACAATGTCTGTAGCATAAGTGTTGCATATTTTTAACATACTGCATTTCCTTGTGATCTACTACCCCAAAACATGTTTAGTTGCTTCGTTAAACGACATTTCTAACAATATGCTCTGTCACGTTTGGGATTTTCTGTCATTCAGAAGAATGTGCTTAACGTTCTAACTGTTTGCTAATGAATAACCATCAGTCTATGTGATCCGAGATTCTGCAACCGATTATTGTGATTTCTAATAACTTAAATCCAAACACACTTTTCGTAATCTAATTGATGCTCTCAAGTATCTGTAACTAGCATTCTCTGAATCTGTTGTAGTATCTCGTCGTCTGTAAAACTTAATGTCCCGTCTATATTTTATGCAAGAAATGGTAATGAATAGATACCATTCACATTAACATATGTCCCAAAAATGTATACAGCCGGTTACAGCATGCAGTTCGATACACACCGTATGTACCTGACGCCACTGTCAACTGTGTTTGTGAGTGTTACGTAGGACTAACTTCCTACAGAGACAATTTAACAAATGGGAGCGTTTATATTCTTATAAACACGTAAGGCTACTCGAGGAGGGAGGCGGAGATTAGTGTTTAACGTCCCGTCGACAACGAGGTCATTAGAGACGGAGCGCAAGCTCGGGTTAGGGAAGGACGGGGAAGGAAATCGGCCGTGCCCTTTCAAAGGAACCATCCCGGCATTTGCCTGAAAGGATTTAGGGAAATCACGGAAAACCTAAATCAGGATGGCCGGAGACGGGATTGAACCGTCGTCCTCCCGAATGCGAGTCCAGTGTGCTTAAGGTTACTCCATCACTTCCACTTGCATGGTGGTACATAAAAACAGGGTGTTCGGAAATACCTGTTACAAACTTCTAGGACTTGTAGAGGGGTGAGTACACAATATTTTGAATAGTAAGTCATGTCCGGAAACGTGCAGTTTCCGTTCTACGATGATTTAAGGTTCGTGACGCATCCACGTCTGTTGAGGAAAAGAGAAGAGTCTCAGAGTTGCTTGCACTGGTATGCAATACGGTACACAGGATGATGCGTATTACGCCAGTTAGTCACCAGCTATCACTTAACGTCTGCGTGTCCTGTAGGGACAGAAGAAGATGAGGTGGAAGGAGTTCTGGCCGCTGCACTGGAAACTGAAGAGACAGCAGGTGGGATGGAGAATGTGTACCAGAACATACTTTGTAGGTACATTACAATGTCTGTAACAACTTTGGTGGTCGCCGCGTGAGGCGCTGTTAATATGCATCAGTACTGTTCAGTACGCCGGCCGGGGTGGCCGAGCGGTTCTAGGCGCTACGGTCTGGAACCGCGCCACCGCTACTGTCGCAGGTTCGAATCCTGCCTCGGTCATGGGTGTGTGTGATGTCCTTAGATTAGTTAGGTTTAAGAAGTTCTAAGTTCTAGGGGACTGATGACCTCAGAAGTTAAGTTCCATAGTGCTGAGAGCCATTTGAATCATTTTTTGAACTGTTCAGTCCGAACGGTATACTGAGTTCTTTATTGTTTGTAATAATGTAAACAAGTAACATTTAAGTGTTTATACAAACAAATGTTCTCAAATGGTAAGTGAATATTTAGTTATGTTTCCTTTCGAACTGTACTGCGTCGCCCGTAATTCGTTCCTCAAGCAGAAATGGATGACTTAAAGAACTGAATTAAAACCTTCGTAGAACGGAAACGATACGTTTACGGACAAGAGTTCTTGTTCAAGATATTATTAACTCACTCCTTTAGTCCTGGAAGTTTGTAATGGGAAGTTCCGAACACCTTGTGTATTTGAATGCTTGGGATGAGGCGACAGGATTCGCGAAGAAGGGAAACAGTCGGTTGCCCTGAGTAAGAGAGAGTCTTGACCTGACTATGTTGTTAAAATTACAAAAGGTAAGGCTGGGAATAAGTACTGAAATGACAAACAGTAATAATATTTTACAACTTCTGACTTTATTCAGAAACCAGTATCAACTCCTGATATACTGGCTCTGAAAGAATTGTACCCACGGACGGATCAGGGATCTACGTAGAGACGGTGAGTACCGAACACCGTTCAGTATACTTAGAACGGAGACCGCACCTATAACACGACACGCAAAAGTCTCTAGCAAGTCGAGTAGGATTCCATCAACTGCGCCGCAACCACTGCAGATGACTCTGCTTAGCCCTAGCTGGCTGCTCTCCTCGCCTGCCACTGCTGATACAACTACAGACTTCTTAATCTGACTGCAATCAATTTTTCACAGTGGCCTATTTTCGAGTTTTATTCAGTTGTCCCCTTCGTCTCCGCCAGTCCCTGAATTGGCGTGTTGTCGCAGGGGCGTCACCATCTCATTGGCTTTAATGGTGCACTATTACTCGAAGGCTGAGTGGATGGAGGTATTTGCCGTTAAATCATGTCTTACGGCCGCTATATGCTCTTCATGACAAGTGGCCCTTTCAAGGATTTCATCCCTCATTTACACTTGTTCCCTTTCTGCAATGATATCTTATTTTTAGAGATTATAGTGTTATCGCTACACGTGACCATCGCTACCCTCACTCCTCTAGTCAGTACATTTTCACGATGAATTTAGAAGAATCTGACATTGTATACAAATGCCCTCCAAGGTCTAGCCATTGTCACACAAAGGTGACCACATTCTCTTATTTCGTAACATTCCGTACGTTGTATTTCGAACTAGCAGGACTTGGTCGTTTCCCGTCGGTACTACAAAACTATAATCACCGATTATTTGTGAGCATCAAAAAGAAGTAGATGTATGCAACATCCTGCTTTAGTCCTAAAAATACAATAACAATATGTAATACAATAATAAATTCATTCACGCAAAAAGATCTCGTCAGTGCTTACAAGTAGATCACAATCCCTGTCTAGAAACAGTATGATGAAAGTCAACAACAAGTGCAGAGATCATGCCAGAGCTGAAGATAATCAGCCAAT
The DNA here is from genome assembly GCF_023864345.2 of Schistocerca serialis cubense. NCBI lineage: Eukaryota > Metazoa > Arthropoda > Insecta > Orthoptera > Acrididae > Schistocerca > Schistocerca serialis. The sequence goes on along the minus strand of NC_064641.1, from coordinate 656,985,661 downwards.
GACATACATTTCTTGAGGTTGGCCTTAGGGTGCGGATAAAAGTACAATAACATAATGGAGCAAACATTTGCTAACTGTAGTTGCCTAAGGCATAAACAAAAATGAAAATGCACATACTCAGTGCAGTAAGCGATATAAAAAAAATTGAGGGTTAATATCGTATCGTGTGACGCTACGGATGGGATATTTAGGAAGTAATTTCTGAAACAACTTTAGTGGTGTTAGGATGTTGCTAGCAGGAAACTGTCAGCAAAATCAAAGTGCGAAGCGCATCATGGGCTGTAAGCTGTAAGCGGAGAAAGTGGAGAGACAATTTTCTGTCACTGGCTACGATTAAGTGTCATAAAATAACTATAGAGGAAATGAAGCTTGGCCACAATTGTATATTTCTATAATAGTGAAACAGCAAGTACTGGAATATATTCAGGTAGCAAGTAAGATTCGAGAAAGGTTGCAACAGCGTCATTCATACCAATTATGAGGTATCGTAAGTTTTAAAACACATCGATGAGCTGGTGTAAGACATCAATACCGTGCTAGCAGCCGGCCAGTGTGGCCGATCGGTTCTAGGCGCTTCAGTCTGGAACCGCATGACCGCTACGGTCGCAGGTTAGAATCCTGTCTAGGGCATGGATGTGTGTGATGTCCTTAGGTTAGTTAGGTTTAAGTAGTTCTAAGTTCTAGGGGACTGATGACCACAGAAGTTAAGTCCCATAGTGCTCAGACGTATTTTTTGAACCGCGCTAGCAGGAAATAGGGCAGTGTCAACAGCGCGCAAGATGCACCAAGGGGAGGGAAGCAATAACGGGAGTATATGGAGAAACAATTTCTAGTCAGTAGCTAAACTGGAGGGTCAAAAATAACTATAGGAAGAATGAAACTTGGGCATCGTTGTATACTTCTGTTACAGTGGAGTAACTAATTCAGAAATGTTTATAAAGTCCTAAATGCGCTTCATGAAGTAACTATACCTAGCTACATTAATATTACTTGTGCGAAATAGGTACAATAGGTTGGGCTACATGAAACGGAATGACTAAAAGTCCTTGTTAAGCGAAAACAACACTTGTAACTACAGAGTAAAGCATCCGTAACTATAAGAATAGAATGCCTATAGGTCATTATTTATGTATAGCTAACCACCTGTAGCAAAGTGAATCACCACCTGTAGGTTGTATATGGCTTAATATTTGTAATAATAAATGATTAACTACGAATGCCTGGTAATATATGTGGCTAACCATCAGAACTACAAATCCATCACTACTTACTAAAGCAGATGTCTAACAAGCTGAAACTATAGATGATAACTTACAAAAAAGCTGAGTGAAAAATATACAGAAACGAACTAGAAGTAACAAAGGTACCAGCAGTAAAAGCTTGACTGACTGTAGGTGCGAACAGCTGTTTAAATGTTACTGTATGTAACTAACACCACATAAACGCAACAGTATATGGCCAAGCAATAGTCTCTAAAGCACTACTAACGATTTACTGGTTGTAAGTACCAAATTGGTGGCCATTTGAGTTTACAATCCCGTGAACAACCATCTTGTTTTCTCGGTAACGTATTGTCAGCATGATGCTATAAACGTGTCATTCAGTAACAAGTGCCCTAGAGCAAGCGTGGTCAAACCTTTTTACCTAACGCCCACTTTTGTATTTCTATTGCTAGTAAGATTTTCTAACCGCCCATCGCTTCCTAGATAATGGTAATTTATGAAGTAGGTAAGTAAATTTGCACTACAAAATTGTGAATCAGAGTTATAGAAAATTAAAGCATATTAATACTTTAAGTAAAAAATTATGCAAATTATTATGTTTTTAAAACCGTAACGCCTACCGCCCACCATGAAAGCTGGAACACCCTCTTGTGGGTGATAGGGAAGAAGTTGACGACCACTGCCCTAGAGGCATCGCAGAGCAGGATGAAAGGCCAGTAGACAAGCTGCGGCTCTGTTGCGTTGGACAGATGTGGCGATGCTCTATTTGAACTACAGTTTATCCGGCAGCCGACGCACACAAAAGGTGGCGTTTACCGCAGAACTTCGAGAGTTCCGACGTGGGGAAACTCATGGATGACTACGTTCTACGGGAGGGACGTCAGTTCCGCACGCCAGACGTCTAACAACTAACATACTGCCTGCTTCTGAATTGCGAATAACTACCAGGTCTAGGCGCATATATTCCAAGGTGAGATCTTAGTGCAAATTATCTTTCATATATTACACATTTTTCGAATGTTTGGGAACTTATTTTATTCTGTCGGTAACGATCTCACCCATATCCATTATTAATATAAAAGTATGTTAATGGTTTTACATATACCTATAATGTCTTAGCATTGAAAGGAGCTGAATATGAGAGCAGCAGAATGGTAACACTAATCGAGATGACGTAAGAAATACGAAATGAAGAATCGTCAGATTAAGACACGTTAGACTCAAAACCGCATATAGTAGTAGTTTTATACATGTCGTATCATAGTTTAAGGAGATACAACGTAAGTCGTATCCACAAACAGTTTAATACTAACAGGTCCATTTCGACGGTATTTAGCCGTGTCCTTGTAGAAGGAGCCATACTGTCATTTGCTTGCAGTAATTTAGGCAAACGACAGATGGGGGAATAGGGGCGCCATCCTACCAAATACAACGTCACTCTGTTAAAAACACCGCAACCTCGTTTTCTTTTGCCTAGTCTCGAACAGTGCTTCCTTTCTACGTCTTTGCAGAGAAATTTTACCATAATGTAAAAATCTGATGCTGCATTGTTTATTCATATTTTAACGCCAATCCCTAAACACACTAAACGTACCACACATACACATACACTATTAGCTGACGTCAGCGATATGACAGTGATACTCAGTTTCGGTGTTGTCTGCTGCTACCTCCAGTTGCCTCTCTGAAAAACTAAGTAACCATAACTCCTTAGTAGGTGAAATTTTGACATCTGAGAGAGAATTAGATGTTAGTGATACTCATTTCAGTGCTCTATCGTAAGGTTTTCCAGAAAACAGTGTTTTGTGCAAAGTCTGTTGCGAAATGCGAGAGGCGTTTTAGTATTATTTAGATTCTGCTGAATCTTCCTGTTTGTGTCGTCGAGTTTCTTGAAACACTTTCGTTCCTGACCATTCTTCCATAACTGCATTGGACATCTTCAGAGAGGGTTCCAGTTCCATTCACTTGGAAACATCACCAACTTCATATTTAAAGGAGAAAAAGAGCACTTCCAAGCTGTCAGCCCCTGAAATCGATCGTGTGAAAAATTTAGGACACGTTTCTGACAGGACGCAGTTGCTGTGCAGCGCACTGATTGTCATTCACACTGAGGGCATCTTAGGCTCGAGTGGAGTGTTGTGACAACTAGTGCCCTCCTACTCATGGGATGTTGAAAGCACGGGAAGAGGAGGGTGCAGGTCAAGTTTCTCCAGCCTGTTTTCAAATTTTGTGAAAGAACACATATTATTCAATACAAAAATAAGTAAATAATGTACGTGATATTTCAACATCAAGTAGATATACGTTCAGTATTACACTACTGGCCATTAAAATTACTACACCACGAAGATGAAGTGCTACAGACACGAAATTTAACCGACAGGAAGAAGATGCTGTCATATGAAAATGATTAGCTTTTCAGAGCATTCACACCTACAACGTGCTGACATAAGGGAAGTTTCCAACCCATTTCTCATACACAAACAGCGGTTGACCGGCGTTGCCTGGTGAAACGTTGTTGTGATGCCTCGTGTAAGGAGGAGAAATGCGTACCATCACGTTTCAGACTTTGATAAAGGTCGGACTGTAGCCTATCGCGTTTGCGGTTTATCGTAGCGGGACATTGCTGCTCGCGTTGGTCGAGATCCAATGACTGGTGGCGGAATATGGAATCCGTGGGTTCAGGAGGGTAATACGGAACGCCATGCTGGATCCCAACGGCCTCGTATCACTAGCAGTGCAGATGACTGGCATCTTATCCACATAGCTGTAACGGATCGTGCAGCCACATTTCGAACCCTGAGTCAAGAGATGGGGACGTTTGCAAGACAACAACGATCCGCAGTTCGACAACGTTTGCAGCAGCATGCACTGTCAGCTCGGAGCCATGGCTGCAGTTACCCTTGACGCTGCATCACAGACAGGAGCGCCTGCGATGGTGTACTTAACGACGAACCTGGGCGCACGAATGGCAAAACGTCATTTTTTCGGATGAATCCAGGTTCTGTTTACAGTTTCATGATTGTCGCATCCGTGTTTGGCGAAATCGCGGTGAACGCACATGGGAAGCGTTTATTCGTCATCGCCACACTGGCGTATCACCCGGTGTGATGGTATGGGTTTCAATTGGTTACACGTCTCGGTCACCTCTTGTTCGCATTGACGGCACTTTGAACAGTGGACGTTACATTTCAGATGTGTTACGACCCGTGGCTCTACCCTTCATTAGATCCCTGCGAAACCCTACATTTCAGCAGGATAATGCACGACCGCATGTTGCAGGTCCTGTACGGGCCTTTCTGGACACAGAAAATGTTCAACTGCTGCCCTGGCCAGCACATTCTCCAGATCTCTCACCAATTGAAAACGTCTGGTCAATGATGGCCGAGCAACTGGCTCGTCACAATACGCCAGTCACTACTCTTGATGAACTGTGGTATTGTGTTGAAGCTGCATGGGCAGCTGTACCTGTACACGCTGTCCAAGCTCTGTTTGACTCAATGCCCAGGCGTATCAAGGCCAAAGGTGGTTGTTCTGGGTACTGATTTCTCGGGATCTATGCACCCAAATTGCGTGAGAATGTAATCACATGTCAATTCTAGTACAATATATTTGTCCAATGAATACCCGTTTATCATCTGCATTTCTTCTTGGTGTAGCAATTTTAATGGCCAGTAGTGTAATTGAGGACGTATATTCAAGTGCTGCTCTGAGATGAAGAAGTTGGCACAGGAGAGGAATTCTGGAGGGCCGCAACAAACCAGTCAGATTACTGATGACTCAGTTTAAAAAAGCTTATATAGATCTCTTAGAATGTCACGTGGCAATAATGTGACCAGGTGGTATTCGTTCTCGATTTAGGCCCTCATCAAGTATGTGTAAAAGGCATTCGGACTGAAGGTGACGTAACGGAGCAATTTAGCGAGTAATATTAGTGTTCTCGTTGTCATGTAACCTTACTTTAGCTGATGACGTATCTTCGGCGTAGTAACGCTCAGCATTTCAGTGTTAACTGAGTCGCAAAGTAACAGCACTATCCAGAAATATTAGGCCTATGAAAACATGTGTGCCATATTTTTTGGATCGGTTCTAACCTAAGCATCTGGTGTCTCCTTAGAGTATCTAGCAACGTACTGCTACCTAAAATAGTAGTCGTCGGCACAAAGAGAATTGATAGAAATTTATTGTTATATCTGTAGGTGTTGCTTGGTGGAACCTTTTGTCAAATAGATGGTTTGCGAGCCAAGTGTTACTTTTTCCCTAGTCTCTTCGTTATATCCTGGTTCTGTTATAAGGGAAACAGAAGCTCGTTAGAGTAGTTATCGATCATAGATATGCTTGTAGTACGTAATAAGCAATTTACATTTGGGATATAATTTCTTCTGGCTAATATTATCCGCTCCTAAGTTAGCTAGGACAAGAAACAGCTTTTGCCCTTGTTGTGTGCATGAACCATACGTTTCCCAGGCGAGAAAATTGCAGATGTACTGCAATTTGCTAGTGCAGGATCTGAGAATAGCAATTCGTTTTCAGATTCTCTCGGGAATCTGTAATGTCAGACCTCAGCCCTCAGCCAGCAAGTCTAGAAGCAGTGAAGTTGTGACAATAAGCTGCATTTGCCGCTTGAATCTTGACAGCGGCGGCATGTCAGATGAACAACATGACAGAAGGAGAAACGTCCCCTGTTCACACAACTGACGCAGCTTAATTGTATACGAGATGTCTCTAGGAGCCATTATTATTCTGCAGAAGAGGGGAGAAGGAGCAGCGCTTACAGAAAGATTGGCTGTCAACATCTCAGTAGAGAGTTGAAGTCGAATTGCTGGTATTCTAAATTTGTTGAAATGACGGAGGAAAACATAACTTATGATAATGAAAAGGAAATCAGGAAACATTAATTTTGTTGTTACTCTAATAAAATTTCTGTATATCGGCTAGTAATCGGAAACAAAACAATCATTTGAAGAAGCATTCCTCTACCGTACTAACGTCGACGCCAAGTGATAACGATTTAAAGCATAGATGTATCGAAGTATGATAGAATATATTGACAGTACTACTGTTTCAGTCAGAATTAAAGAGATTTTCAATTTGTAAACGTTTTCATCGCATAAATCGTCTTCAAGGTAAATGGTAAAGGTTGTTTACTTTGTTCATCAATTGTTTACTTCGTTAAATGAAAACGCAATACCCCCCATAATGCAACCGTGGAATTGTTCCATTCAAGAGTAATCACCACACGCATTAAAGCATTTATCCAACTGTGTGACGAGACGACCAATTCCTTTTTCGTAGAACGCGGTCGGCTGCTGAAGGATCTACATCTGCAACCACTCTTACACTTCCTCGTGCGGCAGAAACATACGTCCATTTACGTCACGTATGTCTTTCTTCAGGTCACCAAAGATGTGAAAAACACACTGTTACCGGTCATGTTTGTACAGAGGGTTTTGTAGTGTTTCCCAACCAAATTGCTGAAGCGTAGGCCTCGTCCGATTGCCAGTGTGGGGCGGGAGTTATCGTGCAACAAGATGAGTCCGTCCAACAGAATTCCTACAGCCGAAGGGCAAACGTCAAAGCGAACAGTGGAAACACCCCTCGTCTCCCGTTCTAAAGAAATCCAACGCTGTCACACAAGTTCCGGTAGTAGACTATCATGGTGATTTCCTTCTTCAAATGCAGAGGCCCTCTGCTATCAGAGTTCCATGAGCGTTGCACCATAATCACTGTGCAGCACTATGATGACATTTCGAAGAAAATGAGACTTGCCAAAAATGCTGTCGGATGGAAGCATTCTTTTGCACGATACGCCCACCCCCAATCGGACGAATGTTTCGCTTCAGCGATTTGTTTGGGAAACGCTGCAGCATCCCCCGTGCAGCTAGCATCTTTCACGTGTGATTTTCACATCTTTGGCCACCTGAAGAAAGACTTGCGTAGAAGTCGGTTTTAGTCGGACGAGGAAGTGCGGGTCTGGAGCCTTCAGCGACCGACCGCGTTCTACGAAACAGGAACTGATTGTCTCGTCTCCCAGTGGGATGTCTTAACGTGTATGGTAATTACTTTTGTATGGAACCATTCTATAGTCCCGTTGTGGCTGGCGTTAGGTTTTCATTTGACTGCGCCTTACACTGGCTTTAAGGGAATGACTTTATTTTAAATCTAAGATATCATTCTGTTTGCCATTACACGGTTTACGGCAGAGCGTACATCACCAACGTTCCGTCTCCTTCTTGTTCCAGTCACGAGAAGTGCATGGGAAGAGCGACTGGCGATTAAGCCTCAGTCTGACTTCTAATTCCTCTAATTTTCTTGACGTGGTAATTTCGCATTCGTATTTGTAATAATATATTGCTTCACTCCTCTAGGATCGTACGCTGTCAAACTTGAACAGTAAATCTCAAGTTATTCAGAACGACGCTCTCGTAGTGTCTACTCCTCAGCAACTCTGTAACTCTCTCGAATTTTCTGCACAAACCCTTGATAAAATGCACCCCTATATTTTGTATCTTATACGTATCCGCTATTAACCATAAAACGAGAAACATTCAAGAACCGTTCGAATGAATGCTGTGTAAGCCGCTCCTCTTGTAGATGAATTAAGTTTTCTTACAAGGGAACCTCCCCATCGCACCCCCCTCAGATTTAGTTATAAGTTGGGACAGTGGATAGGCCTTGAAAAACTGAACACGGGTCAATCGATAAAACAGGAAGAAGTTGTGTGGAACTATGAAAAAAAAAGCAAAATATACAAACTGAATATTCCATGCGTAAGATAGGCAACATCAAGGATATTGTGAGCTCAGGGGCGCCGTGGTTCCGTGGTTAGCGTGAGCAGCTGCGGAAAGAGAAGTCCTTGGTTCAAGTCTTCCTTCGAGTGAAAAGTTTACTTTCTTTATTTTCCCAAAGTTATAATCTGTCCGTTCCTTCATGGACGTATCTCTGCACTCTAATAAGTTTAGTGTCTGTGTTTTGCGACCGCACCGCAAAACCGTGCGATTAGTAGACGAAAGGACGTGCCTCTTCAATGGGAACCGAAAACATTTGATCGCAAGGTCATGGGTCAACCGATTCCTCTCTCTTCCGTACGCTGTAGTCGACTGACGTCATGTTTGTTTAGGTGTAGCGTCCCCATACTTCAGCGCTGTTATCTCGCATTGGACGGACGGACGGACAGATAATAATTGTTTGAAAATAAAAAATCTAACTTTCCACTTGAAGGAAGACTTGAACCAAGGACCTCTCGTTCCGCAGCTGCTCACGCTAACCACGGGACCACGGCGCTCCTTAGCTCACACTCTCCTTGATGTTGCATATCTAATGTACGTCTTGTAGGTGCTGATTCCTGCCGGCCGGAGTGGCCGAGCGGTTCTAGGCGCTACAGTCTGGAATCGAGCAACCGCTATGGTCGCAGATTCGAATCCTGCCTCGGGCGTGGATGTGTGTGATGTCCTTAGGTTAGTAAGGTTTAAGTACTTCTAAGTTCTAGGGGACTGATTACCACAGAAGTTAAGTCCCATAGTGCTCAGAGCCATTTGAACAATTTTTTGCTGATTTCTGTGATGGCTCTGCATTCATGAAATAGTCCTTGGACCAGTGATTAGATTCTTTCTCTTACTTTGTCTAGTATATGTCTTACGCAGTGTGCGATTTGTAGGGGGGGGGGGGATGGGGGGGATTTCCCCCCCCCCCCCCCCCCTCTGCATCATACCATCCCCTCCTCTGGTTTTAGTTTATGCATCCCAACCTGGGATGTTTATTTCCCACTCACTGTAGTAAAACTTTACGTATAATTTAAATTTGTGGAGCCGAACACCGAAAGTTTTTAATAAGCCTTACTATTAACACTATTAATATGTTTCAGTTTTCTATCATCAGAATAAGTACAGCTTTTCACAAATGTGCCTCTACTTTTTGAATTCCCCTTGTATACCTGCATGTAGACAATTTTGTAAATAAGCGTTACCTATAATGTACTTTTAAAGATATAACAAGGGATGGCTTTTCTGGTAGTGCATACGCGTGAATAGTGAGTTTCGGCCTTAACATCTATTTATAAATAGCTGTTTAACCATGCGTAACGCCACAGTCCAAGCTAGTAACATATATGATTCTACTAACCCCCTAAGACATCCCCCCCCCCCCCCCCCCCCACTGGTAAAAGCACAAATCGCACCCTGGTCTTACGTGAGTCTTCCGCTTCAGGTATTTATCCAAGTGCAGTCATGACTATTTTGCAGTTCCTGTGAGTATGAATATAGAGTTCCATAAGTTAAGGTCGAGATGTTGTGGGTTTTGTCTGGGTTTGCTGTGGAAATTTCTGGGTTTAAATAAAATGGTGTGGGTTTTGTCAGGGTTGTGCTTAATTCTACATCGTTGAATCCAGTTTTGAAGTCGTTCTAGGTATTCTGTAGTCTGTCTTTGACTGATAGTTGTCGATGATGCTCTGCATAAGTAGACAGTGTTGTCAGCGTACATAGCTAGATTTTCGTTGTTTCTGTTGGTTGTACGAACCTCAGTTGTGTAGCGGGTGTAGAGCAGGGGAAAGATGATTCCCCTTTTCCACACCCGCCTGAGGCATGAATTCGTCCGAGGAGGACCCGTAAAAGAGTACACTGAATATACTTCAGCTCCATTCTCAGGTATGACTCGACCATCGAGCGAAAGACTCTGCTACACTGAAAGACGACTCCTGCGCAGCATACTTCGACTTCAGTGTGCGGTATCGGCCGCTATCTAGTCGGCCACACTTTCAAACACGCGTGCCGCCAGTTACGCCACCACGTTTCCTACAGGCGCCACCCGGGCACGAGGGCGCTGCCACGAACGATTACGCCGCTGCCAATGAGATACAACCATCCCCTCTCCATAACTCTAGATGCGGGTATACTTAACTTAAAAAATTGATGGACAGAGTCCATTTCATGTGTCTACCAGTTGAATACCACTTACTGACTTTCATAGTGGCCACAGCTCGACATCTTCTTAATAGACTTTGTATTGAACGGCGACAGATTAATAAATCTTTTGTATCTGTATGTATTTTCTACATTCGAATGTACTATATTCCGCGGCTCCTGGTCTTGCGGTAGCGTTCTCGCTTCCCGCGCATGCGGTGCCGGATTTGATTCCCGGCAGGGTCACGGATTTTCTCTGCCTCGAGATGACTGTGTGTTGTGTGTCTTTCACCATCATTTCATCCTCATTCACTCGCAAGTCGCCGTAGTGGCGTTAAAGAACTTGTGGAGCGGCGGCCGAACCGCCACGCGAGGGGTCTAAAAATGGTTCAAATGGCTCTGAGCACAATGGGACTTAACTGCTGTGGTCATCAGTCCCCTAGAACTTAGAACTACTTAAACCTAACTAACCTAAGGACATCACACACATCCATGCCCGAGGCAGGATTCGAGCCTGCGACCGTAGCGGTCGCGCGGTTCCAGACTGTAGCGCCTAGAACCGCTCGGCCACTCGGCCGGCCGCGAGGGGTCTCCCGGCCATCAATGCCATACGTTTCACTAACTAATGTACTGTTGGAAACTGCCGCTACCATTTCAGCAGCAAAGCTAAGTATTATTTTTATTGTTATTAGGCATAGAATAAATTAGTATCTGAAATCTCTGTTCATGAACAGCATCTGTTCTCCATCCTGTATCCACATATGCAGCGTGTAAGGAAGACACAACAGCATATACAGACACTCTGGGATGATAATGGCATTGAAACAGAGGATGACACGCGTAAAGCTGAAATACTAAACACCTTTTTCCAAAGCTGTTTCACAGAGGAGGACCGCACTGCAGTTCCTTCTCTAAATCCTCGCACGAACGAAAAAATGGCTGACATCAAAATAAGCGTCCAAGGAATAGAAAAACAACTGAAATCACTCAACAGAGGAAAGTCCACTGGACCTGACGGGATATCAGTTCGATTCTACACAGAGTACGCGAAAGAACTTGCCCCCCTTCTAACAGCCGTGTACCGCAAGTATCTAGAGGAACGGAAGGTTACAAATGATTGGAAAAGAGCACAGGTAGTTCCAGTTTTCAAGAAGGGTTTTCGAGCAGATGCGCAAATCTGTAGGCCTATATCTCTGACATGGATCTGTTGTAGAATTTTAGAAGCAAAATCTACTCTGTAGGAATCAACATGGATTCCGGAAACAGCGATTGTGTGAGACCCAACTCGCTTTATTTGTTCATGAGACACAGAAAATACAGTATTAGATACAGGATCCCAGGTAGAAGCCATTTTCCTTGACTTCCGGAAGGTGTTCGATACAGTTCCGCACTGTCACGTGATAAGCAAAGTAAGAGCCTACGGAATATCAGACCAGCTGCGTGGCTGAATTGAAGAGTTTTTAGCACACAGAACACAGCATTTTGTTCTCAGTGGAGAGACGTCTACAGACGTTAAAGTAACCTCTGGCGTGCCACAGGGGAGTGTTATGGGGCCATTGCTTTTCACAATATATATAAATGACCTAGTAGATAGTATCGGAAGTTCCATGCGGCTTTTCGCGGATGATACTGTAGTATACAGAGAAGTAGCAGCATTAGAAAATTGCAGCGAAATGCAGGAAGATCTGCAGCTGATGAGCACTTGGTGCAGGGAGTAGCAACTGACCCTTAACATAGGCAAATGTAATGTATTGCGAATACATAAAAGGAGGACCCTTTTTTGTATGATTATATGATAGCGGAACAAACACTGGTAGCAGTTACCTCCGTAAAATACCTGGGAGTATGCGTACGGAACGATTTGAAGTTGAATGAACATATAAAATTAATTGTTGGAAAGGCGGGTACCAAGTTGAAATTCATTGGGAGAGTCCTTAGAAAATGTAGTCCATTAACAAAGGAGGTGGCTTACAAAACACTCGTTCGACCTAGACTTGAGTATTACTCATCAGTGTGGGATCCGTACCAGGTCGGGTTGACAGAGGAGATAGAGAAGATCCAAAGAAGAGCGGCGCGTTTCGTTACACGGTTATTTGGTAAGCGTGATAGCGTTACGGAGATGTTTAGCAAACTCAAGTGGCAGACTCTGCAAAAGAGGCTTCCTGCATCGCGGTGTATCTTGCTGTCCAGGTTTCGAGAGGGTCCGTTTCTGGATGAGGTATCGAATATGTTGCTTCCCTTTACTTATACCCCCCGAGGAGATTACGAATGTAAAATTAGAGAGATTCGAGCGCGCACGGAGGCTTTCCAGCAGTCGTTCTTCCCGCGAACTATATGCAACTGGAACAGGAAAGGGAGGTAATGACAGTGGCACGTAGTGCCCCCCGCCACACAACATTGGGTGACTTGCGGAGTATAAATGCAGATGTAGAAGTAGAACACAATAAATCACTCCCAGAGCAGAAGTGTACAGTGCAGCAAACATCCTCCCTCTACAAATGAGACTGAATTAACTTCATGCCATATACAGAAGACACATATTGGAAAACAGATCTGAGATGCGACACCTGCTTACAGAAAAGCCCAGGAATATAACCAAACCTAAAAATAAATCCATCTATCCTCACCTTGTTATAGCCTACAACACCAATGGTACTTACAAGGATATCGATGACGAAATTGACGAACTCATGCAAAACACTACAATCCCGTCTCACTGAAACGCCTAATCTAAGATGAACGAAGCCCTTCTAATTAACACCTCAGAAGAAACAGCCCAGAATCGATACGAGGCCAGTAAGATATCTGCGTATGATGTTGATGAAGTCATAACAAAAGAGGAGTGAAAGTTTGCAATGGAGAACTTCATAAAATCTAATAGCAAACACAAAAAAGCCAGCACTATATCTTTCCAAAAAGTGAGCACTCTAAACAGATCCATCACCATCATATCACTGTACTACAAACTGTAGAGATTAGAAAATAAAACTTATCTTTAAATATACCTCGAAGTAGCGTAAGCTCCAGCTTATTATAAACAGTTATTGTAACACATACTGACATAGTGTGGTCACAACATCTAGACCGAAAAACAAGGGTAATGAAATCAATTTATCTGTAAACTTATCTGTAAATATTTGTCCAGGTAACACTACTGCCGCCTTAGCATAAGTAATAGCATAAGAAACTACTGTAAGACCCTCTGCTTCATAGTGAACATAATATATAGAAAAAAGAAATACCAATAAATCAAATCTATTTATTGCCAAAATCCTTTTTACATTCAGTGGAAAGTTTCGATTGAAAAGAATATCTCCTATCTTTAACTATTTCTCTGAGTTTCGCCTGACATTAATTCGTATTGAACTTTTAACCGTTTTAAATAAATTGTGAAACGCGATCCAACTAAAAATGGCTCTAAGCACTATGGGACTTAACATCTGAAGTCATCAGTCCCCTACACTGAGAATTACTTAAACCTAACTAACCTAAGGGCATCACACACGTCCATGCCCGAGGCAGGATTCGAACCTGCGACCGCAGCAGCAGTGCGGTTCCAGACTGAAGTGCCTAGAACCGCTCGGCCACAGCGGCCGGCGATGTCACTAAAAATTGACAAAAAAGGATGTCGTTGAATTAAATCAAGAAAAGTAACCAACTCCCAAACGAATCTGACAGCTTTTGAATAAAATGTAACTCAGGCATTTCTTGAATTAAGGCCCTTATTCTGCCGTGCTGCAGTATCACTACATGTAAAACGACAGCGAGGGCTGCTGATTGTCTGATTGCGGCTCCTGCACCGTAGGTTGACGGTCGGTGCAGCTCTGAAACCTGTCCACTCACTTGGACAATTATTATCTGTAGTAGTTCTCTCTGTGAACGGCTCTGGTTTCGCACCGTGTGGAGTGAGATCAGCTGCTTGCCCACTATCCACACAAAGACTGAGTCTCCCTACAAGCTCGTGAGAATGAAGAGCCCTTCAAATATCCAACTCCTCTTTGAGCTTTTTAACTTCCCCCTCTTCTTACAGAGTGAGGAATATACATCTCACACAGACGTCCTGATGCATCTCCGCGATAATCAATCGGAGTCGACGTGCCTCTCTATTGTGAACAAGATGGCGCATACACAGACACGTCCTCTCCATTCACGCAGAAGGCTCAGACCCGACTACCGTTTACAAAAAACTCACATCTCCGTTACTGCAAAAAAACAGCAGAAGGACCGCACTTTCTTGTCCAGTCACAGGGCTCGTGTCTAAACAGGTGCCTCTTTCCCACTTCGGGTCATGCAGCTTCCCGCCAATCACTGCTAGTCCACTCACTAGCAGTTGAGTGGGAATTTCCAACAAAACTCCAACTCCTGCCTAGTATTTCAAAGAGCCAATGGCTGTATTTTTTTTTTCCTGAATTTAAGCTATGGTTGTTGGACTGCGGCTAAGCTGGGGCCGTTTCGTCGCAAGAGGCTTCGCTTCCCATTCCACCTTCCGCAAACTCTCACGGCCCGGGCCCGTATAAAGGTGTACTGCTAAGAGATGGCTTTCAGCCAGAAGGCCTGCGTTCGCTGCTACGCCATTGACTCTGGAACGCGGCCTCCCACGTAAAGACATCGTACTGAGGGAGCACGTGCAAAAACGCTGTTCCGTTCCTACCACGCACAGCGGAGCGGCTCGCTAGTTCATAATGCATGTCTTCGTTTCCTGTGGTTTCTCTGTAGAAACATTGTATTCTATTCTGACTGGCAACTATCCATTGAGCATGCAATGCAGGCGATTTGTAACGCCATCCTCACTGTCCTCACATGTCCATCTTATAAACAGCTTGTACTCGATTTCTTACTGCAATCAATACACAAGTGCTGTTCTAATTACTTTATGTAAGAAGTCCACAAAATCCGACACCTTACACGATGTATCCTTAGAAACTATCACTAAAGAAAAAAATGATGTAACATTGGATTCCTCTAAGGGAAGGAAATGAAAGGTATTTTTTAAAAAAATAAAAGAAGAACAACAGCTCAGTTCGTCAGCGAATCTGACAATGGCGACATGTCTAAACGCCAACATATTGCTCCTTTTGGACACTATTAACTGGCAGTATACCCATGGACAACTCGATCAAGATTAACATTAACAACTGCAATAATAATGTACATGAGTCATGGTTTCTCCCTTCATTCGCCCATCTTCGAAATGCTTACAATTTCATGGTGTAGATGATGTTCGTCTCGGTACCCTCAGAGTAAGGGTAATGTAGCAGTTGCAAAGAGCAACTTGTTGAGACGACGATATTTAGTGTTCTTACTCTTGATCTGAGAATTCGTTTTTTGACAAAGATAACTTCTTTGACTGGAACAGGGCGATTTTATTTAACTGTTGGTCCACTAAGGTAGAATATCTGTCACAAACCCGTGACCGCACTATTGGTCTGGCCACAGATTGAGTGCAGGTGCTCTTTCCCACGGCAGCGGGAGGCGAGGGAGACAGACGCATAGCCCACGCCGTCTTTTATCCCCTGGAATGATCCCCAGAACTCATTTAATAGCAGACCGCGTGGACCTGAGACTGTCTTGCAGGGACTGGAAGAAATGAAAAACCTGGCGCCTGTTCAGGTCTGAATCCGGTATGAGTAATGAGCCACTCGAAACTATAGTATCGTATATGGCACTAAAGCAATAAAGGCGAACGATGCATTTCTTACCAGTAATATTTTACATTTCAAATTCTGTAGTGAATCACAGTGATTATCAATAAAAATTACAAATCTGGCTGCTACATTAAGTTTAGTTTTTCCAAGACACGATTACCCTAGCTGTAGTTATGCTTATTCAAATTTTACACAAGACCACGACTTTTTTTTTTGACAGTATACTTCAAAAGGAAATTATTAGCAGTAGGTATGACGAGGGTCGATTCCAAAATAAATGCAAAAAACCGACCCACCGCCTTGTCATCGTCAGCCAGTGGTGTCAGCTGGATACGGTACTGGGGGCGTAGAGTCAGCAAGCCGCAGTTTCACACGTTATCGGCTAAGCAGACCCTGGAGCCGCAAATTTTCCTTCGAGTAGCTTCTCAGTTGGAATCACGAGTGTGAATAGATCCCACGCCACTCCCCCCACGAAGGAGAAAAATCCCTGCGAGTATCGAGAATAGAATCGAGTCCTCCGTATGGCAATCAGCATCGCTAACTCTCAGATACAGGGGCGCTTTCTGACGGATATAGTAACTCTACAATTTAGAAAAGAAAACTTCAGATTTTGCTTGAACTTGTCTACGGCGATGTTTTTCTCTTCTGAGCAAGAGAAACTTGCCCGGTAATACCGTTTAATGTCTTCAAAATTTTGTTCATGTAGCACAATATTTCTTTTATTTGCGTCATGTTATTACTAGACACTGCATTTAGCATCCACCTCTGAGAACTGAACTGCTTCAGAAAAGAGGCAACCGTCTTTTGAGCAAAACGGCAGAATGTTGTATGGTTCTCTTAAAGATTTTTCAGTTCACTTCATCGCAGGTATGACGGTAGTAAATCCCACTACCTGTGGGGGGAACTAGAATATTTGTGCTTAATTTTGAACAATAAACCTTTCTCTCTAAAAGTAGGAGAAACATCATACAGTGAACTTTGTTCTTCGGCGAAAACAGTCAACAGCTGATAGCACTGACAGCTTTGAAGCGCCCCAGCAGTAATACACACAGTGTGCACACACACACTAAGGTGAACGCTGTTGACTGGTGTCTGTAATATCGACGTACCGTTTCTGACGGCACACGCTCAACCATTTGCTCCTGTTACACGAACAGTATGCATTCCAGTAATTAACTAATATCTATAGCGTTGTAGGTAATAGAACAGCGTGAAATCACACGAAGCACGGATGGAATAGTTTGTGTGTTGAGACCCAGAACACACATACATTAGCGCACAGTGACCTGTTCACAGTCACTAGTTTTCGTAAAATAAAATTAATTGGTGCCTGTTTATAAAGGCAATTAGGCATCTACAGGTGACGATATGACAACAAACCGAAGTCAATCACTCGTGAAACCATCGGAAAAATGCTCTTTATTTATTTTTTGTCATCAGACTTCTGACGGGTTCGATGCGGCCCGCCACGAATTCCTCTCCTATGCTAACCTCTTCATCTCAGAGTAGCACTTGCAGCCTAAGCCCACAGTTATTTGCTGAATGAATTCCAAACTCGGTCTTCCTCTACAGTTTTTGCCCTCTAACGCTCCCTCTACAACTTTGGAAGTCGTTACCTCATGTCTTAACAGATGTCCTACCATCCCGTCACTTCTCTTTATCAGTGTTTTCCACATATTCCTTTGCTCTCCGATTCTGCGCAGAACCTCCACATTCCTTACCTTCTCAGTCCACCAAATTTTCAACATTTGGTTGTAGTACCACATCTCAAATGCTTCGATTCTCTTCTGTTCCGGTTTCCCCTCAGTCCATGTTTCACTACTATACAATGCTGTACTCCAGACGTACAGTCTCAGAAATTTCTTCTTCAAATTGAGGCCGATATTTGATATTAGGAGACTTCTCTTGGCCAAGAATGCCCTTTTTACCATTGCTAGTCTGCTTTTGGTGTCCTCCTTGGTCCGTCCGTCATTGGTTATTTTACTGCTGAGGTTGCAGAATTCCTTAACTTCATCTACTTCGTGACCATCGATCCTGATATTAAGTTTCTCGCTGTTCTCATTTCTACTAATTCTCATTACTTTCATCATTCTTCCATTTGCTCTCAATCCATACTCTGTACTCATTAGACCGTTCATTCCGTTCAGCAGATCATGTAATTCTTCTTCACTCTCAATCAGTATAGCAACGTCATCAGCGAATCGTATCATTGATATCCTTTCACCTTGAATTCTAATTCCGCTCCTGAAGCTTTCTTTTATTTCCATCATTGCTTCCTCGATGTACAGATCGAAGAGTAGGGTCGAGAGGCTACATCGTTGTCTTACACCCTTTTTAATACGAACACTTCGTTCTTGGTCGTCTAGTCTTATTATTCCCTCTTCCCTGTTGTATATATTCTATATGACATACTTTACTCAGAATTTCGAAAATCTTGCACCATTTTACATTGTCGAACGCTTTTTGAAGGTCGACAAATCCTATGAACGTGTCTTGATTTTTCTTTATTCTTGCTTTCATTGTTAACAGCAACATCAGAATTGCCTCTCTCGTGCCTTTACCTTTCGTAAAGCCAACCTGATCGTCGTCTAGCGCATCGTCAATTTTCTTTTCCATTCTTCTGTATATTACTATTGTAAGCTCCGATGTATTAGCTGTTAAGATGATTGTGCGGTAATTGTCGCGCTTGTCAGCTTTTGCTGTTTTTGGATTTGTTTGGATGATGCTTTTCCGAAAGTCAGATGGTATGTCTCCAGACTCATACATTCTACACACCAACGTGATTAGTCGTTTTGTTGCCACTTCCTCCAATTGTTTTAGAAATTCTGATGGAATGTTATCCATTCCTTTTGCCTCATTTGACCTTAAGTCCCCCAAAGCTTTTCTAAATTCTGATTCTAATACCGGATCCCCCATCTCTTCTGAATCAACTCCTGTTTCTTTTTCTATGACATCAGACAAATATTCTCCGTCAAAAACGACTGCAGTGTATTCTTTCCAACCATCCGGTCGCTCCTGTGCATTTAACAGTGGAATTATCGTTGCACTCATCACCCTTGCTTTTAATATCACCGAACGTTGTTTTAACTTTCGTGTATGCTGAGTCCGTCCTTCCGACGATCATTTCTTTTTCGATGTATTCACATTTTTCCAGCAGCCATTTCGTCTTAGCTTCGCTGCACTTCCTGTTTATTTCATTCCTCAACAGCTATTATTTCTCTGTTCCTAAGTTTCCCGAAAAGGCTTTGTACTACCTACTTTCATCGATCAATTGAAATATTTCTGTTACCCATGGTTTCTTCGCAGTTTCCTTCTTTGTACCTATGTTTTCCTTCCCAACTTCTGTGATGGACCTTTTTAGAGATGTCGATTTCTCTTCAACCGTACTGCCTACTGAGCTATTCGTTATTGCTGTATCTATAGAGAACTTCAACCGTATCTCGTCATTGCTTAGTACTTCCGTATCCCACTACTTTGCGTATTGATTCCTCCTGAGTAATGTCTTATACTTCAGCCTACTCTTCTTCACTACTGTACTGTGATTTGAGTCTATGTCTGCTCCTGGGTACGCCTTACAATCCAGTATCTGATTTCGGGATCTCTGCCTGACCATGATGTAATCTAACTGATATCTTCTCGTATCATCCTGCTTTTTCCAAGTATACTTCATCCTCTTGTGATTCTTGAGCAGAGTATTCGCTATTACTAGCTGAAATTTGTTACAGAACTCAATTAGTCTTTCTCTTCTCTCATTCCTTGTCCCAAGCCCATATTCTCCTGTAACCATTTCTTCTACTCCTTGCCCTGCAACTGCATTCCAGTCTCCCATGACTATTAGATTTTCCTATCTCTTAACATAGTGTATTACCCTTTCAATATCCTCTCTCTCTCTCTCTATCTCTTTATCTTCAGCTTGCGGGGTCGGCATGTGTACCTGAACTATCATTGTCGGTGTTGGTTTGCTGTCGTTCTGTAAGAACAACCCTATCACTGAACTGTTCACAGTAACACTCTGCCTTACCTTCCTATTCATAACGAATGCTACTCCCGTTATACCATATTCTGCTGCTGTTGATATTACCCCATACTCATCTGACCAGAAATCCTTGTCTTCTTTCCACTTCACATCACTGACCCCTACTATATGTAGATTGAGCCCTTGCATTTCCCTTCTCAAATTTTCTAGTTTGCCTACCACATTCAAGCTTCTGACATTCCAATCCGCGATTCGTAGAACGTTGCCCTTCCGTTGATTATTCAATTTTTTTTCTCATTTTAACCTCCCCGTTGGCAGTCCCCTCCCGGAGATCCGAATGGGGGACCATTCCGGAATCTTTTGCCAATGGAGAGATCATCATGTCACTTCTTCAATTGCAGGCCGCCAAGTCCTGTGGATACACATTACGTCTCTTTAATGCAGTGGTTTGCATTGTCTTCTGCAACCTCATGCCTTGATCATTGCTGATTCTTCCGCCTTTAGCAGCAGTTTAACACCCCTAAGACAAGAGAGGGCCCTGAACGTCTGTCTGCTCCTCCGCCGTCTTTGACAAGGCCGTTGAAATAATTAGGAGTGACTTCTTATGCCGGAAGTCTTCGGCTGGTAATGCTGATTATTAATCAAAATTTAAGCAACGACGGGATTCAACCCTGAGACCGAGAACGTTTTGATTATGAATCAGAGACGCTACTCCTAGACCACAGGTGCAAACTAAAGCGTTTGTATCGGAGTACAAAAAATGTCAATATGTTTTTGTTTATTTAAAAGCCAGTGACTGAAAAGTGAAGTACCAACTGCCTCATTCTACCTTCCTCCTCACCTTTAAAAATTTTCCCAAGAACTTTGGCATGCGAACATATTCGCGCTTTTTTTAACATGCAACTCACCTCAAACTCCCACAAATTCCCTTAACTGTAACTTACTCATACTCACTAGTTCATCGCTGTAAGTGGCTCATACCCGTCCGTTCACAACTACCTTTTGTCTCACTCATTCAGCCGAACTCACTGTTATTCTCTTCGTGTCTCTCTGTCATTGTCTCCTGTGTCACAGCCACAGTCCCCTTCGTTGTGTTCTTCTACTACAGTCACCTCTCACTGTCACTGTCTCCTCCTTGCTCTCTCTTACTGTTAATAAGTCATTTCTTCTTTGCTACTGCTGCTGTCTCTTCTTACAGTCACTCTCTCTCTCTTCCTCGTTGTCACTGCCATATACCCTGTCTCGCATTAGCAGTGACTCTCATACATTTCCACTTTTACTTATTTCCCTGCCTCTCCCCCCCCCCCCCCCGGCACCCTCCTCATAACAACACCGACTCCCTCACTCTTTCCCTAACAATGTCCTGTCATTGTCAACTATGTTCCACTGCTATTGTCTTTCTACAAAACAGCCACAGTCTGCTATCTCCCAGTGTAAATTACTTTTCCGTCTCTTTGCCATTGCCACTATCCATCCTTCTCAGCATAAAAAACCGCGAATATTTTCGCTTGCCAAAATTTTGTGGAAAAGAAGCATGAGACAGATGGTGCGCCACTTTCATGTCAGAGTTTTTTAAATGAACAGGAATGTATTCTCATTTATTTTACAGTGATTCCCTTCTTTTCCCTGCTGCAGTAGGGCATGAAACTCACATGAAAAGAAATATATTGTGAGTAAAATTTAGGTACTTTACGTATCTGAACCTGAGATAAAGAATAATTAATTTTACAAATCAGACAGGATTTTATGTGCAAAAAATTTTACATGTGCTTCAGTACTACAGCAGGGGTTTCACAGATGGTAACGGAGACTCTTTACAGCACATTTCTCCGTTCTATGTCACTTTATAAACTATGTTTACGCTTCACATCGAATTTTAGGTACGTATTTCATGTGTACCAGTACGATAATCTTGAACCTCATTATTTCGGAAACGGATAAAGATACGAAGAGCATTTTCGAACTTGTCCGAGATCTGGATTTTAGGAATACATTGTTAAAATTACACCCGTTTTCTGTGCATAGCTGCCGCGGAAACCGCGGCTGTGTTTTGGTACACAGAAAACTAATTTTGCGATGTTACTCGATAACGGGTAAAACTTTTTGAAAACGCAGAGATGGATATTCTAACGAAATGCATATAAAAATACTCCGTTAAAATGTGAGCAACTTTCTGCTGTTACTTATTATTTAGGCACCATCTCAAACTGGATTTTACGTATAGAGATAGGGTAACTCTGTACCTTGGACACTGGAAAAGATATCAACAGAAGTTTGGAGATTCTTTGCGGTAGAGGCTTAGGAATATACCATAAGAATTTCAGCCATTTGCTGTGCATAGCCGTCATGGTATCCTTGGCTGAGTTTTGGTCCTCTCATGACGGCGAAAACAGAGTAAAAGAACCACGTTTTGGGGTTTTCCGAGGAACCGTCAGTCAACTAATAAGTCTCGTCAAGTCCATCGTAGACTGCATGAAATTAAAAAAAAAAAAAACAAGAATTGGGTCAATTTGCCTAAGCAAGAGAATGTGTGTATATTCATAATTTGATCCGGTTTTATAGGATAGTGACACTAACACAACCATTCCCCTGGTTACACAAAACGCTCCTGGCCCAAGGACTATCCAAAACACTTGACCCTACTTTTCATATCCAGTAGAACACGAGGTATGTGCACCGGAAAATCCCGTTTCCTTGCGCGGCGTTTAGGTACACATAATGTCGCATTAATACCGATATCATTATTTACCATACACTGTCTCTCTCTTGAAAGCATCAAATCCGCATCTGTTTAAGTTCCCGCAAACCACCTCGACGCGAGTGACGTTTTCTCCGCGAGAGTACACACGTACTAATATGAACTAAGTTTTACAGGCAATGTGATTTATATAGGTGTTCGTTCACTTGTTCCAAATAGAGCCAAAGTATGCAATATGACATCGTATAGCATCACTTAAACAGCTTTGAAGAGATTTTGCTGTTCATGAAGCACAGGCGGTTAATATGTCCGGTAATGTACACGTCACAAAACTTACTAGTTTTTAAGGGTAACGCCTGCTTGAGAGAGCATGAAATCGGAAAAAAAGGAGCACTAGACAAGCTATTCTACACTCCTGGAAATTGAAATAAGAACACCGTGAATTCATTGTCCCAGGAAGGAGAAACTTTATTGACACATTCCTGGGGTCAGATACATCACATGATCACACTGACAGAACCACAGGCACATAGACACAGGCAACAGAGCATGCACAATGTCGGCACTAGTACAGTGTATATCCACCTTTCGCAGCAATGCAGGCTGCTATTCTCCCATGGAGACGATCGTAGAGATGCTGGATGTAGTCCTGTGGAACGGCTTGCCATGCCATTTCCACCTGGCGCCGCAGTTGGACCAGCGTTCGTGCTGGACGTGAAGACCGCGTGAGACGACGCTTCATCCAGTCCCAAACATGCTCAATGGGGGACAAATCCGGAGATCTTGCTGGCCAGGGTAGTTGACTTACACCTTCTAGAGCACGTTGGGTGGCACGGGATACATGCGGACGTGCATTGTCCTGTTGGAACAGCAAGTTCCCTTGCCGGTCTAGGAATGGTAGAACGATGGGTTCGATGACGGTTTGGATGTACCGTGCACTATTCAGTGTCCCCTCGACGATCGCCAGTGGTGTACGGCCAGTGTAGGAGATCGCTCCCCATACCATGATGCCGGGTGTTGGCCCTGTGTGCCTCGGTCGTATGCAGTCTTGATTGTGGCGCTCACCTGCACGGCGCCAAACACGCATACGACCATCATTGGCACCAAGGCAGAAGCGACTCTCATCGATGAAGACGACACGTCTCCCATTCGTCCCTTCATTCACGCCTGTCGCGACACCACTGGAGGCGGGCTGCACGATGTTGGGGCGTGAGCGGAAGACGGCCTAACGGTGTGCGGGACCGTAGCCCAGCTTCATGGAGACGGTTGCGAATGGTCCTAGCCGATACCCCAGGAGCAACAGTGTCCCTAATTTGCTGGGAAGTGGCGGTGCGGTCCCCTACGGCACTGCGTAGGATCCTACGGTCTTGTCGTGCATCCGTGCGTCGCTGCGGTCCGTTCCCGGATCGACGGGCACGTGCACCTTCCGCCGACCACTGGCGACAACATCGATGTACTGTGGAGACCTCACGCCCCACGTGTTGAGCAATTCGGCGGTACGTCCACCCGGTCTCCCGCATGCCCACTGTACGCCCTCGCTCAAAGTCCGTCAACTGCACATACGGTTCACGTCCACGCTGTCGCGGCATGCTACCAGTGTTAAAGACTGCGATGGAGCTCCGTATGCCACGGCAAACTGGCTGACACTGACGACGGCGGTGCACAAATGCTGCGCAGCTAGCGCCATTCGACGGCCAACACCGCGGTTCCTGGTGTGTCCGCTGTGCCGTGCGTGTGATCATTGCTTGTACAGCCCTCTCGCAGTGTACGGAGCAAGTATGGTGGGTCTGACACACCGGTGTCAACGTGTTCTTTTTTCCATTTCCAGGAGTGTATATGCTTGTATTATCGAGATAACGTCTTTGTAATTTTCTTCATGCTACAGAATATTTTAAATTTTCGTTAACCTCTTATTAGAGATCGGTGTAGTATTAATTTCTGACATAAGCACTGCTTTTTCTTTCTCTCTTTTTTTAAAAAAAAAAAAAACAGAAAAAGATCCGCAACAATTCTCAGAGCGAAATGGCAGAATGTTTTATGTTTTGTTAAAAAATATCCGCTATAATTCAGAGCTATTGTAATGTTAGTAAGTACCGAAGTACCCCTATGGACACTCTCTACTCAGTGCTACCATCTCATGTAGGACATTACAAGAATGTATATGGAAATGATTGTATTAGCAAATGTCGCTAGTGCTATTAGTTTCATTGAAAATATACTTGTAAGAAATAAAGACCCTTCTCCTTGCTGCCATTCGTTGCCTATGCCACCATTTTCATCACCTGCCTGACACTGTCGTCGCAGAGGTTCTTCCATCTTCATTACCACTCCCCTCATTACCTACGATGTGCCAACCATCTTCACATACTCCTTTCTTCCCTATTCATTACCTCTCCCCACTTTTACCACATCCCTCATTAAATGAATAACTCAATCTATCTTCCAGCTCAAACCCATTGCATCCGCAAAGTCACCAGACCTCTCCCTTGCGGACAATATTACTCCAGCGTGTACCACTGGTCCATCGCAACAACCGCCGCCGAAGCCGCTGCCACCACCACCACCACCACTCCCCCCACCATCATCATCAGAAAAGCACCAGTCAACATCATCAAAGCCGTTACCGCTGCTCCTTTGCTCCTCATCGCTACAACCCTAACAAATCACAGCCAGCAACGTTTTCCCCATTTCTATATTTTTGGAATTTTGTGGTAAGGTCTTATGGGACCAAACTGCTGGGGTCGTCGGTCCCTAAGCCTACACACTACTTAATCTAACCTAAACTAACTTACGCTATGGACAACACACACACACACACACACACACACACACACACACACACACACACATGCCCCATTGAGGACTCGAACCTCCGACGTGGGGAGCCGTACGGACCGTGACAAGGCGCCTCAGACCGCGATGCTACCTCGCGCGGCCCTTTTCTATAACTGGGTCCACTCTCCACTACGATCTCTTCTCACTTACTAATTGGCGTTGGTCATCAAGCAGTAAATGACTTCATTAACTTGTTTAACTCATCACCTCCGAAGAGCTCGCGATACAACGTTAGCTTCACTGCACCCTGTTCTTTTAAAAATACTATCATTTTCTCGTCTTTATACGTTTCAACACCACTTTTATCTTTTGTAATCTGTAGGCCGAGAAACTAATACTTGCTGCTGCAAGCCCACTCCGCCATTGTGGAATTAAATGACTACAAATAAAAAAGCACAAAATACTGCCTCACTGAAGCTATTCTTTCGTAGTGCAGTAAGTGAAATATTTATTTTTATTTAATTTGAGTTATTTAGATGCGGTATTATGTCAATGTTTGTTTGAAATTTGTAAGTTTGATAAATATAATAAAATTATTTAGATTTTTCAAGGAAGCTAAGGACTTCAGAATAACAAGTAGGTGTTACATTGTTCAATGTTTTGTTTTTATTAGTACAAGTATATGTTTTAGACCGTAGCGATATCTTTCTGTTAGCTCTCGCTCAGTTACAATCTCGGTTACATTTTGGTTTCTCGACGAAAAGTGTTATTTGTGAATGTCTCGTTTCGCACGAGTTACGAACAAAACAGATTCAAAAGTAGGCTAATCTCTGGTTCAGTTCCATTATTTATGGATTATAATATGTACAGTTATTGAAATGTTACGATTTTACTTCTGAGGCTGATTGCTTTAAAAATAATATACTGCACTTAACCGTAATTTTGATGTCAGTCTCAATTCAACAGCAGTCAAACAATTTTCATGAAGAAGTTAACTCCCCATCGCAGCACCGACTACTGACTTTCAGCGTGTAATCTGTCGCGAAAACTTCATTACGACCTATATAAGGTGTCAAGACATTCATTTTCAATTCTGAGAGCTTGAAATTAATTCTAACGAAAAACAAACAGCGTTTGTTCACCGAATTAGACTGGGCTTGCTTGATAACAAGGCATGTGAATAAACAATTTACGATGATGTCAAGCTACGTTACATCCGCCATCAATGTTTCTAGAGATTTTAATGGAGTTTGTGACTCATCCTCCCAGCTTTAAATAAAAATAAACTGAACACGACCCTGAAGATCGAAGACATCGTCACCAGCTAACTTAATAAACTAAAATTTAGCACCCAAGAAAGGCTACAAAAAGGAGGAGGAGCCACATTATTATGCACATGGAAAATATTGTCATGTTGGGCATGAAGGAATTGTTCTCTTAAAAGGCATCATTATGCTTTAACATGCTTTATAGTCAATAGCAAGTGGAATTATTTTGTAAAATATTATCAGAATAGAATTTATTCTTAATGTTGAAATGACCTTTATACAGTTAATGTTATTACAGCTGTCGTTTGAGAACGCATAATAGGCCGAAACTGCGATCGTGAATAAATGGAAAATGTGGTCATTTCCTACAGCAGGTCTTTGGGCGCAGATAAAAATAATCATTTAAATAGAAACGAGTGTTTAATGGAGCACGGTTTTAAATCGGATTAAAAAGCATTAAGCAATTTTTCTATCCACATTCAGATTCCTAACACAACACAGATAGTGCTGAAAGCTTATGTGTTAATTTTTAATAGGTATGAGAAAACTTGTAAGGTATAAAATAGTAAGAAGGTGAAATATCCATGCATCACTTCGTATGTAGCGTAATAATATGGGGGTGAACCATTCAGGCATCAATTATGTATTCCATGCCCCCGACGTTTTTCATTTTAAATCTTACAAGTATTTTCATAGCTATTAAAAAAATTTCAAGACTATTTGTATGGGGCTGGGAATCTATATGCGGCTAGGAGATATTACGAGTTTCGTAATTCTATTTATGTTTGCAGGTGGGGATATTCAGCCGCCAAGTAATTGTTAAAATTCATGTTGAAACATTCATCTGTCCTTTATTTTGCGCAAGTCACTACTATTTTCGGTCAATGACCATTATCTAGCTTAGCTGGCATAAGAACAATAGGAACAATAATAATTTGCTCTTTTGATCCTACGATAGTACATAAACATTTTTCACAATAATAACTGTGTACAATGGCTTTCGTTAAGAAACAAGTCCACATCAACAGCTAGTAACACAGTTGAGTGATGTGGAGTTGATTGTGGACAACAACTATTGTACGCAGTTATTATTCGGAAAAATTGTTACGTACTATGGTTGGCTCAAAGAGAAAATTAGTTTTTTTAAATTATGGTAGATCTTTCCTGCCGTTTATGCCAACTAAGCTTGATAATGGTCATTGATCGAAACTAGCAGCGAATTGTGAAAAATAAAGGACAGCTGAAGGTTTCACCACCGATTTTAACTAATATTCCGTACTCTGAAGTCAGGTTTAGAAACACGGTGTATAAAAAAACTCACTTTTATTTAAATAATTGTTTTCTGCTTTTCTGTTCACATGACTTAACCAATACATTGTTGAAACTTCCTGGCAGATTAAAACTGTGTGCCCGACCGAGACTCGAACTCGGGACCTTTGCCTTTCGCGGGCAAGTGCTCTACCATCTTTTTTTTTTTTTTTTTTTTTTTTATTCACTAGAAACAGTAACAAAAATGGCTACAATCAAATGACATATATAAGGTGACAGATAATTGCAGTCATGAATTACAGATTCAAAAAATGAGTCTTTAGCAGTAGCACAATTTAGCACCTTCACTGTCACCTTCAACTGGTGGCGGTTCAGCATGGCACATTTTCTTCTTCTGTTGCCTGAGGTTCCTCATCATCATTTCCCAGGCCCAAATTAATCATTCAGTAAATCCTTGATATGTGTTTTTTCCAGGGTAAATTACATGGACAGAAGAGAAGTCCCGAACAGCGACATCGCAAAATATTTCACTGCCTTGTTATTTTTGTCAGTCCAGCCTTCTAAACGCATCTATAGTGAGTTCATGATCTTCCTTTATATCAGACACCAGATGTTTCTCGCCGTATTCTTGTATCTGCTGTACTGCTGATTTATTTTTCATGTGTGCCTTGCAGGTGAGGTTAGGGTCGGGAACGTGACCCAATCCATTCCCTCTCTACTAGGAATCCAGTTCCTAACCTATGCCCATTCGGTTGAAGACAATTCGGAGCATGTTACCAAATTTCTTATTGTGATTCTGATATTTGAGTATTTTCTCGAATTCATTTTCCATATACATCTTGTATTCAATATGTTCATCGCTCCCAATATTGTTAAAAACATAACTTGTACATTTGCCCATTAACCAAATCACAGCGTTATTTTTTGCCTGAGGGTAGTAACTTTCCTCTGGTCTGAAGAAAATGTTAGTCGGTACATTGTTTGCTGAAGTTCTTGTTATTTGAGCAATTTTCTCCCTGGTCCACCTCCAGTTGATAATCCGATCTCCACAAGTGTAACGATGAGGCACACTATCAACGAGGTTGCATTTGCTGCAGAGGTTTGTGTCACTTAAACCGACGGCAAAGAGGCGCTCATTAGTGCTGATGATGTTGTTGACTACCTTGTACCACGCTGTTCTCACGTCAGACGAAAGAACATCACTACTTTTTTTTTCCAGACCACATTCCATGCTATTCCAGCATATTTGGTTTCTATGTTATTTTTTCTTTCATGTTTCCGCCTTTCAGCTAAAATCGCCTTTGCTGTAACGTTTTTGGAGTTTAAAATCTTTTTGCTGAGATAACTTAGTTCAAGATAATACTCCCTAATGTGTTTCAGCTTAAAACTTATTTTTTGTATATTTATCGGCGGCTCCACACTTTCTGGCCTGACAATATCGTATAGTTTTGCTGTAATGCACCCTGGATCATTACACATTATGCTCCATGTTCGTTTGACATACAATGCCATCGCTTTAGACTTGATGTCGGTTAGACCCATTCCTCCATTGCTTGGATCCAAAACTGCTGTCTTCACCGGCACTCGAAACAATTCCCCTTTCCACAAGAACTTTGCTAAAGTGGAGCTACCGAAGCACGACTCGCGTCCGGTACTCACAGCTGTACTTCTGCCAGTATCTCGTCTCCTACCTTCCAAACTTTACAGAAGCTCTCCTGCGAACCTTGCAGAACTGGCACTCCTGAAAGAAAGGATATAGCGGAGACGTGGCTCAGCCACAGCCTAGGGATTGTTTCCAGAATGAGAAATTTCTGCAATACATTGTTTCTTGCTGTTTATATGTCACGAAAATACCGCGAAAGTAAAAATTAGAGAGATTAGAGTTCACATGCAGAGTTACCAGCAATAGCTCTTCCTATGAATCATTCGTGAATGGAACGGAGACGAGAGAAAAGGCAGTGGCACGTAATGTTCCCTCCGCCACACGCCAGACAAGAAGGTGAGTTAATGTTGCGTTGTCACCTAGCTCTGAGCTACGTTTAAAATTTCAGGTCTGTAGGTCATCGGGAAGTCAGCTTAGAATCAACTGAAAAATTCGTCCCGAACAGATAGACAAGTAAGCGACCTAGTAAAAACTCAGTGAAAACATGGTTTCGAAGCAAAAACTGTTATCGTCTGAGCGCCCGAGAAACCGCAAACGATAAGCTTTGTACAGCGGCGGAAACGCAATTCGTCAGGAGGGAAGCGGCCGTAGGGGTGTCTGCTGCTGATGGCTTATTGCGGCCTGGCGCATCACGAGAGCTATTAAATATTGATGTTCACGGCTGCAAGCTGCTGGCCAGAATTGGAACGTTAGTTATGACAGCAACAAAATCATAGCGGCGGCCTACGGACCGAAGCTCATCATGCTCCGGACAATGAGGTGCTGTTTGCATTTGCAGCCAGTGCAAATAACAGATCGCTGTGACTCGGAGGCTTAGAGCAGAGGCCTTGACTATATTAACAGTACGTGGAATGAGCAGGCAAAGTGTCATCAAATTACGCACTACACCGGAGACAAGTTTGTACCTGCAAAATAAGAACAGCCAACAAGTCGGTAACATAATTAGCCAATAAGTAAATACTTGAATATTAACGGAACATGGGTACAGACTATCAAACGTGTAACAAAGACACTGCAAGATATGTTCTCCATAAAATCGTCGACGCAAAGCGTCACAACTTTGGAACAGTTACCAAACGAGCCAATGATGCGAAGCTACACAGTTTTCGCCTTTCGCTTAACTGAACTAGGTAAACCGCCAACTAAAGACTGTAATCAGAATTTGCAGGAGTAATATTGCCCCACTTTCTTTAATTGTGGAACTGATACCTTTGACAGATTTTACTTTGCAGTTTATCAAACATGTCAATAAGTAAATTGACAAAGCCAGTGGTGCATTATCCAGTCGGACAAGTTTTCCACACAGTGAATATAAAAAACAAGTGCTATTAAATTACTAAATAAGATTATATCTCTTGCTACAAAGGGGTACACATGTTGAATCCAGCAGCTGATCTCGTTTCGATTATTAGTGTTATAATTATCTAAATGTTGGCGTATGCTATTTACTACCTGGTTCAACAACTCATCGACATCCAGTTTGGGCTGTCACTATCGTTTGACAGCGAAACTTGGTAGATATACTAATGCATTAATACTGAACTGCCGTAACTTAGTTCCAGGTTTGACCACCAGACGATAATCTGGCGCTGAACAGTATCTCGTCGACGCCTCCGGTTCTCGTAACTGAGTATGCAGCTGTTAATAATAAAATAAACGTTATGCGATTCTCACTTGTTTGGCCTTTTCTGTCCACATCCCGTTTCTAGTCCATTACATATGGAAACATTTCTGTAATTCATTCTTATTTGCATCTGGTGGCCAAAATTTTTTTCCAGTGTAAATCGGTTCCTCATTAAAGCATTGCAATACCTATCAAGTTTCGCTGCCATACGATAATTAACAGCCCACTCCAGACCTCTGTGTATAGCTGCACTTTAATTATAACCACCCAGTAATTGCGTATGTCTTACTGACAGTTTAAAGATGAAAATTACTGGCTTCGGTATTTTCTGTGACTCACTCTTTTCTATTGCAAACGATTATTACTCTATTGAATACGCTACTAACCTTCAGTTCTTTTACGTGATAAAATATTTTCTTCTACGATATTGTTTCATTAAATCAGTACTTAGTAATACTTGTTATGAATTTCGTTAAAAAAGGAAAAGAGCTTGAAATTTAATGCAATTAAAGTAAATCGGAAAGATGCGTCGTAAGTAGAGAACCACACCTTTTATCCATTGTACAGTATGTAGCGAATACTATTTCTGGTGTCACTCCATTTCTACCCATTCCTTTTGCGTTCGTTACTAGTGCACAGGTAGACCCTGAGTTTTTCAGAATCTCACGACGACATACACCAGATGACTCCCAGACATTCTCACTGCCTTTATGATTTGCATGGTTTGATGACACGAACTCACTACGTACAGCACACTTCATAATTAAAATGAAATTACATGTGCATTCCGAGTGCAGATACGTAAATCACAATGAGTTCCCGATCGTGAACGAGACCACCCGGCCTGTGTACACTGTTCAGTGGGCAACATCCCTCGAAATATCTTTACAAATGGATCGTACCTACTCGTCATCAAAGGGCCGAGGGCTTAGAAAAAAAATAGCATTTTGACACGGTTCTGGTGAGCGATTTGGCATTCAGGTCAACGTGCTTTTTTCACAATCGAGGAGGGTCTTTAGTTGCTTAATATATTAACCAACGATTGCTGATGCGCTGCAATGTCGAAGGTCCTTCAACGTAATGGCCATGCAGCCCTCGTAGCAGGGGAAAAGATACGAGACTTGTAGGGTCGAGTCTCTAAGCGGAAATTTTTCTTATTTTATTTCCAGTTATTATTTACGTAGTAAATAATACCGCAATAACGGACAGTGTAAAGGATTTATTAATATTTTCTCAAAATGGAAGAAAAGGAAAGGGAAATGAAAATTTGGGATTGCAAATAAATTTCCATTAAGGGACTTTGAGACGTACACGAAAACACACAGTGAAAATCAGAAACACTTTATTTGCAAGAGTTAGATACACTTCCCAGATACTTCTCTACATAGTCGCCTCTCCGACTTAGACATTTGTCTGAGCATTATACCAAATTTACAACACCATCGTCATAGAAGGCAGCCGGTTGTACTTTCCAATAATTGTCTACGCTGGTCTATAGCGCGTAGCCTGCGCCCAAATGTTGTCTCTGCATCCACCGTTTCATGTGAGCAGAGATGATGCTCAGGACGAGTCAATTAGGGCTGTGTTGTGGGTGGTGGAACACTTCGCATCGAAAAGGCTGCAAGTGCGTCTTCACTGCCCCCGCAGAGTGCGGCTAAGAACTGCCATGAAGAAGGAAATGCGTGGCAGTTGTGTTAGGTGGACTGCATACATTAAGGCGAAGCCTCTCAGCGGGCCCTCCTACTTGGCGGGAGACATCGTTGTTCTGGGCATCTCTACTCGCTCACAGTGCGCTCACAACTGACAGCAGCGTCTTGATACGATCGACGGTCATACTAAAGACACTATGCAACATATCTGTGCAGAGCTTCATCGGGTTTTGACTGTGGTGTCTATTTCGCGAGCGATCGGAACTTACTTTCTGCCTAACCCTCGTATTTATGTAGCATACGATGACAGCAGAGAATAGTAGACAACTATTTACAACAAACATACATATTTTTACACAAATACATACAATCTATATTTTATAATTCGTTCTTAGCCCCTAAGTCCACGTTTAGAATCCAGTCAGAAGCTTCTTAATAATGCTGTAAAATAAATGTTGTTTATATCCTACCAGATTGTAATTGGGATCCATCCACCACGATATAGTAATTATGATAACAGTAAATTATGATAGTAAAAAGCTACAATGTCTGCAGGATGCAACACTACATCCAGCCCAGCAAAGCAAGTCATGTCACATTAATGTGACCACTTGTCTAAAGCCTGAACAGCCACCTTTCGCAGCACGGATCACTGGAAGATGTGCAGGAGGAGAGTCAGTGAGGTTCTGGAAGGTACTGACAGGCAGGTGGAGCCATGACAACTCCATTGGGTTGATCAGCTGCGCTAGGTTTCTCGGTTGAGGATTGTGTATAAATTTGGTGGCCAAGTGAGCACAGTAAATTTGTCCGGTCGCTCTTAGAACCACGCACGTACACTGCAAACTGTATGAGACGTTGCATTGTCCCGCTGGTAGATGAAAAAATGTCGATGAATAAGTAACTTCATTCAGGGGTGAACGTCAGCCCCATGGATAGATGCATACTTGTGCTGATCGATTGTGCCTTCCGGAATGACGATATCGGTAGGAGAATGCCAAGAAAACATTCCCCAGGCCATACTACTGTCTCCTCCGGCTAAGGACCCTTCCGACGAAAGCTGCAGGGTATCTGCTTTCCGACGTTTTATGTCATACCTGCCAACGGCCATCTGTCCGATGGAGCGTAAGACTTGCTTCATCTGAAAGGCCACCTGTCACCATAGACATCTACAGTAGATGTGGTAGTGGCGTGTAAATTCCAGCCTTCGTCGTCGACGTACAGCAGGCAGCTTGTGTGAATGAACCAGGCGCCGGCTGTGGAGGCCCACAAGCAGCAACGTTCAATGAACTATCGTTGAGGAGACACTGTTGGTAGCTTCTTGGTTCATTTGGGTGGTCAGTAGCTCAACAGCCGTCGGTCACCCCTGTCATCTATGGCCCATAGCATATCACAGTTGCATCGGCGCCAATCTTGGATATCGCAATTTTCCCGTGCAAAAAATGGTTGAAATGGCTCTGAGCTCTATGGGACTGAACATCTGAGGTCATTAGTCCCCTAGAACTTAGAACTACTTAAACCTAACTAACCTAAGGACATCACACACATCCATGCCCGAGGCAGGATTCGAACCTGCGACCGTAGTGGTTGCGCGGTTCCAGACTGAAGCGCCTAGAACCGCTCGGCCACCCAGGCCGGCTTTTCCGTGCAAGGTATACGTTAACGAAGGCAGCACGCGAAATTTTACATGTTTCCACTCTTGACCTAAGTCAAGGATCATAGCTTTTGGAAGTCCGATAAATTACTCTGTTTGCTTATTACGACCACGACTGCAGTGTTTTGCGCGTCCTCCAGACACGCTTTTCTCCACTGCTAGTGCTGCCACCTGCGTCTGTGAGTTTTTATTGCACGTTGACGACGAACATAAGCTGTGGTCTCAGTAATGTGACCGGACCGTGTACTAATGACACGATAATGGACTATGTCAAAATGTAACTGAATTGCGTATTATTTTGGGATCCGCATGGTGGAACACCACTGAAATAATCACCTTAATTATGAATGCTAGCTGTATTGAGGGTATAAACAACACCAAACATTAAGCACACTTTCATTGCTCTTCTAGTATTCTGTCTCCATTTAGCAGACCAAGTACCTGCTGAAGCAAAGATTATCGTTAGTGATACTTCTGAAACAACAAACGCTTTGGGCATCAGGAACACGTGTCTTTGTTAGATTGGTAAGAGTGAGGAACGAAGATTTCAGTTGGCACGAAGACGCAAGTACGTTTTTGGTGTGAATAAAGCCTTACCATATGATCGTGAGACGGAAAGTACTCACGTGTGATGAGCTCCGGTGCAAGCTGTGGGTAATATAACTTCAGTTTCCTTATACGTGTTTCGCGAGAGGGCTTTTGATCATTTCTGTTACTTTTTGTATCCGTTAGTACTGAAAATATATTCCGGACTTAAGTTGCAGAATTTAGATTAATTTTCACGAATCTTAGCGTGCTGAATGATCTAACGGTATTCCACACGTTTTGTGGCCCACTCGGACGTTATTGCCTTCGCTATTCGTTCTTTCTATTTTCTGAGACACATTCTCGAAAATTTTCCAATGATTTTATGAAATTACAGTCATTGTCAGAGTTCACTTGGCTTCCATTTTGGGAACACGTGGTTATGCATTGTGCTTCTTCAATTTCCACCTATGCGCATGCTTACCTTGTGACAGAAAACCCCAATGCATTTATATTCGTGTTAGGGTAGATTAGTCTGAAACTGGTTACTGATTACAGAATATCCGATTCATAGTTCCACAATGCCCGAATTATCTTTCCTCGTATTCAAATTTCGCGTTTTTGTAATAGGTTCATAATCCGGTACATAAATGTTCTTCCGTTTAAGTTAGGAGGTAAAATAGTGTGTGAGTCTGTAAGATGCGGTACAGGTGCAAATATTCCATTGTGCAAA
Organism: Schistocerca serialis cubense; assembly: GCF_023864345.2. Classification (NCBI taxonomy): domain Eukaryota; kingdom Metazoa; phylum Arthropoda; class Insecta; order Orthoptera; family Acrididae; genus Schistocerca; species Schistocerca serialis. Next base: position 656,950,065 of record NC_064641.1, on the reverse strand, counting down.
TAAACTGTTAATTCAGTTCAGGTCTGAGCGGATCGCGGCACAACACCGAAATGGCGGGAACCACGGAAGCAGACCGTAGAGAAAACCAAGTCTATGCCAGCGCCATAGATATAGAAATCGCCCCACGTTTTTTAGATCGTGTAAAAATGATAATTTTACTGTGTTTTTTAATTTTGATAAGTACAGATTTTAACCTTGACATCTAGAGATTTTAATTAATTATTTTTGGAGATAAAAGTTAATCAAAAAAAAATCTACTGAATACAATATGTGCAAATGGAATGTAACAAATGTACCAGACGCCATCTGTTATAGTTGACATAAATGACGTGCACTCTGCCAACCAATTTTATGTGACGCAGTATGTGAAAGTTGCTGGATTTGGATATGTTACTCCTGTAACCGAAATATCAAGTACGTTCTGGTACATTTGATGTTGATTTGATAGGATGAAAAAGATTTGCTTTCGTGAAATAGTAAATTAGTGTCATTATCGTTACAGATCTGAAGATGGTTCTGGATGAACCGAAACCGGTCATATGAATAAAAATTTTGCAATCAAGACGGATTATAAGTAACATTGTGCTATTTGTCTGCACTGGTCTTTCTCCGACCTCTCAACTGACAAATGCATTCCTATAGGGGTACCTACTCTAATCCTGTCACGGTCATTGGGGTGTGTGTGACCCATCATAAGTTATCAGAGGACAAGGGCGAATTTGCTGCTTGTTACTATGTAACAATGTCGCACTGCTTAAGGGAAGCGAGCTAATGCTTTGCCGAATTCATGTAAATTCAGATTGAATCTGTAGGTAGAGCACGTAGACAAATCAGCTGCCCTTTTGGTCGCATCGAATTAGTTTGAGCTTGCAGATAGACAACACAAAGGACGGATTTGCAAAGGGGGTTGCTGTCGCGCCTTCGCGAACAATTCATGTCAGGTAATTTACTGCGTGACAACGGTACCGATGCTGAGCAACTGAGCAACAAATGTAAATTATAAACTTGGAGGAACGTTGTATCTACTGATGTGTGTCTGTTTTTTGTAAGTCTTGTAGTTTTTGTGCATCGTTTTCTGAAACCCCTAGTGTATTTAAAAGTAATCCTATATCCTACACACCTTCGTGAGTGAGTAAACTAAACGGCGGGAAACATTACTACGACGTTAATTAAAATAAGCATATATCAATGTCTTTCACTCTGTAAAAATTTGATACTGTTGCGTAAGGGCTACTGGGACTCCAAACTACGGTGCAGTTCTGCATTTTTAACGTTAACTAATCCTAAGGCTGACTAGGAATAATATCCATGACCTTCAGTAGATGATAGTCGTATCTACATCACTTCTTTGAGAACGGAGCTTTATCTAAGGCACAGTCTGTTACAAAATGACAGGTGCCACATGCAGAATCAAGATTCTTTGGTTGTTATCAGGAGAATGGAAGATGGAATATGGATCAACATATTGTATAGTGTGCTGCAGTAGATGGTTAGCAGGTCAGCAAGTAATAATAACAGTATTTCAACGCTTCTAATAGTATTTTATGTTGAGAAGTCTGTAATGAGGTAGGGAACTAGTTATGTCCAAAGGCAGAAATGTTGATTATTCCGGCACAAAGTGAATGTAATTGTGAAATCGAACAGCAGTGGAAAATACGTGTAGAAACAGTGCAGCCAACTTGAAGATTTCGAAAAGAGAATAACATTACATTAAGTTGCTGTGCATTGTTCAAAGTTGCCACTAAAAACGATATCGTCAAAAAACTACATGCTGTGAGCAGTAGATAACACTGAAATCACGGTCAGTTCTTTAGTAATGACAATAAATACGTTGCTAACTCATAGTGCTGGTTCACTAAAACACATTTTTGTACAAGTTTACTACTTTCAACTGTCAGAGATCTGCCATGAAAAATAAAAAGTAGGAAAACTTTTCTTTGTGTGAAGAACATTTGTACGTGAAGCAGCATTATGAAAGAAAATATCCTCAGGGACTACTATCCAAGAGCTGTAATGCAATTAACTGGCGTCCAGCTTTCTCCAAGGCCTGCGAGCGAGTGTTCTTGCAGAATCTGTATCAGCATATTCACACAGAAAAACTACCACCTGAGGAGCATTTTGAATTCCGGCACTACCAGTCGACGATACACTGGCTATGCTAGCGGAGGACGCCATGATTGCTGTAAAAGGCCAGGTGTACTACAGAGCTATTCTGACCGATATCTCCCACATATCTGAAACCATGTGATACTTGGAGCGTATCAACTTTACCGCTGACAGAATGAACCACAGTCTTCCTTCCTTTCATTTAGCCGACTGCTTGCAATAAGTGGGAAATCCGGATCCAGTCGTGCTCCGGCACACCTTTTCATGCTTCGCAAACAGCTGACGTCAATACAGAGCAGCAGAATGCGAATCTATTTCTTAAGCATATAATTCCAGATTTTTTTTTCTACTAGATCCTGAGGACTGAGAACAACTAAATTTACCTTTAGATCGTATTTGTAAGAAATTTACATGAAAACCAGTTGAAGAAGACATCCGCTGTTTAGGCATTACAACCTTCAGCAATGGTTTCCTCGCAAGCTCGTAAACCTCGCAGAACTGCCTCGGTTGTAAACGGAAGAACTTAGAGAAACGTTTGTCTGGAAACAAAATGGTCAAAGCGAAAGGACTGAGTTTTTCTGGCTCGCGGGATTAGCCGAGCGGTCTTTGGGCGCTGCAGTCATAGACTGTGCGGCTGATCCCGGCGGAGGTTCGAGTCCTTCCTCGGGCATGGGTGTGTGTGTTTGTCCTTAGGATAATTTAGGTTAAGTAGTGTGTAAGCTTACTGACTGATGACCTTAGTAGTTAAGTCCCATAAGATTTCACATACATTTGAACATTTTTTTTTTTTAGTTTTTCTTTGGTTCATTTCTCCGCTTTTCCAGTTTGATTTCTCCCGTATTGAAGTGCCATACGATAACATCAGATTATCGAATTTCTCATCTAAATCTGGCTCTGAACTGAGATTCATTAGCTCAGCCGTTGCTTCACGAGGAAATACTGCGTGACACCGCCTCCCAACGTGCTCACACACGTAGTCGCATAGGTTTTCCAACCACTGCGCTACCCTGCGCTGCCTACGTTCCATTGTGTTCCTGGCCTGAGATAGAGATCAGGGTGCCTACACAGGCATTCAGACAGTCGTTTTTCCGTCACTTCGTTCGCGAATGGTATAGGAAAGAATGTAGATAGTACTGATACGACGTGACATCCACGACACGCTGCAGCATGTGTGGCACTACGACGCCAGCCGCCTCACAGTGTGTAGAGAGACACACACACAGTACTTGTGCGTCTACGCAAGGCTCTTGACAGAGACCTCAAGTGATTAATAAGCCATGCATATTCCTATAGAATCTAGACCTTAACCAAAAGTTGGTGAGCTTTTGCTTTTGCCGTAAAACTTTACTTCGGTGTATGAAAATCACAGAGTGAGGTGGCGCCATGGTTAGCACACTGGACTCACATTCGATAGAAAGACGATTCAAACTACAGTCCGCTCACTGATATTCTGGTTTTTCTGAAATTTCCGCAACTCGTTTAAGACAAATGTTGGGATAAAGTTTTTGAAAAGTGCATGGGCCGATTTCATGCGTGTCCTTCCGCAATTCGAGCTTGTTCTCCTCGTTACCGATGGAACATTGAACTCTAACGTAGCTACCTACTTTAATACAAATTACTCCCTCAGAAGAAAATCGGAGGAAAGAAGACAATAGCCAGATTCTTTACTTACCGGAGAACAGTATTCTGGAATCTCATTTCTTAATCGACAGTAATGACAGGATTTATTTATTTTCTCAAAATGACGACTACCCTTAAAAGCAACCATAAATTTAAACAGCTCCTTCTCCTCCAAGGAGGCACTGCGATATAAAGGCGACCGTGCTTGCGTCGGATGGTGCGAAAGCGGGGTGAAGTATCTCTGTGACACAAAAACTTTGCTAGCATTCTTTGCCCTGGCAAATAATACTTGGCCACCGTTGTTCCCAACAGTTGATGATATGTAAGTAGGCTGTCTAGGTTTTTATATTGGTAACACCACGTAGCGCTCTGTATGAAAATCACTGACCTGTGTGCAGTCTGTGGCTGGTTTGCAATGTTGGAATATTTGCTATCGTAGTGTTGGGCAGTTGGATGTGAACAGCGCGTAGCATTGCGCAGTTGGAGGTGAGCCGCCAGCAGTGGTGGATGTGGGGAGAGAGATGGCAGAATTTTGAGAGCGGACGATCTGGACGTGTATCCGTCAGAAAAAGGAAATTTGTAAGACAGGATGTCATGAACTGCTATATATATTATGACTTTTGAACACTATTAAGGTAAATACATTGCTTGTTCTCTATGAAAATCTTTCATTTGCTAACATTGCCTATCAGTAGTTAGTGCCATCAGTAGTTAAAATCTTCTATTTAGCTGGCAATATTGGCGCTCGCTGTATTGCAGTAGTTCGAGTAACGAAGATTTTTATGAGGTAAGTGATTCATGAAAGATATAGGTAATTGTTAGTCAGGACCATTCTTTTGTAGAGATTATTGAAAGTCAGATTGCGTTGCGCTAAAAATATTGTGTGTCGGTTTAGTGATGATCAGAATAAGTAAAGAGAGAAATGTCTGAGTACGTTCAGTTTCGCTCAGCTGTTTGAAAATCAAATAACGTAGAGGTTTACCAGCACTGTCATTCTTAATTTTTCTAAGGGTATGTTTCAGATACACCTATTTTTTGGGGCCGGAAACTTATTCAAAAGTGGTGAGTCGAGGTAATAAAACTCCGGTGCACCCCCGTAACTGGCCCACTTCACCCGATTTCAGCAGTTACAGTTTAATGGCTCATTTGGAAGACGTCTACGGAGAGGACGATCAGCTCTTGGAATTTCCTGCTTTCATCTATCAAACAATGTTGTTGTCCAATTCGTATGACAGAGGATATCGTTCAGGAGAAATGAGGCATCGCTTTAATTGCAGAACACAGAAATCGACATCTGCCGTCTTCCACTATTACTCCTCTGTTGCCTCGACCCTTCGATTAATGCATTCAGCTCACTCTCTTCGACCTTTCTAATTTATCATGAGATTATTTACCCACAGTATCATAAGTGTAGAAATGCAATCCAGCCAGCAGCATAACCGCAGACAGTCTATTATCGCTGTTCCTGTTAATACATAATCAGTGTATTGTATTTTATTTCTTGTGCTCACATGTTGACATCAGTGATCTTGCATATTTTGACAAGGCAGGTTCAGCGCATCTGCAAAAACTTCTCTCGGCTATAATGAAATCACAAAAAAGAAGGAAAAAAGAAAAAAAATTTCGCTGTGCGTCTTATTATGCAAGGTGTTTTTATTGCATCACGTAAACATACGACGGTAAGTCAATTACTATCGCAATTTAGTTATATTTTTGTTTATTTTGGTAGTACTGTCGTTTTAAGTTGATGACGCGTGCTCTGTTTATTTGTTGTTATGTCTTCGCAATTTTCAAGCCCCTGGGTTAGTTTCGTTATCACTGACGTGCTGTTAATTAAGGCTTTTCCACTATCTATTTGCACCAGAGAAGAGCAATGTTCAGTGATCCGTTTTTTGTGGTCGGAAGGCGTATCAGGGACAGAAATTCGTCGAAGACTTTTTGTACAGTACGGGAACAGTGTTTTGCCACAACGGAGTGTCTACGAATGGATTGGAAAATTCCAAAATGGTCGCACAAGTGTTACGCACGATGAAGGAGCCGAACGACCGTTTACGGATACAAATGAAGAAACCATTGGGCATTCACATGAAATGATTCTCTTAGACAAACGATTAACTATTGTCGAAGTGGCACATCGTCTACAAATTAGTCATGGTTCAGCCTACGAAATCATGCACAACAGATTTGAGTTTCATAAAGTTTGTGCAAGATGGGTCCCAAATCAACTCACACAGTTGCATAAACAAACGAGCTAGAACATGTGAAAAAAACATTTGTATCGCTGTGGTAACGAAGGGGAGAACGTCTTAGACAAGATCATCATTATTGGTGACGACACAAATCCATCATTACGAGCCGGAGAGTAGACGGCAGAGTATGGAACGCCGTGCAAGAAAAAATTCAAGACCCAACCGTCCGAAGGGAAACTGTGGCTTATCGTTTTTTGGGACGCACAAGGTCCAGTACTGGAACAATATGGGGAAAGGGGCTTAACAGTAAACAGTGTACGTTACAGTGAGATACTTACTACCAGGCTAAAGCCTGCAATTGGAAGCAAACGCCGAGGATTGCTGTCAAAAGGTGTTGACTTGTTGCACGACAATGCCCGTTCGCATACTGCTGCCCAAACTGCTGAAACGCTCCAGAAACTCAAATGTGAATTACTGGATCCTCTTGCCCCTTCTATTACTTATTTGGTCCACTCAAACAGGCATTAAGGTGCCATCGATTTGCCACGGAGGAAGCAGTGAAAGAAGCAGTGCATTCCTGGCTCACACCTCAACCGAGAACCTTCTTTTATGAGGGCATCAGGAAGCTGGTACGACGATGAACCAAGTGCGTTGAAATGCAAGGAGACTAAGTCGAAAAATGATGTTCTTGTAAGTTTGATAATTGATTAGAATAAAATTTTATAACTACTTTGCGGATAATTGAATTACCCTCGTATATTACATTACTGGCAACTTTCTATGAGTGACCGTTTTCAGTTACAATGCGTCTGTGAATCGTGTGTCACATCAAAAACTTGTTTCGTTCTACGTTAGAGCAGACACTTACACACAAATACACACTTCTGAAGTTATTATGGTCTTGCACACATCATGAACTGCTTCCGTGCACACATTCTGCAGTACGTCGTGTAAGTAAAATACTCTTAACGTCTGGCTTTATAGACATTCTGAAATGCATATAATGGCACAGTGTCCTTTTGATCCCTTGTACATAAATACAGGAAGCAAAAGGACACGTTGTGCCGTTAAATGTAATGGAGAAGTACCGGAAAACCATTTGTCAAGTGTATTTTACTTGTATGAAGTACTGCAAAATGTGTGCTACAAAGCAGTCTGTGATCTAAAGATCATTTACGTTGACTCTCGAACAGTTTGTGAGGAAACAGATGTCTGTTCCCGTGTAGCACGGAATAGGTTTTAAACGAGGCACATGAAAAAGTCTAGTAAACAAGCGATCTAAAGCGCAAGCTTTAAGAGATATGAGCACTTTCATCTTCGACACTGTGAAACACATGTCTTCTACTGTAAGCTCTTTAGGAGGAGGTAGCATGCACGAAAATAAGAAAAAAGTGGCCAGTAAAGAAGGGTTCTAAAATTGTGATTCTAGACAGCAATTCTACAGGTGTAAAATTTTACTAAGGCCTAAAAGATAATTATTTTAATTATAATTTTGAAGGTTATTAGTTTATTTAACTTGAGTCCATAATATAAAGAAATTTAGATTGATGTGGAAATCGTCCTATTGTTGAAATTATAATTCTAGAGCTCTGACCATATGTTCGGTAGAAGAGATGTGTTTCCGGTAGCGAAGATGAACAAATGCCCATAGCTCTTAGATTATGCATTTCACTTAGATTATGCATTTTCCCGAGGGCATGCAAGTTTACTGTATGGTTAAATGATGATGGCGTCCTCTTGGGTAAAATAGTCCCCCATTCGGATCTCCGGGCGGGGAATACTCTAGAGGACGTCGTTATGAGGAGAAAGGAAACTGGCGTTCTACGGATCGGAGCGTGGAATGTCAGATCCCTTAGTCGGGCAGGTAGGCTAGAAAATTAAAAAGGGAAATGGATAGGTTAAAGTTAGATGTAGTGGGAATCAGTGAAGTTCGGTAGCAGGAGGAACAAGACTTTTGGTCAGGTGAATACAGGTTTATAAATACAAAATCAAATAGGGGTAATGCAGGAGTAGGTTTAATAATGAATAAAAAAATAGGACTGCGGGTGAGCTACTATAAACAGCATAGTGAACGCATTATTGTGGCCAAGATAGACACGAAGCCCATGCCTACTACAGTAGTACAAATTTATATGCCAACTAGCTCTGCAGAGGATGAGGAAATTGATGAAATGTATGATGAGATAAAAGAAATTATTCAGGTAGTGAAGGGAGACGAAAATTTAATAGTCATGGGTGACTGGAATTCGAGAGTAGGAAAAGGGAGGGAAGGAAACATAGTAGGTGAATATGGATTGGGGGTAAGAAATGAAAGAGGAAGCCGTCTGGTAGAATTTTGCACAGAGCATAATTTCATCATAGCTAACACTTGGTTCAAGAATCATAAAAGAAGGTTGTATACATGGAAGAATCCTGGAGATACTAGAAGGTATCAGATAGATTATATAAGGGTGAGACAGAGATTTAGCAAACAGGTTTTAAATTGTAAGACATTTCCAGGGGCGGATGTGAACTCTGACCACAATCTATTGGCTATGAACTGCAGATTAAAACTGAAGAAACTGCAAAAAGTTGGGAATTTAAGGAGATGGGACCTGGATAAACTGACTAAACCAGAGGTTGTACAGAGCTTCAGGGAGAGCACAAGGGAGCAATTGACAGGAATTGAGGAAAGAAATACATTAGAAGAAGAATGGGTAGCTCTGAGGAATGAAGTAGTGAAGGCAGCAGAGGATCAAGAAGGTAAAAAGACGAGGGCGAGTTGAAATCCTTGGGGAACAGAAGAAATATTGAATTTAATTGATGAAAGGAGATAATATAAAAACGCAGTAAATGAAGCAGGCAAAAAGGAATACAAACATCTCAAAAATGAGATCGACAGGAAGTGCAAAATGGCTAAGCAGAGATGGCTAGAGGACAAATGTAATGATGTAGAGGCTTATCTCACTAGGGGTAAGATAGACACTGCGTACAGGACAATTAAAGAGACCTTTGGAGAAAAGAAATCCACTTGTATGAATATCAAGTGCTCAGATGGAAACCCAGTTTTAAGCAAAGCAGGGAAAGCAGAAAGGTGGATGGAGTATATAGAGGGTCTATACAAGGGCGAGGTACCTGAGGACAATATTATGGAAATGGAAGAGGATGTAGATGAAGATGAAATGGGAGATACGATACTGCGTGAAGAGTTTGACAGAGCACTGAAAGACCTGAGTCGAAACAAGGCCCTGGGCGTAGACAACATTCCATTGGAACAACTGACGGCCTTGGGAGAGCCAGTCCTGACAGAGCTGTACCACCTGGTGAGCCACAGGTATGAGACAGGCGAAATACCCTTAGACTTATAATAATTCCAATCCCAAAGAAAGCAGGTGTTGACAGATGTGGAAATTACCGAACTATCAGTTTAAGAAGTTACAGCTGCAAAATACTAAAGCGAATTCTTTACAGACAAATGGAAAAACGGGTAGAAGCCGACCTCGGGGAAGATCAGTTTGGATTGCGTAGAAATGTTGGAACACGTGTGGCAATACTGACCTTACGGCTTATCTTAGAAAATACACTCCTGGAAATTGAAATAAGAACACCGTGAATTCATTGTCCCAGGAAGGGGAAACTTTATTGACACATTCCTGGGGTCAGATACATCACATGATCACACTGACAGAACCACAGGCACATAGACACAGGCAACAGAGCATGCACAATGTCGGCACTAGTACAGTGTATATCCACCTTTCGCAGCAATGCAGGCTGCTATTCTCCCATGGAGACGATCGTAGAGATGCTGGATGTAGTCCTGTGGAACGGCTTGCCATGCCATTTCCACCTGGCGCCTCAGTTGGACCAGCGTTCGTGCTGGACGTGCAGACCGCGTGAGACGACGCTTCATCCAGTCCCAAACATGCTCAATGGGGGACAGATCCGGAGATCTTGCTGGCCAGGGTAGTTGACTTACACCTTCTAGAGCACGTTGGGTGGCACGGGATACATGCGGACGTGCATTGTCCTGTTGGAACAGCAAGTTCCCTTGCCGGTCTAGGAATGGTAGAACGATGGGTTCGATGACGGTTTGGATGTACCGTGCACTATTCAGTGTTCCCTCGACGATCATCAGTGGTGTACGGCCAGTGTAGGAGATCGCTCCCCACACCATGATGCCGGGTGTTGGCCCTGTGTGCCTCGGTCGTATGCAGTCCTGATTGTGGCGCTCACCTGCACGGCGCTAAACACGCATACAACCATCATTGGCACCAAGGCAGAAGCGACTCTCATCGCTGAAGACGACACGTCTCCATTCGTCCCTCCATTCACGCCTGTCGCGACACCACTGGAGGCGGGCTGCACGATGTTGGGGCGTGAGCGGAAGACGGCCTAACGGTGTGCGGGACCGTAGCCCAGCTTCATGGAGACGGTTGCGAATGGTCCTCGCCGATACCCCAGGAGCAACAGTGTCCCTAATTTGCTGGGAAGTGGCGGTGCGGTCCCCTACGGCACTGCGTAGGATCCTACAGTCTTGGCGTGCATCCGTGCGTCGCTGCGGTCCGGTCCCAGGTCGACGGGCACGTGCACCTTCCGCCGACCACTGGCGACAACATCGATGCACTGTGGAGACCTCACGCCCCACGTGTTGAGCAATTCAGCGGTATGTCCACCTGGCCTCCCGCATGCCCACTATACGCCCTCGCTCAAAGTCCGTCAACTGCACATACGGTTTACGTGCACGCTGTCGCGGCATGCTACCAGTGTTAAAGACTGCGATGGAGCTCCGTATGCCACGGCAAACTGGCTGACACTGACGGCGGCGGTGCACAAATGCTGCGCAGCTAGCGCCATTCGACGGCCAACACCGCGATTCCTGGTGTGTCCGCTGTGCCGTGCGTGTGATCATTGCTTGTACAGCCCTCTCGCAGTGTCCGGAGCAAGTATGGTGGGTCTGACACACCGGTGTCAATGTGTTCTTTTTTCCATTTCCAGGAGTGTAGATTAAGGAAAGGCAAACCTACGTTTCTAGCACTTGTAGACAATGTTGACTGGAATACTCTCTTTCAATCCTGAAGGTGGCAGGGGTAAAATACAGGGAGCGAAAGGCTATTTACAATTTGTACAGAAACGAGATGGCAGTTATAACAGTCAAGGGGCATGAAAGGGAAGCAGCGGTTGGGAAGGGAGTGAGACAGGGTTGTAGCCTCCCCGCGATGTTATTCAATCTGTATATTGAGCAAGCAGTAAAGGAAACAAAAGAAAAATTCGGAGTAGGTATTAAAATCCATGGAGAAGAAATAAAAACTTTGAGGTTCGCCGATGACTTTATAATTCTGTCACAGACAGCAAAAGGACTTGGAAGAGCAGTTGACCGGAATGGACAGTGTCTTGAAAGGAGGATATAAGATGAACATCAACAAAAGCAAAACAAGGATAATGGAATGCAGTCGAATTAAGTCGGTTGATGCTGAGGGAATTAGATTAGGAAATGAGACACTTAAAGTAGTAACTGATGATGGTCGAAGTAGAGAGGATATGAATTGTAGATTGGCAATGGCAAGGAAAGTGTTTCTGAAGAAGAGAAATTTGTTAACATCGAGTATAGATTTAAGTGTCAGGAAGTCGTTTCTGAGAGTATTTGTATGGAGTGTAGCCGTGTATGGAAGTGAAACATGGACGATAAATAGTTTGGACAAGAAGAGAATAGAAGCTTTCGAAATGTAGATCACATAACTAATGAGGAGGTATTGAATAGAATTGGGGGAAGAGGAGATTGTGGCACAACTTGACAAGAAGAAGGCACCGGTTGGTAGGACATGTTCTGAGGCATCAAGGGATCACAAATTTAGTATTGGAGGGCAGCATGGAGGGTAAAAATCGTAGAGGGAGACCAAGAGATGAATACACTAAGCAGATTCAGAAGGATGTAGGTTGCAGTAAGTACTGGGAGATGAAGAAGCTTGCACGGGATCAAGTAACATGGAGAGCTGCATAAAACCAGTCTCAGGACTGAAGACCACAACAACAAAAAGCTGCATTTTAGACCCTATGGTTACTAGTTATTTTTTTCTTGTTTTGATCAATACTTCCTCCTCCCGAATTATGGAAAGCAAAGATCTTGCAGTAGATGAAAAGTGTTGCATAGAATCGAAGATCAACAAGTGCTCATACCTCGTAAGGCATGTATTTCAGAGTCGATGTTTATTAGGTATCTGTTACTTGTTTCTGTATAAGGAACCTGTCCCTAAATTTCATCGCTGGTTTCTGGGGACAGCCTGTGTATAAAAGGTGTTTTTAAGGCATCTTGTTACTAAAACTTACAATTAATGGAATAGATGTTTTACTGTAATTGTTTATTTATCATGGTTTCATCATTCAGATATCCATTCAGATACGGGTGATAAGGCTTCCCAAATGCACTGAAACTGCCCTTAAAAATGAATAAATAGGGAAATGGTTTCATGATTTAGAAGTTACATAGGGGTTGTGGGCAGGCACATGAAGAAGTATGTGAACGAATATTTTTAAAAATATACACTAATTCATTAGAATAACCGACTTTCTGTGTTTTAACTTCTGTCTATTTTCCTTAGTCTCCTAAGTAGCTAAACTGGATTCACCTGCAATTAGGTTGAAATTGACAGCATCCCAAAGTCGAGGCTAAAAAAGATTACTTTCAGTTTCTTATTGTTCAATCTCCGCGGAAATTAGGAGGAAACCAGGCGGGCAGAGCAACATTCAAAATTGCTTACGGAGTATATACCGGGTGATCAAAAAGTCAGTATAAATTTGAAAACTTAATAAACCACGGAATAATGTAGATAGAGAGGAAAAAATTGACACACATGCTTGGAATGACATGGGGTTTTATTAGAAACAAAAAGAAAACACCCCCTATTGATAGACGCGTAAAAGATCTATTGCGCGTGTCGTTTGGTGATGACCGTGTGCTCAGCCGCCACTTTCGTCATGCTTGGCCTCCCTAGTCCCCAGACAACAGTCCGTGCAATTATTGGCTTTGGGGTTACCTGAAGTCACAAGTGTATCGTGATCGACCGAGATCTGTAGGGATGCTGAAAGACAACATCCGTCGCCAATGCCTCGCCATAACTCCGGACATGGTTTACAGTGCTGTTCACAACATTATTCCTCGACTACAGCTATTGTTGAGGAAGGATGGTGGACATATTGAGCATTTCCTGTAAATAAGATCATCTTTGCTTTGTGTTACTTTGTTATGCTGATCAGATGAAGCGCCGTCTGTCGGACTTTTTTTTAACTTTTTTTTTTGTTTTGGTTCTAATAAAACCCCATGTAATGCCAAGCATGTGTGTCAATTTGTACCTCTCTATCTACATTATCCCGTGATTTATTCAGTTTTCAAATTTATACTGGCTTTTTGATCACCCGGTACATAGATGTAGAAGTATTCTGATAGTGCTTCTCACTGTCCAAAACTTGAAACGCAGCGAGGGTAAAATTGGAAATGAAAGGGAAGACCTTCCAATGGCTGCAAATAAAACGGAGCTCTAACTGCCTGCAGCAGTGGATGGACAGGACACGTTCTGAACGGCGGTCGGCGTGGCCGCTGGTAGCTCAGGAGTCGGGTTGGCTTTCTGGGTTTGGGGCTGGGGTTGGGCGGCTGCCAGAGCGGAGCTTCCATCTCGGCCAGGAGAGCTTCTGCCGGCAGCTATTGTGTTTCGCCGGAAGCGTAGTGAAGCAGGTTCGCGGCAGCGGCGTTTTAAAGAGCCCGACAGTCGGCACAAAGCCGCACCGCCCAACTTTATGCCGCGGCAAGAAATCGAGCGTAAAACAAACAGGCGAGCATTGTCGGCAGATCTGCGGCCATTCGCGGACTGCCCATCCGGCATAACGACCCGCGGCGCTAGCCGGCCCAGCCTCTCACCGGCCGGACTGCGATATTCCGCCAGCTGCGCCTGATTTCACCCCCCAGCTCCATTTGTTCCTCCTATAGCCTTTCTGCAGCAGATATTGTTTTGAGCTTTTGTGTTTTCCTACTTTTATTAGCTGTACAGTTTTGCGGCCGAGCGTAACAAAGGAGTGCAGCGTCGATTACAGTCCATCGGTAATCCGAAAAGCGAGCAGTGTCTGTGGCGGGCGAGGCGGCCTTTCACGGAAGAACGCCCAACAGGCTGTACAGGGTGACAGAGAATCGGTTTGCCCTATAGCAGTGCAGTACAGCGTGCTGTGATTTACGCAGATTTTATTGATTTGCGTTACTTGCGTTAGCTACACAGACGAAAAAAAAATCGCAACACCAGAAAGTAATGTAATTTCGGGAATAAATTTGTCCAGGTAACATATTTAAGTGTTTAACATTTCAAGATCAACGTGTAAGGTTTTGAGGACAGTACCACAACTGTGTAATTTGTGAACAGTTTTGTCATGGACTGTGCGGCTGGTCCCGGCGGAGGTTCGAGTCCTCCCTCGGGCATGGGTGTTTGTCCTCAGGATAATTTAGGTTAAGCAGTGTGTAAGCTTAGGGACTGATGACCTTAGCAGTTAAGTCCCATAAGATTTCACACACATTTGAACATTTGTAAACAGTTTTGGTTTAATGTTGCAATCTTAGCATAGAAACACACGCAATTTACACATGTTAGGACAGCTGTCAAACGAACGCATCTCGTCCTCAGAAAGTGAGACAACCCTAAATACAACAATGGTAAATTTTAACTTGAAGTTTCTTTACAAAGTTATTGTTTTGATTACGTCATGATGTTGGCCAGTACTACGATAAATCATCCGATTCCGGTTCAAAGTTCGGTAATATTTAGGATGACAATCAAGTCTACGGATGATGGTTAGTTTTGTGACAAGTAGAGCAAAAGATTACCCAAGTTCGCTCGAATTTACAGTGGACACAAGCTGGTGAACCAACAAGTTTACGCCTCTGCTCGCAGTATTTACCTTAGCTGCGATGAGCTGTCGTCTGAATGGCTGCTCTCGTCCTCTGAAATTCCTTTAAAAACTAATTAAGCCGTAGATGATTTTTCCAGCAGAAACTCTCCTTATGGTTCTCATTATGCGAAAAAACATGTACTCATCCATAGTCTTAGAATAAGGCGATATGCACGCGCATGGCTGAAGCAGCGTGCATATTAAAATGCCCTCGCAGTCCTCACAAGAACAATTTCTCCCCAGCTGGAGCCCAACGACGCTTCAGCTAATATCTAGCTGAATGTCAGCCGCAGTGAAAGGAGTGTTCACCCGAATTTCTCCTTTGCGTCGTATAGAGTGTTATGTGCCCCATTCTGCATATGACACCAGTTTAGAGAAGAGTCGCCGAAAATTTCGCTCGTCTGTTTCACCTAGCCGAACTGTCTGCCCACCTAGGTTCTTTCGTTCTCCACATCACGGCTTTTTTCGACCTATAGGAGTGTTCCTCTTATTTTGTGGAAATTCTCTCTGCCAATCGCAACGGCCCTACCAATGAAATGCGTCGAAATCTCTGCACTTTACTCCTTCCTACTTTGTTTCTGTCAATCGGACGTTTTGTGCCCATTCCAGACGCGTAAAAGTTACATGCGTTCATCACATGTGTACCATTCGCTGTTCACGTGCTCAGATGCGTCACTGGTTTCGCTCGTATCCATTTGGAATTCCGAAACGCAATTTTCTAAAGCTTCTTTCTGTCCTAATTCTGGTGGCCATTACTTGCTCTCTAGTATGCGTCACCTGTCCGGTCTCTGACTCCCGCCACGGGACGCCCCATAAGAGCTTTTTGTGGTGCTTCCCGTGGTGCGGCCTCTGTGTTGCTTGCACTTGCTTCCGCACAAAACGTTTCCTCTCGCTACTTGTTTAACCTTCTGCTCATTGATATGCATTATATAGGAGCGGTGTGTTAATACCGTCGATTGAGTGTCATCCCTTTTGCATTACATACTTATAGGCAAATCTGCTCACTGCTTCCAAAGTAAGTTAGATGTCATATTCACCTTCCTGTTATGATGTATAAAACTCTTATGTAAGGTGCGAAATTGACCTTCATTTATTCTGCCACCTTAAAAACGTTAAATGCAAGTTTGAGATACACCATTGCAAGTGTGAAACGCTGGTACATTAATAACCGGTGTAACCTCCAGACTGATTGCAGCATGCAAACTTCTGTTTATTGTGTTGTAGAGGTGGTGGATGTTAGTGTGTGCGGTGGAGGTCCGTGCCTGTTTCGTCAGTATAGTGACAGATAATGTTGTTTGTGAATAACGCTGGGCCGGCTGGAGTGGCCGTGCGGTTCTGGGCGCTACAGTCTGGAGCCGAGCGACCGCTGCGGTCGCAGGTTCGAATCCTGCCTCGGGCATGGATGTGTGTGAAGTCCTTAGGTTAGTTAGGTTTAAGTAGTTCTAAGTTCTAGGCGACTGATGACCTCAGAAGTTAAGTCGCATAGTGCTCAGAGCTATTTGAACCATTTGAATAACGCTGGAGTTATCGTCCGCTGACGTCCCATATGTGATCGATTGAAGACAGGTCTGGTGGTTGAACAGGCCAAAGCAACATGTCGATACGCTGCAGAGCATGTTGGATTACAAAAGCGGTATGTAGGCGATAATTATCCTGTTGGTGAACACTCACTGGAATGCTTTTCACTAATGGCAGCATAACAGGTCGAATCACCAAATCGACGTACAAATTTGCAGTCAGGGTGAGTGGGATAACCGTAAGAGCGCTCCCGCTGTTGTATGAAGCCTACTTCTGACCTAACTACAGATGTAGGTCCAGTGTGTCTGGCATCCAGACAGGATCATTAAAGTGCCCCAGATCGGCTTCTTTTAACCAACACACGGTCATCACTAGCATTGAAACAGAACCAGATTTCATCAGAAAATACGACACCCGCCCTCCAATGAGCTATCGCTTGACACCACTGAAGTCGCAAATAGTGGTGGTTTGGGTCAGTCGATTGCACGTTACTGGACGCTGGCTCGAAGCTGTCCTTGAAATAACCGATTTGTAACACTGTGACAGTGACGCATCACTGTGGTGACAGTTCCCACTCCAACTGGTGCTGCAGGTGCATTATGATGCGCCACAGGCATGCGCCGAACACAGTGGTCTTCCCTCATGGTAGCACCACGTAGCCGTCTGCAGCTCGGTCTTCCTGCGACCAAACATTCTCGTGACCACCGCTGTCAGCAATAATGTACAGGCGCTACATTCTTGCCAAGGCTTTCTGCAGTATCGCAGAAGGAGTACCCAGCTTCTCGTAGCCCTATTAGACGACCTCATTCAAAATCAGTGAGGTGTTGATAATGGCATCTTTGTCACCTTAAAGGCATTCTGGGTTAACATGAACTCATCTAGTCCAATCTCAAAAGCAGTTAACTTCCTTGACCGTTACGGCGCGTATTGAAAGGAAGTCTGATTTGCATTCTTATATACACTCCTGGAAATTGAAATAAGAACACCGTGAATTCATTGTCCCAGGAATGGGAAACTTTATTGACACATTCCTGGGGTCAGATACATCACATGATCACACTGACAGAACCACAGGCACATAGACACAGGCAACAGAGCATGCACAATGTCGGCACTAGTACAGTGTATATCCACCTTTCGCAGCAATGCAGGCTGCTATTCTCCCATGGAGACGATCGTAGAGATGCTGGATGTAGTCCTGTGGAACGGCTTGCCATGCCATTTCCACCTGGCGCCTCAGTTGGACCAGCGTTCGTGCTGGACGTGCAGACCGCGTGAGATGACGCTTCATCCAGTCCCAAACATGCTCAATGGGGGACAGATCCGGAGATCTTGCTGGCCAGGGTAGTTGACTTACACCTTCTAGAGCACGTTGGGTGGCACAGGATACATGCGGACGTGCATTGTCCTGTTGGAACAGCAAGTTCCCTTGCCGGCCTAGGAATGGTAGAACGATGGGTTCGATGACGGTTTGGATGTACCGTGCACTATTCAGTGTCCCCTCGACGATCACCAGTGGTGTACGGCCAGTGTAGGAGATCGCTCCCCACACCATGATGCCGGGTGTTGGCCCTGTGTGCCTCGGTCGTATGCAGTCCTGATTGTGGCGCTCACCTGCACGGCGCCAAACACGCATACGACCATCGTTGGCACCAAGGCAGAAGCAACTCTCATCGCTGAAGACGACACGTTTCCATTCGTCCCTCCATTCACGCCTGTCGCGACACCACTGGGGGCGGGCTGCACGATGTTGGGGCGTGAGCGGAAGACGGCCTAACGGTGTGCGGGACCGTAGCCCAGCTTCATGGAGACGGTTGCGAATGGTCCTCGCCGATACCCCAGGAGCAACAGTGTCCCTAATTTGCTAGGAAGTGGCGGTGCGGTCCCCTACGGCACTGCGTAGGATCCTACGGTCTTGGCGTGCATCCGTGCGTCGCTGCGGTCCGGTCCCAGGTGACGGGCACGTGCACCTTCCGCCGACCACTGGCGACAACATCGATGTACTGTGGAGACCTCACGCCCCACGTGTTGAGCAATTCGGCGGTACGTCCACCTGGCCTCCCGCATGCCCACTATACGCCCTCGCTCAAAGTCCGTCAACTGCACATACGGTTCACGTCCACGCTGTCGCGGCATGCTACCAGTGTTAAAGACTGCGATGGAGCTCCGTATGCCACGGCAAACTGGCTGACACTGACGGCGGCGGTGCACAAATGCTGCGCAACTAGCTCCATTCGACGGCCAACACCGCGGTTCCAGGTGTGTCCGCTGTGCCGTGCGTGTGATCATTGCTTGTACAGTGTCCGGAGCAAGTATGGTGGGTCTGACACACCGGTGTCAATGTGTTCTTTTTTCCATTTCCACGAGTGTAGATGCTATTAGCGCCACTGTTACGCAACCCGCATAAAATCTGAACTGACATCATCTTTCAAATGCAGAAACACACGCGCCAACTTTCTTTTATATCATACAACTCCTTCTTGTGTAGCAGTATTTTTCCGTCAGTGTATATTAGTTCATGATTTCTAGAAAAAATTCTAGAATTACCAGAAACATTTCTCAAGGAATGAAATAATGGTGTCTATTGTCACCCACCTTATTTGATATATACATAGACGACATCACAAAGAAATGGCAGAATAAATTATTATAAACTTAATAATGAATTTATAAATTCGCTCCTGTTCGCAGATGATCAAATAACCTTAGAGGATTCACAAGATAAGTTACATACAGCAGTTCGTCTCTTTCACAAAGTAGCAAGCGATTATAATATGACAGTGTTTAAAAGTAAAGCTAAGACAATGGAATTCCACGGCAAGGAGCAGTTAAGAGCAAAAATAATCATAGTGTTTATCGCAAATGCGCGGACTATCTCGGCAGGCTTCCCAGCTGACCCATACTCCCATCTAGCGCCACCTATCCACAGCTCCATCCAGGTCCTCCATGGTCGCTAATTTTAGTTTCCCGCTGTAGGACCTGCTACGCCCTTACCTTCCAAATTTTGAGTGTCGTGGCCAGTCCTACGGTATACCATGATGCAGCTCTCCGTTTTACTAGCATACATTAACCAACATGTTCAATAAAATAAAGTGAAGGTTGTATGAAGAGATTAAGGGAGAGTTACTTAACAAATGTACAGGGTGTTTCAAAAATGACCGGTATATTTGAAACGGCAATAAAAACTAAACGAGCAGCGATAGAAATACACCGTTTGTTGCAATATGCTTGGGACAACAGTACATTTTCAGGCGGACAAACTTTCGAAATTGCAGTAGTTACAATTTTCAGCAACAGATGGCGCTGCAAGCGATGTGAAAGATATAGAAGACAACGCAGTCTGTGGGTGCGCCATTCTGTACGTCGTCTTTCTGCTGTAAGCGTGTGCTGTTCACAACGTGCAAGTGTGCTGTGGCCAACATGGTTTATTCCTTAGAACAGAGGATTTTTCTGGTGTTGGAATTCCACCGCCTAGAACACAGTGCTGTTGCAACAAGACGAAGTTTTCAACGGAGGTTTAATGTAACCAAAGAACCGAAAAGCGATACAATAAAGGATCTGTTTGAAAAATTTCAACGGACTGGGAACGTGACGGATGAACGTGCTGGAAAGGTAGGGCGACCGCGTACGGCAACCACAGAGGGCAACGTGCAGCTAGTGCAGCAGGTGATCCAACAGCGGCCTCGGGTTTCCGTTCGCCGTGTTGCAGCTGCGGTCCAAATGACGCCAACGTCCACGTATCGTCTCATGCGCCAGAGTTTACACCTCTACCCATACAAAATTCAAACGCGGCAACCCCTCAGCGCCGCTACCATTGCTGCACGAGAGACATTCGCTAACGATATAGTGCACAGGATTGATGACGGCGATATGCATGTGGGCAGCATTTGGTTTACCGACGAAGCTTATTTTTACCTGGACGGCTTCGTCAATAAACAGAACTGGCGCATATGGGGAACCGAAAAGCCCCATGTTGCAGTCCCATCGTCCCTGCATCCTCAAAAAGTACTGGTCTGGGCCGCCATTTCTTCCAAAGGAATCATTGGCGGCCCATTTTTAAGATCCGAAACGATTACTGCATCTCGCTATCTGGACATTCTTCGTGAATTTGTGGCGGTACAAACTGCCTTAGACGACACTGCGAACACCTCGTGGTTTATGCAAGATGGTGCCCGGCCACATCGCACGGCCGACGTCTTTAATTACCTGAATGAATATTTCGATGATCGTGTGATTACTTTGGGCTATCCGAAACATACAGGAGGCGGCGTGGATTGGCCTCCCTATTCGCCAGACATGAACCCCTGTGACTTCTTTCTGTGGGGACACGTGAAAGACCAGGTGTACCGCCAGAATCCAGAAACAATTGAACAGCTGAAGCAGTACATCTCATCTGCATGTGAAGCCATTCCGCCAGACACGTTGTCAAAGGTTTCGGGTAATTTCATTCAGAGACTACGCCATATTATTGTTACGCATGGTGGATATGTGGAAAATATCGTACTATAGAGTTTCCCAGACCGCAGCGCCATCTGTTGTTGACAATTGTAACTACTGTAATTTCGAAAGTTTGTCTGCCTGAAAATGTACTGTTGTCCCGAGCATATTGCAACAAACGGTGTATTTCTATCGCTGCTCGTTTAGTTTTTATTGCCGTTTCAAATATACCGGTCATTTTTGAAACACCCTGTAGTTGTGCAATCACCAAAAGGTGTAAAATGATTTAAAAAGAAAGAGCAGATTTCAGTTGTTTATTACAAACTGTGAAAGACAGGAACACAGTGAGCATTGTTCAAAATTTTATGCTTTCTCAGACACT